>NC_089250.1:58717907-60097165 GCF_963930625.1 Muntiacus reevesi
CCAAGGTCACACGCGAGGCTCTAAAAAGGCTCGGGAGCCTTAACTGAAAAACGGCACAGTAGAAGAGTGTCAAAGACAAAATACATCAGACAATGGGAGAGGTGATTTTTTTTCAAGCTCTTGCAATGGAGAAGCACCCGCGAGCCTAAGACCACGGTGTCTGGGCTAGGCCGGTTTGCCTGACTTTTATAGGGTGGAGTAGACAGGTTACAGGTTGGGGGATGTTTTACAATCAGGGGAAGTCGTCTCAACCAGCTGAACAGGAAATGTTTATCTCTGTGTCTAGTTTCAGATGGCACAAACAGCTCTAACCTCAGCTAATCGACCAGGAGGCAAAGAATGGGAAGGTCTTTGTTTGGCCTTAGCAGGCTCAGGCAAAAGGGAAAAGGTCACAAACAAGGGGAGTCATCTCCAGTCTTAGGGGAGCCATGAGAAAGATGGATAGAGTCTTACCTAAGTATTATGGAGAAGGTGGTGACTTGTAGTAAGCCATTTACCAGAACAAAATGGGTAGAGGAACTGCAAAAAACAAAAAGTTGAGATTTCTTAACCATCCATATTTTCTATGGGCACAGGTAAAGTTTAACACTGTCAAAAGGTTGGCAGATGGTAAGGTAGAAGCTCTGATTTCCTGTGACAGCAGCTTTGCTGAGTGGTTTAGAACCACTGCCTTGTGAGGCACTCATCCTCAATAAATATAAATGCCCCTTTAGTCAGCTCCCCTGGGGTTGTGACCTTGGGGAAGTCATTTGACCTCTCCTCATACAATGGGAGCCATAATAAAATACCCACCCTATAAGATATAATAAGTCCCCCACGTACAAACAAGTTCCTTTCCAAGAGTGTTGGTTAAGTCCAGTTTGTTCGTAAGTACAACAAAGTCACCCTAGATAACCAACTAATACACCTAGCTATATAATACTGTACTAGGTTTATAATACTTTTCACACAAATAATACATTAAAAAAACACAAAAAATAAAACATTTTAAATCTTACAGTACAGTATCTTGAAAAGACAGTGGTATAGTACAGCAACTGGCATACAGGGGCACATTCGCATCTCTGAAAGTTCCTAACCTAAAGTTTGTCTGTGGGGGACTTACTGTATTATTATCAGTGACAGCCTAAACAGTAAGTGCCAAGCAAAGCACCTGGATCACGGTAGGTGCATCGTTCCTGTTAGTATGAGTGCTAGCATTTTCTTAGAAAGCAGAGGTGTTAGGATTTGAATTCAAGCAGCATGGTTTCAGAAACTGCAAGCTCACCCAGGTGCACATCTAGATCTCTGTGTACTGCTTCAGTTCTCCAACACCAGATACATCCAAAACCTGTGTCCAAGGTACTGGGTGTACAAGAAAAGGAGCGGGCCCTGCCCTCCTGGAATGGGTCACCCTGCAAAGCTGGCCAACCTCAGACAATAGCAGGAATACCACAGTGGCCATGGGAGCTCAGCAGAGGTGCCAAACCTGGGCTTAGGGCTGGCTTTGGGAAGGCATGATGGACATGCTCCAGATGCCTAGGACAACTGACACAGAGGAGTGGCAGCCATGACCCGAGCCCCATCAGATTTCCACCCAGACCCCTCTCCTGAAGAAGCAGCTTCTATGCCCTGGAGCTGACTAGTGGCTCCTGAATCCTGGTTCTCTGATCCATTGCCCAGGCCCGTCTCTGAGCCCAGGCAGGACCAGGAGACTGAAGAGGAAGCCCTTGAGGGTGACAAGAGCCAGGCTTGCAGGCGAGAAGGGGCGGGATTACAGCCAAGCCAAGATTTATGGGCCTGATCATAATAATGAAAGAAGGAAAGAAAAAAGGGACGCGTGTTCGGCAATGCCCAGGGACCAGGACTGCTGCCCTATTACCAAAAATGTCGTAGCTCTCGACTCTGCAAATTAGCATAAAACATGCTGTTTTGCATCTATTTGCATGTAATTTACATGCTAATAACTTGACGCCACAATGCACCCAGTCCCCTAAGTGGCTTCTGGTCCTTGCTTTTCTCCCAGCTCCTGCCCCTTGTCTTGCTTTGAGAAAACCAGGGGATCTGGGTTCTAGGCTAGGCTGAGCCACTCAATCCCTGTAGGACCTGGGCTGGTCACTATCCTTCTCTTGAGTCTCAGTTTCTCTGACTATGAGCTGAAGGAGATGGACTGAGCAGTTCTCAAATTATGCTCCAGCATCCCCCTTGAGGGCTGCAGACACAGAGACGGGGAAGCAGGTGGGGCAGGCACCCCCTCCCTCTGTCCCCTTGAACAGCTGGGCCTCTAAGTAAAATTTCTCTTGAGCAATGCAGAGCCTCTTGTTAAAAACAAAGACCAAAAAGTTTGCAAACAAACAGACTCGGTTATCTTAGAGTCTTTCTAAGTCTTAGATTTGAATAATAATACCAATCGGAGTTAAATATAGCACTTACCATGGGACAAGCAGTGTTCTAAGCACCAGGCACAGTCTTCTAAGCACACATAACTCAGTCTTCAGACAACCCTTGAAACAGATGCTATTATTATACTCCCATTTTATAGGTGAGTAAACTGAGGCACTAATTTACCTAGGCTCAAATAGCCACTACATGGTAAAGTGAAGATTCAGACAGTCTCTGTCTAGAGCCTACATTGAATTTAATCAAGTCAACCCTTCCATTGTACAGATGAGGATACTGAGGCCCAGAGAGGGAGATTGAAAATCTCTAAGCATCACAGCTAAACTGGCACTTGAACCTTGCTTCCTGCATGAGCCCCAGGCTCTTTGCAATCTGGGGAAAGGTGAACAGAAAAGGGAAGTCTGGAGTTTCATAGGTGCTCAGGACTACTTCTCTCTGGGTCCAATGGGCTTGCCAGGTTGAGACATACTTGCTACCCAGGTTACTACCAGAGACTGCTTCCTCCTCCTCAGCCAGCCACATCCCAGCTGGTGGACGTTGGGGAACAGGCCCTGACACCAGCCAGGATGAGCCCCTAAATCAGGACAGACAGCAGGCTAGTGAGAGCACCAGGTGTGCCTGTCAGAGCCAGCGCACAATGCCCTCGCCGGCTGTGCAGGTGGAGCAACTGCCTAGGGGGGCTCCACTGCAGGGGGCTGTGGGGCTTTATCTCTGCAGAGGCAGACAGTGCCAGGCCAGCAGGTGCTCAGCGCTCCCCCTCGGGGGTCTGGCTAGGAAACCCCCAGATGCAAGGACGACTGGCCTGCCCGAGCAGTGCCCCCTGTGGGTCTAGTCATCCCTCTCTCGATTCAGTATCCCTCCATGGCACCCTGGCCCTTCTCGCGTCCCTGTCTGACCTGCCACCTCTCACCCTGCTCCAGCCACCTGGCCTTCTCTCTGCTCCTCCCCACACCTCCAAGCTCAGTCCTACCTGGCCCCTTTGCACTTGCTGTTTCCTCCAACTGAAACACCCTGCTTGGCTGCTTCATGCCCTTCAGATCTCAGCTCCAGCCCTCAAACCTTCCCTGACCACACCCTCCGAAGCTCTGCCTCCCCTCCCCCTCACTCCCCAGCACTTAACCTTGATGTCTTCTCTGCCATTATTACAATCTGAATTTATCTTGTTTATTTATGTGTCTCGTCGTTTAGTGCTTGTCTCCACCACTAGACCCTCACTCCAGGAGAGTCAGGACCATGTCTGTCTTATAGAAATATAGTTCTCAATAAATATTTGTTGAAGGAAAGAAATAAAGAGGGAAGACAGTAGCTGCTGAAGATTTATTTAGTTAGTTTCCACCACCTCCCCCTCTCCAACTCTGCCCTAGAATGTTAGCTCCATGGTGGGACGGGGCAGAGTGGGGGCAGTGGCGGGTACAGGCATTTACGCCTGTTTTTGTCATCTCTGTGATTCCCAGAGGCTAGCACTGTGCCTGGCACACAGCAGGTGTTCAATAAATATTTGTGCATGAATGAGCTGAGTGTGTAAGATCCCTGCACTGGAAGCCAGGAGACCTGGCTTCCTTGCCAGTAATGCCCTTCATGGTGGGTAGGATCCTGGGCAAGTTCCTTCCTTCTGAGGACCTCCGTCTCCATCTCCTCATCTGAAACCTGGACACTGGAATCCCTGCCACCTTCACCAGGACCACAGAAGGGAGAGTGCAGTCTGTCCTCACTCCTTCCTGGGGAGGCAAACGGGGCAGCTGGTGAAACTCCAGGGAATAGGCCCTGAAATCGGCCAGGATGAGCTCCAGGAGGCAAGGGGCAGAGAAACCTGGGTTCCAATCAGGACATGGCTATTACGTGGCTGCGTGGCCTTGGGGGAGTCACTGTTCCTCTCTGAGCCTCCATATCCTCATTTGCAAAAGGGACACAGTAGCTGTGAGGACTGCCACAAGATGACAGAAGGGAGCATTGTGCACCGTGCCCACAGTTGTCATTTCTCATCAGCAAGGCAGTGCAGCAAGGAGATCATGACACGCCTCTACCCAGCACCTTTGTTTCTTATCTACAGAAGGAAGTCCCAAGAGTACCAACCTCACAGGGCATTGAGGTTGGATTGAGATGGCAAAATGTTATGTATGTACCTGGCACATGGTAGGGACTTTACAACCACAGTCCTTATGGTCTTTAACTGCCTCTGTGGCTGATCTTGACTATGGATTTCCCAAATCATCAGAGCACAGAGGAGACTCAGGGTGAGAGTGGGTGTGGGTACGGTTTGAATTCAGTGTTGGGGGTGGGCTGGGGAGGATGAGGCAGCAGAGGTATAAGGTCAGGGTAAGATCAGGCAGTCCTGAGAACTGGATAAGGAGTTAGCCTTTATAGTGGGAGCAGGGGGAGCTAAGGATGCTTTAAAGCAGGGAAATAAAATGATATGAGTTTAAAAACACGCACTCCGGCTACTAGTTTTCAGGTATGGCTGGGATTACTGATGGTTTCTAAGCCGATGGTCTCCCTTTCCCTTAGTATTAGGACCCCGTAGACCTTGCTGAACACTGAGACACTAGAATAGAGACCACACTTCCTAGTCTCTTACAGTTAGGTAGACCATGTGTCTCCATCCTGGCCAAGAGGAGGAAAGTAGAATACCATGTGCAATTTCTGAGAGAGGTCCTTAAAGAGAGGCAGAGCATTCTTTGCCTCTTCCCCCTTCCCTCTGGCCAGAATGTAAATATGATGACTGGAGAATGAGCAGCTATTTGGGGCCATGAGGTGTTGAGGAGTGTGGAACAGTAAGAAGGAATCTGGGTCCCTGTGGACCAAAGAGCCACCTTGCTATCTTAGGACTGCTGGCCTCTGAACTGTTTATGAGAAAGAGAAATCCGTGTTTGTCTCCTTTAAGGCACTCCCCTTTGGAGTTCTCTTCCACTCACAGCCAACTCCAAAACGGATGTAGTTGGCACAGGTGATCTTGGAGCACTGTGGCCCATCTTGAGGTGCACAGGGCAGAGAACTCACCTGGGTCTTTTTTCTGCTCATATTGGCCCTGAAGCTCCTGCCCTTTGCAGCCAGGCTCTGCCTGTCCAAAGGCACAGCCCAGGTCAGTCCAACTGGTGGGCATCCCTGGCTGGGCCAAGCTCTGAGAGGTGCAGAGCTCATGAGGAACTAAGGTCAGGACTCCTAGCTGAGTCCTTCACAGAGAAGGACTTCTCAGAGTTCACAGCTCTGAGAGGTAGGGCAGAGAGAAGATAAGACAATGGCAGAATGGCACTGTCCATCCAGTGGCCACTTCAAGCCCCTTCTCAGCCTCTCAGCCTCTCCACATGGCACCCTTCTTAGAGCTCTTCCCCAAACTCACAGATTCCACCGCAGCGCCCTCCTGCGGCCCCCCAAGGCCTTCAAATTGACACCTAATCCCCTCTCTGGCCCACCGTGTCCTTGAGGATGGTGCATGGCTCTGAATGAGACTCATGAGGACAAATCCCCTCTCTTAGGTGCTCTGTGACTTTAAGGAACTCATTGAAGCATCTTGGGTTTAATTTCCTCCTCTGTGAAATGATGATTATAACAACTACTTCCTGAGTCAGTGCAAGGGTTCCGATTATTGACTGTTGAGTAACAACCCACCCCAAATACAGTGTTGTTAACCAGCTTCTTAAGCTCACAGATTCTTATGGGTCAAGAATTCAGACAGAGCACATGGGAGATGGTTTTCTCCCATTCTACAGTATCTGGGGCCTCAGCTGGAAAGAACTGAAGACCAGGCACCAGAATCATCGAAAGGAGTCTGCCCTTACATGTCTGGCAGCCAAGCCTAGCTCGGCTGAGGCTATTAGCTGGGACAGCTGTATGTGGCCTCTCCTTGGGTCGTGAGCTTCCTCACAGCATGGCAGCTGGGCTCCAGGAGCGAGTGTCCCCTGAGACCCAAGCACAGGTGACTATGGCCACATCTAACCTATCCTCAGAAGTCACACAGTGTCACTTCTGCCATATTTTATTTCTAGAAACTATCACAGGAGGGGTCACAGACCCCACCCCTTGACAGGAAGAGAGTCAAGGAATTTGGAGCCATATTTTTTAAAATGCTTGAACAATGTGTAGCTCATCATAAGGACACATTAAATGTTAGCTGGAAAAAGCGGCAGTAGTAAAAGAGTGGCAGGGTTCAATCCTCTATATGCTGCAATAGCCGTGAGACACTAGGCATAAAAAAGTTAATGGAGGAGCCACAGAAACAGGTCCCTGGAACCTAACATCCCCACTAGGCTGAAAGGCAGAGTTTGGATAATAAGAGCTAATAGGTATTGAGTGCTTACTAGATGGCAGGCACAGAGCCAAGCACTTTCCAGGCATGATCTTCTATAATCCACATAGCGATCTAAGAGGCAGGTCTTAGCTTTCCACCCATTTACTGATGAATAGCCAGGGCTCAGAGAAGCGAGGGCTTCCCAGGTAGTGCTAGTGGCAAAGAATCTGCCTGCCAATGCAGGAGCATGAGAGATGAAGGTTCAGTCCCTGAGTCAGGAAGATCCCCTGGAGGAGGGAATGGCAACCCACTCCAGTATTCTTGCCTAGAGAATGCCACGGATAGAGGAGCCTGGCGGGCTACAATCCATGGCATCCCAAAGAGACGGACACAACTGAGCAATTAATACCTTCATACCGGACAAGCGAAGGGTCTTGCCCGAGCCCACACAGCTAGGAAGAGGCACAGTCAGGATTTGAACCTAGGCAGCAGGTTGTCAGAGCTGGGCAGCAGGTTGTCAGAGCTGGTCCTCGTTTCCCAAGACGAAGCTGGGCACTAGCCAGCCTGCCAGGTGGAACAGGCCATCCTGACTGTTTGGTGACAGACAGGGAGGGCTCGTGCTACTCGATGGAGAGCCAGGACCAGGAGGTTTGTCAGCTGCAAGCCCCCAGTCACAGGCTGGGGGAAGGGGGCCAAGACCTCCGTCTGGAGGGATGGGGGAGGGGGGCAGTGAGAGAGCCTGAAGAGCAAGACAGAACCCCCGTCCAGAGGCAGCAAAGCACGAAGGGATGAAGATAAAGCCTGGGTCACCAGAACTGAGCCCCAGGATCACAGGGGGGCTCTGACCTCTGTTCCCTGGAGCACCCACCAGGCGGTCACTGGTCCCCCGCCTGGAGCAGGACTCAGCCTGCCACTGGAAGCCAGGAGGGCTTGGTGTAGTGGGAGGAGCAGGAGGATGGGGAGGGAGCACCACTCCATCCCCCAGCCAGGAGGGGACTCACCACAGTTCCAGGTGCATAAGGGAGGCAGCACTGCCGGGGGGGTGGGTGGGGGGTGGCTCTCTCCCACTGTCGGTGGGGGTGCTGCAGGCCTTGGCTCCTCTTCTCAACTGCTCGCTTTCCCTTCCTTCCCTCCTTATTTCCAGCCAGCCCTCCTTCCATGCTTCCTTCTATCCTTTCTTCCATGCCTTATTTCCACGCTTCCCTTTCTTCCTCTCTCCCTCCTTCTTGCCTTTCTGTCATTCCTTCCCCCTTATGAAATCTCACAGGGAGAAGCTACATTCCCCAAAGGCAAGGGTCAATCTGGTCTGAACCTGGTCATAACCATGGACTTCTTCATAAAATGAAGCATGTGTGCCGAACCATCACAAAGCCAATCCTAAGGGTGTCATGAGTCTGTGACGAGCTCCTTCCACTCTCCCCAAATCAGATACTGTTGTATCTGCCAAGTCCTCTCTGCCCCAGAGTCAGAGGGCATCTCCCAGAGCACATGAGTACCCTGAGTGTTACTAGGAGGCAGCTTCAGGGGCACTAGATTATGAGCTGGATCGCCTTGGACTAATTGCTCAGTGCCTCTGAGCCCTGGTTTTCTTGGCTGAAACCACTTCACAGGTTGAGAAGAGGGTAGGACAGGACAACGCAGTTGTACCCAGGAGTCCCTCTGTCTCCACCAGTCCCTTGCTGGCACAGGCCTCTGACCTTTCTCCCAGGCCAATGGGGCAGAGCCAACTCCCAGCTGACATTGGCAAGCGCCTGGGAGGGTGGACCGGCAGGCTGTCAGGGCCGGCCTTGTGCCCAGAGAACCTTCTGTGCCACTGTTCCTCGGCCAGGCAGGCCCAGCCCACCAGCCACTTCCGTGCCCCTGGCAGGACAAGGCTGGGGGCCCCTCCTCTCTGCCTCTTGCTCAGTTGACCAGCGTGGCTACCCTCCTCCCCCCAGGCCCTGGAAACAGAAGTCTCCAATATAAATGCAAATTCGCTGTGGTCCCTAGTCTCAGGCTGGCAGCTCCAGCCTATAACACAGGCTGGGGACCTGAGCTGACACTGGCCCAGAGGAGATAAGCCCCTTCTGGGCCATCCCCGCCCCAGGCCCTGCCCACTCCTCAGCCTGTCAGCTCCACAAAGACCCCAGGGAGTCCCAGGCCTTCCCCTTCCCTGCCCCAGAAGGCCTGTGATGAACTTGCGAAGCCCCCCTCACCATAATCAAGGAGGACTGCAATCCTCAAATAGTGATGATGTTCTACCTCCTGAGCCTCCTCTTCTAGCCTCCTGGGCTGTCAGGGGCAAAGCCTCAAAGCAGAGAGAAGGGCAAGCAACGTGGGCCAATCTCTACCCTCTTAACCCACCAAGCTCAGGGTTACACTAGCCCACAGCATCCCTTTGTGTGAACTAGAGACAGCCACTCCCTCTTCCTGGTGCTAGGTGGCCTCTTAGCTTACCCTCTTAGCTGGGTACCCTTGAGCCCAGCACTTGCACAACTGTAAGCATGGCCCATCTCCTCTTTGGGACTTGTTCACCTTTCTGGCCAGAGGGATCACCTGGAGAGACCTCTGAGTATTGTACAACTCCTCGAACACAGAGGCCCTAGAACTGGACAGGGCAGCCCCATGGGCATGAGCTCTTCCGGCTTGGGTGTCTTATCATCCTTCCATCCCTAGGTCCCAGACACTGCTGCCCATAAGCCACATCTCTAGGACACTTAACAAGGGAGCCGGGTGACTCTGGCAGAAGCACCTGTGAGCCACCTGAGGCTGAAATGGCACAGGTCTGAGGTCATGAGTGGGGTTGGGAACAAATCCAGTTCATTCATGGCGCCAGCTTCAATGTAACCTCCTCGGAGAAGCCTCTCCTGATGACCTCATGTGGCACTGTCCTTTCCTTACCTCCAGAAACCATATCTTTTTGCCCTGTTGGTTTTCTTCATAGCAGTTATCATTATGTGAAATTACCTCATTCATGTATGTCTTTCTGTGGTTGTTTTCTGCCTTACTTTTGCCTTACTGGAATTCAAGTTTCTACAAGAGCAGGCACCATGAATTGATAACTTCTCCCTCGACACGTTCTGGGAAGTGATGGATCTGACGCCAGAGGGTGAGTATAAAGTGTTCATGGAGACAGCCAAGGCTGCTTAGCAGAGAGCCAGCACACAGCAGGCACTCAATAAATGCTAATGGTTATCATTGTCACTGTTGTCATCAAAGGGTTGTGGGTGTACTGGCCCCAGAAGTCCAAGTTCTGATATGCTTCTTCACAAATTCCAAAGCCACCACTAGGGCCAAGTCCTCCTCTCCCATGTATTCACCCCATGAGCATGTGTGTGTGTTAGTGACTCAGTCATGTCCGACTCTTTGCAACACCTTGGACTGTAGTCTGCCAGGCTCCTCTGTCCATGGGATTCTCCAGGCAAGAATACTGGAGTGGGTTGCCATTCCCTTCTCCAGGGGATCTTCCCTAACTTCCCAACCCAGGGATCGAACCTGAGTCTCCCACACTGCAGGCAGATTCTTACCTTCTGAGCCACCAGGGAAGCCTGCTCACCCCATGAGCAGCACAAGCAAATTGCTTCTTCCCCCCAGGACTCCATTCCTTTCCGTAAAGGAATGGGGTAACCTCTCCCATAGCCTGAAACTGCACAAAGCTGCTACAAGTTATTAAGTGACAATGAAGAGGGAAAGACACTTGTGAGTCCCTACATGTTTTCAGTAACATAAAGAATGACTTGCCCCTCCTCTGAACAGGATGTCTCCATCTTCTGGAGCTGCCTAGAGGCCTCCCTAGAGTCCTAAGGCTTTGCTGTTCCCTGACCAACTCAGCCATGTCTTAGACTTCTTCAAAGGAGGGGGTTTCCATCAAGGCAGAGTTTCTCAAAGTTTCGACACAACTATACCACCTCCTCCCACCAACTCTTACTTTCTTTCTCTTTGTATTTCATATAATCTACTCAATATTTTTCTTTAAATTGTCTCATTAAAAAAATTAATAAATAAAGCCAGTTTGCACTAGTGGAAAACTTTACACCACCGCCATAAACAAAATTTAGTATCAATTAATAATTTTAAATATATGTTGATATTTGCTAACATAAAGACTTATCTATTAAAAGTCTGATACTCCTAGCAAGATGAGGGTCCTATTCTAAGGTTTTCAAGTTCTCAAGCTGAGCATTCTTTGGGGGACTATTTTTATTTTTTGGTTCACTGGAAAAATATTTCATGAGAAATTTGCTTACCCAGTCGCAGTTGGCAGCAGCTCTAAGTGACACTATTACCAGTTCTCAACACACAGAAAGACTAGTTGGGGCAGCCACTCACACCATTCAAAATAAAATTAGTTAGAGACTTCTTTGGCAGTCCAGTGATTAGGAGGCCAAGCTTCCACTGCAGAGGGTACAGGTTTGATCCCTGTTCGGGGAGTTAAGATCCCACAAGGCATGCAATGTGGTTAAGAAAAAAAAAAAAGAAAGAAAGAAATACAATTAGTTAGCAGAGAAGTAACACCCAGGCCAGTCTCAACAACTATTTCTTGGCTCTTTTTGTTCAACACCACCTAATAAAGGTGTGTTACCTGTGAGGGGAGTGGGAAGGAGAGGGGTAGAATCTTCCCGTAGAGGGACCGTCTCCATGCCTGCAACCAAACCCACCTCCTAACTATTCTCAGCTCAAAACACAGTCTCCAGGACCCCCTACCTGATGCCATCCATCCACTTTGCTGATTCTAGACTCTTGGGAAGGGCAATTTAATACAATGTCATGTTGTTCTGAGAAGGGAATCAAATAAGACCTCTGGCAAATTTGCTACAATGGATCAGAAATCTTTAATTGGAGGGGCAATTTCTCTCCTAGGACTTTATCTATGAGAAATCACCATGAATGTAGACCAAATAGCTGCAGGATGTTGTTGACAAATCTGTTGATAATAATGAAAAACTGAAAACAACATAGGAGATGAAAACATGCATAAGGGATTCAGTAAACAGTATGTTTCATGCAATAAAAAACTATGCAACCATTTACCAATGATGCTGTAGAATTTTAGACATAGAAAAATGTTCATGTTATATTCTTAAGTAGAAAGTGTTAATCACTCAGTCATGTCTGACTCTTTGCAACTCCATGGATGATAGCCCGCCAAACTCTTCCATCCATGGGATTATCCAGGCAAGAATACTGGTGTGGGTTGCCATTTCCTTCTCCAGGAGATCTTCCTGACCCAGGGATAGAACCCATATCTCCTGCATTGCAAGAAGACTCTTTACCGTCTGAGCCACCAGGGAAGGCCTCATAAGTAGAAAAGTAACTATAAAATAGGACATACAATATGTCTCATTTTTAATATATGTACAAATGTACTGTAGAAAGATTAGGATGGATTTGTGTTGGAGAAATTTTTCAAACAAGAAGCAAAAAATCCAAACCATAAAAGGCAAATATTAATAAACTAATATACATTAGAATTAAGACTGTTCAAAGTTCATCATAGAAAACTGAAAAGATAAGTCACAAACTGGGAAATGTTTGTAATAATCTGACAAAGATTAGTATTCAAAGTATATAAAGAGTTTCTACAAATCAACAAGACAGAGACAATCAAAAAGAAAAAAAAAAGAACAAACACAGAAAATAGAAAACATGAATAGCCAGTGAGCATATGAAAAGATGCTCAACCTCTTAGTAATTCAGGAAATCCAAATTAAAAGCTCATTTCATGTCCACTAGATTAGCAAAACCTAAAAGGCTGGACAAATCCAAATCTGATCACTTGCATGGAATAAGGAAAACTCCTTGACACTGGTTTTAGGGGGGTCAATTTGTACAACTTTGGAGAATAACTTGTCATTATTCTGCACTTATTCTACAACCCAGCAATCCCATTCCTGGATACATTCTAGAGAAACTTATACCTGTGCGCAAGAAAGGTGGGCAATGATGTTCAGGTTGGCAGGACTGAACCCTCTGCCTCCTGCCCTTCAAAGTGAAAGTGTCAGTTGCTCAGTCATGTCCGACTTTTTGTGACCCCATGGACTGTAGCCCACCAGGCTCCTCTATCCATGGGATTCTCCAGGCAATACTATGGAGCGGGTTGCCATTCCTTTTTCCAGGGGATCTTCCTGACCCAGGGGTGGAACCCATATCTCCTACAGGGCAGGCAGATTGTTTACCGTCTGAGCCAAAGATGCCTAAAGCACCTGATAAATTCATCTCCCTTCTACCTGCCTTCTGGCTTTCTTTTGTTTCATTTGTCCTGGGGTTGGGCCCTAACTCTTGCACAATTCTGGGTGGTGTGATTCAGCCTTCAGCCTTGTTGGGCAGCCATGGATGGGCAAGCAGATCTCAGACTCACCAACTGAGTGGAAGTAGTGAGATGAGCTGGAGCTTCAGTGACTCTCCCAGGGGCCAGGGAGAGGCCAAGAGTGCTTAGGGTGTTGGGAGAAGTGGTAGGTTTGCAGGCAGAGCTGGCTCACAGACCACGCTGCTGCTGTACAAAAGACCGGGCAGCTCGATACGAAGTCATCAGAAGCATCTCTAAGATACACTGCCAAGGGGAAGAAAGCAGACAGAGCAGCTACCCTCGTAAAGTGTGTATACGTGCACTCACTTGTGTGCAGAAAATAACTCTGAGCCCAGAAAACTGGCGTCCAGTGAGGAGGAGGAGTGGCTAAGCCGTCAAAAGTAGGAGAGATTTCCTTTCATTCCATCCCCTTCTGTACCTTTTTATTTTGTATGCTGCTATGATCCTATGGGGAAATAAACACAGTAATTAAAAAATGGAAACAAAATGCAATCATATTAAATATAACACTGATGTAGCTATTAGGTATAACTATTAGATGTAACTATTAGGTGATTCCAATCGGTTGTTGATCACCAGTTGACATAATGCTGCTTCGTAGACACATAATTGAACTTTATTGCTTTGAATTTTAGAAAGTTTTCATTGTTTTTTATTTGGCTGTGCCAGGTCTTAATTGTGGCATGTGGGATCTCAGCTGTGGCACACGGGGTCTAGTTCCCTGACCAGGTATCAAACCCGGGCTCCTGCTTTGGAAGCACGGAGTCTTAACCGCTGAACCAACAGGGAAGTCCCTGGGAAGTTTTGAAAATATTTTTCCGGCCAACTTTTATAGGTTTCAGGACCCTGTGGCTTCTTGCATTGCCCCTTCCAGGTCAAAGGCATAGAGCAGACCCTTCATCACCCATGCCCAACAGTGCACTGATTCCTCAAGGGCTACTTTAGGCCTCCATCCCTTTGATTTAAATCATCTTTTGGGTCGTACCTCAGGGTTGCTCTGTATTTCAAGTGAGTCCATGGGGAACTGGCATGGCCCTCCCCTTACTCAGGAGCAAAAATACTCAAGGTCACTTTCTAGACCTCAGCCTCCCAGTGGTCTCTATGGTACCTGAGATACTCGGCTGTCTCCTACCCCTCCTCCCCTTGCTTACTCTTGTACAGCCCCACTGGTTTCCTTGTTCCTCAACTCCCACTATGGCAGGAAGAATTCTAAGATGGCACCCAAGATTTCCAACCCCCTAGGTATGCCTGTCCAGCATAATCCCCTGGACTGTGACTATGATGGAGTTCACTCCCGTGATTAAGTTAGGTTATATGGCATAGCTGACCGTGTAATGAGATAGTTGGATGGCATCACTGACTCAATGGACATGAGTCTGAGTAAACTCCGAGAGTTGGTGATGGACAGGGAGGCCTGGTGTGCTGCAGTCCATGGGGTCGCAAAGAGTCGGACACGACTGAGCAATTAAACTGAACTGACTGTGCCAGACTTGGGGCTCATAGAGCTGTGAGCTAAATGGATCTTGTTTTCAGCCACTAAATTAATCCCTGGGTCGGGAAGATCCCCAGGAGAAGGAAATGGTAACTCACTCCAGTATTCTTGCTTGGGAAATCCCATTCACAGAGCAACCTAGTAGGCTACAGTCCATGCGGTCGTAAAGAGTTGGACACAACTGAGCGACTTACCACACACGCACGCCAGGTCTTAGTTGCAGCCTGTGGGATCCCCAGTTGTGGCATGCAGGATCTAGTTCCCTGACCAAGAGCCCCTGCTTTAGGAGCTTGGAGTCTTAGCCACTGGACCACCAGGGAAATCTCCATAGAACCCAATTTTTATTCGGGTGTGTTGTAATCATTTATTCACTGTCATCATTTTTTCTGATGCTCAAATCATCCCAGTAGCTCCTAGGCTCTGTTGACATGTCCCCAGCATTACTTGAGCACTTCTACTTATTTTATAGACAAAATAGATGTTCCATGCTTACTGTGTACTTTCCTTGGCCCAGCTCTCAAGTCAGTCATTTTCCCAAGGATTTCTGGTTCCTTTCAGTGGACAATGCTACATTTAGCAACCAAGATTTGGTGTTATGAGTACTCATTGCTATGAGGGTATTAGTGCTCCTAGGTTCTCTTTGTGGACAGGACTGAGAAACACATGTACGGGGCACAGACACACACATTTACATCTATGCTTATCTGTCTACACTTATCAAATGTCATTAGCTCATACTGATTTCCCCCAGCACCACTGGGTTCACACTAACCTTTCCCATTTCCATATCTGTGATTCCCTTCTCTGACCCGTCCTCACTCAGCTGCTTTTCCATGACTGGTCCCACATCCTGCCCACCACCTCCAACAAATATTAGAAAAGGGAAGGAGGAAAGAGGAAGCTGAATTAAAAAAAAGTTTTTTTCTGCACTAGTACAAAAATTAAAACTATAGAAAAGAACATAGTGAAAAATCTCCCTCCCACCCATCTCATTCCAATCCTGGTCCTCTCCACAGTTAACAAGTATTATTATTAGTTTGTTATATACACAAGCTGGTATTAAAATATTTTTTATTTTCCCCCTCTTTTACTCAAAGTATTCCTGACATCCCTTTTATTTGTCAATATATCTTGGAGATCTTTCTGTATCAGTACATAAAAAGTGACCTCACCCTTTTTGTAGTTGTATAGTCTTCCTCTGGCTCATCCATACTTCATTTAACCTCATTTAACTTCATTTAAATGATAGACATTTAGACTGCATCTGAGGTGAAACAAGATTAAACTGGGCTAAACAAGACTGCAGTGAATAACCTTGAATGTATTCATTTCACATGTGTCCATACACATCCACAGAATACATTTTCAGAAGTGGGATCACTGGTGTGACCTTATATGTTTATGTGTTTAATGATGAAAGGTCTTCCCTCTTAGAACGTCAGCTCTAAGAGGAAAGGGACTCTGTTCTTTTTTTTTCCCCTGGCTGAGCTGGGTCTTCATTGCAGCCGCAGGCGTCCTCTAGTTGGGGCATGCAGGCTCATCATTGTGGTGCACGGGCTTCTCAATAGGGTGGCTTCTCTTGTTGCAGAACAGGGGCCCTGGAGCATGGGCTCAGTAGCTGTGGCTGGCAGGCTCAGTTGCTCCACTTAGTATGTGGCATCTTCCCAGACTAGGGATTGAACCCACGTCACCTGCATTGGCAGGTGGATTCTTAACCACTGGACCACTGAGGAAGTCCAGGGACTCTGTTCTATTCATTACTGTTTTCCCAGCATCCAGAACCATGAGACTACGTCAGATACTCTGTACATATGTATTCACTAAAGGAATGACCAATGCCCTCTGGTTGTGGACTTGACTCTCAAGCACATATGGACCATTCACTGTGTGCTAGGTGCTATGCATCATCTTGCTAATCCTCCAAACGCCCCCGTTTGGACGCCCCCACTTTACAGATGAGAACCCTGAGGCCCAGAGAGGGAACACAATAGGCTGATGTCACACAGCTAATCAATGACAAAGCCACAGTTCCGACCCAGTGAGTCAGACTCTGGAGCCACCAACAACCTCACCTACTGTTCTCAGTACCTCTCTTCTCTCCCCACACACAGCTCAGTCTCCCAGTCCCATGTGGCCTCTTCATCTTGACTCATCTACTTTCCTCGTCCTAGCCACTTCTTAGCCTCAACCCCAGCGAAAGGCACCGGCTCCGCACCCTCAGCCAACACAGGACAGATCCAAGGAGAGGCGCTGTCATTTCCATACAGCTGTCCCCGGGAGCCAGGCTCTGCCCAAGCCCCCCCATTTCCCCTGAAAAAGCTGAATTGTCTTGGCTGTTTGGGGGGCACCTCTCGGCACAGGCCGGGCTGCCTGGGCAGGGCCCGGCTGAGCTATTATCCTACATTATCTCACTCCCCTGCTCCTGAAAAGAACCACTGACTGCTCGCCCCCCTCGGCCCTCCCCTGCCTGCTCCTGTCTTTTACACTTAATTACCTCACTCATTACCCCGCAGCCTGCAGAGGCCGGACCACAACTGGGGCGTGAGTAATCCCCACATCACACACCCAGCCAGCCGGCCAGCAAGGAGCAAATTGCTCACGCAGCCCATAAATAAAGGAACAGGGCCCACTCAGGCCTTCGGAGCAGAAGGACCTTCATGGAGGCTGCAGTGTGGGGCAGGCATGGGCCCCAGCTTCCCAGTTGGCCTTTGCCAGCCCTGGTGAGAGGATGGCCCCTAGCTCCCCCACCTCTGCTACCCCAGACGGTGACCTTGAACTTCCCCAGGCCACTGAAGTCACAGCTCATTGCCACTGACAGATGGGGCAGCAGGGACCCACACCCCTTCCTCACCACAGCCAGGGAGCTGTCCGTGTGGCTTCCAGGCTTCCTGCGTGACCTCCCCAGCCATCTCTCACCACCTCCAACCCCCAAACAGAATGCCCCCGTGGCCTCTTTCTTCCTCAGCTCCTCTGCACATGCTGCTGCCCACGCTGCCGGAGAACCTTTCCTGAGCATCCACAGACCTTGTTCACGTCTACTCACTTGAGAGACCACCTCTTCCAGAGAGCCTTTCCTAATCCCTCCAGACTGCGTGAGGGAACCGCATGGACCCATCAAAGCATCAAGCCTCTACGCTGTCACTGGCTTTGCTTGAGTCTTATGAATGGAGGGCTGAGCCGCATACATGTCCCTTTGCCTAGTTCCCAGCCTAGGTCCTGGCACATTACCAGGTCACTTACATGAGTGAGTGAATGAATGAATAAGTGAATGAATGAGGTGATGACTGGTAAGCTGTCTATGCTGCATGAAGGAATTTGAACCCCCTTTCCCCTGTGACAAGGGCCTCCCTGCTCCCAGGCTATAGGTTCCTGCAGTCCAGAGCCTCTGAGCTCATAAGGGAGGATGATCTAGGACTTCTCTAAGGCTAGAACTTCCTTCCACCTCTAGAAGGTCAGGCTCAGGCTCCTTCCCTCGCATCACCTTGGCAAACACCAGCTTCTCCCCCCTGAGACAAGATAGCCCAGCCTTGGCCCAGAAGTCGCCTGCACAACCTCTTCTCTCTCACTTCCTACATCACCTCCTACCACTTCTGCTGGTCCATCACCTCTCACAGCACCTCAGGGTGGCTGACCCAGAAGCTGGCTGTGTGGTCAGCTTCTCCTGGCCTGAAGAACTTCATCTCACCTTCCTGCTCCCCTCATAGACCCAGGATACTGGAGGGAACTCAGAAAGGTTCCCTTGGAAAGGCAGGGAGCTCCTAAAACCCGATGGTCCAGAGTTCATGAAACCCTTTGATATCTGATGAAGCCTATGGACCTCTCTCAGAATAATGTCTTTAAATTCATAAAATATATAGCATTACAAAGGAAACCTATATATTGAAAGTTATCAAAATATTAAAAATAAATCTACATTGCAGTAATACATAAGCTTCTTGATTATGCATTATAGCCCAAGGATTTAGCAAAAAACTGTTGCAATTTCCAAGTCATGATGAGTGTAAATGGTATTTCAAGTTATCTGGAACATCTGTAATGTGACAAGAAAATATCTGTGATTTCTATTAGTGACAATGTTACAGGCCCTGTTAATGCCACTATGATCTGTGGCCTGCATTCATTACAGAAGGAATGATAAATTTCAGAAAGAAGTTAGTGAAATTGAAGGTGGAATCCTTTTTCTATCTCAGTTAATGGGGCCTCCTGTATTATTTCTATGGACCCCAGGTTAGGAGCATCTGTGATGGGGAATGACAAGTGTATCTCAAGCAAACTAACATTTCCATTCCTGTATCTTGGCAGACATCATTAATCAATTGGAGCAGTCTCCCACACTGAGCCCAAACTCAGTTCCAGAATCTATCTCAGCACTATGCTCTGGACTACAGCTACCAACCAATCAACATGGGTTCTTAAGCTGAAGTCAATTTGCCATTCCTTGGGGTGGGGAGGGGGCAATGAATGCCATTGTCAGAATGAGATTAAGGGCAAAGAGGCAATAAAATAAGGTCGAGCAACAGTGCAGGATAGCACAGCAACAGTGCATTAAACAGCAACAGTGCATTAAACAGCAGAGACATTACTTTGCCAACAAAGGTCCGTCTGGTCAAAGCTATGGTTTTTCCAGCAGTCACACATGGATGTGAGAGTTGGACCATAAAGAAGGCTGAGCGCTGAACAACTGATGCTTTCAAACTGTGGTGCTGGAGAAGACTCTCGAGAGTCCATTGTACAGCAAAGAGATCAAACCAGTCAATCCCAGAGGAAATCAACCCTGAATATTCATTGGAAGGACTAGTGCTGAAGCTGAAGCTCCAATACTCTGGCCATCTGATGCAAAGAGCCAACTCATTGGAAAAGAACCCTGATGCTGGGAAAGACTGAGGGCAAGAGGAGAAGGGGCGACAGAGAATGAAATGGTTGGACGGCAACATCGACTCAATGGACATGAGTTCGAGCAAACTCCAGGAGATAGTAAAGGACAGGGGAACCTGGTGTGCTGCAATCCATGGAGTTGCAAAGAGTGGACAGGACTGAGTGACTGAACAACAAGAGTACAGAGAGGCATAAAAACCGAACAGCTGAATGTACGTCAGCAGGGCAAACAGTCACCAAAAGCTTATGAAATATCTGGACAAGTTATTAGAAGTCCCATATCTAGAATGAGGAAGGTGACAGTCCCTTTCTGCTCAGCTCTGCTCATATATTTTGGGGAGTTTTGTGTTCAATTCTGGACCCCCACACTTTCAGAAAAGCAGCAAAAAAACTGGAACATGGTTGAAGGAAGCAGCCAGGATGGGCAGGTATGTGGAAAGCATATCCTGGACCACTAATTTGCTCACCGTGAACAGGTACTAAGACTTTCCTCTGAGTCACCTCGTGCTGGGAGTTGGGAACACCAACAGAAGCAGCCCCAGGCCACTGCCCTTGGAGTGAACTTGGAAAGAACTGGGTGTCTTCACATCCCTGAGGAGCCATTCTGAACCAGAAGGATGGAACTTGTGGTATTCCACTCAATTTGGGAAAAATACTACTGGAGTTTCTAGTTTCCCCAGGTGGCATTAGTGGTAACCCACCTGCCAATGCAGGAGATATAAGAGACTCAAGGTTAGATACCTGGGTTGGAAAGATCCCCTGAAGGAGGGCATAACAATCCACTCCAGTATTCTTACCTGGAAAATCCCATGGACAGAGGAGCCTGGCAGGCTACAAGCCATAGGGTCTCAAGGAGTCAGACACAGTTGAAGCAACTCAGCATGCACACACGCAGCATGCACACCGGAGTTTCCAGACAATGGCTGCTGAGTCATCAAGGATCCATGGTAGCAAACACGCTTGAAGAATCTCCAAGAGGGTCAGACACCAGGATAAGAGGCTTCTTGTGCCCCCCCAAAAAAATAAGAAAAAAAAAAAAGGTCAAAGGCCTGGCCTGAAGGAGACGTCCCTGCTAAATGGGCCCCAAGGTCAACGCTGGAGGCCAAGTCCCTGACCTTTGTCCCTGGTGCTTTTGGACACTCAGTATAGAGGCTGCCATACTCTAGCCAGTATATCATGGGCCTAGGGCTGATCATGTGACTGTCCCTGGCTACAGAGGACATGGGGGAGGCCAGTACCGACCCTGCTAGTAGGAGTAGGGGACTCATCAGATCAGGTCGTTGGAAGGCTCTGGGCAACTGAAAGGAAGGTCACCTGTCCACTCCAGTCACCGAGGGTTAGGTTCCTCTGCTGTGCCCGGCTCTGTGCTCAGCACTTTCCTTGAATTGTCTCTGTTAAGCATCTCCTGTCTCCGCAGTGTGTGATGTGCTTATCAATGCACATTTGACAGGTAAGGAAAGCAAGACCCAGAGAAGTTAAGTCATTTGCCCTGTTCTTTTAACTCCTCCGCAGAGGTGGGCCAGCTGAAGTAGAGGGAATCACTATCCACTTTGAAGCCAACCCAGACAGGTGGGTTCTAGGTGCCCCCAGACCTGGGATCTCTAGGATTGTGGGCTGCACCTGCTGCAGCCAACACAAGTGTGGATTCCCTGTGTCCCAACCAAGCACCTGCTGCCTTCTGGACTCTATCTATGCAAACATCATCTCTTCAGAGAGGTTCCTTACCCACCCCATCTAAAACAGTCCCATTCTATCTCTGCCTCATGTCACTTGTCTTCCTGATGCTTTAGGAAGCTGGCGTATCTACCTGTTTATTATTATTTGTCAGCACAGTAGGATGGACATGAGAGCAGGTCTTTGTTCTGTCCACTGCTGCATCCTCGGTTCTGAGCGCCGTACCTGGCACAGAGTAGATGCTCAGTAAATATCTGCAGACTTACTAGCTGTGAGCCCTTGGACAATTTCTTAACTTCTCTGTGCCTATGTGGTCCTTTATAACATGAGTGTCATCATACTACCTCCAAAAGCAGTCATGAAAATTCCATGAGTTCATGCTGTATCACATCCAAGGAGTAAGAGAAGTTGCTCAGTCGTGTCCAACTCTTTGCGACCCCATGGACTGTAGCCCACCAGGCTCCTCTGTCCATGGGATTGTCCAGGCAAGAATACTGGAGTGGGTTGCCATTTTCTTCTCCAAGGGATCTTGCTGACCCAGGGATCGCACCCAGGTCTCCTGCATTGCAGGCAGATTCTTTACCATCTGAGCCACCAGGGAAGCTCCTGTATCACAGCCACGAAGACCTTTTGATGAGCCCCTACCACGTGCCAGGTCAGTGGGATTTCACTGCAGGACCTTGACCATTAGAGCCTCAGGAGTCAAGAGGAGATACTCCTTGGGGCTGAAAGGTTTAAGAGGTCAACAGAGAGAGTGGACTCCACATTCAAAATGGCTGATGTTACTGAGTACCAACCGTATGTGAACGAGCATCCTAAACATCTCATTGGATTCCCACCTGCTCTGCGAGGGAGGTACCATTAGCATCCTCCTTTGACAGCTGAAGAGAGGGAGGTACAAAGAGGATAGGTAAGTTGCCCAGGGTAGATAACTCATCAGTAAGCAGCAGAGGAGGGATCTGAACCCAGGCCATCCATGCTTTTAACCTCTCTGCTCCCCTGGCCCTCTACAGCCAGAGTGAGAGAGAGGGGAGGCTGTGAAGGTGTGCACTTGGAGCCTGTGGGAGTTCTGATTTCTTAGGAGTCTGTCCACTAGTCTGGGGTCAGGCACAGGTCAATATTGACAGCCCCCTGCCTCCATGCACCTGGGCCACCTCCTGGCTTTCTCCAGAAGCTGATGGGTCCCAGCTGGTATATGAGCAGAAGCAGAAGCAGGAGGCAGAGCTAGAGGGTGCAGAGAAGGTTTGATTCCTCTGTGCCAGGAGCCCTGGGAGCCTGGAAATGCCAACTCTGCAGCTTCGGCAGCCGCCTCAGCATCTGCCAGGGATGGTTCTCAGCTCGGCTGATGGGGAAGAGATGCAGGCAGGAGAGGCCACTGTGGGGTGAAGAAGCCAGCCTTGATCTGGCAGGCAGCAGCCTGAAAGTCCCAAAGAAGGCACTTGCTTGTTCCATGCCTCAGTTTCCCCAACTGCCAAACAAGGATAGGCAGGGAATGATGCTGATATCCCAAAGGCTGTTCAAGTAGAGCTTCTATTTATCAAGTGTTGATTATGCTCCAGGCCTCATAGAGCCCTATCAAGCCTCAGTTTACAAAGTTGACACAGAGGCACATAGAGGCAAAGTGACTTGCCTAAAATTACACAGCCTGAAGAGGCACAGCTGGGATTAACACTTGGCTCAGGGTAACCCAGGCCCAAACTCTGAACTATCTCACTTGTTTCAATGTGAGGCTTTTGTGAGCGGCTGTTTAGCCTCTCCATCCCTTACACATGCTGAGGGCTTGTCCCAAGGCCCCCTGACCTGGCAGGGAGCCCAGTGATCAGATTCTTGCAACCAGCCCTTTTCAGAGGTTTCAGGGAGTTGCTTAAAGGGTGACCTTGCCGTGGTTCAGGAACATCTCAAACTTGGAAGGAAAGATACTCTAATGGGGCAAGGTCAAGGACTGTGGTAGTCAGGATAGGGACTCAATTATCCCCCAAAGGAGAGGAAAACCTTGAGGGTTGATGAACTAACCCAAGCTCAGGTCAAAAAGGATCAAGGTGAGTTGGGGGAGATGTATCACAAGGTTTTTCTAGTCAGTTTATTCATTCATTTAAGATACATATTTATTGAGCACTTATTATTTGCCCCGCACTATGCAGGTGATAGGATGTGGCAGTGAATGGAACAGATATGGGCCCCCACCCCCATTAAGGAGCAGTCAGCCCTGGGTGGGTGTGGAAGAGGGAGACTCCCTTTGGCACCTCTGGCTCTGTTAGAAAGAGGGATTGTATATTTAAGATCAGGGTTTGAATCCTGACACCTAGCTGGGTCTCCGTGGGCAAGTCACTTTGCCTCTCTGAGTCTTGGTTTCTTCATCTGTAAAATGGGGATAGCTGTGGGCCCCCACTTCAAAGACTGTTGTGATGATTAAATGAGGTAATCCACAGAAAGGGTTGGATTTGGCTCCTGGCACATAATAAGTGCTCAATAAATGTCAGCTAGTATTATCGCTCCTTCCACTGCATATCATCTCTGTCCTGGGCTAGATCTTAAGAGTCAAGCAGGGCAGCAGTGGAGGAGGGGTTAACTAGGCAAAGAGGAAGGGAAAGCATGCTCTGGGCAGCAGAAGCAGTATCTGCAAAGGCCTTGAGGTGGGAGGCTTTGCAGGAACAGGGTAGAAGCTCCAGGAGTGTGTAGGACCCTGCCACACCCTCAGCTGCACTAGTCAGGCCCTTTCCTGAAGCCTATTGAGGCTCTGAGCTCCGGAGCCAATGAGGAATGAGAATGGAAAGGTTCCCAGGAGAGGAGGCGGCAAGGCAGAGTGGTGAGACCACAGGCTCTGGAGCGGGCTGTCTGGACTGGACCTATGGTTCACCACCTACTGGCTGTAACGCCTTGGGCAAGTTACTTAACCTCTCTGGGCTCAGTCTCCTCCCCTGAAAATGGGGCTCACGATACTGACAAGTCAGAAGGCGAGTGTGAGGATTAACTAAGGTGATATTTGTAAAGTGTGCAGATGAGTACCTGGCACATAGCCCAGAGCCGTGTTTATTAAATGAATCAAGAAAAACATGCAGCAGCTGAAGGGAGGTGCCTGCCGCTCTGGACCGCAGTCCCTGAGAGCCTCCCACTGCAGCGCCCTCTCAGTCGGCCACAGCGTCTGAGCTGAGGCCACTCTCCTTCCGGGAGGCTCGGCTGATGACTGGGCACAGTGGGGAACCAGGGCCTGGTATTCCACCCAGCATGAGACTCCTCCGCAGGAAGTCTTGGGCCCGGAGCTCCCTGTGGCTCTGGCCAGACTCCCTTCGAGCTGCATCGCTACCTGGGGCTCCTCTTACCCAGTCTCCTTCTCTCCTTTCACAGATGTCAGACTTGCACCCTAGTCTGAAGGCGCACCTCTTTTTCTTGCAGGTGTTACCCCCATAAGTTGCACTTCCATCTTGGTTTTCAAATCTGCTTCCGGGGACCAAATTGACCAGAGAGAGAATATAGCAGTGATCAGATTCCAGAGGCCCCGCCCCTGCAAGGCCTCGGCCATTGTCTCCGAGTCACGCGTACAGAGCTGTGAAGAGTCAGTTTCAGGCTTCTCCTACCCTCTTCCCTTAGGCTCGGAAGAGGGAGGGCCTGGAGAAATACACTGGAGAAACAGCCAGACTAAGGAAGCTTACCAGAGAAAAAGCCCCATCAACATCAAGTGGATGCATTTGTAGCCACTCTCCTCCTTGGAATTCATACAGAATTCCATTATTGGTGCTGGACAGCAGCTCAGGGACCAACTTGTCCCATGCCCATTTGACAGACCAGAAGGCTGGAGCCCAGAGGAGGAACAGAGAGAGAAGAATCAGGCTCCTGACTCCCAGAGCAGTGATCCTTTCTAATACCATGGAGTGAAGCCTGAATATAATGCCTGGTCCCCTCTTTACAGATGTCCAGAGTGAGGCTCAGGCAGCTCTGCCAGCTACCTGGAGTTACACAGCACTGCAAGTCACACCCAGACACTAGTAGCTGCCCTCCTTCGTGATGGGCAAGACAGGGTTGAAATCTGAAGGATATCAGAGCAGATGGGTAGGGCAGAAAGGGCAGAGCCTGCAGCATTCACCAGCTAAACCAGTTATGCCAAGTCTGGGACTCCTGGAGAGGCAGGCAGTAGACCACAGGGATGTTAGACCCTCCCCAGCTCTTCCCCACAATAACCATATAGCCGTGGGCCAGTCATTTCACCCTCATCTGTCAATAGGTCAATAAAAGAGCCTTCTCCCATGAGGACATGGTGAGGCTTAGATGAGAAATGATATATAAACAAAAGTACAGTCAACAATTACCAAGTCAAATTATTGTGTGCCAGGCACTGCTCTAAACCCTTTACAGATACATTATCATTTAATTCTCACTGCAATACTAGAGATGGGCTTCCCAGGTGGCTCAGCAGTAAAGAGTCCACCTGCCAATGCAGGAGACACAGAAGATGCAGGTTTGATCCCTGGGAGGAGGAAATGGCAACCCACTCCAGTATTCTGGAGTGGGAAATCTGCCTAGGAAATCTCATGGACAGAGGAGTCTGGTGCACTAAAGTTCATTGGATCACAGAATCGGACATGACTGAGCAATTGAGCATGCATGTACACAACACTGGGATAATCCCTTTTAAAATCTCCATTTTACAGATGAGGAAATGGAGGTACAGAGAAGCAAAGCTGGGAAATGACAGAGCATGGATTAGAACTGAAAACAGGCTGATTCCAAATCCCTCTAGAGAAAGCCTCTGGCGAGGCCAGTTTCTATGAAGGGTAGATATTTAGAACAATGCCAGGCACGTGAAGCCACTGTTGATATAGTAATAATTATTGCTGTCATTGGAGAAATTTGCCATAGGCAATGCTATCTTCTCAAAAGTCAAAAGAATGAGTTTCCTGACATGCTTTTTGAAATTTTATCATTTCTTCTCTTCGGAAGTAAGGGAGAAGTTAGCAAGTGTTCAAGATAAATATTTCTTGAACTGAAACATTTTATAGTCTTTGGAAAACACAAAAAAGAAGGTGGAGAAACACCCATAGTTCCACCATCCTTCTTTCACTTTTCTGTACATGTTTATCTTAATTTTGGCCCATAGTTGCAAACGTGCTGTAAGAGATTTCAAAATTTTGCATCTTTCATTGAAAGACAAGGTCTTCCTCCATATGATAATTTTTAAGGGCTGCAGAATATTCCATCAAGGGAATGTTTTCTTCACAGCTCCTCCCCATTTTTTCCAACTTGAGGGTTTTATTCCAGTCTCTGATGCTCTAGCAAGCATGCCTGGGATTAAAAATCTTTCCTTATTTGATGTGACTTGGAGAAATGAATTCCTAAACATAGCTTTTCTGAAACCAATGAGCCAGTACTAGGGGGAAGTTTGGGAGACAGAAGGCTCTCCATGGTGTCCTAGTGCTGAAACCATGCCAGAGGTTGTGTATTTCATCCTTGCTTAAGGACACCCGACCCCGTGGGTATTTTTGAACTTCAACTTCTGGGCTGAGGGTTTCTTCCGTCTGCTAAAGGTGCCTGCCCGCCCACACCACCTACTAGCCGGAAGTCAAGAGACTTGGGATCTGATCTTCAATCCGACAATAGTGAACTATGGACCTTGGATACATCACTTCTGTGGGCCTTTCTCTATCATTTCAAGGAGGGATTACCTCTCCACCCTGCCCCTGGAGAAGATCTGATGAGGGAGAGTCCAGTCTCAGTCCAGTTCTATGTCTAAATCACTGTGGACACTCACTGTCCTGAGAAGCTCTCTGGGCTCAGTTTTACCATCTCTTATGTAAAAGCATGGAATAGTAGGATCGTCAGGCAGGTAGAAATGAGCTCAAGGGTGCCCACTTGCATTATTTACTCCGCTGTATTAAGCACCACTAAGGAACAGAGATCCCAGTACCCAGTACAAACTCAAGAAGATATGACTACCCCACCAATAACTATTAACAACCTCTATGAGAGCAGGGAAACGTTGTTCTCCAAATTTAAAGATCTACCTTTGAATAGATCCACCTTTTAAGGCTGAATCTCGCCCAAGAACCAGAAATCAAATTGCCAACAATTTCTGGATCATAGAGAAAGCAAGGGAATTTAAAAAAAATATATACTTCTGTTTCATTGACTATGCTAAAGACTTCCACTGTGTGGATCACAATAAACTGTAGAAAATTTTTAAAGAGATGGGAATACCAGACAACCTAAGCTGCCTCCTGAGAAACCTGTATGCAGGTCAAGATGCAAGAGTTAGAATCAGACATGGAACAATGGACTGGTTCAAAATTGAGAAAGGAATTTCTCAAGACTGTATATTGTCACCCTGCTTATTTAACTTATATGCAGAGTACATCATGTGAAATACCAGGCTGGATGAATAACAAGCTGGAATCAAGATTGCCGGGAGAAATATCAACAACCTCAGATATGCAAATAATACCACTCTAATGACAGAGAGTGAAAAGGAACTAAAGAGCCTATTGATGAGGGTGAAACAGGAGAGTGAAAAAACTGGCTTAAAACTCAACATTCAAAAAACTAAGATCATAGCATCTGGTCCCATCACTTCATGACAAATAGAAAGGGAAAAAGTAGAAACAGTGACCATCTTTATTTTCTTGGGTTCCAAAATCACTGTTGATGGTGACTGCAGCCATGAAATTAAAGACGCTTGCTCCTTGGAAGGGAAACTATGACAAGCCTAAACAGCATATTAGAAAGCAGAGACATCACTTTGCCGACAAAGGTCTGTATAGTCAATGCTATGGTTTTTTCCAGTAGTCATGCATGGATGTGAGAGTTGGACCATAAAGAAGGCTGAGCACCAAAGAATTGCTGTTTTTGAATCATGGTGCTGGAGAAGACTCTTGAAAGTCCCTTGGACTTCAAACAGATCAAACCAGTCAATCCTAAAGGAAATCAACCCTGAACATTCATTGGAAGGACTGATGCTAAAGCTGAAGCTCCAATGTTTTGGCTATTTGACGCAAAGAGCAGACTCATTGGAACAGACCCCCATGCTGGGAAAGATTGAGGCAAAAGGACAGGGGGGCAACAGAGGATGAGATGGTTGTGTAGCATCATCGACCAATGGACATGACTTTGAGCAAACTCTGGGAGATAGTGAAGGATAGGGGAGCCTAGCATGCTGCAGTCCATGGGGTCAAAAAGAGTCAGACATGACTTAGCAACTGAACAACAACTACAACTTACCCCATCGTCATTCACTCATGATTTATTGAAAACCTTCTGGGTTTGGGCCCTGCCAACTTCCTGACCTCATCTCCTTCCACTCCTTGCTGGCCCACTCTGAACTGGCCCAAGCTCATTTTTGCCTCAGGGTCTTTGAACTTGTGAAGCCTCTGCCTGGAGCTCTCTTCCTCTGGCTCCTTCCATGGCTGGCTCCATCTCATCACTCAAGTCTCTGCCTAGATGTCACCTCTTCTAGGAGACCCTTGCTGGCCACCCTGTCTAGGAACCAGCACCCTCCACTG
Organism: Muntiacus reevesi; assembly: GCF_963930625.1. Taxonomy (NCBI): domain Eukaryota; kingdom Metazoa; phylum Chordata; class Mammalia; order Artiodactyla; family Cervidae; genus Muntiacus; species Muntiacus reevesi. Next base: position 58,746,326 of record NC_089250.1, read on the forward strand.
CTCACCCAATTTTATGTCCCTTGAATGTCACCTCCAAGGAGACCAGGGACTAGGACTGTTGAGGTTACCACCTATTATGTAGAACCCCACAAACGTGTGTTAGATGAATCTTGGGTGCTCCAGACACAACTGTACTTACAGAACACACACAGAATGAGCACCTACTATACGTAAGTGCTCATCAGCAGGCTTACATACCTACTATATGCAAGCCCATTTTATAAGATGGGAAACTGAGGCACAGAGAAGCTGAATAACTTGCTTAAGATCTCATGGTTAGTAAGTAGAGGAGCTGGGATATCCTACTGCATGTTGCAAGAGTATGCTGAGCCAAACACAGGACAGAGTCACACAGCTCAGGGGCCAATGGGCAAGCTGGCCCAGTCTACCATGTAGGAAGTCAGGGACACTTCCCAGAAGAAGTGATGCCTCAGCTATGCCTATGCAGGGTTCCTCTGAACAGAAGAACCAGAGCAGAGGCCAAGGAGAGAGCAGTAAGTCTGCAAGACGAGAAGTCAGCTTGTGTGGCTGGAGTAGGGAATACTGAGTGCGTCATGAGTCCGGAGGTGTGGTCACCTCAACTCTCTGTGACTGAGGTTAAAAAAAGTCCCAGAGGGCAAAATGTGGGACAATATCTCTGAGAAGATGGGCAGGACCCCCCATATCATTCAGGACCTTGGCAAGATCAGGGGTCCAAATTTTATTCTAAGATTTCTAAGCAACACCTCACAATTTGCATGAGGTCCCAAAGGACCACAGGAGTCTCTGGAAATTTCTGCTGACTCCCTGTGGGACCCTGGGCACCTCTGCAGCCTCTCTTAGTCTTCACGGGTCTTAGTCTCCCAACTGGTATTAGATGACCCAGTCCCAGAAGCACAAACCCACTCCATCAGTCTAGCATCTCATAAACAGAACGCTGTTAACCAATGAGATCTTGACATTCCTAGAGTCTATTCCGGGACTCTTGTGCTCTGGCCATCACATACTTGCTAAGGCCGGCCCACCACCATGGCACTTTGCCAAGCAGCCTCTCTGGGCAGGGGGTTGCATTCTCCTGCTCCTTGGTCCTACCCAGATATGGGAGCTCCCCTAGGTTTTGGCTGGATTGGGGGGGGGGGGGGGCTTCTGCTGAGATCCTCCTGGAGACAAAGGAGCTGACCTGCAAAGAGTTCCAGCGGGAGCCCCGCTCCCCCTCCCTTCCCCCCTCTCCCTTCCCAGTCCACGTGTCTCTATTGTCTGCTCCCCGCTTCAGGGAAAGACACAGCCTCGGATGTGTCAAAACCACCACCCCCCCGGCAGCAGGGAAATTAATTACTGGACGATTTTCACTTCCTCTTGCAGCGCCCGCCTGAGCTAGGCACCGGAACAGGACTGGCTGAGCTAGGCTGGGCATCAGCATGGGGGACTTGCTCCCCTCATCAGTTCTGGAAGAAGAAAGTTGAACCCCAAACCCAACAGGAAGCTTCAGTGGGAGGCCAAGCTGGGGAGGGGGGATGACTTCCCCTAGTTAAAGCTGAGTGTCCAAACGGGCCCCTTCAAAACTAGGGGACTGGGAGGGGGCTGGAGGCAGGGGGGTCGGCCGCTGGCGAGCTCACACTCTTCTCTGCATTCCCTTCCTTGTGTCCCCATGTGCCTGAACCCCGTCTGCTCAGACCGTTCTACCTCCTCTCCTCTCTCCTTCTGTCTTGCATTTCTCTTCCCCTTTCTTTGCATCCCTGGGGTGCTTTCTTTTTGTGTATCTGGAGGTCTCTTTTTCTCCCGTGGGTGTGTGTTGTTACTTCTCTCCGTCTCTGCCTTTCTCTCTCTCTCTCTCTCTCTCTGTGTCGTGTCTTTTTGTCCTTATCTTGGTCTCTGCTCCTATTTCTATCTCTTTCACTGTGTATGTATCTCTCTTTTTCTGTATGTCTCTTTCTGTCTTTCTCTGTGTATCTCATCTCCGCTCTCTCTCTCCCCCCTTGTTCCCCCCCCGCCCCCCTTTCTCCGTCTCTCTCTATCTCTGCTTTTCTCGCCCTCACTTTCTCCCCTCCTGCCTGCCCGGGCTCCCTGCGCCTGGCCTGCCCCCACCGCCGCCGGTTCAGGGGAACGTGTGCGGAGCGATTGTCCTGGGGGACATTTGATGGATTAGAGCGCTGAACAGTTCCATTGCTGGGGACCACCTGATCTCCTCCAGCCTGCGTCCCATATAAAGCCGGCAGCCGGAGTGCTGAGCACAGCTCCAGCGATCGCCTGTCTGAGAGCCGCCGCCGCCGCCGCCACCGCCGCCGCCAAGCCCGAGCGGGAGCCAGAGCTACAGCCGGGGCCGCCGCCACCGGTGCCGGCTCCGCGCTGCCGCCCGCCCGCCCGCCCGCTGGGAGCTGTCCAGTGCTGAAACCCCGCGCAGACAGCCAATCGCGCCCGGCTGGCCTCCTCCCCCCGACCAGGGCCCCTCGCAAGTGCCCCCGCCGAGTCCCACGCCAGTCGCACCATGCCCCGCTCCTTCCTGGTAAAGAAGATCAAAGGCGACGGCTTCCAGTGCAGCGGGGTGCCGGCCCCCACCTATCACCCCTTGGAGACCGCCTACGTACTGCCTGGAGCCCGGGGGCCTGCCGGGGACAACGGTGAGTGGGACCCGGCGGGGGGGAAGAAGAGGGGAGGGGAGTTCGGGCCCTCCCCAACTCGGGCCACGAGGAGGGGTGCGCGCGGCAGGGAACCCCGGGAGGAGATTTCCCTGGCTGTGTGCGCCTCCCGGGTTTCCCAAGGGCCGGGCAGGCGGGGCAAGGGCCAGGTTCCTACAAAGGGGAAGTCGCAGGGTCGGCCCATCCCGCCGCTGAGTGAGCGTCAGCCTGGACTTTGAAAGTTGTGGCCCTCGGTTGGTACTGGAGTGAGGGATGGTGAGAGAGAGTGGTGTCCATTAAGGGTTAGTGCTGGGGGGCTAATGCACAAGGCGTTCTAAGGGTCCCCTCCTCCTGGTTGAGGGAAGGAGGCTGGTTGTTCGAGAGTGCTCTCTTGATGGGGAAGGTAAACTGGCTTGGACCACCAGTCTCTGGGGAGAGAGGGTTGGCTCCCTAGGGGTAGCTGGGGGCACCCTCTTTCCCTTCAAGCCTGCTCCCCCTGGTGATGCCAGACAAGTCTTCTCAGCCCCCTCTCTCAGCAACTCTTTTGTTACCCTCAGCCACATGCCTGCCAAAGGCTGGGCCTGTCCTGGGGACTCAGAGGAAGAGGGAATTTCTAGGAGGGGTTCCCCCAAGGTGGCTCTTGGTCTCCTGGGTCGCACCCCCTTCCCCCCTCCAGCTTTTCACTCCCCTCTAGAGCCAGCCCTGCTGTTTCTTGTCAGTCCCCCACCCCCAACACACTCTATTTCTTTTCAGAGCAAGTTCCTATAGTGAGAAGGATTTGGGGGACAAGAGAGGTCATTCAGGCCCAAAAAGGGGTGATCTCTGGAGGTTGTGGGGAAAAATCAGAGACTGGTTCTGTGGACCCCATCCCCCATCAAGGGGGATCACAAAAGGGTTCTCCTCTGATGGTCCCCCACCAGGACAGGTGTCTGAAGAGGAGGCATCCCTTTGGCAGTAAGAAATCTGACATCACATGTGGCATCAGCTTTGGGGTGTGCGTGTGTGTTGTATGTGTGTGCGCGTGTGTGTGTGTGTGTAAGTGGGAAGGAAAGAGGAGAGAAGAGAGGAGAGGAGAGAAAAAGGAGAAAAGAAAGGGCTGAAGATGAGGAGGTAGCTGAGATGGCAAAGGCAGGAGGGTGGGAGCTTTTGCCTCAGGGATTTCCAAGCACTTTGCCCACATTCCATCACTCCGCCAAGCCAGGTAGCAAGAGGGCGCTGGGTAAAATGCTCTGTGACCTCATCAAGGTCAAAGAAATTAGGGAGCAAACAGGGATACAGCTCCAGCCCCTCACCCCCTGACCTCCCCCAGATCCCCAAGAGAACCAACCCCCTTTTCTTTGCCCCGCGTTTCTTATTCTACTGTCCTCTTTCTTGACCCCAGGGGCTCTGGGGGTTGAGGGCTGAATCCCAGGGATGTGGCTGGGCTTATCTGAGTGCTGGCAGGACAGAGGGTGGACCTGGGGCCATGCCAGGGCCAGGGACCTCGGTAGAAATGGAAATGCCTGCAAGCCTGAGATGTGGATCCCTTGGAGGACGGACACAAAGCCCTGGGTTCCTGCCCACTGAGAGCCCCTTGATCCTGTCCCAGGCCAGCTGAGGAAACCCAGAGAAGCCCAGAGAATTTCTCGCGCACAGCCAAAACTGCAGACTGTTCCTCGGGAGGGAAGCAGGAATGCCTTGCCTTGAATTCAGTCCAAAAAAGCTTTGAAAGGAGCCTCTGAGCAAATAGTGGGAAGCGAGGTAAAGGCCAAGCCATCAGCAGGGATGTTCTACCAGCTTTAACCCCCTAGAACCACCCTGTCCTTGGCCCTTACCCTAAAGGGCTCCAGACCAGCTCCTTCTGGGGAATCGTGAGGTTGTCCTGACAGTCTGATATCTGGCCTGGAACTCTGGGAGGCTTGGGCTGTAGGTCTCTGACTTGCTATGTGACCTTGGGCAAGTGCCTTTCCTTCTCTGATCCTCCATCTCCTCACAGTGAAAGAATTTTGATGGCATGATCTAAGCATCCTTCCAACTTTGATAAGCTGAGTTTCTGTGAAGGTCAAGTGTGGGGTGGGAGGCATTGGAGATGACGATGAGAGCCTAACAGAATGCAGGGGGCCATTGTCAGGGTTTCTGTAGGGCTCCATTTACCATCTGATATCTGGCTGAGGGTGGCAGAGTTTCTGAGGCCAAGCACTTTTCTTGGCTTCAGTCTCTGCAGGCAGCCCAGGGCTGAGGACAGGTACTCTGACCTGGCTGCCCTGGCAGCGTCTGCAGTAAACGGTTAGTGCCAGAGACCAAGGGGTGACCCTTCAAGCCTGAGTATGGCTGGGAAACACAGAGTCTGCCTTATTCTGTGATGGGGCCAGGTGCCGGGGGGAGGCTCTTCCATCCCTGGGGTGTGGCCAGACTGGAAAATGAAGGCTCCCGCATCCCATGGGTGGGTAGGGGTGCTGGGGGTCCTCAGAGAGCCTGCCGGCATCTAGTGGTCCGTTGTCTCCGCTCTGCCGGAAATAACCTTGCTGAGCGTTTGAGGGAAGTGTGAAAAATTGCTGAGCCGACGTTTTTCTCTCCCAGCGTGTGTAAGTGTGCTGGGTAAACAAGGAGAAAGAGAGGAGGGGGGGAGGTGAGGAGAGTGAGGGAGAGGAGGAGGGGGGAAGGAGAAAGGAGGGAGGGAAAGGGGGAGAGCCTGGGGCTGGAGATAGTTCCAGTTATTAGAAAGATCCTCTTACAAGCCATTCCTGCAGCAACAACGGCTGCAGGGTCAGGGAGACCAGTGGGAGGGGAATCTGGGATGGGGGTGGTGGGCAGGAAGGGAGCCTGTGAATGTGGAGGTCAGGGGAACCACAGGCTCCTGACTGATGAAGATGCAAGACCCCAAATTAAAGAGTACCCCCAGCCCTGGGAAAGCTTGGGAGTGCTGGAGAATTCCTGGAGGACTCCTCCTCCTCCTCCACACACACACACACACACACAACAGCAGCCTCCGTGGGCCTGGCAGAGGGTGTGGCAGGTACATCTGGGCTCCAGGCTCCCCCTGAATGCGCCTAAATAGGGAAGAAGTCCCACAATGGGGCAAGTTCCAGGTTTCTCTGCAGCGCTCCCCAAAGAAGGGAGAGCAGATCTAATTTCACCATCCTCTCCAACGTAATGCCTCTTTTCTCCCCCTCTTGCTTCTCCACTGCTTTCTGCCTCCGTGGAGCCCTCCCTTCCCCTGAGTGATTCTGAGCACAGATTCAGTCCCTCAGTGAGATGGCAATTCACATCCTCCCAACCCTCTCAGAACCTCATCCTCCAACTCCATCAAACTTCCCCCTTCCCAGGCCTGGGCCCCATCCTGGGGAATGCTAGGGACTCATTCATCTGAGAGAAGGAAGCTGCCCACCCAGCTGCACACCAGTGGTCTCCATGGACCCACAGACATCTTCACTGCTCCCAGAGTATCGACCTCTCCACACACCCTAACTCTGAACTCCAGCTGAATGCCAGGTCCTCCATCCTCTTAACCCCCACCACGTCCTGCCCTCATACTCCTTCAGAGTACATCCGACTCAGGCAGATGAGGGATCAATGCCAATCCAATAACACAGTTGTCTGCCCTCCGCAGCTACATTAAGCCTCCCCAGCAGCTGAGGAAGCGCTCCTACTTCTGCCCATGGGCTTCTCTAGTTGACCACATTATACCAGCACCCGCTTCCGCTCACTCCTTCTGATGGCGCCAAGGAGTCGCCCCAGTCTGGGCCTGGGAATCTGCTCAAAGTCCCCAATTGCCACACATCTACCCCACACTTTAGAAAGTCTATTTAGGGTGCAGGGATGCAAAAGGGTATCCCCAGTCCCTTGGCAGAGGGAGCTCAGAGAGGGCCGTGGAGGTGTCAAAGGACACACAGCAGGCCCGCCTGAGTGTTCTTTAACCACCTCTGCCCCTGGCATCTTGGTCTTGGTCCAGGTCCAAGGTCAAGCTTAGAGACATGGCAGAGGTTCAAGTTCAAAGTCCACGTCCAACCTTCATTCTAGGACAAGGTCTGAAGTCTAGTTCCAAGGTCAATGTCCCAGGTTACAGGCTCACTTCAAAATTCAAAACAAATCCATGTCCAAGTTCAAGTTTCAATCCATGTTCAAGTCAACATTCATGCTCCAGGATCCGGATCCAGATCCAAATCCAATTTCTAGTCCAAGGTCATGTCCAGGTCCATTCTCAAGGCTGGCCAGTTCAAGTCTTAGAGCCAGCTTCCTCTGAAGCTCTGAACTAATCTTCCCCTACCCAAACCTCAGTTTCTCTCTTACAAAAAAAAGCAGTCGAACTTGATCTCTTTCAGCTCTGGCCTTCCAGGGACCCAAAACTCTATTTTTTTAAAAATCTGTCAGCAGGAATGTGCAATAAAAGGGATGGGATACTGAATATGGGATACTGAATCTGGGGCCCATGCCCCCCTTAAGCCTGGGGTTACAAGGGGGACATGAAGGAACCAGGCTGAATGTCCACTCTTCAGACAGTCTCAGATTTTGGCTCCTGATAGAGGTCAGGAGAGTATATCAAGTCCCTACGGCAGCATAGCAATTTATACATCCCAAACACACACGCATATACACACACAGAGTGGGCTCAGGGCAGCAAGCGCAGAGTGCAGGCGAAGGTCAGCTTCAGCCTCCAGAGCGAAGCTGAGGTTGGAGAGGTGGCTTGCCTGAGATGACAAGGGCATAAGCGGTGCACTGCATCACCCTTCCCAGGTGGGTGCTCCATACACGTTCCCGGGACCCCCTCAGCCTAGAGGCGTTCTCAGGGGGGGCCTGTGAGATGCTGCTGGGAGAGATGAGGCCCCGGAACTCTTGGCTTCCTTCCAGCTGTGGTCTCCCCTGGGATGGAGTAGCTGCCGCCAGCCTTTGGCTAAGAAGGGAGTTGGCATGGGCCCTCTGCCTCTTCTGGGGCACAGAGAGGGTAGGGCAGGAAGCAGGGGGCCCAGAGAGACAATGTACATTATACAAGACACCAGGTCTCCAGAAGGAGGCCCAGAAAGGGCCCCAGAGATGCCTGGGAGGGAGCGGGAGGCTGCTCCACCCAACAGTGCTGGGCAACTCCAGACCCTCAGCCACCAGGCCTATTTCCACAACCCCTTGAAAAATCCTCCCTATTGATTCCTGCAGAGCTGAGGACCTCCCTGTGGGCCACAGGAATTGGGTCACAGTCAGGAGAAACCAGAATATGGGGGATTTCAGGAGGCGGGGAGAGTGGGGAGAGGCTCTGGAGTGCTCTCAACATTCCCTGGGTTTGAGTCAGAGGCACGAGCCCCACACCCTACAGCCCTGGTCACGTTGGGCCAGATCCCACTCTGTCCCCCTCTCATCTGGACGCAGGGGCCCCCCTCCCCAGTGGGCAGGTGTACCAGCTGCCAGGCCCTTGGAGAAGGTGGGTGTCATTTCTGGTCCAGTACCCAGGGAACTGCAAACAAAGATGCTATAATAAGGGGAGGGGGAGGCACCAGCCCCTTTGCCCAGCTCTGTGAGCAGACAGGAGAAACTATTTTTATCCCGCTTTGCTGCTGACAGACCTGGCTTTCTGCTCAGCTGGCTGGAGCTGATTCTCAAGGCCCGAGGCCCTGGCACAGCAAGACGCAGCTCTAAATATATTCATGCAGCAGCCCCCCCAGCCCCCCACCTAGCAGGGCCCAGCCCTCCTCGGGAAAGTGGGCTACCTGGGAAGCTGACCCATCACTAGGCCCCTCTCTTCTTCTACCTAACTAGAGACAGGGAAGTGGGATTTGGGCTGGAGATTCCCTGGAGGAAGTCTGGGACACTGGGAACCTGAGGGAGACTGGGAAAAACAGCACAGGCCCGGGAGGCAGAGGGCCAGCCTAGCTCTGGTGGGAACTCGCTTTGTGACCTGGCAAAGGCCCCTCTCTGGGCCTCAGCTTCCATAGAGGTAGGGTACTGGCGCGAGTGGCCACTACGTTCCCTTAGACACGAGCTAACGAACGTAAAATACCGAGCAGGGTGCCTGGTACACAGTGAGGGCTCAAGCAGGGTTAGTCATTACTTTTATTAATTATTTACAAAGGTTTACAAAGGGCTGGTGCATTTTCTAGAAGAATAGCTTCACCCCACCCCCAATACCTCGTCATTACACCAGACACAGGCCAACTAGGTGATGAAGAAACTCACCGCCCCTGCCTCCTACCAACTGAAAATCTTTCCTCCCTCAACAGGTCTCCATGCCTGCTCAGGAGTTTGGGGGGAAAAAACACAGATTCTGGAGGATTACAAGCCTTACTCCTCCTCCAGTGACCTTTAAGCAACTCCTCTGCCCTCTCCAGGCCTCCGGGCTTAGTGCAGTGCCTGGCACAGGGGGTGGGCACAACGGCAGCTGGAAGCAGCAGTGCTTCTCAGATATTCCCCCACCCTCATCCCAGGGGGTCAGACAGTTGGAAGAGACAATGTTTGTGAAATGCCCAGCACCTGATTTCTCATAAAATTCCCTTGCAAAAATTTTTTTAAATGTATTCTGGACCTTCAGTCTAAAATATCAAAACACTTAAGCAGGGAAAATCAAAAGTCATTTCTCGGGTGATGTACATGACATCTCCGCTTCTCCTAAGTGTTTCTGAGCCTTCCTTATAGCCCCATGCGACTGGAGGGGCTCTGTCCTATCCCTCAAATGGGGCACTGGAGCCCAGAGAGGCTTTGTGACTTACCCATGCTCACACAGATGGAATATGAGTAAAAGAGTCAGTCGTGTCTCCCTGGGTCCCTGGCCCTCCCTGCCTCTATCTGTTTCCAAAAAAAAGAGGCCTATCTCACCCTGTCGGCAGGGAGACAGGTAACTTATCCTTCTATGGTCACCTGTAGGACAGAGGGAGGCATCTAAAACCTGTGTGAGTTCCACGCACAGAGTCAGAAAAGCACTGCCTATAGTGTCCTAAAGGATTCTCCAGGGTTGAGGTCCAGAGAGGTGAGGTGGTTTGCCCAAGGTAACACAGCAGCCTGAGATGACCCACATGTGTCCCCTTCACTCTTTAGCAGATTATAAGGTACCACTAGAAAATTTAGGAACAATAATAATGACAATTAAATAACAGCTTGAGAGTCTACTGTGTGCCAGGCATTGTACTAAGCATTGTACACCATTAATTCAGTCAGTCCTTTAATAAGTTCCTTTATCCAGATGCAGCACAAAAAGGTTTAACAACTTGCCCAAGGTCAGATGGGCTTCCCTGGTGGCTCAGCTGGTAAAGAATCCGCCTGCAATGCGGGAGAGCTGGGTTTGATCCCTGGGTCGGGAAGATCCCCTGGAGAAGGGAACAGCTACGCACTCCAGTATTCTGGCCTGGAGAATTCCATGGACTGTATAGTCCATGGGGTCACAAAGAGTCGGACATGACTGAGCAACTTTCACTTTCAAGGTCACATAGCTAGGGAGAGGTCTATGAGTCTGAGAATGAGATGGAGCTGATAGGGATTGGGGGGTAGGGGACAGGACAATGGGCATCATTGAGGGGTCCGTTCAGCCACGATGCAACAAGGGTCTTTCGAGCATCTCACTCAACCTTCTACAGGTAAAGACAGAGTCCAGAGAGGTTAGGCAACCTGATCACGATCACAAAGCAAGTTAGAACCACCTCCACCAAGACGACCACATAAACTCTCATGCAACCCTCAACTCCCACCCCACAACTCATGCCAAACTCCGCAGCTGCTAGCCACCATGTCTGGCCCCACAATTCCTGACCGGAAGGCAATTCCGCATCTGTCCCTAAGCAGAGGCTCAGCCTTTGAGGTGCCAGTATTTCTATACAAAGACCCCCAGCAACAGGGGGGAGTGCCGCAGTACTAAAAGTCACCACCAGAGGGCAGCACAGAAAGAGTCCCGCTAGGGCAAGGACTGCCCAGACCACTGAGCTACTACCAATTTTCTGGATCACCAGTTTTCTCATCAGAGCGTGAGCCAGAACCTACACATCTTGGGTGAGGAGACAGTGGCCCAGGTTGGAGGTGCAAGATGTGTCTGTGCAGATGCCAAGAAAACTGGGTTTCCAGCACAGAAACCCACCTGGGGAGATTGTTATTGTTCAGAGTAACAGCCAACATGTATCACACCAGGCACTGGGTTGGAATCCTGGCTCTAAGTTACTAGCTGCACAACCCTGGGCATGTTGCTTAACAACTACTTTATGCCTCAGTTTCCTCATCTGTAAGATGGTACCAACCTCAGAGCCATGAGGGTGGGATGCATTCGTGTGTAAAACCTTTAAACAGTATCAGACACAAAAGTGCTCTGGGAATGTTGGTTTTTATTTGTTCACTTTTCACTTATTGTTTGTTTATTCATGGACTCTGTACTACAAACTGTGTGAGTTAGGTGCTTTTATTTTCCCCTATTTCACAGCTGGGGAAACAGAGGCATAGAGGGGTCAAACACTTTGTCTAAGATCACACAGCCAGGAATAGTAAAGTTGGAACTCAATCCTGGTAGTCTGGTACCAAAATTGTGCTGTTAACCAATATGCCATCATTCCTTAATAACAGCACATCCAAGGTCACATGATCAGTGACCCCCTCCAAATGGATTCTATACTATCCCCATACCCAGAGAACAGAGCAGAGACGCAGGAAGACGTACAGCTTGCTGGAGGTCACCCAGCTAGAATCAGTGTCAGGAAATCAAGTTGTCCCAAGATCCGGTAGACAGAATGATCCTGGCAGACCCTGCTCCACTAGGGATTGAAGCTGGCCTGGCAAATCTTCATCACCCATTCACCACCCATTTCACAAATACTTATCAAGTGCTCACTAGCTGGCGCTCTGCCAGTAGATGAACAACCCAGCCATGCCCCCCTCCTCCCAGTGTGTGGAAGAGGAGCAGTGCAGTGGGACTCTTGTCCCACCCTGAGCAAGTACCATCACCACTCTGCATCTCAGTTTCCTTATCTGTAACAAGTATTTTTGTGGTGATTCAGCAAGGTGGCCGGAGTGAAGCACTTAGCACAGAGCTTGGTACTTAGTATCTTCTTCAGTTGCTCAGTCGTGTCCGACTCTTTGTGACCCCATGGACTGTAGCCCACCAGGCTCCTCTGTCCATGGGATTTCCCAGGCAAGAATGCTGGAGTGAGTTGCCATGTACTTCATAAGTGCTCAGTAAATATCAGCTAGTATTACCATTATCATCAATAATCACAATGGGAAGAAACACAGAAGAAAGAGGGTATCTAGACATGCCTAACAGGTATTTGATTCAGTCTGAAACAACACTCCTTGAAAGTTTTGGGGTCTTTAGTACCAGGCCTGATTCCTGGAGTGGGAGGAAGGGGAACCTCCAGATGAAAGGCAGACAGGAGGGGAGAATGGGGTGCTGAGAGGCTGCAAACCCGCCCCATCAAAAACTGCCACCACCACTGCCCTCTCCGCATCTGACCACTGCCCTCCCTACTGAGTCTTCCACCTCCGCAACCCCCGGTCATTGTGTGTAGAGGTCCCTGCTGGGCAGCTGAAGGGACAGGGTTAAAAAATAAAGGTACACTTTCTGGGCCGGGGTGCCTTCTGCACAGACTTCACCCTGTGACCATCCCAAAGGCCAGAAGAGAAGCAAAAGCACAAAGGCTGCAGCAGGCAGGTTGTTTCAAGGGATGACTGCTCTGAAACCAGTTCTCTACTTACAAAGCCCTCTTCCACCTGCTCATTTGAATCAAGGATGCTGGGGGTGGTGGAGGGTCACATTTCCCGCTTTGCTACTCCGGGTAAAGAAGCCTAACCCCCACTGTTTTTTGCAATCAAAGGACAAGGGAAATAATTGGTATTTCAGGGCCAGTTTCGTAAGTTTGTGTAATAATATCTGCCAGAAACTCTCCTGGGAGCCCAGGTCCCCGGGCCCTCAGGGAGGGTGCTGGGACCAGGCAAGGCCCAGGGAAGCTGAGTCAAATCAGGGTGGTCCCTGCCCTTGGAAAGCCCCTGTAGAATGCCCTGGGAGAGTGCCAGCCCACCCACCCAACAGTCACTAGACCCTGAAATGGACAGGATTTCTGATCCAACTCTAGAGAGGAAGGAGGGGCTCAGAGGGGGGATGAATCTCACAAGGGGACTCCAGAAGGCTTCCAGTGGAGCAGGGAGCAAAACGGGCTTGGGACCAAGTTACAAGGACATGCCCTTCTTGGAGCATTTATTACATGCCACATACTTGACCTCTTTTAAATCCCCCAGCAACCCTGGGAGGTGGGTTTAACAGGACTGTGATTCGTTCATGCAATGTCTATTCTTCGTACACCTCCTTTGAGCCAGGCACGTGCTGGGCACACAGATCTCACCCCGAGAAGCTCACCGTCTGGTGGAGGGGGGTGGGGGCAGACAAATAATCTTCAGTGAAGTCGCTTTTTCAAGCAAGTAAAAAGCATAATGTAACAGCTAACATTTATACAGCAATTACTGTGTGTTCTTTCTTTACTTCCTTATATGTAAAATGGGAGTTAAAACAGGATCTACTTCATAGGGTCAGTGATGACTAAATGAATTAACCAGAGTGAAGCATGGAGGCGGAGCTTGGTGCACAGAAACAATTAATGCATGGCTCTTTTCGTCACTTTACTCAGTCCTTCCAAAGACCCTGGGAAGGAGTGTCCAATCATAAGTTCCATTTTGCAAATGAGGAAGCTAAGATTCAGATAAGTCAAAGGACTCGAATGACAGAATGCTGCTGGAATAAAGAAAGCCTGGGTTTTGGCATCAGGCTGCCAAGGTTTGGATCCAGGCTCCACCCAATACTTGTGGGCTTAGACTATATACCTCAGTTTCTCTCTCTGTACAGACTATACAACAATACCTTCCCTGCGTGGCCTTGAGCACTTAAGAAGACAGTCAACACCAAGTCAGTAGAATTCAACCCCACCGTGCTCCACGAGGATGGAGGTGGGTGATTTTTACTGCGGCCCACGGAGTTAGGATCTGAACCTGGGCATCCTGACCCCAGAAGCACAGAAGCAGGATAGCGACTGCTGCTATACAAGCAAACGTCAGTTCCCAAAGAGAGGCCACGGGGTCGCCTCCTGGGCGCTTCACCTTCCCCGCCCTTGTCTCATCCCCTCCAGGTTACGCCCCGCACTGCCTGCCCCCCAGCAGCTACGATGCGGACCAAAAGCCAGGCCTGGAGCTGGCGCCGGCCGAGCCCGCGTACCCGCCGGCGGCCCCGGAAGAGTACAGCGACCCCGAGAGCCCTCAGTCCAGCCTGTCGGCGCGCTACTTCCGCGGGGAGGCGGCCGTGACCGACAGCTACTCCATGGACGCCTTCTTCATCTCGGACGGGCGCTCGCGGCGGCGGCGCGGCGGGGACGCGGGCGGCGCGGGGGACGCCGGGAGCGGCGGGGGGCGCGCGGGGCGCGCGGGGCCGCCGGCGGGCGGCGGGCACCGGCACGCGTGCGCCGAGTGCGGCAAGACGTACGCCACGTCGTCGAACCTGAGCCGCCACAAGCAGACGCACCGCAGCCTGGACAGCCAGCTGGCGCGCAAGTGCCCGACGTGCGGCAAGGCGTACGTGTCCATGCCCGCGCTGGCCATGCATGTGCTCACGCACAATCTGCGCCACAAGTGCGGCGTGTGCGGCAAGGCCTTCTCGCGGCCCTGGCTGCTGCAGGGCCACATGCGCTCGCACACCGGCGAGAAGCCCTTCGGCTGCGCGCACTGCGGCAAGGCCTTCGCCGACCGCTCCAACCTGCGCGCGCACATGCAGACGCACTCGGCCTTCAAGCACTACCGCTGCCGCCAGTGCGACAAGAGCTTCGCGCTCAAGTCCTACCTCCACAAGCACTGCGAGGCCGCCTGCGTCAAGGGGGCCGAGCCGCCCCCGCCGCCGCCGCCCGCCGGCCCCACCAGCTGAGCCGCCCACCCGCCCCCGGGTCCCCCAGCTGCGTCCCCCTGCCCACGGCCCTCGTGGGGACCCTACTCCCAGACCGGAACTTCTCTCTCCGACCCCCAAACCCAAAACTCGCTTCCGCCACTGTCTTCCCCAAGTACATCCCGACCCGCCTCGTCCTTACCGGCTACCAAGATTCGGACCTTGACCCGCTGTCCGCGCCCTCAAGGCTCCCAACTCAGGCACCAGGTCCGCACCTTTGCCGGGCCCCCTAGCCGGAATTTTCTCCCGTCCAGACCCTGCAGCTCTCCCCTTCTAACTTGCAGACCTTTCCTCTCACTTCCCAACTGCGTTTCAGGCCGGTTCTCTACTGGAGCCCCCCACTCTTAAGGTTTAAACCTTCCGTTGACTCTCATGCCTGCCATGGATTTCCCATCCACACCAGGACGCAGGCCTTAGGAATCTAATTCAGTCTGTCCCAGACCCCCTGCCCTTACCTTGGCCTTAGTCTAGCCATTCACACACCACCTTCCTCATCCTCTGGGGGACCTTCTCACTCATTACTACCCCCTACTCTCTCCAGACCCCTCATCCCACTAGCAGCGCTCAACCCTCTGAGTTCACCTGACCTGGGGCAGACATGAGGGTCAGTTCAGGGCTCGGCCCCCTAATGTAGCCCCTCTCTCATCCTGGGATAGCCCCTCTTTGGGCTTCCAGCCTCTCCAGCAGATTCTCTGAGCACTTTCCCTACCCACAGGACTACAAGGTACCCTCTTTATCTGTTGGGGGAGGTCTGGGGCACCTCACAAATGCCCTTCTCCCCATCCGGCTGGGCCTCTCCAGCGTATTTATTTGTGTATTTATTTATTTATTTATTATTCTAATTAATCTCTTGCCCTCACCCAGTAATGGTCTGGCTTCCCCAGCTGGACTGGGAGGTCAGGGAGCCAGTCAAGGAGAGGGACAGCAAAGGCCATAGAAGGCTGTCCCCCCACCCAACACACCCCATTTCGGGGAGTGGGGAGAAGCCCTACCCTCATCAGAGCCTGAACTTGCTGGGGAAGGGGGCGTGAGAACGGGAGGGATAGCCTGCTGACCCTCAACTGGGGGGAGGGGGACATCAGGAGGTCAGTCTTGGGGCAGGTCCCCGCCCTCCTGAGCCTTCTATTCCCACTGCAGGGAGACCGGAAAGAGGAGCCTCCCCGATATGTTTCCTATTCATTCCTCTTCTTGAGGAACCCCAAGTTCCAGGGACCGACTGAGCCCCGGACCCGCTGGGGCTTCCGGCCCGCTCCGCTCCGCTCCCCGGGAGGAGCGCTCCCTCCCGCCAAGTCTATGCAACTCTCCCGGGCAGAGGGGTCGGGGCTCCCAGCAGCCCCCCCGTTGGCCGCCACTACCTCCCCCGCCGCGCTTTTGCATGCCCGGGCGAGGACCGAAGCACACACCTCCATGCTCGCGGGCCCTTGCCCCCTCTGCTTTAAGCACACGCCTCTGCCCCATCTCTAGGCGCCCAGTTCGGGGGCAGGAGTCCCAGAATCTCTGACCCTCCCCCCTCTTCCCTAAGCCGCAAATGAGGGTGGAGCCTGGACCTCCATCCCCCCCATCCCCCGGAGCAGGGGCACTTCTCTAGGGCTTCTCAGCTCCAGGCCCACCTGGGAAGGGATGCGGCAGGGATGAGGGGAGGGAGAGGGGATGCAGAAGCAATTATGGAGGGTGTTGATCCTGTAAATAGGAACTTCCGACAGCAATAATTTTCCATGCATGCTAAGCCTTTTGGCCATATTTTGTATGAGCGCTTGGCGCTCTCCCTCCCTTCTCCTCCCCCATCTCCCACCCCAGACTCCCATCCTTTCCTCACCTTCAGCAGTATTACTTGTAAGGCAATTCAGGGATATTAAAGGGACTTTGGCCACTCATCAGTGCCTCTAGACCTTGTGATGGGGACAAGTGTGGGTGGGGGGACATCTAAGAGGCAACCAGATTTTTTTTCCACTCAACCCATCCCCACCCCCCACCAGCCTGACCAGCCTGTAGCTGTCACCAGCAGTCAGACAGCTCAAGGAGTCTCTTGACATCCACAAGTTTCCAGGCAACCTCAGTCCTAAATGGTCCTCATATACTGGGATTGCAAAGTGAAAGGGTTCAAGACCCAGATTAATAACATAAGTGAATGAGGCAAGCTGCCCTAAGACATTAGGGGATGGTGGCACCTGAAAACAGCAGGTCTCACCTTAATTGCAATTCAAATTAACTGCACCTCTCAAACAAATACAACTGTGGGCCAGATTTGTCCCTTGACAACCAGTTTACAATCCCTATATTCTTCCCCACTTCACCCTTCTCTCTGGGCCGGGGGCGGGGGAGGGGGAGGTGTTCTGGCCAGTCCTATTGGTCATACAAGTGGCAAATGCAGGCATGCAAAAAGGTTGACTTTGGCTCAGCAACATTGTCCCAAAACTAGCAGCTGCCCCTAGAGCCTGTTAGCTACCTGTCACCAAAAGTGTTCAGTAAACTGGTGGGGCACCAGCCCATCCTCCTTGCCAGCTGGCTTGGTGAGCTTTCAAAATGCAAATCTTTCCTTGCCTTACAAAACAACTTCACTGGGGACCACTAACATCGTGCCATTTAACTCCAACCCCCCAGCACAGACTCACAGGGTGGGGGTGTGCTCTGAGGGCACAATGCCAGGCTTGGGGTTTGGGAGTATAGGCTGGAACTCCATCTCCCTTTGAGCCACCTTTCAATTTTCTTCTTTTTATAGAAGGGCACTCAAATTTTATACCCTTACCCTGGTGCCTGTCCACCTTTCCTTTCATACACCTCTGGACAGGCTGACTGCATCCTGAGCTAAGTTCTAGGTGTCTCCAACAATGACAGCAGTATGGAAATCCCCCACAAAGTTTCCAAAGGGAGTCTGAGGGGCCCAGGCGTCTGACACCTTCCCTGGCCATCCACACTGCTCCTGATTGGTTATTGCATCAGTTACATTTGTTTCAGGTCCAGAGAACAGAACCCACTCTAGATAGCATTTTATATTAATAAACATCTAATGTGTCATCTTGTGACCTTAAAGGGAACCAGCCTTAGCATGAAGCCCACAGCCTGGATAGCAGAGCAGAGATGGGTAAGCCCATATCCCCATTACCTGCAGCCCAGAGCACCTCAATTAGCATATGTCTAGTCTGCTTTTCACAGTCCTCTCAAAAGAAGGCCCCTGGGATGCAACTCTGGCTCTCCTCTGCACTGTCTGGCTGCTCCACTTAGTGACTTTGCAGACTCATCTTCCTGTGCCCAAGTAAGGAACCCACTTTCTGTTCCCTCTGTCCTGGTCTCTGCTCCTCAAGGTCTCTCCTAGACTCCTCTTCTCACTGTGTATTCTCATGAAGTAATCACACCCACAGCTTCAATTTTCACCCACATGCAGATGACTTGCAAATTTACATTTTCAATTCTGACCTCCTCTCTGAGCTGCAAATCCACATCTCCCTGCAAACCACATATGGATATCCCCAAAGTACCATAGACCAGCCCAAGTCTGAAGCCATGATGTGGTTCTCTCCTGCATCTGTCTCCTTTACCCTTTCATCTAATCTATCAGGTTCTGTTTATTTTTTCTCTTTTTCTTCTCAGTTTCCACCCTAGACCATAGCTACCATCATCTCTTACTTTCTTACTGGTGACCCCAGATCCATTCTGCCTCCACCACCTCCCTTCCTCTCTCCATAGTGACCACAGGGGTCTTTTTAAAAATGCAGATCTGATTATGTCACTCCTGTTCCTCTTCTGTATTTGAATGCCTCAATGATTTCTCACTGTGGGGGCTCAGGAGAGGACCCTGTTTTCAAAGACCTACCCAGTCTGACTCTATCACTCTAGCTGAATCTTCAGACATAAGCCCCTTTGCTGTTTGAGTTACAGCCACCACTGTTTAGCAATTTTGCTTTCCTGGCTGCCACAGGGCCTTTGCATAAGCTTTTCTGACCACCAGTAACATACTTCATTGGCAATGCCAACACCACCACTGTTGACTAGTTATTTCTTTTCAGTCCTTATCTCCCAGCTTGATGATCACTTCCTCAAGGACCACATGATTTTGGTTCACAGCACTTACCAATAATGTACACTTTTCCATTAATTACTGTAATATCTGTTTATTCTCTGTCTCCCCCATCAGATTATAAGCTTCATGAGAAAGGCACTGACAGTCCTTTGGGTCAGGGACTGACCTAAAATTTCCTGGGACTACCGCAATACCTAGCCAATAGCAGATGACCAGTAATTTTTTTTTTTTAATGAACTACACACATTTAAGTCATAATCAATAATGGTGGCTTATGCTTTAAAAAAAAAAAAGTCTGTTTCCCTCGTGGCCATAGATGATTGGTTCAGATTTGGGCATCTGACTAGAACTTGGAAATTTCCTCTCTCCAAATCATAAGACCTGTAACTTGAGAGCTGTGGCTCAGATTGCTAGCTACTTATCAATATCCATCCTCGCCTTCCTTAGTAAGAGAACTCCGTTGTTAGCTGAGCACATTGCCACATATGTATGACTACATATCCCAGCTGCCCGTGCCGCCAGAGGTGGCCATGTGACCAAGTTCTGGTCAATGACACACAAGGGAAAGTGTTACATGGATCTTCTGAGACAACGCCCAAAAAAGGAGGGGGTCATGTCTTTTGCCTTTCCATTTCTCCACCTTCTTCCAGGCTGGCCCTTCAGGAACACCCTTGAACTAGGAGGCAACCCTACTCTAAAATGATGGAGTTGACAGATAGAAAGGGCCTGTGCCCCTAGGGACAGTGGAGCGGCCACCCAAGTCCTGGCCTTCCCACTTCCAGATTCTCTGTCATGAGAGGAAACGTGTCAGGGCATTTCAAGCCTCTCTTGTCAGCTTTCTATTACTAAAAGCCAAAGATAACCCCTGTTGATAGCCACGTTCCTATCACATGGAGGTAATCCCTCTGCCGAGGGAGAGACAGAAAAAAGCCTCCAAACCCACTTTTCTCTGAGGCCGAGTTTCACCTTACAGTCAAGGGAGCAGCCAAGTGTTCCATTTTCATTAAGCTGATTCACGCTGGCTTTCTACACTTGCAAACAAGAGCCTGGGCTAATACGTTGGGACTAGTCTAGAAGTGCAAAGACAGAGAGACCTTTGAGCTCTATTATAAATTTTAAATGTTACCAAACATATGTGATTTGATATTTGACAATATGATATTGACATATTATCATATTTATTGAGCACTTACAGTGCGTTGGGCACTGTCCTAAGGACCTTACTTATATCAACTCTTTATTCTCTCAACAACTGTACAAGTTAGGCACCATTAGGAAGGCCATTTTGAAAGTTAAGAGACCAAGGCACAGACAGGTGCCTGGTCCAAGGTCATCTAACAGACATGTGTAATTTTAACACAGGCAAGGCTTAGAACTATTGAGGATGATACATGAAATTCCCCCTTTGCCTTGGTTTTGACTTCCCACTGGCAAAGTCGTGAGTGCAGGTAGTTTATTTGGGAGGTGATTTCAGGAAGCAGGAGTGCAGGGGCAAGAAGAATGAGACAGAGAGTGTGTTAGTGGGGTTGTTGCTATAGTAATGGGCCTGGTACTGCTATTTTCTGAGAAGGATCCAAAAAAGGTCCAAATGTTCTGGAATGTTTCTCACAATTCTCCACCTGTGACAACGTAAGATGCTTTTACTCAGCAGCTCTGGTTGCCACTGGCGAACACCTGAACACCTCTAGGAGACTCCCACAGGGATGGAAAATATGGAAGCCTTGGCTAGGAAGCCAGCAGTGCTAGGTGAGTCTGGGTTTGCATAATACTTCCCATCACAATTTTAGCTGAGATCAAAGGTAGGCCAAGGGGACATGCCACTGATATCCAGGTCTTTGGTCCACCCTTTCTTTGTCGACAAAGCTCACATTTGTTCAGACATGTATTCATCACTTAACCCATCCAGGGAGCTCAAAGGGGGCTGACCCCAGGGGTGTGGCTGATTGGTCTCCTCCAACCCAATCAGAGTCATCCCAGTGGGTGATTGGTTCCAGCACCCATTCTTAAGCAACTCAGCTCATGGTACCTCCGTGGTGGTGGTTGTTCAGTCGCTCAGTCATGTCTGACTCTTTGTGACCCCATGGACTACACCACGCCAGGCTTTCTTGTCCTTCACTATCTCTTGGAGTTTGCTCAAACTCATGCCCACTGAGTTGGTGATGCCATCCAACCATCTCATCCTCTTCTCCTTTTGCCCTCAATCTTTCCCAGCATCAGGGTGTTTTCAAATGAGTCAGATCTTTGCATGAGATGGCCAAAGTACTAGCTTCAGCATCAGTCCTTCCAATGATTTCCTTTAGGATTGACTGGTTTGATCTCCTTACTGTTCAAGGGACTCTCAAGAGTCTTCTCCAACACCACAGTTCAAAAGCATCAATTATTTGGCGCTCAGCTTTCTTTATAGTCCAACTCTCACATCCATATGTGACTACTGGAAAAACCATAGCTTTGACTAGATAGACCTTTGTTGGTAAAGTAATGTCTCTACTTTTTAATATGCTGTCTAGGTTGGTCATAGCTTTTCTTCCAAGTGTCTTTTAATTTCATGGCTGCAGTCACCATCTGCAGAGATTTTGGAGCCCCCCCCCCCAAAAATAAAATCTCTCACTGTTTCCATTGTTTCCCCATCTATTTGCCATGAAGTGATGGGACTGGATGCCATGATCTTAGTTTTTTGAATGCTGAGTTATAAGCCCATTTTTTTCACTTTCCTCTTTCACTTTTGTCAAGAGGCTCTTTAGTTCCTCTTCACTTCCTGCCATTAGGGTGGTGTCATCTGCATATCTGAGGTTATTGATATTTCTCCCGGCAATCTTGATACCAGCTTGTGCTTCATCCAGCCCAGCGTTTTTCATGATGTACTCTGCATATAAGTTAAATAAACAGAGTGACAATATACAGCCTTGATGTAAGTCTTTCCCGATGTGGAACCATTCTGTTGTTCTATGTCCAGTTCTAACTGTTGCTTCCTGACTGAATGTTTATATCCCCCAAAAGTTCATATGTTGACGCCTAATCCCTAGTGTGCTGGTAGTTGGTGGTAGGACTTCGGGGAGGTGATGAGGTCATGAGGGTGGGATGATTCTGATGCATGATGTTTCCTCACAGGGTCTCCAGCAGAAGGGACCCCAGGTAACCATCATGTTAACCTGCTCATCAGTGTCCTCTATATTGGCCTCTGTCCCTTCCCCAGTCCTTCCTGGGATCACTTCCTACAGCAGATTGTCTTCCAAAGATGGTCCCAACAATCTCTCTTTTGTAGGAACAAGCTCTTTTAGAACCTTGCTTCACTTTCCATCAAGAGATGGAATCTCTGTACCTTCCCTTGAGCCTGGTTGGGGGCAGGGTGGTAGGGTATGACATAGCCTACAAATAGAACACCACAGAAATGATGCCATGTGACTTCCAAGACTAGACTGGAAAAGGCCATGAAGTTTCTGCCAAGTTCTCTTGGGACACTCATTCTTGAAAGTCAGCTGCCATGCTATGAGGAAGCCCAGGTCACATGGAAAGGCCCCGTGGAGGTGTTCCAGCTGACAAGCAGGATGGTCCAGTGCATGCGTAAGTGAAGACACCTCAAGATGATTTTAGCCCCAGCCATCAAGTCACCCCCAGCCACTGAATCACCTCTCAGCTGATGGCCCAGATATTGCAAAGAGACCACCACTGCCTACAGTGCCCTGCCTGAATTCCTGACCCACAGAATCTGTGAGGATAATAAAAATGGTCATTTTATGCCACTGCATACATTTTTGCAGTGGTTTGTATTATAGTGATATAATAACTAGAGCAGCTCCCCAAGAAAGTACCTGCAGACAAGTCCCAGTTTCAGAGTCTACTTATGGGAGAACCCAAACTAAAACAAAAGAATATTGTTAGATCCCAGAATTTCTCGAGCTTCCAGTCCCACACTTACATTAGCCTCAGTGGAAGGTACCTCATCTTAATCCCAACACAAAGGTCAAGTCTTCATGTCATTAGCTTATGGGTGCTGGTGCTGTTCAGTCACTCAGTCGTGTCTGACTCTTTGCGACCCCAAGGACTGCAGCACGCCAGGCTTCCCTGTCCCTCACCATCTCCCAAAGTTTGCCCAAGTTCATGTCCATTGCATCGGTGATGCCATGGATAGTTTAGGGATAGATGGGCCAAAATAATGGAACTGCTGACTGGCCAGGTCCTCCTTCCCCATCAATCCTCCTTTCTCAAGGAGTCTTCCCCAAAACCACACAGGAAAACAAGGTTGAAGTACCAGGCCTTGCCAGTTCTGTACAGGGATCAGAAGCCATGAACTTCAGGGGAGGGTAAACCTTCTTGAGCCCAGAGGTAAGCGTCAATTAAGCTAAACCAATCAGTGTAAGGCTTCCGAGGTGGCCCAGGAGTAAAGAATCCAATGCAGGAGACTCGGGTTCAATCCCTGGGTCGGGAAGATCCCTCCTCCTGCCATCCCCTGGAGGAGGAAATGGCAACCCACTCCAGTATTCTTGCCTGGGAAATCCCATGGACAGAGGAGCCTGGTGGGCTATAGTCCACGGGATTGCAAAGGGCTGGACACGACTGAGCAACTGAGCATGCATGCACACAGTCAGGGTAATTCCACTCTCCTCGCCAGGGACTGGTTTAGGCATGGAAGTATAATGAGACATGAGGAAAACCCTCCTGGGCAGAAGGGTGGGGAAGCAGAGGATGGTTACTAAAGGTTTCTTTGGTCTTAAAAAGAGGGGCAAAGGGATGTCAACGTCCTAACTTCCACCTTTGAAAGCTGTTGTATACAATGCTTGAAGCTACAGCAAAACATCTTGGAACCATGAGGGGCAAGCATGAGGATAAAAACAAGAACACGGAGGATGATGGAACAAAAAGCTGGAAAGAATCTGACATTGTTCAATTACCTCTTCACCAATCATGGATATACCTGCCTCCAGAAATCTTAATTATGTGGAAATACAAGTCTTCTTAAGGCTTAAAATTCAATTTTGAGTTGAATCACAGGTATCTCAACATACAGAATTTGTTGCCAGGAGTGAGGGGTTCTCACTGGGCAAACTGTGATGAAACATTCAGGACAACTCTCCATTTTTCCATCCCAGAAGCTGCTCCCTCGTTTCTTCTTACTTTCTGAAAAGAGGAAGTGGTTCTAAAGGAACAACTTCCCTCTTGATGAAATTCTCTAATTACCAGTAATTTGGGGGCTGAGGGGAAGCCCAGGTGGCTCAGCAGTAAACAATCCACTTGCCAGTGCAGAAGACACAAGAGACTCGGGTTTGATCCCTGGGCTGGGAAGACACCCTGGAGAAGGAAATGGTAACAGGCTACAGTCCATGGGGTCACAAAGAGTCAGACATGACCGAGTGACTGAACACACACATGTGCTAGATTCCTTTCTAAACACTATGTGTTACTTTCATTTACTCTCCCTGGCAATTGAGAGAGGAAACCAAGACACAGAGAAGTTGAGTGTCCCACCACAGACACACACACACACACACACACATATCACACTGGCTAGTTGGTGGCAGAGCCAGGACTTAAATCCATCCCATTCAAGTGACTCCAGATCCTATACCCTAAACCACCACCTGCTTCTTCCCTGTTTTCCCTCTCCAGAACCAAACCACTTTCCAGTATGAATAACCCCTCCTCCAGGAAGCCTTTCCTGGTTCTCCTTCAGCACTCTGGGTGTCCATGATGAAACCTGTCACCTTCCTTGATTATCACTCTGTAAGCACTGATTTGGGCTTCCCTGGGGGCTCAGTGGTAAAGAATCCCCATGTAATGCAGGAGATGCAGGTTTGAACCCTGGGTCAGGAAGATCCCCTGGAGGAGGGGATAGCAACCCCCTCCATTATTCTTGCCTGGAGAATCCCATGGACAGAGAGCCTGGCGGGCTACAGTCCACATGGTCACAAAGAGTCGACCACGACTGTAGTGACTTAGCACGCACATTGCCCTCTAACAGTCATTATCTCCAAATGTTTTCACAACCCCCTCACAATGATTTTACAAAAGAGAAGACTGATGCTCTTGCATCTTGCCTGAGACCACACAGCCTGGGAGTGGCCATTTGGGATCTGAACCCAGGCCAGTCTGTGCCAAAGTCTTAATGTTGCCACAGATGCTATAAACACCAGAGATGAAAACCAGGAGCCTCTGCCTGCCTCCCTCTGGCTCCAGAGGACACTGGGTACTGAACCTGGGATCAAGGGGATAGAGCGCTTTAAACAGAAGAGAGTGGGGAGAGCAGTCGGCATGTTTGGACCTAAGTCACAGGCTTCCCTGATAGCTCAGTTGGTTAAAAAAATCCACCTGCAATGCAGAACTGAGTTCCATCCCTGGGTGGGAAGATCCCCTGGAGAAAAGAACAGCTACCCACTCCGGTATTCTGGCCTGGAGAATTCCACAGACTCTATAGTCCATGGGGTCGCAGAGTCGGACATGACTGAGCAACTTTCACTTCACATCACCACCACCCCTTGCAGCCCTGGTGTCCTCATCTGTAAGCAGGTGTTTAGTGGCCTGAGACTCTGAG
This sequence comes from Muntiacus reevesi, assembly GCF_963930625.1. Classification (NCBI taxonomy): domain Eukaryota; kingdom Metazoa; phylum Chordata; class Mammalia; order Artiodactyla; family Cervidae; genus Muntiacus; species Muntiacus reevesi. Next base: position 58,771,318 of record NC_089250.1, read on the forward strand.
CTCAGATAATCAGACTTTCATCTCCAGGGGCCCTACCTTGGACAAGTGCTTCAACAACCATGTCAGCTTCCTCGAGCCGCTGCGAGGATGAAAGCAGACAGTTATTGTGGAAGTTCAGGGCAGTGCTCACACACTGTCAGCACCATTCCAAAAGGCTCCCGGGGACATCCCTGATGCGCCAGTGGCTAGGACTCCATGGGCACAATGCAAGGGGCCTAGTTGGGCCATCCCTGGTTGAGGAACTAAATTCCACATGCTGCAATTAACACCCAAAGCAGTCAAATAAATATTTACAAAATGTTCCTTGGAACCCTGGTTCAGCCACTTACTAGCCCCATGACCTTGGAGGAAAATCACTTAAACCTCGCTGTGCCTCAGTTTCCTCATCTGTAAAATGGGAATAATAATCATACCTAGCTGGTAGGGTTGTTTGAGGTTTAAATAAGGTAATGTACATGCAAAGTGTTTAGAACAGTGCCTGACAGCACCACATTCAGCAGATTCCTAGTATTGCTGTCTCTGGTATTAGTATCACCTCTGCGGTTATCAGCACCAGTGCTCCAAGGGCCGGGCGGCCAAGCGCCGAGTTTTGCCGACTCACCGTCGCTGGGCACGTCTGGCCCCCTCTACCCTGCGCCTCCGCCATGGGCCTGAGTCACCCCGGAATGTGCGTCACCCGCGCCCCTCCCGCTCCACGACCTGCAGACTCACCCTGAGTCAGCCTGCCCGGTCGCTTCCACTCCTGGAACGCCGCGCGGCGGAGGGCAGGCGGCGAGGCGCCCCCCAGCGGAGGGCCGAAGCCCCGCGCGCGTCTGGCAGCCGGGGGCGAGCGGAGCAGAGGTCCCGCGGGGGCGCTCGGTGGTGGGCGGGACCATCCTGGGCCAGGGGAGAGAGACGCTCCGCGCTGCCCGGCTGCACCCCCCCTCCGCCCGCACGGAATGGTACGGCCCGGCCGAGGTTAAAGCCCTAGGGTGGCCGTGGCGCGTCCCGCGACGGCCCAGGCGGCGGCGACGGCGGAATGATGGGTCTCCGCGCGGGAGGAGCGCTGGGCAGAGCCGGGGCGGGCCGGGGGGCGCCCGAGGGACCTGGGCCGAGCGGCGGCGCGCAGGGCGGCAGCATCCACTCGGGCTGCATCACCGCCGTGCACAACGTGCCGCTGAGCGTGCTCATCCGGCCTCTGCCGTCTGTGCTGGACCAGGCCAAGGTGCAAAGCCTCGTGGACACGATCCGGGTGAGGCCCCGGGGAAGCCGGCCGCTGGGAAGGCTTCAGAGGAGGGAGGTCGCGCTGGACGCGAGAAGGGACTAGTTCAGTTTCAGTCGGAACTCAGCCTTTGCTCTGTGACCTTGAGCAAGAGTTTGGGCCTCTCTGGGCCTCTGTTTTGTCGTGGAGCAAGGAGACTGGAGGAGGTTGTTAAAATAACTATCTCTGACTCCTATAAAGATAGCACTTGATATGGGCTTCCCTGGTGGCTCCCAGTAAAGACTCTGCCTGCGATGCAGGCGACCCGGGCTCCATCCCTGGGTCGGGAAGACCCCCTGGAGGAGGGCATGGCAACCCATTCCAGTATTCTTGCCTGGAGAATCCCATGGACAGGGGAGCCTGGCAGGCCGCACTCCATAGAGTCACACAGAATCCGACATGACTTAAGCGAATAAGTAGCAGCAGCTTCTTCATACCAACTCTGTAAGGCAGATACTACTATTGTTCCTCTTACAGACAAGGGAATGAGGCCCAAGAGGATCCAAGCAGCTTGTCCAAGGTCAGGCATTTTAGAAAGCGGCACAGCCTGGCCCCGTTGCCCAGCTGCATGGCCACCACATAAACTGTGTGGTCACTTCTGGCCGTGGCAGTGGGACTGGGGGTGTGCTGTCTGCTGGGAAGACCTTGTTTGAACTGGAACTGGGAGAGAATGGGGTCAGCCACATCTCAGAGAGAGAGCTCAGGAAGGTCGGGGTGATCCTGGAGGGAGGGGACTTGAGTGCCAGGTTGGGCCTGCACGGCATCATGTTCCCAGCCCCCAGACCCTCAGAAGTGGCCACAGGAGACCCCGAGGCCCCCCCAAACGTCTCTACTGTCTGCCTGTTGTCTTTCGGTCCTAGAGTTTACACTGCTGCTTCCATTGTCTGGAACTGCTTCCCAGAGAGCCACAGGGACTGCTCCCTCGCTTGGGTCAGGTGCCTGCCTCCCGGCAGCCCTGGCTTCTATAGGTCTCCCACTAACCTGAGTAGTTCACCTTGAAAGCATATTCAGGTTAACGCCTGAGTTATGTTATCTGTGTGTTTGTGTTTTATTGTCTCCCCTCCCCATCTCATTTAAACTCCAAGGAGCTGGGATTTTGTCTGGTCATAGAACGAGCATGGTGCCTAGCTGTTTGTGATAGATCTGTCCAGGGATACTCTCTCCTACCTCTGGGCCTTTGCACAAGCTTCCCCCCCCCCCCCCCCCCCGCCAGAAACACTCTTTCATCACTTCTTTGCTAACTCCTTCTCGGCCTTCTGTCAGGGTCAGTGTCTTCCTTGACAGTCCTTGTAAGGTTAGGGGCCTCCTCTGGGCCCCCAGCCACCTCCATACCTGTCAGCACACCTCTGATTCCATACAACTGGGGTGTAATGGCCTCAGACACCTGTCTTCCACACCAGCACCATACCTTCTGGGAGGCAAAAACCAGGCCTGTCTTTGCTTATCGCATGTATTAGTTTTCTATGGCTACTGTAACAAATTCCAGAAACTTGGTGACTTAAAGCCAAGATTTTATTACTTTATAGTTCTATAGTTCAGAAGTCCAGAATGGGTCTCACTGGGCTAAAATCAAGGTATCAGCAGGGCTGCATTCTTTTCTGGAGTCTCTGGGGGAGAATTCATTTCCTTGTCCTTCCCAGCTTCTAGAGACCACCCACGTTTTTGGCTCATGACCTCTTTCCTCCACCTCGGAAGCCAGCAACATTAGATCTCCTCTTGCTCCTCTCTGTTCTACATTTAAGGTCTGGTGATTACTTTTGGCCCATCTGGACAACCCAAGATAATATCCCCATCTCAAAATCTTTAACTTAATTCCATCTGGAAAGTTCCTATCCCTTGGGAGTAACATATTCACAGGTTCCAGGGATCAGGACGTGGACGTCTTTGGGGGCTGTTATCCTGCCCACCCATCCTCAGAGCCCTGACACCCAGCACAAGGCTTGCCTGGCGCAACTGCCTCTTTTTGCTGCTGCTCTGCCAGGCAGACTGTGCTCCACGCCTAACTTATATCAGCTTCCCAACTTCATCAGCAGCCTATAGGGTATCTGTTCCCATCTTACAGGTGAGGAACAATGCCCAGTGGAAAGGCCCCTTGCTTACACCTCCCTCCCTACCCAACCACCTCCCTCCCCCATCAGCTACTCTGTGGAGAAGAGCAAGAGCCCCAGCTCATAACTGCTGGGCCTTACTGCTTAATAATAATTTCTAGGATAAATGGAATAATGAATCCATCAATGCAGTCTAATAAGAGACCGCTTTAGGGCCAGTGTGGGAGGCCTTCTAGCAACTCATTTAATTCCTTCTCCCCCTACTCCACCCCACCCTGCCCCAGACTTTCCTGATGTAGAGGTCCGCCCACTCTGCCTCTGGCACTCAGGCCCTGAACAGGAAGTCAGCTTAGATTCTCTTCTTCCCTTTCTCACACTCACCCCTCCCCTGGGATCTGCCCCCTGAACATGTCCACCTCTCCCTGTTGTCTCAGCGCCCTCACCCAGGACGGCCTCTTCTGCTGAATACCTGCTGGGGACTCGCCTCTGTCCTCCCTGCTCTTGTCTTTGTCCACCTTACCAAGGCTGCTTTCTCATCACACCTTTTCTAGAATGTCCCTCATATCATGTCACCCTCTCCTGTTTAAAACACTCCAGGACCTAAGAGGTGTAAACTTCCATTTATAAAATAAATGAGTCGTGTATAAAATGTGCAGTGTGGGGAAGATAGTCAAAAACTATGTAATATCTTTGTATGTTGATGGAGGGTAACTAGACTCAATCATGGTGATCATTTTGAAATGTATAGAAATATTCAATCACTGCGTTGTGTACAAGGAACTAACATAGTGGTGTACATCAATTATACTTCAAAAACAAACTCATAGAAAAAGAGGCCAGATTTGTGATTATCAGAGGTGGGAGTAGGAGGGGGAGAGTAAGGAGAAGGAAAATTGTATGCAGGCAGTCACAAGGCACTAACTTCTATTATAAATAAGTACCAGGGATGTAAAGTACAACATGATAAATATAATAAACACTGTTGTGCATATATATGAAAGTTGGTTAGAGAGTAAGTCCTAAGAGCTTTCATCACAAGGAGGCTTCCCTGGTGGCTCAGATGGTAAAGAATCTGCCTGCAATGCAGGAGGCCTGGGTTCAAGCCCTTGGTTGGGAAGATCCCCTGGAAAAGGGAATGGTAACCCAGGATTCTTGCCTGGAGAATTCCATGGACAGAGGAGCCTGGCGGTTGCAGGCCATGGGGTTGCAAAGAGTCGGACACAACTGAGAGACTAACACTTTAGTCACAAGGAAAGCAAGTTTTTTATTTCTTTAATTTTGTACATATATGAGATGATGGATGTTCACTGAACTTATTATAGTCATCATTTCATGATGTTTTAAGTCAAATCATTATATTTATACCTTTGACTTATACAGTGCTGTACATCAATTATATCTCAATAAAACCTTTCTGGCCTCTTCTGTTCCACAGACCCCTGAGTCTATTCTGGTTACACTGGCCTCTTGGCCATGCCTGCAATACAGTGAGCTTGTTCTGGCCTCAGGCATTTTGCATTTGCTGTTCTCTCTGCCTGGAACGCCCTTCCCATGGGTAATACACACTGTGTATTACTGAGCCTATTCCATGTGCCAAGTGTTGTTTGAAGCACCGTGTATCTATTAACTCATTAAACCCAATAGTTCTATGAGGTGGTTGTGTCATCTTCATCCCCATCTGGGGCAACTGAGGCACAAATGCCCAAGGTCACAGAGCAATTAAGTAGCAGAGTTGAGATTTGAACTTAGCAGTCAGGCTCTTTCTCTAAAGATTCCACCTCTCTGTCTTCCCCAGGGGAGTTCTCTGTGTTCAGGTCTCTGCTTCATTGCCACCTCCATCGTTGTCATGACAACCTGTGTTATTGTCTTCATAGCATTTATCACTCTAGCATCCATGTGCCCCATGATGGCAGGGGCTGTGTCTGTACCTCATTCCCAGAGTCTAGAACAGTGCCAGGTAATATACACGTGGTTAAATGGTTAACAACCTGGGGTGGGAAGAAGCCCTGATTTGTAGTATCTGCCAATTTCCTTGTTGTAAATACTCTTACCGTGACTGATTTGCATGCTACCAAGGTCAGCCAGCTCACAAAACTGACCACATAACTGTTGCCTCTCACAAACCAGTGTGAGCACATGGAGGCGTTCAGCTGAGGTTAACAAAGTCTGCTTTGCAAACTGTCCAACACCGTGCCACGCCCATTCACCCTGTGTCCTCTTCTCGCCAGGAGAATCCAGACAGCGTTCCCCCGATCGACGTCCTCTGGATCAAAGGGGCCCAGGGCGGTGACTACTTCTACTCCTTTGGGGGCTGCCACCGGTATGCAGCCTACCAGCAGCTGCAGCGAGAGACCATCCCCGCCAAGCTTGTCCAGTCCACCCTCTCGGACCTAAGGGTGTACCTGGGTGCTTCCACGCCGGACTTGCAGTAGCAGCCTCTTTGGCACTGGCCACCACTACCAGGAACCTGGAAGACACCTGGCCTCCAGTGGGTTCGGCCACGCAAAGGTGTAGCAGGGATGCATTCTGTCTGTGCGTGGCAGGTGGGTCTGGCTTGAAGCATCCTCTTGGCTAGCTGCAAGACCTTGGACTCATAACTGAACAGTGTGGGAGCCCCACTTCCCACCTTGGGGGAAATGGGGTCCTGTGTTTGCTCTTGAGGGATTATTGAGAGGCTGAAATGAGAAAGGAGATGGATTTGGAGAGTCATATGCCACTGGCTCCGGATTCCCAAGGACAAAGATCCTGCATTTCTGTCTTTGTATTGTATCGTGTGAATTCATTCATCTGCAAGTGAAGGAAAACCTAGGTTACAGTGACTTAAACAAAGAGAAGTTTCCTTTTCCACGTAGCATGAATTCTGGAGACAGTTGACTAATGCTACTGGTTAAACCACTCAACAAAGTTAGGGCACACATCTTGTCACTTCTCAATCACAAGATGGCTGCTGTACCTCCAGCAATCATGGCTATGTCCAAGGAAGAAGGGAGTCGGGGAGGAGAAAGGGCCCAGCCAACTGGACCCATCAGCTTCTATCATAAATTCAGGACTTTTCCAAAGGCCTGGTTCCTGCTCTCTTCCCCTGTGTATTTAGATCTAAGTAGACTTAGATCTCCTTGGCCCAAACCAGGTACACTAGCCACCCCTAGCTGCAAAGAAAGCTAAGACAGCAGGAACACAATTGTCACAGTTGAGTAGATCAATCATATCCCATCTCCTAGAACTGTCACACAGCCTCCTAAAAAATATTGGAATCCCATTGCCAAGAGAGAAACGAGAAATTGTGTATCAGTTAGCCTTTGCTGAGAAACAAACAATTCCTGAACTTGGCAGCTAAAAACAAGTTATTTGCCTACAATTCTGTGGGTTAGCAATTTGGGCTGGACTCATCTGGGCAGTTCTACTGATCTTGCCTGAGGTCACTCGTGGGATTGTATACAAATCAACTGTCACCCAAAATGGTCTGGATGATCTCAAATAGCCTGACTCCCTTGTCTGGGCAGTAGGTGGGCTGTTGGCTGGGTGACTTGGTTCTCCAGGTGGCCACTCCACCAGTTCAGGCTTATTCACATGATGGCATCAGGGCTGAGAGAGGAAGAGAGAGAGAGAGAAGTGGGGTGTGCACAGGGGACAGGAAGAGAGAGAAAGATGGGGAGAGAAGAGGAGTTGCAAGGCTTTTTTGAGTTCTAGGCCAGAATTGGTGTAACATCACTTCTGCTAAGTTCTTTTGGTCAAAGCAAATCAAAAGTTTGGCTCAGATTCAAGGGCCGGGGAAACAGACTATACCTCGTGGAGAAACTACAAATGATTGGTGGCATTTTTTCTCTCTATCACAAATGACTTTGAATAGAAAATAACAGTGCTTCTTTGTTTCTTGCTCTCTTGCATGGGGTCTTGCTCTGTCCAGGCTGAAGTCACTAAGACACTGTCCTGGCCCTGCAGAGGGGAAGAAGTGAGGGGCGGTGGATGGGTCTCTCCTAAGGCTGGGCCCACTCTGGGAGGGCCCTCAACATCTGTACTCTGGTAGGTTAGGGCGGGTGGATAGGCCAGGTAGGACACTCCAAAGGGGCTTCTGAAATCCTGTAGTCCTGCAGGGAAGGGAAGAGGCGGAGGAAGTGTGCAGAGTGAGGTGGACCTTACTCTTACTGCACTGCTGAGGGAACTCCATCACTTGGCATTTTCAAACTTCATTTTCTCCAGCTCAGTAATGAAGACAACAGCTTTCCCACCCATTCTCTGTCCCAGGGATTGATGACTCAGGTGACCAATGGAATTTTAAAGGGATGTAGTCTTAAATGCAGTGTGATATCCTGGAACAACAGCAACACAAGGACATTAATGGAAGAACTGGAAATCTGAAGAAGGTCTGGATTTTAGTTAATTTATACAAATGTTGATATTGGGGTAGGCTGGGTGCAGAGTATATGGGAACTCTGTACTGTATTTACAACTTTTCTGTTAATCCAAAATCACTTCCAAATAAAAGTTTATTTAATAAAAAGAGAGGGAGTAATTGAGTGAAACCAATGGTTCTGATTCACAAAACAGGTTTGCTAAATCACAGATGACCAGACTGCACCCCCAGAGTTGCTGATTCAGGTCTAGGGTGGAGCCTAAGAATTTGCTTTTCCAAGTTCCCAGGTGATGTTGATGCAGCTGATCAGGGACCACAAGCTCAGAACCACTGATCTAGACTGTGTTGTTTTTTTTTTCAAGTATGGTGACAGCCCTTTACCTCCAATGGAGAAGAAAGAGTTGGGTCCCAGGAGATCCATGTTTTGGAACTAGCTTGTGCACCTACTCCATATGACATTGGGCAAACCCTTTCCTGGGGCTTTTTCCAAGTTGTCTAATGGACTGTCTACCCCGGAGGTTTGTAGTGGCGGTTGGCGGCGGGGGAGGGTAGTTGAGGACATGGCTTTATAAGTTGCTGTCATGACTTACTGCTTCTCATGTCAGACACCTGCACCCACTGAATAGCAGAGTGGTTACCCCTTCTTGGAAGGCTTTTCCCTCGTACAGATAAGGCCCAAGCAGGCAGCGCTAGGAGTAGTCCTGGACGCTGAGAGGAAGCTGCGGAGCGGACTTGGAGCGGGAGGGACTGGTGGTTCTTGAGGAAGCGGTGCTGGGTTTTGAAGCGTGAAACTTGGTTGCTCTCAGTGGAGACTAAGAGCTGCATTTCCCGCTTCGGCCAGCAGATGGCGCTGCTTTCTGGCTGTCCGAGCGGGGTTGGGCCTCCGACCTACGGAATAACTGCTGTGGGAAGAGGGAAAGATGGAGGGGTCTGACTGTGATGGATGCCCATAGATTGCCCAGAGAAGGCGGGGCTTCAGGCGGGAGAAGGAGACCTGGCTGGGAGTTTGGAGTTTCAGGTTTACTTACCCTTGTCGGATCTTGCTCTCTGGCCCTGCACACATCATGGCCTCTCCAGGCCTGTCATAGGAGACTAGGGTCTCTATACAGGGTGTGCTGGGCCAACTTATCTCAAACTCACCTCCTCCAAGGAGCTTCCAGATCCTCCAGGCTGAGCTCCATGCCTCTTCTGGACTCCCCTTGATCCAAAAACGTGTCCCCTCCCCAAACAAACCACTGCCCCAGGGAACTTGGGTCCAGTGAAAGGCAGTGTGTAAAGAAAGTGAAGTCGCTCAGTCGTGTCTGACTCTTTGCGACCCCATGGACTGTAACCTACCAGGCTCCTCTGTCCATGGGCTTTTCCAGGCAAGAGTACTGGAGTGGGTTGCCATTTCCTTCTCTAGAGGATTTTCCTGACCCAAGGATCGAACCCGAGTCTCCCGCGTTATAGGCAGACGCTTTACCGTCTGAGCTACCAGGGAAGTCAGCAAGCATGTAGGGACCTCTTATTTCCTGTACTGCCCTGGGACGGACCCCTTTCACCACGGTAGAATTTTTAAATGTTTTCTTTTCACAAGGTAAATGTGTGTATATTTACCTTTTAAACATTAAGATAGCAAAATGCTAAATAATTAATATTAACAGTAAAATATGAGAGGCAAGCTGATATCCACCATGACTCCCAGTCCTGGTTGTCATTCTGCCCTCTCTGTTTGTGGGGTAAACACCTTCATGAATTTGGCATATACCCTTCCAGACCTTTTTCTAATTTAGTAGGTGTGTGTGTGTGTGAGTATACAGTGTTTTTCTTTTTTACTTAATTTTGCAGGTCATATTTCTTCGCTGGTGATGTGCCTTAGTCCTCCACCCCATGAGTGCCTTTGTTATTCTCCCAGAGTCTCCCTCATTCTAGTTGCTTCTTGAAAGTGAAAACAGCAGAGTGAAAATATGAGTCACTCAGCTGTGTCTGACTCTTTGCAACCTCATGGACTGTAGCCTACCAGGCTTCTCTGTCCATGGAATTCTCCAGGCAAGAATACTGGAGTGGGTAGCTATTCCCTTCTATGAGGGCTAGTCCCTTCTATAAGGGATCTTCCCGATCCAGGGATCAAACCTGGGTCTCCCACATTAAAGGCAGATTCTTTACCATCTGAGCCACCAGGGGAACCCCCCTTGTTGATTCTCAGAGGGGCCTTTCTTATCACTATTTAAGCTGCCCCCCATCCCATCATTTTATCAACACACTCGGTTTTATTTTCTTCATGGCATTGATCACACTTCTCGAAATTATCTTTTGTATCTGTTTATGACTGTCTCATCCACTAGAATGTAAATTCTTGAGGCAGGACTTGATCTGTATTTTGACTGTAGCCCCAGTGCCAAGAACTGCCTGACAGGGGCTTCCCTGGTGGTCCAGTGGTTGGGAGTCCAATGTGGGGGACTCAGGTTCAATTCCTGGTCGTGGGACTATGATCCTATGCCCTATGCCACAGGGCAACTAAGCCCCCTCACCACAACTAGAGATGCCGCAACCAAGAACTGATAAAGCCAAAAATAAATAAATATTTTTTAAAAACTGCCTGACACATAAATGTTCAATAAAAATGCTAAATGAGTAAAATCCATATAGGTCTAGCTCATTCTTTTCATTGCTGCATGGTGTTCCAAGGTCTTCATATAACCATGTATTAGTCATTCTGTTAATGCCTTTGAGGGGTTACTGTTATTTGCTGCTGTAAACACTTTCTGCCATCATGCTCTGTGACCAATCAGCTCTGTACACAGGCGTGGCACAGCCTGGCATGGGTGTTGGCCAATTACTCTGCACAGTGGCTCTTCTAAGTGCCTTTCCCTGAGTTTGGGGTAGGGGTTGGGGGTCAGCTTTCTGTCCCTGCACTCCAGCCGGCGTTTCTCAACCTGCTTTAGATGGTGAACACAGTTGAGAATCTGAAAGACAACCATGAGCTCCTTCTCCAGAAACACACACAAATCTGAGGATTTCTGAGGATGCCTGGATTTAAAGGTCTTATCCTCCAGGCCCTGGATCCAGTGTTTAGAATCCTAGTTGTTTCATTGCATGGCCAGGAATGAATGAGGCACACACAGGTAGGGGTGTGAACAAATGAATAAATGGGATCTAGTTTTGTGAGGGTAGATAAAAGTGCTCAGACCCTGATCTGTCTCCAGTCAGAAAACAAAACAGCTATGTGAGAGGCCTGGGGTGTGGGGGGAGGTCCAGCCCTGCTCTATCTTGGACCCTGGGGTCCCCTGAGAACCAGATCCAAAGGCTCTCTAGACTAGGTCTGGGTGGCTTCGCTTGTCAGCCATGGCAAGAGGTAGGCCAAGTCTGGCATCCAGGGTCAAAGCTGGGAGCCAGGGAGAGGCCGTGACTTCCTGGGGCCAGATAAGGACACCGCAAGGCGTCCCTCCCTGCCTTCCACCCAAACCATATTTGCTCCAGTGTTCGCTGGCAGCCTTTGGGTTCGAATCCCACCTCTAGCTCTTCCGCAGAGCAGGCACCTAGGGAGTGCTCGTTACAGAAATGTCCACCGTCAGCACTTCCATACTTGATCCTGCCGTCCCAAGAGCTGGACAGAGAGGAGATGATCTTCCCTGTTGGACAGAGGGGTAAACTGAGGCCCGAAGCGGAGGGAGTCGGGTCAGGTGACCGCACACAGGGACCCCCGCCCCATCCCCGCCGGCCCACCCGCCCCGCCCTCCCCGGCGGCCCCTTCCCGGGGCCTGACCCCCGGCGCTGCCTGACAGATGACCTCAGCTGCCGCCAATCCATTGGTTCCAGCTCCCGGGGGGAGCGCAGAACAAAGCGCGCTTTGTGGTGGGGCCGTCCCCTCCCCCGGCGCGCCGCCGCCGGGACCCCCTCCGGAACTCCGCGCGACGCCCCCCGGCCGACAGCCGTGTAATGTCTTCCAGGCCCTCGCAGCTCCTCGCAGAGCCCCCGGAGCCGCGCTCGCCTCCCCCGCCCGCCCGGTGGGGCTCCCCGGGCGGCGGGATGGGCGGAGGTCGCCCCCGGCGGGAGGTCGCGAGGCCGCCCACCTGTCCCCGGGAAAGGCGCGGGAGGGCGCGAGGCACCAGCGCCAGTGGTCCCGGCTGCAGGCGCCAGGCAGGTGCTGCCCGCCGACAAGCTGAGCGCTGCCGCCCCGGGTGGAAAGTGTAGGTGACTGCGTTACTATTATTGTTATTGTTGCCATTACTATTATTGTAACTATTTTGTGATTGTGAGGGGGAGTCACTTTCACGGAGGTAGGTTTGCATCTTGGCTTTGCCACCTGCTGGCCATGGAACCTTCCTGAGTGCCTTCACCTCTCAGAACAACAGCATTAGGAGCCAGCATTTTTTGGGCACCTACTTTGTGCCAGACCCTAAGTGCGAAGGCTTTGTGCTGTGCTAAGTCGCTCAGTCGTGTCTGACTCTGTGCGACCTCATGGACTGTAACCCGCCAGACTCCTGTGTCCTTGGGATTCTCCAGGCAAGAATACTGGAGTGGGTTGTCATTTCCTTCTTCAGGGAATCCAACCCAGGTCTCCCACATTGCAGGCGGATTTTTCACTGTCTGAGCCAATGAACTCATTTAATCATCCTCACCACAAATTTAGGAGGGAGGATTATCATCCCCCTTTCACAGAGAAAGGAACCCTGGCCCCAGCTTTCCTAGAGACACATTCAACTCCTGTGCCTCAGTTTCCTTGTCTGCAAAATTAGCTCCCCAAGGGCTGTTCACTCTTATTGGTCTTACCTCCTGCTAGTTGAGGACACAGGGCTGGGAATGGCTTGCTCCCTGGCTTGCTCAGGAGCACACCACATGGGTCTGCCCCCAAACCCTCTGTCTTTTGAGGACTGTCCCCAGAGGGTGATGCTCTTGCTGGTTCCTGTTGGGCTTGTGGGGGAGGGAGGAGTTGGAGGAGGGTCTGCCTGCAGCTGGAAACCTTTCCCCTGAGAGATAAGCTTCCATGTCTTGTGCTGCCCTTAAGGGCTGAGGAGGTAAGGGCAGGGAGGTGGGGATGCCATGTCCAGAGAGGGGACCAAGGAGCCAGGAGGGGGCTGGGAGTGGCTGCCCCCACCCTTCACACACTCCCTGGATGTTCATTCTCCCTGGGACCTATGGGGCACCAGACACTGCTCCAGGTGCTGAGAATATCAGAATACAAAACAGATGGAAACTCTTGTCCTCTTGAATTCCACTTGTGGGAGATGAGCAAGAAACACACGTGGAACATGTATAAAATGTAAACTGCAGTATCTGATAGTGTTAAGTGCTGCGAGGGAAAAGCAGGGGAAGAAGAAAGAAGGAGATGGGAAATATCAGTTTCATTAAGATGTCAGGCTTCTCCAAGGAGGGGGCATCAACATGAACAGAGAGGAAAGAAGCCCTATGGCTGTCAGAAGGAACAGCACGTGCCAAAGCCCTGAGGTGAGAGCCCCTTGGAATGTCCAGGAAACTGCAGGGTGGCCGGTGTGGTGAGGGCAGCCTGGATGGGACAAGGCTGGGCCGGGCAGCTGATGAGGTAGGAGAGGTGGGCACCGTCAGCCTGGCACTTTGACTGGGAGCCATGCGAGGCTTGGAGCAGAGGAGGGACCTGCTGTCTCTGGCTGCTGAGTCAAGCAGGGTTGGAAAGGGGGTGAAGGGGAGCCTCTTGCTGTCACCAGGGCCCCCAGGTTCTGGTCGGTGGATTGGATCAGGGTGGAGAGAAGTGACCAGAATCCGGATATAATTTGAAGATAGAGCCCCAGAATTTTCCAGTGGATGGAACTGGATCTGAGGGATGAGGGTAGGAGAGAGGATTCTAGTGACCCCCAGATTTAAGAGTCCACCAGTCCTTTTCAGGAACTTCACTGCAGGCCAGAATGTAGACGGAGTCCCCGGGGTGAAACCATTCTGTCCCCAGTGCCCTGGAGGACTCAGCCAAGCATGAGACACACATTACAGCTTCCAGTTCCTCAAGAGTGCAAAGAGGAGGTGAAGTTAGAAATATGTTTCCTAAAATCCCATCAAGAGCCTCCTTCACAATTTGGGCCACTTGGGACAGGAGGGTTCAGTATCACCTATAGGAACCACTGGTTTTGAATTGTTAAATCTATTTGCTTTTATTTTACTTAAACAACAAAAAAAAATTTTTTTTAAGAAACTTGAGACAGTTGGACTAAATGGAAAATCAGTAGCAGGTGACATAAAACTATGTGACGATCAATGTAGACAGTGTAACTGTAACAGTTACTTTGTCCAACCTCTGTCTCCCCCTTCCCCCCTCCCTCTCCACGCCCTTCCCCTCTTTCCTTCCCTCCCTCCCACCCCCACCAATTCAGGACTTTCTTCTGGACTCAAAGAGATTGAAAAAAGATTAGTCATCTTGCTCTCTGTGTCCTCACCTTTTTTGTTTTATTTAACAGACAAAAGAACTTGTTATGTTGTTTAAATGCTTCCCAAGTATAAAGGCATTTAATCCTCACAACAACCACTTGCAGTGGACACACTTATGATCCCTATTTTGCAGATGAGGAAACTGAGGCTCAGAGGGATGAGGCCCCTTGCCCACAGTCACATAGCAGGGCTGAGGCAGAGCCAAGAGGCAAGCCTAGTCAGGCCCATTCTGAAGGGCCACTCCTTGTCCCGTGAAGTCATATTATTATCACTGTGAACGTGCTGAACTACTGGAACTAGTAGAGTCTTCGGTTAATTTTAAGTCAGTACATATTTATTGTCTACTAAAATGAAAATCGTAATACCTTTGCTTAACAGTATTTGAGAATCGAATTTAGAAAACAATTCCAGGCTCCTTGCCATAGATGCCTTGAATGACCTGCCCTTCCCCACCTCATCCCACTCCAGCCAGGCTGGCTGCCTCCCAGTTTCCAATTGCTTTCTGACCTCAGGGCCTTTGCACTTGCTCTGGACTCTGTTTGGAATGCTCTTCCTCTGGTTCTTCTGGCTCCCTCACATTCTCTAGGACTCAGCTCAAAGATCAAATCCTTAGAGAGGCTTCCCTTGCTCCTTCATCTCCCCCATGGATTCCCCAATATTCTCACCCTGTTTTTTTCCTTCATGGCTTGTAATTATTTTATTTACCTGTATACTTGTTCTTTATCTTGCTGCCCTGCTATGATGTAAGATCTTCGAGCTGAACCTAGTGGTTCAGCTTAGAGCAACTAAGCATCTGGGGTGAAGAGCCCAGAGAAGAGCAGATGGGGGGAGGGGCATTTGGGTTGTCCTCAGATAGGGAAGCAGATGTGTTTGTGGAGCCATAGAGGGCAAGGGGTCACCAGGAAGATCAGTTTAATGTGAGGAAAAGTCTTTCACATAGTCCTAACATTTGAACATTAGAAAAGGCTAGGTCATGGGTAGTGAGCTCCCCATCGCAGGGGCTATGAAAGTTGAGATAGGATAGCCCCTGGTATGTTGGGGCTGTGTAGGATTACTATCAATGGGGTAGATATTCATTCACTTGCTCATTTACCCACTCATTTATTCTGTCTTTTATCTATCCATTTATTCATTGACTCCACTCAGTTGGTAAAGAATCCACCTGCAATGCAGGAGACCCTGGTTCGATTCCTGGGTTGGAAAGATCTGCTGGAGAAGGAATAGCCCGCCCACTCCAGTATTCTTGGGTTTCCCTTGTGGCTCAGCTGGTAAAGAAGCCACCTGAAATGCGGGAGACCTGGGTTGGGAAGATCCCTTGGAGAAGGGAACGGCTACCCACTCCAGTATTCTGGCCTGGAGAATTCCATGGACTGTAGAGTCCATGGGGTCACAAACAGTCAGACACGACTTAGCGACTTTGACTTTCACGTATCTTGCTTTCCATGTTTCCCAAACTGCTGTGTGATGGACAACCTTCATGACCTGGCCGCACCCACAGGGTATCTGTGTTTAATATCTTAATATATATGCTATGTACACAATGTCTTCAGTCAGCCTCCCAAGGCTGACTGAAATTTAAATATATATGTGTTTTAAAATCAACTTTTTTGAGGTAAAATCTACACAGAATAAAATGCTTCTATTTAAGGTGCACAGTGCAATGTATTTTGACAAATATACACACCCACGTAACGACTACCTCAGTCAAAACAGAACATTTCATTACCGTCACAAGTTCCCTTGTAACATCAGGCTCCCCCCAACCCGGTCCCAGACAATCACTTTGTCAGAAAATGCCAACCCTTCTCCATAGATTCTCCAGGGCTACTGTGTACTCACACCAGCAATATCCAAATAGAACCAAAAAATCAGAATCCCTTACCACAAATAAAAAGTGACCAAAATGAGCAAAATGGAAACAAAACAATATTCTCAAATTCTAACTGGATACAGTTGCCTGTAGAAGTTCTGGGTCCAAGACCAGCTTTGTCCAGGTGAAAGAGAGAGCAAAAGAGACTGGGAGAGCAAACAAGTAATCCACAGGTGTTAGAAATATATTACCAGCATTCTTGGAGACTTTCTCTTTGGCCTATTGGAAAATCTGGAAGATACTGAAAAAATAATGGCTTTTTCATGGTATATTTGTGATTTAATACCTTGTGGTTCACCCACATCATCTTTAGTCCACTCCCACAATCACCCCACTGATAGATTCCATATTCGGGAAACATGGCAGTTCCTTGTCTCCCCTTTCATCCACCCACTCATTCATTCATTTACAAAACAAGTGTTAGTGGCCATTCTGAGTCAGCTGTGGGGGCTAGGAGAGAGACTCTCAGCCTTGAGGACAGCATAGTGGCCAACACCGCTTAGACTGTGAGCAGATACCTGTTGCATGGATCGTTGTGGGTTGAAAGACACAAACACTCACATTCTCCTTGATACTCTAAGCTGTCGCTCCAGCAATGTCTTCCTAGGGCAATCAAGGAAGGCTGCCCTGCGAAGGTGGCCCTCGAACAGAAACTTGACCACCATCTTCCATTCATTTGACAGATCAGGAAACAGGGGCACAGACAGGTAACTCTCTCAAGGTCACACAGGAAGAAGAGAGGAAATGAGGGATGGGTAGAGCCTAGAACTCGGGCCCCAGCCCACCGTTTATCCCAAGGGCTCGGCCAGGTCCCAGACTGGCAGACCAGAGAGCAGGGCTGGGGAGGGGGCCCCTAGGCCCTAAGTCTGGAATCCATTTGCTCTGGCCCAGTAATGTTTTCCCAGGGAGGAGTAGGAGGCCCTGGCCCTACCTCTGCCCACCCCCACCCCCCCCACCATCTGCTCCCTGTTTATTTATTTATACTTAAGTCTCACCTCCCAACCCTGCTGGGGACACAAACATACTGGCATCCCTGCTGAGAGGGGAATGAGGGGGAGAGAGGCAGTGTCAGCCCCCCTGGCCAGGGGAGCCCAGGTCCGAGAGCCCCACCACCCTACCCTGCAGGGAGCAGCCAGGATGACTGGGTTCAAATCCCAGGTGTGGGGCCTCTGGTCTGTGTGAGTGCCCAATGCCTCTGTCTCCTCATCTGTAAAATGGGGTCATTAATAGAGACCACTGGTTTTACCAGCACTTTCCCAGCTAGTGAGATTCAGGAACGTGCTTCGGACACGGTCTGGCACAGACTGGCTCCCAAGTGTTTCTGTTGTACTGTGTGACCTTGCTCAGCACCCTACCCTCTCTGGCTCTTTCTCTTGTTTCTGCAACGGTGGCTACTTCAGGATCTAAGGAGTTCTAAGCCTAATGTCCTGAGATTTGCGAGGGCTAAAACCCCGGTGCCCTCCCCGGGACCCACACCCGTGGCCCTGGCCAAGATGGATAATTGATACCAGCCCCCTGCCTCCAGTGGACTTTGCCCTCCAATATCCCCTAATCTGCAGGGGGTGGGGGGGGGGGTGCAAATCAACGCCTTCCCCAGCCCTGCACGAGGCAGGGGAGGCCCTTCCTGAGATCTTACCTCAGCTGCAGGAACCACCACCCCCTGGAAGGTCAGTCTGGCTGCCATCCACAGAGATGCTGCTGTGCCGAATATCTGCAAATGCAAATCCCAGGAAAGGAACCCAGCTGCTCATTAAAGACAATTAGCTCAGGGTCTGTCAGCTGGGAAGAGGCTTCGGGCGACTGCTCCCACGGGCTTTGTTCTGGGGCTGCGCTCCAGGGACCCAGCTTCCTCCTCCCTGAGCTTTGGGGGAAGGGTGGGCACCCACTCCTCCCCAGACTGATGCTCCCCTATGTCCCCTGGCCCCCTGTCTCCTGTCCCCCTAGGCCCATTCTCCTCTCTGAGCCTACAGCACCCTCCCCTTCTGTCCCACCAGTCTCTTCTGTGCCCCCTGCCTCTCTCTGAGTCCTGGTCATCAGGAGCCCCTCTCACTAAGTCCTGGTGTATTTCACTGAATCCTTGTTCGTGTCTCTGCTCTCACATCTCCCTTGAGGACCCTCTTCTCTCACTAAGCCCCACTCCTCTTCCCCCATCCCTCTGAGCTCATTTCCACCCCCCAGTCTGGCCTCCCTGAGCCCCCCACCTCCTTGCACACCACACACTACTCAGGTGCCCACTTGGGCTGCATGTGCCATCTGCAGGGCTTCTGGACTGGGGGGGGGGGTCACAGGGCAGCTAGACAGACCCCTCCACTCTGGGGTCCACACTGTCATCTGGTAGCCACAGGGGGGCAGATTTCTGCGAAGAAGAGAGAGCAAGCAGGGTTGAGGAGCCACCTCACCAGGGAATGAGCGCCCATCACCCGAGCCCAGAGGCAGAGATCTGCCCACAGCTGCGACTGGGCTCCTCGCAGTGCAGAGACACAGCGACCCCAGGGCACTTGTGCCAGGAGCCCTCTTGGGTCAACAGGCCTGGCTCAGTTCTACATTCCTTCTGGGGAAGGAGGGTGAGTTGGGGAAGATAGGTGGGGGCTTCCATAACTAGCTAGGGACGAGCAGTGGGAGTGTTGAGAAGCTGATGGGAGGTCGTGGAGACAGTCTCCAGCCTGCTTCACTGCCTACTGGACCATGTAAGGCATGTTCGCTCCTCCTTGTCCAGAGGAAACTGAAGCTCAGGAGGTGCTATTGTCTTGCATAGAGGAGCCTGAGCTGCCATTGGACCCAGCCGGGCTCACTCCATACCCCACTTCACTACAGCCAAGCCTCCCAGGCCAGAGGGAGAGGAGAGGACTGGGGTGAGCCCTGTCCCTGTCCCTGCCGGACGGCCCTGCCTGGCGAGAAGGGGCTGGGGGAGCAGTAGCCCCAAGGAGGGCAGGATGGTGGGGGAGGGAGAGAGGAGGCAGGTGTCTGTGGGATCTTCTCTCCTCTCCTCCTCAGGCCTCTCCCCCACCCAAGTGGGCCCCTGACCCCCCCAACCCCGTTCTCATCTGGCCTCCATGTGCTTGGCCTGCACCTGAATACACACTCGCCGACGATCCGTCTTGGGCTGTCAGAGGATCAATGGGACTCCCAAGGCCCGGCCCAGCAGGGAGCTGCAGGGAAGTCCCTAACGAGAGCTAAGAAGGAGAACGGGGACCTGAGCCTGGCCCTGGCATCTCATCGGGGGCAGCCCCTGGAAGGCCTGGTTCCCCAGTGGGGAGACCCAGCCACTCTTTTGTGCCTGGGACCCAGGCTGCTTTCCAAGTCTCCTTCTCCTTCTAACATTAGGGACCTGTTCCTTCCCCACTCTGGGCCTCGGTTTCCTTATTTGTGAAAGGGAAGGGATTGCATCTCAGGTGGAAATAAGGTTCTAAAATCAGCAGGAGATCTTTATGTGCAAGTATATCTCCAAAATGTTAAGTGAAATAAAGCAAGATGCAAAGCAATGTGTGTCTTCAGCTACATCCCGTGTGCACATAACTCTCAAAGAGGGACTGGTGTGTGTTAGTCGGCCTAGTGTATAACCTGCTAGAACACTTCTGGAAAACACAAAAAGCAGCAGGAGTAGGGATGGCTCATGAGGAGACCTGAAGTGTCTGGAGATGGGGTGAGAGAGAGACTCGTGTTTACACTCCTTTGTACTGTTGAATTCTTGGTCCATGTTATGTATTCTGTAGTCGAATAGGAACTACATTTAATGAAAAAGATGTATGTGGATAGGAAGTACGAAGAGAAGCAGAGTATCTGCATTGTTTTAATGCATTTCCCTATCGGGAAGGTCCCCTAGAGATGGAAATGGCAACCCACTACAATATTCTTGCCTGGAGAATCCAATGGCAGCGTCTGGCAGCAACAGTCCATGAGGTTGCAAAGAGTCAGACACCACTGAAGCGACTTAGTACACACACAGATAATGACAAAGAGAAAAAGAGTAACTTTACTGTGGGCAAACTGGCAGGCCCCACCTTAACCAAGTGATCAAAGTGGACATCAATAGTAATCAGGCAAAATGAAACTGTGTGCCCCCCATAAGTGATGTAAACAGCATCACTTCTGTGGTCTTCTTGCCTGAAGCACCTGATGTGAATCTATTCGTAAGGAAAGATCAAAAAGATTCCAAATAAAGGGACAATTAGCCTGTACAGATTCAAAAATGTCAAGGTCGTAAAAGTCAAAGAAAAAGGAGCTGTTCCAGATTAAAAAAAAAAAAAGAATAAAGAGACACAAAAACTAAATGGAACATATATCCGGGATTGGGTGTTGGGTCAAAAAAAAAAGTTTTTTGTTTGTTTGCTTTAAAGGGCAAGAGTGGGAAAATTGGAAACATTTCAATAGGTCTAAATGTAGATAATAGTTACCTACAATGCTAATTTCCTAATTTTTGCATCTGTTTTTTAGAAAATGTACATAAAACCATTTAGAGATAAAAGGGCGTGATGTCTGCAATTCACTCCCAGCAGTTTAGACAAAATATATGCAGAGACAGAAGGATAAAGTAAGGGTAGTAAAATGTCAACACTTGAGGAATCTGAATGAAGGACATACAGGAATTCTTTGTACTATTTTTGCAAACTTTCTGTAAATCTGAAATTGTTTCAAAATAAAAAGTCATCCTTGCACAGGGGCCATGCTAATCTATAAAGTCAAGTATAGACTTGAAGAACCAACATCCCATGGGTGTCCAGGGGCTGGGCTTAGTGTTTGGCACACACAGTCAGATTTCATCCTCACAAGAACCCCATGAGAAAGACGTGACTGTTTCCTCTTTTGAGCAAATAAAGACACCCAGGCACAGGGTGAAGCCATTTGCCCAAGTTCACCCAATTGGAAGAAGTGATGCCAGGGACTCTTCTTCAAAAACATTCTAAAGATCTAGGAACGAAGGGCCTAGAAATCAGAATTCTAGACTTTGAATTGTTTTCCCAGCACTGAGATTTTGCTGCTATTGGAAAAGTAGCCTTGATGTCATTACTCATGCTTTCAATCAGGCATTCATTCGTTCATTTATCTGTCCAACAACATGTATCAAGCACTTGCTCTCGACCAGCCACTGAAGCTAGAAAGGTGAAATGGGATGATCCCTGCCCTTGTGGAATGTCCGCCACGTACCAGGCTCTGGGTTTGGCATGAGGACTAAAAGAGATGAGCCACATCCAGCTTCTGCCCTTCAGAGGCTCACTGGCCATTGAGGGAGACCCGCAGGGAAGCCAACCAAACCAGAAAAGAGAACTGCAAAGGGCTGTGGGAGCCCAAAGGAGTGAAGGCAGGAAGAAATTTCACCGAGGAGAGAGGATTTAGTGGGTCTGTCTGGTTGGTTGGTTGCACTGGGCCTTTGTTGCTGCACATGGGCTTTTTCTCTAGTTGTGGCAAGACGGGGCTCCTCTCTAGCTGCGGCTCACAGGCTTCTCATGGTGGTGGCTTCTCTTGTTGCAGAGCACAGGCTCTAGGGCACACAGGCTTCAGTAGTTGCAGCTCACAGCCTCTAAGGCTCAGGCTCAGTACTTGTGTGACACCGGCCACCTAAGCCAGGACAAGACTTAGGTGCCTGGTATGATTATGATTATATCTCAGGAGGCCATCTAAAGACTTTTTCCCAGGGTGGGGGAGGGAAGGGGAGGGTGGGGGAGGGGTGGGAGCACCAGTATAGGCAGGCAGGAGTGGGAGACACAAAACAATGGGTATAAGATAAACTACAAAGATGTATTATACAACATGGGGGACATAGGCAATATTTTTTAATAACTGTAAATGGAGTGTAACCCTTAAAATTGCATTAAATTTTTTAGAAGTTTTAATAAAATAAAAAAATTTTAATTAAAAAAGTAAAACTAAAATACTTTCCCCTTCTTCTTCCTCCTCTTTCTCCTCTGCCACTACCTCTCCCTCTTCACTCCCCTTCCCAAAAGTTGGTACCTTCTTCTCTTCTCAATTTTTCTCCTGACTTACTTATTTTTCTTATTTCTCTGTTGCAAAGAGAAAGCACGTTCCATAGGGGTCAAAGTATTTGTCAGTTTTGCTCACTCATGGCTGTTTCTCCAGTGCCTGAACAGTGCCTGGCACACAGTAGGTCCTTGGTAAAGATTTGTTGAATGAATAAAAGAAGGGTCAATGCCTGGAACCACATACAGTTTGAAAATAAATTGAAAAAGGGAGACAGAGATGGAAGACAGCTAGGCTGATAAGCTCAGAAGTCATGCAAAAGAACACCAGAATCCTAAGTTGCCAAGGACCCTTCAGGACTCACGTTCAGGAGCCTCCCTCCTAGTCCCTGGGGATGCTGCCCGCCAGGGAGCAGGTACCATCCAGATCCAGGCCCCACCGCCCCCACCAATTCCGGACCAGAATCCCCTGAGGCTGAGACAGCTATGAACTGCCTCACCCCAACTCCACAACTCACCCTGGGGCCCAGGTGTCCAGAAAGACAGAAAGAAAGAAAATGAAGTCGCTCAATGTGTCTGACTCTTTGCAAGTCTATGAGCTATAGCCTACCATCCTCCTCTGTCCATGGGATTTTCCAGGCAAGAGTACTAGAGTGGGTTGCCACTTCCTTCTCCAAAGGATCTTCCCGACCCAGGGATCGAACCCTAGTCTCCCTTATTGTAGGCAGACGCTTTACCGTCTGAGCTACCAGGGAAGTCAGATGCCCTTGTAATTTCACCATACTTCCCTCCTCTGATGTTCCTGGGAAAGTACAAGATACTGACTCTTTAGAAAAGATCCTGATGCTGGGGCAGATTGAGGGCAGGAGGAGAAAGGGCCGACAGAGGAAGAGATGGTTGGATGGCATCACCGACTCAATGGACATGGGTTTGAGCAAGCTCTGGGAGATGGTGAAGGACAGGGAAGCCTGGCGTTCTGCAGTCCATGGGGCCGCAGAGCTGGACACGACTGAGCGACTGAATAAGAACTGATTTGGAAAGACCCTCCTGTCCCGTTGCTGGAGCTGGGCTGTGACTCCAGACCCCAGCTCCTGGGGTTTAGTGTCCAGACACCTGGAAGGAGATGCAGGGGGAGAACTATGAGCTGCTGAAGCACAGCAGGACCCTGCTGAGGCTTGGAGTTGGGCCAGGGAGCCAAATGGGGGGAGGCAGGATGTTTTCAAGCCATCAAGGCTGAGAGACAGGGGGCTGGGGAAATGAGTGAGTACACTGGGATGCGCTCGCTGGCGGAGGCCTTCAGAAGAGTGACTGTCGCCTTCTGTCTACCTTCCTCTCTGCCCTGCCCTTCTCCTTCCTCCTTCTCTGCCCCCACCCTTCTCTAAAGCTGGCAGGGTGGGTTAGTGGTTAGACAATCGGCTCTGGAGCTAGTCTCTTCTGGCCCAAATTTCAATCCCTCCTTTGCCAGTCCCATGACAAGTTACTTAGCCTCTGTGTGCCTCAGTTTACCTCTGTAGCAAGAGGAGAGTAATAGTGTCTACTTCCAAGGACTAAAGAGTAGCTGAAACGAGAAAATACCTGTGCCAGCTTAGAACATGCCTGTCACAGATAAATAGCAGGGGCTCAGTAAATGGTAGCTATTCCCTTGCAAACCAAATCTCCCGTGTAGACCAAGCTAGAACATGGGGAAAGAATGGGGGCTCTGCCGAAAGCTGAAGCTCTCTTCTGTCTACCTTGCAGTGGCCACAGAGGCCCCTCTCAAAAACTGAATGAAAGCCACCCCAAAATTGATCTAATGTTTTTACTATGCAGATGGGGAAATTGAGGCCCGAAGTGAGGAAGCAATTCTCAGCCGTTTCTAATATACCACGTTTTTGTTGATGGTCTACCATGTTTCAGGCCCTATGCTGGGTGTGTGGTGGGGGTGGGCAGAAAGGAGGAAAACTGGGAGGAAAACCCTCCTCATGGAGCTACTATCTAGTTCAGGGAAAGGACCAAAGGATTGAAAGCTGACCAAGGACACTAGATACCGGAAGGAAAAGTCAAGGGAGCACCAAGAGAGACCAGCTTTGGGGAGCCCTAAAGAACCTGACAGCTAGGAGGGGTGATCAACAAGGTGACATCAGAGCTGAGATTTCAAACAAGAAGTTCCCATATGAAGAGGCGTAGAGAGTAACGAGATGTTACCGAGACTGTTGTTTGTAATAGCAAACCCCAGAAATGACCTGAATGTCCACCAACCAGGAGTTCTGGATAATACACTATGGTTTATTAATACAACGGGACGCTCGCTCTACAGCAGCCACAAGGACCTGCAGCTGCCTGCCTCAACACAGATGCATCCCGAAAGCATGCCTGGGCTGCTTAGTCATGTCCGACTCTTTTTGGCCCCATGGACTCCAGCCTGCCAGGCTCCTCTGTCCATGGGGAAAATCTAGCAAGAATACTGGCATGAGCTGCCATTTCCTACTCCAGGAGATCTTCCCAACCCACGGATCAAACTTGCATCTTCTGTGTCTCCTGCATTGGCAGGCAGATTCTTTACCACTGCATCACCTGGGAAGCCCCAAAACATGTCATGGAAGAAAAGAAGGCAAGTGAGAAAGGATACATATCATAAATACAAATGTATGCTTTATATCATGGGCACTTCTATACACTTTTGAGAATGAAATACAGTCCTATACATTGTATAATGGTTTATATCAACACAGTAAAAGTTAAAACATTACTGGGAATAATAAATACCAATAAAGATGTTTCTTTTGGTTGGAGAGGGACACGGTTTATTGGGAAAGGATATCAGGGGCCTTCTGTATTAGCTGTCTATTCTGCAAAACAAACAACCCCACAACATGATGCTTTGAAGCTACAATAGTCCTTTATTATTTCTCACAGCTTTTGCAGGTCAGGTGTTGGGGGGTGATTTAGCTGGCGGTTTTGGTCCTCAAGAGTTGGCATTTGGATGCCAAGTGGGGCTGCAGTCATCTGAAGCCCTGACTGGGGCTGGAGAAGCTGCTGACAAAGGGGCTGGCTCATGCACAGGGCTGGCAAGCTGGTGCTGGTGGTTGCCGGGCATGCAGGGGAGGGAGAGGAGAGGGACTCAGTTCCTCTCCATGTGACCGGAATCCCATCACAGCGTGGGGACTGGACTCCACAAGTGAGCACTGGCAGACATCTGGGCTGAAGTCGTATCCTTTTTAGGACCTAGCCTTAAATATTACTTTCCCCTCATTCTCTTCATCAGAAGGGAGTCACTAAGCCCCACCCGATACTCAAAGGGAAGGGAAATTAGGGGCCCCCTTTGAAGGAAGTTGTTTCAAAGAATTTGTGGACGTATTTTAAAACCACTACACTCTCTTAGGGCTTCCCTTGGTGGTTCAGTGGTTAAGACTCAGCGCTTTCACTACTGGGGGCATGGGTTTGACCCCTGCTCAGGGAATTATAGGTTCCACACACCACGTGCAAAAAAGCCAAAAACCAAAAAACCACTATACTCTTCAGTTGTGTTTGACATTTTCTTCCTTAAACAGGGTGATAAGAACATGCAGCTTTATTATATTAGCCTTTGTATTTCTTAGAGTATTTAAAAACACGGCAGCAGACGGGGAGTAGAGAAGGGGAGCCATGATGGATGAGTGGTAAGGAAGGCAAGGCCAGCAACCGGTGAGCAGTGCCCCCAACCATGCAGGGTCTTGTTGGCCAAGGTCCTGTCATGGATGCGGCAGAGTCAGAACCCTGAGCAGGTCAAGATGGGGTCTGCTTTCCCTCTGAGCCCCTGCACCAGGCAAGCCTGCCTGGAAAAGATGATTCCAGTGTGGGCGATGATTCTTTCTCTGAACACACCTCCTGAGTACCAGCTCTTCTGAAGTCTCCCATTCACTCCTGTCCCCTGACACCTGGCTCTTCTCCCCAGAAGCATCCACTGGTATTAGTTTCTGTGACATTCTTACACAGAGATCCCATTTGTTTGTAAATGTAAACACAAATACATACATTTTTATTCCCCCCGCCAATGGAGGTGTATTATACACACCCTTCTAAATCACTCTTTCCCCTTGCCAGGGTACTTTGGCTTAGTACGTAGCAAACATCTCCATTCTTTTTCATGATTTTGTTGTCATGTGAAGGTGCTGCAATTTATTCAACCAACTTCTATTTATAGACATTTATTTTGTTTACCTTTATTACTACATTTTAAGCTTCAAATGTAGTTCAGTTCAGTTCAGTCGCTCAGTCATGTCCAACTCTTTGCGACCCCGTGAATCACAGCACGCCAGGCCTCCCTGTCCATCACCAACTCCCGGAGTCCACCCAAACCCATGTCCATCAAGTCAGTGATGCCATCCAGCCATCTCATCCTCTGTTGTCCCCTTCTCCTCCTGCCCCTAGTCCTTCCCAGCATCAGAGTCTTTTCCAATGAGCCAACTCTTCGCATGAGGTGGCCAAAGTATTGGAGTTTCAGCTTAAGCATCAATCCTTCCAATGAACACCCAGGACTGATCTCCTTCAGGATGGACTGGTTGGATCTCCTTGCAGTCCAAGGGACTCTCAAGAGCCTTCTCCAACCCCACAGTTCAAAAGCATCAATTCTTCAGCGCTCAGCCTTCTTCATAGTCCAACTCTCACATCCATACACGACCACTGGAAAAACCATAGCCTTGACTAGACGGACCTTTGTTGGCAAAGTAATGTCTCTGCTTTTTAATATGCTATCTAGGTTGGTCATAACTTTCCTTCCAAGGAGTAAGCGTCTTTTAATATCATGGCTGCAATCACCATCTGCAGTGATTTTGGAGCCCACAAAAATTAAGTCTGACACTGTTTCCACTGTTTTGCCATCTATTTCCCATGAAGTGATGGGACCAGATGCCATGATCTTAGTTTTGTGAATGTTGAGCTTTAAGTCAACTTTTTCACTCTCCTCCTTCACTTTCCTCAAGAGGCTTTTTAGTTCCTCTTCACTTTCTGCCATAAGGGTGGTGTCATCTGCATATCTGGGGTTATTGATATTTCTCCCGGCAATCTTGATTCCAGCTTGTGCTTCTTACAGCCCAGCGTTTCTCATGATGTACTCTGCATATAAGTTTAATAAGCAGGGTGACAATATACAGCCTTGACGTACTCCTTTTCCTATTTGGAAACAGTCTGTTGTTCCATGTCCAGTTCTAACTGTTGCTTCCTGACCTACATATAGGTTTCTCAAGAGGCAGGTCAGGTGGTCTGGTATTCCCATCTCTTTCAGAATTTTCCACACTTTATTGTGATCCACACCGTCAAATGTAGAGACCTAAGTTAAACAAACAACAAAGAAAAACACTCCTCAGTTCATGGCTGATTGTCAGTGTTGACCCCTGCATTCCCAGCCTTCGTTTTATTTCTCTCCCTCTATTCCTTTTTCTTCTATCTCCCCTGCCCGTTTTTGGGACCTCCATAGACCCATTCTGTTGGGTTCCATGTGTGTTATTTGGGTGTAAGTCTCTTTGTAGAACATAATGAACCCAATGTGCTTGTATGTGTACTGTTGCTTTCTGTGTTACTGCGTTTTCTGCAGTTTTAGTTTATTTGTGCTCCAGTATTGATTCTCTGTTTAATACTGATATAGTTTATGATTTGACCTGTGACTTCTAATTGCTGACTAAGACTCCTTGGTTTGCATCCACCACATTCATTCTTCTTTCTTACTTTTCCAGTGATGAGCACTGGGTGGTCTCTAAGTCTACCACCATAACAGCACTGCTATGTCCTTGGATGGGCTGGCATGAGAATTTTGTCTGGACAAATACGTGTGTAATTACTGGTTCATCAGGTATATGTATTCTGGTTATCTTTTGCACAACAAAAATTGCCCTCAACTGCGAGGCGCAAAACAACACTTTGCTTTGTTTGTGATTTTGCAGGTCAAGAATTCACAAACGACTTGGCTAGGGAGCTCAGCTCTGAATCATGTGGTGTCAGCTGAGACAGCTGGAACTGAAGGTTCCCTTCTAAGATGGCATCTACTCATGTCTGCAGCCTTGATGGGCCTGGCTGTGCTGTCTCTCTCTCTCTTTCTCTTTCTCTGCTTCCCCACCCTTGGCATCTCACCCTAAAGGACACTTCTCCATAGCTACCTGAACTTCCTTGCAGCATGGCAGTCTCACAGTGGTTGGATTTCCTTCTTGGCAGCTGGGTTGTCCCCAAGCAATCATTCCAAGAATGATTGGAAGCTACTAGTCTTTTAAGATCTAGGCCTAGAAACTGACACAGTGTCCCTTCTGCCATAGTCGTTGGTCAAGACAGCCGTGGGGCAGCCCAGATTCAGAGAGCAGGTGCATAGACCTCATCTCTCTATGGGAGCAGTGTCAGAGAAGTGGTGGCCATCTTTTACACATTCTGATATATATATATATTTAACACAACAGATTGTTCTCCAGATGGCAGCTCCAGCCCCCACTTCCCCAGCACTATCTCCACATCCCCACCCACACTTGGCTGAATCCAGCCTGCTCAGTTCTTCCTTTACATGCAGCTAACATTCTTGCATATGGGTCATTTCCCCACATGCAAGTGTGAATGTAGGAAAAAGTCCCAGAAGCAGACGTGCTAGTCAAAGGATATGTGCATTTGCAATTTTGACAGTTATCGCCAATCCTTCAATCAACCCTGAGCTCCATTTCTACATAACAAATCCAGGGCACTGGTCACCACCTCTGCCCTCACCACTCGGGTACTAGTCACCCTCCTGGTGACCCTGGGCTCCCAGCTTCCATTCCGGCCCCCACAGTCCATTCTCCACATGCAGCCAGACGCCTTCCCTTAAAACCTGAGTCAGATCCTGTCCCTCCTCTGCTCAGAAGCCTCTGCTGATCTCCCGTATTACTCAGAGTAATACATTCTCTCGATGACTCTGAAACCCTGTATGCCTAACCCGGTGATCTCTATCACCTAGTGCCTTCCACGTTCTCCTTCTCTGCCCCACCGGGTTTTGAACCCACCCAGCGTGTTAGCACCCGGGCTCCTGGCAGGAGTCTGAACCTCCCAGGCATGTTCCCATCCCAGGGCCTTTGCATTCAATGTTCCCTCTACCCAAAATGCTCTCTCCATGCAGGTCTCCATGGCTCCTCCCTGCTCAATCTGTGCCTCAAATCAAACACCACTCCTCCCACTCAAGTTCTTCTCTTTATCCTGCTTTGATTTCTTCATAGCAGTTCTTCCTCCAACATGCAGTATGTGGAGTTGTATGTTCGTTTATTGTCTGTCTCCTCTCCAGATCACGAGCACGGGGCAGTGGCAGATCATCAGCCCTGCTCAGTACCTGGCATTGAGGAAGAGCTCTACAAACATATCTGGGATATTTGTGGAGTTCAA
Organism: Muntiacus reevesi; assembly: GCF_963930625.1. Lineage (NCBI taxonomy): Eukaryota > Metazoa > Chordata > Mammalia > Artiodactyla > Cervidae > Muntiacus > Muntiacus reevesi. The sequence continues at coordinate 58,800,467 of NC_089250.1, forward strand.
CCACCCTCCACAGAGATTTGTGCCAATTCACTCACCACCAGCAATGTACAGACCTCAGGAACTGGAATCAACCCAAATGTATTCCCAGATACCCGTTGTTGTTTAGTTGCTAAGTCGTGTCTGAATCTTGTGACCCCATGGACTGTAGCCTGCCAGGTTCTTCTGTCCATGAGATCTCCCAGGCAAAAGTACTGTAGTGGGTTGTATTTCATTCTCCAGGGGATATTCCCAACCCAGGGATGGAACCTGTGTCTCCTGCATTGGCAGGAGGATTATTTACCGCTGAACCACCTGGGAAGCCCTCCAGATACATCGCCTTTAAGTTAAATCTTCCCTTGCTCAAAACGTTCAAGGACTGCCCATTACCTTGCTTGGCACATCTCAAACTGGAACCCAAGACCTTTTAATACCAGTCCTAAGTGTTTTCCCAGCTCTCTGGAAAGAAGTGCATGGATGAGATTTTTCTCAGTGTTGAGTTTTTCCCTTATCCATTCTTCTAACGTTATTGGCATAGACTCCCTCTTAGCTAGAAGAATCCTTGAGATAAAAGGGGACAGCTCACAAACAATGAGTTCACTGGTTATGGTTTCTAATGCTCTACTGAAGCTGATTCCAACTCAGCCCCAATAAACATCACAACTGACATCTTGGACCAAGTGTGCTCTCCTGGCTGAGCCTCAGTTTACCCATCAGTGGAGTGAACAGAACAGCACTGTTCCATATGGTCTACTTGCTGCTTGCCAGGCAAGTAGGATCACTCGATCCTCGTGGTCACTGTAAGAGGCACGTACTATAATTATTCTCATTTCTCAGATGAAGAAACTGAGGCCTAAAGCAGTTAAATAACATGTCTATATGTCCATAGCTGGGGAGTAGTGAGACTTGGATATGAACTCCCCACACTCCATGCCCAGGCTGGACACAAAGCCCTATGACTGAAGCTGTGCCCTGTCAAGTCCACTCCTCCCGGAGTGTGAAACAAGGCTTTGGGACTCCCAAATGGCTTTTCAATAACATTCCAATCTCTATCATTACTAAAATAATTACCATCAATAACAGCTAACAATTATTACCTGTCTCCTGAGTGCTAAGAACTTCCTCTGCGTTTTGAATCTCTCAACAACCCTGGAAGTTAATGACTCACTTGACCCCATTTTACAGGTGAAGAGACTGATCTCAGCAGTGGAGCTGGGCTTTGGCCCCTGCGCCGCTACCCACCATGAGCCCTTGGAGCACCTCGGTTTAGCAGGGACTTTCATGCCGTCATCCCATTGGACGTCACAGTCATGCCCTGACGTCCATTCTCCTCCTCTCATTCCCATTTTGCTGACAGAAACGTTGAGGGGCAGTGCCCTGCTCAAGGCCATGCACAGCTCTTTCCAACCAATCTGCCTGCCTCACCTCCCCCAGCAGCATCCAGGATGTCGGATCGGACAGCTGGAAGGGACCCGATTTATAGCGCAGGAAGGAGCAAGTCAAGGCCTCTGGGGTGTGGGGCAGCGTTCTCAGGCAGTTGCCCAGAAATCCTGTTTACTGGCAGGACCGGAGACACACCAGACCAGGAAGGAGGGAGGCCCGGGAGATGGCCCACGTGTGCATCTTCAAAGCCTTGCCCATCCTCAGGACTCCCCAGAGGGGTAGCAAGCTTTCACTTCCATGGAACATCCCCCTGCCTGACCGCACTGACAGGCTGGCCTCTCCACCCCTGCACTTTGCTAAGCCCCGGCTGCTTCCCCAGCCAGACAACCCCCTATCTGGGCTTTGGCAGCTCATTCATTCACTCAGCAAACCACTCTTAAGTGGCAGCTACTATTTTATGCAAGGGGGATAGATACATTTCATGAGTAAACAGTGATCCCTGCTCTGTAGTGTTGATATTTTAGGATGAAGAAAATATGGTAAATATAAAACACACTAAGTAAAATAGATAGCATGTCTGCTATGTTTAGAGAGGATAACAAACAGGAACCTATTGGAGGGCACATGAATCTCTGCTTAATGTTATGGGCCAGCCTGGATGGCATGGGGGGGGGTGGTCGGTGGTGTTGAGGGAGAATGGATACATGTTTATGTATGGCTGAGTCCCTTTGCTTTTCACCTGAAACCATCTTAACATTGTTAATCAGCTATACCCCAATACAAAATGTTTTGGAGTTAAAAAAAATAAATTAATTTAATTTAATTAAAGGATATATAGATATAGCATATTTGGCAGTTATAAGGATCATGGCAAAATAAAAGAGAGAGCAAGGCAAGTGGTTTGGGGGTGGGGAGGGAGGGTCATGGTGTTAAATAAGGCAGGCCTCACCAAGAAGATGACGTCTGAACAGAGACCTGAAATTCCAGGCGACACCTAGAGGAAGAGTTCCAGGCAGTGGAGCACTGTCCACAGCATGTGCAAGGGTCCTGAAGTGGATGGAGTGTCTTGTGTATGAGGCAAGAGGCCAGTGTGGCTGCAGAGGAGTCAGTGAGGGGAGAGGGTAGGAGTTAGGACAGAGGGGTGAGAGGGTAGGAAAGGGAACAGATCACCTGGGGCTGGTGGGTCATTGTATGCGTTCAGCTTTTGCTCTGAGTGAGCTGGGAGCCAAGGGTTTTGCACAGGGGAAGGGAAGGTTCTCATTTGTGCTTTATAGGACTAGTCTGGCTGCTATGTCAAGGGCATATGGCAGAGTGGAAAGGAAGGAACCAGGATGCTCGTGAGGAGACCATTGCAGTAATCCTGACAAGAAATGAAGGGGACTTGTCCAGATTGGTAGCGCTATTCCAGTTACCACTGCTACAGAACAAACTCCCCCCAAAGTGCTTAAAGCAACTACTATTTTGTGATACGTATGAATTCAGAGCTGGTGTGATGGGGATAGCTTGTCTCTGAGAAGTGGTATCTTGAGCCTCAACTGGGAAGACTCAGAGATCAATAGGAATTAACAACTGAGGGCTGGAATCATCTGGAGGTCCCTGGACTGGAATAGCTTGAAGACCAGGACTGCCAACAGGAACACCTGCAAGTGACCTCCCCACGTGGCCGGGGCTTCCTCACAGTATGGCGGTCTCAGAGCATTTGGGCTTCTTACTCAAAAGTTCAGGGTGTTCCAGTAAACAGCTGAAGCTGCCTTACCTTTCATGACCTACCTAGCCTCCGCAGTCACATGGAGTCGCTTCTGCCATGATCTATTGTCTAAAGCAGTCACAAACCCACCCAGACTCAAGAATAAAGGACATGGACCCAACCTTTCAATGGGGCCATGTGTTAAAACCACCACGGACACTTAGCATCTGCATGGCAAATTGAAAGTTTCTTTTGTTGGCTGATGCAGGAGGCACAGGGGAGAGCCATATCAGAAGTGGTTTTGCTCACCCAGGGCTCATAGCCCTGTGACCAAAACAGTTACCTCTCAGGGGTAGAGGCAGCCAGAGAGGAGCTCCAGTCTAGTTTGGCAAATCAGGGCAGGCTTCCTGGAAAATGCAATGTATGAGCTGAGTCTTAAAACATAAGAGGACCAACCAAGAGAAATGAGAACAGGCATCCCAGGACAGGGAGAATTAGGGATGCCCACATTGAGAGGCAGGAGTGTGAATGCTTGAGAGATGGAGTCTGGATTTGAGTTCCCAGTTGCCATTCCGAGTCGGTGACATTGGGCAGAACACCTTGCCTCTCTGAACCTCCGTTTATCATAAAATAGGTGTGGTAATAACTGTGCTGTCTTCAAGGGAGAAAATGCAGCAAGGAGCCTTCTAGATGAAAAAAAAAAACAACAACAAAAACCCTCAAACTGTCAGCTCTGACTGGGAAGCCATGGGTAGAGGTGAGCAGCTCAGGCTCCCTGGGGGTCGGATGAGGAAATGGGCAAAGATTTGCCCAGTGCCACCCATCGTCCAAGAGGAGGACATGGACCACACCCCCACTGACTAGCCACAGCCTGACCCCTGACCCCTCCCTGTCTGCTCTTACTCTTCACCTCCCGCCTGCTCCCCACCCCCGCCCCCCACCACAAGTTCACTTGAAGGGGGGGGTATCACTTCTTCCCCGTGTGTGCCCTCATCCAAGAAATCTTGTGAGGCCTCCAAACAGGATCACCTGATCTAGAGGTGACGCCTTGAAGAGGAGGGGTGATTGCTGACCTGGTAAGGGCTCCCCCCTGCTGCCTTCTCTGCATCCCCGTTCAGCAGGAATTCCTCAGTCCAGCACGGAGTTCCGGCGGATTTTATGGGCCAGCCGCAACAGACAAATGGAAAAGAAAAGCTTCCCTCTGGAGCTCTGCTCAGCTCTCAAAATGTGATTTCCGCTCTGCTGGAAGGAGCCTGGGCTGCTTTAACCCTCTGTGGGAGGGGACCACGGGGTCTGATTCAAGATCCTCCTAGCTGACTGCCCTGCCTGCACCACCACCTCCCACCCCCCCACCGCCCCCTCCCTTCCTCAGCAGCTCTTACTCTGGCCTCCACCCTGCCCTGGGGATCAGTTTCCCCTCCTCCCTTTGTAGAACGGCCTCAAAGACCCCAGACCCCATTTAGGATCATCCTCGAAGCATCCACTTGCCATGAGCATACCACATGCCTGGCATCTTGTAAACACGGGCTCATGAGAAGTCTGGAGTGAGGTGGGCTTGGGACATGAACAGAGACGGGTTTGAGACCAAGCTTTGCCTGTTCTAGTTTGCAAGATCTTGGACTAAGTCCCTTCACCTTGCTAGGTCAGAGTTTCCTCATCTGTAAAATGGGCTTCATAATAGGAGTGTTGTGAGGAATCAATGAGATCAGGTAGGTAAAGTGTTTAGCAAGTAGCCTTCAATAAATGATAGTTGTTATTATGACTACCTCCTCCTCTCCGCAAACCCGACAGGGTAGGTATCATCACCCACATTTGACCACATGACAAAATCAAGACTCTGGGGACTCATTTTCACTTGCTCAATGCCTTACTACAATTATCAATCAGGACTGCAAATCCTGAGCTTGTTAAATACTACAGTCGATCCTTATAATTTGGAGATTCCATATTTGTAAATTTGCCTGCTCCCTAAAATTTATTTGTAACACCAAAATGAATGCTTTCTAGTGGTTTCATGGTCACTCACGGATGTGTGCAGAGTGAAAAAAAATTTGAGTCACCAACACCCACCCACTTTTCCAGCTGAATTGGATCATACTAACTGCCTTCTCGTCTCCACTCTCATACTGTAAACAAGTGTCTTGCTTGTGGTCTCTTTAGTGCCTCTCTTTGCACATTTTCATGCTTTTTGTTGGTGATTTCTCTGTTTAAAATGATCTTAATTTAAGCATAGTGCTGAAGTGCTGTCTGATGTCACCAAGCTCAAGAGGGCTGTGAGGTGTCTTACAGAGAAAACAATGTATGTTAGATGAGCTTTGTTCAGGTGTGAGTTATAATGCTGTTGTCCATAATTTTAATGTGAATAAATCAACAGTATACATTAGATAGTGCATGCGTACATGCTCAATCATGTCCGATTCTTTGTGACCCCGTGGGCTATATAGCCATCCAGGCTCCTCTGTCCATGGGATTTTCCAAGCAAGAATACTGGAGCAGATTACCCTTTTCTTCTCCAGGGGGATCTTCCTAATGCAGGGATCAAACCTGAGTCTCCTGTGTCTCCTGCATTGGCAGGCAGATTCTTCACCACTTGAGCCATCGGGGGAAGCATCATATATAATAGATAAGGCATCCTTATCTAATATAAAGCACACCTAAAACAAGGCTATGTATTGATCAGTTGATGAAAATGTGACTAGGGTCTCACAGCAGACTACCTCTATATTTTTCCCTAGGAGTGATGTTCTATACTTGCTAATTCAGTGTTGGTGGTAACTTTAGAGACTATAATTACAGCAAATAATAAAAAAAATCAATTAAATTTTCAGGGGTTTGGTACTTTCAGGTGTGAAGATAATACTTAGGAGGCATTGCAGTGAGCTGCAGTGACAATTAGCATTGCTATGGGACAAATTACCCTACAAGTTAGTGTCTTAAAATACCCATTTTCTTATGTTCACAGAGTCTATGGTTCAGGATTCGTAATAATCAACACAGCAGGGAATGCTTGCCGCTGCTCCCTGATATCTGAGGCTTCAACTGGGAAGACCCAAAAGTAGAGGTGAGGGAAGAGGGAGGCTCAAGAGGGAGGGGATAAACACATAGTTATAACTGATCTGCGTTGTTATATTGCAGAAACCAACGCAATGTTTGAAGCAATTATCCTCCAATTTAAAAAAAAAGTGAAGATGTTTCAACAGCTTAGGGATGGAATCATACGAAAGCATTTTCATTCACACATCTATCCCCTGGACTGGGAGGACGGGAAAAATAGTATAACCAATTAGAAGCACCATCATGTGACCTGGGCTTCCTCACAGCATGGCAGTCTCAGGGAATTTGAACCTGTTATATGGCAACTCTGAGCTCTGAGTAAGGAGGGCTCCAGTGAACAAGGCAGAAGAAGATGCATCACCTTTAAGACCCTGCTTCAGAAGTCACGGAGGGCCACCTCTGTCAAATTCAACTGGTCGGAACCTTCCCTGGTGGTCCAGTTGTTAAGAATCCACCTGCCAACGCAGGGGATACTGATCTGATCCCTGGTCCAGGAGCTAAGATCCCACATGTTACAGGGCAACTAAGACTGTGTGATATAAACTACTGAGTCCTCTCGCCTAGAGACTGCGCTCCACAACAAGAGAAACCACCTCAGTGAGAAGCCTGAGCATCACAACAAAGAACAGCCACCCCACCCCACCTCTCCCACCACTCCCCCCGCAACTCATTGCAACTAGAGAAAGCCTGCAGGCAGCAACAAAGACCCAGCACAACCAAAAATAATTAAATAATTTTTAAAATTCAGCTGATCAAGCAGCCACCAACCTGCCCAGACTCAAGGAGAGGGAACACAGCCCTTAGCTCTTGATAGAAAGAGTTGGGGGAAGAGTATGTTTTCAAACCACCACAGCCATTAACACCAACTTAATAAAATTAGAAACCCAGGTCCAAATCTTTGACTCTCCCCTTCTCCTAGTTGGGCAATTGTAGGCAAATTCCTTAACCCCTCTTAACCCCTCATTTCCCTTTCTGTTGCATGATGGTAATTACAGACCCCCACTTCTAGGATGGTGAGGATGAAATGAGACAGTGGATATGAGATTGTTATTCAGTGCCTGACACACAGTGCAACATAGACGGTGACAGTATGAATATTATTCTTATGAGACCTGGATGGACTGATAACAGCTTGTATTTGACTGCATGGAAGAAAAATCCAATAGAGTAGCTTCACCAAATAGGAGTTTTGTTTTGTCTCCCCGCAACCCTCCCCCCCCCCCCCCCCCCCCGGCCAAGAGATTAGGAACTACTGTGGCTACTCAAGGAAATTATCAAGGACCCAGCTATTCTGGGTTTCCACTCTGCCATCCTTAACATGTGACCTTTGTCCTCATGGCAGCAAGTTAGCTGCTACACCTCCAGGAACTGCATCTCCATTCCAAGCAGGAAGAAGGTGAAGGGTAAAGGACAAAAACTTCTTAGGAGACTCTGTCATTTCACTTAAGGAAGTAGGCCCTCCCTAGGAACTTCTGTCTTCATTTCATGGGCCAGAATGAAGCATATGGCCACCCCTAGCCGCACTGAAACCTGAGAAGGGGATTATTAACAGGGAGTCCATTGCCACTCTAGACAAACTGAGGTTTTGTCAATAGCAAGGGAGTAGATATTGTGTAAGCAGATAGAGAAGTCTACATGCCAATCCAGGAGGGTGACTCACAAATGTACCTGTTGTGCCAGCATCACCACTGACAGCTGAGATTAGACGGAAATACAGCTTCATCATGAGTGAGTGAGCGAGTGAGTGAAAGTCGCTCAGTCATGTCCGACTCTTTATGACCCCATAGACTATGCAGTCCACGGAATTCTTCAGGCCAGTATACTGGAGTGGGTATCCTTTTCCTTCTCCAGGAGATCTTCCCAACCCAGGGATAGAACCCAGGACTCCCAAGCTGCAGGTGGATTCTTTACCAGATGGGCCACAGGGGAGGCCCACAACTTCATCATGGGGCTCCCTTATTTAAGGTACCTGAGATGCTATAACCTGGATCCAGGTCACCGCCCTCAGAAAGCCTTTCCAGTCTGCACGAGGTCTCTGATTTCACTCTTCTCTGAAATCCTATTGTCTGGTCTGGCTACCAAACCTGGAGCTGGGGATAGCATGATCTCTCTACGCCGGAGTTCTCAGGGGCCCACTCCCCAACTTGCACCCCCTACACCATGTAGGGTGCAAAGCGGAATAGAACTGTCCACAGGCACAGTCAGCAGCTGAGCTGGGAATGAGGTGTCTGCCCCTGACACTCAGCCTAGGGGATGTTTAATAGGACTCTGACTTTTCAAAGGACTCCTTCAATGGTGGTTTCATTTAGCAAGTTTTGAACTTACGTATCATCTTAGTGACTGTGTAACCTGGCACTGGTATGAGTACCAGCCTGAGCCAGGTGGGTATCTGGGCAGGCTAAATTACTCAGTACTTTCTTCAGCTTGATGGCCTCTAAACATGAGACTCTAAACATCCTTTGGAGGGATGGAGCTGAAGGCAAACAGCCATAGCAGGAGCAGCCTCCTCTCTATTAGTGAGCAATTTCACCTTGGCCTCAAATTTGCATCCCCTACCCCACAAAATCAGAACACAGCAGTTAAAAGGCCTTTTCTCCCTGGGGTGGAGTTTTGTGAGCCCCTGAGTTTAAAATACCCTTAAGTGTGTCTCTTCCCTCCTCATCCCGGTCATAAACAATTTATCAAAGAATTCCTGTCACTCCCTAGCTGTATGATCTTAGGCAAGTTACTTAAACCTCTCTGTTCCTTACTCTACTCATCTGTTAAATGGGAATATTAGTAGTACTTAGCTCATGGGGCTGTTCTGAAGATTAATTGAGAAGATGCCTACAAATGTTTATAAGAGTGCCTGGCATATAGTAATCCCTCAATAATAGTATTCTTCCTATTTTCATGGCTCTTTCCCCAATGAAAGTGCCAAGAAACACATTTCCCCCCCAATATTCTATACTTCTAATGATGTTTTGGTGTCCTGTAGAGAGTGGGGCTCTGGGAAAATGCCCAGAATCCCTTTCTTAACCCAACTCAGCCTGGCAACCAGCAGCCAGCTGCTCACTTCCCCTCACCCTTATCTAATGCACTCTCAAGAAAGAATGGGATACCCACTCATACCAAGATAACTGTCAATGACAACAGCTGGAGAAATGTCCTCTACAGTCCTTACTGAGTGTCTGTGTGGTGTGGGGTGGGGGTGCGGGTTTGTGGGGGGAGAGTCTGTGTTCAAATAAGCCTAGAAAATGAAGACTGAAAAGAAGTCTATGGATGTTATTGTGCAGGATTTCTCAGGGATTTTAATAGGCTAATATCTGCAACTCTCTAGAAGGAAGAGGCAAAATGCAGCTTCCCAGACTTTTTCTTATCATGAAACTCTGGGCATCTTCCAGAACAAGAGTTCCCAGGGATTCACTCTTAAAAATAATGGCCTGGAGGGACCTCAGAGGAACTGAGCTCTTGTGATGGAATCAAAGATTCCGGCTCCTCACCGGAGGAACCACATGGGGTCAACGATGCTTTCTTATTAAACAGAGCAACAAAACAAAACAAAACCTGGCATCTCTATGGAAGGACAATTTAAATGCTTATTTGACAGACATTTCTGGATACATATTATGTGCAGGGTACTGCCCTAGGTCCTGATCTTGCTCTCTAAGAATTTCAATGGGATGATGCAAGTGGGAAAAATTGCTATCAGGCCAAATTCTGCTTCCACAACTTACTGGTTGTGTGACCTTGAGAAAACCTCTTTCAAGGATTAAATGATGATAACAGCTAACACTTATGCCAAGTGCCAGGACTGTTACAAACGCTACGTATTTTGAGTCGTTTAATCCTTACAATAACCCTCTACAGGCAGGCTGTCTTAGAGCCCATGATTTACAGGCAAGGAAATTGAGGCACAGAGAAATTTGGTAAATTTTTCAAGATCACAGGGATGGTAAGTGGCAGAGCTGAATACAGGCAGGCTCCCAAATCTCAAATTTAACCATGTGATACTGCATCATCTCCAGAGGTAACCTCTCGCTGGCAGGCATCACTAGAGAGTTCCAATATCTAGTCTTCCTTTCTTCTATAGGAAAAGAAACCCAGCAATGAAGATTATATTCCTTAGTCTCCTTTTCGTAAAGTACCTTCTAAGGGCAAGGTCTGGCCAATGGGATGTGAGCAGAAGTGAAGTTGTAACTCCCAGACAAGTGTCCTCAACAGATGAAGTGTTCCCTTCCTTCTTCTGATTCATTCTCCTTTTGCCAGTTGGAACACAGACAGAATGGCTCCAGCAGCCATACTGGTCCATGAGATGACCTAGGGAGTGGAAGTCACAGATGGTGGAGCAAAAAGATGGGCAGAGCCTGGGTCCTTGATTCCATCTGCTTTAGTGAGTTAATGTTACATAACAAAATACCCTAAACTTAGGGGCTTATGACACCAATGATTATTTATTATCTTTATATTTCTTTGTTATTTTTGACAGTTCTTGCAGGTTGGGAATCCAGGATCCACATCAAGGAAGGTTCAGTCGCATGGCCCCAAGTTGGTGCTGTCTATAGGTTGGAGGCCTCAGTTCCTCTCTATATGTCTCTCCACAGGACAACTTGAATGTCTCATGACACAGTGGTTGCCATCCCCAAAGTTAGTGATTCAAGAGAACAAGGCAGAAACTAAGTATAGGCAGACTTTGCTTTATTGCACCTGATTTTATTGCACTTCATAGATAACATATTTTTCATGGATTGAAGGTTTATGGCAACCCTTCCTCAAGCAAGTCTATTGGAGCCATTTTCCTTAAAGCCTTATTTCTAAACTAAGGTATGTTCTAGACATACTGCTATTGCACACTTAATAGACTACAATATAGCATAAACATGACTTTTATCTGCACTGGGAAATCAAAAAATTTGTGTGATTTACCTTTTTTTGCAATACTCATTTTGTTGATGTGGTCTGGAATGGAATCTGCAGTATCTCCAGGTCTGCCTATATCTTTATCACCTCGAATCAGAGACAATTTGCTGTCATTTCTGCCATAAAAGTCAGATCTGATTCAGTGCGGGGAGGTGTCTACACAAGGGGTTGACAGGGAACAAGGATCATTGGAAGCTATATACACTATAGAATGTCAGACCAGCCCTACCTGCAAACACCTTGAATGTGAAAGAGAAATACACTTCTATTTTGCCTAACTGAAATTAAGATTGTGATTAATATATCTATGAGTTCTTGGCACAAAGTAGGTCCTCATTGGGCTTCCCTGGTGGCGCAGATGGTAAAGAATTCGCCTGCAATGCAGGAGACCTGGGTTCAATCCCTGGCTTGGGAAGATCCCCTGGAGAAGGGAATGGCTACCCACTCAAATATTCTTCCCTGGAGAATTCCATGGTCAGAAGAGGCTGGTGGACTACAGTCCATGGGGTCACAAAAAGTTGGACACGACTGAGCAACTAACACTTTCACTTTAAATTTTCAGGCTCTCATTAAATGCTAACTACCATTAATCTTTTTTCCAGGTAGACTGAGTTGTAGGACTTTGCCCTTGTTTGTGTGTCCCCTTGTTTGCACACAAACACTTGTACCACCACCATCAAGTTCAAGGTTTGGTACAAAGTAGGTTTAGGAGAAGGCAATGGCACCCCACTCCAGTACTCTTGCCTGGAAAATCCCATGGACGGAGGAGCCTGGTAGGCTGCAGTCCATGGGGTCACTAAGAGTGGGATATGACTGAGCAACTTCACTTTCATGTTTCACTTACATGCTTTGGAGAAGGAAATAGCAACCCACTCCAGTATTCTTGCCTGGAGAATCCCAGGGACGGGGGAGCCTGGTGGGCTGCCATCTATGGAGTCACACAGAGTCGGACACGACTGAAGTGACTTAGCAGCAGCAGCAGGTTTAGGAGGCTGTGTATTAGCCTTTTAACTAATGCATTCATTCATTCATACAATAAGCATTCACTATTACCCACAATGTCCGGGTTCTGGCCTAAGATTCTGGGGTAATATCCCTGCCTGGAGAACTCATAGTCTAGTGGGAGAGGCAAGCACAGTGAGACAGAAAACAACCCACTTCTCTGTCATCAGAGAAATTCAGATTAAGACAGCAAGTAGGATGATTCCAAGTGCCAGGGATGACATGGGGGAAAGTAGTCCCCTGTGCCCTGTTGGACAGCAGCCATCCTAGACTGCAGCCAGACAGCACTTACGCTCTGTGTGATCTCTCCACTTCCAGAATCCTCCCCCTGGGTGTACAGGCCAGAGAAACACACGCAGGAGTCCAGGAGAGCCATGCAGCAAAGTTTTTCATAGCTTTGTTTGGGGAGGTGGGAAGTGGAGTTAGTTAGCCCCAGTGCCCATTAGTCAGAGAGTGAAGAAAGGAGGCATGGTGGACACACGCACGCCACAAATACTAAGCAGTAGCAAGAAGCAATGGACTCCAGTTAGACTTCACATGGAGCTTGGGGCCAAGTAAACAAAACAGCCTAGAAACAGACCTATGAAAACTTCACATCTGTGTAAGTTGAATAGCAGGAGGGCATGGCAACCCACTCCAGGATTCTTGCCTGGAGAAACCCATGGTCAGAAGAGCCTGGTGGGCTACAGTCCATAGGGTCACAAAGAGTGGGACAAGACTGAAACATTGAGCACACACACGATAACCCACTCACACAGATCAGCACCATATATTTGTATAAGGGCACCCACATATTCGAAGACATGCATCAAAAACATTAGAGTAAACACGGAATACCCAACACAATATTAGAGAAGGATGTTGGAGGACTGACACCACCCGACTTGGAGACTTAGAATAAAGTTACAGTAATCAAGACAGAGTGGAACACAGATATTCTCTTCAACCAATGGTGCTGGAACAATAGACATCAACATGCAGGAAGATGAATCTAGACACAGACCTTTCACCCCTCACAAAAATTAACTCAGAATAGACCCTAGGCCAAAATGTAAAACACAAAACTATAAAACTCCTGGAATAGAATAGAGGAGAAAACCTAGATGACATCGCGTATGGTAATGACTTTTTAGATATGACACAATCCATGAAAGAAATAATTGAGAAGCTAGTTGTCACTAAGATTATAAACTTGGGGGAAAAAAGATTATAAACTTCTGCTATGCAAAAGACAATGCCATGAGAATAAGACAAATGACAGACTGGGAGAAAATATTTTGCAAAAGACACATCTGATAGAGAACTGTTACCCAAAATAATACAAAGAACTCAAAACTCAACAATGAGAAAGCAACCCTATTAAAAAATGAGCCAAAGACCTTAGCAGACACCTCACTAAAGAAGGTGTATAGATGGCAAATAAGCATACGAAAAGATGCTCTCCATCATACATCATAAGGGAATGCAAATTAAAATGACATATCACTACACACCTATGAGAATGGCCAAAACCTAGAACACTGATTACACCAAATGCTGATGAGAATGTGGAGCAATAGGAACTCTCATCTATTTCTGGTGGGAATGCAAAATACTACAACCACTTTGGAAGACAGTTTGGCGGTTTCTCATAAAATTAAACATATTCTTATCATATGATCCAGCAGTTGTTCTCCTTGGTATTTACCCAAAGGAACTGAACATTTATATCCACCCAAAATCTGCACACAGATGTTTATAGCAACCTGATTGTTCATTGCAAAAACCTGGCAGCAACCAAGATATCCTTCAGTAGGTAACTGGATAAATAAATTATGGTACATCTAGACAATGGAATATTCAGTGCTTCAAATAATGAGCTATCAAGCCATGAAAAGATACGGAGGAACATTAAGTACCTTCTGCTAAGTAAAAGAAGTAGATCTGAAAAGGCTACATACTATCTGATTCCAACTACATGATATTCTGGCAACGGCAAAAACCATGGAGACAATAAAAAGATCAGTGGCTGCAGGAGGAATTTGTGGGTAGATGAACAAGCAGAACACAGAGGAATGTTAGGGTAGTAAAAATACTCTGTATGCTACTATAATCATGGATATAGGTCAGCACATGTTTATCCAAAGCCATAGAATGTACAACACCAAGAGGGAAACTAAGGTAAACTATGGACTCTGGGTGACCATGATATGTCAATGGAGGTTCAACAACTGTAACAGATGTACCATTCTCCTGGGAAGTGCTGATGACAGGGAGGCTATTCACTTGTGGGGACAAGGAGTCTATGGGAAATCTCTGAATTTCTCAAGTTTGTTTAAACGTAAAATTGCCCTTAAAAAATTGTCTTTAAAAATATAGAGTGGGGACTTTCCTGGTGTGTGGGTGCTTAGTCATTCACTTGTGTCCAACTCTTTGAGACCTAGGCTCCTTTTGTAGCCTCCAGGCTCCTCTATTCATGGGATTCTCTAGGCAAGAATATTGGAGTGGGTAGCCATTCGCTTCTCCAGGGATCGAACCTGGGTCTCCTGCATTGCAGGCGGCTCCTTTACTGCCTGGTCCAGTTGTTGAGAATCTGCCTATCAATGCAGGAGACACAGGTTCAATCCCCAGTCCAGAAGATTCCACATGTCGTGGAGCAACTAAGCCGGTGCACCACAACTACTGAAGCCCACACACCCTAGAGCCTGTGCTCTGCCACAAGAGAAGTCCCGGCTCACCACCATTGGAGAAAGCCTGTGCGCAGCAATGAAGACCCAGTGCAGCCATAAATAAATAAATGTATTAAAAGAAAATAATTTTAAAATAGGGTGGTTGCCATGTAGGAGGATTCCCTGATAGCTCAGTTGGTAAAGAATCTTCCTGAAATGCAGGAGACCCCGGTTCGATTCCTGGGTCGGGAAGATACGCTGGAGAAGGGATAGGCTACCCACTCTAGTATTCTTGGGCTTCCCTTGTGATTCAGCTGGTAAAGAATCCGTCTGCAAGGCGGGAGACCTGGGTTCAATCCCTGGGTTGGGAAGATCCCCTGGAGAAAGGGATAGCTACCCACTCCAGTATTCTGGCCTGGAGAATTCCATGGACTGTATAGTCCAGGGGATCGCAAAGAGTCAGATACAACTGAGCCCCGTAGGGAGAGGGAAAAGGGAGTGGGGAATCAGGAAGAGATGTCAAAACATGGTGTATGAATACAGGATTTTGCACCAAGGTGGAGGAGGAACCACAAAGCGGGCTCCACTGAGAAGCTCCACTGGACTTTGAAAGAGCAGTCGAGCTGCCTGGTCAGACCCAAAGGGGTGGGCACCCCAGAAGAGGTGGTCAGACGGGCCAAGCTGGGGCTGCAGAGGAACCGCAAGTGTTTCAGATGACTGAAGCCAGGGTGCCCTGGTCCGGAAGGCAGGGGCCATCCGTGGTCCTGTCAGCCTGAAAGACCCTCCTCCTCTAACCTGGCAGACCTCAGCCCTCACATGCCTCTGGGCTGCCTGAGAGGCTGTGTGGCTGAGGAAGACCTAGCCGAGTTCCTCTGCTGCCCCTGTGTGACCTTCTCATTGTTGTTTAGTCGCTCAGTTGTGTCCTACTCTTTGTGACTCCATGGACTCTACCTGCCAGGCTCCTCTGTCCAGGGGATTTTTCAGGCAAGAATACTGGAGTGGGTTACCACTTCCTTCTCCAAACGATCTTCTCAACCCAGGGATCAAACCCGCATCTTCTGCTCGGGAGGAGGATTCTTAACCACTATGCCACCTTGGCAAATCCTGTTTTCCCTCTTGGAACTTCAGTATCTTCATCTGTATTATAGGAATAACAGTACCTACCTCAGAAGGTTGTGATGGGCAAAGTACAAAATATGAAGTCCCTGCCATAAGAAGCTTTCAGTAAGTCCCCTACATACAAACCTTCAAGTTGCAAACTTCCAAAGATGCAAACGTGCATTCCATCATCAGGCATGAGTGAAACTGCAGCTTGTCCTCCGTCTCCTACTGTTGACAATGCTTCAGCTCTACCATCTCCCATCTCCTCTCCCTTCCCAGTAACTCTTCTTGCCATTCACCCAGCACCAGCCTCTGTACGCCAGCTCTTGTACCGTACTACTGTACTTTTCAAGGTACTGTACTGTAAGATTTAAAATATTTTATTTTTTGTTTTTTTAAAGTATTATTTGTATGAAAAGTATTATAAGCCTATTAAAGTACAGTACTATAGCCGATAATGTTAGTTGAGTACCTCAGCTAACTTTGTTGGACTTACGAACAAATTGGACTTTTGAACACCCTCTCGGGCTGGAACTTGTTCATATGCAGGGGACTTATCTTCCTGATGAAGATAGACAGCTGGCAGACAGGTAAATATGTGGTCTGTTCGCCGCTGTATTCCCAGGACCCAGAACCACGCCTGACACAGAGTAGGTACTCAATTAATGCTTGTGGATGAATGAATAAATGAATGAGTGAAAGAAATGATAAATACTCTGGAAAAAAATAAAACAGGGGAAGGGGAGAGGGATAGCCAGAGAGGTGCTGGCGGGTAGTGAAGGCCTATCTGAGAAGATGAGATTTGAGGGAAGATGGGGAGGAAGGAAGGGAACTAGCATTGGGAATATTTGGGGACAGTTGGCGCCTGGGAGAAGTGTGCTCCAGGGATAGCAAGAAGTCCCGCGTTGCTGGAGCTGGTTGAGGAACAGAAGAGGGGAGGGGCTGAAAGTCTAGTGTGGGTGGGCTGAGAATGTGGCAGGAGCCCCCTCCTCCTCCTGGGGAAAAGGCCCCAGAGAGTCCAAGCTGCTCAGTGCCTTCCCAGGCAGAATGCTCCTCGGCAGGGTCCAGCCCCTGATACGGCTAACAGCTAACACCGACCACTGCTAGCCATTGTGCATTCCGTGTGCCAGGCCCCAGTTTTATTGGCATCAACTCAGGGAACAACCACCAAAAGCTCTAGGAATGTGGAAGCGGTGGTTTAGTCGCTCAGTCCTGTCCAACTCTTGCGACCCCACGGATGTAGCATGCCAGACTTCTCTGTCCATGGAATCCTCCAGGTAAGAATACTGAAGTGGGTAGCCATTTCCTTCTCCAGCGGATCTTCCTGACCCAGGGATCGAACCCAGATCTTCTGCAGTGCATGCAGATTCGTTACCGACTGAGCCATCAGGGAAGCCCTAGGAATAAGTACTGTTATTACTCCTCTGTTTTCAGAGCAGGAAGCTGAGACTCCAAGAGGCAGCTAACCTTGGGCCGGAACTGGGTCTCTCTGATGCCAGGCCCTGGCTTGCACTGTCCACATTGTCCTGGAATTCTTTGTTTACAGCTTGCCTTCCCCTCTGGACGGCAGAAGGCCTTGAGTCTCATTCATGGTTTTATTTTACTCCCAGGGTCCCCTGTGTCAAAACCTGCCTGAGGAGCGAATGAATGAATGCGCCTTCCAAGGAAGCCCCCCTCCCCGCCTTCCGGGCCCAGTTCACGCCCTATTTGGCTCCTCCAGGTCGTGCTGGAAGGGGAGGGGGCTGGACAGAGCAATCTCAAGCTGCCTGAGGGTCCAGAGCAGAAGAGAGGGGGAGAAGGTAGGGGGGGAAGCGAAAGTGAAGGGAGCGGGAGCCCCTGTGAGGAGGCGCAGACAGGGAAGGAAATCTCCCTGTAATAATTCACGGCTCAGGAAGCAGCAGCCTGGCCTGAGGCTGTGTGTGGGGCTGGCCCTGCAGGGAGGGGGCCGAGCAGACGCCTTCTCCTCCACTCCAAATCCCAGCCTGGCTGGGGTCATGGTCAAATGAGGTGGGGGGAGAGCCAGGTGTGGGAACAGACCTTCCTGAAGGCCCTAGGGCCTGAAGACTTCAGGGACTGCTCTCCCAGAGGCCAAGGGAAACCCTCCAGCTCCCTGTCTCTCCCCAGTTCTGGCCTGCATCTGGAGAGCCAGGAAAGCACAGCATGGCAGAGCTGGGAGGCAACAGTCCAGAGAACTGATGCTCAGAAGAAAGATGGAGCCTAAAGCACCTAGAGCTCCTCCAACTTCACTCCCTGGGCTCTCTCTGCTTCACGGGCTGCCATGTGGGCCAAAGAGAAAGTTATTGTCAAGGTCAAGTGAATCCAGGTTAGGCCAGCCCCACAGAAGGGAGCTAGGAAAGGGACATGAGCAACCCGGGGATCCCAGCAACCATCATCATCTCGGTAATTCTTCCCAGAGCCTCTGAGGAAGAGGACGTGTCAGAAATCTGGCTGAACAATCTAAGGTTTCCAGAAGGAAGGAAGGCAACAAGGGAAGATAGTTCCTCCCACCCCCTGTCTCTGTAAGCGCCTGTGTTTTGAGGGGGTGGTGTTGGCACTTCAAGCAGAAGGAAAGGGGAGGGTGTGGATTGGGAGCCACGGCTGCAGCAGGCAGCCGTAGAGGATGGGACTGTGGGGAGTAAGGGATAGAAGCTCTCCTTGTATCGGGGGTGGAGACAGAACAGGGGTGATCGTGAAGACACGCAGGCTAGGGCCAGTGCTCCACTCACCCTGAAGGACAGAGCTCTCCTCTGTCAATCAGAGGCACCTCCCCACAACTTAGCAGAGAACAGTCACCATCACGCAGCCTTGTGTCTGGCACAACCATTTTGGTAGTAGAACCTCAACCAAAATGTCAACTCTGTGAAAGCCAAGAATTCGTTTTGTTCACATTTCTCTTCTCACCTAAAACCATGCCTGGCATAGCCAGGACTCAGTAAGTATTTGTTGAAAGAATAAATGAATGAATAGAGCTACTGGCGTTTGTGTGTTTCGTTTTCGTTTTCTCTCTCTCTCCCCCTCTCCCTTCTAAGTTTGTTGTCAGGGACGTGACAACGCTGAGTCCTTATTTGGAAAGATTATTAGTGTTTCTCCGACTGTTCTCCGTGGACACCACCATCCTGTAGAGAATGCAGATTCCTGGGTCTGCTGAATCAGATTGGGAGGAATCTGGGAATTTATCAAGTTAAAAGCTCCCCCGCTTCCCTTATTTGACAACACGTGAGTTGCAGCATCACAACAGCAGAATTTGAGGGCAGAAAAACCCGAGTTGGTTTCTCTGTAACCCTCTTTCCAAACAAGGAAATTGAAGCCAAGAGAGAAGGGATCTGCCCGCAGTCTCCCGGCGGTCTAGGCTGAAGATGAGTCTGGATCTGAGTACAGCCCATCCCACCCTCGCCGACCCCCACGTTTACCCAGCTCGTCAGCGGGGACCTGGAGCATTCAGGGCGGGCCACCAGCTCGCGGGCCGCTTTCAACCTGGGGGACGGGGGCGGTGGGCGCCTAGCCATTGGCCGGGTGGCGGCGGCAGCCTCCCCATTGGCCGGGGCGGAGCCCCCCCCGCCCCGGCCGGGGCGGCCTCCGGACTGGCCCCTCCCTCGGCTATAAGGCTGCGGCCGGAGGGGCCGTGGGAGCGCGCGGGAGCGCACGGCGGGGCGCGGCCAGCGCCAGGACGCTGCTCATCCAGGGACTAGGCCGGGTGCCCATGGCGTTCGCACTGCTGCGCCCCGTCGGCGCGCACGTGCTGTACCCGGACGTGCGGCTGTTGAGCGAGGACGAGGAGAACCGGAGCGAAAGCGACGCCTCCGATCAGTCGTTCGGCTGCTGCGAGGGCCTGGAAGCGGCACGGCGCGGCCCGGGCCCCGGGGGCGGGCGGCGGGCGGCGGGCAGCGCGGGCCCGGTGGTGGTGGTGCGACAGCGGCAGGCGGCCAACGCGCGGGAGCGGGACCGCACGCAGAGCGTGAACACGGCCTTCACGGCGCTGCGCACGCTCATCCCCACCGAGCCGGTGGACCGCAAGCTGTCCAAGATCGAGACGCTGCGCCTGGCGTCCAGCTACATCGCCCATCTGGCCAACGTGCTGCTGCTGGGCGACGCGGCCGACGACGGGCAGCCGTGCTTCCGAGCTGCCGGCAGTGCCAAGAGCGCTGTCTCCGCCGCCCCCGACGGCGGCCGCCAGCCACGCTCCATCTGCACCTTCTGCCTCAGCAACCAGCGCAAGGGGGTGAGTGCGCGCCGCGCTCCAGCACTGCGCCCGTGGGGTCAGGGAACTGGCCCCTTAGGTAGCAAGAGAGGGGCAGAGACCCCAGTGAAGAGAGGGGGGAAGCGACACGGAGTCGTCGGGGGTGCGGCTGTCCAAGCCCAGGGTTTGGTGTGGAGCACAACAGCTCACAGTGTCCCCCAAACACGGGGTGCAGGGAAGCCCGGCGCTCAGGCGTAATTTAGAGGATGGAGATTGCTCATCCAGGGACACTCGCTCCAACTAGAGGTGTGCTGGGAAGAGCGCGTGGGGAGATCATAACAAAGGCATTTTAACATAACATAGGCTGTACCTCGGAGAGGTAATGGCAACCCACTTCAGTACTCTTGCCTGGAAAATCCCATGGACGGAGGAGCCTGGTAGGCTGCAGTTCATGGGGCCGCTAAGAGTCGGGCGACTGAGCGACTTCACATTCACTTTTCACTTTCATGCATTGGAGAAGGAAATGGCAACCCACTCCAGTATTCTTGCCTGGAGAATCCCAGAGACAGAGGAGCCTAGTGGGCTGCCGTCTATGGGGTCGCACAGAGTTGGACACGAGAATCGACTTAGCAGCAGCAGCAGGCCCTACCTCTGTAGGGGCGCCTTCGTGGTCTTCTTTCTTTTTACCTTCGCAGGAACCCCCATCAGACAGGTAGCTTTGCTGGTTTTATCAGGATCTGAGTCTCAGGGCTGCCCTCATCACCCAGCTCGGAAGCCAGAATGCAGGCTCTGGGTCTGCTGGTTGTGTGTGCCCTGAACTGCCCTTTTTGTTAAAGATTTGTTCTGCATCCTGAGACTGACCAAGGGGCAAGAGGTTAGAAGAAAAGGGGACGCACAGCCCCAGCCAAGAGCCCGAAGCACCCAGCTCATGAGCAGTAAGCATGAATGAGGGGTTCCCTGAGGATACCCACCCCCTAAAGGGACGGCGCGTCCAGGAAAGGCATTGTTGAGTCATCCGGGCAGAGCTTGAGGTAGGCTCCCATGGTCTCTCCTAGGTAAGGATGGGTACCAGGCTGGTAGGGACTGGGTAAGGGTGAGCAGCCGCAGAGGTCGCTGAGGGGCACTTGTGGCTGAAAGCTGGTTCTCCCCTTGCAACAGCCCCAGAGAGCCTGCTTCACCCCTAGCCTTTCCCCTGCTGGCCTGGGCTTTTCTTAGCGTAAGGAGTCTTGTCTGTGTGACCGCTTTGCATCCCAGCAGCTTCCATTTACAGCTGCAGAAACTGAGGCTGAGAGAGTCCCTGACCGGCCCATGGCCTTTTGGAAAGTGACAGGGCATTGAGGGCACAGGGAACACTGCTCAGAATTCTGTAATAACCTAAATGGGAAAAGAATTTGAATAATGATTGTTGTTCAGTCACTCAGTTGTGTCCGACTCTCTTCCACCCAATGGACTGCAGCGCGCCAGGCTTCTCTGTCCCTCACCAGCTCCCAGAGTTTGCTCAAGTTCATGTCCATTGAGTTGGTGATGCCATCTGACCATCTCGTCCTCTGTCGTCCCCTTCTCCTAAAAAAGGGTAGATACATGTGTGTGTATAACTGAATCACTTTGCTCTACACCTGAAACTAACACAATGCTGTTCATCAACTCTATATAAAATAAAAAGTAAAAAAAGCATGAGGGATTGGAGTCAGGCCTCTGAGGGTCCCCCAGTCTTTGGTTCTCAAAGCTGCCCCAGCTCCCCTCTTCACTCTGTTTGAGGAAAGCCCCTGGGTCCTAGCCTCAGACCACCCCCTTCCAGCTCATCAGACTCCCATCCTGGCCTCCCACCCTGATGGCTGCCTCCGTTTCCCTAAGTCAGTCTTGGTAGGCTCAGACTTGAACTCTATCCAGGGTCCCTGTTACTCCCAGCTATGGGTTCTGGTCTGTGCTCTGGGCTGGACTGAGAAGCTAGGATGGGCCTGCGGGCAATCCAGCTCAGGCTGTGAAGGGCTGACTGGGCCCTTAGCGATATTCCCTGACTGCCTTTCACCCATTCACTCAGTTCAGCAAACCTCAACTACCTGACAGCTGCTTTTTGTTGGCTCTGAGAACATTCCCAGAGAAGCAGGTGGTAGGTGCCTGTGCACTGCAGTCGGGAACTCCCAGTGTGGGGTCAGGGCAGGGCCTGGAGGTGAAAAGAGGGATGCTAGGGTCTGATGAGGGTGCACAAAGGGACTGTCAGGGTCAGAGGAAGCCCCTGACCCAGGGGCTAAGTTCCCGACAATGCTTGAGGATGGAGGCAGGCAGGTTGAAGGGTAGGGGAAGGTGTTCTAGGAGCAAGGCACAGGCAGAGCTGGGATCAGAAACCATGACCTAAAGAAGGGAAGATGTTGAAAGTGGCAACACACAAAGGGGAGGCGAAGACAGGCCAGTGACAGCGGTGTCAGCAGTCTTGATGAGCCCTGATCTCTCGTGCTAACTGCCTTCCATGTGTTACCATTAAAATCCCCCAGCAGGGACTTCCCTGGAGGTCCAGAGGTTAAGATTCTGAGTTTCCAATGCAGGAAACACAGGTTCCATCCCTGGTCAGGGAACTAAGATCCCACATGTTGCATGGTGCAGAAAAGAGAAAAAAAAGATAAAAACCCCCAATAGCTGGAGAAGAAGGTGCTCTAGTTATCCCTACCTGCTTAGAAATGCCATTACTGGTTCAGATACTGCCCATGAAGAAGCCAGGATTCAAACTCAAGCCTGCTCGATTGGGAAATAGGAAAGGTTAGTGTGGGAAGGCCTGGTAACAGTAGGCCTGGGGGAGAGGGTGTGTCTGTCATGTGCCCACCCATATAGCAGGTAGCCTGGGGGCTTCTCTGCTGGTCTCAGGGCCTCGCCTGGATCTGGCCCCTTCCCTGGGATCTGTCTACAGGACCTAGAACCCAACCAAATTTGGCTGCAGAAGCCATGCTCTCAAGTCCACAGACTCCTCTGGGAATAGGCAGAAAGGGCGATCCTGGCCGGCTCTGGCTTCTCAAAGACTTGGGGACTCAACTGGATGAAAACTGGCTGTCTTGGGGAGCCCATGGGAGCCTTCCAGAAAGCTCTAAAGCCCCGGATTCTATCCCTTCACTCCGAGCTACCGTCTCGCCCCAAGCTGGCTGGTCAGGGGTTGGGGTCACCATGGAGATAGCTCCTTGCAACATCTTGTTTAAGGAGGGGTTAGGTGTGGCCCTCTGTGGTAGAAATAGCAAGGGGAAGTAGGGGGTTCTTGTCTTTGCCCTGTTTTCCCTTTTGTCACCTGAGGGTAGGGGTCACATAAGATCATCTTGTAATGCCTTCCCCACTTGGGGTACCAGCCCAGGAGCAGTAGGGCAAGGAGATGCCATCATCAGGTGATGCTGATGCTAACACTTTTGAATGTTCATTGAACACTCGCTATGTTCCTGACTCTGCTAAGGGCTTTACCTGTGTCAATGTGTATAATCCTCATGGTAATCCCACATGGGGAAACTGAGGCTCCGTGAGCTGAAGTCACTTGCCCGAGGTCTGACAGGTGGTCCAAGACAAAGCTGCGGTTGAAGCTAGGTCTGCTTTACTCTGAGCACCTACTAACTACAGTGCTTCTCGGAGCCCTTGGCACTCGGGGGCAAAAGGACAGAGAATCTGGGGCCTAGTCAAGGCCTCTTCTAAATGTGTTTGGCAGTTTACAAGCCTCTTTCACAGCTGCACTTGCGTTTGGCTGCACCTCTGTGGTGGCAAGTAGAATCATTTTGTCCCCATTTCATAGATGAAGAGATTGAGGTTCAGGGAGGTAAACAGTCTCAGCATTCTCAGGGAAATGCCAGTCTCACGATGACTGCCAGACATGGGTCAGAGGCGGCTCTCCTGACCCTGAAAAGGTGGGAAGCTGGTTTTCTATCCTCCAACCTCAACAAGACCCCCCCCCCCCAACCCCGCGCCACCCCCATCCGCCCTTCTCAGCTGTGGCTGCCAGAGTTTGTCTGAGAAGCCCAAGCCCCAGGCTCTGCTGGGACTGTGGCCTCAGCCCTCAAAATAGCCTTGCCTGTGAATGAACACGCTGTCCCTGGGCCCAGAGAGCCTCAAGGGAGGCTGGGCTTGCATCTGGATGGATCTGCCCCAACCTGGGCCCAGGAGTGGAGGGGGGCAGGGGGCAGAGCTCCCAGATGGTCAGCTATTTCTCTAGATGGCTGAGAAAAAGGCTGGTCCCGTCATCCCCTAGTCAGGCTCAGGAATGAGCGTTTACAGTGGGATTTCAGACCCCACTATGTCCTGAAAACCAGACAGACTGAAGAACATGGATTTTCTAGCACAGCCCTTTTTACCAACTGGCTGGGTGCCTCTGAGCCATTCATGCAATGCTGGAGGACGCAAAAGAGGGGGCGCTGTAATGTCTGTGACTTTGCTGGCTTACAGTAAGGCTGAAACCCTGGTGTCAGACCTCAGAATAGCGGGGAGAGACTGTCCCTGCCGCGTGAGGGAAACAGGTGGCCTCCAGGGCTGCCACCATTAGCTCGTCTTCCAGTGGACACCCCTGATCCAAGCAGCATTGGTTGGTAACTGCTCCATGCCAGTTCCCAGGCTGGAACTGGGGCTACGAGTGAAGGATTTTCTCCAGCCACCCCACTGAGTTCCCAGCCTGATGGGAGAACAGAGAGATCCCATATTCCCCTTCTGGGTTTTATCCTGGCCCCAGAAAGGCAAGGAGTGCCAGGCAATTGCAGGAACAGAGAAAACATCCCAGGACAGGACCAGAGTGCATATTCCTGGGAACCCCTTGAATGAAGGCAGGGAGGCCAGAATTCCAGAATCTAATTTTGAGGCTGATGAGGAGGCCACTGAGTCTACAGCCCGGGCAGCAGGAGAACCACTGTGGAATGTGTTATACCCTTGAGTGTAAAATTGTATGACTTAACCTGTGTTGGATTTTTTTAAGCAACGGATTACATGGGGAAGAAATGTAAAAGGTAAAAAAAAAAGAAATGAAAAAGGTAAAAAAGTATATAGAGTTTTTTTAAAAAGCCTCCCTCCCATCCTGTCTCCTCCTTATCACAGTCTTCTTCTCTGATGAACCCATTAGCAGTTTCCCATGTGCCCTCTCTGGACATCTCAGCACACAGGAGCAGGCACTCAGTCCTCGGTCTTGTCTTTAAATGCTATTGCAGCATCATCCCCTGTTAGTCCATATAGTGTCTTCTGCCTTCTGCTTCATGAAGTTGACTGTGTGGCTAACTGATGTGTTTATCAAGTCCCCTATTGCTGGGCACAGAAGTTAGTTCCAGGGTTCAAGGAGACAGTTGAAGCCCTTAATACCTCTTTTTTCCCTTCCCACAGGGAAGCCGTCGTGACCTGGGGGGCAGCTGCTTGAAAGTGAGGGGGGTAGCCCCACTTCGAGTGCCACGGAGATGAGCCTGGATCCCTGTGTCATTTGCTCCAAGCAGGACCCTGAGAAGAAGGCCAGAGGCCAGCCACTAGGTGAACAGGGGAGAAGACCCCAGGAGCCAAACCTGGGTCCCTTCTTTGTGGAGGGACCAGAGGACAATGACCTGGGCCCATGACCCTCAGAGCAGGCCCCCTGGGACATCTCCGCCCCACCCTGGAGAGCCGTGAGGACCCGTCCAGCCGGCCCCAGCCCTGGCTGGTCAGAGACAAGGCAGATCTTTTGGAAAAACATAGACTGTTGGTGACAGAGGATGTGTGTGTCTATGGATGAGTGTGGGTGTATGTGTGAGAGAGAGAACTGATGGGTTTAAAATAAAAGGTATTTTTAAGTAAAAGATGTTCCCAGCTGCAGAAGGGAGGGGCCTAGGGACATCAGAGGTCAGAGGTGGCCCTTCTCCTGGACCTTGGAAGAGACACAGGTGTCACAGGTGCTACCCTGTATCCTGGAGGGAGTGGGGCTGAAGGACGATAGGGGTCTCCCTCTCCAGAAATCGAGATAACTAGTTTTTCATCACTGTCTTCTTGAACAACTGTTGGGTATCTGGTGTGGTTGGTAAAAGAAAAATCTTAATTTTATTTATTTTTGAATGAGGAATGTATTCATCCACACGGTTCACGATTCAAAAGGTACAGAGGGGTATGTAGTAAAAAAACAAGTCTCCCTCCCTCCTGTCCTCTGGCCACAGTTCTCCCGCTGCAGACAGGCTCAGCCACTAGTTTTGTGTGACTTATCTATTCCATGTGAATAACCAAGCAAATACAGAAATACTCATGTATGTTTTCTTCTACCCTTTACATAGACAGTAGCCCCTTGTTACCTTCTTTCTGCTCCATGCGTTTTTTTTTTTTTCCTGTTAATCTAGTTTGGCTGTTATCCCAAGTCAGTACATAAAGGAAAAGGGTTCTCTTCATTTCTTTAGTAGCTGTTTGTTCCATCTTGTGAACGTGCCACACTTTAATCTATGCCTTATCCATGTCTTTACAAACAGGGTTGGGGAGGCATGTGGTTTTCCGCATGTGCAAATGAGTATGTGCTAACAGGGGGTACTCTTACCCCTGTTGTAACTGAGATGGTTTGAAGAAATAATGACACCCAAAGGCGCATGGCTGGCACATGGCAGGGTGATGATGTGAGGTCTGTTCACCTGTAAAGCCCAAAGTGAGCTCCTTCCCCTGCCCTGGAGATGCCCCAGTCGGGGTGCCAGCACCTGTGACCCTTGTTATCCTCCCAGCAGCTCTGAGAGGTGGGAGGTGGTGTTTCCCCATCTCACAGGTCCAGCCAAGAGGGCGATGGGAACGGCTGGTCAGTGGAGCCATTCTTGACTCTCTCTGTGGGGCTCTGTCCCTGTGGGTCCAGGATCAGAGAAGCTGGGGAAGCTGAAGGCAGGGAACAAGGAGAGGGGCCAGGAGAGACAGCAAAGCCAGGCAGCCGCCCTTTCCTCCAGGTACTTTCATATGCCTATTTCTTTATTTTTTTTAACAGACACTTTTTACCAGCTGAAGACTGGCTCCAGATTCCATGCTGCACCCACTCTGTCACACCCTGTATTTGGCCCTCAGTTAGAGCCTGAAATGGAGCCACCCATTTTGCAGATCAGCAAACAGTCCCCCTTCGGGAGTTAATTAGGAAAGCACATTGTACACCCCACACCTACCCAGGTCCAGGCAGCCCCTGGCAAAGCCACGGGAAGAGGACTGTGACCTTATCAATGGCAGGAAACCTGGGAGTAAGGACAGAGTAGATAGTTGGATGCTTTGGGCTAGAGGCCCACTTCTGCCACCAGATTTGCTGGGCGACCCCAGAGAAGTTGCTTGACCCCTCGCAGTCTCCCTGGCCTAATCCCTAACCAGCAAGAACAGCTGAGACAGAATAATAATTATTTGTTTTGCTTTATTAAATAGTTTTTAATAGGCCATTTATGCACTGGGTAAACAAGACCAGTTGTATCCAGTAGAAGCAGTGAAAAGTATGTACCTCCCTCAGGCTCCTCCCCAAAGGCAACTGTTGTTAGCAGTTTCCGTGTGTCCTTCCAGAAATGCTCTCTACTGATTACTGGTTCTGAAAAAGTATTTATAGATTTCTCTGCTTATGTATTCATTGTATATATATATATAAACTCAAATACTGCAGGATCTTAGAAATACCACCCATCCCAAAGACAACCACTGTTAACACTATAATATCCTCAGAGTTTTTGTAAAACACATATACTTAAATAATCATTTACAACATACTAAGTTAAAACTTTTATCAAAGTGTAACATAAGTGCAGGACAGTCCATGTGGCATTGAGTGTACTTTCACAGACTGAGCACACCTGCACACCCAGCATGCAGAGCAAGAAATGCGATTAGCATCATCCTAGGAGCCCCTCATGCGTACCTCCTCATACAGGGTTGCTTCCGTCGTATTCCCCTTGAAATAGACAATGCACTTACAGAGCTCACACATCAGAAGACAGAATAAACTGACAGCGAGTCACCTCTCCCAGCCACTCATTTCTGGTTCTCAGAGGCAATTCTGTTAACCAGAGCTTAGGGATTCTTGTAGAGATAGTCTTTGCAGATACAAGCATATCACATGTATCTTGTTTTTCCATGTGAGAAGTGACATTTCACACACTGATCTGCACTTGTGTTTTTTTTTTCCCCTGGACAATACATCTTGGAGACACTTCAGTGTTTAAAGAGCTGTTTTATGCTTTTTTGCTGCCTCATGCTTTTTTGCAGCAGCATGCTGCTCCATTCTGCATGTTTTGCTGCTTGTTGTCTTCCCTGGGCCTCATTCCTGGGTAGTGGACAGTTAATATCTTGGGGCCCATGTGACCTACAAGGCCAGTGCAACACACGTGACTTGGGAGAGGCACAACTGTGGACCAGTATCTCTGGGAGCCACTTGCCAAACATCCTTGCCCCCAACACACACTCTTTCTGCCTGTAGGATGGGACAACCCAGCCATTCCATTGCCTGAGTGAGGACTTAACTCAGGGCTAGAGGAGTTTAAGGAGTTCAGGGAGGAGAAACCCAGGACTGAGGCAGGTGGGATGAGCAACTTCATCCAGGCCACCTGGACCCTGA
This sequence comes from Muntiacus reevesi, assembly GCF_963930625.1. NCBI lineage: Eukaryota > Metazoa > Chordata > Mammalia > Artiodactyla > Cervidae > Muntiacus > Muntiacus reevesi. Next base: position 58,828,906 of record NC_089250.1, read on the forward strand.
AGGGGAGGCCTAAATATCAGTTTACACCCTCCACCCAAGCCTTCTTAGCCGCAAGGAGCATCAGCACAAGAAGGATCTCAGAGTGCATCATTTCACCACGGGAAGTGGAGCCGATACAGACAAGCAACCTGCCCGAGGTCCCCTAGCTAGTCCCTGGCTCTGCTGAGCCACCAGGAGCCCAAGTCTTCCTGCCTGCCATTTAGGACTCTCCTCTAATTCCACAGTTGCAAGTTGGAAAGCCTCAGAGGCCACCCATGGAAATGGAGAAACAGAGAAGGACAGCGAAGGGCCAGAGTTGCACAGCTTTTGGAGCTGAGAATGCAAAGTCCCTCTCTCTAGCCCAGGGTTCCTCCACCACTTTTAGTTCCCCTCAGTAGCCCAGACCACTTCCATTTTATGATGCTTCTATTAGATTTTTAAAAAATAAACACACTACAGAATAGAATCCTCAAAACTCTAGCATATTCAGCAAGTTAATTTATTAAGCAACCTATACAATCACAAGAATGATGAATTATCATGAGAACATTAGAAGATTTACAAAATCATCAGTCTGTGGGACACACATGTAAGGTTGACCATCTTTCTTCAACCTGTCTACATCTCTTGCTATTGTATATTTTACTTCCTGTGGGCTTGATATCTAAAGTCTAGATAGGGACAGCAAAATGCCACATGCCCCTGGGCTGGGCCCTGTCCTACTGGGGGTTGATGCTATATAGGATGTTACTGGGCAGTTGTCAAAACTGGAGTAAGAACAACAGATTAAGGTATCATATCAGTGTCACACTTGGGGCTTCCCAGGTGGCTCAAGTGGTAAAGAATCTGCTTGCCAGTGCAGGAGACACAGGAAACTCAGGTTCGACACCTGGGTTGGGGAGATCCCCTTGAGGATGACACAGCACCCCACTCCAGTGCCTGGAAAATCCCACGGACATAGGAGCTTGGTGGGCTATAGTCTATGGGGTTACAGAGTTGGACACGGCTTAGCAACTGAGCACACACACATACATCAACATTACATTTACTGAATTTGCTAACAGTACGGTGATGTAAGAGGATATTCTGGTGCTTCAGAAACACACTCTGAAGTTTTATGGAGTAGAAGAACATGATGTAGGTGACATACTATCAAATGGATCAGAAAAAATTAACTGCGAGAGTGAGAGTAAGACAAAGCAAATGTGGCGAACTTTTAAAACTCGGGGAATCCAGGTAGAGGGTATATTGGAGTTCTTTGCACTCCTTCTGTTGCTTCTCTGCATGTTTGTAAAGAACTCCAGAGCAAAAAGTTAAAACAGAGCTGAGATCTTGGCCCTCTAGGAGGTAAGGCCTGCCAATGGTCTCTTGGCCCGCTCTGACCTGCCCTGTTCCAGCTGCCCCAGCAGAGGACAGAAAAACCCCCAGTGGACCCAAGCATTCCTACCCATGACTCTCAGGCCACTGTGCCCTTCAGGAGGCTAAGGTGGTCCCAGCCCCAGAGGCTTCTGCCACCATGATTTATATCCCTGTGAGCTTCAGCAGCTGTGAGCACGGGTCCCGCCAGGCAGCCTGCTGGGGGGGCCCGGCGTTTGCTTACCAGCGTGTCTAATCCAGACCAGACTTGTAGACCCCATGAGCCTGAGATTGGGCTCTCGGGGGAACCAGGGTCAGAGGGTAGGCCACCAGGGCCTGGAAACCAAGGAGATCCTGAGGTTGAGCTGGTTGGAAGACAGGAGACCTGGCTTGGCCACTGTTCCTGTGTGACCTAGGGTGGGTGTCTGCCTCTCTCTGGGCCTTGGTTTTCCTCGTTTTAGCACAGCCTGCACCAAGTAGACCAGAAGGGCTATATGAACTAGGACAGATTGGCCCTGTGGAGGGAAGACTGGTAAAATTTAGGAGTTGGTATTTTCTGAATGCCCAGATCCTCTAGACTTGGAAGAGTGCCTGACTTTTTTTTAAGGTCCTACTAGGTGTCAGGTCTTGATCTACACACTTTGCTTAAGTTAATGTAACCTGTAACCTACTCAACAAGTTATGGCTCCATTTTATAGGTTCGGGAACTGAGGCACAGGGAACATGCCCACCTTTACATGGCCCCTGGCAAGCAAGTGGACTTGAACCAGGTTCTGGCTGCAGAGCCTCAGTGAACTCTCACCCCTGGCCCACACAGCCTCACCAGGTATGTGCCCAGTCCTGTAAGGGCCTGGACGGAACCTGAGCTTGCAGAACAAGATCGAAAAGGTCATTCTGACCAGAGAGTAAGACAGATGTGGTGCCTGCTCTCATAGAGGCCAAGGTCCATCAGAAAAACAGGCTGTGAGCAAAGAGTAAAAATACGATGGGTGCTTCCAACGTCTGTGGGGGTGTGTGAATGAGAAAGAATAGAAGAAATATAAGGATGATGCCTCGGAGGCAAGAAAAGACTTTGCTGAGTGTGCAAAGGTCCTGCAAAGTTGTTCAGGCCACCCCTGCATGAGATGCAGTGCTTAGGGCTCTTGTGGGTCCTTGGACCTCCCCTGAACATAACCTGATAATCCCTGACACATCTCCTCTGGGCATCCAGAGCTGCTCTGCAAAGTACTCAGAGCAAGGCACGCCTCTGCGGACAGAGGAGAAAAGCATGGGGGAGCTCACGGAGCACCAGGTCTGCGCCGGGCGTGGTATGAACCCATAATTTATCTACCTCTTCCAACCCTGAGAGGCAGGGACTGTTAGCATCCTCATGGTCACTCAGCCACTGAATGATAGACCAGGATTTGGACCCAGGCATGAAGAGTCTCTGGAGAAGGGCATGGCAACCCACTCCAGTGTTCTTGCCTGGAGAATCCCATGGACAGAGGAGCCTGGTGGGCTACAGTCCATAGGATTGCACAGAGTTGAACACGATTGAAGAGACAGCATACACGCAGAATCCAGAGCCACCCCTTCATCTTCCTCCTCTGCTGTCCACGCGCTCAGTGTCGAGGTTCCGAGGCAGGAGGCAACTCTCCCCAGGCCCCTGAGCTGGGCCAGAGCCCCTGCTCACAACACCTCTGGCTTCCACCATCACGCGGCAGCATCCCAGGGCTTCACACGGTGCCAGCACATAGCGGGTGCTTAGCAGAGACCTGCCGAAGGACCAAGAGGTTGGGCTTCCAGAACAAGACGGAGAAGTTCATCCCCCTGAGTCTGGGTCTTCTCCCCTGCCCAGAGTCCAGCCCACACTGAGGGAACCAGAGTCTCAGAATCAGAGTCTCGTATCCATCCTGCGAGGCGGGTTTGACCCATTTCATAGGTGGCGACCATAAAGGGGCAGTGGCTGACCCGAGGTTACACAGTGAGGAGCACAGTGAGACCTCAAACCCGGCTCTGCAATTCATCCCATCTGTAGAAACCCACGCCTGAAAGCTCAGAAGATACTGGCAACGGGCCTTTAGCCAGAGAGTAGAGAGGGATAGGCCCAGAGCTTAGAGAAGAGAGGAGGCGCTGACCAGCTGGGAACTCCGTGGGAACGAATCTTGCCCCCAACCCCACCCCACCCCAGTGCATCCCCCCAGGCAGCAGCCAGGGCAGCGGGAGGAAGGGGTCAGGGAGACGGGTCTTGGATTCCCAAGGAGCACGCCCCCTCCTGTCCCCTGTGGGGTGGTTTTGAAGCCACCCGGACGGAGCTGGGCCCGTCTGCAGCTCGCCCAGCCTTCACTCTTCTCCTTCGGTGCGGCCTCCCCCTCCTCCCCACCCCTCACCTACCTTCCCCTGCCTCCCTCTCTCCTCTCAGCCCAGGCCCACCACCTCCCCCGCCCCAGGCTCTCAGAAAGCCCTGGAAAGGCTGCTTTCTTTGAGACAGGAAGGTGTCCTCAAGTCTCAGGAAGGAAAAACAGTCAAGCTGAACCCACCAAGACCGTCTCCAAGGGGCCGGGGCTGGCGCCGGGCCAGGACTGACATCACCTGGGAACTGCCACGGCCCGCAGCTGCAACACGCCTCCTGGGGGGACGAGCTTTGGCTATTTAAAAAAATAATAATAATAAAAATAAAAAAAACATTTCCAGTCTGATGTTTTCAAATGTGCTTTTTATAGTGGGCCCTGGGGCGTGGGCGTTTTGGTGTCCACCCGCCCCCCTCTGCTTTTTCCTCACGTCCTGACTTTCACACTACACAATGCAGTCTTTGACCAATTCCAGCTAATTCCCGGGGATGCTGGGTGGGACCTCCTTCCAGTCTCTGATCCCCTCAGATTATCTTTTATGTATCTGAATACACTTAAGTTTAACTTTCAAAATATGTATCAATAATACATGCCCACGGGGACTTCCCTTGACTGTCTGGTTGTTAAAATTTCGCCTTCCAATGCAGGGAATGCTGGTTGAAGAGCTAAGATCCTGCAAGCCTCGTGGCCAAAAACCAAAACACAAAAAACAGAAGCAATATTGTAATAAATTCAATAAAGAGTTTTTAAATGGTCCACGTCAATAATTAAAAAAATAATAATAGTATTTGCCCATGTTACCAAATTCAAAAGTTGCCTGAGAGCATGAGATGAAGTAAGTCTTTCCACCGCCGCCTATCATCTCCTGTCTGCCCACTGTGGCAATTCCTCTTTTATTTTATTCAACAAAATCTCCTGTAGTATGTACTATGTGCCAGGCACTTTTCTAAACAATTATCTAATATTAACTCATTTAATCTTTATAAAAATTGTATGAAGTAGGGTTTCCATTGTCTATATTGTGAATATTGTCAAAGGTATTCTATGCATATAGAAACAAATCTAGATGTGTAATCTTACCCTCAACTCCCTTTTTAAAAACAGAAGTTTATTATACACCCTTATCTGCACTTTCCTTCATTTACTTAAAAATGTATCTTAGAATCATTTCAGATTGGTGCTGAAAGAGATTCTTCATTCATCTTTACAACTGCATGGTGTTCCCTTCTATGGAAGGATTACCATAAAATAATTAATATGTCCATTCTTGGTGAACATTGAGGATATTTTTTCTCTTATGAATAATGCTGCAATGATTGCCCAAGTGATCCTTCCAAAGCATAACTTGGGAAAAAAAAAAAACACAAAGCATAACTTGGAATTCATCAGTCCAATATTCAAAAATTCTCCACCTTTCTCTTGTATGCAGAAGAGCATCTTGAACATAGTGGTTATCAAGAACCCCTCTGAGACTCTGATGACAGCAATCAGCCTGCTCTCTGAAAACAGCTCATGAACAACTGAGCTTCATATAAAGTTCAGAGACTCCTGGAAACCCCACCATGGGCCCAATAATGCCATTAAAACCTCCCCTGGCTGTGTGATGTGCCCATGACTTTGAACTGGGCTCTCTGAACTGTCAGCTCTGCTGCCAGGTCCGCTGCCATCTCCACTGCTTCCAGGTTTCAGGGCTATGGGGACATTGCTTAATCTCACCAAGCCTCAGTTTTCCCACCTCTAAAATGGGACTAATTACAGTAGCTTCCTCCTAAGACTGTGAAAAAGAAATTAGATTCAGACTCTAAAGTATTTAGCTTGGCACATAGCACATCCTTAAACCAAGTTAGCTATTTTGTTTCTGCAAGATACATTCCAAAATCATTCATTTATTCAACAAATATTTATTGAGAACATACTATGGGCAGAGAACTAGGGGGTTCCAGGAAGTGAGGAGAGGTAGCGGTTTGGAAAAAATCAAACCAAACCAAGCAGCCATGCGTGACAGTGTCCTCTGGCCTGCTGGTGGAAGAGGCGGGGGAACACAGAAGAGGAGACAGCTAAGGTAGCCTGGGGTGTAGACAGTCAGGGAAGTCTCTGCAGAGAGTGGTGCTGGGTTGACTCTTAAAGGATCATGGGGGAGATTCTCTAGGTAAAAAGGGACCTGTGTAGAGGAGAGGGTACGTGCACCAGCCTTGAAGAGAGAGCCTGAGGCAGCAGGGGGACTCCTGGAAGGCTCAGAGCAGCCAAGGTGTGGGGGGCGAGTGTGAGGGGAGAAGAGACTGGAGAGCTGGACAGGGCTGGACTGGAAAGTGGGAAGACGCGGCTCTCGCCAAGGGAAGGACTGGTCACAAGTGCAGGTAGAGAAATCCTCCAGTGGACATGGTGGAGGCCCTATTAGCAGGAGGCCTGAAGGCTGGATGGAGGCTGCTTGTGTCATCTGTGTTAAAAAATGATAAATTAGGTAGTGGTCACGAAGGTAGGAAGAAGAGGGCAGCAGCCCAGGAGAGATATTCAGGAAGCAGAGGTGAGATGACTGACCTGATTAAGAGACAGTGCTGGAGAGAGGGGAAAAGTTGAACAGAAAGGGCCAACTCCTGCCCCTTCTCCTGCCCACACTTGCAAGGGTTCTCATCACTCTTACAACCAAACCCAAAGTTCTCTCCCTGTGCTTCAGCTTCTGCCCCCCATGTGGCCTCATCTTCCTCCCTCCCTGTCCCCCTTGCTCTCTGCCTTCCCCCCTTGCCCTCTTGGCCCCAGGCACACCAGCTTCCTAGCAATTCTCACAACGCACCAGGCACACTCCAGCCTCCTGGCTTTTGTTTGTGCAATTCCTTCTACCTAGACTGCTGTTCCTCCATGTATCTTCAAGGCTCACTAATTCCCGTTTTTCATATCTTTGCTCAAATGTCCCCTCCTCAAGGAGGTCCGTCCTGACTACCACCACTACAATAGCGCTCCTCCACCCATCTATTTTTTAAATTCTGATAAAATAGACGTAACATAAAATTCACCATTTTAACCCTTTTGCGTGTACAATTCAGTGACATTAAGTACTTTCACCATGTACACCATCACTGCCATCTGTTTTCAGAACATTTCACAATGCCAAACAGCTCTCCACCAACCTTCATCCACTTTGTCTGTCCTAGTTTTTCTTTGTAAGTTATTACTACCTGACCTTATGATACTTATTTATCAATTTATCATGTTTATTGCCTGTCTGTTTAGAATGGAAGCTATAAGATAGCATGGCCTTTGGCTGTGTTGTTCACTGTTGCCTTACCAGCCCTTCAACAGTACCTGGCATGTAGACGTTGTTGTTCCCTTGCTAAGTTGTGTCCGACTCTTTGCAACTCCATGGACTGCAGCATGCCAGGCTTCCCTGTCCTTCACCATCTCCCGGAGTTTGCTCAAACTCAAATCCATTGAGTCAGTGATGTCAACCAACCATCTCATCCTCTGTCACCCACTCCTCCTCCTGCCCTCAGTCTTTCCTAGCATTAGGGTCTTTTCCAGTGAGTCAGTTCTTTGCATTTGAAGGCCAAAGTATTGGAGCTTCAGCTTCAACATCAGTCCTTCCAGTGAATAGTCAGGGTTGATTTCCTTTAGGATGGACTGGTTTGATCTCCTTGCTGTTCAAGGGACTCTCAAGAGTCCTCTCCAGCACCATAATTCAAAAGCATCAATTCTTCAGTGCCCAGTCTTCTCTATGGTCCAACTCTCACGACCATACATGGCACTTAATAGGTGCTCATTAAATGGTTTATTGATGCTTTTGAAGTTTGATGTGGTGTTGGTATCAAAGGTGACTGCTAACAATGCTAGATCAGGACTCATCCTTTTAGAAACCCCTTGGACCGGGCCCCTTTTCTAGTAGTTCCAGCAGAAATCCAAGAGAAGGCCCCCACTGGCCTACACATTACTGACCTGTGCCAATCACTATGGCTAGAAGCACAAAGCGTTCTGATTGGCTAGACCTAATCCTATGGCCATCTCTGAAGTGGGTGTGGGGTTTACCTGACCTGAGCTACAAAACCCAGAATGGGAGGAGGGGTGGTTTTCCCAAAAGAAATGGCTACTGGGGCAGACAATAGTCCCAGATGTCAGTAGTGATGAATGGAACAGCTATGCCTCTGTTGGAGCACTGGCCACACTGCCATCAGGAAAGTTACTTTTGTCTTCCCCTTGAATCTGTGAGTGCCCCCGGGGCAAGATCTCAGCTCAGGGTCTAGCACATGGACTCTGCTGGAGGGACGTCATTGTGCTTACCTCCTCTCCTCCGCAATCTGAGCCCTCTTTACATTCAGTCTGTGTTTTGGCCAGGCCCGCGAGAGTACACATGATCCCTGACCCTGCCCTATCCCTCTGGCACAGCATCCCCACCACAAGGGGATCAGGAGGTCCAAGTCTCAGTCCATGTCATCTATGTGACTTTAGAAAAGTCCCTTCCCCTTGCCAAGCCTCAGAGGTCCTTTCTGTTCCGCAGGGGCTGGCAAGGCATTTGACCTAAGAGGCATTTCCTCCCTGTCAGCCCATCATGTCCCTCTTTTCAATTTTTTCCATGTCTGGGTACCACCTGTGTCATCAGTTATGTAATATTTTTTTTCTTTAAATGAACCCTCTTTTAAAAACATAGATATATTCATTTCAAAAGGGAACTTTAGATCCCTCCATAAATGGAAAACCAGTATCTCATGCCATAAATAGAAGGTAACCATAAAAATAAGTACAATGAAAACAAAACAATGTCATTAAATTCTTGCCAGATCCGGCTGCCTGCCGAAGGCTCGGAGGTAGAGGCCTGCTCTCTGTTAAAAAGGGAAGTAAGTGTTAAGAGAGGTGTTAAAAACACACCAGCATTCAACAGAGACTCCTCAACAACAAGTTGAAGGAAAACGGGAAAGGGAGGAAAATTCCACTCTGGGCTAAGTTGCTCTTAAGTTGGGAGTGGCTCCACCTGGCAGCAGCTCAGGTGGGACCTGTCCCACTCCACCCACTCTTAGGAAGCTGTTTTTCCTGTGGAGGGGCCGAGCCTCCCCTGCACACAGGCCAGGGTGGAGAAGGTCAGGATGGAGCCAGGATGGAGCTTGAGTTGGGAGCTCTGGTTCTTGTACATGGGCACAGGAGTCTCCACCTGTTCAGTCCCAGCTACTCTCACCAAGCATGGCCTGGGGGTCAAGGATGTAGTTTTCATTTGCATAAATTTGAATGAAGAAACTCTGAAAAGATCAGAAACGGATAAAAGTGGTGGGAAGGAGACAGACTGGGAATGAGACTCTTCACAGGATCCCTTTTTATACTTTTTGAACTGTGTGAATATATCACCCACTCAAATTTTAACAAATATTTATTATAGCCCCTGTTATGTAAGCAGTCTTTGTGTTAGGCACTGAGTTCATTCATTCATTCATTTATTCACTCTTTTAAAACTGTGCTTCTGCGACTGGTCCCTTTGCTATTCCTCAGATACACCAGACTCTTTTCTACCCTGTGGTCTTAGCACATCCTGTCCACTCTGCTTGGGATGCTAGCTTCTTCTCTTTCTTCAGGCTTCATTTTAAATATCTTCTCAGGAAGCCCTTGTAAAACTGCATTATTTAAAGCAGAGATTAGCAAACAATGGCCATATTCCAAATCTGGCCCACCATTTGTTTTTATAAATAAAGTTTTATTGGAACACAGCCATATACATTTATTTACATAGTGTCTATGGTTGCTTTCCCATTATAATTCAGAGCTAAGAACTGTGATAGAGACTAGATGTGCCTCAAAGCCTAAATATTTACTGTTTGGTCCCTTACAGGAAAAAGTTTGCTGACTCCGTATCTAAAGTAATCTTTCCCCTCTTCCCAAGTTTTATTTTTCTTTTTAATTATAGTTGATTTACAATGTTGTGTTAATTTAGAAAGAATTCAGTTGTACATTGTACACATTCCTTTTCATATGCTTTTCCATTATGGTTTATCACAGGATATTGAATATAGTTTCCTGTGCTATACAGTAGGACCTTGTCCCCAGTTCATTTTGGTTGTATCACTGCATTGATTTATTTCACGCACTTAGAACAGTGTATAATTATCCTGGTTGTTTGGCATGTGTGAGCGTATAACTGTTAGTTGTCTCAAAGAAAATTTAGAGACAAAAGCAGTTAGAAAGCAAACAAAAATTTACCTGAAAAGAAGTTTTGGAATGATAAATCACTGAATAAAAAAATATAACAGTGGGGCTTCCCTGGTGGCTCAGTGGTAAAGAATCTGTCTGTTAATGCGGGAGACGTGCGTTCAATCCCTAGTCTGGCGAGATTCCCACATGGCATGGGACAACAAAGCCCATGTGCCACAACTACTGAGTCTATGCTCCAGACCCGGGAGTCACAACTTCCGAAGTCTGAACACTCTAGAGCCTGCGCTCCACAGCACGAGAAGCAGCTGCAATGAGACGCCCCTGCACCACATCTAGAAAGTAACACCCACTCTCCACAGTGAGAGAAAAGCCTGTGCAGCAACAAAGACCACAGATACAATACAACAGGTATTTGTGTTAACAAACTAAAAATGCAACAGATATGTCAAGGGAGAAAAATTACCAAGGATTAGTCTCTCCAAGTTAGAAAAAATTATTTTCTCACCTGATTATTATATCTGCAAAGGTAATCACTTATTTTTGGACATAGTTTTGCAGAAGTAAGAAATAAAGTTGTTTTTGTTAGAGAGGTGGAAATTCACAGGAAAGCCTCAAGGCTTGGCTTGTTTGGGGATTTAGAACTAGACAGGAGAGCCCTGGTTTTTCTCAGGCTATAAAGTGCTTTTATAATCTGATCTGATTATTAGACAAAAATGGCAGAGACATGGTTTGGCTTCCCAAAACTTTCTGTTCCCTAGACCACTGCCCCACTATAAGAACTTAAGGGAACATTCAACATTCTTCTCCCTGAGGGAGATATTGTGTCTGTATAGTTTACCTCTGTATTACCTGTACCTAGTACAGATTTGACTCATATTGAGGAAAATTGTAAACGACTTCAAAATGGCAAAATACAAAACAAAACAAGAACCACAAAGATCACCGGCTGTCCTATAGAATCCTATCCCTAGTCTTCACCTCATTTGGGGTTAACTGATTATATAATAGTTGATCCCTTTCCTTTTCTTTGAGCTATGGCACATCTCTGTGTAAGTTGTAACAAGACTGGTAGTGACACAAATAATTCTTGCTCATAGGGAAGCAAGTAAGTTTTATCTGCTGGAGGTATAATCAATCCCCCCCTCCCCCTCCCCATCCCTCTTGGAAGAAAAGAGTTTTACATCTTAACAAATTAATTTCAGCATATATATGCTTTGGCTTCTCCTTTGATCTAGTTTTTAACATCTTATTGTTTCTCTCATTAATTAATCATTTAAATAAAAACTTTGATACATGTTCATTTTATATTTGAACAAGGGGCATGACTTTTTCTTTTGAAAAAATTATTTTTAATATATATAAGTTCCCTTGTTAAATATTTGTACAATGAATGTTGGAATGAAATGTGATTATGCTGTCATAGCATTCTGTACTTTTGTTTAGCCACGAAGTCGTGTTCAACTCTTTTGCAACCCTATGGACTGCAGCTTGCCAGCCTCCTCTGTCCATGGGATTTCCCAGGCAAGAAAACTGGAGTGGGTTACCATTTCCTTCTCCAGGAGATCTTCGCAACCAGGGATCGAACCCATGTCTCCTGCATTGGCAGAAGGATTCTTTAACCACTGAGCCACCAAGGAAACCACTGTAATGATTTAATAATTTAATTAACTTTGTGGCACTGATTTAATAATTTAATACTTATAGTTATTTATGTATTCATTTGTGTATTATCTGTCTCTCCTCACTGTACATTCCATGGGACAAGGACTTCAACTTGTTCACCACTGTGTTCCCCAGAGACTAGCATAGTGGCTAGCATTGACAGAGTAGATGATTATATACACATGTATACATATCCATGTGTCTGTGTATATGTATATATACACTTGTATATGAGAAAGATAGATAGATAGAATGGGGTTATGTGCTTCCCAGTTTAGAACAGACCTAGAGACCTCTTGAAAGATCCCAGTACAAGATGAAATCCTTCCAAATTTCTGAGATAAACTGAATAAATAAAAGGGGAAAGGAAGGAAGGAAAGGAGGGAGGGAGAGCAGGAGGGAGGTAAGGAAGGAGGGAGGAAACCAGTGCTGGTTCTCTGATAGGAACAGGACAGGCTAGTGGCATTCAAGATGCACCTCATATCCCCCACTTAAATTCAGGCACCATCTAGCCTCACTGATAAGGTAGCAGAAGCCAAGATGCTCTGTGGACTGCTGAGCATTTTATTGTAGAAGAGCTGTGATTACTTCACAGTCCCTTCTGCCCCCAACTCTGCCTCCTCCTTCCAAGATCTTCTCTGCCCCTTCACCCAATTCAGTCCTCCTGTAAGTTACCTTCCCGAGTCCCTCCACTATAGCTGGCTTCCTCTCAGATGCCCAGCCTGAACTTTAGTCCTCTCCATTTGATCATCACCAGGCAAAAGCCCTCTAACCCACTTGTTCTGATTCCATCATATCATCAAAACTCTATCCAAGGTCTGAGAGATCTTCCTTCTTAAGTCTGAGCTAGAAGCTGCCAGGGATATCAGAGTGATGTAACATAGTCTCCTGCCCCTCGGGGAGCCTGCAGTCTAGTGGGAGAGACCATATCTGTCCCTACGGAGTTTACACACCATGAAGAATACCACTTGTGACAGAGACCACTGCTGGTCCTTCATACCCATTCTCCCCTTCTCGTACAGAAATAAAACCTCTGATCTTTAGCTGGACACCTAGCCACACAAAATAGACTCTATTTCCCAGCTTCTCCCTTACAGCTAGTTCTAGCCATGTGACTAAATTCTGACTAATGGCACACAGAGTACCCTGCATGTCTTCTAAGTCATGACTGCCCCTTTCCTTCCCCCAACCCCACCCCTGCTGGTTGGCCATGGTGTAGACATGGAGGAGCTATCTGAGACCATAAGGAGCCAGGCGACACCTTAGGGATGGCAGAGCTACAAGCTAAGGGAAGCCTGGGACCCCAACTTTACCAAGCTAGTCTTGAGTTATTATGTCCAGGCCTGAAACAAAGAAGATACTTTCTTCTTTATGCTATCATCACTTAGAATTTGTGTTATTTTAGAACAACTGAGTCTATATGCTCTATATTCTAATGGGTCACCCATTTTCTTTGCAAAAGAATTCAGTCAAGGACTCCCCTCATGGCCCAGTGGTTAAGAATCTGCCTGCCAATGCAAGGGACATGGGTTCGATCCCTGGTCCAGGAAGATTCCATATGCCACAGGTCAGCTAAGCCTATGTACCACAACTACTGAAGCCAGAACAGTCTAGAGCCTGAGCCCTGCAACAAGAGAGTAGCCCTTATTTGCCATAACTAGAGAAAAGCCTACGGGAAGCAACAAAGACCCAGTGCAGCCAAAAACAAATAAATTAAAAAAAAAAAAAAAGACTGACCTTGTCCTAAGCTATCAGACACATTAAAAAAAAATAATAACATTTTTTTAAGAATTCAAGCAAAAACAAACATTTATTGTCTACCATGTGCCAGGCATCGTTTAAAAGTCTGGGGATACATAGATAATCTCCAACGTGATGGAGCACATGTTTTAATACATGAGTGACTTTGTCTTAGTCATGTATGATTCTCCTCTTCCCACTGCCCTCCCTCCTTCCCTACTCACCTCCAAAGCTCAGTGACCAGCACAACCATACAACATGCCCAAAGGACCATGAGAGAGAGGAAGTGGAGTGGGAAAGACATGGAATTTGTAGCCTCATGAACTAGATTTAAATCCTAGCATTAACTTCTCTTATTCTTACTCTTGTCCTTAACCCCTGCTTGAACTGAGTCTTTTGTTTTGCTTTGAAGATTCAGTTAGGTAGGCCCTAGCAGGGAAAATAGGGCTTCTCTGGTGGCTTAAATGGTAAAGAATCCGCTTGCAATGTGAGAGACCTGGGTTCGATCCCTGGTTTGGGACCATTCCCTGGAGGATGGACAACCCACTCCAGTATTCTTGCCTAGAGAATCCCCACAGACAGAGGAGCCTGGCGGGCTACAGTTCATATGGTCGCAAAGAGTCGGACACGACCAAGCAACTAAGCACAGCCCATTAACTTCTCTGGAGAAGACTCTCAAGAGTCCCTTGGACTGCGAGGAGATCACCAGTCAGTTCTAAAGGAAATCAACCTTGAATAGTCATCAAAAGAACTGATGCTGAAGTTGAAACTCCAATGCTTTGGCAACCTGATACAAAGTGCCGACTCATTGCAAAAGACCCTGAAGCTGGGAAAGATTGAAGGCAAAAGGAGAAGGGGAAGGTAGAGGATGAGATGGTTAGATAGCATCGCCGACTCAATGGATGTGAACTTGAGCAAACTCCAGGAGATAGTGGAGGACAGGGAAGCCTGGTGTGCTGCAGTCCATTGGGTCATAAAGAGTTGGACATGACTTAGCAACTGAATAACAACAATAAATTAATTTCTCAGAGACTCAGTTTCCTCATCTGAAAAATGGAAATGAAAGTAGTAACTACTTCTTGGGCTTTCTGAGGGGCGGGGAATAAAATGAGATAATACATGGAAAGCTTAACACATAGTCTGTGATGAATAAAACATGACTGTAAGAGAGTAGCAATATTATTAATAATTACCTGAGTAAAGATAACAAGGATATGCTGCTACTGCTAAGTCACTTCAGTCGTGTCTGACTCTGTGCGACCCCATCCCTGGGATTCCCCAGGCAAGAACACTGGAGTGGGTTGCCATTTCCTTCTCCAACGCATAGAAGTGAAAAGTGATAGTGAAGTCGCTCAGTCATGTCCAACTCTTCGCGACTCCATGCAGGCTCCTCCGTCCATGGGATTTTCTAGGCAAGAATACCTGGGGTGGGGTGCCATTGCCTTCTCCAACAAGGATATACTAGGTGTCTCTTTTCTGATCCATCTTCACCTAAGACGCTACGGACTAAATGTTTTCACCTCACCTGCTCCCTGTCTCTTTCTTTCCTCCGAAGGCCATTCTTTTCTTCTCTTTGTCAAATCCATGCCAGTTCCTAGGGCCTCTGTTGTCACCTTTCCGTGAATGGAGAGCTGAGGTCTAAGGAAATCCTCTTCACCATCCCATCCTGAGCAGCCTCTCCCCTGCCTTGACGTGGGTTTTTCTTCACTGACATGTCTGCCCAGAATTGGGAAGTAGAAACATTAGTCTAGGAGGCCGCAGGCAGTTACAAGTCTCAACTCTGTTGCTCTCAGTAAGGTTGTGTGCTCACTTCCCTGCGTTAGGACTGTTTCCCCCCAACAAAAACACCAGTTGAACTTCTACTCATCCTTTAAAACCCAATTTAGTAGCCACTCATCTTGATAATCCTCCCTTTGTTCCCTCAGACAGAGTTTAGGGGCTGACTTCTCCCCCACAGTGTTTGGTACAATCATTCTCCTATAACAGAAGCCATCACATTACGTTTAACTACCTCCTGGCTTGTCAGTCTTTGTCTACTAGACTCTGAAGTACTTGAGGACAGATTGTAGTTTATTTAGCCTGTATCCCCAGTGTAGATTCCTAGTGTAGATTATCCCTAGGTAACACGGAAAATGAAACATAAATAGATGGATGAAACACAACTGGATAGATGGGTACAAATGGATGATAAAATGTTTAGATTAATTTTATATGGCTTCATAGGTGTTGCATAGATGATGATAGATGTGCCTAATAAATGATAGATATTTAGTAAAAGAATGAAGTATGGGTAGTAGATGGAAGAGAAATAGATGGAACCTAGATTGGTGACTTGATGATTAACTTGTGAATGATGGATATGAAGAAACGAATGCAGAATATATGTTGAGTGGATACTTGATGTATGAGAAAGAGTGGAAAGATAAGTGACAAATGGAATAATGAATGGATGGCTGGATGAGGGATAAAAAGATGCATAAAGAATGGGTGGATGAGGAACTAATAATTGTATAAAAAGTGGTGGATGGCTATTAAGGGCTAGTTAATGGTGAAAAGATGAATGATGGTTGGGTGGATGATAGATAAATAGATAGATGGAATTATGATGGCTGGCTAGGTGGCTGACTGAATGGAAGTACAGGTGATAAATAGATTGATGGAGGATGGATATAGAATGGATGATAGGTAGATGGATAGTGGGTTGGTGGTAAATATATGATAGACAGTTGGTGAAGTCTGAATAGACATTTGGCTAGATGGATGGTGGATGGGTGATAAATGAATTGTTGGTATTTGAATGGATGTATGAAAAATGGATTAAATGATAGCTGGGTAGATTGATGGATGATGTGCAAACAGTTCATGTATAGGCATGTATATCACCATATATATATTTTTGAGGGTCCTTCTTGCCTTGATATTGTGTGACTACCTCTTCCCTGGGAGATGAATGAAACTGATATTTGATATGTTCCTATGAACCAGTCCTCTTCATGGGTGCTTGACCTCGTCATCTCTAGTAACCATTGCAACAACACTGAAAGGCAGATATTGTTGTGCTTACCTTACAAATAAGGAAAATAAGGTCCAGGGGAGGAAGAGATTTTCTCAAGTCTGGTTCCACCTTGTTTCTGTGTATCTTTTCTCCTTCTCCCTCTAGTAGTACCTTATCCCCTCTGCTAACCATTTTGCACTTCCCTGCACCATTCATGGCTTGCCTTCCCACATTCCAACCCTCAGGGATCTTTCTGCTCTGCACTTGAGACCTCCTCTTCACCCTGCCCTTTTTTACATTTCACTGGTACCATGATTGACAGTTCTCAATCATTACAACAGACTCAATAAATACAACCATTTATTGAGTGCCCACCATGTGCTGGGCATTGAGCTTGGTGCTCTACATATATTACTTCATTTTCTGTCCATGAGAGACCTAAACTTAGCTATTATTATTCTCATTTTAAACGTGAGAAAGTTAAAACTCAGAGAAGTACAGTGACTTGCCCAAGGTCATCAGCTAATTAGTGAAGAAGATGGGAGTGAAACTCTGGACTGTTTAGTTCCGAAACCTGCATCTTAAACCTTGACACCATATATCTACTTGGCCACTGTGATGTTTGGTTATCCATGTTCATTTGTGTAAGTGTGTATATACGTGTATCCTCATCTCTTTGTGTCCAATTACTTCATGAATTGGAAGAGAGATACTTTGTCACACATTTCCTAAACCCTCTTCAGTATCAGATATAGAGAAGAGCCACAGAACACTAATGAAGATAGAGCCACCTTGGACAAACGAGTTCAACCTCTTTATGTTCCCAGTGAAGTTACTCCAGGCCAGAGAAGTGATGCAATATGCTCAAGACCACACAGCACACTGAAGGACTGGGCTGGAACCTGAACCTGAGCCTTGGTGCTCAGCCAAAAATGTATTGGGGTGGGGGGGTGGGAAAGAAGAAGAAAGAGGAGGAGAAAGAAGAGGACAAGAACAAAGAACAAGAAGGAGAAGAAGAACAAGGAGGAGAAGAAAGGAGAGGAAAGAGAGAAGAGAAGGAGAAGCAGGAGAAGTGGAAGAAAGAGAAGGAAGGAGGAGAAGGGGAAGGAGAGGGGAGGAGAAGTGAAGCAAATGTAACTCTTAGGCCACACCCAATGTAAATAGTCTCCATTCCACTGAGTGGTATAAACTTAATCTTGCTCAATTCTGGGTATCTTGTTTCACTTTCCCTGCTCAGATGACCTGCTTTCTCACCTCCTGGTATGTGCAGAAAGAGTCATGGTCCAGGGGGCCTGCACACCTTCTCGGACATCTAGGTTCACAGCTTTCTTAGGTTTAACCCAGGATTGAGGCCATAAATTCTGCTCTCTGATCCCTTAAGATTACCTGAGGTTTCTGTATTCTTTTCTCAGGGTCACACACCAGTATGTACTCACTTTATAGCTTCCTGTATCTGACCTTCTGTATTACTTGGGATGCGAATTTATCTAGTGTAACACAGGCCAAACTGTGTCCCATATAAGACAGAGTGATGCTGAAGCTAAAGCTCCAATACTTTGGCCACCTGGTACGAAGAACTGATTCACTGGAAAAGACCCTGATGCTGGGTAAGATTGAAGACAGGAGAAGAAGGGGATAACAGAGGATGAGGTGGTTGAATGGCATCACTGGCTCCATGGACATGAGTTTGAGCAAGCTCTGGAAGTTGGTGATGGACAGGGAGGCCTGGCATGCTGCAGTCCATGGTGTCACAAACAGTTGGACACGACTGAGCAACTGAACTGATACAAGATAGAAATTGATTTCTCTCTCACTAACCAGTAGAGGGTAGGAAGTGCAGTTGATATGGAGTCCCCTGGTGTCAGAGATCTTAGCTCCTTCCATTTTATTGCTCTGATATCCTTCTCACGTGGCTTTCAACTTATGGTCTAAGACGGCCGCTCCAGCTTTTGAAGGCATGTCAAACTCCAGCTGGCAGGAGTAGAAGAGGAGTGATGATAGAACGTCCCTTTTTTCTTTAAATACATAACCCAGAAGTTGCACACACCATTGGGTTCACTTGTCCTTTGTCAGTACCTAATCATGTGGCCACATCTAATTGCAAAGGACACTGGGAAATGTAGTCTTCAGCTGAGTGACCATCTGCAGCTACAGAAGGGGAAGTCTGATAATTGCCTGATGACTAAATATCTTTGCTACACTTCCTTTCTCCCCACTTCCCAGATAATCTTTATCTCATTTCCTACAGAGGAAAACCAATTTTGATTCACCTATTCTTCCCACTCTGTTAGTTACAGCATAAATTGTATATGCTCAAATTCTTCAGGGCTTTGACTAAATTTCTATAATTTTTCCAAACCAAAAGCTTGGGACTTTGAGACTCAAAAAAGAATTTCTTCCTTTTCTGCCTTGTCTAAGGTGCTAGAGGCCACTAACAAACAGGGGAAAGGAAAGGCAAAGTGTAAAAGAAATGCAAGTGACGTCTTCAACATTACAGAATGCTTACAGCGACAGATACAACCCAGACATCTCCCTTTCCTGACAGCTCTTCTGGTGGCTTCTCTCGACCTTAGATTCTTAGTCTTGGCTTAAATGTTAACCCCTCAAAGAGGTGTTCTCTGCCTACCCTATTTGTTTCCTTCATAACAGACACCATGATATGTAAGTTATAAATATACACACTTTATTTGGCTTGTGAATGACATGAGGGAGGGATCATGTCTGTCTTCTCATCTGTGTATCTTCAATACTTGGCACAATGCCCAACACACAATAGATGCTCAACAAATAGATTGAATGATGAATTTGCATACCACGGCTTCATGAGGTGGAAACAATATTCAAATCTTTTCCCAGGCAACTAAGTGGCTGGGAGTGGCTATAACTATATTTACACTTAGTGTCTCAGGAAGACCTATGTTTCTTTGACTCTAGAAGTCAATGTATCAACATGAGTGGAGTTTTTCTCAGTGGATGCCAAGGAGAGGCATGCTGGAGAGCTGGCTGAGGCGGGGCAGGGAGCGGGGGGACTGCTACATCTTGAGAAATACCAGTTATAGAGCTCCCCATTCACCCCCAACCAATATCAAGATGCTCCCACCCATCCAGGACTTAAATCAATCCAGGAAAAAACGGAAGACAGGGAAAGTTTCACTCACTCAATTTCATTCAAATCTGAAATAGTTTTTTTTTGCCTAGATTTGATTGAAGTTTGCATTTTTTGGCATCAGGAAAAATAGAAGCTCAGGAGAAGCAAAATCCTTACAGAAAACGGAGTGTTACATTTTTTTGCATGTCTGAGTACATGGCTGAGAGGTGTGTTTTGGCCACATTAAAATGATGCCATTCTGGAATCACAGATGGATTAACTTACGAAAACTTGTAATCACAGAGTGAAAGTCACTCAGTCTTAGAATCACAGAAGGTTAGAATCATAAACTCTATTCAGAAAGAATGTTAGAGATTGTCTTAACTTGGATTCCCCTGAGACCAGAACCTGCGACAAGGATTTCAGTGCCAAGTAGCCCAGGAAGCAAGGGGGGAATTTGGGAGACTGAAACAAAGAAGGGAGGAAAAGCAATTTTAAAAAAGTGACAGAGCCAGTTTCCAATATGGGTAAAGGTGCCCTATCTCACGTCTGACCTTCTCAGCAGCCAAGGAAAGTCAACTCCAGTGAATAAGAGACTGAGACAATAATCTACTCACTTCAACCCCCCACCCGCATGATAGAGGGCTGCCTCTGGAAAGGGTCAGTTGATCCCAAGTCCTGGCTGGGAGTTACCAAGGCTTCAGAGAAGCCAAATGACTGACAGGTACTTGAGGTGGGATACCATCAGTTTGCTGGGAAGTTACCACCACAGCTCCAGCCAAAGTCAGCAGTGTGGGATGCCAATAATAACCAGGGATCCAGTTTTACCCCAGAACAAGAATTCCCTTCTAAAGTCTAGACTGAGAGTCTGCAAACTACACCAGTCTAGGGGATGCATTTTGTTTCATTTTATTGTTCGGTCGCTAAGTCGTGTCTGACTCTTTGTGACCCCATGGACTGCACCACGCCAGGCTTCCCTGTCCTTCTCTATCTCCCAGAGTTTGCTCAAACTCATGTCCATTCATTTGGTGATGCTATCCAACCACCTTATCCTCTGTCATCCTTGTCTCCTCCTGCCCTCAATCTTTCCCAGTGTCAGGGTGTTTTCCCATGAGTCAGTAGGCTCTTTGCATCAGCTGGCCAAAATATTGGAGCTTCAGTTTCAGCATCAGTCCTTCTGATGAATATTCAGGGTTGATTTCCTTTAGGACTGATTAATCTCTTTGCTGTCTGAGGGACTCTCAAGTCTTCTCCAGCACCACAATTCAAAAGCATCAATTCTTTGGTGCTCAGCTTTCTTGATGGCCCAACTCTCACATCCATACATGACTACTGGGAAAACCATAGCTTTAACTATTCGGACCTTTGCTGGCAAGTGATGTCTCTGTTTTTCAATAAATACACTGTCTAGGTTTGTCATAGCTTTCCTTCCAAGGAGCAAGCATCTTTTAATTTCATGGCTGCAGTCACTGTCCACAGTGATTTTGTAGCCCAAGAAAATAAAATCTGTCACTTTTCACCTTCTATTTGCCATGAAGTGATGGGACTGAATGACAGGATCTTAGTTTTTTGAATGCTGAGTTTTAAGCCAGTTTTTTCACTCTCCTATATCACCCTTATCAAAAGGATCCTCATCAAAAGGATCTTTAGTTCCTCTTCACTTTCTGCCATTAGGGTGATATCATCTACATATCTGAAGTTGTTGATATTTCCCCCAGCAATCTTGATTCCAGCTTGTGATTTATCCAGTCCAGCATTTCCCATGATGTACTCTGCATAGAAGTTAAATAAGCAGGGTGACAAATATACAGCCTTGATGTAATCCTTTCCCAATTTTGAACCAGTCTGTTGTTCCGTGTCCAGTTCTAACTGTTGCTTCTTGACCTGCATACAGGTTTCTCAGGAGCCAGGTAAGGTGGTCTGGTCTTCCCATCTCTTGAAGCATTTTCCATAGTTTATTGTGAACTACACAATCAAAGGCTTTAGCATGGTAAATGAAGCAGAAGTAGATGTTTTCTGTATTCCCTTGCCTTCTCTATGATCCCACAGATGTTGGCGATTTGATCTCTGGTTCCTCTGCCTTTTCTAAACCCAACTTGTACATTTGGAAGTTCTCGGTTCACGTATTGCTGAAGTCTAACTTGAAGGATTTTGAGCATTTTTTCATTAGCACCTTGTTAAAATGAAATCAGGATCTAAAGGCCTTTAGGAGATGCCCTCAGTCTTCATTTTGCTATATGCCCCACCACTCCCCATTGCCCACATATTCTCAGACTTTTGTCCAGCCTGCAGAGCCATCTGGCCCTGAGGCCCCCATATAGCAGCTCCCATCAGCTGCAGGGCCCTCAAGAAGACCTTTGTCTCATATCTGTGTCTCCAGTTCCCTCATGCACAGCCTGGCCCGTAATACGGCCCAGTAAATCTGCCAGGGAATGGCGCTTCTGCTTGCATTTTTCCCTGCCTGGGAGCTCACTCCTTTCAAGGCTGCCTGTTGTATTGTCTACTACCTGCCCCCACCCCCTCCTGCCCAGGCCCCAGTCATTCCCAGTGGGGACTGGGGGTGAAACTCCCTGCTTGGGGTGAGCAGCAGGTTAATTTCCTCCTGGAGCTTCCCTCGGCAAACAATGAGACAATGGCGAGCCGGAGGTGGCCTGCGTAAGACTGCCGTGGAGGGGAAGTTGTAATCTGTGCGTGAAGCCAGCGGGCGGGCAAAGGGGCGAGGAAAGCAGCCGGGGCCAGACCAGGCCCTCCACCCAGCCGGCCCCTGGGACCAACCTGAAGGTCACCTGAGTCGCCCTTGAGGAAAACAGCCACGAACCACCGGAGTGAGGAGAAAACACGGATGGGTGGGGCACGCCCCCACACCCCTTCCCTGTCCAGATGGTCCTAGTTCCCCTCTGCATAACCCCAACTGCCCACCTTCTGAGCCCTGCTGGCAGGGAGTCATCCCCAGACAGACACCATCTGAGTCTGGCTGTGCTCTGGCGGTGTGACCTTGGGGCGTGTTACTTAACCTCTCTGTGCTGTTGGTTCCTTATCTGTAAAAAAGAGAATAATACCACCTCCTTCCTCTGGTTGTCAAGAGGATTCCTCCATCATCCCATAGGCTTGTATTGAGCATCTGCTATGTGCAGACACTGTGTCAGACGCTGGGGCTACCACTCTGAACAAGACAGCGTCCCTGACCTCATTAACTACAGTCTTAACATGGAGATAGCCAATAACCTAGTAATCACACCATGAAATTACAACAGTGATAGGTGTTGCCAGAAGAGGAGGTAGCAACCTTAGGACCAAACAACATGAAACTCAATCTAGTTTGCAGGTCAAGATGGGCTTCTTCTAGGAAGAGGCAGTTAAAAACTGAGCTGAACAGGGCACAGAAGTTTACCTGGCCAAGGGGGATGGGTGTAGGGATCAATGCAAGGCTGAATCCTGGAACAAAGTTGGCATCAATGAGGAAGAACGAGGAGGCCTGGGCACCCATGACAGGAGTCTGTTCTTCATCTGGAGGACAACAGGAGGCCACTGAAAGGTGGAGTGGAAGGAAATCATTCCACTGGCTTTCAACTGATGCAGGACAGCACTTAGCACAGTACCTGGGCAGGTGGGGTCCCTTCTCCTCGGCAGGCGGCCCTGTCCAGACACGTCAGGCACAACAAACCACTACTTTCCTACCCTTCCCATCATTGCGCCAGGGCTGGGTTTTGCTGTGTTCCCTCACGGCGGCTGAGGATCAGGGGAGAGGGAGACTGACTGAGCATACCAGTGGGTCCGGCCCCCTCTGGGGGCGAAGGATGAGTCAGAAGGGCAACCTGAGACTGTACAGGAGGACCCCCAGACTCCTCTGCATCTCAAGGTGGCTCTTTGCCCCTCTTCTCTCACCCTAGTGGCTCTCCTAAATCCAGCTCTGGCCTCAGGAAGGGAAAGCAGCTGCAGACAACTCAGGGGTATCCCCATCCAAGGTCATGACCCCACACATCCCTGGGAGTTGAGCAGCCTCATTCAAAGCCACACCCATGCTCACATTCAAAGCCAGCCTTGAGCTCTGCCCAAGCGAGTGGCTTCAGACTCACAGAAAGAGCAACTCCCACCCTGGGAAGCTGTCGCTACACCCTTCATGGTCCTTCTTCTTGATCATCTGAGTGCTATGAGCCTCCCTTTTACCAAGGAGGAAACTGAGGCTTGAGAGGGGGAGTTCCCTGCCCACACTCAGAGCCGGGAAGCAGCCTTGCCTGGTCTCAAAGCCCATACTCTGAGGGCGCGTCTCCTGCAGCATCGCCTACGCCACCCCCAACCCCTGTGGGTTATTTTGCAGACATGTCACTGCACATGTCAGAGCTCTTGGTGGTTTCCCATGAATGAAGCCAAGGCCCTTCCTGGGCTACAAGCCCCCACCTCTCTCTCAGCATGGGCTTCCCCCTCCTTCCCTCACCTGCACCCACCTCTGAGCCTTAGGAGCCCACCGTCCCCTCTGCAGCCTAGCCCGCTTCATTCATGCCTCGGCTCTCTGGTCTCCCAGCAGAGGCTCTCCCCCAACCCTCACACCCTGCTTCACTTTTCCCCATCTCCTCTTGGCTTTAAGGGGACTTCTGTCTGTGGATTGAGCCTTGGTCTCTTGTGCTCACTGCTGTGTGCCAGTGCTTGGCACAATGGTAAGTGCTTAACAAGTTATTTGTCTCATGAACGAATGAAGGAGGATGGAGGATCTTCATCCCACCCCTGCCCCAGTGTATCCCCCAAACCTGCCTCACCAACACCCCCCAATACCTCACTTGCTCGTGCTGAGCTTTATCGCCTCACTGGACCATCCACAGGCCTTGGCAGGTCCTGGTCACAGGCCCCAGGCTAAGGCGTGAGAGGACCAGATCCCAGCAGGAACCTGTGGCTTGTCCAAGGTCACAGAGCCCTAAAGGTCACAGGGTCACAGTTGTCTGAAGGGGTGTCTCGTGGCGGCCCATCACAGGAGTAGGCACCTCTTCTAGGAGCGTCCAATGTAACGGGAATCCTGAGGCTCCAGCTCACCCCCTTTTTCCAGAGAAACCAGTTATGTTTGGGGGGTGGGGTGGTGTTCTGCTGCCAGCAGCTTTCCTCCTCCCAGCACTGGGACTCCAGCTCCGAGTGTTCCAGGAAATCCAGGCCGCATTTCCCTCCAGGAGCCGCCGCCCAAAGGGACCCTCTGGGGAGAGACAGAGCATTTTTGAGGAAAAGGGGGGTGAGGGTTGGGGGTGTGGGAGAAAGAGTCACCAAAAAAAAAAAAAAATTAGTGACTGGGCCAGGAATGTGCCTGGGTGAATTGGAGCCAAGCCTCCTGTCACATCCACAGCTGTGCCGGCCAGGGCGGGGTGCAGGGCGCAGGCGGGGCCGGGTCACTCTCCGGGCAGGACACCAGCTGCCAACCTGCTCCTGCTGGACTCCCTGCCACCAGCCTGGTGGGGGAGGAGCCAGGCAAGCATCTGGGCCAGGAGTCAGGACCCGGGGCTCTGTCACCCTAGCCCACTCGCCAGCTGGGGGGCCTCAGTTTCCCCCTCTGTGCAATAATGGGATTTGGAGAAACGCTGAGACAGGGTGACTTTTCAATCAGAGATGGGGGTGAATAAAGTGAGGGCAGCCACACTCTGTGGCAGAGGTTCTGGACCTGGGCTCTAGGACTCAGGGACTATGTGAGCTTGGATAGGAATGAAATAAAAACTGTACAGTCACCAACCTCTAACTGAAATTCAGAGTTCCCTTCAAGTATGAATGGGGACCACGAGCCCCGGGAGGGTCAGCAGTGACCTTGCCACAACAGAAGTTGGAGACACTTGTCTGACATCATCACAGTGCGTGTAGACACCCCCCACACACATATTGTTTAAGCTCATCGAGACCCCAAACCTGCCTGCGCACCTTTAACTTAATGTCTTTATAAAGAGGCTCTTCTGTTACTACATCGCGAATTCTTGCTGCTGTTGCAGTCATGGCATCTCAGTATGATTGACTTCCTTTGTAACTCTATGCACTTTATTTTATGTGGCTAAAAACCATGATTGTGATAAGGGGTCCATCCTACCACCAGATGCCAAAGTGGTCCACAGGACAAAAAGTTAAAAATCCCTGCTTTACATGCAGCCATTTTTGGTTGTAAGTGGGAAGGTACTCTGTATATTGACTTGGAACAATGTCAAAACACTGTGCTAAGTGCAATACAAAAAGCAGGATGCATCAGTGTCCGTGTAAAAACAATCTGGGTACCTACATTTGCTTGATGTGCAAGGAGGCCCAAACTGGAAACAGTGGTCATCTCCAGGGTCCCAAGGAGATCCATCACTCAACACCTCGAGTACTGATTTCTCCCCCTGTGCATAAAAATTCAGAAAGAGTGAGGCTTCCGGGAAGATGACTGTGACTGTGGTGGAAACGCAGTTTTTGAATCTTTCCAAATCCCCACATCAAAATAGGTGAAGCAACTAGTTAGCAAACCAAAACCCCACCGCCCAGATTTACATCCAAACCAGGTGACAAGCCGTCCCTACAAATCCCCAAATACAAGTGGATGGAGATCAACCTGCACAGGATCTGGGTCTTCATGGGAGAACACTCACACTGTATTTGTCTCCAGGGATACATGACTTTTAATAATAAAGTCGCAGTCACTGCCCTGGGGCCCAGGATTAGTGGGAGACACAGTTAATCACACAAAGACATATAAAATTGCAACTGTGGCCAGAGTAATTCTAAGAGTTCCAGATCCTGAAAGTATACAACAGAACCCATGTCAAACAAATCATGGTTGAGAAAAAAGGACAAAGCAAAAAAGAAGAAAGAAAGAGCCCGGTAGACAGACACACAGATAATCCCCTTTGCAGACCCAGCTCAGTGGCCAGGAGACAGAGCAGGCAGCTGTCCACCCGTGTCTGCTCCAGGGAAACTACCCAACCCTCAGCCCGAACCTCAACACCCACCACCCAGCGTCTTCCTTCACGATGAATCATGTGTTTGTGGACTAAAGATAAGGTGATCTAGCCAGGAAGTCTGCAGAGTCATTAGCATGGAAGCAGCCCCTCAGAGCGGAAAAAACACAGACCTCAGAAGCTGGAGACGTGGGTTCGAGTCCCAGCTTGGCCACATAATTCACAGTGGCCAGATACTCACACAGACCCTGGAGGTACAGAGAGCCCATATCTCCCAGGTCTCACATGCACATCTTAGACGCCTCTAGACTCCAGGTGGGCTCTCCTGCACCTCAGCTCCTCTGTGCAGAGGGAAATCGGAGGCCCTTGGTAGCCACTGGACTGTCTCTCACAGGGATGAGGATGAAGGCCTGTGCCCTCTCGCCTTAGGCTTTCCAGATACTCAGGTGGCACCGACAGAGCCCTGGCGACCCAGCCGCACTTCTGTCCACTCTCAAGAGCAACTCCAGGAGGTAGGTGCCCTCATCCCCATTTGACAGATGAGAAAACTGAGGCCCAGAGAGGGGAAGGAGGTGACCTGAGGTCACACAGCTCTATTGTGCTTTGACCCTGGTTACTCGATGGGTGCATCTCACCCCCCTCCCCGGGGAAAACAAGTCTGTCCTGGCAACTCTGGCCTCACGCCCAGTCTGGAAGCCAGCTCAGGGGTGCGGCTGTCTCCCTGTGAACAAGACTATTTTTAGCGTCAGCAGCAGGGGCCAGGGGCCAAAGCCAGGAGTGACAATGGGGGGAAGGGGGTGGGGCTGCTGGCGGCCGCCCCCGCACCCAGCAGCCGCCCCATTTCCTCGAGGAACCAGGCTGTGCACAATACAAGGAAAGCCGAGTGGGGAGCGGCTGGGGGCTCCCGTGGGGGTGCTGACCTGGCCCATCAGGGCAGCTGGGGGACTGGAGGAGGCCTCTGGACCAGGGGGGAAATGGACCGTTAGTCCAGCTGCCTGGCCTGGGCAGAGATGATCTCTCATGCTTTATACACACACACACACACACACACACACACACATTCATTCTCTCTCTCACACACACCTCAATCTGCCTCTCACACTCAGGCTCATTCTGTGTTTCTTTCTCTCACATGTACTCACCCATACACAGGCGCACATGTGCGCACACACACATATACACACACAGGTTTTTTCCTAACTCCTACAGTCTCACTTCCAGCCTCAGAGGCAGAGAACTGGGGCCCTGGGGACTCAATGAGGTGACTCTCACAAAGGAGCTGATCCTCCCCAACCAGGAGCTGATCTGGGGTCCAGGTGAGAAATGCCATCATGAGCACCCCAGACCCTCTGCCAGGCTGTGGCTTCTCGGGGAGGGGTGTCCCTGCTGGGGAGGGTCCTAGGCTGGGGCCCCCAGTCAAGGGGGAGTCGTATGACAGGAGCAGGAAGGTGGCTCCCTCCAGCCTGGCAGCAAGGGCTCCTTCCTTGGCCTCTACACAGGGGGCTCCGGTGCTGCTGGGCAAGATCCCTGAACCGAATTTGACATCTGAGGTTCTCACGGGTCCTCCCATGGCCCGGGGCAAGAGACTGTGCCTCCGGTTCCCTGCCCCTGCACTGCCATCCGTCCCACCTCCACACCCTGGCTTATGCCATGCCCCTGACAGGGGTGCCCTCCTGGTCTCCCCATTCTCCTGCCACCATCAAAGCTCTGAGAGCAAAGACAGCGACATTCTTATCTGCCACCATCACACCTCCAGAACTAAGTACGGCGCCGGGCACATAGCTGGGGTGCAATAAACACCTGTCGAATTAAATCCTTGTCTCCTGCTGGGGGCCTCCTCTCCCCTCACCAAGGCCAGAGTTATCTTACTGGACCTTCTCCTCTGCCCAGTGAGGCAGACACATTCATCCCCACCTCGGGGAGGAGAAAACAGACTAGGAGGGAAGGCAGCTTGCTGAAGATCACATGACAGATAGTAGCCTAGGCAGGACTCAGTCTGGACCTGGGATCCCAGGCTGTGTCCTCACAAGCCCACACCTTCCC
The DNA here is from genome assembly GCF_963930625.1 of Muntiacus reevesi. NCBI lineage: Eukaryota > Metazoa > Chordata > Mammalia > Artiodactyla > Cervidae > Muntiacus > Muntiacus reevesi. The sequence continues at coordinate 58,857,115 of NC_089250.1, forward strand.
CCGGCCGTCAGCTCTCAATCTGGAATTGATGTGGTCTAAGTGCCATCACAGTCAAGCTGCCGGATGAAAGTGACGATGGGACAGGGGAGACGGGATGGAGTTCCAGATGCATGTTAGAGATGGGACCAGCAGGACAAGACGCAGGGGTGAGGTGGGACGAGTCAAGGCGGTCCCTCCTTGGTGTTGGGCCTCAGCAGCGGCATGAAGGGAGGCCCTTTACTGACAGAGAGAATTGCAGAAGCCAACAGTGGTGGGCACGTTGATGGGCACGCAGATAGCAGCATCTAGAGCTCAGGAGAGAGCCTGGATTCACATGTCAGGTTTTTTTTTTTTTTTGGTTGTTTCCCACAGTTTGTGGGATCTTAGTTCCCTGAGCAGGGATTTAGCCTATGCCCCAGCAGTGAAAGCCCTAACCACAGGACCACCAGGGAATTGCCTACATGTTAGATCTACATTTAAGAGTCATCAGGGCATGGGTAGGCTAAAGTCGCGGGGCTGGGTGACATTACCTGGGAGTGAGTCCACAGAGGAGAGAAGATGGCAGAATTTTACTATGAGAGTAATCAACGCTGGCATGAGTGAGGCTCCTTTGCCCCAAGACTTCAGGTCTTTGTTCAAACGTCCCTTCAGAGAGGCCCTCCCTGACTACCCTCATAAAAGAGCTCTGCTCACCTCTCGGGCTTTACAGCCTGACCTGATACTATTGTACACTGATTTGTTTCCTGTGCCTTGTCTGTCTCCTCGTGAGACTGGGGGCTGCTTGACCTGGAACTTGGTGTCTCCTCAGAGGGACTTAGTTTCCTGCTAGGAGGCGCCCAGGAGCAGCCTGGCACACGGTGAGCCCTTCGTAGGTGTTTGTTGAATGAATGAATGAATGAATGAATGAATGCCCTGGACAGTGCCCATCCGTCACTCAGTTGCACTCAGAGTGTGTGAGTCACTGAGGCCGGGGACTGTGGGCTCACCTTGGTGGCACCAGCATTGCGTAGCACAGGAGTGAAGGTGGCATCTGTTGAGGGTCCCTCCACAGGGTCCCATCTGTGGAGTCTGGAGTGGCAGGGGTCCAGAACCCTGGGCCAAGGGCCTGGCCTGTCCCCAGCCCACCCCTTCCCCTCTCCCCTGAGACTCCAGACTCTGCTTCCTCTCTTGCAGCTGTATCTTCCGCCTCCCAGCCTCTTCCTTTCCTCCTCATCTGGGCCCCTAGCTACATCTCCTCAGGACTTTATCTTCCCTTCAGCTGCTCTGGAGGGACAGAGGCCCTCCCTACATCCTTTCCTTCCCTGCCTCCCTGGCCTGCGCCCTAAAGCCTCCCCCTCAGGCTCAGCGCCCCAGCCATCCTCTCTTCTCCCCTCCAGCCACTTCCAGGGGGTACAATGGGGCACAAGGCCAGACAGGAGTGGCCAGAGGAGCCTTGGGGTCCTTCCAAAGGCCTCTGAGCCTCCAACTTACTGCATGATCTCTCCACTCAAAAGGCCAGCTCGGAAACTCAGCTGTCTGTGCTCCAGTCCCCAGTCTGCCACTTGTTACCTGTGTAGTTTTAGGCAAGTCACTTAACCCTCCTGTGCCTCATTCTTCTCAGGTGAAAAATGAGGGTCAAGACACCCACCTACTTCACCTGGAAGAGTAAAATATAAAGCCTGTCAGGCCTTTAACAGAATGCTTGACACAGAGAGCTTGTCTTAACACGAGGGCGTGATGCCACTGCGTGGAAGTCTTTGTAAAACTGCAAAGCCCTAAATGACCCTTGGCTGTGTATTTGTGCCATGTTTCTGACCCAACAAACCCAAAACTCTGAAGGAGGACCTCCTAGTGGCCCCTAATCTATCCCAGATGTTCTCTACCATCATTATCCTAATCAGTACATGATCAATAACCTCCTCAGGCTTTAGAAAGGCCACAGACAAGGGTTGAGGTTCCAGAGAACACCCTAGAATAGCACCCCTCCAGCTAAGCCCACTGTCAGCAGAGGCCTCACAATAATCCAAATCAGGGAAGAGTCATTATTATTCCATTTTACAGATCCGGATGCTGGAGCTCAGAGAACTTCCAGCTCCCTGACCCCAAAGCCCTGGCTCCACTGCTGTCCCCAGCTGACTGACTGGAATCTTGGCCCAGCAGTCCACACCTGAGCTCAACCTGGGGACTCCTTTGAGCTCCCCAACACTCCTGCTCAGCAGCTTCTCCCTCCCATTTTCACCAGGTACTTGCCTGTCCTTCCAGGATCCTTATGCCAGTCAGCCCAGGAACATGCTAAGAAGCTTCAGTCATGTCCTACTCTTTGCAGCCCGCCAGACTCCTCTATCCGTGGATTTTCCAGGCAAGAATACTGGAGTGAGTCGTCATTTTCTACTCCAGGGGATCTTTCCAACCCCGGGATAGAACCTGCATCTCTTGCATCTCCTGCATTGGCAGGAGGGTTTTTTATCACTAGTGCCACCTGGGAAGACCAGGAAGAGCCAGCAACAAATCAACTGCTCTTTCCCCCTAGATTCCAGAACAAGAGAAGCTGGTGTCACGGTGAGACTGGAGGCCCCAGGCCTAGATTTGCGTATCAGTATTACCAACAGCCCCCACATGGAAGGGGCTCTTATTCCCGTATTACAGTTTGACTCAGAGAAGTTAGGTGAACAACTTGCCTAAGGTCACACAGCTAAAGAGGCTGTGAGCCAGAGTTGAAACTCAGGTCTGTTGGATTCCAAAAGGCTTGCTGCCAACCATCAAAGAGTTGAGTGACATTGAGTGACTTCTTTCCCAACTCTAGTCCTTAAATGCAGATAGCAACATGTTGTTTGTTGAGTTGTGAGAATTAAGTGGAAGAGTTTATAAGGGGCCCAGAACAGCACCGTGCACATGAGTGTGGTATTGCTGAAGGACCGGGGGCACTGAGGTCAAGCCAATCTAAGGTCAAGACCCCACTTCACTTTTGCTCGTGGAGACAAATGCTGTATCTCTCTGAGCCTCAACAGACTCATCTGGAATACAGGAATGATCAGCCACTATCATAAAGATGATCACCAAAGATCAATTTTTTCAAACTTAAAGACATAATTCTCATACAAATAAAAAGTAAGCATGTGCCAAGGGGTTCCCTGGTGGTCCAGTGTTTAAAAATCCGTCTTGCATTGCAAGGGTTGTGAATTTGATCCCTAGTCAAGGAATTAAGATCCCACATGCTGGGGGCATCTAAACCCGAGCCCCACACTACTGAACCTGCACACCACTGCTAGAGAGTCAGTGCGCTGCAGTGAGGATCCTGAATGACACAACTGAGACCCTGTGTGGGCAAATAAATAATTCTTTTTTTAAGTGCTTGTCCTCCCTGCTCTCTCTTGGGCCCACATTCTACGAAACCGTGTCTTGCTCTCAAGAGGCATAAGTCATCTCCCCCAGCAAAGCTGCCCAGGTTGCGGAGGAGGCAGCATGCAGCTCCTCTTTGCTTGGCTCTCAGAGCACGTCATGGCCCTGATCATGGCCTGAAATTCAGCTAGCCCTTCCTTCTGGGTGCTTTGGGAGAGTAGCTCCATATTCTGACTTGACTGTAAAACACTTCATAGATGTAGGAGCTGGTGTCATAGATGAAGAGCATAGAGGAAATGTTGGTGTTGTACTGTTATTTTGGCCAAGAAAAGTTTGAAGTCAAAAAGGGTGCTAGAACTGCACAGCTCATTTTACCCAGAAATAGAGAAAGTTCAAGTTTTAGATGACACTGAAAGCGGTTCAGGAAGTTTTGGTTCCTGGAAATAATTAAAATTTATACCAAGAACAGAAAATGAGAAAAGGTACTTTTTCCTTGAAAATAAAGACCTCGCTTAAAAAAAAAAAGCACATGCCAAAATTATCTGTAATTCATTAGCATTTAACCAATCAGCAGGGCCATTAAGCTAGTCCAACGAGTATAAGAAAGTTTATAACCAATGAAAGACAAAATGCTGAAAAATGATTGCAGAGTGAAACTGCCTAAACTCCTACAGGGCAAAACAAATGCAACCTTAAGGATGACCTTTTCTACTGGACAAAAATCATAAATAAACCTACAAGTGAACACAGAACTTCCCTGTGTTCGGGCCCTAGCAGATGAGTAAATGACAAGTCAGAAAAAGATCTGTTCCCCTAGAGACTTAGATAACCCTTGAGTGGGCCTGTTAAAAGGATGCTCCAGCATGTTTCTGAAAGGACACACAGTTCTCCTTTTGCATTATTGCTGAGTGTGGGGTAGTTTTTTTTAACCTGAGGGTGCAATGCAATAACAGAGGTAGAAAGGATTTACAAATTTATTATTTGTGCAGTGTCTCTGCCCACCAAACCCAGAACTCTGGGGGAGTCCCTCCGAGCAGCCCCTATGATAGAAAACAAATGAGGTACACAGTGAGCTAGGATTGCTTGCAAGGCTATAAACTCTTAACAAACACCACCTTATTCATCTTTTAAAAAATTCATTTATTTGCTTTTGGCTGTGCTGGGCCTTCTCAGGTTTTCTCTAGTTGTGGCAAATGGTGGGGGGGTACCCTCAAGTTGTGGTGTGCAGGCTTCTCACTGCTTCTCCTGTAGCATAGCACAGACTTTGGAGCACAAGAGCTTCAGTAGTTGTAGTACATAGGCTTTAGTTGGCCTTCAGTATGTGGACTCTTCCTGAACCAGGGATCAAATCCACGTCCCCTGCATTGGCAGGCAGATTCTTAACCACTGGGCCACCAAGTACGTCCCTTTATTTATCTTTATTTCCTTCCAGATCACTCTGAATGTCAGGGTTGGAACAAGGGTGAGGTGATACTGAACATCACACAATCCATATCCTTTACATGGAGTCCCTGCTCACCCACTGGCTGTCTGGTAGGGTCTGGAAAAGTGTTTAGTTCTATTTATTCAATGACTATTTCCTGGGGGGCCTACGTGCTGCCAGCACTGTCCTGGGTACTTGGGATGAAGCAGAAAGCAGTCCCTGACTTCAAAAGCCTAGAATCTAAACAGGAAACAATCAACCAAGATAAGGTAGCTGGGTTTCTCTGGTAGCTCAGACAGTAAAGAATCCGCCCGCAATGTGGGAGATCTGAGCTTGATCCCTGGGTTGGGAAGATGCCCTGGAGAAAGAAGGGAATGGCAACCCACTCCAGTATTTTTGCCTGGAAGATCCCATGGACAGGGGAGCTACAGTCTATGTGGTTGCAAAGAGTTGGACACAACTTGAACGACTAACACACACACACACACACACACACACACACACACACACACACACACACACACACACACACACACACACACACACTCAAAAGCAAAAGAACAGGGGTGAAGAAGAGCAGGGCTGCCAGCTTCCGGGCCAGCAGAGGAAAAGTATTTTTGCCTGGAAGATCCCATGGACAGGGGAGCTACAGTCTATGTGGTTGCAAAGAGTTGGACACAACTTGAACGACTAACACACACACACACACACACACACACACACACACACACACTCAAAAGCAAAAGAACAGGGGTGAAGAAGAGCAGGGCTGCCAGCTTCCGGGCCAGCAGAGGAAAAGCTTTTCAAATGGTGACATTCAAGTTGGTGCATAAGGAATGAGAGGATGCCAACCAAGGAAAAGGCTGTGGGGAAGGCATCACAGGTGAGAGGCACAGCACGTGCAAAGGCTATGATGCAGGAACCAGCTTCAAGGACGGAGCAAAACAGTGTGGCCATTGCTTAGAAAGTGGCAGGAGATAAGGTGAGGAGAGAAACCAGGACTTGTGGTAAGGGTGGAGGGGAATCTGATCAGAGACTTAGATTTAATTCTAAACATGATGGGAAGATACTGGAGTGTTTTGGTCAGACACCTCTGTTGCCCCATCTCTGAAAGGAAGAAGGCAGTCTTGATTTCTACTTCAGGGCTCCAATCAGGGATTCTGATGGTGAGGTTCCTGAACTGGCAGCATCAGCATCCCCTGGAACTTGTTAGAAATACAGATTCTTGGGACCAACCCCAAACTTACAGATCAAACACTCTGAAAGCGGGACCCAGCAAGCTGGGTTTAACAAGCCCTCCGGGTGATTTTGATGATGTACAAGTTTGGTAACCACTGTGCTGGAATCAATTTTGTCATTCAGTCACTCAGTCATGTCCGACCCCATGAACTGCAGCACACCAGGCTTCCCTGTCCTTCACCATCTCCCGGAGTTTGCTCAAACTCACGTCCATTGAAGTCAGTGATGCCATCCAACCATCTCATCCTTTGTCGTCCCCTTCTCCTCTTGCCCTCAATCTTTCCCAGCATTAGGGTCTTTTCCATTGAGTTGGCTCTTCGCATCATGTAGCCAAAGTATTGGAGCTTCAGCTTCAGTACCAGTCCTTCCAATGAATATTCAGGGTTGAATCAATAACCCACAAGTTAGAAACGCGACCCCGAGTCGCCACCTCATGTTATTTTATGGGAACTACAGCCTGGATACACATTCCATCACCAGCTGGCTGGGAAGAGGAAGAGCACTTTCCACCAAAAGGACACAGACCGTGGTCCTGGACAGGAGGGCGGCTTTAGAGTGTACCTGCCCACTTTCCTCATATGCAAGGACACACAACATAGGAGGGCTTCCTCAGTGAATAACTTCAGGTTTTTTCCCTGCTACAGTTGGGATAAAGCCCAGATTCCTGGCCTGGTCTGCTCTCTCCCTATCTTCCTATCCTCACCCTCTCTGTCCTCTCACTCATGCACTCCCCGTCAGCTTGCTTCCTCTTTGATTCTCAAACACACCAAGCATATCAGGGCTTTGGTACTTGCTGTTCTGCCTGGAAAGTTCTCCCTGCAGACTTGCATGGCTCATTCCACTTCAATCAGATTTCTGTTCCAATGCCACCTCCTTCAGGAAGCCTTAACTATACCCAAGCAGCCCTAACCCTATTTCTATGACCCTGTCTTCTTTTTCTTCCTTCCTGACATTGTTTTATATGTTTATTTGATCTTTGTATATCTTTCTGAGACCATGAGTTCCAATAAGGCAGGGATGTTCATTCTGTTCACATTATAGCTCCAGTACATACAGTTGGTGTGCAACAGATATTTACCAAACAAATAAATACACTGTGAGACAGGTCTTACCACCCTCTTTCTGACCAATGGGGAGACTGAGGCTTAGTAAAGTGACATGACATGACTAACTCAAGCTCATACAATGAGTAAGGGGCTGAGATTCATACAGAAAGAAGGAGTTCTGGAAGCTGATGTATGAGCTATGTTCATAGAGGCTAGAAGAACTCCAGTAACCCTGGAGTTGCTGAGGCTAGGGAGACTTTTTTTCTTTTTTGGCTCCTCTAGGTCTCCATTATAGCGTGTGGACTTTTTTCTAGTTGCAAGAGAGCTTATCTGCCCCATGACATACGGGATCTTAGTTCTCTGACCAGGGATCGAACCTGTGTCCCCGGCATTAGAAGGCAGATTCTTAATCATTGGACCACCAGGGAAGCCCCTAGCGAGACTCTTCAATCTGGCCATCAAGCCTCCATCACCCAAGGTCAGCAAGAGGCACTTAGGAGTTTTAAAGGATGTTCTTCAAGGTCAGGGGACAGAGGGCAAGGGTCCAGTGCCAAGATCTCAAGTGGGGCAGCATTGTCAGGGGTGTTGGGCAGTCCCACTGGTAGGGGTGTGGCCTGGGCATAGAGCAGGAGGAAAGCAGGAGTGCAGACATCCTGCAACGAATCCCAAGTCAAATGCGGTATTCAAACACTCCATTATTAATTAGCATAGGTGAAAATCTTGTTTTTAACAATCTGAGCCTGGGACTAAATTCTATTTTACAGCAAACACAGTGTGTGCGTGTCGGGGGGGGGGGGGGTCATTGTTTTTTGTTGCTTTGTTTTTGCTTTTTTGGCTGAACCAGGAGGCTTGTGGGATCTTAGTTCCCCAACCAGATATGGAACCTCAGCCCAGGGATTGTACCTCGGCCCTTGGCAGAGAGAACAGTCCTAACCACTGGACTGCCAGGGAATTCTGGGAGGCTTGTTTTGCTTCATTCATTTTAATAGGCTTTATTTTAGTTTTAGGTTTGCAGAAAATTTGTGCAGAAATTATACCAAGTACCTCTATACTTCTTCCCCCAACACACCCAGTGTCTCCTATTTTTGACATCTTGCATTAGTGTGATACATTTGTTACAACTGATGAACCAATACTGACACACCATTATTCAGGGAAGTCCATAGTTTACATTAAGATTCACTTTTTTATGTTGCAAGGTTCTGTGGGTTTTGACAAATGTGTAATCTTGTATTCAAATGACAGTATCATAGAGAAGGGTTTCACTACCCTAAAAATGCCCATGCATCATCTATTCATCCCTCCTGCCCTTCCCCCAAATCCTTGGCAACCACTGATCTTTTTATTGTCTATAATTTTGCCTTTTCCAACACAGTATTTGCTTGGTTTTAATAAACAATGAATCTGCCAAGAAAGCAAATAAGTTGGGAACAGATCAGGTTGTGCTTGGTTCAGAACTTTACCTAGAGCTGGGACTCACATTTTGGACCATCACAGCCATGCAGTTGTAGTGTTTGAGTAGTCGGAGCTCCTGATTCAGCCCACAGATTCACAATGAGTCCACTTACAGTCGTGCCCTCCCAACTACAAGTCATCCCCTGGTATCCAGGGAGGAATTGGTTCCAGGGCCTCCTGCAGATACCAAAATCCACAGATGCTCAAGTCTGTGGATATATAAAATTATATAAAATGGTGTATAGCATTTGCATATACCCTACATACATCCTTCCATATACTTCAAATAATCTCTAGATTACTTATAATACCTAAAACAATGTAAATGTCATGTATTTTGGTGGTGATGGTTGTTTTTTTGGCTGCAGTTTGGAGCATGTGGGGTCTTAGCTCCCTGACCAGGGATCAAACCCAAGCCCTCTGCATTGGAAGCAAGGAGTTGACCACTGCACCTCCAGTGAAGTCCCAAAGTCAAGTAAATAGTTGCCAGTGTGTGGTATATGCACATTTTGCTTTTTAGGTCTTTCTGGAAAAAAAAAATTTTTTTTCCCCAAATATTTTCAGTCCAAGGTTGGTTGAATCTTTGGATATGGAGGACTGACTGTACTTCGTGACAATATTGTGCCCAAATATTTATGTGTTGTTTTTTATTCTTTTTTAGCTGTTCTGGGTCTTTGTTGCAACACACGGGCTTTCCCTAGGTGTGGTGAGTGAGGCTGGGCTACTTCCCAGTTGAGGTGTGCAGGCTTCTCACCATGGTGGCTTCTCTTGTTGCAGAGTCAGGCTGCCTGGAGCACAAAGTCAAGTGGGCCTTAGGAAGCATGACTACGAACAAAGCTAGTGGAGGTGATGGAATTCCAGCTGAGCTAGTTCAAATCCTAAAAGATGATGCTGTGAAAGGGCTGCACTCAACATGCCAGCAAATTTGGAAAACTCAGCAGTGGCCACAGAACTGGAAAAGGTCATTTTCATTCCAATCCCAAAGAAAGGCAATGCCAAAGAATGTCCAAACTACCACACAATTGCACTCATTTCCACGCTAGCAAGGTAATGTTCAAAATCCTTCAAGCTAGGTTTCAGCAGTGCATGAGCTGAGAACTTCCAGGTGTAGGAGCTGGATTTAGAAAAGGCAGAGGAACCAGACATCAAATTGCCAACATCTGTTGGATAGTAGAAAAAGCAAGGGAATTACAGAAAAACATATACTTCTGCTTCATTGACTACACGCTAAAGGCTTTGATCGTGTGGATCACGACAAATTGTGGAAAATTCTTCAAGAGATGGGAATACCAGCCCACCTTACCTGTCTCCTGAGAAACCTTATGCAGGTAAAGAAGCAACAGTTAGAACTGGACTTGGAATAACGAGCTGGTTCAAAATTGGGAAAGGAATACATCAAGGCTGTATATTGTCATTCTGCTTATTTAACTTATATGCAGAGAATATCACGCAAAATGCCAGGCTGGATAAAGCTCAAACTGGAATCAAGATTGCCAGGAGAACTGTCAATAACCTCAGATATGCAGATGACACCACCCTTATGGCAGAAAGCAAAGAACTGAAGAGTTTCTTGATAAGGGTGAAAGAGGAGAGTGAAAAAGCCGGCTTAAAACTCAACATTCAAAAAACTAAGATCATGGCATCTGGTCCCATCACTGCATGGCAAATAGATGGGGAAACAATGGAAACATTGATAGACTTTATTTTCTTGGGCTCCAAAATCACTGAGGACGGTGACTACAGCCATGAATTTCAAAGGTGCTTGCTCCTTGGAAGAAAAGCTTTGACGAATCTAGACAGCATATTAAAAAGCAGAGACATTACTTTGCCAAAAATGGTCTGTCTAGTCAAAGCTATGGTTTTTCCAGTAGTCATGTATGATGTGAAAGTTGCACCATAAAGAAGGCTACGTGCCAAAGAATAGATGCTTTCGAATTTTGCTGGAGAAGACCCTTGAGAGTCCCTTGGACAGTGAGGAGATTAAACCAGTCAATCCTAAAGGAAATCAACCCTGAAGAGGTTGGAAGGATTGATGCTGAAGCTGAAGCTCCAATACTTCGGCCACCTGAGAAGAGCCGATGACTGATTGGAAAAGACTCTGATGCTGGGAAAGATTGAGGGCAGGAGCAGAAGGGGGAGACAGAAGATGAGATGGTTAGACAGCATCATCAACTCAATGAACATGAATCTGAGCAAACTCCAGGAGATAGTGAAGGACAGGGAAATCTGGCCTGTTGCTGCCCATATGGTCACAGTCAGACACAGCTTGGTGACTGGACATTTCCTCATGAATCGGCCATGCACTTTAACAGAAATACCACTGAAAGTATGCTGCATCCCCCTCAGCGTCATATAAGGGATAGGTCAATCTGCCCCATTACTGGTGGTTCTTTATCATCACTTGATCCGTTTCTTCACTGTAAAGTTACAATGTTACCATTTGTAATTAATAAGTACCCTGTGAGGAGACACTCCAGGACTATGCAAATATCCTGTTTCTTGTCAAACTTTAATCCACTATTGCAATATCCATTAATGATTCTCTCCTGAAACAATTATGACTAGAATGGTTGCCAAATGGTAAATTTTTAATTCCTCTTTTTCTACATTTACTTGTTCTTTTACTGTTAAGGGCTTTCCTTTCCCTTATGTGTATATATGTATGTATGTATGTGTGTGTTTATACCTTAATCTTATATACACTCTCTTAATCCTACTCCAATCAGACTCTTGCTCGCATTTTTCTATTTACACTCTTTCCTGTCAAAGTAACAATGCCCTCCATTTGGCGAAATCAGTTCTTGATCTTTATCTTCCTAGACCTCTCAGCAGCATTTGACACAGTTCATAAATTCTCCCCGCCTTGAAATGTTTTCCTCACTTGGTTCCCAGGGCCATTTTCCTCACTAGCTGCCCTATCTCAGGCTCCATTGTTGGTTCTTTGTCTCTTAATGTTGGGGGCCCCGGGGCCTGAGTCCTTAGCCCTGCCCTCTTCTCTGTCTATGCTCACTTTGTTGGAGATTTCACCCAGCCTCATGCCTTTAAAAATCATTTCCACATGATGACTCCTGTGTTAATCTACTCGGGCTGCCATAACGAGATACCACAGACTGGGTGGCTTAAAAACAGAATTTTTTTTTATTTCTCAGAGTTCTGGAGGTTGAAAGTCCAAGATAAGGGTGCCAGCAGGGCTGGTTTCTGCAAGAACTCTCTTCCTGGGTTGCAACCTTCTTTGTGTGCCTTCACATAGCCTGCCTTCTGCACACACACACACACACACACACACACACACACAGAAAGACAGAGGAGACACTCAGATGTCTCTCTGTCTTCTTCTAAGGATTACTGAATTAAGGCCCTACCCTCATGACCTCATTTAATCTTCATTACCTTCTTCAAAGGCCCCATCTCCAAACATAGTCACAATGGGGGGTTAGCGTTTTGACACAAATTCTGGGGAGACACAAGTCAGTCCATAACAACTACCAAAATTATAACTCCACCCTGGGCTCAGATTCACAAATGCAACTTCTAACTAGACCTCTCCACTTGGAAATCTGATAGGTGCCTTAAATTTAACAAGTTCCAAATATTAATAGAACTGTTAATTCTCCTCTCCTTTCCTCTGCAAGAAAGTTCTCCTTCTACAGACTTACATATCTCAGTTAATGGCAAATTCCTTCTTGCAATTCTTCTGGGCAAAAATCTTGGAGTCATCCTCAAGTCCTCTTTCTCAAATACTCCATCATCAATCTGCTACAAAATGTAGATTAATTTCATAATAACCCCCAATTATTACCTTCATAATAATCCCAAAGTCGAACTTTGGTTCAAACCATCACCATCTTTTGTCTGGACTGTGGCAGCAGCCTCTTTATCTGGTCTCTCTGCTTCAGCTCACTCACATTCCATTTGTTCTACACTCATCAGCTACAGAGATGAGATCCTGTAAAAATGCAAAGTATATCCTGTCCTTTCTCTGGTCAAAACTCTCCAATATGGCCCACCTCACTCATAGCAGAAGCCAAAGTCCTTACAATGACCCACAAAAGTGTGCATGAACTAGTCCCAGGGGAATCTCCCTGACATCTTCTTTCTCTTGCTTATTCAGCTCAGCCATCCTGTCTACTGGCTTTTCCTTAAACCCACCAGGCATGAGTCCACTTCACGGTCTTTGCCTATTCTCTGCTTGGAACAATCTTCTCCCATATACCCTTGTGACTCCCCACCTCACCTCTTCCACGTGTTTCCTTAAGAATCACCTTCCCAGCAAGGCTTCCATCGACTATCTATTTTAATTTACACCATAGCACTCCCTTCTGCCTTCCCTGCCTTGTTTTCCTCCATAGTGCTCATCACCTTCTGACAGAGCACATCTCTCTCTACAAAACGTGAGACCTGTGAGAACAGGGACTTCTCTGTTCCCAGTTGCACCCCCATAGTAATCACTCACATTGACTTTACTCTTGTTACATGTCAGCATATTTTTAAGGGCTTTACTGTACCACTTGGGGGCGTCCCAGGTGGTGCAGTGGTAGACTCCACCTGCCAACTCAGGGGATGAAGTTTCGATCCCTGGGTAGGGAAGATCCCTTGGAAATGGAATAGCAACCCACTCCAGTATTCTTGCCTGGAAAATTCCACGGACCGAGAATGGTAGGCAGGCTACATACAGTTCATGAGGTTGCAGAGTCAGACACAACTGAGTTACTGAGCATGACATGCTGTTATCACTTATTTAATCCTAACAAGGGCCCTTAGAGGTGGGTATAGCATTATAGTAATGCTACATAACAAACCATCCCAAATACCCATGCCTTACGGCAGCAAATGCCGATTTCTCCCTCTTCCACCTGCATTTGGGGTTTGGCTGATCTCAGCTGGGCTCTGCTGGGTTTGACTACTACATGTGTCTCTTATTCTTCTGGATTTGATGTGAGGGATTTGGATAGAAACTACTGCTTTCCTACATTGACACAGAGCATTCTCCTCCTGCCTGTTTAGTTTCCTGACATGCAAAAGAGAAAGAGTTCATGGGAAAAAAAAAATAATACATGCAAAAGAGGAGACTTCCCTGGAGGCTTCCCAGTGGAGAAGACTCTTCTCTCCCAATGCAGGGGGCCCAAGTTTGATCCATGGTCAGGGAACTAGATCCCACATGCTGCAACTAAGAGTTCACATGCCACAATAAAAATTGGAGATCCCACATGTGGTGATGAAGACCTGGCACAGCTAAATAAATAAGCGAAAATACAACCTAAAACTTAATACTAGGAACTCCCTGGCAATCCAATGGTTAGGACTCGGCACTGTCATTGCCAGGGGTCCAGGTTCAAGATACTGCAAGCTATGTGGCTCAGTCACCCAAAAATAAGAATACAAACAAAACACTAAACTATGAAACTATCCTTATCCCAGACTTTTCTATGGCAACTTTGACTGACACTGTTTCAAAAGATGGAATATACTAATGACAGTCCCATCCTTATGACAGAGAAGGAAATTCCAAGGAGGCAGCTGAAAACATGAGAGATCTCTTAAGGCCTAGGCTGAACTTACACATTGTCATATTCATTCACATTCCATTGGCCAAAGCAAACTGCTTGGCTACATCTAATATCAACAAAGTAGAGAGTATCAATCAGTCCTAACTGGGGGAGAGACTGAGTCATTGCATAGTAATCAAATTTGCTGCAAGATTTGTCATATGCACCCCAATGTTCATAGTGGTACTATTTAGCCAAGAAATGGGAGCAACCTAAGTATCAATAGACAGATAAGAAAGATATGGCGTGCATACATATACATATGTACACAATGGAATATTAGTCCACCATAAAAGAATGGAATATTGCCATTTGCAGCAACATGAATGGACATAGAGATTAACATACTAAGTGAAATAAGTTAGAAAAAGATAAATATTATATGATATCACTTATATGTGGAAATGAAAAATAACACAAACTTATTTACAAAATAGATCCACAGACATAAAAAACAAACTTGCGGTAACCAAAGGAGAGTGGGGGAAGAAATGAATTAGGAGTGAGAGATAAACGGGCTTCCCAGGTGGCACTAGTGGTAAAGAACCCGCCTGCCACTGCAGGAGACTTAAAAGATCTAGGTTATATCTCTGGGTTGGGAAGATACTCTGGAGGAGGGCACGGCAACCCACTCCACTATTCTCGCCTGGAGAATTCCATGTTCAGAGAAGCCTGGCAGGCTACAGTCCATGGGATCGCAAAGAGTCGGACACGACTGAGCAACTGAGATTAACAAATGCACACTATCATATATAAAATAAACAAGGATTTATTGTGTAGCACAGGGAACTATATTCAATATCTTACAATAACATGTAGTGGAAAAGAATCTGAAAAAGAATATATATACATATATATAACTGAATCACTTTGCTGTACATGTAAAACTAACACAATACTGTAAATCAACTATACTTCCACTAAAAAAAAAAGGAGGAAAAAAAAAGGAAGAATCCTGAAAATAAAAGGCAATCAGTATATTATCCTAACAGGAAAAAAATACAAAAGTATATGTCATGCTATATCCTCTCCCCTTTCTTTCTTCCTTCTCTTTCTCTCTTAACAGATAAGGAAACTAAGGCTCAGAGAGGTCAAATAACTTCTCCAAGATTTACTACTAGTAAATGACAGAGCTGGAATCCAATCAAGTTGGAATCAAGGTTACACATGCCATGTATCTGAGGACCAAGATGTTTGGGCTTTCTTTGAAGGGAATGCAATGCCACTGAAAACTCTTGAACAAGAAAGGAGCAGTCAGTATGCAGAGCACATGGGAGAGGGAAAGAGGAGGGGCCCCCTATGATAGTCACAAAATTTCAGGTCAGAATTGATAAGGGGCTGGGCTGGGGTAGTGTCAAAAAGGGAAAACAGGGACTTCCCTGGTGGTCTAGTGGTTGAGAATCCACAAGGTAATGCAGGGGACATGGGTTCAATCTCTGGTCAGGGAGGGAACTAAGATCCCACATGCCATGGAGCAACAAAGCCCGCTAGCCGCAACTACTGAAGCCCATGCACTCTGGAACCCGAATGACACAACCAGAGGGCCCGAGTGCCACAACTAAGACCTGATGCAGCCAAATAAATATTTTTTAAAAAATCAGTAAATGCAAAAACCAAATAGAAAGAAAGACGTAAGAGACAAGTTAAGAACATTTTAAAATGTTTTTTTTTCTTTGCTACATGTAGAAACAAAGTTATCTTTGTTGTACAAAGAAAAAAAATCAAACAAAAAATTCACACTGTGCAGACAAAAGTGTTTAAAGTAAAATTTCCCTCCTCTTCCTTTCTCCTGGAATAAGTTCCATTAAGAGTTTATGGTAAATCTTTCCTGAACTATGTCTAAAGCCACATAATACTTATACATATACCTGTAAAGTTTTTTAAATGTGTTCTCACCAAACTTTTGTCTCTTGCTTTTTATCACATACTAGTATGACAAGATCAGTTTTCTATTTCCAGAAATCACTTTTAAGGGCTTTGCCACTTACTAGCTGTGGGATCTTGCACATGTGGCTTAACCTAAGACTGGGTATATTTAATTTATAGCTTCGGATAAACATGAACCTGTCACACAGAGCCATTATGAGGATTAAATGAGTTAATACACAGAAAGCATCTTGTACATTCTGACATATTAAGAGCTCAAAACATACTAGCTCTCCCTATTAATAGATCCATGTTTAGCTATACCATAATATACTTAACCAGTTCTGTACCCATGGTCACTTAGTGTGCTGTGTTGTTCATAAAGATGGTGACAATGATTCCCCCACCCCACATATTTGACTCTGCAATATTACTCTGTTTTCTTTTCCATCAAGAGACTATTTCTAGTCTCCTTGAATCTGGACATGTGATAGGCATTGATCAATAAAATGTAGTGAAGATTATGCTATAGCACTTCAGAGAACTTCAGAACCTAGGCCTCAAGAGGTCTTGCTGCTTTGGTTTTTTCCTTTCAGAGGCCATCATGAGGAAGCCTGAGCTAGCTTGATGAAGCCACGTGGAGAAGAACCTAGGCCCTCAAGCCAGCAGCCCCAGCCATCTGCCAGACTCGTGAATGAGGCCATATATGTATGACCAATGAGTTTGCTGACTTGCAAACTGACTGCAATGCAGCAGTAAGCCCAGGTAAAACCATGTACAGCTGAAAAGAGCTGTCCCAGCTGAGACAGTACAAGTTGCCAATTCACACAAACATAGGCAAAAAATTACTGTCATTTTAAACTACTCTGTTTTGGGATGATTTGTTAAGCAACAATAGAAAGTTGATATGCGGAGGTTCTTATGCAGTGCCTATGGCTCTGGTTGGAATGTAAGCTCCATTTCTTAAGTGACCTTGGGCATGTCCTGCAACCTGACTGAACTTCAGTTTCCACGTCTGTATAGTGGGATACTTTTAGTTCCTACCTCACTAGGCTGATGTGAGGATAAAATGAGATGATGAACATTCAGTGTGTGGCACAGGACAAGTACTATGAACATTTTAACTATGACTGTAGCTATTGTTATTGTCTAAAGAAAGTTTAATCTGAGAGCTGTGCTATGGAGGGACAGAGGAATTAGTATTAAAGATAACTAAGCTGTTTTTGGAGGCACCATAACTACTGAACATTGGAGATTGAGAACTTTTTGGAATCAGAGACCTATACCAAGCTGGCCTGGAAGACAGCAGGGGTTGGGTCTCAACTGTGACCTACACAGTGTGAGGGGTTATATGCGTGTGTCTGGGTGAGCCCTCTGAATGACGTCACACATGGAGGCCGGAACTGGGTAGAAGAATGAAGAACTGAGGCTGTGGGGGCTGCTGAGATCATTGGAAAGGTCTCATGAGGGTTACACCCTGGGACTTACTCCTACTCTTTTCAGATGAAATTCCGGACTCCTAACCATGGCCTGAATGCCCTGGCCACCTTTCCCACCTTATTTCCTACTCTTCTTTCCTTCATTCCGAATGCTTTGGCTGCCCTGGCCTCCTTCCTCAAACTTATCAAGCTTTTTCCTGCCTCAGGACTTTTGTTCTGTCTTTCCCTCAGAGGGGCTTCTGAACCACTCAAGCTAAAGTTCTCCCCTCACACCTACTTATCTTTTTCCTTCATAGCGTTTGTTCACTTGTTTACCTGTGTGTTATTTGTTATCACTTTAGAAGGTGAGTTTTACAAGGAACTGGTATCTGTCTTGCTCATATCACATCCTCAGCATCTAGCACACTGTCTGTCTCATGGCGAGTGATGAAAAGCTATGAACTGAATAAATGTGAATAAAGATAGGGGAAAGGAACCAGAGAGTTAAAAGACAGCTGAAAAGCTAAATGAAGGCCTCATTTCCTGGAAGATAGCTTCACAGAAACCTAGAATCATCTTGTCTAACCTGTGAAAAACTAAGACTCATAAAGCAGAAGTAACTAGCGTGAACTCTAATACTTTGGCCACCTGATGCGAACCTACTCATTGGAAAAGACCCTGATGCTGGGAAAGACTGAAGGCGGGAGACGGGGATGACAAAGGATGAGATGGTTGGATGGCATCACCGACACAACGGACATGAGTTTGAGTGGGCTCCAGGAGTTGGTGACAGACAGGGAAGCCTGGTGTGCTGCAGTCCATGGGGTCGCAGAGTCGAACATGACTGAGCAACTGAACTGAACCGAACTAGCGTGATGGCACTCAAGAGAGTCATTACTGTGAACTTTCAGTCCACTGAGGTCAAATGCCACAGACCTCTCTGACAGAGAGAAGAGGCCCAGAAAAGGTCACAGCCACCTCCCTGAGGCCACCACTGTATGTCTGCAGCTGCCACCACTCCATCCCTCAGGGGAGGAGACTGTCTCTTTGACAGCAGAGGTGCCAATCAGCTGAAGCGCTGTGAAAGGAGAGCTGGAGAAGGTGGGGAGGCCCATCCCCTGGGTCAAGCAGCTATTCTGAGGCAGCTCAGGGATAAAAACCGGTACCAAAATAACCCAGCCTTCTCGCCCTTGTTCCAGACCTCACACCTCTGCCCCACCAAAGGTGAGGCTAACACCTGAATTCCTCTCAGTAACACACACACCAGCTTTCAGCAGGGCCTGCAGGGAACAGGGTGACCATCAGACTCAGCCCTGTCCACGGGGAGGTCACAGTCTGATGGAAGAGGCAGGCCAGGGACGGTGAAGGACAGGGAGGCCTGGGGGACTGCAGTCCTTAGGGTCGCAGAGTAGGACACAGTTTAGCAACTGAACAACGACAGCAAAGGGAGGGAAGAACCCCAGAGGAAAGGATCCCTGGATTGGTTCAATGGACATACCGAAGTTAGCCAGTCCAGGAGGTGACAGTAACAGAAGTAATTGCCAGTGCAAAGGGAGGGAGGCAACACGGAAAAGATCCAGGAACAGTCTGCAGTTTTAGTGAGTGGGAGCCTCAGGAAATTTTAATGAGAGCGGCAGAAGAGGCGGCTAGAGACGGCGGGGGCGGGGGTGAGAGAGGATGGCGACAGTGTCCAAATTATGCAGAAACTCCGGTGTTAACAGAAGAGCTTGCGCTCTTTTTGGTGCACAAAGGAAAGTCTTGGGAGATGTTCAACCAAGAGGACGTCATAATCAGTTTTGCATAATAGAAAGTCCCCTATACCTGCCTTGGGGAGGTTGCCCGGGAAAGTGGGGTGGAGAGGCAGATCGAAGAGACAAAATATTATATTCGGGCTAGGACTCCTGATGAGCAGGAACTGGGTTTAAGTCTCCAAAGGGCTAGTACCGTCACTTCTCGACTCCTGCGCCACCCCACTCCTGGGGCCCAACTTTCGTTTACTTGTTCCGGAACTCGAAGTGTGAGCAGAAAAAAATGTGCTGCTGGAACCCCGACCCTAGACGAGGGACCAGTGAACGAGACTTCAACTCCCAAAATGCTTTGCTCTCCAGCTCTGCAGGTCGCGCATGCTTCTTTTCACGAAAGGCGGACCGGCTTGCAGACTGTAGGACTTGCCAACTGGATGAAATGCGGGAAACCTAGGGACCGCCATCTTACCTTAGGTCAAACCAATTGTACACTTAGGGGGAGGTTCGTGTTCTCTCTCTCGTCAGCTCGCACAGGTACTGCAATAAAGTTCGCTTAATTATTTCAAGTCTCCTTATTATGATTTACGATAGGAACGCCTTCCATTTTGCGCCGCAGTTCAGAACTGAACCCCTAGGGATTCAATGAGACATCCCAGCATGGCCGCACTCTGCGAGACTCCGCTGGGGGAGGAGTCGGAAGCGGTCCCTCCCCGCCTCCCGGTCGGAGGGGGGTTTCCGCTTCCGGCAGCGACGGCTGCAGCCTCGCTCTGGTCCCTGCGGCTGGCGGCCGAGCCGTGTGTCTCCTCCGCCGCCGCCGCCATATTGTCTGTGTGAGGAGAGGGGAGAGCGGCCGCCGCCGCTGCCGCTTCCACCCCAGGTACTGTGGGAGTTGCCAGGCGAGGTCGTTGGGGGGTGCGGGTGGACCCAGGCGGGGCAGCAGGGCGCGGCTGCCTCTCACGCCTCCAGCGGACTCCCGAGCGACCCTTCGTCTTCCCCTGCCCCCCCCCCCCCCCGACATTCACCAGCCGAGGCCCCTGCAGCTCATCGGAGAGGCCTGGGGCCACTCCCCAGGGCGGGGAGAGAGGCTTTGGGGGCAGAGGCTGATGTGAGGATGGGAGCTGGCTTTCGAGTCCAGCTTATGACCGGGGAGAGGGTTGGACTGGGGCGGGGACTAGGGGGCAAGTTGGAGAAGGGGGTCGCCAGAGGGGGAAGGGAGCTTGAGGGGTGGGGCCGCAGGGGGGGATGCTAGGGGAGGGTGACTAGGGGAGTGATGCCCTCAGTGTAGGCTGGGGTGGACCTTCCTGTGGAGCAGAGCTGCTGGAGTGGAGGCCTCCTAAGGTCCCTCTGGGCGAGGCAGGGCTTCCCACCTGCACACTGGGGTGCAAGGTGGAGGCGACCCGGGGCGAGGTCATTGAGGATAAAGAGGAAGGGAACCTAGAAGTGGGACAGAACGGGTGGAGTTGGAGTTAAGGGTTAGTTGGGACCTTGGATGGAAGAGGAGAGATGCACAGAATGAAAGGTTGGCTGAGTTTATATGTTAGTTTGTGACCTTTTGAAGAGTAGGACTTTTATTTTTGTTTTTCGGTTGTTGTGTTTTTGTTTTTGCAGCGTTGGAACATTTCTTGCCTTGGCAGGTGATGGGTGGAGCTTATGTAGTTTGTTTTTGGGAAGCAAAGTCGAGGTCAGGAGAAGTTGCTTCTTGGCTATTGCTGTTGTGAGAAGGAAAGAGTTCTGGCAGGGAGGTGGCAAATTAATTGGGGAGGCCTGATTACCTTTTCAGCTGCTAAATTCTATGAGAAGTGGGCGTGTGGAGAGGAAATGAAAAGAAAGCTAGAAAGGGAAGATTTTTTTCTAAGAGTTGGAAGAGTCCATTCCATCTAAGAAGTGACAGTACATCTCTGGATTCCCAGTTAGAAGTGCCACTGCTGTTTCCCTGTGTGACCGAACTTCTGTAAATCTCTGTTTTTCTGTCTGTAAAATGGGGATGAAAATATTTCTTAGAGGATAAGTTTGTGGTGAGTGAATAAGAAAATTTGTGTCAAGTGCTTACTACGGTGCCTGGCAGGTTGTAAGTGCTGGATAGACCTTACGTGTCGTTTTCTTAAAGGGCCTACTTGGTATATTCGGAGTTCCGCCAATCTAGGTAAAGTATATGATCAATAATCTGACAGTAGGCGAGGCTTCAGAATATTATATTTGTAGTCATTGTAGTGTTTTGTTCTAAATCACTTGGCTTAATTGTCTTGGTGGACCTTGAGCTGAAAGACCAGGACTAATGCTAGTTCTCCCTCATGTTTTTTTTTAAAGTTCACCTGCAGTTTTACCTAGACAGGTTTGTCCTTCTGTAACTTTGAAATACTTGACTTTCATTTGCTGTTGGAGGAGGGTATGTGACTTGAAGAAAGAATGAAAATATTTCAAGTTTGCTTAGATCAGTTTATCAACTGATTACAAAATTAGGTCACCCTGGGGTAACCTTTTTTAAAAAGCAAAACCCAAATATGTCTAGTTATATCCTTTTATATGGAATACAGTAGAGAAGAGAAGCAAACACACATTTAAGGGAGAACAAAGGGTGAGTTTCTACCTAGTGTGTTAATTATATAACTGTTTAGGGACGAAATAAATGTATTTTTAATCTCTTTTGCTTAGCCAGTCTCTTCCAGAGTGAGTCCTTGGTTTTTCTGTTGTCTCTGTCTCTGAACATACACCTTTAATTCACACACTCTTGGAGAAAGAGATTTTCTTTGGGGACTGAGTTTAAAGCTTTACTTTAGGGTTTGGAGTTGTAGTAGGCAGAATGACCACCACCACCACCCTTAAGACGTCCAAACTCTTAATTCCCGGATCTGTAAACATGTTACATGGTAAAAGGCCTTTGCAGATGCTATTAGGGTTAAACATCTTACAACAGGGAGATTATCCTGGATTTTGTGGGTAGGCCCAATCTAATCACATGCGCCCTTAAAAGCAGAGAACTTTCTCCAGCTGGGAGTCAAGAGAGATGGGGCAGAAGAGGAAATCAGAGAGAATTGAATCGTGAGAGGGACTCCATTTGCTATTGCTAGAGGGGGCCTCATGGAAAGCATGAGAAGGAATGCAGGGAGCCTCTAGTAACAAAGACCAGCCCCGGCTGACAGCCAAGAAGGAAATGGAGACCACAGTCCTACAACCATGAGGAACTGAAGTTGGCCAACAACCTGAATGAGCTTGAGAGTGGATTCTTCCCCAGTTTCCAGCAAGGATAACACCTTGATTTTGACCTTGTGAAACCCTGAGCAGAAGACCTACCCAAGCCCACCTAACTTCTGACCTACAGAAACTACGAGATAATAAATTTCTGTTGGTTTAAGCCACTATGTGTGTGGTTTTGTTACGGCAGCAGTAGAACACTAATATAAATTTTTGTACCAGAAATGGGGTATTATTACCAAAAAACGTGGAAGTGGCAGTAGAAGAGGCCAACAGTTTTTTGAGAAGGAGCATGAGATAGAAAAGGCCTAGAAACAGATTGTTAGTAGAAGTAGTGAAGACTCAAGTGGAAGTGAGGTATACATTGGAAACTGGAGAAAAGATCTTTTTACCTAGTGGCAAATAAACTTAGAATTGTGTCCTGAGGTCATGTGGAAAAGAAAACTTACAACTGATGAACTTGGATGTTTAGCTGAGGAGATTTGCAAGTGAAGTATTGGTTTATTTGTAGATGTGGGTTTAACGGTGAGCTCCTGTGAAATTCACATGAAGCCCTCTAAGTTCTTGAGCATTTTATACTAGCAGAAACAATGTCCGCTTGATTGAAAAACATAGAGTATGAAATTAAAGGGGGCTCTCAACCCTTCCTCTCCCCCAGATTTTTTTTTTTACTAGTAAGAAGCAGGCTGGTAAAACTAGAGATATGAATGTATTTCTTTTCTTTTAAAAAAGGGTGACTTAGAGGGTGAAACCAAGAGCCCAAAGAGGTGGAACTGAAGGTTGCAGAAGAGATTTCCCTGGCTTTGAAATGTAATGGAGTTTGCCCACATTTTGAAACTGCTTTGGACTGATGGATCCACTTTCCCTTATATTTTGCCTGCTTTCTTTTATAGTTATATTCCCTGTTTGAACTGGAATGTTTTTGACTATTGCCTTATGCCTGTCTCACCATTACAGATTGGGAGCAGATAACTAGTTGTCTTTTTTGTTGTTTTTTAAGAAATTGTGCTCCAGGGGGTTGCACTTAATGTATTATACCCAGAGCTTCATCCACACCTGCTTTAGATGGTGAGATTTGGGAGTTTTAAATCGATGAACTTTAGATGAGATTTTTGGACTTAGAGTTGATGTTTAGTGAAATGAGACCTTATGATGAATTGGATGGTTTTTGCATTTGGGAGAGGTATGAGTCTTTGGAGGCCATTAGGGTGGACTCTTCCAAAGATCCTCTGGAATCTGAGTTTGTTACTGTTTTGTGGCAAAAGGGACTTTTCAGATAAAACTGTGGTTTAAGAATTCTAACATAGAATGGTTATCCTGGATTTTCTGGGTAGGTAGGTCCAGTCTGTTCACATGAAAGCAGACAGCTTTATCCAGCTAGAGTTAGATTTGAAGCATGAGAGGGACTCAACCTGCCATTCCTGGAGGGGGCCACGTGGTAAGCACAAGAGGAAATGCCATCAGCACCAGCTGACAACCAACAAGGAAATAGGGACCTTAGTCCTGTGCCCACAAGGAACCTCTTTGAGCCAACAGTCTGAATGAGCTTAAAAGCAGATTCCCCACCTCAGAATTTCCACCAAGGAACATAGCCCTACAGACTCCCATGATTTTTGGCCTTGCATGACCCTAAATAGAGAATCCAGCCAACCCTACATCACTTCTGGCCTATAGAAGCTGTGAGATAATAAATTGTGTTGTTTTATGTTTGTGGTAGTTTGTTCCAGCGACAATAGGAAACTAATTAGAAAATTTTAAAAAGAAAACTAACTAGAGGGGTTTTGCTTACTTTATTTTAGAATCTTTCAGGGATTATTTTCTAGAGAACAAAGACAACAGAGATTATTCTGTAAAGTGGGTATTTGGTCCTGGAAGACCTCACAGAATAATGGTGTTAAGTGGAACCTAGGCTTCTTCCTAGATGTGTAAGCATGTGTCATTAGATGAAGTTTGAAGGGGCTAGATGAACAGCTTGGTAAAACATAGATTCTAAAGTTCTAGGCCATTTTGGTAGAATTTCTATAAATTGATGATTCTTCCATGCCTATAATAAGCATCCTGGATAATTCCTTCATCTTTATTAGCAGAATAAAGCATTGAGTTTATTTGACAATCCTTCCTGATAAATCCTTCCTTTATTTGACAAGACTTCCTGTTTTTTTAGAAGAGCTGAAAATGGGTGATTATTTTTTAGGAATTGATAACCACCTATATACAGTAGTCTCTTCTTTCAGACTTCCCACCCCAACCCAAAATTGTTACAAGGTCTTTCTCCCTGTCATTGCCCACCCCCCCCACCCCCCCCTTTTTTTTGGCTGAGCTGGATTTTTGTTGCTGCATGGACTTTCTCTAGTTGCGGTACACAGGCTTCTCATTGCGGTGACTTCTCCTGTAGCAGAGGACAGGCTCAGTTGCCCCACAGCATGTGGAATCTTCCTGGACCGGGGATCAAAGCCATGTCCCCTACATTGGCAGGCAGGTTCTCAACCATTGGACCACCAGGGAAGTCCAGTCATTGTCATTGGTCACTTGAGGTTAAGAATAAGATTTGGGGACTTGCCTGGTAGTACAGTGTATAGGAATATGCCTGCCAGTAAAGGGGACACGGGCTCGATCCCTGGTCT
The DNA here is from genome assembly GCF_963930625.1 of Muntiacus reevesi. Classification (NCBI taxonomy): domain Eukaryota; kingdom Metazoa; phylum Chordata; class Mammalia; order Artiodactyla; family Cervidae; genus Muntiacus; species Muntiacus reevesi. Next base: position 58,881,966 of record NC_089250.1, read on the forward strand.
GGAAAGATTCCACATACCACAGAGCAACTAAGTCTATGCACCATGACTGCTGAGCCCACAGCATGCTGCAACTACCGAAGTAAATGCGCCTAGACCCTGTGCTCCCCAGCAAGAAAAGGGACTGCAGTGAATAGCCTACGCTCATGTCTACTAGAGAAAGCCCATGCACAGCAATGAAGACCCATAGCAGCCATAAATAAGATTTGGGTATATGTGTGTAACTAAATTACTTTGTTGTGCACCTGAAACTATTGTAGCACCATAGAGCAACTCTTAATTTCTAGAAGAGCCAATACAGTTTTAAAAAAGAAGACGATTTTGGAATCATAATTGCAGAAAAGACTTCTGACTTTTAAGAAAGGCCTTTTTGTTGTTGTTTATCACTGTGTTACTGATTAGATACATAAGATGTGGACTCTCAGCTTTAGTGAAGGGAACTTCAGAGCATGGAGGAAATAAGACAGTTTGTCTTTGAGTTACCTGAATAGAAAGATGATTACAAAATTAGAGCATTTCAGGATATAAAGGACTTTTGTGATTATCTGTTTGACTTTTAGGTTTAGAGTAAAGGAAATTGGGCCACCTGAAGGTTAAGTGACTAAACCAAGTATCTCAGTCCTGCAGCTGGCCTAGAATCCTGGTCCAGGCGGTGGGGATTCGTGGCTTTAAGAATATATTCTCTGTGTACCTCGATCCTGTCCTTTTTCTATATTTTACCTTACATAGGTTATCTCTCTATGCCTCATTTTCCTCATGGGGTCATTGTGAGGATTGATTGAGATAACACATATAACACATTTAGCATAGCACCTAACACAGTAAGTGCCCAAAAGATGTTAACTGTTAACATCTATGATAATTGTTTTGACAGCTGTTTGATATCTTTTGCATAAATATTACAGCACAATTTGTACAAGTTCAGAAATAGAATTACGTGATTTGGCATTGGATTAGGTAAGGACTTACTCTTTTAAGGTAATTAATCATTGGTCTGTCACAATTAATTCTTTGGGTGACCTGGACCAAGTTTGTTTCACAAGAATGTTAGTGTCTTCATACATCTACATTTCTTTGAACTCCTAAAATGGATAATTTAAAATGGTACTGTATCATTTAGTTCTTCCTTAATAGAGAGAGAGAGCTAAGCCATCTAGCTTTTCAAAGGAAGAAATTCCTCTAGAATTGTTAAGAAAAAGGAACTGTTGTCATTGTAACAAATATTTACATTGGGTTATAGGCAATTGGTAGTTTCTCCAAGGTAGAGTTCAGCTGACCTACTTGTTGACCAAACTTTTTTCTCCTTCAATTATAGAAATCAAGTATTATCTTTTTAAAAGTTTAAGGTGAAAGAATTAATAGTATCATACTAAGAGTGACTTTTCACTGGTTTCTACAAAGTGTGTCTTTCAGCCTTAGACATAAGAAATGTACTTAGCAACAGTTACTATGGTGGGCAAGCTTTTATTACATTAGTGATGATAGTGTTTTCTTGCATAGAAAATTTGTGTTATCTGAAGTGAGGATTTTAGGGTTAAATACCAGGGTATACTTAGAATAATGTTTTATAATTTTATATGTGTCATGTCTTAAATGCCTTTATATTGGCTACTTTTTTCTTTTCATACTTTCTGGTCTTGTGGATTTTTCTGACAGATTTTTATTAGCTGAAACATTTTAATCTGTTTGGAAAAGTGAACACTTGGAAATTTTTCTGAAGTTATGACTAATGCCCTAGTGGGCATTTCTCAATTTAGCTCTCTCATTAATGTTCTATAATTTTTAAGAAAGCAACCTTGTTAAAATGAATGGATAAATTATTTTCCTAAAAATTTAATCATGTCATATCAGAAAGTACAAAATAGCCATTTGACCTTATTGGATTTATAACCAGTCAAATGATGTTAATTCTTGCAACAAGCCATGAGTGCCTGGTGTATTTCAGGTAGGTGCTGTGCTTACCTGATCTCTAGATGGTCCTTGACCTCAAACTTAAAATTGAGTGTCATTTTGTTATAATGTATATGTCATTCCATAACTTGGCAGCTTTCTGCACTTGATCTTAGCCAAAAGGCAGAGAAGCCATAGCAGCAGCTTTCTGGAGAGTGTTTTCTTATGAAAACTCTTACTGGCTTTGTATCTTAGGTATAGTTTCTGAAACAGCTGCAGAAATTTGGTGGACAGTGGATTCAGGATTTTTGATTCTTAATGAAATTCTTTAACCAAGATTACTGGGGCTCAGCCATAAAAAGGAACACCATTTGAGTCAGTTCTGATGAGGTGGATGAACCTAGAACCTATTATATAGGGTGAAGTGAGTCAGAGAAAGATAAGTATCGTATTCTAGTGCACATATATGGAGTCTAGAGAAATGGTACTGAAGAATTTATTTACAGGGCAGCAATGGAGAAACAGACATAGAGAATAAACTTATGGACATGGGGAGGGGGAGGGGAGGGTGAGATGTATGGAAAGAGTAACATGGAAACTTACATTATCATATGTAAAATAGATGGCCAACGGGAATTTGCTGTATGGCTCAGGAAACTCAAACGGGATCTGTGTCAACCTGGAGGGGCGGGATGGGGAGAGAGGTTCAGAAGTGAGGGGATATATATATACCTGTTTCTGATTCATGTTGAGGTTTGACAGAAAACAACAAAATTCTGTAAAACAATTGTCCTTCAATAAAAAAGAAAGAGGAAAAAAAAAGATTACTGGGGGAACTAAGGGAGGGAGGCAGCAGTATGGTTGGGAAAAGCGTCAGCTTTGGAATGAGACCAAGTTTGGGTTTAATAACCAAGTTTACTTAACTCTTAAGCCTGGATTTTGTCATCTCTGCAATTGGGATAACAACTACCTTGGGCAGCTTATTTATTAGCCTTCTGTTCCTTCATCTATAAAATGGGCGTCAGTACTTACCTCCGAATATTCTTGTGAGGATTAATAAGTAAAGCACCAGCTAGTTATCATAACTCAGTTGGTAAAGAATCCGCCTGCAATGCAGGAGACCCTGGTTTGATTCCTGGGTCAGGAAGATCCGCTGAAGAAAGGTTGGGCTATCCACTCCAGTATTCTTGGCTTCCCTGTGGCTCAGCTGGTAAAGAATCCACCTGCAGTGCGGGAGACCTGGGTTCGATCCCTGGGTTGGGAAGATCCCCTGGAGAAGGGAATGGCCACCCACTCACACCAGTATTCTGGCCTGGAGAATTCGGGTCGCAAAGAATCAGGCACAACTGAGCGACTTTCACTTCACAACTGAAAATTAAAGGAGATAATTTATAAAATGCCAGGTACCTTTTCCTTCCCTGTCAGTGAAAACTGTATGTTCATTGTCATTTTCTGCTGCCAGGAGTTCTTATTTTTCAGTGAGGCCTTTTGACCTGTACTTCCTGTATCTGATGTGGCCTGTGGGATGGGTGAGGTACTGAATTGCTGCTTAGGGGTGGGTCAGTATGTAGCTCATGCCCAGTGTAGATTGCCTCAGTTACTCATCTACAGTGAACATGGTCAGGTTGTTATCTAGTCTTGGTGAATCTAGGGTTCTGCTGCTTCTAGATAGAAAAGTGACTCCATCTCAGACTTGGGGAAAGTTCAAAGTTTGCTCACCTATGGACTTGTGAATCTGAGATCAGAGATCTTATTCCTGATGGTTCTTTGATCACAGTTTGGGAATTAACTTGTGTATTGTGTGTTAGGGATTTGTTTAGGGGAGAACTTTTTCCGGCATTAACATCTTTTCTGTGTCTTGCTCACTCAGGTAATCCACTAACTTGCTTTCTTTGCTCTGTATTCTTAAATCATACACACACATCCTTAGGCATAGCAGAAACCTGTCTTCATCAGTACTTACAGTCCTCTGTATATTTTTGACTCTGTATAGAATGAATACAAATAGCCATCTGCCTTGGGAGTTGTCCCATCTTTCCAAATCTGATTCTGTATACCACTGTGACATTGTGGCCAGCCCATTCAGGTAAGAGAATAAGGAAGACTCCAGATTGTTGAAAGTCAAATCTCTCACCCCTCCCCTTGCCTCCAAATTTAAAGAAATCCATTTCATTGTAGTATTACAAATGATAGGTTGTTGTTGAATCAGTGTGCAGAATTGGGGAAATAGTGTTTAACTAGTAAAAATAATCCCTATTTAGGCTTTGAAACATAAGATTTGACTTGGGTTCAAACCTGGCCTCAGTTACTTAGTAGTCCTGTGATATTTGGCAGGTTATTTATCCTCTGAATCCATGTTTATTGCTAAAATGGGAATCTGCATCTAATACCATGTCTGGCTTACAAGAGACATTCAAATGATAGTTATTACATATAACTATATGATATATTACATATGGTGTGATATATTACATATATGGGCCATACTTTAGATTACTCTAGGTCCCAATGAATCTTTTGGTTCCGGAGGGTGGTAGCAAGTGGAATAGAGGAGCAGATTGTGACTTTATTTCACTGTGTTGCCTGGTAAAAAGACACAGGTGGTAGCTTCTTTGCCCACCATTTATTGTATTTTATATTATTGGAAACAGTATTGTACTTCAAACTTATGTCAAGTGTTTGAGGTAGAACTGTGTTAATTCAGATCAGACTGCTTGGGGATGTTTGATTTTGGTACTATTAAAATGTAGTTGATTTATAATGTTTCAGGTATACAGCAAAGTGATTCAGAAATATTTGTATGTACTAGAGTAGTTTAGTTAGTGTTAGTCGCTCAGTCATGTCCGATTCTGTGATCTTATGGACTGTAGCCCACCAGATTCCTCTGCCCATGGGATTCTCCAGGCCAGAATACTGGAGTGGGTAGCCTTTCCCTTCCCCAGGAGATCTTCCCAACCCAGGGATCAAAGCCAGGTCTCCCACATTGCAGGCAGATTCTTTACCAGCTGAGCCACAGGAAAGCCCAAGAATACTGGCGTGGGTAGCCTATCTCTTCTCCAGTGGGTCTTCCCGACCCAGGAATCAAACCGGGGTTTCCTGCATTGCAGGCGGATTCTTTACCAACTGAGCTATCAGGGAAGCCCTTGTTAGGATTATATCAGGTGTCATTGTGAAATTTATATTCCAAATTCAGACCCTTAACAGGATTAAAAAAACTTACACTGTTAGCTTTGAACCAGGTAGTTTTCTTCCTTTTCAGTGTTTACTTGGGATCTTGGAATTTGAGGGTTGGGGTGGGTATTGCGAACTTTCAAGGAGCTAAATTGTTAACTTCTTGACCTCTGTATTTTTCCCCAATTGAAAAAACACCATTGATTATGGCATTAGTTTGATAGATGAGGGAGAATCATTTTAAAATAGAGGAAAGAAGATCGCTTCATCTAATCTTCATTTTATTTCCACCATTAACCTGTTTTCTTTTGGCTTATTCTTTCAAGCTATAGGGTTAGGAGGTTTAGGTTGTGTTTATTGTTTTGGGTTTCTTGTGCCAGTGATCTCTGAATGGATGACCTCCCAGAAGAAATGGTAGTGTATTAGTGAACTGTACTTCAAAGCTGTGAAAGATAAATTGTGTGTCTCTTAAAGGAGCACTATGAAAATAGTTTTCTCAGCCTACTGCATGGATTTTGACAATTCAGCTTATGATCTCTTTAGTTAAATCAGAATTTCTCAGCCAATGGACTATGTCAGGGAGGGTTACAGATATGCTGAGATTCTGGTCCCCTCAGCCTTCAGGCCATTTGGGCAGAGTACAGGGCCTCCAAACCAGTGACCTTAAGCCCAAAAGTCTTGATCATTTATCCATTATTAAAAATACTCTTATCTCTTTGTGTTTTGAGTTTTTAAAAGGCTACATGTAAGCGCTAGTTGAGAAAGTTCAGTAATTGAGTATCTTAACAGTTTTAAGGTTCGAGGGGATGCTGATCTGAAAATAGTCTTGATTTAAGTTTAGAAAAGACCATTTTAAAGTGTATCTTTCTAATCCTCAAGCAATTCCCTTTCCACATATAATTCAGGGAGTATACTTTAAAATGTGAGACTAAACCATTAGAGTTTGGGCACTTGTGAAGAAATTTGAGTTCTTTTTTTTTTTAAGCAATAATGTGAAGCAAAACAAGTTACCTTGTATAAAATTGGTGTCCTCATCTGACTCTGAATGCCACTGTATCTTTTCTGGGAGCTGACACTTTGTTAATCATTCGTCAGTCATGGGTCTCCTGCTTTAACATAAATTGAAACCTAGGATACATTGTCTTCCTCTCTTCCTTTCGGAAAGAATGGGATATACTTAACTTAAAATTTTAATTGTTTAATATTTATGTAAATTATGAAGTTAGCTTCCCCCCTCCCCCTTTTTTGACCATGCTGTGCAGCCTGCAGCCTCTCCCCAACCAGGGATCAAACCTGTGCCTCTGCAGTGGAAGCATGGAGTCCTAACCACTGGACCACCAGGGAATTCCCATCAAGTTAACTTTTAAAAATTGATATTTTGTAGTGTTAAAATATCTCCTTTTGTCTAGCTTAACAATTCTTAATTCTGCTGAAGTTTATAGATTTTTCTGAGCCTGTAGTGAAAGCTACAGACCTTTATTTCAAAAAATGTACTGTACACACTACTTTGTATTACTTCAGGGAATTCATGGACCTCCAGTCTCATTGATGAACTCCAGTTTGAAATTGGTTTAGTCCAAATAACAGTTCCCCCATTTTATTATGTTTAATACAGTAACATTTGTATGCTTTATCGTTTTTCACAGTATTTTTTAATTGAAGTATAGTTAATTTACAGTGTTGTGCCAATCTCTGCAGCACAGTGACTCAGTTTTACATACATGTGCATTCTTTTTTTTTAATATTCTTTTCCATTATGGTTTATCCCAGGAGATTGGATATGGTTGCCTGTGCTATACGGCGGGATCTTGTTTATCCATTCTCAATGTTGTAGGTTGCATCTACCAACCTGAGATTCCCAACTTCTTCCTTCCCCCCTCTTCCTTGGCAACCACAAGTCCGATCTCTGTGTCTATGAGTCTTTCTCTGTTTTGTAGATAGGTTCATTTGTGCTATATTTTGGATTCCACATAAAACTGATGTCATACGATATTTGTCTTTCTGACTTACTTCACTTAGTTTTAATAATCTTGCATCCATGTGGCTGCATATGTCATTTTTATGGCTGAATAGTATTCCATTGTGTATATATATGTGCTACATCTTGATCAACATTTAGGCTGTTTCCATGTTTTGGCTATTGTGAATAGTGCTGCAATGAATATAGGGTTGCATATATCTTTTTGAATTACAGTTTTGTCCAGGTATATGCCGAGGAGTAGGATTGCTAGATCATTCTATTTTTAGTTTTCTGAGAAACCTCCATACTGTTTGCCATAATGGCTGTATCATTTACGTTTCCACCTTTAGAGTAGGAGGGTTCCCTTTTCTTCACACCCTTTTCAGCATTTGTTTTTTGTAGACTTTTTAATGATGGCCATTCTAACCAATGTGAGGTGGTACCTTGTAGTTTTGATTTGCATTTCTCTAGTAATTAGTGATGTTGAGCATCTTTTCATGTATCTACTGGACATCTGTAGGGCTTCCCAGATGATACTAGTGGTAAAGAACCCACCTGCTAATGCAGGAGACACAGAGATGTAAGTGCGATCCCTGGGTTGAGAAATTCCTTGGAGGAGGGCATGGCAACCCACTCCAGTATTCTTTTCTGGAGAATCCCATGGGCAGAGGAGCCTGGCTGGTTACATTCCATGGGGTCACAAAGAGTCAGACACAAATAAAGCGATTTAGCATGCACACATGCACTAGCCATTTGTATGTCTTCTTTGGAGAAATGTCTGATGCATCCTGAGGTTTCATCACAAAACTCATGCTGTTGGGGATAATGTAAGGTCTGTTTGTTTTGCTGTTGTTGAGTTGTATGAACTGTGTGTATGTTTTGAAGATTAAGCCCATATCGGTTTGCATCATTTGCAAATATTTTCTCCCATTCCCTGAATTGTCTTTTCATGTTTTGTTTTGGTTTTGGTTTTTCAGTTTCTTTTGTTGTTGTTTTCCTTTGCTATGCAAAGTCATACGTTTGACTAAATCCCATTTTTGTTTTTATTTCTTTTGCCTTGGGAGACTGACCTAAGAAAATACTGGTACAATTCATGTCAGTATATTTTGCCTTTATTTTCTTATAGGAGTTTTATAGTGTTGTGTCTTATGCTTAAGTCTGTAAAGCATTTTGAATTTATTTTTGTGCATAGTGTGAGGGTGTGGCCTAACTTCATTGATTTACTTTCCCAGCACCATTTGCTGAAGAGACTGTCTGTTTTCCATTTTATATTCTTGCCAGCTTTGTCAAAGATTAATTGGCTGTAGGTGTGTGGCTTTATCTCTGGGCTCTGTTCTGTTACATTGATCCATATGTCTGGTTTTGTATCAGTACCACACTGTTTGGATTATTGTAGTATTGTCTGCTTCCCTCAGGGCTCAGACTGCAAAGAATCTGCCTGCAAAGCAGGAGACCTGAGTTCAGTCTCTGGATTGGGAAGATCCCCTAGAGAAGGGAATGACAAGCCACTCCAGTGTTCTTGCCTGGAGAATCCAATGGACAGAGGCAGGCTACAGTCCATGAGGTCACAAAGAGTCGGACACGACTGAGCAACTAACACATACATACATATATACATACATGGTATTGTCTGTGGTCTGGGAGAATTATACCTCTTGCTTTGTTTTTTACTCCTTAGGTGTCACAGTATCCAACAAATATTTCTGCATGGTATTCTGTATGTCAGCTTCTGTGATAGACTCCTGAGACTGCAAAGGCAATATTCTCTGCCTTTGAAGCTTTGTTTAGCTAGGGCGACAGATGTGTGAAACAGTACAGTGACAGTGCTAAATGGAAGAGGTAAGCAAAGTATGCTGTTGGAGTACAGAGGAAGGAGGGTCTTGATCATTGAAAATTTTCTATGAATCTAGTCAGTTCTGTATTTCCTAATTGGCCGAAAGCATACTGTGAACTACTCCATGATTTTTGTTTTTTAAGCTCTAATTGAACTAATAACGGAAACTAAATCAAGAAGCAAATGGTCTTAAATTGAGAGCTTCAACGGGCTTATTACTGTTGCATCTGATTATGCTGAATATTTTCTTTGCCAGTATTTTTCCCTAGTTATCTTTTTAAAATAGTTTTAAATTTATTTATTATACTTATAAAATTACATGTTTAATGTAGGTCAGGGATTGCTAACTGAAATACCTGCAGGAGTCAGGCCAGTAAGATAAATGTGTAGAATTGTTCAGGTTTACCTGTGGCATCTTTGACTGGATAATCACAGTCAGCAGATACAAAGTGATGTGGTCAATGCAGGAATGCAGAATCATTGTTACCAAAAAGACAGACCTACCTACTTTTTCTCATTTCTTCTTATAAGAAACTGAACTTTAATTTGGTTTTTAGTGTTGGCAACCAAGTTACACTTAAAAATACTAATTATTTATCACGAAAATCTTTAACACATAATTCAACTTATGTGATTCACACTGTGGAAAATTTCCATAGGAATTTTCATAGGAATTGCCTAGGAATGTTCATAGCAGCATTAGTCATAGTGGCCATAAAGTGATAACAAATGTCCATCAACTGATGTATGGATGAACACAATGTGGTATAGCCTTACAGTGGATTCAGCTGTAAAAAGGGATGAACTATTGTAAAGCTACATCATGAATAAGCCTTGAAAACATACTAAATGAAAGAAGCCAGACACATAGGGTTATGTATTGTGTGATTCTGCTTTTATGAAATGTCCAGAATAGGCAAATCTCTAGAGGCAGAAAGCAGATGAATAGTTGTTAAGACGTTGGGGGTGAGGAGGAGTTATTAGGAGTGACTACTATGGGATGTTTGTTTTCTTTGGAGGTGAAGGTAATCATATGCTAGTGACGGTTGCATGTTAAAAACATTAGAAAAACCACTGAATTGTACACTTTAAAATGATGGATGTGATGTTGTGTGGATTTTCTCTCAGCTTTAAAAACTGGAAGAAAAGAGACTGCATGAGCTAAATAGGGTATATATGTTTGCTGTAAAGCAGAATGAATAGGTTTTGAATCTAGACAGAATATCTTAAAATCACTTGCCCTCTGTGACATTGTAAAAGTTGTTCGGATTCACCTACTGTAACATGGGAAAGGTATTACGTAGGTCTTGGGCTTCCCTGGTGGCCCAGCTGGTAAAGAATTCGCCTGCAGTGCAGCAGACCTGGTTTCCATCCCTGGGTTGGGAAGATCCCCTGAAGAAGGGAATGGCTACCCACTCCAGTATCCTTGCCTGGAGAATTCCATGGACAGGAGCTTGGCAGGCTACAGCCCATGGGGTCGCAAAGAGTTGGACACGACTGAGTGACTTTCACTTTCACTGGGCTTGTTATGTTCAAAACATTTTAAATCCCAAGAAACAGTATAGGTATAGGCATTCACATTTCTTTAGATTTGGAAGCGGGATAGATAATGTTTGCTGTCCTGTTTCCAACCTATTTTCTGTTGTTGGTAAGTCTAGGACAACCCACCGTATTTTTTATTGCTTATTGATCACCTGCAGGAAGTATGGTTGTCTCTTAGGTAACCTACCTCCATGATAGTAAAGGAGGGAGAGGAAGAGACTATTACTCTTTATATCCTGCAGTTTTCTCAGTGAAATCAGATAGGTTAAATGACAGTCCCAGAGCCATATTTGGTCTTAATGGCTCAAGTGTTCCTCTTCTTTCTACCACCTCCTGAGGCTTTATAAATCCAAGGTTCATGTTTTTCAGTAACAGAGTACTATATTGTTTCTGTAGTTGTATCAGGGATGCTCATCACATGGGTAAATTACATGGCCTCATAAAAACTCATGGCTCTAAAGAAACATCTCCCACACATTTTGACTAAATTCACATCTCATTGGGAAGTGATAGTATGACTGTTGTACCTCTGTTAGTGATGTGTGTAATAAAATTTACATGTAAAACCGAAGAGCAACTGTAAAATCAGCTACAGACCAAATATCCACTATACAGCCAAACTACTTGTCTCAGTGTTGAAGAGGAGCAGATCCATATGCAAACAGGTTTGATCTTTGCCAATATATTGTCTGTCACTGCCTTAATATCAGTTCATCAAATATTCATGAAACATTCAGCATGGCTTAGGCACAGTGATAAATAAAAAGTGTTATAGAAATATTAAGCTATGCAGTAGGAAAACATTAGGATGGAAAGGAGGTTGAAAACTGATAGCCAGTTATACTGATTGAAATGGAAATGGCTAGATATTCAGGATTTTCATTTCTTCTTGTATCAGCTTTTCTAAGTCTTCTTCCTTTCAATATTTCAAATTTGTTTCTCATGTTATTCTATGTTTTAGGATACGGCTTGTGATAGGATTTCCCCCCTTTTTTTAAATTTTATTTTTTTAATTAATATACAGTAAAACTGATTCCTTTCTGTGTGTTAGTCACTCAGTCGTGTCTGACTCTTTGCAACTCCATGGACTGTAGCTTGCCAGGCTCCTCTGTCCATGGAATTCTCCAGGCAAGAATACTGTAGTGAGTGGCCATTCCCTTCTTCAGGGAATCTTCCTAACCCAGGGAGCAAACCCAGGTCTCCTGCCTTGCAGGCAGATTCTTGACTGTCTGAGCCACCAGGGAAGTAACCACCATCACAGCCAAGACACAGAACATATCACTTCCCCGTGTTACCCAGCCTCCCACCCCTGTTCTCTGGCAACCACTATTCTGCTCTCAGTTATTATAGTTTTATCTTTTTGAGAATGTTATATAAATTGATTCAGGCGATATATAATATTTTGAAAATTGGCTTCTTTAACTCAGCATATTGCTTTTGAGACTCATTGAAATTATGTATATCAGTGGTCAGTTCCTTTTTATTGTTAAGTAGAATTCCACAGTATGGATGGACAACAGTTTGCTTATCCATTTAAGATTTTTTTGGTGATGATGAGTTGAGCTGCTGTAAATGCACTTGTATAGGCTTTATAACATGGGAGGGTTGCCAGGTTATATGAAAATTTGTGACTTTCTAAGAAACTGCCACACTGTTTCCAGAGGGGCTTTGCTGTACTCGTTTGCATTCCCACTGGCAGTGTAGGAGAGCATCCAGTTGTTCCATGTCTCTCTAGCGCCTAGTATTGTCTGCATTCCCACTGGCAGTGTAAGCATTCAGTTGTTCCATGTCTCTCTAGCACCTAGTGTTGTCTGCATTTAACTTTTAATTGGAAATAACTTTAGACTTAGAAGAGTTGCAAAGATAGAATCCTCACATACCCTTCACCCAGCTTCCCCTAATGTTAACATATCACATAACCATGACACTTTATTAAACTTAAGAAATTGGCATTGATACAGTACTATAAATTAAATTGTGGACTGTATTTCGATTTTTACCAGTTATGTCCTTTTTCTTATATTTTCCCTGACTCAATCCTAGACTAAGCCATTTCTCTAAAGAGCCCTCATTCCTTTTACTGGAGAAAGGTATTGAGAAACCAAGGTTTGGATGCTACTTACTCTTGTTGCTACTCATTAGCACAGCTTCTGGGTGCTCTCAGTGGACAAAGCTAGGAATTTGCAGCCAGTAATGTCCACCCTTTGTCATGGACAGTTCTGTGGGTTTTGAGAATACTTAGAATAGCAAATTAATAGTAAACACAACAGTTGCATTTCCATGTGTTGGTCATTCCTGTTCTGTCTTTTTCAGTATGTCTTATTGGAAACATATTATATCTAGCTTTTTGGATCTGGCTCCTTTACTTAACAAACTATATTTAATATTCATCCATATTGTACAAATCAATAACTTGTTTTCCATTGTGTGATTATACACGTACCATTTGTTTATCCATTTACCTCCTAGACATCTTAGTTGTTTCCCTTTTTTTTTTTCTTTTTGCAATTAATGAATAAAGCTGCTGTCTGAATTTGTATACAGGTTTTTGTGTGAACATACATTCACTTGAGTAAATACCTGGGGGGAATGCTGAGTCTATGGTAAGTGTTTATGTAACTTTGTAATCAGTGACCAGATTTTCCCAAGGTTCCTATACCATGTTGTATTCTCATCAGAAGTCAGTTAGTTTCTTTTGCTCTAATTAATTTCTGTTATAGCCTCACCAACTTTTGGTGCTGTCATTTTTTTTTTTTAATTTGACTATTTTAATATAGAGTGTATCTCACTTTTTTGTGTGGTTGCACTGGGTTTTCATTGCTACCTGCGGGCTTTCTCTAGTTATGTCGAGTGGGGACTGCTCCTCATTGCCATGTACAGGCTTCTCATTGCATAGGCTGCTCTTGTTGCAGCTCTAGGTGCTCTAGGTGCTCTAGGTGCATGGGCTTCAATAGTTGCAGCACAAGAGCTCAGTAGTTGTGGCATTTGGGTGTTCCACAGCATGTGGGATTTTCCCAGAGGAGAGATCAAACCCGTGTTCCCTGCATTGGCAGGTGGATTCTTAACCACTTGACCATCAGGGAAGCCCTGAAATTGGCTATTTTTAAAATATTCTGTTCCCTGCAGAGCATCCCTTCTGTAAGGATAGTCAATGTAGTTGTTTCCTTGAGTCTAAGATCAAAAGTCTGTAGAGTTTTTTTGTTATCAGTTCTTTTTCTTCTAGTTTTTATTCTGTTACAACCTGGATGTCGTATTTGAAAAATTATTTGTAAGATTCATTTGAAGCCCATAGCGAGGTTCTTTTCTCTACAGAGAACCTGCTCGTGTCAGGTATCTGTGGACACAGGTGATCTAGAGGTCACCTTAAAACAGGCTTCAGCTTTCCTTTGGCCGCTGCAGCCGCGGCCGTGAGTATGCTCAGGCTTCAGAAGAGGCTTGCCTCCAGCGTCCTTCGCTGTGGCAGAAAGAAGGTCTGGTTGGACCCCAATGAGACTAATGAAATCGCCAATGCCAACTCCCATCAGCACATCCAGAAGCTGATCAAAGATGGGCTGATCATCCAGAAGCCTGTGACTGTCCATTCCCGGGCTCGATGCCAGAAAAACACCTTGGCTCGCTGGAAGGGCAGGCATATGGGTATAGGTAAGCGAAAGGGTACTGCCAATGCTCGAATGCCCCAGAAGGTAACCTGGATGAGGAGGATGAGAATTCTGCGCTGGCTGCTCAGACGATACCGTGAATCTGAGAAGATTGACCGCCACATGTATCACAGCCTGTACCTGAAGGTGAAGGGTAACGTGTTCAAAAACAAGCGGATTCTCATGGAACACATCCACAAGCTGAAGGCAGACAAGGCTCGCAAGAAGCTTCTGGCGGACCAGGCTGAGGCCCGCAGGTCTAAGACCAAGGAAGCCTGCAAGCGCTGTGAAGAGCGGCTCCAGGCCAAGAAGGAGGAAATCATCAGACTCTGTACAAGGAGGAAGATACCAAGAAATAACGTTCTCCCCCTCTTCTCTGTACATAGTGGCCTTGGCAATTGCATAGATCACTCATTCAATAAAAGACAAGCCTTTATCTGCCTACCTCTCTGCTTCCAAAGTCTTCAGTGGGGTCTTCACTGTTTACAGGACCAGAACTGAGGACTGAGATACAAACCCTTCCCTGGGTTCCTGCTTTGTTGCTTCCTTGACTCCTACGCTCTGGTCAGGCTCATGGCCCCTCCATCCATGGTGTGTGGGCCTACTTTGAAGGGCAGGGAGGAATGACTTCTACCCAAGCTTCGGATATTGTGCCTCAAAACTGCCCTTTACAGCAGAGAATGAGTGGCACCTCAGACATGGTCTCAGATGTTGGTTTTTGCTTGGTATTCAGTTGTGAGTTGTCACATTAATTAAAAACGACAGAAAATAATATCCTTGGGCTCCTCAACTGCACTGAGGTTCAAAGTTGCAGTCTGCTGCCTTGGAACCCCAGAACAGTGGGGGTTGAACCACCACCGGTCCAGAAGGTATGATCTGAACCTGAACTGCTGACTGCTGTCTGAGCTCTTTAGACAGCCTTATTGAGATAGAACTGAAGCCATCATTTTGAGCATCCCTATTTTTCATTTTTAAACCTTTTTTTCTTTTCTGTTCTTATTAGTACTGTTTCCTGTTTTGTGTTTTGCTTTATAACCATTAAAAGGGGCCCAAAGGAAAAGACTTTCTTGGCAAGAGTTGGAATAAAGGCACATAACACACACTTGTCAAAGCCATTCTGGGTTAACTTTATATTCTTTGCAAATAAGAAGTAGGTTTTATCTTCCCTGTTACATGGTAGTAATGATCAATAAAGTATCTGCTGTATGAGCCAAGTACTAAGGCATTAAAAAGAAACAGGCTTCATCTCAGATATTCCCTCCACAGATAGGACTGTAACTCTTCCCTGGATCTTTACTTCCTGTTCACTTCCTCCCCAAGATTGTGACTCTCAAGTCTCAGCTTATTGTGACAAGGGTCTTTATCCTCCCTCGTTCCCTCCTCCCTTCCATTTATTTACCTGTTTACTAATTATGAATAACTTTTTAATAATAAATATCTATTCATTATTTATTATGACTCCTCACCTTGTCAGAACCCTGGGACTTTGCCTTCTGTCAGAACAATGCTCTAATTTTAGGGGATCAAACAAAGACCCTTTGGGCTCCCCTGTTTGCTTTCTTCTCGGAGTTCTCATTTTCTCTTCACTTTTGGCTTTATGCTTGCTTGTCAGATGTGAAGAACAGACTTGTGGACACTGGGGGGGAAAGGAGGGGTGGAATGAATTGTGAGAATAGCATGGAAACATGCACATTACCCTGTGTAAAATAGGTAGCAAGTGGGAATTTGCTGTTTGGCACAGGGAGCTCTACCCACTGTTCGGTGACAGCCTTGAAGGTGGAATGGGGAGGGAGATGAGGGCGTTGTTCAGGAGGGAAGGGACATACGTATACCTGTGGCTGATTCATGTTGATGTATGGCAGAAACCAACACATTATTATAAAGCAGTTATTCTCTAATTTAAAAATATTTTTAAGTGAGACAGATGAGCAGAGGAAGAGGAAAATGGCAGGGGGGGGTGAGGGGGTGTTAAAGCTATTCTCTTTGGTTCTCTGTAGGAAACTTGACCTAGTCTGCCGTTACTGAAAACGAGTTACCTGCAAAAACCTTGATTTCTTATTTTTAAAACTGAGAATCAGTCACACTTTTAAGGATCATCTGCATACTCTAGCTACTTGGCCTTTCTAGGCGTTTTCCTTTGTGACCTCGGCACCTCTACAGTAGAACTGATTTGTTTGAGTAGTAGAAAAGCAAAGAGAATGAGATCTCAGGTGGAATGGTTGTGAGTTAATCATTGTTTCAGGGCAGAGGAGAGAGGCGCACACAGTAACAGTGGAGTAGAGTGCACTGGTGTTTTCTAGATCAGATATTAAAAGATTGTTGATCTGATATGCTTCTTATAGAGGACTACAGGGTGTGCCAGCTTTTGGTCATTTGGGGATACAAATTATAGTCTTTAAAATTCCTAACTTGTTTAAAGAAGGGCTTTGTGATTTCTTGTTTTGGTGTTTTTTCATCTGAATAATTCCTGTGCATGCCTCAAAACTGAGTATAGGTGTTATTTCTTCCCTGACTGCCTTTCCCAAACATTGAGGTACTCCACAGAAATTTATTGAATGCATGGTAATGGATTGGTGGGTGACTGGAGTTCCCTTCAATTCCTACAAGTGCACCCTGACTTTATTCTTTCAAGTACTTATTGCTTGCGATTGTAACAGTCTGTTTTCTTTGTTGGAGGGCAGAGTTACTTTCTCTTTATTCTCTAGGGTCTAGAGAAAAGATCCCTTCCTGGCAATCAAGCATGTTTCCTGGTACATAGTAAGTATTAGATAAATGCTTGATGAGTGAACATTCTGCTCTTGATGTGAAAGGAGTAGATAATTGGAAATTAAGAGCAACTGTGGACATTTGAAACAAGTAATTTCAGATAGTATTAACTACTTAGGCTTTTTTGGTGTTCATTTGGCCTTCTAAACAGTGCTACTTTGAAAGAGGAAAGGACAAGTTTGTATGACTAAACAAATGTTTGCTTTTGCTTCTACAACAAGGCAAAAACATATTCATAGTTTGTTCCACAAATCCTCTCACTAGTTTATGCTGCCTGGTTGCTGAGAAGAGGTCATTCTCTGCCACTGCTTCAAAGCTGATTTTTCCTCATACAACTGCTTTTCCTGTAAACGAGTAGTCCTAAATCATGTAGTCAATGCAGTATAAGCACATTCCTCATTCTTTACGGTAGAACTCATCTTTGTTCTGTCTGGATGAGTATGAGCTCTTGTCTTTTCACCATGGTTGATCTAGGGATGGAAGGGGCAATTTTTATTTTTTTTAAGATGGAGACCCTCAGTAAATATTAGGGTTAAAAGACTTAGAACTGTTTCACGGCTTGAAAATTGTTGAAAGTTTCAGAATAATCTTTTCCAGTTCTCATACTAGAAAGTTGATCCATAAAGATATATTTAGCACAAATAACTGGTTAGACTTATGCAGTTTTCTGTTATTGGACCATTTACTAAGCCTCTAATTTTCTTTTTTAGTTACCAGATTGAAAAACAGAAATCACATGGAGTAGAAGAGATTAGAGGGAGAGACTGGCTGAAGAGGGCAAAAGGAGTTTTTATTGAAATTAATTAGTTCTGTTACATTTATGTCAATAAACTTATGATTTTGACAGTATATATTTTAGCCTGATGATTTAATGAAGTTTTCATTTCCTTGCATTTTATTAAAGAATAGGTCAATCAGAGCCATGTAATTGGCTTTGATTGTAGGTGTAGTCTGGCTTTAGTAGGGAAACTTGTTGACAAGATAACTTTTCATAGTTGATTAATTGGCTTTTATTAGGCTAAACTTTGAACAGACAAAACTTAGCCATGTCTTCATTTAGTCTGAGGGCTTTTAAAATAGAAGTGATCTGAAATTGTTAACCACAAAAGTTGCATCTATTATACATACATGGGGACAGTAAGGACTAAGTAAGGTCATTTAAAATAGAAATTAAAAGGAAAGGTGTTGCTTCTTCTGTAAGTTATATTTTTTAAAAGGTACACTTGATTGTGAATGGCAGATAGGAGAATTGACCTTCAGAACTCAAGCAATTTCCCTGACTTTTCAGATAAGCCATTGTAAAAATTGCTAAACTAAATTTCTTAGTATTCTCTTAATTCTAATTGTGTGAAAGACAAATTTTAACTGTGGCCCTGTCATTTGATAGAAAAAGCTGTATTGTGAAGGGGGAGAGAGTGGAAGGAAGAATTACTCAAGAGCCCTTGAGTTAGTCTTTTAGTTTTTCTAGCTATGTACCAGATGACCTGAAGTGTTTCGGGGTACCCTGCTTTTGGAGGCAGCTTCATTTATGTTTCAATTTTTGGATAAAAAACCAACATTGATTTGATTGATGAATAATATTTACTGAACATCCTACAAAATGCAATGCCTTGGGCTTGTACTGTAATGTAAAAAGATGGATTAGATAATTAATCTTGACTTCAAGTAGCTAAAGGTCTAATAAGGAAATTAAAGTTTGAAGACTACCATATGATGTAGGAAGTGTTAAGTTCTGTAGGAATGTAAAGACACCTTGGAGGCCAGTCATCTTGGCTTTGAATTCCAGCTCCATCTCTACTGGATGTTCTTGGTAAAGCTGCTGAATTTACTTAGGCTATTTTCTTACCTGTAGATTAGGAAAAGAAATGCCTGCCACATAGGATTCTAGAGGAGAGGTTGGGGGTAGATATTTTAAAGCTGGAAAACTTTTAGCTCCAGACTTGTAATACCTAATTGCCTGTTCAGTTCTCTTTTTAGCATGTCAAAGAACCATTTTAACCTTACGTTCAAAACCTGACTTGGTGAGCTCTCTTCCAGAATGTTTTCTATCTCCCTGAATGGCATCAACAGTCTCCCTAGCCAGACATCTGAAAGTCACTTCCACTCCTTACACCATTAATCCAGTCTACCCAGAGCTGTTGATTTTACACCATAAATTTTGTTCATCATAATTAGTTCTTTTATCTCCATTGCTACCACCATAGGTCAGGCTTTCATCATCTCTCTCACATAGGCTACTGTTGATAACTTTTCTTTTTCCCTGAATGTATTCTCTCTGCCTGTCTCACACCAGCCAGAATAAACTTACTCAAAATGTACATACAGGTCACTTGTCTGCGTAAAACTCTTCAATGAATTTCCATTGTCCTTAATCTGCAGATAAAATCTTAAAGGCATATTCATCTCACCGTGTTCTGCCTTGCTTATTATTATATTCCCACAGCCTAGCACACTACTTTTTCATAGTAGATGCTCATATGGTTAAAGGGATGAACAAAGGAATGTCTGAAAGAACCAAATCTGTAGTTGAGAGCTTTAGCCCATCCCTGTATTTCTTTCTTGTTAGGCTGCATGTAAATGTTGTTCAGTTGCTAAGTCATGTCCGACTCTTTGCAGCCTCATTACTGGAGCATGCCAGGCATCCTTGTCCTTCACTATCTCCTAGAGTTTGCTCATACTCATGTCCGTAGAGTTAGTAATGCCATCCAACCATCTCATCCTCTGTCGCCTCTTCTCCTTTTGCCCTCAGTTTTTCCCAGTATCAGGGTCTTTTTCAATGAGTCCCAGCATCAGGTGGCCAAGATATTGGAGCTTCAGCATCAGTCCTCCCAGTGAATAATCAGAGTTGATGTCCTTCAGGATTGACTGGTGGTTTTGTTTGTTTGTTTTAACCCTAAATTAGTTATTTTTATTTATTGTATTTTTTGCTCTGCTGGGTCGGTGGTATGGCACACAGGCTTAGTTGATCTGCAGAATGTGGATCTTCCCTGACCAGGGATGGAACCTACATCCACTACATTGGAAGGCGGGTTCTTTTTTTTTTTCTAACAAATTCATATTATTTATTTTAATCCGATTTTTTGTTGTTGGTAAGTCATGTCCGACTTTTTGAGACCCCATGAACTGTAGCTTACCAGGCTTCTCTGTCCATGGGATTTCCCAGGCAAGAATACTGGAGTGGATTGCCATTTCCTTCTCCAGGAAGGCGGATTCTTAACTGTTTTATTACCAGGGAAGTCTTAGGATTGACTGGTTTGATCTCCTTGCTGTATAGGGAACTCTCAAGAGTCTTCTCCACCACCACAATTCAGGAGCATCAGTTCTTCAGCGCTCATGCTTCTCTGTGGCCCAACTCTCTAGTCATGTAGAGATGTCTCTACATGATTACTGGAAAACTTGACTAGACAGACCTTTGTCAGCAAAGTGATATCTCTGCTTTATGCTATCTAGGTTTGTCAGAGCTTTTCTTCCAAGGAGCAAGCGTCTTTTAATTTCATGACTGC
This sequence comes from Muntiacus reevesi, assembly GCF_963930625.1. Lineage (NCBI taxonomy): Eukaryota > Metazoa > Chordata > Mammalia > Artiodactyla > Cervidae > Muntiacus > Muntiacus reevesi. The sequence continues at coordinate 58,902,267 of NC_089250.1, forward strand.
AGTCACCATCCCCAGTGATTTTGGAGCCCACGAAAATAAAATCTGTAAACAGTTTCCAGTTTTTCCCCATCTATTTGCCGTGAAGTGTTAGGACTGGATGCCATCATCCTAGTTTTTTGTATGTTGAGTTTTAAGCCAGCTTTTTCACTCTGTTCTTTCACGTGCATCGAGAGGCTGTTTAGTTCCTCTTCACTTTCTGCCATTAGAGTGATATTTTCTGCATATCTGAGGTTGCTGTTTCTCCCGGCAATCTTGATTCCAGCTTGGAATTCATTGAGCCCAGCATTTTGCATGATGTACTCTGCATATAAGTTAAATAAGCAGTGTGACAGTATACAGCCTTGACACACTCCTTTCCCAGTTTTGAACCAGTCCATGGTTTCCTATCTGGTTCTCACTATTGCTTCTTGACCTACATACAGGTTTCTCAGGAGACAAGTAAGTCTGATATTCCCATCTCTTGAAGAATTTTTCACACAAAGGCCTTAGCATAGTCAGTGAAGCAGAAGTAGATGTTTATCTGGAATTCCCTTGCTTTTTCTGTGATCCAACAGATATTGGCAGTTTGATCTCTTGTTCCTTTCTAAATCTAGGTTCTACATCTGGAAATTCTTGGTTCATGTTCTGCTGAAGCCTAGCACAAAGGATTCTGAGCATTACCTTACTAGCATGTGAAATGACCACAATTGTACAGTAGTTTGAACATTCTTTGGCATTGCCTTTCTTTAGGATTGGAATAAACACTAACCGTTTGCAGTCCTGTGGCCACTGCTGAGTTTTCCAAGTTTGCTGACATATTGAGTGCAGTACTTTTAACAGCATCATCTTTTAGGGTTTGAAATAGCTCAGCTGAAATTCCATCACTTCCACTAGCTTTATTCATAATAATACTTTATAAGGCTCACTTGACTTCACTGTCCAAGATGCCCGCCTCTGATGAGTGACTACACCATTGTGGTTATCCGGGTCATTAGACCTTTTTTGTGTAGTTCTTCTGTGTATTTTTGCATGAAATGTTCCCTTGGTATTTCTAATTTTCTTGACGAGATCTCTAGTCTTTCCCATTCTGGGTTTTCTTCTAATTCTTTGCACTGTTCACTTAAGAAGTCTCTCTTATCTCTCCTTGCTTTTCTCTGAAACTCTGCATTCAGTTGGATATGTCTTTCCATTTTTCCTTTGCCTTTCACTTCTTTTCTCAGCTATTTGTAAGGCCACCTCAGACAACCATTTTGCCCTTTTGCATTTCTTTTTCTTTGGGATGGTTTTGGTCACCGCCCCCTGTACAGTGCTATGGACCTCTGTCCATAGTTCTTCGGGCACTCTGTCTACCAGTTCTAATCTCTTGAATCTATTCATCCTTCCACTAAATGGCAACCCACTCCAGTATTCTTGCCTGGTGAATCCCATGGATGGGGAGCCTGGTGGGCTACAGTCCATGGGGTCGCAGAGAGTCGGACACGACTGAGTGACTTCACTTCTTCAGTTCTACTGTGTACTCATAAGAGATTTGACTTAGGTCATAGCTGAATGGCCTAGTGGTTTTCCCTGCTTTCTTCAGTTTACGCCTGAGTTTTGCAATAAGGAGTTCATGATGTGAGCCACAGTCAGCTTCCGGTCTTGTTTTGCTGACCGTATAGAGCATGTGAATATCCATACACATTTACAGAGGTGCAAGTGAAGTAGTATTTCTGAGTAGAATAATGTTTATCTTCTTTTTTCCATCTTCACATCCCCTCTCCATTCCATCACCCTCCCTCACCTCTCCTTGTACCATTTTACTTATCTGAAGTTGCTGGGCTATGTAGTTCACGATTATACACATGCACACCCATTTTCTTCTCCCCGCATAATTAACGAAGGCCAGCTATTTGAAATTCATGTGAATGACTCTTACTCTAAGCAGATTACTTGGTATGCATGACAATAAAGTGAAGTACCGCTTTGGGTTGCTGCAAAACAACCAGTTGTCGTCCCAGTGGAGGATGAAATTCCCCTGTTCATAATAAATCAGGTCCCTGTTGATGAGGCACAAAGCTGCAAATGTCAGTTAAACAGGTATTTGAGGATTTCAGGGATTTCATTAGTGAGTAGTCTTGCCTCTGCTCTTTCTCAGAGAATATCAAGGCCATATGAGAGCTGAAGACTTGCTGGTAAGCGTGTGATTGATGCTTGGTCTGTTAAAGGAGTTGGGGAATATTTTCCATGTGAGTCAGATGATTTCCATGGAGAAATGAGGTCTCATTTTGTAATGGCGTGTCCACCCATAAGTTGGCCCTCAGAGGCTGGGAGTTAACCTCAGCTCCTATAATTTTTGTAAATGAAGTGAAGAAAACTAAAATTGAAGACCACAGCCTTTTAAGGCTAGGCTTCTGCTTATTCCTTTTCACAAAGGAGCAATGGTATAGTAATCATTCAATGTTAATTTACATTGTATTTGGTGTTTCTGAGCCCTTTTTGGAAGAATATCTCACTTGAGCAAGTGCAATTAGGCAAGTTTTGTAAGTGATGAATCAAAGCTGGAAGAAGCCCAGTAGAGGTCCTGCAACCAATTAGGGATTTGAACTCAGGACTTGACTGCTTGTTTCCTCACCCTGTTGGATCTAATCCCATTTATTAAATTTATGCTGATTTTGTAAACTTGTTAAGTTCATAGGGGAAGAGCTTTGAGACCCACAGTTAAAGGTCGTCGTATAGGTATAGAATATCAACAGAAAGAGTAAATTTTAAAGGAATATAGAGACTGAAGAGGAAAATACTGTTGCAGAGAAGAAGGTAAGAATTTAAAAGTATCTAGTATCATTATAATTTATAAATTCCCGGGACAGTATTTCTTCTGGCTTAATACTGCTGTCTCTACTGTTTTGGCTGTTTGTGCACATACACACACCTTTACTCATCTCCCTAGTGTCTTTTGCTGTTTTTAGTGCAGGGATAATAGTCACCAAAGAAGCAAACAGCCCTAAAGCACAAATGACCTTGTTTCTTTGGGAAAAAGGAAACTTAAAAGTATCTGCTTTCTGGTTTTTTGCTTGTTTGGGATATGTGTGTCTGTTTATAATTAACTGATATTAGATAAAGATAAATTAGGTTATTACCACTCAAGTTGTTTTATAAAACCAAAGAAATAATTTGGAAATATTTTAAAGGCAGTTTTGGTCCACTTTTTAATAACTATCTGAACTATGTTGTTATTTTCTGGCCATATAAATTGTATACTTAAAGGACACCAGAGGTCAACGGTGGTGATTATATTGGGTTTTATGAATGGGGGAATCCATAAGTAGACACATGGATTTTTTGGTCTCGTGTATTGTGGGAGGAGTGGGAGTATCACTCTCTGTCACTTCTGGAATATATGGTTAACCCCTGCTCGCTCATGCTCTTCCTCTAAAGCTTTAAGCCACTGAAACTAGGTATAAGGAGACAAATTGGAGAGAACATGCAGATTGCTGTAAATGAGTTTCATTGAGCTCTCAAATAGGCAGAGTTCTAGATATTTTATTAGCTTATTGGATCCTCACCACAAACCTAAGAGGTGAATACAATTATCTCTTGATTTGTAGTCTGGTTGAACATTGCCAGCTCCTTCTAACTGTGTCCTTTGGCAAGTTACTTAATCTTTCTTCACTTCATTTTCCTCATCCTGTAAATTGGAAAGAATAGTAACCTTTCCTTAGCATTTCCTCATGTGGTAAGGATTATGAAATATTCATGTAAAGCACATCATGAATGCCTGTAGACGTTAGCTTTTGTTATCTAATTAATTTATGATTACATGGCAAAAATTAGTTGCTGTCACAAGAAACAGAAGTTTGGTTTCTGGTCCTTATTCTGCTATTAAGTAGCTATGTGATTGTAGGTAAATTTTCCTCTGAGGTAAATGAGCCTCAGTTTTCTAATGCTTGTTTTTTAAAAACTTTTTATTTGGAAGTAACTTCAAATTTACATGAGACCAAAATAAAAATAGTACAGATAGGACATCAAAAGCACAGACAAGACAAAAGAGACAAATTAGACTTCATCAAAATTTGAAAGTTTTGTGCATCAAAGGATACAATCAACAGTTTAAAAAGACAAACCACAGGGCTACTCTGATGGCTCAGTGATAAAGAACCCACCTGCAACCCAGGAGTTGCAGGCTTCGATCCCTGGTCTGGAAAGATCCCACTTGCCACGGAGCGAATAAGCCCATGCACCACAACTAGTGAGCCTGCGCTCCAGAGCTGATGCTCAGCAACAAGAGAAGCCACTGCACTGAGAAGCCCGTGGACTGCAACTAGAGAATAGCCCCTGCTCTCCCCAACTAGAGAAAAGCCCGCACAGCAACCGAGACCCATCACGGCCGAAAATAAGTAAAGTTTTTTTTTAAAGACAAACCACATAATGTGAGAAAATATTTGCAAATAATATATCTGATATTTGATATATCCAAAATATATAAGGAACTTCTGCAGCTCAACCCCCCCCAAAATAAACAGTTAAATAAATACTTGCATAGTCATCTCTGAAGAAGATAAATGGCTGATAAACACCTGAAAAAGTACTCAGTATCACTAATCATTAGGAAAGTACCAGTCAAAATCATAATGAGATACCACTTTATACCTGTTAAGATGGCTGCTATTTTTTTAAAAAGCCATTACATGGAGAGGATATGGAGAAATTGGAATCTTTGTGCATTGCTGATGGGAATATAAAATGATGCAGCCACTGTGGAAAAGAGTGCTGCTTCCTCAAAAAATTAAACATAGCATTGCCATATGATCTTCAATTGCACCCAGAAGAGTTGAAAGCAGAAACTCCAGAAGATATTTGTGCATCACTTTTTCTAGCAGCGTTATTCACAATAGCCTAAAGGTTGAAACAACTCGTGTCTATTAATGAATGAATGGATAGACAATATACAAACATACAATGGAGATATTCAGCCTTAAAGAGAAAGGAAATTCTGACATATGCTACAACATGGATGAACCTTGAAGACATGCTAAATGAAAAAATGAGCCAAATGTAAAAGGACAAGTATTCTACCATTCCAGTTGTATAAGTTACCTAGAGTAGTCAGACTGAGAGAATAGAATGGTGGTTATTAGGTGCTCAAGGATGAGGGAGTTGGTGTTTAATGGGTACGGAGCTTCAGTTTGGCACGGTGAAAATTTCTGAGGATGGATGATGTGATGATTGGACAAGAATGTGAAAATACTTAATGCCTTTTAACTGTATGCTTAAAAATATTTAAGTTGATAAATTTTATATATATTTTACAATAGTTTTTAAAAGTGTTTCCGCAAAATAAAAATAGTACAAAGAACATGTTACCACATTTGCTTTATCATGTGTAAGTACTCGTGTACATACCTGTCTAAATAACAGTTTTGTCATTTGACCTGATAGTATTGTTTTTTATAGCATTTCTCCCGCTCTAGTACAGGATACAGTCTAGGACATTGTATATAGTTGCCATGTCTCTTTAGCCTTTCTTTATCTTTTATAATATTTACATTTTTGGAGAGCACAGTATATTATTCCCCATTGCTGACTTTTTTAAATAGAAGCTTCTTCATTTTCTATTTGTGTTTTCCTTGTAATTAGATGGAGGTTACACAATCTAGGCTGAAATATGCACGGCCTGGAGACTCATTACATTTTTTTAAAATATGATTGTGTTTATTCAGATTTATGCATTGGACAGTGTCCCATCAGACAAACAGAGGGGGGTTCCCGCAATACATTTGTAATTAAATGCAGAGTAAAGGGAATCAAGAAATGCTATAGGACTCTTCGAGAATGGAGATAGCTAGATTGGAGTGGTTGGTGATGGAGGAGACTTCATTTTTTACTGGTTTGGTAGAAAGCACACTTCTGAAATTTCAGCACCTTTTCCTGGGTATAAAATCTTGTGTTAGTTCAACCAGTATATATTACTGTCTTCTACCCATTTGTATTAAGCTTGCTCGTATATTAAATAAATCAGGAGGAAATTACTGTTTTTTTTTTTCTTTAATGAAGTGTATTTTTCAATTGGTGATCACGTGCCTATCAATTATTACATAAGGCTCCCCAAATAATAAAATAACATTGAACTTTGATGTATGAGAACAAGTGTTTATTCCCTTCCTGGTTTCATCAAATATTAGAGTAAGACTAAGGTTTGTACTCAACTTTGCCACCATTCTAGAGCCATTTAGCACCCCTCCTTGAGCTGTAGAAAATTGTTGAAAACTTTTTGTAGAATGTGTAAATAGTAGTAATGCTGATGGTGTATCCTCAGTGCCATTGTTCACTTTCAGACTGCAAGAGCATCCAAGCTTTTGATGAAGAGGTAACAGGCTACTTTGTAGGATGGGATCAGGGCCAGTATAGGCTTAGATATGTTTCTTGGAGTTCTGTTGTTTTACTTTTTTCCCCATGTTTTAGGAAATACTGATTGGCACAGTTGGGATATATTCATTGGTTAATCAGTAGAGAGCCTGAGGTATACTTGAGACCATTATTGTAAGATGACTTTTTTTCTTCCCATTATGCTTTTTAAAAATGGTTCCTTGGCCTTTATGTGTTTTGTTTCTGCAGTTTGAAGAAAACAGGGCTGAAACAAGGTCTTGCTCCCCAGCTGCCTCTCAACACAGTGACTGCCAGTTCTCCAGACACCAAGCCCAGCTTTGTCCGCCAACCTGTCTGACATGTCGGGACCCGTGCCAAGCAGAGCCAGAGTTTACACAGATGTGAATACACACAGACCCCGAGAGTACTGGGATTACGAGTCACATGTGGTGGAATGGGGGTAATCATTTCCATTCACTTCATTGTTCTCATCCAAAGGGCCGACTGTGGTGGATTTGTTGAGTAATTTACATCAGAAATTCCCTGACTGCATTTATAGATCTCAAGATTGAACCCAGTTTTTGTTTTCTTCTACAGAAAAGAAACAGGTTATTGGCTTTGGCAAATTAACAGTTTTGTTGGGTTATCATTTAAAAATCATTTCAATCTCTTATTTTTTTCTCTGATACATATAAAGCTGGTAACAAAGAGTTACCTATTAGCTTGCTCAGCTAAAGGCTTTGCAGTTAGGTGAGAATTAATACTTGAGAGAGTTTGAAAACACTAGACTCTTATATAAAAGAATTTTGAGGTCAGAGAATGTTGTCCCATGATGATACTGATGGATAAAACAGTTCTCCAGAAAGGTGTCCTCTTTCTGATGAGAAGCAAAATTAAAACCTTAAAACATTTGCCCTTATCATGAGACTAGCCATGTGTAACATGGAATTCAGCCCCAATTCCATTCTGAGCAGTTGCAGTCTGCCTGAACAGCTATATTTGCCCTTATAATCCTCTGTGCAGTCTCCTCTGGATTTTTGCATATCTTGTCCCAGCATAGCATGTACTTATATAATTGATCGGGTTGTACATTTTGTGATAAAATTATTTTGATACTCAGATACAAAAGGTAGCAATTTGAAAACTCAGTAAAGCTGCAGCTCCTATATGTTACATTTTATATTTGTCCACATGTGATTTTCATAGCGTGTAAGTGTTTACAGGCAGTCTTCAAAAATTATCATAGGGTGTGTTTTAATCCTGATGATTAATATGTTGATGGCCGTAATTCTTAACAGTAAGTATATTGCCTCTGCACAAGGAAGCTCAATGTGCTTCAATGATGCCATCAAGAACTGTGGTACAGTGCCAATAAGTGTTACTGATAATCTTAACAGTTTTCCTCTACATCACATGCTTTGGACTCTAGGAATATCTGAGTTTTACTGCAGAAATTTCAACCACTGTCTTCAAATTAACTCCATTGTGCTTAGTTCTGCTTAAATGACACTAAAGAACCCTTTTGAGTTTTTGGCTTAGTGGTGTTTGCTTGCTTGCATTTGTCTTCTAGGCCCTCCCACAGGAAAAGAACTCAACCAGAACTAAGAGCTTCCTTCCCTAGGCCTGCACTGATTATTACATTGTCCATTGTCCGTGGTACCTTTTGCCTTCTCTGTTCATTTACTTTCTTTATAGCTGCTTGAGGAAAATGAATGGTGGATTTTTTACATGTTGGATTTTCAAGGGTCCCCAGCAGGAGTAAATAGCATTTAGGCCTTATTGAAAAGACTGCCATTCTTAAGAGCAAACTCCTCTAAGTTGTAAGCAGAGGTAAAGAAAAAGTGTTGGCATTTTCCCTTATTCCTTTTCACCTCAGATGTTGCTTAGTGGTCTTGGAATGTGGGTGAAAGTAGCGGGAAGAACATCAAACTGACTCATGTTCTGTAGTGTGGTTTGCAAACTCCAGTACGTGGACTGTCCTCAGAGCCTTGGAGAACAAGTTGGAAGTCAAACCTATATGTTTGAAAGTCATTTATCTGCCAAGAGACCCATTAAAAATCAGCAACTCCCGAAGTGTTGGGTGAATTGAAATATTCTTACAGCACGTATTGACTTCTTACTAGGTGCCAACAGTGGGCAGGGCTATGGGGGACAGAAATATAATAAAAATTATTTTCCAAGGGAAAGCTGTCTGTTTTTGGAGATAAACATACATAACAAACCCCAATACAAGCTATCTATGTGTGGTATGTCAGTAGAAATATAAACAGCTTGGGATTTGAAAGAATAACTGAAAGACTTGAATTTTTAATTCTGGGATTTGGAAGATACATTTTTAATTGGCCAACTTAAGAAAAAAAATACAAAGAAACCAATTAAGGAATTATTTGAACTACCTCTTATTTCTTTTACTCTACTGGGTATAGTTTTGTATGGACTTCCCTGGTGGCTCAGATGATAAAGAATCTGCCCACAATGCAGGAGGCTGGGGTTTGATCCCTGGGTGGAGAAGGGAAGGGCTATCCACGTCAGTATTCTTCTTGGTGGGAAACCCCATGGAAAGAGGAGTCTGGCGGACTGTAATCCATGGGGTTGCAAAGAGTTGTACTCAGCTGAGCAACTGACACTTGACAGTTCTGTAAATTGAATTAGTCCTTGATAATTTGAACTTTGTAAATCACTTTGATTCTTTTTGTTCCCAGAAATCAAGATGACTACCAGCTGGTTAGAAAATTAGGTCGGGGTAAATACAGTGAAGTATTTGAAGCCATCAACATCACAAATAATGAAAAAGTTGTTGTTAAAATCCTCAAGGTAAGTACAAAAAGATTGTAATTCAGAGGTCTTAAGTAGCATTTGAAGGTGTATTTCTAGTGCTTTTAATGCCTTTATTTTATTGTTCCTTTGAAGTTGATAGAAGAGATTATCTTCATTTGACAAATCAGGAAACTGAAGCAAGAGCAGTTTTTTGACTCAAGTTGTATAGAACACTGTACAGGCCACATTGGCCCATGGGCTACTGTTGTACAGGTTGTTTTAGTTATAACTGTACTGTGTACTGTCACATACGAGGAACTTAGCATATAGTTCCTTACCACAGAAACTTTTCTATATTTGACACAAGAAGCAGAGGGCCCCAGACTTTCTCAATTTATAGCACCCATATTGCCTCATTAACTTTGATGGTGCCCCTAAGCCAAATGAAATAGTTTTGTTTATCAAGTTAAGTAGAAATAACTAAAAATAGTATTTATGTTTCAACTTGGTAGCCTTTTAAAAATTATACATATGAAGTTAAAGAGAAAACTAACATTGTTTTATTCTTCTGTCACCATAATTAATTACTATTGGGATATGTATACCTATTAGTTGCTACACAGCTTCTGGTATGTCAGAATCACACTGGACATAGGCAGCCTTATTTCCTGTTTCACACTGATTTTTGCATGATACTTGCTTTTTGTCGTAGCAACTGCTGAAAACCCAGCTTCACAAAAATATGCCATCAAAGATAATGTAGTGCAGTGTAATATTGAAACTGAACTACCTTAAGCTGGTCGTGACTGGCAGACCACAAGTATTAACTGGTGCTTCCCTCAAAAATTAAAAAGCCCACAGAGCACCTGTGAATTTTCTGGGTGTTTTGGCATACCTTTCAAGAACCAGAGAATTTAAGTATTTATATCTTATTGTGTGTATGAAGAGAACTAGGCTGAAATCTGGACTTTTAGATTCTAATCCCACTTTAAAAGTAATTAGCCATGGTAGTTGTTTTTTAAAGACATGATTATCTTTGAAAATGGGATAGTCTTGCTTTATCTGTCTTTTTCAGAGTTATTAGGATCAAACACAAAATTGTATATAGATATACGCTTTGGACACCGAAGTTCTATGTAATTATAAAATGATATTCCTACAGAAAAGTATATGATAGACTGAGGTGATAGATCATTTAGAGTCATATGAAATGCACAAGTAGTGAATCTTACAGTGTAGAAGACAGTGGTAGTGCTTGGGGAAAGGTCCCTGAAACTGTTTTCAGGGCCTGAGTGAGGAGAATTTGGATCGGTGTGCATGGGAGGGTGGGAGGGAAGCATAATCTAGAATGCACAAGATAAGAAAAGAGAAAGAAATAAGTGAGAGAAATGTTTCATATGGAAGCTATCATGTGACCATACATAGGAAGTAAACTTAGAAAGGGAGAATAAATTAGTGATGACCTGGAAAAGATAACCTCTGCATTTCCTTCCAGCCAAAAAATTACAATTTTTGTTTCTTCTAGGTTGTTGGGAGCCATTAATGGTCTTTAGTGATGGGTGGTTTGGAAAGATTTTTTTTTTTTAATCTCCTCCCATTTATTAAGACAAAATTTGCATTGATCACATTAAATTAGGGTTTAAGTGACCTGTCTGCTCTATCACAAACTAGCTTTTGTAAGCTTATAGATTTTAAAGGATTCTATAGGAAAAACATTTTGTAAACCAGGAGCTATTTGCCATCAACCAGCAATAGAGATACAGCAATTAGTAGAAAACAGAAGAGAGATTACTGGATTAGTTTCTGGAGAGAAGGGATTCCCAGGTGGCTTAGATGGTGTACATTCTGCCTGCAATGCAGGAGCTGCTGCTAAGTTGCTTCAGTTGTGTCTGACTCTGCGACCCCAGAGACAGCAGCCCACCAGGCTCCCCCGTCCCTGGGATTCTCCAGGCAAGAACACTGGAGGGGGTTGCCATTTACTGCTCCAATGCATGAAAGTAAAAAGTGAAAGTGATGTCGCTCAGTCGTGTCTGACTTTTAGCGACCCCATGGGCTGCAGCCCACCAGGCTCCTCCGTCCGTGGGATTTTCCAGGCAAGAGTACGGGAGTGGGGTGCCATTGCCTTCTCCCGCAATGCAGGAGACCCGGATTCAATCCCTGAATCAGGAAAATCCCCTGGAGAAGGGAATGGCAACCCACTCTAGTTTTCTTGCCTGGAAAATTCCATGGACAGAGGGAGCCTAGCAGGTACATTCTATGGGGTTGCAAAGAGTCAGATACAACTGAGCAACTAACACTTTGACTTTCCTAGAGAGGAGAAACATCTCCTAGATACTCTGGCAGATGAGAAAGATATAGTTGAAGCAAAAAGAAAATTTATGATTAGCTAAGTTTCCCACCCAGTGTGCTGAATTCTAATAGAAGCAAGGCTGAGGCCATGGATTGAATTAAAAATGGAATTCACTGTTAGTATAATCAAATAGCTTTCATTTATTGAATGCCTACTTTGCATTGGACCTTTTTTTTAAATTTTTTGTCCACCCGAGGTCCTCATTGGTGTGTATCGACTTTGTCTAATTATGGCAACCGGGAGTTACTCTCTAGTTATGTGTGCAGTGGCTTATCTTGTTGCAGAGCACGGGCTCTAGGGCACACGGACTTCAGGAGTTGTGGCATGCATGCTCAGTAGCTCTGCAGCATGTGGAATCTCCCCAGGCAAGGGGTTGAACCTGTGTCCCCTGCATTGACAGGTGACTCCTCTGCCACTGAACTACCAGAGAAGTCCCCACGTTGGGCCCTTTTCTAGCTGTGGTTTTATGTCACAATTCTGCAAGGCAGGTGTAAAGTTCAGAAACACTTAAGTGTTTTTCCCAAAGTTGCACAGCTACAAAGCCAGGTTTTCAGGACAGTCTGTTTCCAAAACTTTCTCCTTTCTGCTGTACCATGTGCTTAGGATTCAAGGTTTAAAAAGTCTGCAGTATTGTTTAGTAGTTCCTAGACCTAAATCATCAACCTGTGAAATGTCTAAAAATAGGTCTCCATCTCTCTTCTCAAGATTCTGATTCAGTGGGTCTGTATAGTTTGTATATTAAAAAATTCAGGTTGATCATCAAAGTTTAGTGACCAGTAGTCTTGTTGAAGAAGAGATGTTATATGCTTACAGTAATTTCTAAGAAGTGTATACTGTGTGTCAGTAGTCTGAGGTGACCAAAACTGATAGGAAAGACTCACATGGTCCATTGTGGCAGACACAGGTCACACTGAACATTTGAAATATGGCTGATCCAAATTGAGATATGCTGTAAGGATGAAATACAGCAGTTTTAAAGGTTTAGTACCAAAAAAAGAATATAAAATTGTTCATTAGTAATTTTTTATATTGATTTACATATTGAAATTATAAGATTTTGGATTTTTTTTTGTTAGCCCTAAAATATTAAATGTGGGTGCTAACTGACAGCAATACCACCTCTGAACAATCTTCCTTTTCAGCATTTCTATTCCAATATAATGGCTGCTTGACCCAGTTGAATAAAACTATGTGTAACATAACAAAAAAAATGTGGGTGCTAGAATATTTTAAATAGACACGTGAGGAAATCCCTGGCAGTCCAGTGGTTCAAACTTTGTCCATTCACTGCCATGGCCTCAGAGTTCATTCCCTGGTCAGGAAACTAAGTCTCGTGGCATGACCAAAATAGATTGAAAAATAAAATACACTTGTGGCTTGCATTGTATTTCTTTGGACCAGCACTGTTTTAGACTGTTTAGAAAGAAGACTTTGCAGAGGAGGTGCATTTGGACCACAACCCTTCTCAGAAAAATGAAAGTGATTTCTGTACTAAAACAGATGTGGAAATGATGGGTGAAGACAAAGGAATATGAAAGATACATTGGTTATAAGGCTTAACAGATACTATGTCTCAGTCATATTCTGAGATCTTTTTAGATGTCTCATTTGAGTCTTACAATAATTTTATAAGTATTCTTATTGATCGTTTTACCTGTAATGAAAGGTTTAGAGAGGTTATATAACTTGCTTATAAACACACAGCTAGCAGGTAATGAAAGTAGGATTCACATTAGGCAGTCTGACTCCCAGGCCCACTTTTAACCCAAAAGGTTATACTGCACAAAGATAGTTTGACCATCTTTGCTACTGGTCCTGATTTCCTTCATTTCTGTAGGGTGTTAATAAGACTTAGAGGAAGGAATGGAAACAGCCCCATGTTTCATTCTAATGTTAACACATTAAGACTGATCATCAGAATTAAATGCCAGTTCTGCAGGGTTCTGCTGTTTGGAGTAGAAATCTTTATTTTCTCTCAGTTCAGTATTGCTAAGTAGCTGCAGAGTACCTGGCACAGGACCAGGAGAGGGGACTTCAGAGAGATGTCTGACACATTTTCTTCCTTCAAGGAGTTCATAAGCAAACCATTTGTGTATTATACTACCTATTGAAATATCCTGAAATAATTTTTTTTTAATTTTTTACTTTTACCCTTTCAGCCAGTAAAGAAGAAGAAAATCAAGCGTGAAATAAAGATTTTGGAGAATTTGCGAGGTGGTCCCAACATCATCACACTGGCAGACATTGTAAAAGACCCTGTGGTGAGTATAGTAGGCACTAGTAAGGCCCACAAGGGCTGAGGTGGTATTTGACCTTGAGCACAACTGGCCTCTTTCTGTTCTTCCCTCTGCCATTAAGTCCTGCTTTAAAAGTGCTTAATCAGTTATACCATTTGACTAGTTCGGGTCTTTCTTTCAAAGAGACCTCCACCCACAGACTATTTCTTATTCTTCTAGGCTAAGAGACTGATAGCACTGGAAACTGAAATGTGTTAATCCATTTTGCAAACTCAGGTCCGATGCCGATGGGCGATGGGCGCATTGTCGGGCTGCCTAGAGCCTGGTGAGACTTCAGCTCCATGTCTTCTGTTTGAAATCCATCCCCAAAGTGACCTAAGTGTGGTGACAATCAGAGTGGGGAGGGCTTGTAGCAATAGAGGGTTTCCTACTACTGAGGCGAGGACTGCCAAATGCACCACGTAGTGTCCACAAACAATGTGCCCACTAAAGCTGCCAGGTCTGTTGCTAATGTGTGTTTTCTTTTTCTTTCCCCTAGTCACGAACTCCCGCCTTGGTTTTTGAACACGTAAACAACACAGACTTCAAGGTATAATGTATAACCAACCATTTCAAGCTGGGTTTTAGGCCATATAAAAAACCTTTTAGGGATGTTACTATTAGAAGAGCTTCTCATCCTTATAGTGTTAATTTAGAGACAGACATACTGTTGTATAGGGCCCACTTTCCACATCTTGTATTTTGCTCTCTTATTTGTTTAATGCTCTTTAATAATGACCAGTGCGTAGGTTTGTCACCATTTGACAGTTTACCATTCATTTGACAGTTTCCACTGATGTCAAACTTAATGAAAGCAACAGCTCATGTTTAATCAGGATCTGGCCTTACAGCATTTTGCTTTAAAAACGACAAAGTTCAGGAAGGAATATATTATACATATAAAAGCAAGGACTGCTTGCTATACCTTAGAATTCCTTAGAAACTTTGGGCTCTTGATCTTAAAAAGAGATGGATGGGAAAGAAAGGATGGTAGTAAATTCTGCTAAAACACAAACTCCTGAAATAGGTATCTCTTACCTCCAGCCAAATTCAAACAGTTCTCAATTCCAGTACAGTAGAAGAATGTGGGCACTCCCTTGGATAAATGATTGAATTCTTATGCTGAGAGAAGGAAAACAAGGAAGAAAAGTTTACTTTCAAATTGGGACAGAAATATTCTGTTAAATTGCCTGATGTGTTTGGCAACAAGCCGTCTGCATACCCACTGGTGATCTGCAGTGGCTATGACTGTGTAGGCCAAAGGTGGGTTAATTCCCTACTAAGGTGATATATTTGCCCACATTCCTTTTATGAGAGGATCTGGAGGTAAATGAAAAACAAACTAAGCCGAAAATGTGTATCAGCGCATGTTGCAAATATCAATTGGTATGCTTCCAGAAGTAGATTACAGTTTGAACAATATGAGCTTAAGTAGTTCTTCACTTTTACATATAGAGTTGAAAACCCACAGTATCTCTTTAAAGTTAGTGTATTGTTGGAGAAGTAGAGACTGGTAAACAGACAGATCTTAGAACAGTGGTACATGAGCCAAGTCTTGATTTGAATTACTACTAATGAGAATGAGAAGTTGCCTTCTTTTCAGTACTATTTCATGGCTCAAATGTTGCATTTGTCTTCAACAGCAATTGTACCAGACGTTAACAGACTATGATATTCGATTTTACATGTATGAGATTCTGAAGGTAAGGGATTCTTGAATACTAAATATTGTAGTATTGATCTCCCTTTTGTTAAATAATCCAAATGACTGTAGAGAAGCCAGTGGGTTGACTTTGTAAAATTTGTTGGGGTGGGGGAGTCTGTTTCTATAAATACTTAATAAACTAATAGCATCAGAACTCTTACGCTGATTGAAAGATAGGGTCTAGTAGGAATATAATTTATAATGCTTTGGAAAGGGTATTTAGAAGAGAGGTTAGAAGACTCCTTAACAAACATTTGTAATCTCTATCAAAAATAATTCCTGTTGTACTGGCTTCTGATGTACTTTATTTCACTTAAAATTGAGCAAATAAAACAGTAAACTTTGACTTAACCCTCAAAGAGCCGTTGTCCTAAGGATTATGTGAATCTCTGCTTAGAAATTGCTGATTTAGAATGAGCTTTGATTTCTAAAGTAGGATCACCAAATATATTGCTTCCAGTACTCAAAAGATCAGCTTTATAGGTAAGAAAATTGCTAAGAGTTGGCTAGTGCTTTACTAAATGAGGGTTGACATAAAGTCTACATTTGAACTATAGAAGTACCCTAGAGAAACTGCGCTAGCAGAACTATTTTATCTTTCATTGGCTCATGCAGTCTTGTGGCACGCAGGACTTCACAAAGTTAAGGATATGCTTGCCTAACCCTGGGTATCATAGGAACCCAGGTTGCCCTTCAGAAAGGACAAAAATTTGGCCAGTGGCTTCAGCTGGCTTGAAGGCCTGGATTAGCAAACTCCAGAAGTTATGCCTCTCACTAGTTTGAAGTTGGACTTGGTTTTCAAATTGGATTTGATGTCATAAATCAGGAGTTTTCAAACTTCTTTACAAGGCCAAATGGTTTAAAAATTTGGGGCTTTGTGGGTCAGAGGGTCTTGGTCACACTACTCAGCTCTGCTGTTGTAGCATGAAAGCAGCCACAGGCAACATGAAAGCAAATAGTTGTGGCTATTAAAAACAATAAAACAATTTATAAAAACATTACAATAAAACATTCACAAAAACAAACCACAGGTCATATTTGGCCCATGGGACCATCGTGGTTTGCCGACGTCTGTTGTAGACTCTTAGCTGCTAGATTTACTATTCTTTGAATAAGAGGTTTGTAGTACAGGTCAGGTTTCTTCCTTTGAGGGGCTCATGTTTGTGAAAATAATCCAGGCTCTCGGTAAGAGGGAGAAATTAGAAGTGAAGTAGTTGGTATACACTTTTGAGTTTTTAACAAGAAAGATGTTGAAATACCTCTGCAGGAACAGGTCTTGGGAATTTAGAGTCCGTGGGTTTGCACAAGTCTCTGAAAAATACCTGTGGAAGTGATTGTCCTAACCTTGACTCTCAGGAGTGTTGGAGGCTTGAAGGAAAACTGGAAGAGAAAGTAAAAGACTTCAACTAAAAAAATGTCTTACACAAGCTAACTCTTCCCTTTTTTACATGTTCCTCCCACAGGCTCTGGATTACTGCCACAGCATGGGGATTATGCACAGAGATGTCAAGCCCCATAATGTCATGATTGATCATGAGCACAGAAAGGTAAAGTGATAGAAGGACAAGTCTTATTTATCAGCACAAGAAAGTTAACAGCCCGTCTTTCAACATTTTATCCCTAGCATCTGTCATAGTCTGTGGTACCTATTAGGCACTTGATAAATGTTTGACGAATGAATGAATGAACAAATCAGTGTGGAATCTAAAATATGGCCCAAATGAACTTATCTGTGAAACAGACTCACAGACTGGATACCAAAGTGAAGGTGCGTGAGGGAGGGGTGGGCTGGGAGTATGGAATTAGCAGATGCAAAACATATATAGAATGGATGAACAACAGGGTCCTATTTTATAGCACAGGGAGCTATATTCAATATCCTGTGATAAACCATATGGAGAAGAATATGGAAAAGAATGTATATATATGTATAACTGAATCACTTTTATGTATAGCAGAAATTAACACAACGTTGTAAATCAACTAGAATAAAAAATTTTTTTAAAAATCACAATGTTTAAAACTTCATTCATATTCCTATCAAAAATAAAAGAGATTAGTGTTGTGGGTAAAGCATTAGTTTGGGTTTTAGTCTTATTTATTGAAAAACTACTCTCTTGGGAAATGCTTTTTCTCATCTGCCTCTTTTTTTTCTTTTGGGGGTATACAAGTAATAATATTTGTTGTACATGCCACTAGGTTATTATGAGGATTAAGTGTGTACAGTTGTAAAATGGATGAAATATTCAGAAACTGCTGCTGCAGGTGTCATGAGTATTAGTTGCAGTATAACATTTCTGTTTTTTAAGGTGACCCAAGCCCACCTTTTGTATGCAGTGATGGCTTTCTGTTGCAGGCTTTGGAGATATAGGTGATTTATTCATTCAGTTAATATCCTGTTACACATATATACACTATGTGTAATGGGGACTATTCTAGAGGCTGGGGTGTATGTGTAAAACAAAAAATTCTTGTCCATAGAAGCTTGCACTTGAGGGAGACTGGTGGGATACAGAGTTAAAAGTGGTATGGAAGAAAAATAAAACAGGAGTGGGGAGTGTCAGAGGGTGTTTCAGTTTTAAACAGGGTGACAAGGAAAATATTTTGTTAGGAAGGTGACATTTTGTAGAACACTTGAATTAGCTGTGTGGTTTTGAGAAGAGAGTATAGCAGATGCAAAAACCCTGAGACAAGAATGTGCCTGGCATATTAAAACAGCGCAAGGGTAGAACTGGGATAGAATGAACATGAGGAAGAAGAAGGAAATGAGATCGAGAGAGATAAATAGAACCATATCTTGTAAAACCTTGAAGATCACTGTCAGGCCTTTTCTCTGAAGATACAGAAGTTTTTGCAGGGTTTGAGCAGAGGGTTGATAAGTTCTCCCTTCTGTATTTAAAAGTTTACTACACATCTATTAGTACAGCTAAAAGTTTTAAAAAAGAATTCCAAATACAGACAGGAATGTGGAGTAACTCAATCTCTCATACATTGCTGGTAAGAATGTTAGGTGGCACACTCATTTTGGAGAATTTCAATCTATATTGTTTTATAGTTTGTCAGTTTCTTTAAAAACTAACCATATGCTTACCAAACATCCCAGCAGTGACATTATCCCAGAGAAACAGACTGAGATCCATACAGAAACTTTCAGTTGGATAAATGATTCTTTAAACTCTGATGTATCTATACCATTGTAGTATCATTACCGATTAGTAAGAACTATTGATGATACAACAACTTGGATAAGTCTCATGCTGAGTGAAAAAAGCAATCTCAAAAACTTAAACTGATGGTTCCATCTCTATACTTCTCACAATGACAGAGTTAGAGCACAGAAGGGTTGCCAGGGCTTAGAAAGTGAGAGGAAGGAGTAGCATAAAGGATAACTGTTGTGATGCTCTTTATCTAATCATGGACTAGATATGAATCTAGCTGTATGAATCTGCATATGTGATAAAATTGTGTAGAACTATTCACACATGTAAAACTGTTGAAAAGAAAGGTCTCTGAATTGTGTCAGTTTCCTGGCTTTAATATTGTACTATAGTGACGTAAGATGTTACCATGAGGGGAAACTGGATGAAGGGTACACAGAACACCTCCAGATTCCTGTGAATTTATAACCATTTTACAATATTTTTTAAGAGAATCATTTTGGTTCCTGTGTGGAGAATCGAGGGTAAAAATGAAAGGCAGACCAGTTAAGAAAAGCAGCTATTGCAGTAAATCAGAGATTGGTGATAGCATGGACCAGGGCAGTGGCAGTGGATGTGATGATAGGGTCAGAATCTGATAGAACCATCAGGATATGCTGACAGATTAGATGCGGGGTAGAGGGAGAGAAGAGTCCAGGGTGAAAAGTTTTTAACCTGAATGACAGAATAAATGGAATTACATTTAAGGTAACAGAGGAGGAGGAGGATTCCATGGAAAAAACAAGTTTTGCAGTGAATAATCAGAGTTTTAGTTCTGAGATGTCTTTCAGGTGATCAGAGAGAGATGGCTGGTGAGAGGTGTGGGCTAAATATAGGTGGAAATAGCAGAGATGCTGTGTGTGAAGCCACAAGACCAGAAATAGCCATCTGGGAATACTTAACTGATAAGACAGGAAACTCAGGAATAACTCTGGAGCACTGATATTAAGATGTTGAAGAGAAAGACTATTAAAAGGCTACATTTTCATATTTTTTGTTATATTTCCCTTTGTTGTCTAAAAGAATACACTGAACCTAATTAACTGAAGTTTTGGAGACAATGCTGGAGCAGTCAAGCATTACTCAGGCCCTTCTGTTCACACAAGTTATGGTCATGCTTTGCATGAAGGTCAAATAAGGTTGCCTCTTGTCCTTGCTACTATTGGGGTGGCCAAAAAGTTTGTTTATTTCTCCATACGATGACTCTAGTAGCACTTAGTTGTCTTTAACTTCATTAGAAATAATTTTGTCGGATTATATTGTTATCAGTGTGCATTTTTAAAAAACTTAGCCAAATTGGTGAATTTTTGTGAAGCCATTTTAATGTTGAAGATGGAAGAAAAAAGCAACATTTTCAGCATATGTTTTATTGTTTCAAGAGAGGTGAAAACGCAACTGAAATGCAAAAAAAGATTTGTGCAGTGTGTGGAGAAGGTACTGTGACTGATTGTGTCAGAAGTGGTTTGCAAACTTTTGTACTGGAGACTTCCCGCTGGATGATGCTGTTTGGTCAGGTAGACCAATTGAAGTTGATAGCGATCAAATCGAGACATTGATTGAAAAAAATCAATGTTACATACCACGCAAGAGATAGTCAACATACTCAAAATATCCAGATCAAGCGTTGAAAATCCTTTGCACCAGCTTGGTTATGTTAACCACTTTGATGTTTGGGTTCTACATAAGTTAAGTGTAAAAAACCCTTCTTGACCATATTTCCGCATGTGATTCTCTATACTTAAACGTAACAAAATTGTTCATTTTTAAAACAAATTGTGACGGATGATGAAAGTGGATACTGTACGGTAATGTGGAATGGAAGAGATCTTGGGACAAGCGAAATGAACCACCCATCAACCACACCAAAAGCTGATCTTCATCCAAAGCAGGTGATGTTGTATATGTGGTGGGGTTGAAAGAGAGTCCTCTATAATGAGTTCCTTCTGGAAAACTAAACGATTAATCCCAACAAGTGCAGCTCCCAGTTGGACCAACTGAAAGCAGCGCTCCAGAATTGGTCAACAGAAAATGCATAATCCTCCACCAGGATGACACAAGACCGCATGTTTCTTTGATGGCCAGGCAAAAACTGTTTAGCACCTTGGCTGGGAAGTTCTGATTCATCTGCCATATTCACCAGACATTGTACCTTCGGATGTCTGTTTATTTTGGTCTTTATGAAATTATCTTAGTGGAAAAAACTTCAGTTTCCTGTAAGACTGTAAAGGCACCTGGAACAGTTCTTTACTCAGAAAGAAAGTGTTGGGAAAATGGAATTGTGAAATTGCCTGGAAAATGGCAGGATGTAGTAGAACAAAACAGTAATACGTTGTTCAATAAAGATCTTGGTGAAAATGAAAACTGTGTCTTTTATTTTTACTTAAAAACCGAAGGAACTTTTTGACCAACCCAATACTATTTTGGTAAGAGCTGTATTTTTATTTTTCTCCTGTGTACTGAGCATTATGTTGAATTCTAAAAATTAGCAAAGGTGAATAAAACAAGTCCCTACCCTCAAGGATCTCACAGTCCATATTTTTTTAAAAAGTAGAAAGCAAATATTCAGTAAAGAGTTGTAGGTTCTATTAAAGAAATTTATCTGAGGTTGGTGGGTGAGGCAATTCAAAGACAGTAGTTGCTTCTATTTACATAATTAGAAAAGATTTCGCTGAAGGAGTTAACTCAGAAGAGATGTTCACCAGAATAGGAGTCTAGATTGAATAGTAGAGACATTTTAGTCAGAGGAGTAGTTGAAATTTGCAGAAACACAAAATAATTATATGTTAAAAAGAGTAGTTTTGGGAATTCTAAATTGCCAAGGGCCCAGGTTCAATCCCTGGTTGGAGAACTAAAAATCCCACAGGCCACACAATGTGGCCAAAAAAAAAAAAAGAGTACTCTAATGGCACTGTGGGGGTATCTTAAAAGACACAGTTATTTATTATCTTTTTTTTCCCTTCAGCTACGGCTAATAGACTGGGGTTTGGCTGAGTTTTACCATCCTGGCCAAGAATATAATGTCCGAGTTGCTTCCCGATATTTCAAAGGTCCTGAGCTACTTGTAGACTATCAGGTGAGAAGAGAAGGGCAGATAAAACTTTTGTCCTGTTTGTTTTGCACGTGATTTTTTAAAAATGTTCTTTTGCGTTTTGAATGGGCCATTTTTGCACATCCATGACTGTCCCTTTTATAGGAGTGTAAAATATGAATCTCTTCAGTTAATCTACCACAACTTTTGTGTGTATTGTCACAGTGTCAGTAGAATATAAGTCTGCATTTGATCCTAACTGAAAAGAAAGTCACTTGTAATCAGAAATTCCAGAGCTTCTTTTAGAATTGAAAGTTCAGGCTCTGTCCTAGAAATTTCTTTTCTGGTATAGCCCTGAATTCAAAGAGCATTTTATACATAAAAATATTTTTTACAGCATTATTTATAATGGTGAAAAATGCTATTCTACTATAGGGTACACTAAAGATTAAATGCTGAAACAGTCATGCTATAAAATAATGGTACATATTAAAAGGTTTCCATAAGCTAACAATTGGGTATTCTTATGTAAGTAAAGAAAGTAATTCAAAATAGTAGGTACAGGTTTCAAAGGAGAGGGTTAGGAAGTATAAGTGGAAATGCAAAGAAGAAAAGACTGAAAAGAAATATATAAAGATACTGATATTTGGACCTTAAAGTCAATGGAGTGGGATTTGTTTGTTTTTCTGTTTTTAAAAAAGAGCTTTTTATTTGAAGTGACAAGATTCATCTTGTCATTTCACGTGTGATGACAGCATTTTCTTTAATGCAGATGTACGATTATAGTTTGGATATGTGGAGCTTGGGTTGCATGCTGGCAAGTATGATCTTCCGGAAGGAGCCATTTTTCCATGGACATGACAATTATGATCAGGTAATATATGTTGTTCCTATTGGGAATTATTGATGTACCCTCACAATGGCCAGATCTGCTTACTCCTTAGAAACTGCAATGAATCTTGCTAAAATACAAATGCCTAACCCCTACCTGAGAGCTGTTAATAAATTAGAATCTCTGAGTGTAAAACTCCAAAATAGTTTTCAGTTAATGACTTGTTCACTTAATGATTCCAGGGCCTTGTGGGAGATACTATTGCCTTGTTTGAGCACAGTGATTTAATTTGAGATAGTGTAAATTGATATGAAAGTGAAAGTCACTCACTTGTATCCGACTCTTTGTGACTGCCTGGACCATAGAATTCTGCAGGCCAGAATACTGGAGCAGGTAGCCTTTCCCTTCTCCAGGGAATCTTCCCAACCCAGGTCTTCCACATTGCAGGCGGATTCTTTACCAGCTGAGCCACCAGGGAAGCAAATTCACGTGAAGTTACCATAATAATACAGAGAGATATAGTATATCTTTTACCCAGTTTCCCCCAAATAGAACTTTTTGCTGACTATGTACAAGATCGCAACCAGGATATTAATATCAATACAGCCAGAATACCAGAACATCCCTGTCACCTCAGGAATCCTTTATTTGCCCTTTTGTAGTCACACCAGCTTCCCCCTGGCCTTCATGCTACTATGTTGTAATCTCCATTTCTGCAATTTTAGCATTCCAAGAATGTTATGTAAATATGACTTTATGAAGTCATACTTAAACCTATGACTTACATATTACAATTCATATGAAGATGACTACTCTTCATATGAGTTGAAGAATATTGGGTGAATTCAGTTAAAATCAGCAGCTTCTTGTTAGGTGCCACACAGGTTTGAGGAATATAGAAAAAATAGCCCCCTGTCCCACAAAAGGTTTTTCACAGTCTTACCTAGTAAGAGAACCAAATGTATAAGAAAATAAGTTATAGTCGTAAATGTCAGTGAAAGTGTAGATAAGATACACAAAGGCGGTTATAATGGGAGTGAGTGGTCTGAAGAAGTGTATGTAGAACTTTCCAAAGGAAGTAACATCTTCAGCTAGGTGGTTGGGGTCAGGGGGGAGGGATGAGACTTCACCTGAGGGAAGGAACCAGGTTATAAAATAGTTTGTTTTTTCTTTTTGATATGTTCACATTGTTGGATATGTTCACATCCAACAATGTGAATGTTGTGTGGAAATCCATTCATGCTATGCAAGGAAATTTGAAGTAAATGGGTGTAGCATTCATACCTGTAGCCATGATGGTCCCATTCTGTTAACTCAATAATGGTTAATTGTTGATTTAATCATGTAATGTGCTTTTGGTGTGGGTTTTGTCTTCTTTCAATCCTAGTTGGTGAGGATAGCCAAGGTTCTGGGGACAGAAGATTTATATGACTATATTGACAAATACAACATTGAATTAGATCCACGTTTCAACGATATCTTGGGCAGGTAAGTCATAAAACAAAATTATGCATCTGTGCCATAAGCACTTTGGATGTAAAATGATGCTTTGGATTCCCAAAATAGTTAATGTTCTGTTTGCCTGCAAAGTGTCTGTGGTCCACTGCTACAGGATGTGCATGGGCAAGCCTATGATGAAAGCTTTGGATTGAATGGCCATTTTCCCAGATTCACCCACAGGAGTCTGAGTGTGGAGGTTGTAGGCAGAGGATCCCTGACCTTGTAGAGTCCAATAGAAGGGTTGTAGTTGAGTCAGAAATGAAAATCTAGATTTATCTTGCTTCTGTAGATGACAAAACCCCCTCTAAGAGAAAGAAATAATCTTAGAAAGTGCATGTTTCAGACTGATTTACAGACAATAGACTCTAAAAGTAGTGACTAGACCCAGTCCTAATTCACTCACCACTTAACGGGAAGAGGTAGGCTTTCTTATTACAAAGGCTTTTGGAGGCCAAGGGGTAGAGATGCCAGGAATATGGGTTGGGGTGGGGAGGAGGCCAACCAGCCCAGCCTTCTATAACTTGAATTGTGTTTCATAAAATTGTGGGGACCCAGATTTCTCTTTTCTGCAACACTGCCATTTCCAGTCTCTCCAGTTAGGTCTTGAGTTTTGACCTCTCTTTGTGATTGGCTGGAATGCTAGCCACTAAGGAAAATGTAGGATTGAAATGTTGGGCTTCTCTCCCTCTGGGTCCATTTCTCATTCTCCCTTTTGGCTCTGCAGACATTCCCGTAAGCGATGGGAACGCTTTGTCCACAGTGAAAACCAGCACCTTGTCAGTCCTGAGGCCTTGGATTTCCTGGACAAGCTGCTGCGATACGACCACCAGTCGCGGCTCACTGCAAGAGAGGCCATGGAGCACCCCTATTTCTGTGAGTCCAGCTGTTCAGTCCACAGAGCCTTGCAGGCCTGACCAGCAGACTGTACAGAGCAAGGGAGAATACATGCTGTGAAGAAAGCTCCAGACCCATAGAATACAATTGGAATCCCAGCCTCCCTTACTTAGCTTGCTGCAAAGTTACTTCACCCACAGTGAGCCTTGGTCTCTTCAATGCGGATAGTGATGGCAGTTGTCTTGCAGAATTGTTGAGAGGATTCTTGTCTAACAGAATACCTGACACATGTCATCCCTAAATAAACTTCTTTTTTTATTGTGTGGGCAACAGTTCTCGTGGCTAGTTTGGAGTGGTTGGATTAGAACATACGGCCCTATGTCTGTCCTATTAATCATTCATTGGAGAGAGCCAGAGAGGCTTGAAAATCTAATTATATGAACACCCTGATCTAGGTATGTGAATATAGCTAACTCTGCTGTCTTGAATGAAAATGCCACTTAGCTAACTCCACTGCATCCTCACTGTGATGTTAGCGTCAGTGTCAGGTTGTTCCTTGGGGAGTGGTGGGATGGTGTTTTAGTGAATCAATTATATTCTTGCTCAATCTCCTATACTTGAAGCTGACTGACAGGCTGATCGAGATGGAGAGTTAAGTCTGTGGTCATAGCAGTAACTTGATCAGACCTGTAGTTTTGGCCCATTTGGCACCATGCTTGACCAACTGCAGCAAAACTCATTCATTCTCATAATATAATACTGATAGGTAGGGTAGATTGTATTGTCTCATTAAACTATAACAGGATTGTTTTTGTCTTAAATTAGCTCTACTGGGACTTCCCTGTCAATCCAGTGGTTAAGACTCTGTGCTTCCACCACAGGGGGCACAAGTTCAATTCTTGGTTGGGGAACTAAGATCCCACATACCATGCAGCATGTCCAAAAGTAAATACTTGTTTTTTGTTTGTTTGTTTGTTTGTTTTTTTATTACTTGTTGATTTCATAGTGAAGGTAGTTGACACCTCAATTCTTTTATTAGGGGAATAATACAGAGTCTAAATAAAATGTAAAGAATCAGGATGGCTGCTATGAGACCCTAGACCATTAGTTCAGTTCTTCAAGCATAACAGAACCTCACATTTTTGTCTCTTTTTCTAGACACTGTTGTGAAGGACCAGGCTCGAATGGGCTCATCTAGCATGCCAGGGGGCAGTACGCCTGTCAGCAGCGCCAATATGATGTCAGGTCAGTGTCATTGGTAAATTTCTTTTTTTTTGTTAAATGTATATATAGAAGTCAATTGTCATTCTTAATTTTGCTCCTCCTTTGTGGCCTGATTTCTATGGCTCTCCTTTATAATGATTACCTTATTAGCATACTGACTTGTGTGGCTCTCTCCACCAGGTTTCAGGATGCTTTTGAAACCTCTTATCCCTTAGTAGTTAGAGCAAGTGTCCCCCAACCTCTGGGCCACAGAACAGTACCTCCTGTCAGATCAGCAGTGGCATTAGGTCAGAAATAAAGCACACAATAAATGTAATGTGTTTGAATCATCCAGAAACCATTCCCCACAACCCCAGTCCATGGAAAAATTAGCTTCTGTGAAATCAGTTCCAGGTGCCAGAAAGGTTGGGCATCACTGAGTTAGAGTATCAACAGTCTCTTTGAGGCCAGAATCACAAAAATTGTTTGGGACTTGACAGTCTCAACAAGCCATTAAGAATGAAAAGAGATCCTTTCATCTCACAGGTTAGAGTGGCAGTACATGATGTTGTCCTCATCACATAAGAAAATGAGGGAGAGGAGAGATGGGGGTTTGTACATGGGTACATATGTGAATAAGAATGGTTCTTTTTTCCAGAGCAGCTACAGGGTGCCTAGTAAATTACAATGGTTTGTGTGCAATTACTTTTTGTTGTTGTTGTTGTTGAGTCATTATGATTTAGAGTGAGTTTTTACCGAGAAGAAACCACAGTTACCCAAAAGAAATCATAGGCCTGTCCCCTAAGGATTATATACATGGGCAGCACCCACATGGATACTCTTGTGAGAGCACCTATTCCGACACCCTCAAAGAATTGCTGTTGTCTCAATTTCTTTTTTTTTTAAGAACTAGCTGCCTTCTAGAGTTCAACCTCTGGGTATCATGCAAATGTACAAAATGATACATACCCAAGGTTACTCATTCTAGCCATATTTGTAATCAGAGAACATTAAAAACAGCTCCTTGTAGAATAAGGAAATGATAAGATGAATTATGGGGCATCCTTTCAGCAAAGTACTATATACTCCGAGAATAGAACAAGTGTTTTGTGTTCTTTTGTAGCTTCAACTCAAAGATAGTAATGTGAGGTGAAAAGAAGCAAGATTCAGAACCATGCTCAAGACTAGGAATGGGCAAAAACATAGAATCAAGTTCTTATATGTGATTCTTATATGCATATTTTTATAAAATTCAAGTATATCCATAAAATATTTCTGGAAGGATACACTCCCAAAAATAGTGCTGTAAGTTGGCCAAGTTATAGGATAAGGGAGAATTCTCACTGTATCCTCTTTGCAGTTACTTGAGTCATGTAACCATATTACATATTCAGAAAATATATGTACTATTTTGAAAATTTAAAGAACTAGCTGACTGAGGGCAAGGTAACAGGTAATATGATCAAGAAAGTAAGTGGAAATAAATCCTAAAACACTTTTAACTTAGAGATGAGAAATGATCCTCTCTGCACTGGCTGACTCTAGGCACAGTGGCCATGAACTTTGACTCTAGCCTTCTGCTATTCAGTTTGTGGTGACTAGCCACATGTGGCTATTTAAATTCACTGAAGTCAAATACAATTGTAAAATCAGTTGCTTAGTTTAGTTACACATTGCAAATGCTCAGTAGTCACATGTGGCTAGTGACTGTCATGTTAGTACAGGTTACAGAGCAGAAGGTTTGGTTGGACTGTGTTATCTTAGACAGTCTTGGATTGAAATCCAGGCATAACATACCTGCTACTTAGCTGTGCACCTTGGACAAACTGCTCAAACTCTCCAAACTTAGATTTCCTTCTCTGTCTTCTAAATTTGTTGGAACTTAAATTTTAATTTGTGAGGATTTAATTTGAGATTAATTTGTAAAAATTAAGGCGAGGCATTCAATAAAGAGAGTATTTATTGTGTCACTTTTGAGATAGGTGCTTTGAAAAACTGGTGACTTAAGAGTTCTGTGGTTGGTACTTCTAGCTCACTGTCAGCTGTTTTCTTTCAGGGATTTCTTCAGTGCCAACCCCTTCACCCCTTGGACCTCTGGCGGGCTCACCAGTGATTGCTGCTGCCAACCCCCTTGGGATGCCTGTTCCAGCTGCCGCCGGCGCTCAGCAGTAACGGCCCCTTCTATCTCCTAATGCCTGAGCAGAGGTTGGGGAGTCCACTCTCTCCCTTGATGCAGCTTGCGCCTGGCGGGGAGGGATGAAATACTTCAGAAGCACCGTGTCTGAACCGTTGCTTGTGGATTTATAGTAGTTCAGTCATAAAAAAAAAATTATAATAGGCTGATTTTCTTTTTTTTCTTTTTTCTTTCTTTTTTTTTTTTTTTAACTCGAACTTTTCATAACTCAGGGGATTCCCTGAAAAATTATCTGCAGGTGGACTATTTCACGGACAAATTTTTTTCTCCCCTTCCAAATTCAGTTTCTCGTCACTAAAGATCAAAGATAAACCAGCCTCAATTCCAGCTGCTGTGTTTGGGTGGAGATTTCTTCCCATGCTCACCATTGCTCCCCTACCATCCCACACTCTGGGGGGGTTGTACTTCACACTGTTCTCCAGAGATTACAAAAATGTAGCTTCTTCAGGGGAGGTGGGAAGGAAGGAGGAAGGTAGGACCCAACCTATAAAAGCAGTGCACTGCTAGTCACTTACATCACTTTACTCCAAAAGTGCTTCAGTAGGGTTATCCTGGTGAATCTAGGGGAAATATGTCTTAGTTACATTGAGATGCTGAAAATCTACCCAAAGTGCAGACAGGTCCTGAAAACTTCCGTGCAGTTTGAATCATGTCTTATTGACCTAACCTAAATCCAGCTCATTTATAATTTAGTTTGTTTAGTTTAAAACTTTAATACCATCCCTCCCAGACTCCTTACCTTGGTCCTCTGCCCTTTCATCTCCCAACATGCTCTATAGCTGGTAGGAGGGGGAAGGTAAAATCTTTTTCAGTTTTCTTTGACTTGGCCCTTTTGAATTCAGTTAGTTATTGGGCATAACTTATTGCTTTTTACAAAAGGAAAAAAAGCATTGTCTCTGTAGGTTTCATGCTAGCACCTCTTTAAGAGCTGATGAGAGGTGCGGCCACTGAAGTCCGTTTTCAGCTTTCTACCTTCGTTTCCTTCTACCTTCCCCTTCCCTCATATGTCATCCAGTGAGAAGACCCGCCCCTCAGGTTTATAGATGTGTCTGAGTGGTAGGAGCAGAGCCACTATCTCCAGTGAAACGGAAATGGTAGACCTGTAATTGTGGGAAAACTAAACTCTCTTGTTACAGCCCTGCCACCCCTTGCTGTGTGTATATATATAATACTTTGTCCTTCATATGTGAAAGATCCAGTGTTGGAATTCTTTGGTGTAAATAAACGTTTGGTTTTATTTATCAAGGTTAGATTTAAGTTCCCTGTGTAAAGGTCTCGCTGGGTGGGTGTCTCACGTTCACATCTGAAGGGCCTGCAGCCCTGAACCATGGAGGCTTCCCAAGGCCCCCATTTTTATACACCCCTCGTTCAACCCATGGTACCGGGCAGGGCAGAGAGGCCTTAAAAAAGCACCACAAGCCAAAGCGTCTCTGGGGATTAAGGATCCTTTGCCATAAAATCATTTTGTGTCTCAGCAGTGCAGGGATTGGGGATGGGAAAAGTCGCCAGTTTTTGTGTGTTTGTGTGTGTGTAAAGTGGATTTTCCACTGTAATCCAACCACCTAAGTTTATCAGGTGCTTCACTGAGGAAGCCTAGTTTTTTAAGCACAATAGCAAAACCATCAGCTCTGTATTATCTCCTGTTATTCCATTACAGTAGCTGTTTGTGGGGACTAGGAAAAATTCTTCCAACATATTTTAAGACCTGAAGTCTTAGTTCCCCATTCTCTTACCTTTATAGATTTACAAATTTTTCTCACCCGGACAGCAGAGGTAAACATAATTGTTTGAGGAGTTGAATTTAATGAGCTTATCTAACTTTGTAACCCATCTTGGCTCTAGTAACTTTATCAAGGTGGTGGCTTTAGTAAATATAATGGTAAACTTTAGAGAAAACTAAAGCCTTCTTTTATGTTTCTCCACCATAGGGAAAACATTCTGACTGTGTGGCAGGGTGATTTTCTTCTTTGTGGCCACATACAGTGGATATTTATTGTTCTTGACTCTTTTTTGCCCTAGAATGCTGTAGGGGGTTACCATGTTGAATCTGCAGAAGCTCAAAGCACCGGATGTGCCAGAGATGCAGTCTGTGATTTCATTTGCACTGGATTATGATTTGAACAGGACTAATGAATTCTTTCTTCTGAGGTGGGGAGGAGGGTTGTAAATCAAGATTTTACATCACATCCTTGTAGCTCAGAGAACAACCTAGGTGTAGCTGAGGCTGATGTGGGAAGCTGCAAATAGCTGGACCTCCTAACATGCAACAGACCATGAAGAAAGCTGAAGGTGAATGCAGAGGACTCTGAAATGCTACCCAAGAGCCTTTTAAAAGAAATAGAAGTTTTAAAAATGCTACTTAAGGAGTTACTGCAGAAGCATGAAAAATTTAAAAAAGACCCAATTGGGTGGGTGGGAGGGACAAGGGTTTACAGAGTAACAACTTCTGTGTTGTTGTAAATTACCTCATCTGTATACCTTGTATTGGAACACTTCATTTCTCAGCACTATCTGTTTGCATTGATTAGATGGCAGGATTTGGAATGCCAATCTCAGATGTGTTGGCAGTTACTCTGAAAGGTTTTTTTTTGTTTTTTTTAAGTATTTTTTTAACATTGAAGTGCTCCTCCCCCCACTTTTAAGTTTGAAGTCATAAGTTTCCCCTCCCCACCTCAATGATTTATTGGTTGTAATTGTATTGTAATTGGTATAACAAAAACATAAATTGTGCTGGGAAGAAGTTGTGCCATGAAGGTCTTTAATTTTTTTTTTTTTTAATAAAAAACATTTAAACAAATGAAATGTCCCTGCAGCCTGAGCAGTATGCTTCTCCTGCCGACACCGTGTGTTATAGATTCCTTAGTTCTCATGTGCTTTGAATTTAATACTGGGTTGATGGCAATGTGATGCGGGATGGATTAAGGTTGGTGGAGGAGCACTGAAGTCTAGGAGTTTTTAACATAGAGATACAATGAAGAGAGCACGATGTTGCTAAACAGGATTGGTTTCATTCCTGCCCTTGTTACATACTTGGCTACTTGGCAAGTTACTTCTGGATCTGTTTCATCATCCACAAAATGGAGCCACTGCTTCTTTTGGATTGAATGAGAGTAAATATCAAGTGTCTGGCACCTGTTAAACCTAACTCCCCTGGCCCCTTATATGGAGGATTGGTCCTTGGCCCTGACTTTGCAGGTAATTCACAGTATGACCTCTGTCTCCTCTGGCTCTCTTGGGACCTCTGTGTGTTCAGTCAGGGGGAGACTGGATGAGATGTCTTCTGAGCTTCTTTTCAGCTCTGACACTGATTTTAGAAAGTTTGAGTTGGTGCATAAAGGCCCATAGAGACAGTGTGTTAGCAGAAAAGACCAGTGTTAGTTAATGGCAGTAAGCCCTGTGGAAGATCAGTTTTGGAGATACCTCCCAGTGTGGGAGGCAATTTGCAGTCTTGGGGCCTAGAATGAAAGGTCCACTGGTGAGCTTATGGGAACATATTTGGCAGCTTAAATAGAAACTATGATAAGGCCAGTAAAAGAAGTGAAACAGAGTTGGCTTTTGTTGTTCATTTGGTAAGTCGTGTCCGACTGATTGTGACCCCATGCACTGCAGCACACTAGGCTTCCGTGTCCCTTGCCGTCTCTTGGAGTTTGCCCAAGTTCATATCCATTGAATTGGTGATGCCATCCAACCATCTCACTCTGTGTCTCCCCCTTTTTATGCCCTCAGTCTTTCTCAGCATCAGAGTCTTTTCCAGCGTGTCGGCTCTTTGCATCAGGTGACCAAAGTAGTGGAGCTTCAGCATCAGTCCTTCCAAGTATTCATCATTGATTCTCCTTTGGATTGACTGGTTTGATCTCCTTGCTGTCCAGGGGACTCTCTCAAGAGTCTTCTCCAGCACCGCAATTTGAAAGCATCAATTCGTTGGTGCTCTGCCTTCTTTATGGTCCAGCTGTGACATCTGTACAGGACTACTGGAAAGATCATAGCCTTGACTATATGGACCTTTGTCGGCAAAGTGATGTCTTTGTTTTTTAACACACTGTCTAGGTGTGTCATAGCTTTCCTGCCAAGAAGCAAGCATCTTCTAATTTCATGGCTGCAATTACCAGCCACAGTGATTTTAGATGTCACTGCTTCCACCTTTTCTCCTTCTATTTGCCATGAAGTGATGGAACCGGATTCCGTGATCTTAGTTTAATACTAAGTTTTGAGCCAGCTTTTCACCTTCATCAAGAGGCTCTTTATAGTTCCTTTTTGCTTTCTGCAATTAAAGTGTTATCATCTGCATATCTGAGATTGTTGATACTTCTCCTGGCAATCTTGAGTCCAGCTTGTAACTCATCCAGCCTGGCATCTTGCATGATGTGCTCTGCATCATAAGTTAAATAAACAAGGTGACAATAAACAGCCTTGTACTCCTTTCTCAATTTTGAACTAGTGAGCTGTTCCATATAAAGTTCTAACTGTTGCTTCTTGACCCGCGTACAGGTTTCTTAGGATAGTCTGGTATTCCCATCTCTTGAAAAGGTTTCCACAGTTTGTTATGATCCACGTAGTTGCTTACTGATGTCAAATGAGTATATTCTATAACATTATATACTTGAATTGCCATTTATTCTTTCTCATTTAAAGAAATAAGGTTGAAATCAGGAGATGCTGTTATCCCAGATTCCTAGTTTTCTTTAAATGTTCAGTGCATCCATATATTATTAATATTGGGAGTTGAGAAACATGGTTTAGATAAAAGGAGCCATTGCATAATATCATGTATCTGAAATGCCCAGGTTAATTGAATGTTAATTTCTGACATTATCTCTTTCTTATTTTATCCATGAGACAGATAGGAAGATTAAATTATTAGAGTGGGCCTATTAGAGGCAGAGGAATATACTTTGTAAAATTAGAACTTCAGGGTGTGACCAATGACTATAATCCTAACATAGTAGAGAACATTGCGGATTGGTTGACAGATTTCAAAATTTTTTAATTTCCTCTCAGTCTTTAAATTTCATCATGTTTCACCTGTTGTCAAGTATGTTATAAGTATCTCTTGAAAAAATACCTAGTTCTGTCACCATTCCCACTAGCAGATTTCTCCCGAGATTAGAGTTGGGTTTGAGTAGTTATTTCATCTTTTCAGTCCTTTCCTACGTCCCTGCTGGTAATTTCACCCTCCCTTGTGCCTCAGCTTTGAGGACTGTGGCTGATCATTAGTGGTGTGCATGCTAGATAGGCTTTCTTCCTGGGATTTTTTCCTGCTTGACAAATGGTCACCAGAAGTCTTTGAAGTAAAGTTGTCCCCAGTTCTGTCTTCAAAAAAATGGGTCTAAAAACCTTAATCTCCACCATATTTAAAGTCACCTCTCTCTGCTTCCCCCACTACCATCTCTATCCCTGTGCCCTTTTTCCTAGTAACACCTGAACTTGTTATTTTTGTCTCTCTCCCACCCTGCATGCAAACTCCCTGATGACCTTGTATGTTTTACTAATCAGTGAATCTGTGCATCCTCATAAAAACCTTTTATGAGGATGTGGTAATATCCCTCAGAATTGAAGATCAGTGGAGTATCACAGGGAACATGCTTGGCACCGTGTGTGTGTATACTTAGTGGTGTCCAGTTCTTTGTGACCCCATTGACTGTATAGCCTGGGAGGCTCCTTTATAGCCTGGGAGGCTCCTTTGTCCATAGAATTTTCTGAGCAAGAATACTGGATTGGGTTGCTGTTTTCTTCTCCAGGGGATCTTCCTGAACTAGGGATTGAACCTGCATTTCTCGCATTAGCAGTCTCCTGCATTAACAGGCAGATTCTTTACCACTAGCACCACCGGGGAAGCCCTACCAGGTTCCTAGTAGGTGCTCAATAAATAGTAATTCCATCGTACACTCCCAGTTCCACCTTCCCCCTCCCTCACATATAATAAGTTAATTGGAAGTATTGTTGGATAAGATCTTAAGATCAGAAGATCCTTGTTCATAGGTTTGCAGCTGTAATGATAAGATATAGGCCGGACTGGATTAACACGACAAAATTTTTATTTAATGTTTGCTGCTTTATTTAGTAATGTAATGAGCCTTTGGTGAAATCTTAAGTGGCTGAAGGCTGAGCAATGATCCTGACCAATTTAAGAGACTTAGATGCCACACACAATATCCCTGCTTTACACCATCTGTGTATAATAATGTGAAATTCAGGCAGTTCTCCAAGTAGAACAGACATACAGAGGGTGTCACAGGGTAGTCTGATTCTGGAGTCAAATTTAATGTAGACAAGTGCTTTTGAGATTTTATAACCTTACTGTGATTCTGTGGTAAATTTTAACTACTGCCAAGAAGTAACCTAGTTGAACTTCACATGCTCTGGTTCTGCTGAGAGTTACGCTACACAAGAGTATAGTTTTAGATCAGTAGTTTAACCTCTTGAATACTCACAGATGACTTAAATTATCATTGTAAAACTTTTTAGATGTACCAAGTTGTAAAGAAGCTGTAACACACCCATGAACCCACCGGAGTCTGTATTACCAATACAAATGAAGCCCCTTTTGCCCCTCTTCTCTTTCTCCCTGCCCCAGAGGTTCTAATATTGTTCTCATATATAAAATTTGAGTCTTGGTATCTATTTTGTAAAGTGGTTATTCAGGTTAGATACAAATGCTTGCCACAGTGTCTGGCACATAGTAAAGTTAGGCTGAGATTCATCTCCACTCTGAATTGTGTGTAATTGTGTAGGTCATGTGCATGTGCAGAAAAAGATGCCACATAAGCTGTGCAGTGCTGTAGACTTGTGCATTTATTTCTATAATTTTACAGCAGATGGCTCTAAGTATCTGGTTTTAAAAGGAAAAAAAAAAAAATCCATGCCCTAAATATGACAGGTTTTCAACAGATGCAGGTTGTTTCTAATTTGCATGAAGGCCAGCATTGGCCTGTTCTCACCCCCATCACTCTTTGCCTCTAAGATCCTACCACTCTCGTCTCTGAATTTTTCTCTACTGAAAGCCAAATATTCTTGCACTACAGCAAATTACAGTCTGGATTTGTCTCCCTGTGGTCATAATCACCAGGGATTCTTAGTGACCTCGATGTAAGAAGCTCTTCCCCAGACACCCCCAGATGGGAGACTACAGGATGGCCAATCCCTTTCTTGGAGAAGTTCTTGAGGGGATTGGGTATTTCTGAATCAGCTTCACTCTTGCATCACCTGCTTTGACAGAATTTTCTTGGCTCCTCTTATGATAAAAAGGAAAAGTAGCAGCAGCTGGCAAGTGGTTTCCTGATTTCATCCTATGAGTCAGAGTCTCAGCTATAGATAGACATCTGTAGACTTATCTAGAAAGAGAGGATTTGCTTCTCTGTTGAACAGTTCTGAGAATTCTGTGGTACACTTCCTATGAAGAAACCTAAATTCTCATAGCTGTTTACTCATTCTAATTTCTTGCTCACCCACTCAACTTCATCCCCTCAGCCCAGAATCAGGGTTACTTTTCTACTCATCTTGACTGGTCTTTACAGAATTCATTTTTTTATAAAATATGCCCCTCAGTAAACATGTGCTGATGTCTGTGAGCCTGGCCCCATGCTAAACACTGGAGGTTGGGAGAGATGAGATGCACAACCATGGGGAAATGTGTTATTGTCAAACAGAAAAGCAGAAAACAAATTGTTCCCTAGGGGGAAAAAAATCATATTGCTAGTCAGCATAGTGGATTGCTCTAAAGATAGGTACTTACCTCTAAATATGTGAGGATGCTGATATAACTTAATTTACTTTAAAATAAATAGCCAGTTTCAAAGAAAGAAGTGGGAATTTCCAGATGGCAGAAAGGAAGACAGAATTCATCCTGAAGGTAAGTGGGTATTGAAGTCACAGTGGGCCCCAGGACATGTGACTTGGATACAGGTGGGCCTCAGAGGCTAGGGGCTAGGATTTGAATGCCCCGAGGGAGAGAGAAGACAACCTCAGTGTCTTTGAAGGTAAAAACAAAGAATCCTCTGGCACTTGAAAAGGCTGCCTCTGGGAAAAGAGTTTAGAAGAAAGCAAAGTTTAGCTATAGTTGCTTCTGAAGGGTGAGTTTGTGATACCATGTTTTAGAAAAACTCCTTAGGAAGAAAGAAGTCCTGAACTCTTGATGAGGGGAGAATGATCAAGAAAGCCTTTGCAGAGGAGGGGATACATGAAGCTGAGTTGACAGAGGCCCTGCCTTAGCAAGTTCGAGCTGCCAGGGCCCACACTTGCCATCAGAATCCATGTATGTTGCTTGGTTCTGCTTCACAGAGTGCCTTTGTATAGCTGTGGTTCTGGGATCGCTGTCCAGGTTTCTAACCAGTCATTAAAGATAAATTTTCTCTTGCTTTTTTTTGCTCTCTGGTCCTTGCATTATCCTCACACAGATCTCTAGGTCAACTATAGTTCAGCTGATCTAAAGTGGGTTCAGCCAAGCAGCTCAGCTTCAGCTTGAGGATTGATGGGACTGAACTGAGCTCCTGTGTTTGGTTTCAGGCTCCATGTAGTTCCTTCTGGGTCCCATGCTGAAGTTGCAGCAGATACCCAGGGCATGTTCTTATGGTGGATGGCTTGGGGCACAAGAGGCCAAAGGACAGACACCAAGCCACAGAGAGGTCCAAGAAGCTCTAAGAACATAAATTTATACACACACAACTAGGCATACCATATTCAAAATACTAAAAGGACTTCCCTGGTGGTCCAGTGGTTAAGAATCAGCCTGCCAATGTCAGAGGACACAGGTTTAATGCCTGATCTGGGAACTAAGATTCCATACTCCAGCTAAGGTGGTGTGCCACAACTACTGAAGTCTGCATGCCCTAGAGCCCTTGCTCTGCAACAAGAGAAACCATGGCACTGAGAAGCCCATGTACCGCAGCTAGAGATTAGCTCCCCACTGGCCACAAGAGAAAGCCTACCTACAGCAATGAAGACCCAGTGCAGCCAAAAATAAAGTATTCTTTAAATTTTTTTTTAATGTTAAGAAAAAATCTTAAAGGCAGCCCAAAGGGGAGAAAAAAAATGGGACATTGCATGTAGAGGAAGCTTAAGAATTATCAGAAACCATACAAGCTAGAAGACAATGGAGTGACTTTAGTACTGAAAGTAAAAACTCAATCTAGAATCCTATGCCCACTGAAAATATCTTTTGAAATGAGGGGGGAAATAAAGCCTTTTCTCAGACAAGGAAAAACTGAGGAAATATGTTACTGGAAGAAATAATAAAGGAATATTAAAGGAAGTTCTTCAGACAGAAGGAATAGGATGCCAGACAGAAACTTGAACGTACACAATGAAAGAGTACTGTAAATGGAATAGGTGAAAGTAAATTTTTAAAAGATTTAATTGCCTTAAATCTAAAGTAGGAGGTAGGCAAACTTACTCTAAAGGAGCAAATAAATGACTTAGGTTTTGCTGATTACATGATCTCTATTGCAACCACTCTGCTGTGGCATGAAAGCAGTCTTAGACACTAGGTAAAGCATGGTTGTGTTTCAGTAAAACTTTACTTATGGATTTAGATTTGCATTTCATATAGGTTTTATGTGCTGCAAATTATCCTACTTTGATTTTTTTTTTTTTTTTGCCAATAATTTAAAATTGTAAAAGCCACTCTTAGCTCATGGACTGTACAAAGTCAGTGAGCTGATTTTGGCATGTATGAATTACCCTTTGCTAACCCCTAATCTAAAGCAAAAATATTAACAATGAATTGTGTATTTATAGCATGTTAAAGTTTTTAAATGTGAATAAATGAACTGCAGGATATAATGAACTACTAAGCAATAAAAAGTAATAAACTTGATATATGCAACAACATGGGTCAATCTTAGAATATTATGCTGAGTGAATACTAGACCAAAAAGACTACATACTATCTGGTTCCATCCACATAATATTCCAGAAAATGCAAGCTAATGTAGTGACAGAATGTGCTTAAGCAGTTGCCTGCAAGTGTAGGTTGAGGCAGGGTTGGGGTAGAACGGAAAGAGGAAGGAATTTAATAAGCAAAATAAGGAATTTAAAAAGCATATGATAGCAGCATGAAGAACAAAAGGGAGGAAATGGGAATCTACTGTTGTGAGGTCTTTATTATACTTCCCATGAAAGCAGGATATTATTTGAAGGCAAATTGGTAAATTAAAGATGTGTATTGTAAATCCTAGGGCAATCATAAATTAATCTCCACCTCTTTCCCACTCTCAGCACCAGGGTTTGGGAACTTTTCTTGGAAATGCAGAAACAAAGACAATTCAGCTGTATTTCATAGAGTCAGATGTAGGAAGTATGTGAAACCTGGAGCTGCCAGAGTCGTTATGAACCGAGGACCTGTGGAAGAATGCAATCAACATGAAGAGATGGGCAGCTGAGAGACAGGAGATGTAGAAGGGCAACAACTTTTCATTTAATGTGAACCAGTGTATCTTTTTGCCTGAGCTTTTTTTTGGGGGGGGGGGAGGGGTAGTGAAATTGTCCATCCCTTTGCTCTGTAAGAAAACACCACAAATTGATAAAACGCCTACAGGAGACTATCCCCTACTTTGAATGTCTCTAGGGAAGGTCTGCACTTTCTTTTAAATGACTTGCTTGATTAGGTCCACCCAGGCCAATCTTTAAGTTGACTAACAGAATCAACTGATCTAAGACCTTCATTACCTCTGCAGAATGTCTTCATCTTTGCCATATAACATCACTGAATCATGAGACTGAGATCCTATTATGGTCACAAGTCCTGCCCACACTCAAAGGGAGGGAATTCATCAGGCATGTACACCACGGAGTGGGGATTTGGGGGACCATCTTAGAATCCTGCCTACCACACAGACCTAACGGGTGCTCCTGTGCCCTTTACTCAGTTAGGAGTCTTGGTTTCTGGGATTTTCTGTGTTCTCCCAGATTTCTAGGTTGCCCTCTTCTGAGCTCTTTTCACTTGGCTTTTCAATTGCCTGGTTACTTGTCTCTTTCCCATTAGAAGTTGAACAACTCAACTCAATCTATGGCCTATCTCATAGCCTAGCACTGGTTTCATCCATAAACTTTTGTTATATGGAAAAGTGGAAGTGATTCTTATTGGAGATAAAGATTAATCTAGATGACATCAAAGAACATATTCAATGCTAAAAAAAAAAAATTCTTTAATTCACCCTGCTGACTCCATCCAGTCCAAACTCTGAATATGGTTGAAGAGATTCTGTCTGGCTTGTCCCTGCACACTTCTCTGCCCTCACTAGTGTCAAAGTTCATTTTGTCTTTCCTGCTGTGCTTTAAGAAAACTAAACCACTTGTAGTTTCTAGACTACAATTTGCTTCCTCATAGCTTCAAGATAATGCCTGTGCTATTTTCTCCGACTAGAATGGTCTTCCCTACATCAACTGACTTACTGCTGCCCTTTGCTCTATATAAGTTTAGAAATCACTACCCCAGGAAACTTCCCTTCATCACCCTCTTCTACCCTTGTGTGTGGTTGATCCCGTTCTTTGGGCTTGCATAACCCTCTTAAGTTTCTTCCTTTCCTAAAACTTGGCACGCTTTGATAAATCCATCTCCCTTACTAATCTGAGCTTCCCGGAGCACAGAGACTAAAGCTTCATTATGTTGGCTCCTAGCATGAGCTGGGGGAGGACCATGAGCGTTTGTTGAGCAAACAGTAATCTCCATGTTTGTCACTGGGGGTCTTCCAAGATATTAATGTTTCCCAGTGTCAGTGGCAGACCAACCCAGCGGGCTCCACACCCAAGCCACAGTGCAGTGGGCATGACCAGTGTTCAGATCATAGGCTAGTTTCTATTGACTCAGGAAGGTTTCTTCAAAATTTTCACCTGCCACCTAAATCTCTAAACAAGAGTGGACATGGGAAATTAAGAGGCAAAATCACTAGCATCTTTGCTCACCCTCTTATTTAGAACTCCATGGTGATGAATTGCAACTGTAAGTGCTGCTCAAAGCCCATTTTTTCCACATCCCCACCAGCATTTGATATTATCAGTCTGTAAATTTTTGCCAGTCAGAGAAGCAAACTATATTTAATCATCTCTTCATTTCTTTTTTGTATCTATTATTTACTGCTATATGTCCACCTGCTAGGGCAGGGGCTCTCATAAAGGAAGACTCAGTAGATACTGATTGAATGAGTGGAAGAATTGAAAAAAAAAAAAAGAATGCCCTGTCAGTGCAGTGGTTAGGACTCCATGCTTTCACTGCTGAGGGCCTGGGGTTCAGTCCCTGGTCGGGAAATGAAGATTCTGCTAGCTTCATGAAGCTGCCAAAAAAAAAAAAAAAGTGCTATTCAGAAGATGGGGTACCAGTCTGGGACAGAAACTGATTATCTCTAAGGGACACCTTGTTCCATCTTCTTGAGCACTTGACAGTAGTTGGCCCTCTCCTCCTTTTCCTGGTGAGCCAGCCACTTTCTTGTTTTACAGAGGATGTGAGCTGGCCCAAACTTCACAATAACCACACACTATTTAGCCCTAGAGTTGTGATGGTGGAGAGGGGAGCCAGTCACGTCTCATCACTATTGCAAGCAGGAATCCAGCTGGCTCAACTGGCCAGCACAGTGACTGAGAAGGGAAGAAACATCCCAAATTGCTTCAGCATGCTACTCCCAGATTGGGTTGACCTAATTTTTTCTTCCAAAGCAATAAACACCTTTTAATCACAACTATGATTTAAAAATTAGAAATGTTTTAAACTGTTAATATTTTTGTGGTACTTTAAAAAGAAAAATGAATTATTACATTTATAAATGCAGTTGCAAATGTTCAAAGGCAATTAATTGATAAAGTTTTATTAATGGTAGTTACCAAACCAAACTTGGTTCTGTTGGCCCATGCACAACAAAGCCAACCTACCGACCCAGGGTTATGGAGAAGAAAAGTGCAACATTTATTGCAGGGTGTCAACACAGAGTCCACACAGCTGGTGCTTAAAAGACCCAGATTCCTTGATGGCTTTCAGGGAAAGGTTTTCAAAGACTTGGTGAGGGAGGGGTTGTATGGTGTGCGATCAGCTCTTGGACATTTTTCTTACTCCTTAGTGGTGAAGTAATCAGGAGTCAACATCATCAACCTTCCGGTTTCAACTGGACTGGGGTCTACATGCTTGTGGGCAGCATATAGTTAACTTTTTTCTCCTGGTGGGGGTTTCAGGATCTGCCAAACAAGTCAAAGGATATGGCTCCCAGTATATCTACAGCCCCTGAGAAGGAACTTAAAGGGCCTTGGCTAAACTATTATTTTGTCTTGTTTGACTGTTTTCCTTCCTTTCTATATTTTTTTCCCTCACTTCTCTAATTAAATTTATTCCTTGGAACTTGAGGAAGGCCTAGGAGGCTAAAGTTTTTCCACAACAAGCCACCCGCAGAGGACATGGAAGAGGGGTGCCGGGTCTGTCCTCCGAGGGCTCTATACCGTCTTACTCATAGTACCAAAGAAGTGATTGTTTAAACGTACTAGATTAATGAATGGAACTGTAAAATGTCAGTTGAAATCAAGGAAAAGCAAGGTTTGAGGATTTCTAATTTTAGTAAATTGAATATTAGTTTTAAAAATCAGGTTAACTTCAGTCTTTACTGCTCCTGAAAAC
The DNA here is from genome assembly GCF_963930625.1 of Muntiacus reevesi. Taxonomy (NCBI): domain Eukaryota; kingdom Metazoa; phylum Chordata; class Mammalia; order Artiodactyla; family Cervidae; genus Muntiacus; species Muntiacus reevesi. The sequence goes on from NC_089250.1 coordinate 58,944,055, forward strand.
TACTCAGAGGACCTTTTTAAAAAGGACTGACAATGTGGTGGTGGACCATGATCCTGGATTGCAGAGGATGGACATGAAACCCAGGGATGCAACCCGGCTCTTACGTCTCCTGCACTGGCAGGCAGGTTCTTTTACCACTACTAGTGCCACCAGTAGTTTCTATACTCTAAACACTTTCCCAAGAACTCTTGTGAGTCCAGTACTTCTATAATCATCCGTATCACTTTATAGATAAAGAAAACCAAAAGAAATGATAAAAATCTGCTCCTGAACACATTACTTCAAGACTGCTACGCTCTATAAGTTCAGTTGGAACAAACTCTCCGTGGCGCGCTCCCCGAGCTCTTCGCTCGCCCCTCAGGGCGCCTGCGCGCCAGCCGGGTGACAGCCGCGGCCCCGCCGCCGCCCGCGCGGCGTAGCGGGTGGTCACGTGCCGGCGTGGGGCGGGGCCGGCGCGGGGACGCCTGCGCGCCGCGGGCTGACCAAGCCGAGTTCGCTCCACGGAGCAGGCGCTGGAACCTGCGGCCGAAGCCGCGTCTTCTGTCTGCTCCGCCACCAGCCGGGGCTCGGGCTCGAGCCCGGGCCCCCGGGACATGGCTGTCCGGACTGCCCAGGGTGACGGCCCCACCTCCGGCCGCTGGGACGGCGGCGCGGAAAAGACAGGTACGGAAGCCGGCCAGGGCGCCGAGGAGCGGCCTGCGGGATAGAGGCGGCCCGGGGGGGCAGGGGACAGCTGCGGGAGGAGGGGGCCGCAGGCCGGGGGGCCAGGGACGACCGCGCGGGCTACGCCCAGGGCCGCCGGCCAGGGTCGGGACAGCGAAAAAGGAAAAGACTGAAGGCCCGTGTCACGTCTGAAGGGGAAGACAGCCTGGCATTGGGGAGGGGGGGGGGGGGGTGTCAGCGGATGCTGAGGGGACCGGAGGAACACTGGCGGCAGACCCGAGCCCCCTAGTGGGAAGGACGGCGGGGACCCACGTCCCATCTCGTCCGAGACCCGAGGCCAAGCCTCGCTCCCGGCCGAGACTGTCCGGCCACGTCCGCAGGCTCCGGAGGGCCGCCTCCCTAGTGGTCAGGCTAGTTTTCCAAACTTCATTCATCGGTCGTCGTCGTCTGGATTGACGCGCTGGACACGTATTTCTTTTAATTACCGTGAAGTTCACCCTTTAAAGTGTACAGTTCTGTGGTTCTTAGTAATTTTTACAAAGTGGGGCAACCATCGCAGTGTCTTAATTCCACAGCATTTCTAATGCCAAAAAGAAAGACCATCCCTCCGCAGGCCCCATTCTCCACAGCTCCTTTCAACTACCAATCTATTCTCTGTCCCAATCCTGTGCTGCCTATTTTAATGTTATGGAATTGTGTAAAAAGCAAGTCTATTTTTTATACCACCTTAAACTAATTTCCATGAAAGAGTTTGATTGTGTACTATGTTTTCAAATATGTTTTACCGACTGGTTAATACATGACAGTTAAAATTATTAACGTTTACTCTGTACCAGGTGAAATAATCTCTTTGCCCTCTGGGAAAGAGTAAGGTAACTTTCCCACTTTCCCATCCTCTGGTGGATGATTCCCATAGCAGAACCAACCACCAGTGCAACCCAAGTTTTGTTTCTCTGAATTCATTTTGTTATTACCTTTTTCTCCTCTTCCAGTCCTCTATGGAAATGAAGCTCACTCCTCATATTACTCCTCTGGGCCCTTTGGCCTTGTAACCCTTTCCTGATGTTTGTATGACATCTGTCCTCATGGCATAATAGTCATTGCCCCAAGTGGCATATGGGTCTTGTGACCTGTTGGAGTGCAACTGTGCCTAGGTTGCGAGACTTTATCCTCTAGTGTCCAGAATTTTGCTTCTCTGGATAAATGGGAGGAATTTAGAGATGAGAGGAGTTTTATTTACGTATTTTTGGTGTTTTGGTTTTCATCATCTTGGAGAATTGGAGAGGTTACTAATACTGTTAACTCTCCTTTGTGGAGGTTGTGATGGGATTGGTTTACTCTCTTTTTCTCCATTTTGGGGAGTGGATAGAGCAATCATTCTTCATATGTACTTGTCTTTATATTTCAGGTAGTCGTTGAATCTCTGCTAATTTGTGTACTGTTTGTTGAAACTAATTGGGACCTCCAAAAACAGTTTCTTTTTTGTTTATTTTTGATGGGAACCTTACTCAGAATAGGGCTTCCTTGGTGGCTCAGATGGTAAAAACTACACTTGTAATGCAGGAGACTCAGATTCGATCCCTGGGTTGGGAAAATCCCCTGGAGAAGGGGATGGCAACCCACTCCAGTATGCTTGCCTGGAGAATTCCATGGACGGAAGACCCTGGAGGGTCTGTGGGGTTACAAAGAGTTGTACATGACTGAGAGACTAACACTTAAACTTTATCAGAATAAGGTTAGGTTTTCCTCTCCCACTGTAATTCTCTTTTTTTGTAAGCATAAATTTTTAAGTTAATTTCCAGCATCAACATCAGGAGTTCAAGGAGTGGAGCTGGGGGTGTCTGTCTATCAGGGAGGCTCTCTATCTGACTGGCTCTTCCATCGTTTTTTTTTTTAATAATTTTTATTTTTTTGGCATGTGGGATCTTAGTTCCCTGACCAGGGATTGAACCTGTGCCCTTGGCGTTGGGAGCACCGAGTTTTAACCACCTGACTACCAGGGACCTCCCTCTTCCATCGTTTTGATTAAGGCCTAGGGGAGCTTCCCTGGTGGCTCAGTGGTATAGAATACGCCTAGAATGCCAGAGACAAGGTTCGATCCCTGGGTGGGGAAGATTCCCTGGAGAAAGACATGTCAACCCACTCCAGTATTCTTGCCTGAGAAATCCTATGGACAGCGGAGCCTAGGGAGCTACAGCCCATGGGTCGCAGAAGAGTCAGACATGACTGAAGCAACTAAACAACAGCAACAATGCGTTGCTAATTTTAACATCTGTTTAAAGTCTGTAAAGCTTTCTTGATATGCAAGCTTAAACCAAATAATCAGTATGGAATTTTATTCGTGCACATAAGATGCATATTAAGTGTATAGATCATTTACCTGATTTAAGTCACTGATACGTATTTTGCTGATGTGGAAAAACTTTTAGAGGAAGTGTAGCTAGTACTCATTTTTTGCCATTGTCCTTAACTATATATTAAGTTTCCCAAGCCAGATGCTTTTGAAGATACCTGTTGCTCTGAGGAAACAGAAATCTTTACTTGACTTCCATAGCCAGAGTAGGGAGAGATTTGAGACAATAACAGACTCAGTCATCCTTATCAGAGTTGTTAAGAACTACTGTTTCAGTGCCCCTTATTTAAATGATCATTTTAATGGAGAGCTGGTCAAGTAATGCCAATATCATTCCTTTTTCCTCTGTTGAATTAATTACTTTTCAGACAGCAGGGATTTATTTATAGCAGTGCCTTGTATTTTGCAGCCAGCTGTAGGTTAGTCATTTCATTCTGTCATGGTTGTGAAAGCCAAGACCTTTACTATAAAGGGTTTGGAAGATACCAGTTTTGGAATATATAGTACATCTCATATAAGCAGAGCAAAACTGGAGAAGAAAGGATTCAAGGGGATTTGACTTACATGTATACAGTCTGTGCTTCCCTGGTGGCTCAGAGGTTAAAGCATCTGCCTGCAATGCGGGAAACCCGGGTTCGATCCCTGGGTCGGGAAGATCCCCTGGAGAGGGAAATGGCAACCCTCTCTAGTATTCTTGCCTGGAGAATCCAATGGACGGAGAAGCCTGGTAGGCTACAGTCAGTCCATGGGGGTGGCAAAGAGTCAGACACGACTGAGCGACTTCACTTCATGCAATCGGTAGATGAAATGTAGGCTTTTATCCCAAAGCCAAATAAAGCATTCTCAAGTCCAGAAATGTGTCCTACCCCAAAATCCATATGTAAAATTTATCTTAAAATAGATAGTTAGACATTGGGCTTCCCAGGTGGCACAGTTGCTGAAGAATCCACCTGCCAATGTAGGAGACACAGGAAATGCGGATTCAGTCCCCGGATTGGGAAGATCCCCTGGAGGAGGAAAGTTATTTTAACCTTTTTCCATGCATCCCAAGAGTAGCTCTGATTTTTCTCCTTCTGTAGCAAAGAGGATATGCGTAGATTAATTGTTCGGTTGAGACTCCAATTAACTTTTTCTCCCTCATTGTGTAGTCTCACAGTTGACCTTATCACTATGTAATTTATACATCTCCAGATCATTTAAGTTTTTTTCTGTATTCTCCTACCTTTTTATATCACAATCAAAACTTGTACATTAGGTGCAATGAAATATTTGTTTGTGTGTGGCACACATAGGAGTGCCTTCTTCATCTTCCACTAACATTTTATCACTTAAATATGGGATTGAGAAAGGTGATGTTGGGGTCTGAACAGACAACAGCTAAAATCTACAGTTGAGCAGCATTCTACCCTGGGAATCACCAGTAGATTTAGAAAAAGGCCAAAGTGCCTATAAATCTATTTAGAGTTATATAATGAGTATTGTCTTCTTTTAATTTTAAAAATTTATTTATTTATTTGACAGCATCACGTCTTTATTGCAGCACGAATTCTTTGTTGTGGCATGCAGGCTTCTCTGGTTGCAGCACACAGGCTTAGTTGGCCCATGACATGTGGGCTCATGGTTCCCTGACCAGGGGTCAAACCCGTGTTCCCTCTTTGGAAGGTGGATTCTTAACCACTGGACCACCAGGGAAATCCCTACAGTGAGGATATTCTTAATATTAATAGTAATATGGGGAAATAATGCCATTTACTATAGGCCAATTTTTCCAGAGGAACAGTAGCTATGTTAAATTATTTATTCTATTCCGCCCATATGTATTGAGTTCCCACAGAGCATCAGAATCAGGATGACAGCAGTAAATTTTGAAATGTAGGACTTAAATAGAATCCAAGCAGAGTTTTGAGAGAAATAAGTATTGGAGCAATGATTTGGGTTTAGAAATAGTTAAAATAGACGGTGAAGAACTTTCTTGCAATTCAGGAGACCCAGGTTTGATCCCTAGTCAGGAAGATCCCCGGAGAAGGAAATGGCTACCCGCTCCAGTATTCTTGCCTGGAGAATCCCATGGACAGAGGGGCCTGTTGGGCTACAATCCATGGGGTTGCGAAGAGTTGGACACAACTGAACGACTAACACACACTAAAAGTCCCCTTGATTGCAAACAGTGTTAATTCCCGCAAGATATAAGCAGTGGTTTTCCTTTCTGCCTGGAAAAGGAAATGGCAATTCACTGCTGTATTTTTGCTTGGAAAATCCTGTGAACAGAGGAGCCTGGTGGGCTACAGCCCATAGGGTTGCACTTGAACACAGATGAGCGACTGACACTTTCACTTTTTCTTTCCCCCAGATTGCTGAATAGCTTAAGTGGAAAAAGGGGCAGGGTAGATATATGTCTAAAAATAATTGAGGAAAAATTTCCAAACTCTTAGCAAATAGATTAATAAGGTTTCTAAATATCAGATACCAACTAGTACAGCCACTATGGAAAACAGTGTGGAGATTTCTTAAAAAACTGGAAATAGAACTGCCATATGACCCAGCAATACCACTTCTGGGCATACACACTGAAGAATCCAAATCTGAAAGAGACACGTGCACCCCAATGTTCATCGCAGCACTGTTTATAATAGCCAGGACATGGAAGCAACCCAGATGCCCATCAGCAGATGAATGGATAAGGAAGCTGTGGTACATATACACCATGGAATATTACTCAGCCGTTAAAAAGAATTCATTTGAATCAGTTCTAATGAGATGGATGAAACTGGAGCCCATTATACAGAGTGAAGTAAGCCAGAAAGATAAAGAACATTACAGTATACTAACACATATATACGGAATTTAGATAGATGGTGGCGATAACCCTATATGCAAAACAGAAAAAGAGACACAGAAGTACAGAACAGACTTTTGAACTCTGTGGGAGAAGGGGAGGGTGGGATGTTTTGAAAGAACAGCATGTATATTATCTATGGTGAAACGGACCACCAGCCCAGGTGGGATACATGAGTCAGGTGCTCGGGCCTGGTGGGCTGGGAGGACCCTGAGGAGTCGGGTGGGGAGGGAGGTGGGAGGGGGGATCGGGATGGGGAATACGTGTAACTATATGGCTGATTCATGTCAATGTAAGACAAAACCCACTGAAATGTTGTAAAGTGATTGGCCTCCAACTAATAAAATAATTTAAAAAAAAATAAATAAATAAATATCAGATACCTCAAAAAATATTCAGTATTACCATTTAAGTGTTCTTAATTTGTGATGTGTAGAAAGTACAAAGTACAAGAACACTCAAGTTAAAAAATTTTTTTTAATCTTATTTTCTTCTTTGCTAAAAATGCAATTGCTGCTCATATTTTGTCTCATCCAATGTTGTTATATGGACTTCCCAGGTGGCTCAGCAGTAAAGTCTCTACCTGCGATGCGGGAAATCCTGGTTCAATTCCTGGGTCGAGGAGATCCCCTAGAGAAGGGATAGTTTATCCACTGCAGTATTCATGATCTTCCCTGGTAGCTCAGACGGTAAAGAACCCGCCTGCAATGCGGGAGACGTGGATTCGATCCCTGGGTTGGGAAGATCTGCTGGAGGAGGACACGGCGACCCACTCCAGTATGCCTGCCTGGAGACTCCCCATGGCCTGAGGAGCCTGGCGGGCTACAGCCCATGGGGTCACAGAGAGTCAGACACGACCGAGGGGCTAAGCGCAGCGCGGCACAGCCTGGCGCTTCGCTGTGGGTAGTTGCTTGTGAAATGACGGGGTGCTCAGTGAACGGATACAGTAACGGACAGGTAGGTGCATGGATAGATGGTAAGACGTGTCCAGGCCAAGAGCTTGAAGCACCTTGTAAATAAGCATTTTGTTACAGTTGGTGCTGTGCTGATTGATTGGGAATTGGGACTTGATTTTTCCTGATTTCTAGATAGAGTAACCATTGAATTTAGCATCAACCTGGGACATTTTTGGGAGTGCAGATGGGAGGAGGGGTTTGCTATGAACAATTAACTATGCCAGAAATATAGATGTAAACCAGAAATCTCTCAGACTGCCTGGAGCAGATTCACTTACTAGGTCACCAGGGAAAATAACAGTCTAGCCAGGAGAACAGGTTTACCTGGGTGAAAAAGCATCCTGTCCTGTCTGCATCTCCAATTGCATGGAACTCCAAACCAGTCGGTTTATAAGGTTTGAGTTTATAAGGTTTATGTCACAGCTCTCTCTCATAGATAGGTGACCAGGCTTATTGGAACCACCTTTCATTTGTGTTAACAATATGGGGCTTTGTCATGGAAACAGTTTGTATACTGTTGCCTCAGAATAGAACATAACTGAGGAAAGCCGCTTAGTGTCTGTCCTAAAAGCCTCACTTACCTTCTGATGTTAGTCCTTTCTAAGGCCTGACCTACCTTCCAGTGTTATCTTCTACTTTACATTAGCGCTAATGCCCTGCCCCTCGTATATGCTACATAAATACTTCCTAATGAAGGGGCCTGTGTTTCTGTCTTTAAGCCTTTCTTCTGGTCTCCTCCTCTCCTCTCTGAATGCTCCCCTTTCTTTTTAAATTTCACTTTTCTATAATGCTTCCTTAGATTAGCCTGACCCATAGCTGTCTGAGCTCTTGGTGTCTGCTCATACTTTTTTTCAGACGATTACAGCGCACTGCTGTGTGACATCTCTTCAGTGGGTTGAATAGTTTTAACTTTTCTTGTGTTTGCTGTTCCTAGAAGTAAACATTCTGCATGAAAATTCTGAGAGCCTGTTACCCCATTATTTTAAATAGAGCCAGTTATAGTATGATGCACATTAACCACAAAAAACTCTCAACTAGTCTCCTAAAAAAGTAATTTAAACACAGCAAAATGCCTGTGTATAAATAACAAACTATCACATGAGGATGTAAGATGCTTAATACATTACTTCCTGATCACCAGTGATTAATGTGGTTCTTGAGAAACAGTATCATGCCCCTTTTACCGCTAGCTACACTGGAGTCCCAAGTATACCCTTTGACATTCTGCTTTTGAAAATACCTCCATGTGATTCTGATGTTTTCCAATTGTATTAGCATGTAACCAGAGGCGTTTTTCACATGTGGTTTTGTTTAAAAATGTAATACTGAATTTTGGTGACATGCATGTACATTTTTCCTCAGTAAATAACAGAGAAAATTTATTATATTAAGAGATATGTGGTCATGTATGGATGTGAGAGTTGAACCATAGAGAAGACTGAGGGTTGAAGAATTGATGCTTTCTCAAGTGGTGCTAGAGAAGCCTCTTGAGATCCCATGTACAGCAAGGAGATCAAACCAGTCAATCAAAAGGAAAATCAACCCTGCATACTCATTGGAAGGACTGGTGCTGAAGCTGAAGCTCCAATACTTTGGCCGCCTGATGCGAAGAGCTGACTCATTGGAAAAGACTCTGCTGTTGGGAAAGTTTGAAGACAAAAGAAGAGGGCGACAGAGGATGAGATGGTTGGATTGCATCATCGATTCAATGGATATGAACTTGGGCAAACTCTAGGAGAGGAGATAGTGAGGAACAGGGAGGCCTGGCATGTTGCAGTCCATAGGGTCGCAGAGTTGACTTAACAACAACAATGCTCTGTGAAGTTTAGCATTAATGAAGCACAGCATTCTTTAGGAAAACATGAACGGTAGCTATTAGATACGCCTAAATGTACTGAGCATTTACTATAATTCCTTTTTTGTTACTTATATGGTATGTCTCCTTAGTGTTTCGCACACCATATATGCTAATCAGTGTGTGTGTATGCATACTAAGTCGCTTCAGTCATGTCTCTTTGAGATCCTGTGGACTGTAGCCCTCTAGGCTCCTCTGTCTATTAGATTTTTCAGAAAAGAGTACTAGAGTGGGTTGCCATTTCTTTCTCCAGGGGATCTTCCCAACCCACGGATCAAACCCATGTCTCCTGCGTCTCTTGCTTCGGCAAGCAGGTTCTTTACTACTGGCACCACCTCGGAAGCCCATGCTCATCAGTAAATTGACTTTAAATAAATCTACCTTACTTCAAACCAAGTAAGGAGACTGAGCCCTGAACAGAAAAGATACACACGGTAAGTATGTGCCCAATGCCCTTTTCCGTTCTGTTTTGCAGACTTTAATGCCAAAAGGAAAAAGAAAGTGGCAGAGATCTACCAGGCACTGAACAGTGAGCCCACTGATGTGGCTGCCCTTAGACGCATGGCGATCAGTGAAGGAGGGCTCCTGACTGATGAGATCAGGCGGAAAGTGTGGCCCAAGCTCCTCAATGTCAACACCAATGATCCACCTCCTATATCAGGTAGTTAGTTACATTGCTGCTGTAATGGGAGTTTGTCTAGGAGGCAAGGAAAAAAGAATTCCAGGGTCTTTAATTTTTATGCTCATTTCAAACCAAGAGTAGACATGTAAACACCTGAAGCGTTTTAGGATATGCTTGGGCCTTCTGTGAAAATAAGACCAAACTGCGAAATAAAATTTTAATTAAAAATGGAATGAGCTTTTATTAGGTAGGGAGGGAGCTATTATTGGCTAGTTAGGGGACTTTATTAAAAATATATATTCTGGGAATTCCCTGATGGTCAAGTGGTTAGGAGTCCATGCTTTCACTGCCAGGGGCCTGGGTTCCATTCCTGATCCGGGAACTAGTATCCCACAAACCACACAGTGCAGCCAAAACACAAAATGCATGTTCCAGTTTATATTCACCTAGAAGCAAGAATCTGTATTTTAGCAAAAATCCCACATAATTCTGATACAGATGGACATTTGAGAAACGTGGGGTTCTACGGAGATATAATGCCTCTTATAGTCCTTAAAAACAAAACAAAAAAAAATACTTTTTATAGGGAAATACTAAGAACATTTTGAATTCTAAATTTCTGTAATTCTATGAAAAGCTGTTTCAGTTGGCCCTCCAAGTTCAAGGATTCAACCAACCATGTATCAGAAATACTCTAGAAGAACTTCAGCAGAGGTCCTGTGGTTAAGACTCCACACACCCAACGCTGGTGGCATGGATTCAGTCCCTGGTCAGAAAACTAGGATCCTACATTCCACCTGGCAAGGCCAAAAAAAGGCACGTACACACACGCACATATATTCTGGGGGGAAGAAACCTCCAGAAATTTCCCAAAAGCAAAATTTGGATTTGTTGTGCTCTGGCAGCTATTTACATAGCATTTACATTCTGTTAGGTTTTGAAAGTAATCTAAGGGTGATTTAAGTGTACAAGAGGATGTGCAAATGTTAAACTGTTTAATATATGAGACTTGAGCATCAGTGGATTTTGCTATCCTTGGGGGTCCTGGATCCAGTCCCCCTCAAATACCAAGGGACAACTAACTGTACTTTATCTGCAAGACCCATGTAATAAAAAAAACGTTTCTAGAATACAGTGCAGAATACAAAAGAAAGTACAGAAAACTCTGAATCCGCTCTGTCATTCATTGAGTTTACGTTTATTGCTTTCCTACTATGTTTGGCAACAGTCCAGGTGTTGGGGATTCTTTCATTCATTTGGCAAGTACTAATTCTGCTACAGTCCATGGGGATGCAGTGATTTAGCACACACACACAGTTGTGCTCCTAATGTGTGCTAGGTACCAGAGAGGATTAAAACAGCCACAACCAATAAAAAGTTCACAGTTTCATGGTGTGGCCAAGTAGATGTTTTAAGTTGCCACTTGTTACTGTCTTTGGACCTGGGCTGCCTCAGAGCAGTGATCTTTTGTTGGAAGGAATAGACATTGCCATATTCACACTCTAAAACCTGAGATGGTGTTCTGTCAAATTCCAAATTTCTCATATCTTTTTAAGATGAAGTCTGTGTGTGGGGAAGTATTCTACAGGCTCCTCTGGTAAGTTTTGATTTCTGTTATGAAGGAAATGTGCACTTGTTACATATATAACAGCTGGAGTCTGCCTCCTTGCTTTCAGTTGGGCTTAACAACTGAACACAAGTACTGTCTCCTGTTACCAGTGTTTTAGTTTTAGAATTTCAGGGTTAAGAGAGCTTGGGTTCTTCTCCATATACATTTATCTTAATACTCCTTTCTGAACAGCTCAATCTTCCCTACACTTTATAGATGTTAGAGTTTTTCCAGCAGTCAGTGGTTTCCACATTCATGATCTTACTTGATGCTTAACAGAAATCTGAGAGGTACACATGGAAGGGAATAATCCCCATTTTACAGATGTGAACTTTGAAATTCAGAGTGGTTCCCAGTAACTCACAGTGGGTCCTGGCCTCCTGACTTTTCCGCTGCTGCTCTATTGCTCCTGGATAATCTGTCTGCCTTCCTCTCATGGTCATCATGACTTGCATGAAACAGCATGTTTGGAACTAAACCAGGGGTTCCTGTCCACACGTTGTATCTTGAGTCATATCCCCTTCAAGGAAAAGCCTTGAGTGTGTCTTCCAGGCCTTTTATGTCATGCCAGGATGTGTTGCTCTTGCTGTGGCTTCCCAGGCATTCCTACAATAACGTGTTCCTTCTCCTCCAATAGGAGAAAACCTACGAGAGGTGAGCAAGGACTACCAACAAGTGCTCCTGGATGTCCGGCGGTCTCTACGGCGGTTCCCGCCTGGTGAGACACGCTCTGTCTGTCTTTGGAGGGGGGAGGGGGAGGTTTGGTAGGGTGGCTTCAGTCCAGTTTCAGTTACATTACTCTGTTGGGTTTGCTCGTCCCAAGACGTTTATGTCCTAGCACAGAACGTGACCATGTCCAGGACCCTCCCTCCTCAGGGACCCGTCATGCTCCCAGTCTGCTGAGTCATTCTTTCATTGACTTAGTCCATTCAGACCCCCACTGTGAAGGCCTGAGCCCAAAATAATTTCTCTTGGCTTAGAGGTGGTAAATGAGAGAAGAGGGTTTTCCCCCTGCCCGTTAGAGCTACAGAAGAGACTTCATAGGGATTTCTAGAGCCATCAGTCTGACTTTAAAGAGCAGATAGGTTTGGAAATGTCACTAGCAGGAACTGTTAATACCTTCATTTATAAGTAGCAGTATCTTGCCTATGGGCTTCCCTGGTGGCTCAGTGGTAAAGAATCTGCCTGCCATTGCAGGAGACTCAGGTTCAATCCATGGGTCTGGAAGATCCTTTAGAGGAGGAAATGGCAGCCCACTCCAGTATTCTTGCCTGGGAAATCCTATGGAGAGAGGAGCCTGGAGGGCTGCAGTCTCTGGAGTCACAAAAGAGTTGGACACACTTAGAGACTAAACAACAACAAACAATCTTGCATATACATGTACTGGGGCCTTGGACTAGAAGGAAGGCCAGTCACTACATGTTTAAAGAGTCTGTTACTGAAATTGTCTCTCCATTCCCAGAAATACTAAGAATGGCAGTTGTCTCCACTTTCACAGTGAAGGGAACTGGGCAGTGGACCTCATCTGTTTCTCTTCCTTTCGCAACTCCACCTCTCAAGTCCTTGAATTGAAGAGAGGGCAGTTGCTAGAGGGAACAAGAGTCTCAGAACCCATTGCCTCACTCTTCTGAGCCCATGCTCTGGCATTGGATTTTGTTTATTAAAGGGCATCCCTCCTGTTTACAGTCTTGATTCCCAGAAAGTCTTTTATGATTCTTGTGTAGCCAGTAGCTTGCTGTCTTGGTTTTGATAAACACATACACCTGCAGTCCGGTCCCCTTCTCCTGTTCTCTGGTCTTGAGGAGACCACACAGGACAGATGCATCTCATATTTTTCCCTAGGTAACCTGGTTTCCTTCTGAGCCCTTTATTCCTCTTCCATTTATGTGACATCAGTCCAGGATATTATTCTTCCAGACAGAACTTTCCATGTGGTTTCATATTCTTTTTACATTCATGTTCTTCTGAGCTTAGCTGACCACTTTTATACCAAAAATTCAAATAAGGCTTACTTTTTTCTCTCACTGTTTCTACTTTACCTGACCACAGTACTTGGTTTACATTTTCTTTTTTATCTTCTACAATATGCCTTTTTGAGAAGGGATGGGTAAAAGTGCACAAGAGACGAGCATCACTGTCACCTAAAAACCTTTCTTTCAGTTCAGTCTGGGCTGTTGCGTTAGCTGTTTTCTCTCACAAGATCTACTTTTGACTGGAAAACCTAATGGTGTGGGAAAGCTGTATTGTGTGCCATCCTCCTAACACAGGTCATGAGGCCAAGGGTTGGCTTTTTTATGGTAAGAGCCAGAAGAGCTGAGGAGCCACGCTGACCGCTGCCAGACTAGGTGTCTGCGCTGAAAGAGCTCCCGAGACCAGCTCCTCTGTTTCCAGCTGCATCTCTGGGTCAAGATCAGTGCTTCCTGTGGTATTTAGTTTGATTCTGAGGGGAGCACACATCTCTTAAATTTTTTGCTTTTATGTAATTTTACACCTACAAAAAGGCTGCAAAAGTAGGACACAGAATTCCCCAGGTAGGTTTTTCCCAGATTTCTTTATACATCAACCTTTGACTAGATTTTGCTGTAGTATTGTTTTCTCTCTCTCCTTCCCCATACATACACATGTTTTTTCCCTCTGAGCTATTAAGAATAAATTACATACATGGTGCCCCCTTATCCCTAAATATTTCAGTGTGTGTTTTTTAAAAAAACAATTCTTTTATACATAGTCACACTTAAAATCAGTAACAAAAAATACTACTATCTAATCTACAGATTTTACTCATATTTTGCCATTTATTCCAATAACGTTCCTTATAGGAAATGTACATTTTCCATTCACTCTTCATGTCTCTTCAGCTTCCTTTAGTCTGGACTAGTTCTTTTGTGTTTTATGACAGGCCTGTTACTTTATAAAATCCCCCTCAGTTTTTATTTCCTCCTTGTAAGATTCAGGTGATGCACTCTTGATAGGAATTCCACAGAAGCGATGTTGAGTTCTTTTCACCCCAGCACATCAAGAGGCACATGCTGCCCAGTAATCCCCCTGCTGGCATCACGCCCTGTGGTGACTTGGTTAAGATGGTGTTGTTGGCTGGGTTCCCCGACTGTGATGTTGCCAAGTCTGTGGCTCTTTCCTACATGGCCAGGCGGCTATCACCAGCATATGGATCATGAATGTGTTGCCAAGTTGTTTTACTTTACTAAATAGTTTCTCTGCATATCCGCAGCTTACCGTCTTCCTTACCTCCATGTTACTAGACTGCTTGCCTTGTTCAGTGTTTCTCCCCTCCACTTCCTTCCCCCAGGTATGCCAGAAGAACAGAGAGAAGGGCTGCAGGAAGAGCTGATCGACATCATCCTCCTCATCTTGGAGCGCAACCCGCAGCTGCACTACTACCAGGGCTACCACGACATTGTGGTCACATTTCTGCTGGTGCTTGGCGAGAGGCTGGCAACATCCCTGGTAGAGAAGCTGTCTACCCACCATCTCAGGTATCCGCGCAAAAGGGCAGAAGACAGTTCCCCCCGGGGATAACTCCTCAGCCCGTTTTCTAGCTGGTGTTTTCAGTGAGTTGAACCCCACTCCCAACTGCCCCCAACCCTGATCCAAGCATTTGGTCTGACCAAGCTCATTGAAATGTCTCCTAGGGATTTCATGGACCCAACAATGGACAACACCAAGTATATATTAAACTATCTGATGCCCATCATTGACCAGGTGAATCCAGAACTCCATGACTTCATGCAGAGGTATATATGTGTCTACATTTATGTGTACACATGCACACACACACAGACACCCCTCTTCAGCTTTCTCCTAGCCTTTGTTTATTCTTCACAAGTCTAGCTCAATTGCGTCATCATCTTATGTTGATTAGTGTTAGGTTCTTCTGAGTTGTCCTTTCCAGTTACCAGCAATCTAGATAATTCAGTTCTGTGCTCAGTCTTAGAACACTTTTGCGTGCTGTGGTCTTCAAGGAATGCAGATATCACAGCCCATGCCCTTAAAGAGTTTGCATTTAGTGGAGAGAGGTGGGCGAGCTAAGTATGCCAGGATAGACTTTGAGGTTTTTGCTGCAACAGAAGTACAGAGTCCTGTAGGACCCGAGGCCATTTACCACACACCAAGGAGAAGAAATATTTCTTTATAATTCTTGTATGATTTTTCTCTTCTGTTTAGTTGGAAGTGTGTCCTTGGCCAATACCTGCCTCTCTTTAAAAAAAAAAAAAAGACTGTGACTTAAGGTGTTTCAGTCATCTCATGTTAACTATACAATTAATACAGTTATGTTTTCAAGCCTAAGAATAGATGCCTGTGCCCCCCAAAAGAGTGTGACTTTCCCAGAAGGAAAATGATGTAGTTCTCTGAAAACAGCTGATTCTTGTTCCTGGAATTGACATTTCTTGGCCATTATGAGAGCACCCAAGGAGATAAGGCCAACCAGGACTCTACAGTGGTATTAATGCCACGATGTGGAGTATATTGCAAGGACTTTCTATAATATTTTGTGAGGAAAAGATGCTGAATTTAGCAGCAGCTGAATTTTCTAGAAAGTGTGTTCCCCAGTTACTTTCTTCACACAGCACTGAGGACAAAGAAGGCCCAGGGAGAGGGACAGGATAACTCAGCAGGGAACCTAACCTCTGGATTCCCTTGCTCCTAGTGCCGAGGTGGGGACCATCTTTGCGCTCAGCTGGCTCATCACCTGGTTCGGGCACGTCCTGTCTGACTTCAGGCACGTCGTGCGGTTATACGACTTCTTCCTGGCCTGCCACCCGCTGATGCCCATTTACTTTGCAGCTGTGGTAGGTACAGACCATGAGTCAGCAGTTTGGCGTGTGCCCCCCAGACCAGCTTGATTATCTTCCCTAAAAGGAAACCTGGTGATTATGGAAAGATAAAAAAGACAGCACTTCCTGGGCTGGCGTCCTGGACACTGTTCTTGGAATGTTACTGGGAGAGTCATGGGAGTCAAAAATATTCTGTGTAAAAATGCTGGTTAAACAAAGTTGTTAGATTGTTTACTGTTTGATTCTTCTTAACCTTTAAATGCTCATGTGCATTGTGAATTATTAGGGTTTATGTTGACAACTCCTGGAGCTAGTGCAAATGGCCAACTCCAGGTTTAAGAAGAGGCATGATATTATGATGGAAAGTTGAAATGGTTTTTAGTCGGGGATGAGGGCCTCCAGTTATTAGAGAGGCCTGAACTATCAGACGTGAGGGTGGAGGTGGTGTTCTTCATTGTGTTTTGAAGGAAGCAAGACCATTCTTTCTACTGTTTTGAACCATTTCTTCTTTGCTAGAGCTCAAGGTATCTCCAGTAATCTCTCTCCTTTCCTTCCTCCTAAAAAACCTCCTTCCTTTGTCAGCCTCTCATGTCATGGTGTGGAAGTTTGCCTCTAGCAGGAAGTGCTGGCCCATTGGGAAAAGCACTCAGATAAGTATAGCGTCACTTCCCAGATAGATACAGGAATTTGCTGAACATTTTGGGTGAGCCCTGTTTGGTACTGATTTATATCACCCCTAAGGAAAATGAAATGAAGGGGCCACGCCCTTGTGTGTTTTGGTCTCTGACGCAAGGCCTTGCTCCCCACAGATCGTGTTGTATCGAGAGCAGGAAGTCCTGGATTGTGACTGCGACATGGCCTCGGTCCACCACCTGTTGTCCCAGATCCCTCAGGACCTGCCCTATGAGACACTGATCAGTAGAGCAGGAGACCTCTTTGTTCAGTTTCCCCCGTCCGAACTTGCTCGAGAGGCAGCTGCCCAGCCGCAAACCGAGAAGTGAGTGGGGCCGAGGCACTGGTTGCACAGGGGTGTTTGTTAGTGAGCAGAGTGATGGACAATTGTGTCTGGTAGGGACAGGGTGGAGTGGTTTTTCCAGAGACCTGTGCTTATGCCAGTGGAATCCCCACTTGAGACTTCATGGGTCTTGATCAAGAAGAGTTTTCTGAGCAGTGGATGGCTCTGCCCTCAAGACTATTTAGTCCATTTTTTTTCCCCTTCTTCTTTCATCCCATTCCCTTCTGTCTCCTTCCCCTTTGCAGAACGGCTGCCTCTACGTTCAAAGACTTTGAGCTGGCATCTGCGCAGCAGAGGCCTGACACGGTACTGCGGCAGCGGTTTCGGGGACTCCTGCGGCCTGATGAGCGAACAAAAGATGTCCTGACCAAACCAAGGACCAACCGCTTTGTGAAGCTGGCGGTGATGGGGCTGACAGTGGCGCTTGGAGCAGCCGCCCTAGCCGTGGTGAAAAGTGCCTTGGAGTGGGCCCCAAAGTTCCAGCTGCAGCTGTTTCCCTAAATGCTAGCGAAGATACTTCCTCTTACATGACGTCACAGTCTCACCCTTCCATGGACAGATTGGGAGGGGGTGGAATTTCCTTTATTAAAAGGGTTTCTGTCAAGGATTTTCTATTCCTGCACCCTTTCCCTCCTGTTCATGGATGCCTTTGCTTCAGAGGCCAGTAGCAGAGCCTGCATGACGCTGGGCACTCGGGGGCCTGAGCACAGAACTCCTCTCTCTCGTGGCCTGAGTGAGCTCTCTGCTGCCTCCTCTTATGCTGAAGGAAATGGGTCTCTGCAGCTCCTGGGTGCCTTTGGAACCCACTGGGCCTGGTCACTGGGGAATGTCTTGGCTGCTCGTAAGTTAACTGGACCACTGAAGGCCCTCCTGGCGGCTCCTCCAGTCTGTCTGCTTCAGCTGGACAAAGAAGGACGGAGCTGCTGCTTTAGTCAGACTTGGGAATGAAGGGGATGGGGCAGAGGAGGCTGGCCTGGGAGCAAGATTGGCCCCTTTTAAGAACAGCTCCAAGCTGGTCAGAAATCTAAGAGACACATGTGAGCTAGGTTAGTAGGTAAATCCTACCTATTTTCAGCCTAGAAATCACTTGGGCATTTCCAGTCAGACAGGAAGGAATGTTAATTAAGTTTTAGGACCCCTGACATAGGCTGGTTTTTGCCTGCCTTTTTTTTTTCTTGTTACTCTCTTCCACAAGCCACGCAGTGGTTATAAAAATGTACATTTACTACTATTTTTAGAATTACACACATCCAACATGTAAAATACCACCACCACTTTTAAAATAATAGTTCCTTCATGGAAGAAAAAAATAGTTCTCATCAGAAGGATGAGCTTCTAAAACCCTGAGGTTTCCTTTCTACTCAAGCATTTAGCACTTCACTTCAGCCAGAGCTGCTGTTTATAAACAGCCCCACACTTCCGCAGTGCCCACTTCCTGTCCAGCTTCCCTTCCTTCCTTCATGTTTTCCTTCAGTCTCCCTTCTACCCCCCAGATCAGCATCCAGTCATGATCTTGGTTTTGTCTTTTGCGTTTGACCTATCTCTTCAGCTGCTGGTCTCTCCTTCCTGGTTGGAAATGTCACTGGGAACTTGTCAGCACCCAGAAAGGGACGAACTGCAGCCTGAAGCGTGTGGTGGGAGCCTGGGACAGCCAGCCCCACTGCTCCAGGCTTCCTAAGGACTCTCCAGGCCTTAGGGAACACGATGCATATTCAGTTCTTCTGATACGGCTTTTCGTGTAAGCAAACCTAGGTTTGTTTTAGATTAACTGTGGCTTGGAAAAAAGTGCCTTTTGCTGCTTTGAAGAGCTGGGGTGTATGGTAAGAAGCAGCCATGTACTTTTCTTTTCCTGGTCTGTCTCGGGCACTGTGCTCTCTAGGCAGGTATTTTCTTAAACATGCCATAAGCACTCCCTCCCACCACACCAGACCTCCACATCCTCCCCGTATTCTCACAGTGTGCAGAGTGGTTAGAAGAGGCATCTACTTACATGAGTTACACTAAGCACTTTATAGCCAAAAACAACGGATCATTCTCCATAGCTGGAGTCCCATCTGGGGTTAGCGTGATATGAATGGATTAATCTAGAAAAAGGTGGATTAATCTAGAAAAAGGTAGATTTATCAAGACAGAGGGAATTTTCCCAAGATCTAGATGATGTGACAGATATTCCCAGTCTTCCACAGCAAATTTGTCTTATCATCATCTTTGCAAGTGTACAGCATTGGCCCCTCCTGCCACAAATCTCGGGTCTGTCTGTAAATACTGAAGGGAAGTGATGGGGAAGAGGAGGGGGGAGGTGCATGTGATCAGAGTCCCAAGGCCACGGTTTTTTGGATTCCAGGAAAACAGGTGGCATTTGCTTCTGTTGTGGCCTAGAAAGGAGAAAGTTCATATGATTTATAGCTTTGCTGACATCAGGATTAGCCCCTGCCAATGAGAA
This sequence comes from Muntiacus reevesi, assembly GCF_963930625.1. Classification (NCBI taxonomy): domain Eukaryota; kingdom Metazoa; phylum Chordata; class Mammalia; order Artiodactyla; family Cervidae; genus Muntiacus; species Muntiacus reevesi. Next base: position 58,963,200 of record NC_089250.1, read on the forward strand.
GAAAGAGTTTTTACCTTCAAGTGGTTTACTATTCTGTAAAGAATACGTGTAAATAATTTGTACAGAGCCCTGTATGAAATAAACAGCCATATGTGGTTACTGACCCCTCTTGTCATTCTTCCCTTGTTGGAGTGGCTCTGGCTTTAGACATCTGGATACTCCCTCCCTCCACCCCTGACCTGGAGCTGTGCCTTAAGCTATGGACTCTTGGTTGGCTTTGACTTACCTGGAGAACTTGAAACAGTTTCTCTTTCACCTGAGGCAAGAACTCACTTGTCTGAGTTTACTGTTTCCTTGCCCCAGAGGGAGACATAAGGGGCTGAAAGCTGAGCAGGCATCACTTGGCTCTCTGACTGTGCCCCACCACCATAGGCCAGCTGCCCATGCTGTCCTTTGATTTGACTCATGGAGGATACAGGGCTGGCCAGGACACCGCCCTGCCTTCTGGGAGCTCACCAGAGAGCTGCATTGAAGGAGCAAGGTATTTTCAGTGGCAGTTTCATAGTTGATTAAATGTAAAGAGAATTTTGATAAATGGAAAACTGAAGAAAAGGTATGTGTGGTATAATAAATATTTGGGTTTTGTCACCAGTTCCCCTAAAAGCCTTTGAATTTTCTGAGTGATAGGGGTGTCTTTTGTTGTTCATCATGATTTCCTTTTGATTCCAACTCTGTTGATATTAATGAGGTGAGTTAAGGTTGGACACCTCAGTAGCCTCAGGATGGGACAGAACACCAGAAAGATTATACAGTGGGGAATTATTATAACTTTTTATTGTGTATTGGAGTATAGCCAATTACCAAACAACATGATAGTTTCAGGTAAACAGTGAAGGGACTCATCCATACATACACATGTACCCATTCTCCCCCAAACACTCCTCCCATCCAGCCTGCGACATAACATTGAGCAGAATTCTATGTGCTATACGTAGGGCCTTGTTGGTTATCCATTTTAAATATAGTAGTGTGTACCTGTTCACCCCAAACTCACTATCCCCTCCCCCACCCCCACCCCTCCATCCTGGTAACCATAAGCTGGTTCTTGAAGTCTGTGAGTATGTTTCTGTTTTCTAAGTAAGTTTATTCATGTCATTTTTTTTTAAGATTCTACATACAAGGGGTGTCATATTTCTCCTTTGTGTGAATTGCTTCACTCAGTATGACTAGGTCCACCCATGTTTTTGCAAATGGCACTATTTCACTTGTTTTAATGAGAAGTATTCCATTGTGTACGTGTATCCATTCCTCTGTCGGCAGACGTGTAGGTAGCGCCCATGTCTTGGCTGTTGTAAACAGTGCTGCAGTGAACACTGGGGTGTGTATTTCCTTTCAGATCATGTTTTTCCCTAGACATATGCCCAGGAGTGGCATTATAGGATCATTATAGTTTTTTAGTAACCTCCAAACTGTTCTCCATAGTGGCTGTACCAATTCACATAGTGGGAATTTTGAGCCTCACCACTGACCGCCTGGGAGGGGAGGAGAGGCTGGTCATTGAATGCTGCAGAAACTCTTGGTTCAGAGATTCAGAGAGCTGCTGGGTTGCCGAATACATCAAAGTGCTGGGAGGATCACATGGCCCAAGAAGGCTTGGGCATATCGCAGCCCTCCCACCCTTCCTTGCCGTATGCATCTCTTGTATTTGGCTGTTACTGAGTTGTGTCCTTTACAGTAAATCAGTACATGTAAGTGAAGTGTTTTCTTGAGTTCTGTGAGCACTTCCAGCAAATTATTGAACCTGAGAGGGTTTTGTGGAAACTAGTGAACTTGTAGTTGACCAGGCAGAAGTGTAGGTGGTCTGGGCACCACATTTGCAACTGGATCTGAAATGGGACAGCCTTGTGGGACTGAGCCCTTTAACTTGTGGCATCTGATGCTAACTCCCCAGGTAGTTAGTGTCAGAACTGGATTGAATTGCTGGACACCCAGTTGCTGTTGGAGTATTGGAGAAGCGTCATATCAGAAAGTACTGCACAAGCCTCGCCGAAATAGCTCAGTTGGGAGAGCGTTAGAAGAAAGTACTGCACAACACACAAGGCTGAAGGGAAAACTAAAAATACAGCTGAATAAAAAGTGTGGGTGTTTTGTACAGAGATGGAGTGTGCATTGTCAATGAAAGAGGACTTGGGGCTCAGGCGGAGGAGTTTTGAGATCTGTGGAAGGCAACTGGGACTCCCTCTGTAGGCAGTTTGTAGGGTGAGGATGGGCCATGACCAAAACTCAGTTTGGAGAGAGTGACTGATGACATGATGGCAAACGTGTCCCTCGTTGGCAATGTGAGCTTCTCCAAGGCACTACATCTCTCAACTCATTGTCAATGACAGTAAAATAGAGATAGTCTCATCCCACCATGGATGGTTTAATGAACTGACATTTGTGAAAATGTTTTACAAACTGAAGTTGTACAAGTATTTTGACTTCATACCTGTGAACATATATAGATCAATAAACACCTTAATTCAGCCTTGCACTTGCGCCCCGGGAGCTCATCCCTGGATTAAGTGGTGTTTGAAGAATAGGCCAGAAGCTTCTACCAAATACAACTACCAGATGATGGTGCCTGAGGCTCAGCCTGGCTTGTGTTCTTCCATTTGCCCTACTGTCCCCTCCATGTTTGCTGCTGGTGGATCCTGCTGCTTTTTTCCAGTTCTCAAAGGCCCTTTTCTCCAGACTTAACATATGGTTGGGATTTGTCAAGCAGCCTTTGTGAGTTGGCAAGGCTATGGGCTTGCCTCCAGCTTCCTGCTTTTTGAGTGAGTGGCTTTCATGGCAGCCCCAGACGCTAGAAGACACGTGTTACTCTGACACAGGCTGTGGGGCCCATCCGCCACTTCCTGCCCACATCAGCGGCTGCCCTTTATCTGAGCAGTATGCTTCCACTGGCCTTGGAGAGAAAAACTGTGTCACACAAGTACATCCGGGACCTCCTACTGCTTCCTCAGGTAGATGGCTTGAGTCCAAAGCCTGTGGGTTTGGTTTCAAGTCCGCCCTGGAGAGTTCGTGCCAGGGCCCTGTTTGGGGTGACTCCTTGGGAGAGGGTGGTACCTCCACTTGACTGCAGTGGGAAGCACTTGTGAGCCTGCCCATTTTAGATTATTCACCCTCTGGCATGTGATGTATGGTGCTGGAAGCTAGAACCCTGGGACAGCCCTGCACCCTCCCATTTGCCCTCCTGAGCCCCCCATTTGGCTGCAGCAGACATAAACCCACTGCCTGCCTTGGAGCAGATGGAGTGGGCCAAGTGAAGAATGCGGCCCACGCAGTTCCCACTTCCTTCTTGTCCTCTCTTTTTTGATACAGCCATGGGTAAAGAAACGTTTCATTAACATTTCTTAGTACTCAGTCTCAAAAGAATGGTGCAAGGACACTGGGAAGTGTAGTGTGACAAGCGCTAGGGGTGAAGGACTGCAGTGAGCTGGATCAGGAACATCATGTGATCTGGACCTGCCACGTGGAAATGAGGACCCAGATTACCGAGCTTCAACGTTTTTCAAGAGAAGTTGGGTATCTAGATTTTAATGTAGCATCTTCAATTTAAAAATACTAGCAACCAATTCAAGTTTATAAAACAAGACTAGGTAGACCAGTTATAGCCTGGGGCTTAGTAGTTCGTACCTGTGCACCGAGAGTGGTCTACTTTGCTCCACAATAGGCCTCTATGGTTCACCAAGGCCAAGACAGGCCCTGGCAGGAGAGGGAGGCTGGAGGAGCTGGTGAGAGCAAGCAGTTGGTCCTGGTCTGGGTGGGCCCCGTGCTCTCCTGGGGCCCAGCTCAGCTCAGCTTGCTGTTTCCTCTGGTCAGTGGCTCTGCCTGACTCCTGACTCTCAGTGAGGGAAAGCTTCATGAGCCGATGCAGAGCAGGAAAGCGCTCACATTCTTTCACCTCTCTGCTCGCAGAGCCTGGGGTCAACTTTCTTGAACCTTGGCACCCAGGAACAGAATGGCAGTTCCTTTCTAGGGTCTAGAATAAGCCCTCCCCCTCCCTCTCCCTCCAAATGACATCCCCCAACTCCTGGTGGCTCAGACTGTAAAGAATATGCCTATAATATGGGAGACCCGGGTTTGATCCCTGGGTTGGGAAGATCCCCTGGAGGAGGAAATGACATCCCACTCCAGTATTCCTGCTTGGAGAATCCCTTGGACAGAGGACAGAGAGGGCTACAGTCCATGGGGTTGCAAAGAGTTGGACACGACTTGAGTGACTAACACTTTCAAAACTCCTGGAGTCTAGACTATGAGCCACAAAGATGCCCTCCACCTGTTATAATCATGCTCCACATCCCAATTCAGACAGTGTGCTGGCCTTCACTGGGGGCAGGGGGGAGTAGGAGGGGTCCGAGTAGGAGGTAAAAACTTACAGAATGAACACCCAGAACCGTATTTTATTCATCTGACCAGCACAGAATAGGTCTAGTAAAGAGCACTGGACCAATGTGCCATCTTATCTCAGATGTTAAAAATGCTCACAGCATCACCCCACAGCAGCAGCACGTTCACCTCTTGCTTAAATATCTCTGTTCCCTGACAGTGGATGCCCACTGAGAGGCTAGAAATTCACAGCAAGAATTTCCTGCCAGCCTGTAGCTGCTGCCTCAGCCCCTCCCTCCCCGCCTGAAGCCCACACCTGCAGACACCAGTTGGCAGACTCTCAACAGTGCAAGCTACCTGTCCAGGTCAAGGTTGACCCAGAGCATGCCACCCTCAAGTGGGTGCAGGGGCACCAAGTCCAGAGCAAGGATCCCTGTGCTCTGTTCACACCCTCGTTCTACACTGACAGGGCCAACGCATCAACTTTTGACTGCAATTCCCAGAGAGCCTGGGGCCCTGCCTGTCTCTGTGCTGAGTCCCAGCCCAGGACCCCTCCGCTCTCTCTCATGACGTCACACTCAGGCCTTCCTGGGAAACCATTTTAATCAGTGTACACAGGCAGCAAAGAGGGAGTACAGAAGCTGAACTGGCTGGGCTGTCTTCAGGATGCCAGGTCTCCCTCCTGGCTCTAAGCAGAATTAGCAGCAATTCTAAGAGGCCCCCAGGCCTCCAACAGCAAAGCCAGAGAAAAGTCACCCCAAGAAAGCCAACGGGGGAGGCCGCAGGCTGAGTGCTCAGCAGATGAGCGTGGTGGATGAGGGATGTATGGACTCACCCGGGGTTCTCAGAGACTCCATTCAGCAAGGCCTCTGGCTGGGGCTGTGTTTAAGGCTGGGTCAGACAGATGGGAGCCACAGAGAGATGAAAGGTCTGGCTGGTGAGCCCCAGGGGAAGGACAAAGGCACTGGGGCAGATGCAGCCATGGACAACGGCCAGCTCAGGCAGGGCCCTTGCAATGCCCACAGCAAACAAGGCCATCCACGCAGCTCAGGGCGCTTGGCCACTCCAGGGCCCCTGTCTCAACCGAGCACAAAGGCATCTTCCCGGCCAGAAATCAGAGCCAAAGCACCAGGTCTGTCCCACAGAAGTTTGTAGATGTGGGGCTGGGTCAGCAGGGGGACCAGGCCATCCTCAGCTTAGTGGCAATTCTGACAGCTGGGGTGGCACGGAATCCCATTCACCCGGCAGCGGCAGCCCCCGCTGGTGTCTCCTGGGCCCTAGGGGATGACGGGAGAGAGAAGGTCAGGGCAAAGAAGAGAGCAGTGCCCTCCCCCACCCCAGGCACCCCATCGCACCCACGAAGCACGCTCGCCCACCCTGGGCCTTGGCCTGGACACATTCTGCTGCTAAGAATGATCCTCACAGCCTCAGCTACCAGATGGAGGCAGCTCTCAAGGCCTTTCTGGTCTCTCGTAGCACCTTCAATTATGTGGTCTCTATCTACCCAACCCGAGACCCAGAGCCGCAAAGGACCTGATGAATTTTTGCATATTTGGAGGTGGTCAGCATGCTGGCAGCAGGAGGGAGTGCTTTCTGCCTGGACATGAACGACACCAACCACAACTCCAGGAACACTCCTCACGATGACAGATACCACTGCTCTCAAATGTTTTCCATTTGATTCTGACAAGAAGCCTGAGATGGGTTCTGCTATCATCCCCATTTTACAGAAGAAGAAACTGAGGCTCAGATAAGGGAGTAACAGCATAACCACACTGTCAGTGTGTGCCAGAGCCAGGGACCCACTCCTCCACTTCAGATTCCCACATGCACCCTCTAGGCAGGGGTGGGCAAACATTTCTGTAAAAGGTCAGACAGACAGTTACCTGAGGCTTTGCCAGCCAGACGGGCTCTGTCCTTGCAGCGCAAAAGCAGCCACAGACAGTATGCCAACGAATGTGTGGGGCTCCCACAAAACTTTACTTGTGGACACTAAAATTTGGGTTTCATATAATTTTTACATGTCACAAAATATGCTCCTTTTAATATGTTCAACCTTTTTTAAAATTGTATTTCTCTTTTATTATTCTCATTTAATCAAGAATAGACACACAATTAGTTTGTGGAAAAGTTAGAACCCAGGCTTTCTAGCTTCAAGCTTCCCTCTTTTTCAAAATTTAATTTATTTTTAATTGAAAGATAATTGCTTTATAGTATTGTGTTGGTCTCTGCCAAACATCAACATGAATCAGCCATAGCTATTGATATGCATTGCACTGATTTGCATTTAAAAAAATGCAAAAAGCTTAGTTCATGAACTTCACAAATGCAGGCGCTGGGGTTAGACTTGGCCTGTGGGCTGACTTCTCGGGCACCCTGCCCCAGTACTCCTGAGCCCTCAGGGCACTCACCCCGGGGCCCCAACGGGGGCCCTTGGTGACCCAGCAGATCTCAGTGTGGCAGACAGTGCACCGGATCCAGTCGCAGCCATCCTTCTTCTGCACCACGATCTGGCACTGTGGGCAGTGCATGGCTTCACCCTGCTGCAGCATGGTCTGGAGCAGAGAAGGTGCTGACCTCAGACCCAGCCTGCTCCCTGGCCCCCACCCCACTGCAGAGAGAAACCAGCCACCCTCCGGAGTCTGATTCACTCTCCCATGCTGTTCTACCCAGGCCCAGCTGCATGCAGCCTCCTCTCCAGTGTCTGCAGCCTCCTCCCTTCACCCTGACACTCCCTGCTGCCCGCCACCTGACCACGTGTCCTGAGTCCCGTCTCAGGATGGGGGAAATGCCAGCAGGAGCTCAGAGCCTCCAGGGCTGCATGAACCACAGCCCTGGCTAAGAAGCCCCCCTCGCTCCCCAAAACTCAGATCCTCGGCCCTCAGCCCTGACCCAGCCTCACTCTCAGCATCTCCGTCGTCTGCCGGGCAGCCATATCATTCTGAGCTCGCAGGGCCAGGTCATCTTGATACTCCTTGCAGTTCATCTGCTCATGGACGGCCTGGAGCGGATGACGTGCTCGAGGTGAGAAAGTTCCCAGAGAGTTAGGGCCAGAGCAGGCATCCACACAAGCACTTAATGCCTAGATGGTGTCAGTGACAGAGCCTTCCTTTGTAAACTACATACCCATTTTACAGAAGAGGACACTGAGGCCAGGATGGTGAAGCCAGGGTCATCACATATGATAATAATCATATATACCTATTTAAGTCCTGATAGGCACAGAAACCCCTAATGCACCTCTCCCCCAGGGCACAGCCCCTTGTCCCCAGCTGAGTTCTGCCCTGGTTGCTGTTGTAATGCTCTGAGAGTGAGCTTACAGGGCTGTGACCAGGCTCGGCCCTGTCTATTCCCTTAAGACCAGTCTCTACAGTGGTCACCAGTTGAGAGAATGACGACAGGGATGGCCTGAAGTGACGGTCAGGGTTTGGGGTCAGGGCTCATTCAGGACCGAGGCTGACAGTCTGAGGCCAAGGCTGGGGTTGGTCTGTGACTTAGGCTCAGGATTAGTCAGAGGGCAGGACTGGGGCTCAGTCTTGGGCCAGGGTTATTTAGAGGCTCAGTCCAGGGTCAGGGCTCAATCTAAGGGTTAGGCTCAGGTCAGGACTCAAGCCACACCCAGCCACTGACACACAGCTCTAAGCCATGGGAACCGGGTCAGTATACCAGCTCCCTTCTCTTATTCCCATAATAAGTTTGGACTTGCAATGAGCTCCTGGCAGGACCAGAGTGACTGGGCGGGGTGGGTCCCTGTCCCCACCTTGCAAAGCAGGCAGTTGACATGGAAGCACACGGGGCAGGGGAACTCATTGACATCATCCTCAAAGAAGCACCATCCCTTGCAGTCCGGGGTCTTGCAGTGGTAGCTGAAGGCACTGCGGTTTTCCGCAATGGAGATGCCCAGGTCCAGAAACCGCTGGTAATCCTCGGGGCTCAGGAGCTGCCAGCAGACCACAACCTTGGTGCCCGAGACTCAGAAACCTTGGTGCATGCCCTTCTGGCCACCCTCAGGAAGCCCCAACCCATGAAGTCCACCACAGCAGTGTTTACAAACTCCATCCAAAGAACAGGTTAGTGCCTTCCCTGGAAGTCCAGTGGTTAAGACTGTGCTGCCAATGGAGGGGGTGAGGGTTTGATCCCCGGTTGGGAACCACGAAGCGTGGCCAAAAGGAATGCCATGGACAGAGGAGCCTGGCAAGCTATAGCCCACAGGGTCGCAAAGAGTCAGACATGACTGAGCCACTAACACTCTTGCTATCACTTCAAGGTGAGCAAACCGAAGCACCGAGGGGCTATGTATCTGCCCTTGAGGTCACCCGGGCCATCTGGCCCCAGAAGTCCTCTCCCCACTGTTGTTAACTTCTCTGCGATCTTTTCCCCACAAGGGTGGTTTCCTTACTAGCTATTTCCCCCAATTTCTATCCTGCCCACTACTTGGGCCGCCAGCATCCCACACAGAGAAGGCATTTGATAAATGCCTGGAACCCAAGACTGGGACTCTCAAACTCGTTCCCACTGGCCAGCTCCCGGCCCCGTTCCCTGGAATGGGGGGGTGGGGGCGGGGCAGAGGGGTGCCCCTTCCTCCCCCAGGCCTTACCGCTCGGATCTCCCTCTCCAGCAGCTTGCCCGAGCATGAGTAGGTGTTGTCGATGAAGGGGCAGGACACCTCAGCCTCCTGGCTGTTGCGAATGGTGCCCTGCAGACACTCCCTGGGGGAGGGGGGAGGGGGGAGGGGGGAGGGGGGTTAGGGGTCATCTGAACACCACCCCCCAGGACTCCGGCCCTCACATGGTGAGGCCTGACCTCGGGCTGGCTCCTCTCCAATTTCTTCCTTTCTTCTGGTGCCTCCCATCAACCCACCATGTCTGTCCACCTCATTGCTATCCATATTGCTCCAGCCAAGGTTGCCTCACCCCTCACCTGCAGAACTGCAGAAGCCTCTTCACTGGACTCCCTGGATCAGCCATGTCCCTCCTCATAACCTCCCATCTGACCCCACCCAGAGCAAACCTGAAAGCCCTGGGGACTGACCCTCCCTAATACCTCTCTGCCCCTAGGCCCTACCCGCTCCATCCCTCTGCTCCAGACACGCTGACCCCTTCCTGCTGCAGGCAGGCCAGGCATGCACCCACCGTGGACCCCCTGGTCTGCTCAAGCCTGGCTTCCCAAGGGGCTTCCCTGACCCCTTCTAGGCAGGGGCTCCACTGCTTATCAAAATCCACTGACACTTAACTTATGACACGATTATCAGTGATTATCTGATTAACATCAGCCTGCCCATGTAAGCTTCAGCAGGCAGAAACTGAGCTTTTGTGGGCTTTCAGGGATTCCCAGGCCTAGCCCAGTCCCTGGCAGCCAAGGCAGCTCATCAAATGTGTGCTGTGAAGGAGGACATGCTCTCCACAGCCAGGGCCAGGAGGAGAGCCTCAGAGGGCAGACTGTCCACCAGCAAGCGGCAGGGCGGGGCTGGCCCAGACTGTCAGGCAAGGGTCTCACTGCCCTTGCATGGGCCCGGCGGTGGGGCGGGAGGCTGCGGGCTCTGGCGCCAGGTCTGAGCTGCGCAGCCTCTCTGTACCCCACATCCCTCCTCTGCAAGACGGGGACATGGTGCCTACCTCCCAAGTTTGTGAGGATGCCCGAACAGCTGGAAGAGTCCTGGGCCCCACCCGCTCCCAGCCCCGGGCCGCACCTGCAGAAGGTGTGAAGACACTCGCGCAGCACCACGGCCTCACCCGGCGCCAGGACACTGTAGCACACGGGGCACTCGGCGGGCTCGGTGTTCAGAACCAGGCTCCGCTGATCCAGCTGCACGTGCTTCAGGTAGTTGCCTTCCTGCTGCTGCTGCTTCCGCTGGGCACACGGGGGTGGGGCCGCGGGGCGGGTCAGGGTCTCAGGGGCGGGCAGGACCAGGGAGGGGGCAGGACCGGGGCGGGGGGTGGGATGGTTCAGACCGCCCAATGGGAGGCAAAGGGGGGCTCAAGGAAGGATCCTGGGGTTAGGGTGGGGCTTGGCATGGCCCAGGCAGTGGGCAAGCGCTGGAGATGGTAAGGGTGGGACCAGGAGCAAGGGGACCAAACATGGGGGTGGGGCAGGAGGCAGGCCAGGCAGGCGCAGCTTAAGGCTACAACCTAGGGTCAAGTCAGGGGGTGATGGGGCCGGGGTCTGAGTGGGGAGTCAGGGGAAGCAGGGCTCCCATCTCTGCCAAGAAGCAGGGCAGGGGTAGCTTCAGGGGGAAAGGCAGGGGGATGGGGGGCGGTGATAAAGCGAGGGAGCAGAGCCAGGCGGGAGAGAGGCCGGGGTCTGGGCCAGGATTGTAATGGGACCACAATGAGGTCATGGCCAGCAATGGGTCCAAGGGCGGGACAGGGACGTTGGATCAGAATGGGAAACCGCTCAGGGTTACGTATCTGTGCGTGTGTAACACGACAGTGGGAGGGGCAGAACAGGGGCGGGTCAGCCTCCAAGTGGGCAGAGAGGGGCTAGGTCCAGGCTCTCAGGAAGTCTAGGAGGGCCACAGCCAGAAAGGAAGGGGTGGTGGGTGGGGGTCAGGAATAGTAAGATTCAGGATGAGGTCAGAGCTAATGGAGCAATACCTAGGTCACAGCGGGATGATACGGGGGCGTGGTCTGGGTCTTGGCTAGGATGCTGGGGTCAGAGTCAGGTACCCTTGAGTGCACGATGGGAAAGTTAAGTCAAAGCCAGCGGTGGCGCCACAGCTCATGGGGATGGGGGAGGGGGAGCACAAATAAGCCTGGATGTGCGTCACAGCCGGGAAGCAGGGTCTCAGCGATAGTATGAATGACCTCAGGGAGAGGCCGGTCACAGTCAAGTGTAGGGTCACCACCATCAGTGTGATCACAAGGGGGCAGCAACGGGGTCAGGAGCAATGTGGACGTGTCTCCCTTTCTGGCCTACGCCTCCCCCGTCCAGGCTGCAGGAGTCTTTCCGGGGACTTCGGCGCCCACCTGCTGGTACTGGCGCAGCGCCTCCTCCTCACCGGCCAGGCGCGCTCGCTCCTCCTCGTCTGGCTGGTACGAGGCGGGTACCTGGTAGGCCTCGGGCCGCGCCCGGCAGCACATCTCGCAGCCGGGCCTAGTGGGCTTGTTAATGAAGGTGCAGCCGGGGCACGTCCAGCCCACCTGGGGGCAGAGGGGCAGTGAGCGCAGGGAGACTAAATGGGGGGCGGGGCATAGGGCGCATGTGTGGCAGCTTACCGGCGGGGGCTCTGGCGCTGCATCAGGCTGCCCCCGCCCCGGCTCTTGAGGGGCCCCAGGCTTTGGGGGAACTGGGTCCAGGGGGCCCCGTGGCTGCAGCGTGAGGTCCTTGAAGCCCAGATCTGGGGAGAAGGGTTCAAGGGGTGGCAGATCCATGTAGCCAATTTCATCCACACCCTGAGCCAGCCAGGAAACCCCCCTTCTGTCCTCTCCCTCTGCTCCAAGGACATTCCAGCTCCCTCTTGCCAGGTGGACCTGGCCATGGCTCAGTGTCCTGGCTCCCACAGGGTCACAGCCCCTCCTTCCACCCACCACTGCTCCTAGATCCACCCGGCTTAAGAACCCTGCTTGAAAACAGATCTCCTGTGTGCCTAAGTGTTCACACAAGTGTCCGCACCGAGAGGGACAAACAACACTTCTGTAGTGGCCCCGCCAAAATACTGAACCTGAATCCATTCCCGAGGGCACATAGGACAGAAAAGCTAAAAACAAAACTGGCCTGCAGAGTCAAGGGGAGACCAGAGATCAAAGACTGAAAAAGACTGAGAAACACCGAGGCCAAGAGCCAGGTCTTTCACTATAAAGGACATGAGTGAGACAACTGGTAAAATGTGAGCAAGATCTGCACATTAGATAGTGTTACTATATCAAAGTTAATTTCCTAAATTTGCTAACTGTACAATAAATGTAAGAAAATGACCTTTTTATTTTTATAAAGGAAATACAAACTGAAGTATTTAGGGAAAAGGGACATCGTGTCTGCAACCTACTCTCAAAACAGTTCCAAAAATTATTTATGCATAAATAAATAATTGTACATGGAGACAATGATAAACCAAATACAGTCAAAATATTAGTATCTGGGGAATCCACAAGAAAGGTACATGGGAATTCCTTATACAATTCTTTGTACAATTTTGCAACTTTTCTGTAGGTCTGAAATATTTCAAAATAAGAAGTAAAAAATTTAAAAACTAGCTATTACATCCAATTTACAGATTTAGACAACTGAGAAGGAGAGACAGGAAGGAACTTGCCTAGGTCAAGGAGTTGATAAATGCCAGGGTGAGGACTGAACTCAGCCCTTCTCCCCAAGACTGGCTGTTCTCTAAAGGGTTCCCCAGATGGCTCCCTCCTGGGGTGTCCTTTGTCCTCTCTTCCCCACTATGGATAAGGTCCTCCAGTCAAGTCCCTGATGGAAAGCCCCTGGGCTCTACACCTCGTTCCCTCCCGCCCTACGCCCACAGGTGAGTCCACATCACCAGGGAGCAGAGCCTTACCTTCCAGCATCCGCAACTGCCTCTCCCGCTGCAGCTCCTGAGGGTTGAGCGAGGTGTTGCAGGCGGACAGCAGGTAGAGGTAGGCGCTGTCCCCATTCCGCCTCACGCCATGGGAATGCAGAGTCTCCTGGTCCCGGGCCAACCGCTGCCCAAACACCCACTGCTGCAGGGTTGGCGGGAAGCCATAGTCTAGGAACACCTGTCAGGGAGGATGGACAGGAAGCGTAGGGAGGGAGGAGCAGAGCAGAGACAGGTGGGGGCAAAAGGGGAACCTCCACCCTCCCTTTCACCCCCTCACTCACCATGTCCTTGAGGGAGGCCACCGTCATGTCAGGCCGCACCGTGAGCCAGATAGTGACCGTGTGCATCTGTGCATCCTCCACGCTCACCCACAGCCTGCGGGGAGGGCAAGGGCTCTGGACAAAGGCCGACCTCAGCCACCAGCTAGCTCCTGGATTCCCGCTCCCCTGTGCTTCCTCCTGGATCAGAACTCGCTGCTTAGGCCCTGCGATGGCTCGACACGGCTCTCAGAATAAAATCCAAACTCACCGTGGCTTCAAGGGCCTTAATGCGCTGGCCCCTTCAGTCTCTTGTATTACTGGCTATTATTGGCTCCTTAACCAAACCACAGCAGCTATTATTAACTGTATGCTAAGACTCTTTAAAGCACTTAACATGTATTAACTCAATTCTCTCAATGAACCCGTGAGACACGTACTGTTGTCTCCCCTATTTTACAGATAAAAACAGGAGGCACAGAGAGGTTATAGTGACTCTGCTGAGTAAATTAAACAATAACTGTTAGAGGCAGGATTTAAATCCAAACAGGAGTATTTCAGAGAAAGTGGTTTTAAACACCAACCTTGTCAAAGATGCGAAAACTTTTTGGGAAGACCAATGGCACGAAAATGGAGGGCTGAGACGAAAAAACAGAACTGATTTCAGGACACAGAAAAAAGCCCACTTAGAACCTCCAGAGCAACAATCAGAAAATGAAGAAGAGTTGCTGGGAATCTAACAGTAACTCCTGACTCATCTGACCTTCAGATCCATCTACAGGTTCACAAGGAAAATGAGAGATACCAAATGACACTCCAAGGAGACAAATCATAAACTCAGAATGTGGGAGAATTCTGGAGATCAAAAATCAGATTTCTAAAAAATTAATGTCACTAAAAATAGAGAAAGTGAATAAAAGACTTAGACAACATTAAGAAATGCTATGTGTCAATTCTCATTTGGCTCCTGATTAGAACAAACCAACTATAAAAAATACTAATGAGATAATCAAGGCAAGTTTAATACAAATAGAGTATCAGAGGATTTTAAGGAGTTGTTAATGTTTTAGGTGTAATAATGGTATTGAGGTTATTTTTTAAGTCATTAGTTTTAAAGACTTATGAATGAGCTAACATCTGAGACTTGCTTTAAAATACTCCAGAAAATACCTTCAAAATTTCTCAGGATAAAGATTTTCAACATCTAGCCAACCATCAATGAAAGGAGTAAGTTTTAGACACGTAAAGACAACAAAAGTTTACCATCCACTTCTCCACATGAAAAGTTTTTGAAATACAAGAAACAAGAATAGCTGAGTCTGATGCAGAATAGAAAACTAAAAGGGAATTTAAAGAAGGAAAGGAAATTTAAAGATCTTAACCTTCAAGACATTCTTCAAGCAGCAGAGGTTTTGAAACATGAAAGATACAGGGTCAATTGCACTACTTATTTTACACTGAGTAATATTTCCATAATCAAAATACTATAAATGCTATTTTACTGGGTTTACATTTTTAGTATCAACCTAGAGGCAAAGCATAGAAGCCTTAATTTTACTTAGAAAAAAAAATCTAAAACTATAACCAAGACTTCCCTGGTGGTCCAGTGGCTAAGGCCCCGAGCTCCCAGTGCAGAGGGCCCGGGTTCGATCCCTGGTCAGGGAACTAGATCCCACATGCCACAACTAAGAGTTCACATGCCACAACTAAAAAAAAAATTCTGCATGCCACAATGAAGACCAAAGATCCTATGTGTCGCAACTAAGACCCAATAAATAAATACAATTTAAAAAATAAAATAAAACCTATAACCTTAACACCAATAATAGAGAAGCACCGTTGGAGCCCTCATTTCTGCTGTCACCAGATCAGTAGTGATCAGTTAGTCAGAAAATTTATTACAGCAGAGAAATACAGACATAGTTGCAGACTTTAACACTTAATTTTACCTTACAGGATACAAATGCACATTCAATGGCCAATCGCCAGGTAAAAAGGCCACTGGTTTTGTTTTTCATTTAGTACAAATCTGCTACTGGAGTTTCCCGTGATTTTTGTTTGTTTGTTTTTGTATGAACTATACCCATTATACATGGTTTCTGATCTCTAGTATCAGCTTCTTTAAAGTGGAGAAAGAACTTAAGACTCTCAAAGCATCTGAGTATAGAGAGCCCTTTTGGATTTTTACCACTTTCTTTTTTTTTTTTTTTTTACAATTCACTCACCCTAAAATGAACAGCCTTTTTTTTTTTTTTTTGGTACCGCATCTCTATTTTGTCTTTCTAAAGCAATCAACTTAAGTTTTCATATACAAAATTCTCTTTTAGCACTCGTGTTTTATTGATTGATACAACAGTTATTAAATTATGCCATGGGGGGGGGAAAATTATGCCATGGAAACAAGTACAACTGATATAAACAAGTGGTGTGCGGTGGTATGTTTTATAGCAGCAGCTACAGTGCCATTTAATCGGGGGAATCAAGTGGAGGTCAACTGGGAGCACTTCTACTGCAGTACTAACAAAACCCAGGAAGTTAGGAAAAGGGAACAGTGAGATAAGCATGTTAAATTCCTCATTTTTCATAACAAGGAGTGTACACAGATACCATCTTAAGTGCATATATCAAGAAATGGATATACAAGTATTTTATTTGAAATCAAATGGCCAATTGATCAACAGATGCAATGCAATCCCTGTCAAAATTCCAGCTCATTTTTTTTTTTGTAGAAATTAGCACGCTAACCCTAAGATTCATATGGAAATTCAAGGGACCCAGAATAGCCAAAAAAATCTTGAAAGAGAAGAACAAAGTTGGAGTACTTATGCTTCTGTTTTAAAAACTTACTACAAAGCTATAATAATCAAAACTGTCTTACTGGTATAAGGACAGACATACAGAGCAACAGACTAGAAATTAGGTTTCAAAAATACACTTCAGACTTACGGTCAAATAATTTTCAACAAAGGTGCCAAGATATTAAACAGGGACAAAACAGTCTTTTTAACAAATAGTGCTGTGACAGCTAGATATTCACAAGCAAGAGAATGAAGTTGGATCTCTGCCTCTCAGTGTAACAAAAATTAACTCAACAGGGATCAAAGATGTAAATGTAAGAGCTAAAACTATAAAACTCTTTAAAAACAAAAATAAGGGTATATCTTTATGACCGTGGATGAGGCAAAGGTATCTTAGGTGACATCAAAAGCACAAACAACAAGAGAAAACAGATAAACAGTATTTCATCAAAATTGAAAACGTGTGCTTCAAAGGACACTATCAATACAGTGAAAAGACAATCCATAGAATGGGAAATGAAAATAGGTGTCCATTGTATACATACACACCACAGTTTCTTTATTCATTCATGGTTACTTCAGTTGTTTCCATATATATACACAATGAAATATTATTCAGCCATAAAAAGAAGGAAATTCTGTCATTTGCAACAACATGGACATTGTGCTAAGTGAAATAAATCAGACAGAGAAAGACAAATTCTGTATAATACCACTTATATATGGAATTTAAAAAAATCAATGTCAGAGAAACAGAACAGACTGATTGGGGTGTTGCAAGGGTGAAGGTGGTCAAAAGCTACAAACTTCCTGTTTTTAAGATAAGTAAGTTCTAAAGCAGAGATGTACAGCATGGTGACTATAGTTAACAATATCATATATTTGAGAACTGCTCAGAGAGTAAACCTTAAAAGTTGTCACAAGAAAAAGTAATTTGTTACTATGTCAGGCAATGGATGTTAACTAAACTTACTGTGGTAATCATTGTGCAATATATATATATATTAAAGCATATGTCATACACCTAAAATGGTTCTAAGGTTCAATTTCCAACATGTGGAAGGGGAAAGAGGGAAGGCTTCCCACACAACACCAAGCAATTTTCAGACACCAGCAGGGCATCCTACAATTCAACTGGATTCTAGCCCTCTCTACCCAGAGACTGTGTCAGTTTTCATAGGTTGTGGGGTCATTCCTACAAGGCTGCTCCCACCACTTCACACACCAATCGAAACCCCAAGTTGTCATCGGTTCTCTGACTGACTGGATATAGATTAGGGATTCCAACGACTTCCTCCACGGGTTGATTATTTTGCTAGAACAGCTCACAGAACTCAGAGAATTATTTACTTACTATATTACGAAAGGGTATAATAGCCAAATGGAAGAGATGTATGGAGCAAGGTATGTGAGAAGGGGCATCATTCTCTCCAAATTCCAAACCCTGTCTTCTTGAGTGTTTATGGAGGCTTTATTACATAGGCATGACTGATTAATCCATGGGCTACTGATGATTCAACCTTCAGCCCTCTTCCCCTCCCTGGAGATCAGGATGATGAGACTGAAAATTCCAATTCTCTAACCACAGGGCTGGCTCCCCTTATGACCAGCCTCCATCCTTAAGCAATTTAGGGGCAGTCCAAGAGTCACCTCACTAACATAACAAAATGCACCTTTGTCATTCTCATCACTTAAGAAATTCCAAGGGTTTTAGGAGCTCAGTGCCAAGAACAGAAAGAATATACATTTCTTATTGTAAGTCACAATACCTTAAACTCTGTTTTGTATGTCAATGATATCTCAATAAAACTGGGGGAAAAAATATGTCCATATAAAAACTTGGACACAAATGTTCATAGCAGCATTGTGCACGTTAGCCAAAAAAATGGAAACAACCCAAATGTCCATCTACTGATTAATAAAGAAAATATGGTATACCCATACAATAGATTATTATTCAGTCATAAAAAGGAATGAAGTTTTGATACATGCTACAACATGGATGAATCTAGAAAACATAATGCTAAGTGAAAGAAGCCCAGACACACAAGGCCACATAGTGTATAATTCCATTTCATTCATATGAAATTCCCAGAGTAGGCAAATTTCTGGAGATAGAAAGTAAATTAGTTGTTGCCTAAGGTTGAGGGGTTGAGGAAAGAAAAGTCGGGAGATAGGGAGTGTCTATTAATGGGTATGCGGTTTCCTATTGGGATGATGAAAATGTTCTGTAATTGGTTATGGTGATGGTTACACAATTGTGAATATACCAAAAGCCTCGAACTATGCACTTTAAATTGCTGAATAGGGTCTGTCAATTATATCTCAATAAAAAATCAAATGGGATCCAATAGTGAAAATTAGAAACTGTAAAAGTGTCTTACTACACAGCAGGAAAAAAACATTTGAGTGTTTAATACGTGCCAGGCACTGTGCTGAGCATTTCAGCATCAAGTTTACGTCTCCTGGGACAGAGAGCCTTCCTTCAAGCTGAGTGTGGCTGCGCGAAAAATTTCTGGCCGTGGGAGTTACATGGAAGCAGTGTGTACAACTTTGTGGGCTGTATTCTTAAGAGGAGAGTGGGAGGGTGTGCCCTTCTTCCTTTCTGTTGACAAGAGTGGTGATGTAATGGCTGGAACGGGAAGAACCATTTTGGATCATAAGGTGAACCAGAGAAAGGAGGTCATGAATGGCCTAACAAGAAGACAAAAGAAGCAGGAGCTCTGAGAACTACAGAGAGCAGAGCTTCCACATCTGGAGTGCCTACCATCAAACTTGTTTATGTCACTGTTAATATGTTTTTTTCTGTTCTATGAGACCTATCATTCTAATACACCTCCTAACAACCCTATTAACAGTTCTACTATTACTGCTCCATTTTTTAAATTAAAAAACAACAACAACAACAACAACTCTGAGAGGTGAAATGATCTGCCTTAGATCGCGGAGTTGATTTGTGACAGAGCTGGGGTTTGAAGCTAGGGCTCTTGACACCAGAACCTGCCATTAAGAATAACTTAACTGTTCTATGTGCTCAGTTGCTCAGTCGTGTCTGGCTCTTTGTGACTCCATGGATTGCAGCCCGCCAGGTTCCTCTGTCCATGGGGATTCTCCAGGCAAGAATACTGGAGTGGGTTGCCATGCCCTCCTCCAGGGGATCCTCCCAACCCAGGGATTGAACCCAGGTCTCCGGCACTGCAGGCGGATTCTTTATGGACTGAGCCAGCAGGGAAGCTCTAACTGTTCTACAGGCCAACACTAAATTGCAGCCCACTGGGGTTCAGGAAGCTCTGAACCCTGGGCTTCCTGGTCAGTCATGCACTCCTCACCTGATATCCTGTGTCGGAGAGACCTCAGGCTTCAGTTGCACATTCAGGGGCACCCGCTGCTCTGCCAGCCAGATAGCACACTGCATAGCCACCTGTTCATCCCCACCAGCCACTGCTCGTGTGAGTCTCTGGGCCACCTCCTCAGCTGAAATCCACAGTGCAAGCAGGTTAGCACAGGGTTTATTTTCCTTTGTGGGTAAGGAGGGTGAGGAAGGAGGTGATTCTTTATATGTGCTGCTTCCACTCTGTCTTCTTGGAAAACTCCTACACATCCTTCAGCACCCAGCTTAAAAGTCCCTTTTCTCTGAGAGGCCTTCTCACACTCCCCACCCCTGCTCATTTGGTTCTGTTGCCCCTTCATACTCCCAGGTCCCCCATACTTGCACCTGTTTATCCAACAAACATTTACTGAGCTCTTGCTGTTCAGTCACTAAGTTGTATCAGCTCTTTGTGACCCTCAAGGACTGCAGCACACCAGGCTCCC
Source organism: Muntiacus reevesi (assembly GCF_963930625.1). Classification (NCBI taxonomy): domain Eukaryota; kingdom Metazoa; phylum Chordata; class Mammalia; order Artiodactyla; family Cervidae; genus Muntiacus; species Muntiacus reevesi. The sequence goes on from NC_089250.1 coordinate 58,982,894, forward strand.
CTGTCCTTGCCTATCCCCCGGAGTTTGCTCAAACTCATATCCATTGATACCATCCAACCATCTCATCCTCTGTTGCCCCCTTCTCCTTCTGCCCTCAATCTTTCCTTAGCATCAGGGTCTTTTCCAATGAATTGGTTCTTTGCATCAGGTGACCACAGTATTGGAGCTTCAGCATCAGTCCTTCCAATGAACATTCAGGGTCGATTTCCTTTAGGATTGAGCTCATACTGTGTGCCAATCACTCTCACAGAAACTGGGCTTCAGTAGTGAATAAGATAAACAGGGGCCCTCTTTTCATGGACTTCCCAGCCCAGTAAGAAGACAACTAACAAGTTTAACAAAAGAAAAAGATTCAGACTGTGATCCATGCTGGCAAGGAAATGAACAGGATAAGGAGATCAGGAAAGAGAAGAGGAGGTGACACTGAAGCTGAGACCTGAAGCAGGAGATGTTGGATAATGTCAAGACCTGGTTGGGGAAAAGTGTTCCAAGTGGAGAGAAAATGAAAGACCTTGGTCAAGAAATGGTCGGATTAGAACAGAGAAGCTGATGAAGCTCCAGCAGAATGAGCAAGGGGCCAGATGGGGGAAGGCAGAGATGAGCAAAAGCAGAAGTAAGCAAAGTCAGCAAGCATGTGAGCTACCCAACTGCTCCAGGCTTCTGTTCTAGGAACAAACACAGGGGTATGTGAGCAGGTTGGTGACATGACCTAACTTAAATTCTCCAACCCGAGTGGAAGGCACGAGGTGGAAGGCAAAGACCCTGGTATTCAGGTCAATTGAGGTTTGGTCCCTCACTAGCGTGGGTGGTCTCTTGCCCTCTGGGAGCTCCCCACCCTCTTCTCAGCAGAGCTGGCCTACGGGAGGCCTTAGGGGCATCAAATAAAGAATGACAAGATGCCCTTGGAAGCAACCGGCCTGCAAGGGAGGAATCTGAGGGGCAAGTGGGCAGGAGGACAGGTTAATACCCCTCTCCCAGGCCATTCTGGGAGGAGAGGCCGCGTTCTGGCAAGGCCCACCTCCCACCCGAAGCTTCTCAGCCGCCCCCAGGCTGTGCCCACCTTTCTTGATCTTCTCGTCCATCTGGCGTGGTTGTGCCCATCCCCCCGCGGAGGGGGCGTGCTGCAGCTCCGGGGAAATGCTATCTCCCGGTCACCTGCTAGAGGACGGGCAGACCACGAGAAACTCAGCCCCAGTCGGCGGCCTCTGGCGCGGCCCGAGCCTTCTTGGTGCCTCAGGGTCCCGGGTGGCAATCGGGTAGCATCACATTACCCGAGGACCGGGGATGGGGCCTGGGAGGGGGAACGGGTGGGAGGTGAAAGGGAGCGCCAAGCCGAGCCGGCTCTGGGCGACAGAGGAAACTGGACAGGCCTGGCTGCGGGGAAGGGGAGGAGCGGCGCCGCACAGCCAGGGCGCTGGGCCGGAGCCCTTCTCCCTACTGGGAGCGGGAGCGCCCTCAGGGGTGCGGGATTTCAGCCCAACTCCCGCCCGCCCGCGGCGGCCCCTGTCAGTCATGAGAAGGAGCGCAGCAGCTTTAGCGGAAGAGAAAGTGAAAGTGGCGGCTCCGGAAGTGGGGCTGAAGATTGTCGCCGGATCCGGGTCCCCCAGCCACCCCCGCCCGACCACCCGGCGGCGGCCCCCGCCCCGGGTCACGGGAATCCAGGGCGCTCTTGTCCCGCCATCCGGGGCGTTCCCACGCCGCCCCGGGCCAGACCCAGATTCTGTGACCCTCACTCACCCGCTGGTTCCAGCCAGCAGCGCCGTGGGAGGGGCGGGGCCACGGGGCGGGGACTGGACCGGGGGCGGGGACTGGGCCGGGAGGGCGGGGCGCGGCGCGGAGACCGCCCTCGCTCAGTCCAGCAGCCGCAGCACTGGTGGGCGTGCTGATCCATACTCCTTTGGCAGAAGAATCCGAGGCTCTGTTTCTGAGCTGCCCGAGGCCACGCAGCCGAATTTAAATGCAGGTCGGGCAAAAGGAACCCACTCTTAGCCAGCCGGACGCTGCCTCTCGGCGGTTAACTCTCCACGTTTTAATTGGGCCACTATATGAAGTTTGCTTTCGCCGGACACAGGCTTGGAAGCTCTTCGCATCTTCCTGTCTTCCCACCCTTGAACTTTTCTCCCGCCCCTCATCCCGTAGATTGGCAGATCCTATGGGATCCGCTTGCTGAATAGATCCAGAATCTGTCACCTCTCACCTCCTCCACCCACCATCCCAATCCACCTCCATCCTTTTTCCTCCAGCACCATCCTCCAGCCTCCTGACTACGCTCTTTGCTTCCCCTTTTGGTCGCCAAGGTCCACTTTCACCCAGATGCTGGTAGGCCCTGTTAGAATCAACCCGTGCCACTCCTCAGAACACTCCCCATGGGTTTCATCTTGCTCAAAGTAAAAGTGAAGGTCCTCCCAAGACCTGCAGAGTGCTGTGGCTCCTTCTCTGACTACTCTCCCCTTGGCTCAGTCCACCCGCTGGCCCCCAGATCCTGGAACAAGGCAGACACCCCTCCATCTCAGGGCCTTTGCACTTCCCATAGCCCAAATATCTTCATGGCTTGTTCTTGGCCTTTTATGTCTGTAGCCAAAAGTCTTTATATCGTTTACCAAAAGTCTTTTCCTGTCCACTCTATCTGAAATTTCACACACATGCACATACATCCAGCATTTTATGTTTTCCTTTGGCTTCATTTTTTCCCAAAGCATTTATTACTATCTAAGAGCATATTTTACTTCTTTATCTTGTTTTTGTTTTTGTCTGTTCCCCTCTTTTAGAGGGTGGGGACCTTTGTCTGTTTGCTCATTGCTGTGTTCCTGGTGTCTAGTCACAGTTCCCCAACACCTGATAGGTGCCCACAGATTATGTTAAATGAATGAAGGAATCTCAGACTTTCTTCTGAGATCACTTTCTTTTTGCCTGAAATAGATCCCAAAAAACAGAGGTTCTCAGCCTGAGCTGTACGTTTGAATCTCTTGTGGAACTTTTAAAAATCTTATGCCCAGATTAATATCTCAGATCAATTGATTCAGAATGTCTGGGGTGGGTCCAGACATCAGGAGCTTTTAATGTTCTCTGGTGAGCGTAATGAAAAGCCAAGTTTGAGAACTGCTGTTTTAGAATTCCCTGTGGGGTTAGTCTTCTGGTGACAAACTTTCTTGGTTTTTGTTTGAAAAATCTTTATTTAGACCTCACTCTTTTTTTAAAAATAATTTTATTTATTTATTCATTGGCTGTGCTGGGTTTTCATTGCCATGCGGGCTTTTCCCTATTTGCAGTGAGTGGGGGTGACTCTTTAGTTGAGGTGTGCGGGCTTCTCACTGCAGTGGCTTCTCTTGTTATGGAGCAGACACTAGGGTGTGTGGGCTTTAGTAGTTGCAGTGTAAAGACTCAGTAGTTGTGGTTCCCATGCTCTAGAGCACAGACTTAATAGTTGTGACCTATGGCCTTAGTTGCTCCTCCCCATGTGAGATCTTCCCAGATCAGGGATTGAGACAGTGTCTCCTGCATTGGCAGGTTGATTCTTTACCACTGAACCACCAGGGAAGCCCAACACCTCACTCTTGATAGACATTTTTGCTGGATATAGAATTCTAGCTGGGCACCTTGAAAATAGCATTCTGTTGTCTTCCAACTTCCATGGCTGGTGTTGAGACATCATCACCTGTCAGTCTAACTGCTGTTCTTTCTTTAAGTAGCTTTATCGAGAAATAAATTATACACTATAAGATCCACCCATTTAAAGTGTACAATTTAATGGGTTTTAGTACAGAGTTGTGCAACTATCGCCACAATCTCATTTTTTTAACAATTTTACCCCTGCAAAGAAGCCCTGTATCCATTAGCAGACACTCACTATCTCCTACTCTCTTACCCCCCAGTGCTAGTTTACCTTTGGTTTCTATAAATTTTCCTATTTTGGACACTTTATATAAATTTAATCTTACAATATATGGTTCTTTGTGATTGATTTCTTCCATTTAGCATAATGTTCTTGAGGTTCATCCATGTTGTACTGCTGTTCTTTTGAAAGTAATCTCTCTTTTTTTCCTTTTCCCTCTGTCTGCTTTTAAGATCTCTGTCTTTGTTGTTGTGCATTTTCACTATGATGTGTCTGTGTGTAAAAACATATGGAGCCTCTTAAATCTGTGATTGATGTCTGCTTTCTATCTCACTAGTTCCCTTGTAGCCACATCTAATCTGTGGTTTAACCCATCTGTTGAATGTTTTATTCTGGTTATTGTATTTTTCATTTTAGAAGTGCAAGTCCATTTAAGTTTTCAAATTCATTACATTACTTGATATAACTTCTTATGCTTTAGAAATAGTTTCAAGCTTATTATAGATTTAAGTGCACTAAATATTTCTCTGTTATAGTATGTCTCTGATAGTATTGCTATCTGAACTCTGAGTGTCTGTTTCTGCTGGTTTTCGCTCCTGTTGGCTTGTTTTCTTCTTCTGAGCCTGCTGGTTTCTTAGGTTCATGTTCCTCTCAGCCAGCACAAATTTGTACTGGAGGCAGATACATTTTTTTTCAGTCTTCTGGTCTTATCCTTGTTCCTTCAAGGGAAGCGTTGGCATTCATTTTGGACATCCTTCACCTCAGTGGGTAGACTCTGTGTATCATGCAAACCTGAGTTCAGTCCTATGTGTGCGTTAGTCGCTCAGTCGTGTCCAACTCTCTGTGACCCCATGAACTGTAGCCCACCAGTTTCCTCTGTCCATGAATTCTCCAGGCAAGAAACCTGGAGTGGGTTGCCATGCCCTGCTCCAGGGAAATCTTACTGAACCAAGGATCAAACTCTGGTCTCCTGCCTTAGCAGGCAGATTCTTTACCATCTGAGCCACTGGGTTAGTCAATAATAAACATGAAGATCTCACAGAGTCCCTATGAGTTAGGATTTCAGGAACAGCTTCTTAGGTGGTTTTAGTGCAACGTCTCTCAAGAGTTATAGTTAAGATGTTGGCTGGGGCTTCAGTTATCTGAAAGCCTGACTGAGGTTGGAAGATTAAAGCCCACTCACAGACTTGGTTGGTGCTGGTTATTTCAGAATGTATAAGTTCCTTGTCACATGTATCTCTCCATAGGCTACTTGAGTGTCCTAGCAACATGGCATTTGACTTTTCCTAGAATAGATGATCCAGAAGAGCAAGATAGAAGCCATAATATATTTTATGGTCTATCCTTAAAGTCATACTCTTTATTTTCAGTTTCCTATTATTTACTGTCAGCCCAGCTCAAGGTAGGATGGAATTATACAAACCCATGGATACCAGGTGCTACGGATCACTGAGGGCCATCTGGCTATCACATATCAAATGAGATAATGCGCGTAAAGCACTTAGAACCATGCTTGGCATGTCATATGTGCTCAGTAAACATTGACCATGCCTAATATGTGTCTTGGCTCTGCTCTGGGCATGTAGGACCTGCACAGCAGCCACATTTACTCACAAACATTTATTGAGCGGCTCTATGTGCCAGGCGCTGTTATTGGAGTCAGGGAGACAATTATAAACAAAGCAGATACTTAGACTTATGAAACCCACACAGACAAACAGATGAGAATGTCCTGCCAGGTGGTGCTAAGTGCTGTGAAGAACCGCAAAACAGGGTGAGGGGAGAGAGAGCGAGGACGGAATAGGGCTACACTTCTTTCCCCAGAAAGCTGGTACAACTGAGGTGGCGGTTCAGATTTTGACCCAGTAAAGCTCCCCACATCTGTGAGTCCACCCTAGCATCACAGGTAGGTAGAATTTATGCCCAAGTTACACCCATTTTACAAACAGACACAGAGAGGAGCTGACATGAGTTCTCTGAGTCCCCGAGGAGGCAGGCTTTCTCCAAACATAGGGGTTCTCCAACTGGGATGCTCAACAGCATCACCTAGGGAGATTGTTGTTATTATTATTATTTATATATTTATTTATCTTTGGCTGTGCTGAGTCTTTATTGCTACATGTGGGCTTTCTCTGTGACGAACGGGGGCTACTTTTTTGCAGGGAGGAAGCTACTCTTTGTGGTGCAGGGGCTTCTCATTACAGTGGCTTCTCCCGTCACAGAGCATGGGCTCTAGGCACACAGGCTTCAGCAGTTGCAGCTCGAGGGCTCTAGAGAGCAGGCTTAGTAGTTGTGGCACAGGGGCTTAGTTGCCCCTGGGCATGCGGGACCTTCCCAGACCAGGGATTGAAACTGTGCCCCCTGCATTGGCAGGCAGATGCTTAATCACTGGACCACCAGTGAAGTCCCCTTGTTGCTTTTCGAAACCCCAAGACCACCACATGAAGGAGCCAGCACCGAGAGCACATGGAGCAGGAATGACCCTCCCCAGCCAAGCCTCCCTGGAGCCAAGTGAGTGAGGCTGAGCTGCCCTGTGGAGCTGTCCGCTCTCTGCAATTACAGGAATGACCAGCATCACATTGATTGTCTGTTGACCCAGACAATCACGTACCACGACGTCTGGGGCGTTGTAAAGCAGCAAAGACTGATACAGCCTAGTTACTGGGGAAGAGAATTCTCCTTCCTTCTCTTGTAGCAAGTTTTTCTTATTTTTGGTAATTAACACTAACTGCCCAACAGACAAACTCCAAATTGTAGACTTAACACAGGAAGCTTAGTTTCTTGCTCAGTAAAATCCAGTGTGAATCCGGTGGTTCTCCTCTCGGTTCAGTTCAGTTCAGTTCAGTCACTCAGTCGTGTCCGACTCTCTGCGACCGCATGGACTACAGCACACCAAGCCTCTCTGTCCATGCCAACTCCCAGAGTTTACTCAAATTCATGTCCATTGAGTCACTGATGCCATCCAACTATCTCATCTGCTGTCATCCCCTTCTCCTCCCGCCTTCAATCTTTCCCAGCATCAGGGTCTTTTCCAATAAGTCAGTTCTTCGCATCAGGTGGCCAAAGTATTGGAGTTTCAGCTTCAGCATCAGTCCTTTCAATGAATATTCAGGACTGATTTCCTTTAGTATGGACTGGTTGGATCTCCTCTATCTTATAGCTAAGGGAACATGAGGCCTCAAGGTGGAAGGGAAAGATTGGTATGGAGGCCTACCAGCTCTCAATCGATTCAGCCTAGAAGTGACCACCCTTATGTCACGTCTACACACACATTAGTGGTCAGAACTTGTCCCATTGACTGAAAGGGAGGACAGGGCATGTAGGGGAGCATGAAACACAGTGGTGATGCCTGTCTTTGCCACAAAGAACATACCACAGATATAATTAACTTCTTCATTTGTGTGGTTACCTGTTTAATATCCGCCTCCTCTGTTGGACTGAAGTCCATGAGGGCAGGACCATGTTGCATCCATCTCTCATGGGGCCTACCCTACAATTGGCATTAGGAATAGTTGTTTAATTGCTAGTTGAATGAATAATTGGGCAGGTCATGGTATGATCTTTTGTGTTTAGCTCCCAGTTGCAGAGAAGATCCCCAATTAAATGTCTAACAGTTTCTCCCTCCCAGTAACACACATGCATTACCTTTGATATTATAAACCTCTTACACAGGAATCATCCAAAGAATACAAACAGAACATGAAAGTCCCTACTAGTTGCAGCCAGGGGTGTGGCTATGTGCATTGCTTGGCGAGAGAGGATTTACATTTTTATGTGATAGTTCTCATACAGCTGCCTCAGAGTGGACTTGGCAAAAGCTCCTGCTTCAAGGCAAAAACCAGGTGAGTTTTTCTCTGTTGTGTGGTTTTGGATGAATCTTCTGCTCTCTCTGAACCTCATTTTTCTTGTCAGTGAAATGACAAAAGCATTTGCTTCATAGGGTTGTTGTGAGATGGTGATGAGTCTCTGTGTAATACAGATAAAGACCTGCCATTCGGCAGCCCCCGTTTTATATGAACTGTCCCCTCTTGCCCTTGCTACTTGGGCACAGCTTGTGATGGAGCTGGGGCAGGGTCTTTTGGGGGCTGAATGGAAGGGTAAAGGTTGGAGGCAGCTCCATGAGACCCTAGATACAGCCGGGCCCTCTTCTGGGTGATGCTGGGTGCACAGAGAGGAGGCTGACTTGTCCCTGTCTGTATCAGTTAGCGTTTGCTGTGTAACAAAACACCAAAACTCAATGGCTTAAAACAATCATCATTTTATTTAGCCCATGATCCTGTGGGTCAGTTGGGGAAATTTTCTGGTCTGGGTCAACCTAACTGAACTCTGCATTTTCAGTCAGCTGGAGGGTCAACTGATGGCTGGGCAGTCTACAGTAGCCTCCCTCACCTGTCTGCAATTAGCAGGCTATTGAGGGAGCTTCCGCAGTTCTCTTCCTCTGCACTTTTTCCCACTCCTCCTCACTCTCAGAATTTGATTTTATGCAGATATCTTTCCCCCACCATCCCAACTCCCTATATGTAGCATGAGCCTCAGGGAAACTGCTGGAGAATTGACATGATAATTAACATAACTGTATTTCCCTTGCTGGTGATTGGTCAGGAGAAGGCACATGGCCCAGGTCTGGCCAATGAGGAATGTGGGCAAATCTGTTCAGAGTGCTCCTAGGAGAGCTTTCCTCATCCCATGGAAAAGTTATAGAGAGAAACACCTAACTCTGATTGAGGACTTGTTATGCCAGGCACTGTTAATTCTAAGTGCTTTAAATAAAATAACCCATTCAACTTTCTTGGATTAGGTACTATTATCTCTCATTTTGCAGATGAAGTCTCTGCGGTATAGAGTGGTTAAGAAACTTGCCAAGGGTCGAACAGCTAGTGAGTGTTGGAGCCAGGATTTAATCCCAGGCAGCCTGACTCCAGAGTAATGAGTTTTCAGGTACCACCCTCCTCCTTCCTCTGGTCATGGGTCTGTCTTAGGTGACACCACAGATGGTTGTAGCCATTGTGCCAGCAGTTACCTGGGACAACGGAGCCAAGACAGAATGAACGTAGGGAGCCAGGGTCCTTCCTAACAGCTCCGTGGTGGTTAGTCATCAAGTCGTGTCTGACTCTTGTGACCCCATGGACTACAGCCCACCAGGCTCCTCTTTCCATGGAATTTTCCAGGCAAGAGTACTGGAGTAGGTTGCCATTTCCTTCTCCAGGGGATCTTCCTGACCCAGGAATCAAACCCAGTTCTCCTGTATTGCAGGCAGATTCTTTACTGACTGAGCCAGATGAATAAATGAGCCCTGAAGCCTATCCCCTCTCTGCCTGTTGACTTCCTGGTTTGTCTCCTTCTTACTTTCCACTTCGACTCAAGATTTCAGTGACTTGCAGTCAAACAGTACCCTGAGACATCGGAACATCCAGAAAGAACAGAGTAAATGAGAGAAGACCTACTGGGTCTCCTATTCTCACAAACCACTCAGAGATTGAGACACAAGGCCTCTGACCTTTCACCCTGAGGCTGGTTTCAGAGGCATGGAAAACTCAGAAGAGATGGGGAGGAGAAGATGGATGAAATATCCAAGAGAGATGACAGCATTTCATAATTCCTTTATGAGCCGCAAGATAAAAAATACACACTCATGGCATCTAAACCCATATTGTTAATGTAGGGCCCTGGACCCGAGACTTTCCAGGAGGCCAGGGGACAGAACTTGCCTGATCTTGGTGCTTGGTCCATGGAGGTGGACAGGCCTGGACCCTCACTCCAAACTACTCTTTCAGTAAGATGAGGACCAGCCTCATGGTTTGCACTCCTGATCTTCCAGCCCAAATCCTTGGCTCAAGCCTGGATGGAGAAGCCCTTGGCCAAGAGGACAGAGCTGCTGGGAGCACAATTCCCAGCCTGGTCTGGGCTCTAGGGTCCTGAATCATAGGGGAGAGACCTGGAGCCTTTGGCACAGGTTTGCTTCCATTCCCCTGAAAAGGCATGAGATACAAAGGCAGCTGGGTTGTTTGTGACAGGGACTGTCCCACGTCAGAGGTGCCTGGGCATCAATCAGCATGAGTGGATGCCAGCCCCTGCACTGTGGGTGCTCAGTGTAGACACTGACTCATGGGCATGGAAAGTATTGTCCGCTCTGAGCAGGACTTTGTCTCTGTCGTTCACTGCTGTGTGCCCAGCATCCGGAACAGGGCTTGGCAGAGGGAGCTCCTGAGAAGGACTCGGTGGGCACGAGCTCGTCTGCACAGGTGTGTGTGTCCAGCATGCTCTGCACACACCTCCTCCTCTCTTCCTCCCAGAAGGCACTTACGGTTTGGCTCAGCTCAAACAGGCAGAAGAGAGCTTAGAGATACCCCAGACTCAACCCGCTGTCTGCAGCTGAGAGTCCAGTCAGGTGACATCAGCCATAGAGACCCACATCTCTTTCTCCCTCCTCCTCTGTTCCCTCCAGCCCCGGCCCTTCGGGGACCACCTGGTCAGCCTCACAGTGGCGGGACCGAGGTGGGGCTGCAGGGATGGCATTCTCCCGCAGCCAAGGGTGCAGCAGGATACCCGAGGCCGTGAGCCGCTCAGTTGGTTCCCTCCGGAGGAGACAGCGGACCAGGCAGCGGGCGGGGGCCGAGAGGCCCTCAGGCAGGGCAAAGGCGCCACGGCGGATCTTGCCAAAGAGCAGGGCAGGCTCTGAGTCCTGGAATGGGTAGTGGCCGGCCAGCATGGTAAAGAGTGCCACACCCAGGCTCCAGACATCTGCCGCCTTGCCTGAGTAGGATGCCCGGGAACTGAGGATCTCGGGCCCCACGTAGGCTGGGCACGCGTGCTTGTCCCACAGGGAGTCGTCAGGCCCAGTCAGCACACAGGCATCTTCCAGGTTCTCCAGCACCAGTTTCGTCCTACACAGGCAGAGAGACAGGGAGTCAGCTAGTGGGACCCCCTCTTCTACCACCCCACACTGTCACCCTGCATGGCACCCATTTTCCCAGTACCAGCTGACATTTGCCAGACATGAGTCAGTCCTGTGAGGCTGCTTGGCTGATCCCATTTTACAGATGAAGAAGTCTAGGCTCAGAGAGGTTTATTCATTTCTCAAGGTCACACAGCAATTAAATCAGAACTAAGACTCTCAGAGGAACACATTTTTCCAAATGTCTCTGGGGTCAAATTCAGGTTCTACTTGTTAACTTGCAATTTGGCCTTGAGCGATGGCTTCACCTGCCTGAACCTTGACTTGGGGGGAAGTGGGGCTGTGCTGAGGGGCTGAGGGCATTAAAACTCTCTGAAGCCAGATGCAATCTTGGGGTCTAGGCAGAAAGCAAAATGAGAAACAGGAAGTGGGGACTGTGCCAACTGTCTCAGCACAAACCTACAGTTAATATTTGGGAGTGTCCACAGCGTACCTCGCCCTGAACTATCTATCACACCTCATTTCACCCTCATACAGCCTGTAAGGAAGATGCCATTTTGCAGCCAGGGGAGCAGGACTGAGACGGAACCTTGGTTCTCTCCTGCCCAGGGCCAGTGCTATAAACTGCTCATATGGTTCCCAGGGTGCCTCCATGGTACCCCTTTTCCACAAAATAACCCAGAAATCATTTTTTTTTCCAGAAATCATATTTTAAAGAAAAACAAAACAGGTTTTAAAAAGTTAGCAACCAATTTCAATTAAAAACACAAACGAATGTGACCCATATTGGTGTATGGCGGAAACCAACACCATATTGTAATTATCCCTCAACTAAAAATAAAGAAAGAAAGAAAAAAGAAAACAAGCAAAAAACAAAACAAAACAAAAAACCTCACAAATGAACAGGCATGTGGTGCAAAGAAAAAAGAAGTGTGTGGACCACCCTGAGCAACTTCTGCTTTAAATAACTCCCACAGAGTGCTCTAGATTAATAGTAAGGATAGCATTGCCATTGCTACCAATCTTATTCCTGTGGCACTACTTCCTGGGTGCCAGTCTGAAAATGCTGACCAGTCCTGTCAATCACTGCACTGGGGGTGGGTGGAGACGTTAGCATTATTGGCCCATTTTATAGATAAGGAAGTCAAGGTTCAGGCAGATGAAGCCATTGCTCAAGGCCAAACTACAGGTTAAAGAAGTAGAGCCAGAATTTGACCCCAGGATGATTCCATTTTCTATCATTTACTGATGGTGCTTCTCAAACTATTGCCTTGAAAAGGGAAGAAGCACTTTGCTCACTTCCGGGAGGTCTGAGGGTGTTGTACTCACCCTGAGCTTGAAATTATTTGAAAAGCTTAAAAATCATTATAAAATTTACATTCTACTTCTTACTTAAAGCATGGTCATTGTAGTATAAAAGTTAAAAGGAAATACCAGCTTTAAAAGGAAAAACCACCTTCAGGGACTTCCCTGGTGGTCTAGTGGCTAAGACTCCATGCTCCCAATGCAGGGGGCCCAGAGTTCAACCCCTGATCAGGGAACTAGATCGCACATGTTGCAACTAAGACTTGGTGCAGCCAGATAAATAAAAAATTTTTAAAAAAGAAAAGAAAACCACCCTTAGGCAAATATCATAAGAGTAACTGGTAAAATTAGTGGGTAAAAGTTTGAGCAGAAACAGGATATTCACACATAAAGCCTTAAAAACCCTCAAGGTTTTAATGACAAATTAATGACAAAGAATTACCCAAGGTACACAAAGGGTAAATTAGGAGCCTTCCAGTGGACAACTTGGGAAGCCCCTGTAACCAAAGACAGGTTAACATCACAGCAGTTCCCTTCAGCAGCCTGAATCTCCTGATAGAACCGGCTGAGAAGGCCCCATGGCTTCTGTGGTATTCTTGCCAAAAAAATGCATCACTTCAATCTAAGCGTGACCAGAGCATCCATCAAGGCCACACCGAGGGGCCTCCTCGGCGGCCACACTCACCTCTCCCGGTCGGTGAAGACGAAGCGCCGTAGCTTGAGGTCGCGGAGGACCAGCCCATGCTGGTGGCAGTGCGCTACGGCGGTGGCCATCTGGCGGAAGAGCGCGGCGGCCTCGGGCTCCGGGAGGCGACGCCGGCGGCGCACCAGGCTGTGCATGTCCCCATGTGGCCGCGGGAAGAAGGCGTAGAGGTGCTGCGTCCCCGCCAGGACCTCCACCGGCCGGGCCACGTGGCCGTGATGGGGCAGCCTCCAGTAGGGCTCCAGCACCGCCAGGCTCTCGCAGGCCGGGTACACCTGTGGGCAGAGCGTGGTGTGACCGTGGGTGGGGACTCCGGGGGGCAGGTGGCAGGGGCAGGCAGCAGGGGCCGGCCATGCAGCAGGTCACAGCCAATCCTTTAGGCACTGTTGTGCCCAGCGCTTCCACTGCATGTCACTCAATACTGACCAAGCTGAGGGCTGGCGACCAGCAAGGCGCACAGCTGGGATTTAAATCCCTGTTCTCCATCATCTGTGCTCTTAGCTATCAGCTCATGTGCTCTTAAACTTGAGATACTTCAAAAATATCAGGTAACCAGAACAAACGCAACTAAATCAAGAGGAATCCGGAAGAGTAGACAGTACAGAAGTAACCTTATGGTTGTCATCACCCATCATGGCTACCATTCTCTAGCATTCACTGCCCACCCACCCTTTCCTTCATTCCACAAGCAGGCATTGAATGCCCACCTGTGCCAGCCACTGGGACTATAACTTGACCGACATCCATGGTCCCTGCCCTCCTGGTGCTCACAGTCCAATACATGAGACAGTTTTACTGAATACTTACTTAGAAAACTAAATAATACTTAAAAAACTAAATACTTACAAATTCTGATGACCATTGCAAAGGAATGCTGGAATAAAAAATATTTTGGCAGGAGACACCTGTTTTAGAAAGTATAGTCCAGAAGGGACTCTGAGGAAGTGACCTGAATGATTGAGATGCCCAAGGAGTAAGCTTTCCAGGTGGGAGGCACAGGCAGCGCAAAGGCCCTGAGGTAGGAAAGAAACTGCGCTGCTCTAGAAACCCAGCCAAAGCTCAGTATGGCTGGAATGGGAGGGAAGGTGGGGCCTGTGGTGAGTGTGGTAAGGCTGTAGGGAAAGATGCTAGGGGTTTATGGACATTAGATGGAAGCCATTCCATAGTCCTGAAAGAATTTTCAGAGGATGGTGACTTGGAAGCCACATGGCTCATCACTGGCAGAGCAGTCTATGCACTTTGGTTTATCTGCCTTTAAACCCTTTGCTTGTAAAAAAATAAAAGTAAAAAAATAAACCCTTTGCTTGTCATTTTGTCTAGGACATATAGCCAATAAAATAAATAAAGCATATACACATTTAATCCATGAAAAGATGTAAGTACATGTCTTAAAGCAATTGGGGTTGCTCGGAGGAAACAATCCACAAACGGAGACTTTTTTTAAAAGTCAGGGCAAGCGCATCCCTGCCTCTGAGCATTTACACTTGCTTTTCCTGCAGCCTGAGCATTCTTCTCTAGATACCCACAGGGCTGGCTCCCTCAGTTCAAGACACTGAATAGTGTCACCTCCTCCGAGGTGGACTTCCCACCTAAGATCACCTGTACCTCCTCCCCTGCCCGTTCCTCTGTCTCCCAGCTCCTAGTTTTTCTCCATAGCAGTTAGATCACCTGATATATATGTTACTATTCACCTGCAGCATGAACTGTGCAGACACAGCTTGGTCCACTTTTTAGTTATAGTGTGGTGCGTACTGCATGATGCACGGAGTATACAAGTGCTCACTGAGAGTTTGTTGAATTAATGAATAAGGTGATAGTCTAGAAAGACGGGATGTTGATCTTTCTACATGTCGAATAGCAGGTCAGTCCCACAGTCCCTACACGCTGGGTGTAGGGACAGGCACTCCCAGTAGATTGCCCTAAATGTTCCTGAATATCTGGGGTCATGTGAAATCACGGGGCTTCTGACTCCAGCTTGCCATGGTCATTCCTTTCAGTATGGACTTCCCTCCCTACAGGGACCAGAAAAAACCTGTAATGCTGCAGGAAGGGGAGCCAGAGTTCAAAGGTTCCCTAGAACACCTGGGGTAGACCTAGGAACCTGCATCAAGCAGCCAGAGCCCAGGTAAAGCTGGTGTCTGATGTCCAGATGTGGCCCCGCCCACTGCACCCCCATGAGCAGGAACTGGAGCCACTGCTGCTGCTTTCCCCTCATCCCCCTGCCAGCTGGATGGAGGCTTCATTCCCCCTGGCTCTCTGTGCCTTCCCAAGGGGACCCAGCTCCCTTCTACCCTTCCCTGTGTACCTGGGTCTCCCCTATCCTCCTTACCTCTGCCCACCAGAGCAAACCTGCCCTGCTTGTATCTGAACCACCTGTCCTAGCATGGGGTCCAAGGCTCTGGGTTCAACCTGCTTTGGCCCAATTTCAGCTCTGACACCTCCTGGCTTTGTGAGGTGGCAAGTAACCCCAGGGCTTCCTGGGTGGCTCAGTCAGTAAAGAACCTGCCTGCAATGCAGGAGACCTGGGTTTGATCCCTGGGTTGGGAAGATACCCTGTGGGAGGGAATGGCTACCCGCTCCAGTATTCTTGCCTGGAGAATTCCACGGACAGAGGAGCCTGGTGAGTTATAGTCTAAGAGGTCGCAAAAAGTCAGACACAACTGAGTGACTAACATGTTCACTTTCGAGTAACCACAGCTTTCTGAGCCTCAGAACCTGTCCTCTCTCTATAGAATGGGCCCAATAATAGTAACTACCTCATAGATTGTGTGAACATTAGAAAGGATGCAAAAAAAAAAAAAAATAGAAAGGATGCAGACGGCACGATCAATATAGTACCTTGTCCACAGTAGATACCTATGATTATGCTTTCTCAGGGCCTTCCCTGGTGGCTCAGTGGTAAAGAATCTGCCTGCCAGTGCAGGAGATGCAGGTTTGACCCCTGGGTTGGGAAGATCCCCTGGAGAAGGAAATGGCAACCCACTCCAATATTCTTTCCTGGGAAATCCCATGGACAGAGGAGACTGGCAGGCTACAGCCCATGGGGTTGCAAAAGAATCGGACGTGACTTAGCAACTAAACAACAACAACAAATGCTTTCTCATCTCTGTCCTTGTGGGCTGAGACCTGGCAGTGTCCTATAGGGGTCACGTGTCTCTGCCTATCACCTGAATTCTGTCAAGAACTCTGATTTGTGTCAGGAACGCTGGACCTTGTCCTAGGATCCAGGTCTGATGCCATGTGGCTTCATGCATGGCCCTTCTCTCATGACCTCAGTTTTTCCATCTATAAAACGGTCACGAGTAGGCCCAGTGACCTTCACGGTCCCAGGAGTTCTAATATCTACCATATCTCATCCTTCCCTGGTACAAATACCTTCAGTGTCTCCCCACAGCCTAGAGGGGCTTCTTCCTAATGCTTTCACAATCCACGGCTGCTAGCTCTCATCTGCCAGCCCTGTCTGCATCCCTTTCCCACTCTGGTCATGATGAAGTCCTTTTCATTCTCTGAAGTACCTTGTTCACTCCTCTTGGCCTCTGACAGCTGTTTCCCCTTCTTGGAACCCCCTCCTCCCACTTCTCCCTGGCTGAATCCTCCTCAGCCTTTTCTGACTCTGCCTTCTAATATAATAGAGATTTCTTTGTGCACTCCTGGCCCCTAAGCCTCACCCCAGCAATCACACTATACACTATGTACATATACACTATGTATATGTATATACACACATATATATATACACACATATATATATATACACTATTTATCACACTATACAGCCTAAGCTCTGTATTCCCCCAGGGCTGGGACCATCTGGTTTACCTTTCTGGTTTCAGCTCGGCCTAGGTATTCACTGGCTGCTTCCCCAGTAAACACAGAACTAAATTAACATAAGGGCCCCTCAGCCCTGGCAATTCTTTGGAGCCAGAGCCTTTCCAAGCCCCAGTGATGCTCATGGAGATGGCCTCTGGGACACGTACCTTGCAGATGTACTCCGTGCCTGTGGGACAGTGCAGGGCGCGATAGGTACGGCTCCCCTCCTCGGGTTCCAGGAGAACATAGGGTCCAAGCCTGGAGGCAGTGGTCACATCGGGAGTATGAACAGGAGCAGGCGGTGGGTTCAGCGTCAGCGGGCAGGAGGGTAGCCTGGGCTGGGGCCCACTTCGAGCTTGTTTCTGGCTGGGACACTCAGTGTCTAGGTCATCATCCAGCTCCAACCGCTTCTTCCTGGAGGGGGCATTTGCTGGAACAGCCAGAGGGCTGGCTCGCATCTAGAAAGAAGGGGAGAAAGGCACTGAAGTCAGGCTACTTGATGGCTCCTCTCTGCCTCTGCTGGTGGGAGGCTACACTGGCACAGCCTTTATGAAGGGTGACTTGGCAATGTGTATTAAATGAACAAATGCATATACTCTTGACTCAGTGTCCCTCTTCTGAGAATTTATCTTCCAAATAAAACGCTCACCAAAAAAATTAAATACGTGAAAGGCTGCTCATCAGCGTCTTGTGTCTAATGGCAAAAAGTAGGAAACTCTCCCAAATATTGAGCAGTTGGGAAGTTGGTCAAACCATCATGATATAGCCACACAGTGGAATACTATACAGCTCTGAAAAATGATCAAGAACTCTCTATATATTGATGTACAATGGTGTAAGTACAAAGTTATTCCTACAGTCCATATGACAGAATCAATTAAACATCCATTGTTAGGACTGGTTAAATACATTATATTTCACCATATGTAAAATAGTTGTAGCCATTTAAGAGACTGAGGAAATCCTTTATGTGCTAATTGGAAAAGTCTCCAGACTGAACTGTTAAGTGAAAAAAAAAAGTACAGAGGACAGATGGACTTGATGGTTGGTGAGAAAAGGAAGAAAGACTTTGTACTGTATCTGTTGAGTGCTGTCCCACAGGCAGTTATTACCTCTGAAAGGGAGGGAAGAATGGGAGAAGGGAGAGGAGGAGAAAGGATGATGAAGGATGATGCATGAATGATGTATATACTGAATGTACATATGAATGGATGTTTCTGGAATGACTAAACATATTGTCAAGTGAACAGAGCTAGCTGCTGAAAAATATATATGAAATGATCTCATTTATTTAAAAAATCCTACAAGTGTGTAATATGATATGTGTGAAAGTGAAAGTGTTAGTAGCTTAGTTATGTCTGACTCTTTGTGACCGCATGGACTGTAGCCCTCTAAGCTCCTCTGTCCATAGAATTCTCCAGGCAATAATACTGGAGTGGATAGCCATTCCCTTCTCCAGGGGATCTTCCTAACCCAGGGTTTAATCTGGGTCTCCTGCATTGCACTGTTTCTTTACCATCTGAGCCATCAGAGAAGCCCTATTTGTATACACAGGTGTGTAAATGCACAGGAAAAGGTCAAGAAGGACCCAGGCTAGATTGGCCACAGCAGCTTCTGGCCTTCTGGGAGACTCCAGGAGTGGAAGGGACTTAGTAGGGAGGCAAGGGAATGTTCAATTTCAGTATTTTAAAATAAAGATTCTACATTTACTTAGTGCTTGGGAACTTCAAAACGGATGGAGTTTATTCCTTCTTTCAAATGTGAACTTTGTCTGCAGTCAACTGATGGCCTAAGAGCTACCAGAATCACAGGATCTACGTGCGGAATTAGTCCACCAGCCAGCTCAGTTTTACCATCAGGTGAGCATGAGGCAGGGAGGCAAGGTCGCTGGAAGCCCCAGATTCACTTACTCAACTGCGGAGGAAGCACCTCTCCCCGCCCTGCCCCCACACAGCTGTGTCCCTGTGTGTGTGTGTGTGTGTGTGTGTGTGTGTGTGTGTGTGTGTGTGTGTGTGTGTGTGGTGCGTGGAGGAGAGGGCGATGGCATGAAAGGTTCTCTCCTGGACCTGTCTGCCCACCCATCCAGGCTCCACCTCTCCCCGCCCTGCCCCCACACAGCTGTGTCCCTGTGTGTGTGTGTGTGTGTGTGTGTGTGTGTGTGTGTGTGTGTGTGTGTGTGTGTGTGTGTGTGTGTGGTGCGTGGAGGAGAGGGCGATGGCATGAAAGGTTCTCTCCTGGACCTGTCTGCCCACCCATCCAGGCTCCACCTCTCCCCGCCCTGCCCCCACACAGCTGTGTCCCTGTGTGTGTGTGTGTGTGTGTGTGTGTGTGTGTGTGTGTGTGTGTGTGTGTGTGTGTGTGTGTGTGTGTGTGTGTGTGTGTGGTGCGTGGAGGAGAGGGCGATGGCATGAAAGGTTCTCTCCTGGACCTGTCTGCCCACCCATCCAGGCTCCAGGGGAGGAACAAGGAGCCCAGGTATGAGGTGTTAGAGAGGACAATGGACTGCAGCCAGGTAAAGACCTTCCCAACAGTCCCAGGCAGGATTAGAGGGAACATCACTCAGACAGTTCTCAGGCTTATGCCCACCTCTCCAGTCGTGCTGCTCCCAAATGCATGGGCTGCCTTGGGAGGGAGGGAGCCACCATCTTGAACGAAAAGCCGTAATCCCGTTTTGGTGAGAATGCAGTAGGGAGTCACTGTCATCATACATTCCCTGGATCTCATCCTGTCTCTGACCCCTCCTGGCTGGATAGCCTAGGCAAGTTCTTCAGACTTTCTGTACCTCATCTGTAAAGTGGAAACAGGATGCAAAGCCCATAGGATTTTGTGATGATGAAATGAAAATACAAATAAATTAACACGGCCCTGTTGCAGGGTAGGTGTCAGGAAATGGTCACTACCATTGGCTCATTACTATTATTATTCACAGCTGAAGATGCTGAAGTGCTACCTTTGGGAGTCTCAGAAACTTCCCCAGGGATGAGGCTAGGATAACACTCTTTACTGCGCTGGTTATTCCAAGAGTAAAGCAAGATGATCCCTGGGTATGTAGATGCCTTGTGTCCCGCAAAGCGAGACTCCCTGGAGTGACTCTCCCATGGCTACATCAGTACCCCAGGCTGCTCTAGCCTTATCCAGGGCTCAGAGTCTGGTCCTGCTTGGGATGAGCTCCACTGGACAGATGGGGTAACTGAGTTTATAGATGAATACAGGAATTTGCAGGCCACAGGGCAAGATTAGAATCTCTGAAGTAGGATGGAGGCAGACCCTAGTCTCTACCTCTTGCCGGTCCCTGTCCCTCCCAGGGGAATAGGGTGGGTCACACCCAACACACATGTTCACATAACCCAGGGCAGGAAGGTGTACACGCGCCCCTCCCAAACACAGTCGTCCAAACCGGCCCCCATGGCACACGGGCAAGGCAGAGAGGGGCATCCGTGTCCTTAAGTGACACACACCTGGCCCTCCACCCGCAAGGGTGCAGGCACACGCACGAGAGCTCTCCCAACTATACTCACGACTGCAGGACGGATACCAACCAGGCCACACGTCCAGTCTGTACCCCCCACCCCCACCCCAAGCTCCCACCGAGAAGGCAGTGGGCGGACTCGCCCCACCCTCAGCAGCTGGGCTCCTCCCGTGGGAGCGGAAGCGGCGGGGCGGCAGGAGTACCGCTCGGTCCCCGCCCCCGACCCCCGGCAGAAGGTTGAGCGGAAACCGAGGGGCTGCTAGAGGACTGGGAGGGGACCGGCAAAGGGAAGGAGGCTGGGGCCTGGGGCTGAGATAAGCGGCCTTGCCCGCACACCCCAGAATCAACAGGTACAACACACACCATTGGCAGAAACAGAATACGCGCGCATCCTACAGCTGGCGAACCGGTGGTCATCAGGCCCCGCACATCTGTGCGCGCGCGCAGCGTCCAGGCCGCCCTTGACCCCGCACCCGCCCCGCCCACTGGCCCCCCAGTGGGTCCCGGCACGGCCAGTACCTGCCGCCCAGTGCCCAGGCCTCCGCACGGTCCTCGGACATACGGCCCCACCCGGAACACACCGGCCCACGCGGACTCCAGCAAATCCTCACGAACACATCTCACAGGCACCCGGGACCACCTGACTCCCAGGGACCCCACACACCTCCCCGCACCCAGCCACACACCTCTCCGGACCCGCCCCACGCTCAGACAGACTCGGACGGCGCACACCCTCCTCCCCCGGACACGCCTCCCCGCCCAGCGGGGATCCACCGTCCCGCAGCCCGATCGGCCACACTCGGCGACACCGCGCCCTGCGGAGCCGCGTCACCCAGCGGGAACACGCAGCCAACATCGCTCCCCGGACGGCGGGCTTCCTTAAAAGTTGTGTGTGTCACTCGCTGCAACTTCAGCCTCCCCGCCTGCCCGCCCCTCCCGCCCCCACCGAGTACCTTGCCCTAGCACGCGGCGGGGTCCTGGCGCAGAAAGAGCTCAGGGTCGCCTGGCACTCCTCGGTGGCCCGCGCTGCTCCGCCGCCGCCGAGCTCGGCTCCGGGTGCGGCTCTGGCCTCGGTCCCCAGCGGCCGGACGTGTGCGGAGCCGCCGCCGCTTCCGCTGCGAGTGTCTCGGGAGCGCGGAGAGCAGGGCTCCAGCTCCGGCCCGGGTGATGTAAACCTGAGTTAATCAGCCACCGCCTGATGCCCTCAGGCCTGGGATTGCACCATTTCCCCCCGCCCTGAGCCCCGCCCCCCCCGCTCCCCTCCCCCTTCCCCTCCCCCCGCTCCCCTCCCCCTTCCCCTCCCCCTCCGCCCCCGAGCCCGTCACC
Organism: Muntiacus reevesi; assembly: GCF_963930625.1. Lineage (NCBI taxonomy): Eukaryota > Metazoa > Chordata > Mammalia > Artiodactyla > Cervidae > Muntiacus > Muntiacus reevesi. The sequence continues at coordinate 59,004,234 of NC_089250.1, forward strand.
TCCAAGCGCGCCCCGCCCCTCCCATGCGAACAGCTGGCTGTCCCGGGAACCCTCCCTCTGGCCCTTAGGGGTGTTTTGCCTCCACCCCCGACCCCTCCCGCACAGCGGTCGAAGATTGAAAGCGATGCCAGAGGCTGGCTCTCCCGATCACCTTGGAAAAAGTATTTTGCTTTTCTGAGTCTCAGTTTTCCCATCTGTGAAATGGAAGGAAGAACACCCATTCTCAGGATGGGTGGAGGAGAAAAAAACAAACCCTAACAGTTCCCTGGGTACTCCCCTGGTAATAAAGCACTCTCCCACCAGTGCTTTATTGAACGATTAGGAGAACCCTGGGCCGGCAGGAAGCTCCATTCTCCCCATTCTACTAAGGGGCAGCCTGAGGCCCAGCTATGAGAAAATAACCCAGGAGCTTTGCAAAGATCAGACTTAGGGACTGACTCCAGGCTCAACAGAACCATTGTGGTGCCCTGGAGAGGCCTGGGGTCCAGTGGGCTTCACAGCACTCACTTGATGCAGGCAGTGTAGCCTGGAAATTAGGAGGAAGTGCCCTGGAATTTGATGTTTTCAAACTGTGGTGTTGAAGAAGACTCTTGAGAGTCCCTTGGACTGCAAAGAGATCAAACCAGTCCCTCCTAAAGGAAATCAACCCTGAATATTCATTGGAAGGTCAGATGCTGAAGCTCCAATACTTTCGCCACCTGGTGTGAAGAGCCAACTCATTGGAAAAGACCCTAATGCTGGGTAAGATTGAGGACAGGAGGAGAAGGGGACAACAGAGGATGAGGTGGTTGGATGGCACCACCGATTCAATGGACATGAGTTGGAGCAAACTCTGGGAGATGGTGAAGGACAGGGAAGCCTGGCATACTGTAGTCCGTGGGGTCTCAAAGAGTCAGATACACCTGAGCGACTGAACAGCAGCAAAACCCTGAAACCAGTCTGCGTAAGTGTACCCAGACCCTAACTCTGCCAAACCCACTGTCCTACATCAGGAAGTGGATTAAATAAGTCAACACATGTCAAATGCTTTGCACTCTGTGGCACATAATACTGCTGCGGCTGTTCAGTCGCTAAGTCGTGTCTGACTCTTTTGCTATTCCAGGGACCGTAGCCCACCAGGCTCCTCTGTCCATGGGATTTCCCTGGCCAAGAATACTGGAATGGGTTGCCAGTTTCTTCTCCAGGGGATCTTCCTGACCCAGGGATCAAACCTGTGTCTCCTGCATTGCAGGCAGATTCTTTACCACCGAATCGTAGAAGCTCAATAAACAAAGTGGGAGATGGTAGAGGCTTAGAGAGGAATGGTACCTATAATAGGACTTGCACCACAGGCTGGGAAGCCCGGGTGCCACTTGCTGTTTGGTGAAGCATCCCTATGCAGCCCCAGAGAGTCCAGTCCCCTTAAGGCCATGATGTCTGAATTCACCAGTGTCAAAAAAATAACTCCTGCAGGCAGAGGTTGATGGGAGGCAGTTGGAGTCACCTTAGTTTCCCTGGTTGCAGAACTCCAGGGACCAGCTCACCTGTGTCTCATAGTCTTCAGGGCACAGCAGGGGAGTGTCCCCAGATCTCATTTAACCCTGGAGACTCCCAAACCTGGGAGGAATGAATGAACTCATTTTCTGCACCAGGACTTAGACTCCTATGGACACACCCACAGCTGTAGAGGACAAGGAAAGATTGGCATGTTGTTTTCCCAGCACCTCTCTGAAACCAAACTGTGGCTGGGTTTGCTTATACAGTTCTAACTTTGTTTCATGCTGTGTTACACCCTGATCCAAGTGCTGGGAACTCAGCAGTGACAAGACCAACTCATCCCTGCCCTCACTGATCTTTTAAATCAGTGGAGGAGACAGACATCTCTCAGGAAAATAAAATCAATAATCCAGGATCATTTAAAATAGATTATGCATCATGTGTTTTCTTAAATAAATAGCATAGATTTATTCTCTATCAGATAAGAATGAGAGGTGGCTATTTTTATTAAGACTTATCAGGAAGGTGAGGAGAAGGCAAAGGCACCCCACTCCAGTACTCTTGCCTGGAAAATCCCATGGATGGAGGAGCCTGGTGGGCTGCAGTCCTTGGGGTCGCTAAGAGTCGGACATGACTGAGCGACCTCACTTCCACTTTTCACTTTCATGCATTGGAGAAGGAAATGGCAACCCACTCCAGTGTTCTTGCCTGGAGAATCCCAGGGACGGGGGAGCCTTGTGGGCTGCCCTCTATGGGGTTGCACAGAGTTGGACACGACTGAAGTGACTTAGCAGCAGCATCAGGAAGGTGATGTTTAAACTAAGATCTTAAAAAAGAGGGGGAGTGGAAACATGTGAGAAGAGACAGAGGAAAAAGTATGTGTAATGGCCCTGGGGCACTTACAGAGCTGTGAAATGGGCAATGTCACTTCTAGTCTATAGATGAGTCAAGACCACCCAGCTTATTATAAGAGGCAGATTTGAAATTTGAATCTGGGGCAACTGACTCCAGTGCCCACAATGTCCAGGGACATGTCACAATCTTTGCAACCTGGCAGCCTCCTCTAAGACTTGTGGTATGGTCACTGAAATTGTACCTTGGGCATGGACCCCAGGCCTGGGGACCTTATCACATTAGGTCAAATTCTCCAGACCAGGACTTTTCAGTAGAACACAGCATGAACCTAATATATAGTTTCAAATTAGGGGTATCAAATCCCAATTCTCTAGACCAGGACTTTTCAATAGAACACAGCATGAACCTAATATATAGTTTCAAATTTTCTAATTATGTATTAAAGAATAAAAAGAAGCAGGTGAAAATAATTTTAATAATATAGTCTATTTATCCTGTAGCTTATGATCATTTCAACAGATGGTAAAAAATTATTAATGAGATAACCTAATTTTTTTTTCAAATGTCTTCATCAGTAATGTCTTCAAAAACTTCCCGGATGGCTCAGTGGTAAAGAATCCGCCTGCCAATGCAAGGGACAGATGTCCGATCCCCGGTGTGGGAAGATTCCACATGCCGAGGAGCAGCTAAGCCCATGCATCACAACTACTGAACCTGCAAGCCTAGAGCCAGTGCTTCGCAGCAAGAGAAACCATAGCAGTGAGAAGTCGGCACCGCGATGAAGAGTAGCCCCTCGCTCGCCACAACCAGAGAAAGCCTGTGTACAGCAACAAAGACCCAGCACACCCAAAAACAAATAAATTTTAAAAATCTGGCGTATATTTTACACTTAATTTGGATACAAATCAACATGGAAGCTAAACTGTCAGTGACTAAAGTAAAATTGTCAGTGGTTATAGTAAGTTAAAGTATCAAAACAATCAAGTTATGTTTAATGGAGAAACTGTTTCACTTGTTTTAAATTTAAAATTCAAAAAAATGAAAAGTTCAGTTCCTCTGTCACCCTGCGCATGTGTGCATCCTCATTCACTAAGTCGTGTCTGACTCTTTGCGACCCCATGGACTGTAGCCCTCCAGGTTCCTCTGTCTGTGGAATTTTCCCAGCAATCATACTGGAGGGGGTTGCCATTTCCTCCTCCAGGGGGATCTTCCTGATTTCCAGGGATTGAACCTGTATCTCCTGTGGGTCCTGCATGGTAGGTAGATTCTTTACCACAGAGCCACCTAGGAAGCCTGTCAGTCACCCTAGCCACATTAAATGGTCAATAGTTACCTGCAGCAAATGCTGGCATACTGAGACCAAGAATCCCTGGCCCAGAATCCAGGGAGTATAGCAAAATGTGAAGAGCCTGTTGAATCTACAAGAAAGATGCCAAATAATCTTGAGCCTCAGTTTCTGCGTCTATAACATGAAATTAATTATACCTTCCATGCATTTTAGGCCTGAGGATTAAATACATGAAGCATCCTTATGTCATAGTCAAACCACATTTTCTGGGTTCAAATCTCACCACTCCTGAGTAGGGAGATTTGGGGCAAGCTACTTAAACTCTCTGTGCCTCAGTTTCCTCATCTGTAAAATGGAGATAATAATAGTACCTACTTCATTGTTTTGTCAGGCTTCCCTGATGGTTCAGATGACATTGTATGAGACCTGGGTTCAGTCCCTGGGTGGGGAAGATCCCCTGAAGAAGGGAATGGCAACCCACTCTAGTATTCCTGTCTGGAGAATTCCATGGACAGAGAAACCTGGCGGGGCTACAGTCCACGGGGTCAGAAAGAGTTGGACACAACTGAATGACTAAAACATGAATATTGGTTTGTCGTGAGGATTAAATGACAGTGTTTGTGAAGTACCTGGAATATAAATCTGATATAAGCATTTGTTTAAAAAGTGAGAAAATAAATGGTAACCAACACTCCCTCTTCAAATTAAATGCAAAATATGTGCACTTTTCTGAAAAGAGAGTTTGGCTTTCATGAATTTCCTTCTCTCCAGGCTCAGAACATCCCTCTACCTAGATGCCTGAGCCAAGCAGGTTGCATTTCTGTTTGCTGTGGTTCTGAGGATGCTCAGCACCTCCAGGAGGAACTCAGAGGAAGGAAGGGAGGAGGGGTCGTGAATGGCTGTCATAGCAGCCACTCTTGCTTCCTTCCTCTGCACCCAGACGTCCCTGGTTTCTGCTCCAAGCCTGAAATTCCACCACTGGCGTCCTTCAAACTTTCCTCTTTCAATTTTTCCCCACAAAAGTGAAATGATGCCTTAGGAAGAGTTCTGGTTGCATTCCAGGTCTGGTTGAAGTCACTTGCCCTGTGAGATGGTGGGCAAGTCACCTCCTCTCCTTTTTGGGAGCCTTAATTTTCTCATGTGTAAAATAGGAAGAGAGTTGGATTAGGTCAGGGTTTTTCCCAATATGTTACACACATAGGATGCCCGGAGGTTTTAGGGTCTCAAGACTCTATTAAATGATATTGAGTCATATTGTGATACAAGTATTTTCTTCTGATTTTCTTCCAGTTCCTGCAATTACTGGGGAAGACAGTCTCATTTAACAGCATCTGTCTTTTTAACACCTCACTGGCAAGGAAGGGAAAGCAGAGCTCAGTTCAGAGCCTTCAGCAAGAAATGAGATTTGGCTGGGATTTAAGAATTTTGTTTTGCTTTCCTCATATTTAATTATACAGTTACTTCCTCTTTATGGCAAATGATAGCAGTTTTCCAGTTGAGGTCAGTGATTGAAATTTTCCCTTTTACATGACTTTACCTAAGGGTTTTTTTTTTTTTTTTAATGAGCTGATTGAAAGAAAAACACTATGAAACTAATAATACAGATGGGTAAATGGATTTGGGCCAATCCATTGGGGGAAATTGTGGGTTATTCAAGAGTTATAACTCGGTGCCTTGGCTCCCCTTGGGGAGCATTTATTAGGAGACTGGGTACCTCCCCCTTCTCTGGGGTTTCCCAGGGGCACAGCAGAAATCCCTCAACATCAGGATCTGGCTCAGGCTGGGCCCCAGGAAAGGCAGGAAAACCAGCACTCGGGCACAGCACCAGCCTAGTGGGGGCCCTGTGGTGACCATGGCTGTGCTGGGTGATCCATCTCTACCCCACGGCTCTGGGTTTTCTTCACGAGGAATGTGATTCTTATGCCCATGGATCCAACGTGGCCCTGTGTGGGTGCCTCTCTTACATCATCTCTGCCTCCACAAACTTCTCTACCGGGTTGCTATTTTCATCCCTGGGGGCAGGTGAGGAAACCGGGGTTCAGAGAGGTGACATCACTGGCCTAAGGGAGGAGCTAGGCAGTGGGATTTGGAGCCAGGCGGTCTTTGGATACATCCAGTTGGATGATACTGAGCAAGTCACTTAACTGCTCCGAGACCCAGAGCCCTCATCTATAAATCGAACTGAGGATAGATTCCTCCTGGTAGGGTTACGGACTGCATACCGTTATGAAGAGCTATTATTGGATTCAATGAAAAGTTATATGAGTTCATTACAGGCAAAGAGCTTAGAAGAGTTCCTGTCACATGGTAAGCACTTGATGATATGTGATTAATATTATGTCCATGGGGCCCAGGCTGCTAACCCCGCCCCCAAACAGACAACCCTTGAGAGCTGAGCATCCCCCTTGTGGCATGCCTGAGCTGTGCCCTCCATCTACTTTCTCATGGAATCCTGACCACAACCCTGTGAGCTAAAAGTGAATTTATGCCCATATTATAAGTGAGAAAACCAAGTTATCAGAGAGAGGAAGTAACCCACCCAGGTTTACACAGTAAAGCGGGAGTGTTGAGCCCAGAATGGCTCCAAAGCTCATGTCTTTGGAAAAGCTCTGTTTTTTCCAGTAGTCATGTGGACCATAAAGAAGGCTGAGTGTGGAGGAATTGAGGCTTTTGAACTGTGGCTTTGGAGAAGACTCTTGAGAGTCCCTTAGACTGCAAGGAGATCAAACCCATCCATCCTAAAGGAAATCAATCCTGAATATTCATTGGCAGGACTGATACTGAAGCTGAAGCTCCAATACTTTGGCTGATGAGATGAGCTGACTCATTAGAAAAGACCCTGAGGCTGGGAAAGATTGAAAGCAGGAGGAGAGGGGGATGACAGAGGACAAGATAGTTGGATGACATCACCAACTCAATGGACATGAATTTGAGCAAGCTTCGGGAGATGGTGAAGGGCAGGGAAGCCTGGCCTGCCGCAGTCCATGGGGTTGCAAAGAGTAGAACAGGACTGAACAACTGAACAACAAAAGGCTCATGTCAGTCCACCAATTCAGGAGTCTCAACAAGAAAGAGAGAAAGTTCCCAGGGAAGTCCCACGCCCTCTTCAAGTGAAAGGAGTCCTGATCCCCCATCTGTGGTGGGTGGAGCCAGAAACCCAGGAGAAAAACTTGTTTCTGGTTCTGACCTTGCCTGGGACAGCTGGTGACCTTGTTTGGCTCAAGGTTCAGCCACATAATTACGGTTTTGTGTGTGTTGGGGTGGCACTCTCCGGACTTCCAGGGATCCCCACTCCCATCTTTGCCTTCCCCCTGGGTTGGAGGAAGCCCCAGCTCCGCCCCCTTGCTATCCTGGAGTCACTGTCCCAGATGAGTTGCTGACTCATCTGATTCCTGCCCGGCCTTCCTTCTGACCTGCCTCCTGCCTGTCCTGAAGCCACCAGGGTCAGGGAAGGAAAGGGATTATGAGTGTTCAATCCAGGCCAGTGCCTGGCCTTCCCTTTCTGAGAAAAGCTTGCAGGGTGTAGGGTGGAGGGTGCTGAGGTGTTCAGCCAGCAGCTGGTTGCATCAGAAAGCCTTGCGCAAGGCACCCTCCTGGGTCAGGCACAGAGCCCTGTCCCACAGCCCTACCCCCACCCCACATTACCCCTCCCCCATACCCTGGGGTAACAGAGTGGGGATAGTTAAGTATTGTTGGGGACACTGAGCCAGGCTTGGACCATGGGGCGTGACCTAGCCCAGGCCAGAGACGGAGGGGAGGGTTGCGGCTGGTGCTGCTCATCTGTCCGGGGAGATGGAACCTTAGACTAGAAGATGCTTCTCAACCAGTTCAGGCCAACCCACCCATTCAGCCCCTCCCTGGAGAAAGAGGAAACTAGTCCGGTGCCCTGGACTGAACCCTGGTCATAGACCAAGCCTTATTCCCTGACCGTGAACTCTGACTAATTCTTGACTAAACCTTCAGATGTGGCCTAAGCCCTGATCACTGTCCCCAGTCATGGCTAGATCCTGACTCTGGTCCCAGGCTGAGTGCTGAAAGTAGATGGGGAACCCACTTTCTCCCATCTTGACCCCTGATCCCAGTCTCAGCTAAGCCCCAACTTTTACCTCAGGCCCAGAGAATCAGGAACTGCGCTCAGGCACAAGCATTGGGAGCTTGGCACCTGCAAGCCTCCTTTCTGAGCATCTTACGCCTTCCCAGGATGAGGATGGCCAAGGGGCTGGGTTGAGCTGGGGCCCCATGGAGCTGTCCTCTGATTACTCCAAGACTGTGACTCAGCAGGGTGGGGGCTGGACAGGGAGTTGGGCAGGGCCACTGCGGGGGAGTGGGGGCCGGGGAGGGGGACTGGGGCTGAGGTGGGTGCTGAGTCAGCGCAGGGAGAGAAAGGATGGTGTCCCTGAGGTTAGCGATACAGGTGGAGGTGAGGGGGGCCCTGGGTCTGGAAACGGATGATGTGTGTGGCTAGCTGAGACCATTAAGTTTAAGCAGCTCAGCCCAAGTCCTATCTACCTCCATCTTTCCATTTATTGCCAAGGAAAGGGAGATAGTGAAGGACAGGGAAGCCTGGCCTGCTACAGCTCTTGGGGTTGCAAAGAGTCGGACACGACTGAACAGCAACAACATCCACGTTTTTTTCTCTCAGAGCCCCCTGTTTTTCCCCTTCATGGTACATGTTATAATTTGGAATTATACATATGTTTAATTATGTATAATTATTATATATTATTTATGCATGTATCTGTCTCCCCTACTAAGCTGTAAGCTCCCTTAGGGCAGGCACCTGCTAATTTGGCTCACCAGTATATCTCCAGTACCTGGTATAGTGCCTGGCACATGGTAGGTACTCAGTCAATAGTAGCTGAATGAATTAAATCCCCCCACCTATTTATTCATCACTCATCCATCCATTTACTATTCACCTGTAACCCATTCCCCATTGCTTATCCATTCAATTTTCTCCTACCATACCTTTATTCTTTCATCTACCTTCCATTCAACCCTCACCCATCTGACCAACCACCACCTATATACCTTTTCAGCATCAATCAAACCATTTATATATTAATTCAAGAAATATTTGAGAAATATTTGGAGAAGGAAATGGCAACCCACTCCAGTACTCTTGCCTGGAAAATCCTATGGATGGAGGAACCTGGTAGGCTACAGTCCATGGGGTTGCAAAGAGTCGGACACGACTGAGCAACTTCACTTCACTTCACTTCAAGAAATATTTATTGAGTACTTACTACTTGCCAGGCATTGTTCTAAAGGCTGGGAATACTGCAGGGAAAATAACATGTATACATCTGATGTAACAGATGATTTAATAACAAAAAAGTGCTTATATCCCAGTAGGAAGAAAATAAGCAATAAATAATTAACATAAGAAGTACTTAAAGTATAGGGCATGTTAGAGGATGATAGGTGCTAGGGGAAAAAATAAAAAGATTAGAGAAAGAGAATCAGGACAGGGTGGGGGCAGGCAGTGGGGAAGGTGGTCCAGTAGATGCCATGAGACTGGAGGGCACATTGTTTAGGCAGGAGGAAAGGCTATGACAAACTCCAAGGGGAGACCTGGCTGGTAGGGCTGGAGTGGTACAAGTGAAGGAAGGAGGGAATAGGTGCGGTCAGAGAGGTGAATGGGGATCCACACCCTCTGGAGCTTTGGAGTCCTTTGAACAGACTCTGGGGAAAAAGTTGCAATAATTCTGTGGAGGAATGCTGGTGGCTCAGAGCAGGGCAGTGGCCATGCAGGTGATGAGATGGATTTGGTTCTGGGTATATTTTAAAGGTAGGGCCAACAGGCTTGTTGATGTTTCAGATGTGGAGTGTGAGGGGAGAGGGGTTGTCAAGGATGCCTCCAAGCTTCCTTGGCCTCAACACTGCAAGTATGGAGCTGCTATCAGGTGAAGCTAGCACAGTGTTTGGCGGGGGGAAACCAGAGGTTCAGCTCTGGTTGTGCTGAGTTTGAGTTGTCTCTTAGACATGGTGGAGGGGCTGTCAGGTAGGCAGTTGGATGTATGCACTGGAGTTCAAGCAAGAGATCTGCACTAAAGGTATAGATCTGGAGTCATGGGCATGAGCCTGGATGAGAGCAGCAGGGACTGTGTCCTTGACCTGTCCAACAGGAAGGGCTGGGAGAAGCAAAGGAGTGACCCTTGAGGAGTGTACTTCTGACAGCCAGGAGAATGCAGAAATCTGGATGCCAAGGGAAGAGAGAAGGTTTATCAAGGAGCAGAGAGTGTTCAATTGTCCCAAAATTTATTGATCAGTCAAGAAAATGAAGGTTGAGAATTGAACTTTGAATTTAGCTACTTAATGACCCTGACAAGAGCAGTTTCAATGAGGCTGGAGTGTGAAGATAGAAATATGATTAGAATGGATTTAAGAGAGACTAAGAATCAGAAACAGTGAATACAGACAATTTTTTCAAAGACCTTTGTTACAAAATGGAGTAAAAAAATGAATGGTAACTGTGGGGAAGGTTGCATAGTCAAGGGAAGCCTGTTGTCTTAAAGACCGATCCATGTTTATTGATGAATCCATTCAACCATCATCTACTATCAACCTGTCCATCCACTATTCACCACGCATCTGCCCAAACATTCATTTCTCATTTGAAAGCTAAGAAGTTTGTCCTGAACCTCTACAAGATACCAACTCCCATGCCAGGCACTGCAGTGCTGAGTGGAGGGAAAGAAATGGAGAACCCGGAATCTGGTGATGGTGGCTACTCAGTTTAAGTGAATTGAATGAATAAAAGAGGGAGAAAACAGGGTGTTTTTACTCTCCAGGTCCTTGGTCTAGCAAGAGAACACAAGATGTCAGAGCTGGGGCATTGTCTGCATGTCATCTAGTACAAACTAGAGAGGAACATGTCTTGCCTGAGGTCATCTGAAGGGCCAACAAAAGAACCAGGATTCACACCTGGGTCACCTGTCCTGGCAGACAGGGTTTTTTCCTCTCCCAGGATGTTCTGTCCAGGGGGAGAGAACTTAACTGGGAGCAGAAAATGTGTGAGAATACAATATTTTCAAGAGGGCAGATTTGAAAATATATTTATGTTTTGGCGCAAAATTAAAAAGGTTCAGTTCAGTTCAGTTGTGTCCAACTCTTTGCGACCCTGTGAACTGCAGCACTCCAGGCCTCCCGGTCTATCACCAAATCCCGGAGTCTACTCAAACTCATGTCCATTGAGTCAGTGATGCCATCCAACCATCTCATCCTCTGTCGTCCCCTTCTTCTCCCACCTTCAATCTTTCCCAGCATCAGGGTCTTTTCCAATGAGTCAGTTCTTTGCATCAAGTGCCCAAAGTATTAGAGTTTCAGCTTCAGCATCAGTCCTTCCAATGAATATTCAGGACTGATCTCCTTTAGGATGGACTGGTTGGATCTCCTTGCAGTCCAAGGGACTCTCAAGAGTCTTCTCCAACACCACAGTTCAAAAGCATAAATTCTTCAGTGCTCAGCTTTCTTTATAGTCCAACTCTCACATCCATACATGACTACTGGAAAAACCATAGTTTTGACTAGAGGGACCTTTGTTGGTAAAGTAATGTCTCTACTTTTTAATAAGCTGTCTAGGTTGGTAATAACTTTTCCTCCAAGGAGTAAGCTTCTTTTAATTTCATGGCTACAGTCACCATCTGCAGTGATTTTGGAGCCCCCCAAAATAAAGTCTGTCACTGTTTCCACTGTTTCCCCATCTATTTGCCATGAACTGATGGGACTGGATGCCATGATCTTAGTTTTCTGAATGTTGAGCTTTAAACCAACTTTTTCACTCTCCTCTTTCACTTTCATCAAGAGGCTCTTTGGTTCTTCTTCGCTTTCTGCCATAAGGGTAGTGTCATCTGCATATCCGAGGTTATTGGTATCTCTTCTGGCAATCTTGATTCCAGCTTGTGCTTCATCCAGCCCAGTGTTTCTCATGATGTACTCGGCATCTAAGTTAAATAAGCAGAGTGACAATATACAGCTTTGATGTACTCCTTTCCCGATTTGGAATCAGTCTGTTGTTCCATGTCTAGTTCTAACTGTTGCTTCCTGACCTGCATACAGATTTCTCAAGAGGTAGGTCAGGATTTCATCTCTTTCAGAATTTTCCACAGATTGTTGTGATCCGCACAGTCAAAGGCTTTGGCATAGTCAATAAAGCAGAAGTAGATGTTTTTCTGGATCTCTCTTGCTTTTTTGATGTCCAACAGATGTTGGCAATTTGATCTCTGGTTTCTCTGTCTTTTCTTAATCCAGCTTGAACATCTGGAAGTTCATGGTTCACGTACTGTTGAAGCCTGGCTTGGAGAATCTTGAGCATTACTTTATTTGAGCGTGTGAGATGAGTGCAATTGTGTGGTAGTTTGAGCATTCTTTGGCATTGCCTTTCTTTGGAAGGAATGAAAACTGAACTTTTCCAGTCCTGTGGCCACTGCTGAGTTTTCCAAATTTGATGGGATATTGAGTGCATCACTTTCACAGCATCATCTTCTAAGGATTTGAAATAGCTCAACTGGAATTCCATCACCTCCACTAGCTTTGTTTGTAGTGATGCTTCCTAAGACCCACTTGACTTCGCATTCCAGGATATCTGGCTCTAGTGAGTGATCACACCATCATGATTGTCTGGGTCATGAAGATCTTTTTTGTATAGTTCTTCTGTGTATTCTTGCCACCTCTTCTTAATATCTTCTGCTTCTGTTAGGTCCATACCATTTCTGTCCTTTATTGTGCCCATCTTTGCATGAAATGTTCCCTTGGTATCTCCAATTTTCTTGAAGAGATCTCTAGTCTTTCCCATTCTATTGTTTTCCTCTATTTCTTTGCACTGATCACTGAGGAAGTCTTTCTTATCTCTCCTTGCTATTCTTTGGAACTCTGCATTCAAATGGGTATATCTTTTCTTTTCTCCTTTGCCTTTACTTCTTTTCTTTCCACAGCCATTTGTAAGGCCTCCTCAGATAGCCATTTTGCTTTTTTGCATCTCTTTTTCTTGGGGATGGTCTTGATCCCTGTCTCCTGTACAATGTCATGAACCTCCTCCATAGTTCTTTAGGCACTCAAAAGGTGAAAGTGAAAGAAAGTGAAGTCGCTCAGTCGTGTCCGACTCTTTGCGACCCCATGGACAGTAGCCTGCAGCAGGCTCCTCCATCCATGGGATTTTCTAGGCAAGAGTAGTGGAGTGGGTTGACATTTCCTTCTCCAGGGAATCTTCCCGACCCAGGGATTGAACCCAGGTCTCCCACATTGTAGACAGACACTTTAACGTCTGAGCCTAGGCACACAAAAGGTAGAGGGGGTTAAAAATTTCCCTCCCATTTCTGTCTCCAGCCCCTTCGTTGCTCTTTTTGGAGGTAATCAATCTCATGTGTTTCCTTTAAGACATAAGTTGTGACTATTTTCCCTTTTTTATGCAAATGGGGTCATACATAGCATGACCTTCAGGTTGGTTTTTTCTTCCTATTTATTTAACAGTTTGTCTTGTGGATTATTCCACATCAGTTCAGAAAAGCATTCCCTGATTTTTTTTTTTCCAGCTTTGTAAAATTCCCTTGTGGGGATGTACTGGTTTGTTGCAACCATCCCTTGTGGTTGAACATATCATTATTTCCAGTCTTTCACTGTTACAAACAATGCTGTGATGTTCATCCATGGGGGAGTAGAGACAAAGGCAGAGGTAATCTCCCAGAAGCTAAATCAAAAGTTTGTGCAGGACTTCCCTGGAGGCTCACTGGTAAAGAATCCACCTGCCAGTGCAGGAGATATAGGTTTGAGATATATAGAATCTCATCTGATCCCAGATGATCCCACGTGACGAGGAGCAACTAAGGCCATGTGCCACAACTATTGAGCCTGTGCTCTAGAACTCAGGAGCCACAACCACTAAAGCTTGTGAGAAGTTTGTCCTGAATCCCTACATTATACCAACTCCCATGCCAGGCACTGGAATGCGGGATGGAGGGAAAGAAATGGAGAACCCAGAATCTGGCAATGGTAGCTAGTCAGTTTAAGTGAATTGAACAAATTAAAGAGCAAGAAGACAGGGTGTCTGCTCTCTAGGTGCTTGGTCTAGCAGGAGAACACAGGATGTCAGGGCTAGGGCTTTGTCTGCGTGTCATCTAGTACAAACCATAGAGCCCTAGAGCCCCTGCTATGCAATAAAAGAAGCCATCACAATGAGAAGCCCATGCACTGCAACTAGAGAGCAGCCCTCACCTGCCACAGCTAGAAGAAAGCCAAAAATAAATTAAATAAATAATTTTTTTTAAAGTTTGTCCATTTGCACTCTTGGTGGAAATTTCTGGGTGATACTCCATGAAGATTGTGCCAATCTACCTCCTGATGCGAAGCATGTGACAGTTTGTTTCCCCGCAACTTGGACAGCACAGGGTGTTATCAAAACTTTTGACCTTTATCTATCTGATTCATAAAAAAGAAAGTGACTTCATGCAGATTTGTATGTTTCTCTTGCACTGACAGATGAATCTTTTCACATTTTACAGCTGCGTATATGCGTGCTGATATTCATGGGGTCGCAAAGAGTCGGGCACGACTGAGCGACTGAACTGATCTGAACTGAACTGATGAAGCAGAAGTGGAAGAAGTCCTCAAAGTTTGTGCTGCCCTGGCTATCTCCGTGGTGGGCAGTGAGCGCCCCATCTTGGGAGGTGACCCCAGGGAGGTGCAAGGAGGCCCAGAGGTCAGCCTGTCAGGGGCTGTGCTTCTGAAAACACTCAACTCCCTCTGCTCCCTCTGATCCTGGTTCCCCTCCTCCTCTCAGATGGGCTGTCTCTATCATCTCCTCCCATTTCTGCACCTCCACAGGTCACCCCAGAGCTCCTGCCCCCTTCCTCGGGAAGCCCTTCCCCTCTTCCTGCCATTTAACCTTTCCTTGGCCCAGAGCTTCTGGAAGAGTGGGTAAAGGTAACATCCAGCCCTCCTGCCTGGTCCCGCAAGACATCAGGGAAGGATTTCTCTGGTGGTCCAGTGGTTAAGAATTTGCCTTCCAATGCAGGGGACAGGGGTTCGATCCCTGGGCAGAGAACTAAGGTCCCAGATGCCTCGGGGCAACTAACTGTGAGAACTTCAATGAAGACCCAGTGCAGTCAAAAAAAAAAAAAAAAAAAAGATAGGGAAAACACTAGAATCTCAGGCTGTCTCAGCTAGTCACTGTGCAGTTGGGTACTTAGTGATGGTCAAGCCCACACCCCTCATTGTGGGTCAGAGTGCAGAGTGAGTGTGTGCTGATGTGCATACGTTGGTGTGAATCATTTGGATGTGTCTCTGTGGCAGCATGGACAGACCTGGGCTGGAATCCCTACTCAGCCTCCAATCAGCCCCCTGCCTAACTGATTGGAATCAGCCAGGAATCTGCACAGTTCTCAGGAGCAGTCCCAGACCCCTGCCTGGCTTGCTGAGTCATCTCCTCCTCCTACCTCACTCCTTCCACTCCAGCCATGTGTCCTTTTCTCTACTACTTGAACAAACTAACTTTTTCCTGCCCCAGGGCCTTTGCCTTGGCTGTTCCATCTGTCTGGAATTTCTCCAGGCTCCTCCTCCTTCAGGTTGCAGGTCAAATATCACTTCCTCAGAGAGGCCTTCCTTGACCCTCTCTGGAAGCACCGTGCCCCACCCTAGTCCCTGAGATCTGTTCTAAGCCACGCATGCATGCATGCTCAGTTGTGTCTGACTGCGACCCCATGGACTATAGTCCGCCAGGCTCCTCTGTCCATGGGATTTCTCAAGCAAGAATACTGGAGTGAACTGCCATTTCCTCCTCCAGGGTATCTTCCCAACCCAGGGATCAGACCCGCATCTGCTGTATCTCTTGCATTGGCAGGCAGATTCTTTTCCACTGAGCAACCTGGGAAGCCCGTTCTAAGCCATAACTCCATCTTATTTTATTCATAGTACTTGTCAAGGTTTGAAATTATCTCTGTGAATTAAATTGCTGTTGTCTGTCCCTCCTGCCCCCACTGGAAGGAAGAAAGCCTGAGGGCAGGGGTGCTGCCTCTCCGTGTCTAGAACACAGCTGGGCACCTTCTAGGTGTTCAATTAATAACTGTTGAATGAATGAATGCAAAGTGCTCAGCACATGCCTGACATATAATAAAAACTCAAAATTGTATGATTATAAAGAGGCTAGGGGCTAACATGACTATATATGAAAAATAAGCAACTTTGCTCAGCAGGGCTTACAGTGAGTCCTGTGTGATGCCATGTCTTGAGAGAAACAGAGATATGAGACCCAGCGGATGCTGTTGCGGAATAGACGATATAATTGGGAAGACAAGGACTGAGGAGAAATAATTATCATGTATTGAGACCACGATGCTTTGAGTTATTCAAACAACGAGATTGGAAGTGGTTATTATCAATCCAGTTTTTAGATTAAAAGCTGAAGGACATGCCTAAGGTTACCCGGCTGGTCAGTGTATCTCCAAAGAACTTAGCACAGTGCCTGTACCTAGAATGGGGACTCAGTGGCCAAAGTGTCACTTGCACACCTATTTGGGCCTCCTTAGAACATTTCCAGTGCTTGGGATGCAGGACACATGCCTGGGCACACCCTTTGTACACAGTACTAGGAAGGTGACTTTGGGTTGCATGTGTTCCTCATAACTCCGGGGCTCCTGGTGGAGAGGTGGGCGTTGAGGGCACCGGGGGCCTGTCTACTGGGAAGTCTTTAGCCCTGGGGTCCAGTGTGTGGGCTGATAGGAAGGAGCAGCTTCGATGTAGGGCAGGGCAGGGGCAGGTGGGGGCTGGAAGAAGAAGGAGGAGGCAGCACTGGTGTTCACAGGCATTGGCAGGTACCAGGCTGTGAGCGCACGTACACACACACACACACACACACACACACACATTGTAGCATGCTGAGGATTGCTCACACTGGCTGAACCACTCTGTGGGTCAAAGGTCCTCCCAGGCCTCCAGCCTGAGGTCTCCCTGGAGCTCTCAACTTTGCAAGGCAGGACTGTGTCCATCCTGTTCACCGAGCATCCCCAGGCTCAGCCCAGGGCCAGTCCAGGGGAGACACTCAAGGCTTGTGGACAGGATAAATGCACTCCCTTCCTCTTTCCATCATTAATTTATTACCTCTTCCTTCACTCACTCTTTATTTGCTCAGGGCCTCCAGGATGGGGCTGTGGTGCTGTCTCCTTCACCCTCTCCCTCCCTCCCTCACACAGCCTGCATCCTCGAAGTGCCCTTTCGATTCCAGGTCCTGGCAGCTCTTCTGCCAAACCCGGTCCTGGACACTCCCCGGAGGCACACCCAGCGGACAGCCTGGTTTCCTCCCTCCTCGTCCCTGCCCTGATCGTATGTCCTGGGCCAGATACTTATGAAACCTTACGAGTTCTTCAGCAGCAGGCTCCTGATGGCCTCATGCCCAGGGCCTGGCTTTGACTCATGTACTCTGGGGCTTGGTGAGGCTGAGACAGGAAGCTCGCAGCTCTCAGTTGATGCCAACCCAGGCTGAGACTTGGAGCGGAACCAGAGTCAATGGTCTCATCCACACACACACGCATGGAGCACACCTGTGAACGGACACGTGAGGATGTGGCCGGGAACAACACATGATGTGTTCAAGGTCATAGGGAATGTCAGTGTGGGAATCATGAACACAGTCATGCAGAGTGTTCACTCATGAACACAACAGGAGAGGGAGACTCCACTTCCTATTATCACATGACCAGAATTTCAATATCATCCGTTTAGTAGCCGTGTGACCCTGAGCGGGACACTTCACTTCTCTGAGCCTTATCTTTACTTACTTACACACTGCAGGTACTTGATACATGTGGCAGCTAAAAAAAAAAAAATCAATAGTAAAGTAAGTGAAATACACACTGTGTCGGTGAGTCTACAGAATGTCATCACAATAACTTACACTCCGGTTGGAGTACACGTGAATATATGTTGGTGTGCACCCACTCATGTAACATGCTTATCTGAAGGCTTCTGTATGGTTCCATCAACATGCATATGGATATATGTGTCTGTAAAGTCATTTTTTCTATCAGTGCACACCATCCCTGGGCTGGTTTTCCAGAGGATTTTCTCAGCATCTGTCATGGCAGGAATTGGTGTTTATTTGGGTAGACACATATATGTTTGCCCTTGTCTGTGTGGACCTGTGAGGGATTCTGAGTACAAACCTATCCCTTACCAGGCTGATTAGCTGGTAGAATCTGTGCTGACTGGGTTATTTCTACAGTTATGGGTGCCAGTGTTATGGAGCATTCTAGAGCTGGGCTGTTTGGGTTCCAATCTCATCTGTGTGAACTTGGGCAGGATGCTTCAACTCTCTGCGCCAAGTTTTCTTTTTGGGGAGCTGGAAATAATGGCAACCACGTTATGGACATCTGAGGACCCGAAGAGTTAGATAATGAGAAGTGGTGAGTACAGAGCCCGCTGCGGACAAGTGCGGTGTGTGCGCCTCTCTGGGTCTCCCGGAGTCTGTCCTCTGTAATGCCACATTACCCTGTCCTTCAGTGACAGAGTGGCTCTGTGGTCTGCCTACAGGGCTGTCCTGTCCTCTAGATTGTGAGGCCCTGGAGGGCAGGACCTTGTCTGAGCTATCTCCAATTAGAACCTGCACATTGCCAGCTAATTCGGAACCACAGATTTCTGTTCTTCCTCGACAATAACTGGCATTTACTTAATATTAGGCACTTCTGGGTGTCAGCCATGGCTGAAAACTCCTGAAGTCTTCAAACAATCTCAAGGGATTTGTATCCTTTTTGTCCCTATTTCAGGGACAAAGAAACTGAGAGGTTAAGAAACGCCCAGGCTCACACACAGACTTGAAAACCAGTAGACTGGCTCACTCTCAGTCGGTTCTCATTTGGGATGAAGAGTTTGGGTCATGAATGTTGCTGAATTCCTGGCTCCTGGACTCCCCAGCAGGCTCTCACCCCACCGCTGCTAACACCTCCCCACCCGTGTGAATATCCTTTGTTTCTCTCTCACACCGTATGGCATCTCAGCTCCCTGCCCTGGCACTGCGCCCCCCAGAGGCAGACGGTATCTCCAGGTCACCCCTTCTTTGATCCAGAAAGGGGTGAGGTGGAGGAGCTCCCTTGAATCTGGACTTGAGAAATAAACACACACATCCCCTCCACCACCCCAGCAGGAATAAGGGAGGAAATGCAAGCCCGCAGGAGATAGGGACAGCCTCTGCGTGGTCATGTATTTGGTATTCAGGCTTTGGTGCTCGGGCTTTGGACCCTGCCCATCAGCCTCCCTTCCTCTCCCAGGTCTTCCCACCTCAGAGATAAGAGGGCATGTAGGCTGGTGGGAAGAGATAAGAATACAAGACCACCAGACCTGCCTCTTGAGAAATCTGTATGCAGGTCAGGAAGCAACAGTTAGAACTAGACATGGAACAACAGACTGATTCCATATCAGGAAAGGAGTACATAAAGGCTGTATATTGTCACCCTGCTTATTTAACTTAGATGCCGAGTACATCATGAGAAACACTGGGCTGGATGAAGCACAAGTTGGAATCAAGATTGCCAGAAGAAATATCAATAACCTCGGATATGCAGATGACACCACCCTTATGGCAGAAAGCGAAGAAGAACCAAAGAGCCTGTTGATGAAAGTGAAAGAGGAGAGTGAAAAAGTTGACTTAAAGCTCAACATTCAGAAAACTAAGATCATGGTATCCAGTCCCATCACTTCATGGCAAATAGATGGGGAAACAATGGAAATAGTGACAGACTTTACTTTTTTGGACTCCAAAATAACTGCAGATAATGACTGAAGCCATGAAATTAAAAGACTCTTACTCCTTGGGAGAAAAGTTATGACCAACCTAGACAGCATATTAAAAAGCAGAGACATCACTTTACCAACAAAGGTCCATCTAGTGAAGGCTATGGTTTTTCCAGTAGTCATGTATGGATGTGAGAGTTGGACTATAAAGAAAGCTGAGCACTGAAGAATTTATGCTTTTGAACTGTGGTGTTGGAGAAGACTCTTGAGAGTCCCTTGGACTGCAAGGAGATCCAACCAGTCCATCCTAAAGGAGATCAGTCCTGAATATTCATTGGAAGGACTGATGCTGAAGCTGGAACTCCAATACTTTGGTCACCTGATGTGAAGAACTGAGTCACTGGAAAAGACCCTGATGCTGGGAAAGCTTGAAGGCGGGAGAAGGGGAAGCAACAGAGGATGAGATGGTTGGTTGGCATCACTGACTCAATGGACCTGAGTTTGACTAAACTTTGGGAGTTGGTGATGGACAGGGAGGCCTGGCGTGAGGCAGTCCATGGGGTCGCAAAGAGTCGGACAACGACTGAGCTACTGAACTGAACTGAGGTTGGTGGAACAGCTTCCCTCAGGTGCAGGGAAGCTGTCAAACTGCTGAGTCACCATCACCTTTCAGGAACACTAGAGGACACTCTTGAGACAGCTATAAGCTCTAAGTCTATTCGGTGCCCCCACGGGCCCCTTGGATTTCCAGGAGCCACTAAGGCCCAAAACCTTGTGTATTCTAGTGTTGTTGGGTGGCACACCCTACAAATGTCAATCAGGTCAAGGTGGTTGATAGTGTTCAAGTCTTCCATATTCTTACTGATTGTCTACTTGTGAATTTATTGAGACAAAGAATAGAAACCTATGCCATGGCTTTGAAACTCTCTCAGGGAGGTCAGTTGGGGTGACTGTAGGTCTCCTGTCATGCATTGGTTTCCTGGAGGGTTCCTTGGTTCTTCCAGTGGGAAGGGTGAACTTGATTCCTGTTACTCCATCTTAACCAGAACAATTATATTATTTTTTAAAGTTTTTTTTTGGAAATAATTTTAGATTTACAGAAGACTTGCAAACACAGTATGGGGAGTGTCTACATACCCTTCAGTCATGTCTCCTTGTTCTCCTGAAATCATTCACAGCTTCTTGACCTTTCCTTATTTTTGTGACCTTGACAGTTTTGAGGAGTGCTTGTCACATGTTTGTAGAATGTCCTTCAGTTTGGGTTTTCCCATAATTAGGCTGAAGTTCTGGATTTGGAGAAGAGCACAACACGGGTGAAGTGTGCGTCTCATCGCATGATTTCAGAGGTTCATATGTTACAGGGAAGAACAAAAATCTAACTACATGTTGGATCTGTTTCTTTTACTTTAACTTGTGTTTCTTGTTCACTAAAAGTATACTGTTTATATATAATGGCCTGCTTTGGGGAACCCTAACACTTTGCCTGTACAATGTCACGAACCTCCGTCCATCATCATCAAGCTCTCTGTCTATCAGATCTAGTTCCTCAAATCTATTTCTCACTTCCACTGTATAGTCATAAGGGATTTGATTTAGGTCATACCTGAATGGTCTAGTGGTTTTCCCTACTTTCGTCAGTTTAAGTCTGAATTTGGCAATAAGGAGTTCATGATTTGAGCCACAGTCAGCTCCCGGTCTTGTTTTTGCTGACTATATAGAACTTCTCCATCTTTGGCTGCAAAGAATATAATCAATCTGATTTCGGTGTCGACCATCTGGTGATGTCCATGTGTAGAGTCTTCTCTTGTGTTGTTGGAAGAGGGTGTTTGCTATGACCAGTGCATTCTCTTGGCAAAACTCTATTAGCCTTTGCCCTGCTTCATTCCGTACTCCAAGGTCAAATTTGCCTGTTACTCCAGGTGTTTCTTGACTTCCTACTTTTGCATTCCAGTCCCCTATAATGAGAAGGACATCTATTTTGGGTGTTAGTTCTAAAAGGTCTTGTAGGTCTTCATAGAGCTGTTCAACTTCAGCTTCTTCAGTGTTACTTGATGAAAGTGAAAGAGGAGAGTGAAAAAGTTGACTTAAAGTTCGACATTCAGAAAACTAAGATCATGGCATCTGGCCCCATCACTTCATGGCAAATAGATGGGGAAACAGTGGAAACAGTGGCAGACTTTATTTTTGGGGACTCCAAAATCACTGCAGATGGTGATTGCAGCCATGAAATTAAAAGACGCTTACTCCTTGGAAGGAAAGTTATGACCAACCTAGATAGCATATTAAAAAGGAGAGACATTACTTTGCCCACAAAGGTCCGTCTGGTCCAGGCTATGGTTTTTCCAGTAGTCATGTATGGATGTGAGAGTTGGACTGTGAGGAAAGCTGAGCGCCGAAAAATTGATGCTTTTGAACTGTGGTGTTGGAGAAGACTCTTGAGAGTCCCTTGGACTGCAAGGAGATCCAACCAGTCCATCCTAAAGGAGATCAGTCCTGGGTGTTCATTGGAAGGACTGATGCTGAAGCTGAAACTCCAATACTTTGGTCACCTCATGCGAAGAGTTGACTCATTGGAAAAGACCCTGGTGCTGGGAGGGGTTGGGGCAGGAGGAGAAGGGGACGACAGAGGATGAGATGATTGGATGGCATCACCAACTCAATGGGCATGGGTTTGAGTCAACTCTGGGAGTTGGTGATGGACAGGGAGGCCTGGTGTGCTGTGATTCATGGGGTCGCAAAGAGTCGGACACGACTGAGAGACTGAACTGAACTGAACCCTTTGCCTAAAGGTTAAGCCAAAGTGTCTTTGTTCAGGAAAACATCCTGATCCTGTCCACCTGTGAATGGCTACCAGAGAGAAGAAACTAACACATCCCCTCCCAGGACTGGCCATTCCAGGAGATACTTGCAAGACTTATGGACTTCCTCACCTCCTCCCCCTCTCTGCTCTATAAAAGAAATTGGCACCCAGATGCTGATAAGAGGGTTATTTTGAGATATTAGTCTGCCATCTTCTCCATTTGTTGGCTTTCCTTGTAAAGTCGTTATTCCCTCCCTCAATGCTGTCCCCTGACTTACTGACATGCCGTGCGGCAACAGAGCTAGGTTGGACTTGGCAACGTATAAAACCAACTAAACTTGGTATTGGAGACACGAACGTTGATCATTTGCTTAAGGGAGTGCTTGGCAGATGTCTCCACTGTGAAGTCACCATTTTTCTCTTTCCACATTCAGAAAACAAGTTGCCAAGTCTGGCTCACACTCTAGGGGGAAGGGGAACTAAGCTTCACTGCCCCGGGGGTGGAGGTCCGGGGTGTGGGCCATCAAACGACCTGTGGATACATGTTAACTACCACTACCACCCCACCTAGGGAAGTTAATAAATATTTGGAGGGGAGATCCTTTGAGACTATGCAAATCTACTGTTTAGCTTTCAAGGTTCACCCACTCATTTTAGCCTTCATAGGTGGGTTTCACCTGCAGCAATGATTCCTGCAGTGTGCCCAGGGCGATTTCCTTATTTTCTCAATCCTTCTGCATTTATTAATTAAAAATTCTTCTGCAAAAAAGATCTGTACCTCCTCCCTTATTAAGTGTTTTCAGTTATATTATTTAAAAAATTTTAAGGTTAATTATTTTTAAACATGTAATATTCACACCACTCAAAATTCAAAATGGATGAAAGAGCATGTGGTACCAGGGTCCCTCCCACCCCGATCCAGCCACCCAGACGCCCAGTGCCCTCCCCAAAGGCAACCAAAGTTAAGAGAGATTTTACACATATACCAGCAATGCCCATACCTATTCTTCTTTTTATTTTTTCTATTCTTCTTTTTATGCAAGAGGCTTAGAGGAAGTCATAGTTGTGCACCTGGCACCTTTTCACCTAACAATTTAACTTGGAGATCAGTTCAGATCAGTACATGAAGTGCTTTCTCATTCTTTTCTGTAGAGTCCCAGTATGGAAGTTTCCCATGGTTTATGAACTAGTCCCTGTCAATAAACACGGGTGGGTTATCTCCAAATGTTCTCTGTTAAACAGTGTTGCAGTTCCAACATGTAGAACTGAACCTTCAGATTTACCTGCTCAAGAGGTAGGGGTCAATGTACTTTCCATCTGGATGTTGCTAAGCTGCCTCTCTTGTAGGTTGCACCAGTTCACACCCCACATTAATTTCCTGGGGTTGCTGTATACAAAGTACCATAAATTAAAACAAAAATTTATTGTTGCATAGTTCTGGAGGCCAGAAGTCTGATGTCAGCAAGCCTTGCTCCCCTCTGAAGGCTCTAGGAAAGAAACTTTCCTTGCCTCTTCTAGCTTCTGGCTGTCACAAGCAAACCTGGGTGTTCCTTGGCTTGTAGACACGTCACTGCACCCTCTGCTTCCATCTTCATGTGGCGGTCTTCCCTCTGTCTGCCACATCCAAGTTTACCTCTTCTTTTTAGGACACATGTTATTGAATTTGGGCCCATCCTAATCCAATATGGCCACATTTTAATTTTATTATAGCTGCAAAGACCTTATGTTCAAATAAGGTCACATTCACAGGTTTCAGGTGGATATGAACTTATGGGAAACACTATTTCACCCAGCACACACCCCCATTAGCGAAGTATGAGAGTGAACCTCTTTCAACATTCTTCAGGGATTCTAGAGATAGTTGGCATTATTGGGAATGAATTCTGGTTATTGAATTCTCCTCCGAAATGGGATGCTCTGTAGGGATGAGACTATGGGGTGGCCTGAGACTTACTGGGGTTACAGACAAAGGCTGGCTTCCCATGTGGCAGCTGGAAACAAAAGATTACATGACATAGATACTCTGGAGTGGAGCTGCCTCCATTTTCTGGGCAATCTTGTCAGCATGAAATTTTACCCCTGGTCCTGATCAGCTATGACAGCAAAC
Organism: Muntiacus reevesi; assembly: GCF_963930625.1. Lineage (NCBI taxonomy): Eukaryota > Metazoa > Chordata > Mammalia > Artiodactyla > Cervidae > Muntiacus > Muntiacus reevesi. The sequence continues at coordinate 59,028,477 of NC_089250.1, forward strand.
CCAGAAGGTCCAGGTCAGCGGTCACACATGGCAGCTCAGAGTCTGAAGCTGTCCAGGAATCTCTGTCACATGCAGCGCTCAGATTCTGAAACACATGTTTAAAATGGATGCCATCTCATATAAAATCTTGGATTCCCAACTTCTCTGGAACAAAAAAATCTCTGAACACTGTGTTCACATTTCCACCTAGCAACAAACATCCAGATATATTTGTGAGCACTTGATGTTCTGCCCCCAACTCTGAGCCTTCAAACCAAAGGGCAACACAGGGCAGGGGCCCAAGCTGCGGCCTCAGGCCAGTTGCCTGCATTTAAATCCAGCTCTGCCTCTACTTGGTGACCTTGGAGAAGTGGCTTAATGTCTCTAAGCCTCAGAGTTCTCATTCATAAACTTAGGGTTGAACTATTCAACACATTTCTGTTGAGCATCTACTAAGTGGCAGGCAGTGTTGTAGGCACTTGGGACATGTCTGTAAACAAAGCAAAGATCCTTGCCCTTGTGGCCCTCATATTATGGCAAGGGTAGACAGGTAACAAACAATGCTAGAACATGTAAGTAAAATTATCTGGTATTTGAAAAGTGAAAAATATTATAGGAAAGCAAACACCCAAAGTACACAGGGAACAGAGAATGGGAGCATGGTCACCTTTTAAAATAGGCCGCTCAGGGAAGGCTCACTGAGAAGTGACATTTGCATAAAGACTTGAAGGAGGTGAAGGGGCTGACCAAGTTCACCAACAGGGAAGAGCTAGGCAAAGCGCTTAGCCAGAAGCTGGGCTTGATGTCGGAACAACCAGGAGGCTGGTCTGGCTGGAGAGCGGACAGGACGTGGAAGCTGAGGCCCCACAGGATGGTGGGAGCTGAGGCCACAGGAGAAGACAATGCAAGAAGAGTGTCAGCAAATCGCATCAGGCCTTGCAGGCCACAGGGAAGATTTTGGCTTTTACTCCAAGTGCGCGGGGAGCCATGAGAGGATTCCAAGCTGGGAGGGCCCACTGCCTAGCCTACGTCATCCAGGATCTGTGTGAATGCCCTGTAAAGATTAAGCTCTGTGCGTGCGTGCACATGCACACATGTATGGGCACAGAGAAGAAGGAAGCTGGGAGACCAGGGAGAGGCAGGGGCAATAATCCAGATGAGAGTTCCCAGTGACTCCATCCAGGGAACTGGCCTTGAGGATGATGGGGAACACTGAGGTACCGGATGTGTCTCCAAGGGTGAGTTGACAGGACTTAATGGTGACTTGGATTCAGGCTATGAGGAAACAGGAGTCAAGAGGACTCCAAGGTTATGGCTGGAGCGGCCACTCTCCTCAGGTGTGGGCGGCATAGGAGAGCACGTCTGGAGGGGGAGGGGTGGCAAGGAGAACAGTTTGGGGTAGTTGAGATTCGCCATGTAGGTGAATTCATGTGGAAATCCAAGCCTGCAGCTTGGGACCCACCTCATAAGCACTCGTGGTAAACAGCCCACCTGCCAGTGCAGGAGACGGAAGAGATAGCTTCTATCTCTGGGTTGGGGAGGTCCCTTGGAGGAAGGCATGGCAACCCACTCCAGTATTCTTGCCTGGAGAATCCCATGACGGAGGAGCCTGGTGGGCTACAGTCCATCGGGTCACAAAGAGCCGGACACAGCTGCAGCGACTTAGGACGCACCTCATAGGTTGTCGTGAAGGTTCAGTGAGCTCCTATCTGTAAGGCCCTGAGAACAGGGCCTGGCCCCCAGTGAGTGCCAGAAGAGGCTAACTGTATTTATTTTCCTGGAAAAGATCCCACTTTTAGCTCCAGCTCTTGCTCTCAGACGAGATCGGGCGTGTTCAGGGTGGTATGGCCGTAGACCAGCTCTTGCTCTCAGAACCCCTTCCTCCCATCCTTCTCAGAGATGGGGACAGAAATTTGTCAAGTTGGCTGAGAAACTTCCCATCTCACCTGTAAAATGATGATAATCATCCACATTCCCAAAAGATTATTGTGAGGAGTGAATGAGAAATAATGGACCTAATTGCCCAGCACACAGTAGGTGTCATAAAAGTCTCCTTTCTCCCTTCCCAGCCCCTGGTGGTCAGGGAGAAGAGAAGCAAAGTCAGTATCCATGTCAGCTGTTTATTGAAAGACAGGGGGAGGGGCAGGAGGGTGAAAGATGGGGAGAGGCAGTAAAGCCTGCCTGCTGGAAGAGGACTGAGGACTCTCCCAGGATGGCCTGCCCCAAATCCCCCTACCCTCCCATACCCCGACTCCGGTGAGACTGAGGGGGGATGGTAGAGGCAGGAGCCTTGGGCCTCTTTCTCCAGCTGTCTTGGAGCTCCCCCTAGTGGTTGGGAATAGAGATGCCGCATGTGGCTGTGGAGATGGACCAGTGCCTTCAGAAGGCACATTTGTTGCAGTGTGAGGTCAGGACCTGTGGCTGATGGTTTCTAGGTGGGTGGGCTCTGAGGGGCAAAGACATTCCAGTTCTCCTGTCTTCTGGCTCTTAGAGACTATTTAAATGCATGTCCAAAGTATCTTCTGAGCCACCTGGGACCATTAGGCATCAGCCAGTCTCTCTGGGAGACTAGACCCTGATGTTGTGAAAAATTGAAGGCAGGAGGAGAAGGGGATGACAGAGGATGAGATGGCTGGATGGCATCACTGACTCAATGGACATGAGTTTGAGCAAGCTCTGGGAGATGGTGAAGGACAGGGAAGCCTGGCATGCTGCAGCCCTGGAGTTGCAGAGTTGGACATGACTGAGTGATTGAACAACAAGTCTCTTTGGGCCAAACCTGTACCACCCCTGGGGGGGGGGGGGGGAGCCCTGACGGCCAGGAAGGTGTGGCATCCTGCTCCAGCCATACAACAAGATCTGTCCCAGGAGTCTAGAGACGTGGGTCCAAGTTCCTGCAAACTCAGGCAGGTGGACTGCCAGCCTCTCTCAACCACCTTATCTGTAAACTGGGACTAGTTCAGGATGGGGTGGACTCAGGGGCTCTGATAGTAAAATGCATAGAAAGCATACTGTAGGGGATCAATACTTTCACGCCATCTTGGTCCCAGTGAGCATCTTTGACTCATCCCAAGGCATCCTGGTGCAGCTGACCAAGGGAGGGGTCAGTGGGTAAGAAGGACCCTACTACCCCTCCCCCATCTTTGTCTATGGCAGATAATACTTATATCCTGGGGAGAAAAAAGAAAGTCATGGAACTCTAGAATCTGGTCCACATCGCTCACAGTACAGAGGCAGGAACTGATGGTCTGAAAGGTTAGGGGACTTGCCCAAGGTCATATAGAGGAAAGAGTGTGGACAGGGTGAGGGAGGTGTTTTCTGTTTCTGAATGGTCTTGTAGAGGAGGGATGGGTGGGCAGTTTTGTGGGGACTCAGGGAAGGCTGGCATCTTGGATGAGTTAGGGCCCCACCCCTGGGAAGGGACACAGAGATGTGAGGTCCAGACTTTCTGACTTGGGGTTGGGTCTTCTAAGGGCTTCAATGGAAGGGGACCCACTGAAAGGGATAAGTTAGGGATATGGTGGGAAGGTGGGTTGTGGTGGGGAGGAGGAAGCCTCTAGACCCCAGGTCTGGCTCCTCCTCTGGCTGCATGGGCAGCTCAAAAGTCCCGCTTGGGCTGGATGGTCTGCACAGAGGACTGCCCAAAGTGGCTGGTGGGTGGCGAGAACCAAGACTGGCCACTGGCATCATGGAAGATGGGGGAAAACTGCTGCTCCAGCTCATCCCCGAAGACCTCCACGTGGCCGTCGGCTTCAGTATCCAAGGGTTCCGCCTTGGGGTCCTGGCCCAGCCAACCAGTCATGGCCCAGATCAGGCAGATGGCCAGCAGGGTCCCAGCTGCCCCGCAGAGCACTGTGCCTGCCAGGCGGCAGGTAACCAGGGCCTGGTTGTAGTCGGCTGCTCGCTGATCCAACACCAGGAACTCGCCCTCTCCGATGCCCTCCAACTTGGGGGGCACTGCGTAGCCAGTGATCAGGGCCGCCATACCCAGCAGCAGAAGCAGGGCACCAGAGGATAAGCTGATCTGAAGGGAGGCAGACAGATTGGGAGGTAGTCAGAGTCAGCTGGGGCCCCAGGCCAAGGGATCACTTTGGATCCCAATTGGACTTTAAGGTAACCCTTTAAGAGACGGGGTCATAGAAACACCTACTAGGATCTGACAAGAGGCACAGACTGTCATGTTGTATTTGGAATCTTGAGGACTCTGGACTAATTTCCCTTGAAGCCCCCACCTAGCAGTGGTTTTCTTCTGCCAGCCTTGATTCCTCCTCCGTCATCCTTTGGGTCCCATCTTATCCCTCTGTCCCATCTCTATCCCTCTGTTGCGTTAACTTCTATACACCCCTCAGATCACAGGCATCTCAAACCTCACCCCTTCAGGGTAGCCTTCTAGTATACCCTTGGACAGGGTCAAGTGTCCTGCTCTGTACTCAAGCAAACTCTGTGCCCGTTTGTTCTTCAGTGCACTCACCTTGGTGCACACTTGGACATGTACTTTGGTTACTATGTATATGGTGTCTGCCTGCTATACCAGACTGAGAAAGCCATGACATCAGAGACAGTCTATCTGGGCTCCCGAGGGGTCTTCTGTGCCTAGCACGGTGCTCGTACAGAGCAGTAGCTGAGGGAATGTTTGCAGATTGACTAAATGAACCATAACTAGGAGTTCCTCAAAGACAGGGGCCACATCATCTTAAATTCTGTGTCCCCCAAAACCTAGCACACTGCTTAGCAATAAGGAGGTGATCAAAAACTTAAAATATATACTTTCTCCTGGAAGTCTTCCCTGATCACCCCAGGCACTGAAGACATTTTCTGTCCTGGCATCCTATGTACACCGGGCCTGAAGTTGTGCATTCACTGTGCAGGTTGGCACCTCGCCTTCCCACTAGAGTGAAGCCTTTGGAAAGCAGAGAGGAGGGACCCTCTGTCTCAAACTTACTACAGTATTTGTCAAAGAGCATTGTAAATACCTGGCTCACTGCCACCTCCATACCTTTACCCAGATGGTGCTCCCTAACTGACCCCTCTCCATGGCTGCTAAGGACATCGACTGTTTGTTTCTCCCATGTCTTCCACTCCCCTGGGAACAGTCCCTCAACATATCACTGGGAAGCTACAGGAAGATCTGAATGAGGTGAACCCTTCTTCCTACCAGTCAGCACATACCATCGCTCTGGCCATAGTCATTAGCTCAGGGCTTGGCAAGTGACCCAGTCAGAGCTGATGCAAAACTTCCCAGTACTTCTGCAAGTGAAAAGCATTGTTTCTTTTCTGAAGGAAATACAGGAGGAAATTCTGATTTCCTTCAGATGGTATGGAATAAGAGACTGAGGGTCATCATGGAAGCAGCCATTTGGAGAACACATGGGGGCCGCCTGATGCTAAGGGGCTGCAAGGGTGTCACAGGGAGCCTGAGGGAAACCTGAGTCTTGAGTGTGATGGTCTGAACTGCTGGATCGAACTTTGCCTGAAAACACCCAACCTCTGGTCTCTTCTATAAAATAAGTAATATTTCACCTTTATTGTTGAAACTCATTTGAGTTGGATTTCCTGTTGCCTGAACATGCAAGACTCTAACTTGCTACACAGTCCCTTTCCTTTCCATCCACTGGTCCCACCTCCTCCCTGAAACCACAGGAAATCACGAGTCGCTCCTCTTCCCACCTTACCTTCCAGCACAGTGTGGGCCAAGACTGATGAGGGCACAGTACGGGAGGCCCCTCAGGGTCCTCGCTGAGGGTGGTACCTGCACAGTCCTCGTAGAAGAGGTGTAGATAGGAGCGGACCCCATACCATTTGCCATCTTCCACATTAGGGCCTCGGCTGCAGCTGCAGGGACGGTCACAGCTCGGCATCCTGGGTCCCTGTGGGGTGGGCCAGGTGCAGTGGACAGAGGGAGGGGTCAGTGAGGGCTGCCTATGGAGATTCTTCAAGGTCCCCTGAATTTTCATGCTCCCTTTACCTCTCCACACATTTTAGGCACCTCACACTCTTAGCAGAGCCTGCCCTTCTGGAATTCTGGCCTGTCTTTCCCTGAGTATAGTGAGAATGAGCCAAGGCCTTGCACGTTTAGCCCATAACCCAGCAATCTGCTGGTGGAAATAAATGTGCATGTTAACTTTGGAGGTAGCCCAGGCTGGGACTGTGGGTTCTGGAGCCTGACTGGCTGGTTTGGAATCCAGGATCCACCACATCCTGGCTGTGTGACGTCCAACAAGTGTTTTCACCTCTCTGAGTCTCAGTTTCCTCATCTGTAAAACAGAGTTGATCACATACCTGCTTCATACAGTTATTTGTCCAGTGCCAAGAAATGATAGCTTCTGTGATTATCACTGTGATGTCTTCGTTGTTTTATCCTGAACGTCTCCAGCCCCATGTCTAGAGTGAGGGCTCCTCATCTCCATTTCCTCTCCAAATGTCTTCCCCTTAATTTCCCACCTTTCAAGGTACTTTGGAGGTTAACTGCCGTGGCTGCCACTTGTCCCACAGGACGGAGCTCCCCAAACTGCAAGGTCCTCAAAGATCCCTCCCCAGGGCTGCCCTTCAGAAGGCAAAAATCTCTAAGTCCCAAGATATCTTGACTCCACAGATGGTGACAATCAGAGGCCCTCAGGCTACAGGGCTGAGGTTCAAGATCAGATTTCTATACACACCTTTCTAAGGACCTTGCGTCTCACAGGTGGAGACACTGAGGCCTGGGGAATGGAGGGTACTTGTGTATCCACGCATCCTTAGGACGAAAAGCAAAGGGGTTGGGGGATGCTGGGAGGGACTGGGCTCCCCTCCACCCCATAATGGCTCGAAGGCCCTCTGAACAGCTTCAGGCAAAATGAAGTAATGTGCTTACACTGAAGGATAAGACAAATTTCTAGCCCCCTCTCATTTCTAGATTGTGGCCCTCAAATCCAGACACACATACATATACACACACACACACCAGAGACATACACAGATAGATGCGCACACACACCCCAACACAAGCACACAAACACCTCAGGGACACACGGACAGCCACACGCAGGCCATACAGAGACCCACAAAGAGACACACCACACGCACCCATACACAGACGCACACACAGCGCGTATTGGAGGTAATCCTACGGTCCACACCGGCACGGAGGTGCGGTTTAAAACTCGTCCGTAAACCGCAGCTCTCCACAGCTCTCACCCAAAACGCACGCGGGGAGCGGAAAAAGCGTAAAAGACATCGCCCCGCCCTCTGTCCCGCAATTGACAGACAATGGGAAAAGCGCAAGACCAAAAGCGAAAGACGGAGAAAGAAGACCGACCGAAGTCGGGGGAGAGGGCCGGTGCCCCCAGGAGCGGGCCGGGGAGAGGCGGGCAGAGGCGGGACTCTACAAAGGGGTGGCCCGAGCGGGGCCCGCCCGGGGGAGGGGGTGAGAAGATAACGACCACTGATGGAGGAGCCTAGGAGGGGGCAGGGAGGGGCGCGGGGTTCGTACGCCTGGGTTAGCTCCTCCCTTGCATCTCACTGTCCCTTTCCTCCAAACACACACGATCACCTGATCCCACTGGCGTCGGAGCAGGAAGGTGACCTTGACGCTGCCCCCGCGCCCGTCGACCTGGCCCCTCCCTCTCCTTTTAGGGTTGCCGGGAGGCGGACAGGCGGTCTGGGGAAGGGAGGGAGAGGATGCTGAGGACCCTGGACCTAGGTTGCCATAGGAACCGCCAGGGAGCAGTCCTTAGGCAGGAAGCGGGAGGAGCTCCGGGAAGAGGAGGGGGCTCCTGGGTTTGGGGGATGGAGGCTGCGGCCAGGAGGTGAGCGATGACAGGCGCAAGGGCCAGAAGATGGATGGAGTCTCTCGCCTTTATGGGGTCTCAGTTCTCCTTCCCAGACCCCCAGACCCTCTCATTCCAGCATCCAATGTCGCTCTGGCCAGAAGGTGGTGGGGAGGCGGGGAGGGGGTTCGAGGCCCTGGAAAGCAGGCCAACTCCCCCCGCCCACTAGCGCACACTGTTTCAGACCCGACCACAGGTTCCTTAAGCGCATCCTTTTTCCTAGAGGGAAACTGAGGCAGAGAGGGATGGGGATGAGTTTTCCGCAGAGAGGTGGGTGGGGTCTTGTCCTGGAGGCCTCCGCCCAGACTACTGACCCTGAAGGGTCTCGGAACGTGGGGGCTGGTGCGGGGGTGGGGGGCTTGTGAGACCTCTGACCCCTACTCCTTCCCTGGGACCCCACCTCCCAAAGCCCGAGGCACACCAGGACTGGGGCACCGCCGTTCTGCCCGAGGAGGGACACGGCCAAACTGGGGGTGTGGCAGGGATGGGGGTGCTCTCCGGGTCTTGGGAGGAGGCGGGGCGGGGGTCGGGCCGCGAGTGGAGAGGGGCTGAGCTCACCTCTTGGTCCGCGGTCTCTGCCGAGCGCGAGCACAAGCAGAGCAGAGCGGGTTGTGTTGGCGCCTGCGCCGCAGTTGGGGGGCGGGGGTGATACGGGGGTGGCGGGGGCGTCAGCCCGCCCCGAGGGCTGGCTCTGCAGATTTCGGACCCCTGCAGGACAGTGAGCCCTCTCCCCTTCCAGCAAGTCCCTTCTCTCTCTGAGACCCCAGACCCCTGGTAGGGACCCCACCACCTCCCTGGACCCGACTTTCTCGTGCAGTCCCTCAAACTCCTCCCCTGACTGCTCCATCAATCTCTCAGCCCTCTGACTAAAGACCCTTGACTCTGCTGAACCTTCATTTCCTCACTTGGAGTAAAGGAAATCAACCCTGAATATTCATTGAAGGACTAATGCTGAAGCTGAGCTCCAGTACTTTGGCCACCTGATGTGAAGAGCTGACTCATTAGAAAAGACCCTGCTGCTGGAAAGATTGAAGGCAGGAGGAGAAGGGGGCAAGAGAGGATGAGGTGGTTGCATGGCATCACAGGCTCAATAGACATGAGTTTGAGCAAACTCCCGGAGATGGCGAAGGACAGGGAAGCCTGGCATGCTGCAGTCCATGGGTCGCAAAGAGTCGGACACCACTGAGCAACTGAACACCGACATTTCCTCACTGCATCCTAGGTTCCCTCTGGGCCTCCATCTCCCTCAGGAACCCCTCACTCGCTCATCTCGTGGTCACAGCCCCATCCTCTTCACAGACTCCCTGCTCTCTCTCCCAGCCCCCACCCATGGTTGAGCCCCACCTCGCTCCCCCTGGGTTCCTGCTAAGAAGTTCCCTCCTGCTTGCATCGGAAGCCGCTTGTTTACTGAAGTCCTCACCCTCTCCCTGAGTCCCCCATCTTCTGTCCATTCTCTCCCTCTGTGAGACCCTACCCCTTGCTGAGGATGGGCGCCACTTAGCTTGAGAAGGGAGCTGGTACGGGGGAGGAGGTGTTGGGGAGACAAGTGCTTTCTCTTCTGGAAGGCTCCTCCCTTGCTCTCTCTCCCAGCCTACCCCAGCTCCAACCTGGGCAGTGTGTGTCTTCCGGCCCATCTCCCTGGAGAGCCAGCCTTTGCCAGGCAGCCTCATTCCTTGTCATGTGTCCACCCACAGCCTTGGCTTTGTCCCACATTTACTGTATGGTCTTGGCAGAGTCACCACGCCTCTCCAAGCTTCTTCAGGCATCACTGCACACATGTGCTTTCATGCCCTGAGTGTCCAGTCTGTCTTTCCTTGGGTTGGAAGTGGGCGACACAGGGATGCATGAACTCTGCAAAGTGAAGACACTTCCTCTTCACTCACTATTGTATCCCTGAGCCTCACATGGCACTTGGCGTTGAACTGGAAGCTCGGTAAACACGTATTGAACACAGACTAATAGTAGCAAATATATGATGCCCCAGGCGTGCAAAGTGCTTCTCTAAGTGCTTTGTATGCACTACTTACACAGTTTTAATTGCATGTGTGTGTGTGAGAGAGAGAGGAAGAGAAATTCCTGGAAGTCAAGACTGAAGGCATCCCCTGTAACAGGAGATGAAGCTGGAGAGACAGGCAGGCCAGAGATCCTTCAAGGCCTCACAAGCCAAGGTAAGGAATTTGGCTTTCAACTCAAGAGTAGTAGGGAGCCATGGAAAAGTTGTAAAGAGGGGAGGGATGTGCTCTGATCTGCACTCTGAAAAGATTTGTCTGGCTGCTGATCTCTTGGAAGAACAGGATAGAAAGCTCAAGTGTGGGAACAAAGGGGGCTCCATATTAGAGATGATGTCTCCTTGCACAGAAATGAATGGATTCAGAGATGTCAGGGGGTAAAAGGAAGTGCCGGAATAGCAAAAGATTGGAAACAGGACTTTCCTGGTGGTACAGTGGATAGGAATCCACCTGCCGGTACAGGGGACATGGGTTTGCTCTTTGGTCCAGAAAGATGCCATGTGCCATGGAGCAACTAAGCCTGTGCCCCAGAACTGCTGAGCCCAAGCTCTAGAGCCTGGGAGCGGCAACTACTGGACCCACATGCAGCAACTACTGAAGCCCGGGTGCCTGGAGCCTGTTCTCTGCTGCAAAAGAAGCCATTGCAATGAGAAGTTTGTGCACCCTAACCAAGAGTAGCCTCTACTCACCACAACTAGAGAAAGCCCTGGCACAGCAATGAAGACCCAGCGCAACCAAAAATAACTAACTAAATAAATAAACTTAAAAAAAGAAAAAGATTGGAAGCAACCTGCAGCAGTTTTAAAACTTGGCTGCAAATTCCTTAGTGCTTCTCCTACAGTGAGGTGGGATATAGGTACCCTCTGTTTGTATCTCGGGTGAGTTGACGACTGCTTCAACCAATAGAATGTGGTGGAGGTGATGCCCTGAATTCTGTGGCCAGGACATGAAAGGACAGGCACTTCCCCTGGAACTCTAGCTTTTGGAGACCTGAGGTACCATGCAAGAAGTCTGCTGCCTTGAGACTACCGTGCTGTGAGAAAGCCAGGATCATATGGAGAGCCCGCAGTGACCACCATCCCACCTGAGCCTGGTCTGTGAGTCACCCCGGTTCAAGCATCAGACACGTGAACAAAGAAGCAGCCAGACGATTCCTGTCCACAGTGGTTTGAATCAGGTTCAGCTCCGATGATATGAGAGAGGGGATGGATGGGATTGGGGGGTCAATGGGAAGGGATAAGGTCACATGAATAGGCAGGTGGTTTGGCACTGAGTCAGCAGAATAGGCAGGATTCAGTGTCCTCTGAGACCCAGGGAAGGAGAGAATGAAGGCCACTGAGAATAGGGACGTGGTGTTTGTGAGTTGAACTCTGGAAGACAGAGCCAGTCTTGAATCCCCAGTTCTACCACTCTCTGCTTAAGTGATTTCAATGCTCTGAGCCTTAGTTTCCCTAACTGAGATAAAATCGAGGCGATATTAACAATTGCCTCTCAAAAGGGTTATAAGAGTGAAAATGAGATGTGTATAGATAATGCTTAGCAAAGTACCTGGAACAGAATAAGAACTCAGTATATTGTGGTCATTACTACTATTTTCATTGTTTGCGGGTGAGGAGGGAAGGAAGTTGAGTGACAAGAAACGTGATAAATTGAATGTTCTTTAGGAAAACAAGAGGTGTTATCAATTAAGAAACAGGGCTTATAGCTCCAGGGTAGAGCATCTGACTGCAGAGAGAAGAAGGTTTTAGTACCTTCCCGTTGAAGCACCCTTTCAAAGGGTGGTAAAGCAGACACAAAGGCCACATATTTTATGATTCCATCTATATGAAATACCCAGGCTCAGAAAATCCATAGAAACAGAGAGCAGATTAGTGGTTCCTAGGGGCTGGAATAAGGGAGGAATGGGAAGTGACTGCTTGGTGGGTTTCCTTTTGGGGTGATAGAGATATCCCAGAACTAGATAGTGGTGATGATTGTACAGCATTATAAATATACCAAATGTTGCTAATGATACATTTCATGTTGTATATATTTTACCACTTTTTTAAAGGGCAGTAAGGATTTGGACACTCAGTGATGATAATGATGGTGATGGATACCACATATTAAGCATTTACTATGTGCCAGGAAATTTTACTTCTCAATAACTATGATAATTCCCATTTTATAGATGGTAAACCCTGGGTGTGGGAAGGTAAGTCACTTGCCCAAGGTCTGCCACAATGTGGCAGAATCTGAATTTGCTCTGATGGTTTTATGGCCATGATCTGTGGAGACAGCCGTCTGCTTGGCTGTGACTTTATTTGGCAATATCAGAACTGGGAGAGAAGAAGGTTGCTGGTACCCCAGCTCCTGTGTTAGGGTTCCCTCGAATGGGTGGGGCAGAGGAGAGGGTGACGGGGGGTGCAGAGAGAAAGGGAGAGAGCAGATTCCGTGATGGCCCTCACGACAGATCCTGGCTTCTTGAAGAAGGCAGCCTAGGAGGGGAGCAGATGGACCTGGAGAAGATGCAAGGATTCCAGGCTGAAGAGCTCAGTGCAGTCCAAAAATAAGCAGATGGGAAGGAAGGGAGTCCAAGGTCAGAATGTGGGACCCTGTAGTCAAAGATTTTAGATGTGAAAACTTGTAAGAGATGAGAAGGTCCAGGTCAGCACCATCCAATAGTTTTCTGCAAAGACAGAAATGTTCTATATCTGTGCTGCCTATACCAGAGCTAACTGGCCATATTTGGCTATTAAGTACTTGAAATGTGGCTAGTGCAACTAAGGAAGCGAATTCCAAATTTTATATAATTTTAGTTACTCTAAAGCTTAATTTAATTTGTTTTCATTTTTAGGCCACTGTGTGAAACTTGTGGGATCTTGGTTCCCTGACCACAGATGGAACCAGGGTCTCCTGCAGTGGAAGTACAGAGTCCTAACCACTGGACAGCCAGGGAATTCCCTCTAAATTTAATTTTAAACAGCCACATGTGGTTCGTGGCCACCATATTGGGCAACCAAGTGTCAGTGGTATAAAGCTTGCTGCTAGGGCCCTACTTTGGGCACAACTACTGCTGTCTCAGACCCCATCACCCATTCCCATCCACCCAATGCTTTTGCTCTGCCCCTAGTGGGCTCTTCTCTGCATTGCTGCCATGATGAACCTTTAACCCTAGATGCCCATCAGCAGATGAATGGATAAGGAAGCTGTGGTACACATACACCATGGAATATTACTCAGCCATTAAAAAGAATTCTTTTGAATCAGTTCTAATGAGATGGATGAAGCTGGAGCCCATTATACAGAGTGAAGTAAGCCAGAAAGATAAAGACCAATACAGTATATATACAGCATATATATGGAATTTAGAAAGATGGTAATGATAACCCTATATGCAAAACAGAAAAAGAGACACAGATGTACAGAACAGAATTTTGGGCTCTGTGGGAGAAGGCGAGGGTGGGATGTTTCGAGAGAACAGCATCGAAACATGTATATTATCTAGGGTGAAACAGATCACCAGCCCAGGCTGGATGCATGAGACAAGTGCTCGGGCCTGGTGCACTGGGAAGATCCAGAGGAATCGGGTGGAGAGGGAGGGGGGAGGGGGGATCGGGATGGGGAATACATGTAAATCCATGACTGATTCATGTCAATGTATGACAAAAATCACTACAATATTGTAAAGTAATTAGCCTCCAACTAGTAAAAATAAATGGAAAAAAAAAAAAAAAACCCTGTGAGTCAGATTCTCTCATTCCCCTGCTCAAAACCCTCCAGAGCATCTCATCTTACTCAGGGTAAGAGAAAAAGACTGGTGGATTAAAGATGGCCACAAACTCTTCATCACTTTGTTCCTCCTCCTCTGAGCTGGCCCAGCACCCACTTTAACCAATAGAATGGGATGAAAGTAATGCTCTGGACCTGGCTTTCAAGAGGAATAGCTTCGTTTTCAACCCCCTTGTAGAATACTCACTTGTGAAATTCTCCCTCTTGGATCCCAGTCCCATGCAGAAGAAATCCAAGCCACGTGAAGAAGCCATCTGTAAATGCTGCATTTGATAGCCCCATCCAAACTTCCAGCTTACAGGAGCACCAGCTACTGTATTAGCATCATGTGGGTGAGTCATCTTGGATGTTCCAGCCTGCTTGAGCCCCCAGGGGACATCACATGAGCAGAAGAACCATCCTACTGAATTCCATAAACTCACAGAATCTTGAAAGATAACAAAACAGTGTTGTTCTCAGGTATAAGCTGTGTAATAGTTTGCTTATGCAGTGGTAGATACTGCAAACCAGTCCTTACTGTGGCCTCTAATTACTCCCCCCCCCCCCCCCCAACATTTTTTGAGCTCCAAAATCACTGCAGATGGTGACTGCAGCCTTGAAATTAAAAGATGCTTGCTCCTTGGAAGAAAAGCTATGACCAACCTAGACAGCATATTAAAAAGCAGAGACATTACTTTGCCAACAAAGGTCCATCTAGTCAAAGCTATGGTTTTTCCAGTAGTCATGTATGGATGTGAGAGTTGGACTATAAAGAAAGCTGAGTGCAGAAGAATTGATGCTTTGAAACTGTGGTGTTGGAGAAGACTCTTGAGAGTCTCTTGGACTGCAAGGAGATCCAACCAGTCCATCCTAAAGGAAATCAGTCCTGAATATTCATTGGAAGGACTGATGCTAAAGCTGAAACTCTAATACTTTGGCCACCTGATGCGAAGAACTGACTCATTGGAAAAGATCCTGATGCTGGGAAAGATTGGAGGCGGGAGGAGAAGGGGACGACAGAGGATAGACATGAGTTTGAGTAAATTCAGGGAGTTGGTGATGGACAGGGAGGCCTGGCATGCTGCAGTTCATGGGGGTGCAAAGAGTCAGACACAGATGAGCCACTGAACTGAACTGAACTGAACCCCAACCTTACTTCTGTCTTTGATCTCGTCTCTTCCATTCCCTCACTCACTGAGCTCCAGTCACACTAGCCTCATTGTTCTTCCTTGAATGAACCCAGCACCCTGGGCAAACTCCTACCTCAAGGCTTCAGAGACTGCACCTGTTTGCTTCTCTGTCTTTCTTTCTTTCTTTTCTCTAGCTATCTGCATAGCTAGTTTCTGGCTTTATTCAGAGCTCTGCTCATATATAATCTTATCAAAGAGGTTTTATTGCATCACTGTAATAGAGACATACACTGCTTCACCCTTGAGGTTAGACAAAGCCATGGGATTTGTTCTGGCCAATGAGCTATGAACAGAATGATGCGTGTCACTTCTGGGCCAAAGCATTTGTCTGGTTGTTATTAATATAACAATCCAACTCAAAACTTAGTAACTTAAAACAGCAAAGATCGTTATTTTGCTCACAAATCTGCAACTGGTAGGCCTCAGTGGGAAGGTTTGAGCCTGCTCCATTTAGCATCAGCTGTGGTGGCTTGACGGGGGGCTGGGAAGAGCCAGTTCCAAGACGGCTTGCTGACATGGCCTGCAAGTAATTGGTAAAGGCTGTCAAGTGGGAGCTAAGCTGGGGCTGAGGGCCAGTGGCCTCAGTTCTTCTCCATGCAGACTCTCCACAGTTTCTCGAGCTTCCTCACAGCTTGGTGACTGGATCCCAAAAATGAGAATTCCAGGAAAGAAGAGGTGAGAGTTGCAAGTTCCTCAAGACTAGAGTCTAGAAAGTGGCCCAGTGTTGCTTCGACTCTAGTCTGTTGTCACAGAGGCCGGATTCAAGAGAAGGAGACACCCAGCAGGAGAAATGTTAAATTATGTGGGGCTGTGTAACCTCTCATAGCAAATCTTCCACTGACTCAGAAAGGTTTCTTTTCATTCTGAGCTTGTATCCAGATCTCCAAAGAGATTCCTTGGTCTCAGACTTTTTTTGAGGAGAAAAAGCAGAACTTGAGATTCATTTAGTTAACAGGAAAGCCCGAAAACAACCAAGGGTGAGAAACTGGGTTGCTAAGAAACCTCTGAGGATGGGGGAGAGGGTTGGCATCCATTGCTAGGCAACCTGGAAGAAGTTAGACATGCAGGTTTCACAGGTTCCTGGAATGCCAGGCTGGATATTCTCCTAAAGACGTCTAGTTCAACCACCTAACTGTACATGTGGGGAAATTAAGACCTCAAACAGCAAGGTGATTAGCCCCAAATCCCTCCAATTTCTCAAGAAAAGTAAAGACAAATGGCATGGGAGGGCATTGTCACTGGATAGAGCTGGTAGCTGAAAAATAAGTCTATAAATCGGTAAAGACATCAACCACAAACAGCCTTGAAGGCCAGGCCAAGAAATTTAGACTTTATCCTGTAGGTGATAGGGAGCCACCACAAAGTTTTTGACAGTGGTCAGGTTTGTGTGTTCAGAAGATCCTTGGGATGCGATCTGGAGACCCAGGATAAAGTCTAAATGACTTCAGGGCCCTTGATGCTCTTGCTTGTCAATCTCCTTTCTCCCCACCATTCCCTCTAGCCACAACCAACTTCCTTCCATGTCAGCCTCTCTCTTTAAAAAAAAAATTATTTATTTTTAGCTGTGTTGGGTCTTCGTTGTTGTGCCAGAGCTTTCGCTAGCTGCCTCGAGTGGAGATTGCTCTCTAGGTGCGGTGTGCAGACTTCTCATTGCAGTGGCTTCTCTTGTTGCAGAACGTGGGCGCGAGGGTGCTTGGGCTTCAGGAGTTGCTATGCACAGGCTCAATAGTTGTGGTGCCTGGGCTTAGTTGCCCCTCAGCATGTGAGATCTTCTGGATCAGAGATCTAACCCATGTCCCCCTGCATTGGCAGGTGGATTCTTCATCACTCAACCACCAGGGAAGTCCCATATCAGCCTGTCTTGCCAAGTCTTCCCTCTTGAACTTACTGGTGTCTGGAAAGCTTTTTCCTTCCCCTGCATCTGCCTTATCCTACTCTTCTGACTTTAATTGGTGCATAATAAACTGTCCCCAAAATTAAATGGTGCAAATATTAATAGCTGATGTTTCATTTTGCTCATGGGGTCTGTGGTTCAGGAATTCAGACAGCGCAAGAAAGGGTGGGGGCTTCCCAGGTGACACAATGGGTAAAGAATCCACCTGCCAAGCAGGAGACACGGGTTTGATCCCTGGACTGAGAAGATTCCCCTGGAGAAGGAAATGGCCACACACTCCAGTATTCTTGCCTGGGAAATACAGTGGGCAGAGGAGCCTGGTGAGCTAAAGTCCGTGGGGTCACAAAAGAGTTGGGCACGACTCATAACAACAATAAGAGGGGGCGGTTTTCCTCTGCTCTATGAACCTCACCTGGGAAGACTTGAATGACCAGGGGCTGGAATCATCTGAAGTCTTCTTCATTCATGTGTCTGGGGTCTTGACAGTGTCTGTACCACCTGGCACAACTCCACGTGGCCCCTCCATGTGTTTGGGGGCTTCTTCATCACGTGACAATCTCAGGGTTGTTGGACTTCTTACAGTAGTTCACTGTGACCTAGGCTTGGAAACCTACAGCATCATTCCTGCATCCTAGCAGTAACAAGCGGATCACAAAGACCAGTCCAGATTCAAGGGGAAGGAAATTCATGGGAGGGATGTCAAAGAACTTGTAGCCATGTCCTAAAACCACAACAACCCACAGAGGCCTCAGTCACAGCTTATATATCATCTCCTCAAGGAGGTGACCTAACCACCTCCTGCTCCTTGACTGGATTAAGGCCCTCCTCTGTGTCCCCCCAAGCCCCACTGTCCATCTCCATCAATGCATTTCCATCCCTGTGTTTATTGGTCTTTCTGCTCCTCTGACCTGAGGGTTCAGTGAGGATGGATCATGTCTGTTTTTTTCACCTTTGTACACCCAGCTGCTAGCAGAGTGTGGCAAAGCGGGATGTTAATAAATGTTTGTTGCTTGGGTAAGCAAATGAATGATTCAGTGATCTAAGGCATGGAGCCCAATGCAGAGGCCATTCTTTGCTTATGAAGTTTACACACTAGTTGGAGAGATACATACAAAATAAAAACTGTGTGTGATAAATGCCAGGTAGTGACAAATGCTATTATGAAAAATGAAGCAAAGTAAGGAGCTAGCATTGGGGGGAGGGTAACACTTTATATGAACTGTCAGGGAAGACCACTCTGAGTTAGTGACATTGGAGCTGAGACCAAAGGAAGTGAGAGTAAGCCACGTGGGTATCTGGGAGAAGGGCATTTCAAGCAGCATGAACAGCATGTGCAAAGGGCCTCTGGTGGGTGGGTGCTTGGCAGTTTTGAGGAACAGCAAGGAAGCCAGTGTGGAGTGTGGTGAGAGAAGGGGAAAGTGGCAGGAGATGAGTCCCAGCGTAGGCCACAGGCCAGATCCCACGGAGTTTCACAGGCCATGATGAGGATTTTCTTTGGCTTTTTTTTTTTCCTTTGGCTTTTAGTCTGAATGAGATGGGATCCACTGGAGAGTTTTGAGCAGAGATGGCATATAGTCTGATCTATAGTTGAAACAGATGTCTCTGATGGCTCTGTGGATAACAAGGCTGATTAGGGCAAAGCAAGTTCAGTGAAACGGCTGGTACAGAATACCAGGCAAGAAATGGTGGGGGCTAGGACAAGGAGAGTGGCCACGGAAACGGTGAGAGGTAATAGGATATAGAACACATTGTGAAGATAAAACCAACAGTCTATAAGGTTAATGAAACTGTGAAGAAAAGAAGAGTCAAGGATGACCCAGAGGTTTCGGTGCTTAGTTGCTCAGTCATGTCTGACTCTGTACATCCCCATGGACTGTAGGTTGCTGGCCTATTAGTAATATAAGATGTTGTGAAGATGTGGGTGGAGCAGCGGGCTTGGCTGGATTGTGGAAACTAGACTTCATTTTTACACCTGCCAAGTTTCAGATGCCAATTAGATATCCCAGGGGAGATGACAAAAGGGCAGGTAGACATGCTGACTCTAAAAGTGTTGGGATGGAGATAAAGGCTTGAGACTCTACACTTCTGATAAACAGAATTCTAAGGCAGCTCCCAAGATTCTCCTCTCCCCTCTGTGTGTGCCTAACACAAAGTCCTCCTCCCAGCATGAGTGAGACCAAGGGGCATGATAGAGGTCATTATTGTGATTGCAGTTCAGGCGTTCAGTCTGACTCTTTGTGACCGCATGGACTGCAGAACACCAGGCTTCCTTGTCCTACACCATCTTGGGGTGTTTGCTAAACTCATGTCCATTGAGTTGGTGATGCCATTCAACCATCTCATCCTCTGTCATCCCCTTCTCCTGCCCTCAATCTTTCCCAGCATCAGGGTCTTTTCCAATGAGTCGGCTCTTCTCATTGGGTGGCCAAAGTATTGGAGCTTCAGTTTCAGCACCAGTCTTGATCACATTATTTTGATTACGTTACATTATTGGAAAAGGAGAAGGAATTTCATAAATGTGATCAAAGTAAAGGTGATTAAATTAGTTGGAATTTAATGAATCAAAAGGGCCATTTCCCTGGGTGAGTCCTTTAAAAGAAAGTCTTCCTTGAGCCAAGGGACTTGAAGCTGCAGAGATTCTCCTGCTGGCCTTGACAAAATAAGCCACCACGCTGAGAGGGGGCTTGTGAAGAAAGAAACTGTGAGTAGCTTTTAGGAATCCAGAGCGGCACCAGCTTACAGGAAGAAAACAGGGTCCTCAGTCTTTTAACCACAAGGAACTGAGTTCTGCCCACTGCCACGTGATTTTTGGAAGAGGACACCGAGCTCCAGAACACAGCTCAGCCAACAGCTGGACTGCAGCCTTGAGAGATCTTGAGCAGAGAACCCAGCTAAGGACTCCCGGCCCATGGAGATTATGAAATAATAGATGCATGTTGTTTTAAGCCATTAACTTCGTGGCATTTTGTTACATAGGAACAGATGGTCAATACATCAGCCTATAAGCATTTTCAAAGCCCTGGAACCAAATGGTTCAAACAGCCTATGCCAGGAACCTGACCCAGAGATGTGTCAGAGAGCATGAATGGAGGATTGGAGTGGGTGGGACACACCCTGCCAACCCCCCACCAATGCGTCCTACTCCTTTCAGCCACTAGGTGTCCCCAGAGTCCACATAAGCATGTCTGCCTGCACCTTTTACAGGTCAGAATCCATTTCCTTCTGAAATGGAAAGAACCAAAACGACAATAAATGATCTCTCTTCCATTCCTAGTTCCCTCTCCCCCGCATCACCCTGGGAGCAGGGGAGTGGAGGAGTCGGGGTGGGACTAAGGCCTCCGAAGGGGAGGCGGCTGGCCCAAGGCCCGCAGTACTCTAGCACCATCTCTGGCTTGGGGTTTTATACACTCCCTGCCCTGCCCCCCTCCCAGGGCATTGTGAAGGGCAAACACAGACCGTTAGCCTCTCGCTCTCCAGCCTAGGCCAGGGGAGGGAACTGCGAATGAGAACACCGCCAGCAGAGGACTCTGGAGTGACTTGTAGGCTGAGGCTGGGGTTTCTAATTGAGGCCGACTGGAAAGAGTGGAACGTGGGCAGCCCCAGGGTCGGGAGACAGTGTTGGTGGAAACGAGACTCCTCCTGATGGGGTGGGCATCAAAGGTGCCCAGCTCAGCTGCAGTTGCTGGGCCAGTGACCCTATTTCCTTTGTTCTGTCCCATCCACCCTCTGTTGCAGACTGGGTTTTCCAGAAGCAGACACTGAGACTGAGTTTCAGGCGCAAGATATTTATTAGGGATAAAGACCTGTGAAAAGAAGAGGGTGGAGGCAGGATTGGGTACAGGAGGTCAAACTGTGCTGCCAGCGTGGACAAGCCCAAGCCACCCTGAAGGGGCCCTAGGGTGAGTACCTAGCGGTGCAGGGCAGGTCAGATACTGTTCTGTCCCACCTGAAGGTTGAAACTTAAGTGGCAGGGATTTATAATTGCATACATTCAGATACCAGATGCAGGCTGCCCCAGGGTCAATCAGTTCTCTTCCTCACCTTTTCTTTCTTAATTAAAGGTTTTGTTTTGCTTTGTGGCCATCTTGCTTCCAATCACAGAGGCTATGAGGAAGCATTCACTATAATTCCTGTACTCCCAGACCCCCTTTCTGTAGATGCCCAGACCTCCCAAACCTGCTCTAGTCCTCTTTTAAAACATCTATGGGTATTCCAGTCCCAAAATACCCTCTCTAAATGAGGTCTGAACGCATGGCCTTGGTTCTTACTGGGGAGACACACTTTGTCCAACCTAAGGAATTCACTGGATCTGGTAGAGGAAGAATAAGGGGGGACAGGGGCCAGTGGGACAAAAATTTTGAAAAGCCTTGGTCTCAGTTCCCAAAACACACTAGCAAGAATCTCAAGGACTGGAATCATTGCGGCTTCTGCTGCTCTTCTTCAATCATTTTCAGTACGTCTACACTAGTGGCCAGTTACATGCTAGGTGTGAGGACCAGCCTCACACAGCTCCAGACCCCGAGCTACAGTCTAACACCATCTGCAGACTCAAGCTGGGAGGGAGGGGCAGCACCCTAAAATAGCACTTCACCAGGAGACAGAAACCAAAATTTAGGGCCCTATCTCTGACCCAGGCTGCTTGAAGGCCCTTTACAAGTTGCTTCTGCACCTTCGCCCTAATATCCCTCCTCTGGACAGTGGAATAATACAATTTATGGAGCACCATGTTAAATGCCTCTCACCTCAAACTTTACTCTGAGGCAGGTGTTATTATCACCCCCATGTCACATAAATGGAAAAAAAGAGTCAGGGTGTAGTTAATGTGCTCAGGGGCACACAGGTGTTCAGTGGTGGTATCAGGCTTTGGGCCCAGACATTGTGGCTCAACCCTGATTCTTTTTTTTAAATTTATTTATTTTTAATTGAAAGATAATTGCTTTTACAGTATTGTGTTGGTTTCTAACAAATATCAGCATAAGTCAGCCATGGTCAACCCTGATTCTTAATCTTCATTAAGGTCAGGGTCAAACTGATGCCCTTGGAACCAGGTGTGCCTACACACGTGTTTCACTTGGTCCCTAAGGATTTAAAAAAATATTTGAATCAGCTTTCATTTTGAAATTGAGATGTTCACAGAAACATCCAGATTTCCATCTTCTCTTGAAATATCTAGCCCCCGGCCACAGTGGGCTGCGCTCCCACAGGGTCACAACTGGCAGGAGGCGAGCAATTGCTCCCCTTGAAGTGGGTCATGAAGCCAGTGTCCACCCAGACTCTCATTCATTCACGTCACCTGCCTGGCCTCTGCAGGGCCAAGTCTGCCATCCTCAATGAAGACCAGGAGTCCTGAGACAGAGGGAGCAGAGAGGCCTAGAGGGGCCAGGTGCTTCCTTGCCTGGAACCTCGAGCTCTTCCTTAGCATGGTGCTAAGTCACAGGGACTTGAATCTGTCCAACTGTTTGGGGAGGGTTGAGGAAAGGCAAAGACATGTAGAACCACAGGGCGAGATGGGGCAAATACACTTTATTCAGTCCTGGCATAAGTCCTGCTGTGGGTGCCAGTGCCCCAGATCAGAGGGACCCCTCCCCTCAGCTACGAGACTAGTTCTCCAAGACCACAGACAGTGACATCTCTTCACTCACATGACGTTTTCTGGGATTTTTCATTGTCTTTTTTTTTTTTTGTTATTTTTCTTTAAAAAAAAAAAAGAGAGAGAGAAAGAGAGAGAGAAAGAGCGCGCGCAAAAAGGCCCAGAGCCGGAGCACCAAGCTTAAAGGAGGCAGCTGGTGGCTTTGTCAGCGACGGGAACGCGTGGGGCAGAGCCCTGCGGAGACCCTGGCCAGGGGTCCCGGAGGACTCTGGGACCGTTTGTTCCTGAGATTTGTGTGTGTGAATGAGAGTGTGTGCACACCCGGGAGGGTGAACACACGCCGGTGAGATACAGGTAGTGAGGGCAAAGGGGGCATGGGGAGGCCGGAGGGGCGGAGCTTGAGCGGGGAGTTGGAGGGAGAGGGGAACAGCATCAGGGGCAGCGTTTCCGAAGGGCACCCCGAACTGGACACAGTAGCGCTAGGCGCCAATGGCGCGCCACTACTCTGAACCTCCCTTCAGTCTCACTGGCCCAGGTGATGGTCTCAAACCAGCTGCTGAAAAGGGGGTCTCTTCTTGCCTCTTCATCTGCTATCATGCCTCAGTCTCAACCCCCTAGTTGAGTACCGACGAGTTTGTTTCTCCCACTGAATACTGTCACTGTAGGCAAAGGGATCTGGGTGACACGAAGGGGCGGTGGGCTTAGGAGGGAGTCCAGGCTGGAAGTGTGCCCTGAGGTGATAAGGGCACTTGGGGGTGGGGCGGCGGGGCGGACCAAAGGACCCTGTCCCCACACAAACGACTACATGTCTTGATTCTGAGTTTTCTTTTTCTCTCCTGAAGGATTTCCAGAGAAAAACCTTGCCCCCAATTCCCAGGTGGGGGAAAGAAAGGTTGGCTTCTTGGAACCAAGACAGGCTGTTGAGGCAGTCAAGCAGTCGGTGGGGGGGTTGGCGGGTGGGGGGCGGGGGTGCGCGGGGGTGCACATGGGCTGGGCGACCCCGTGAGGGGAAAGGGGCTATGCCACTTGGGAGTTTCAAGCTCCACACCAACCCTTCCGGGCTGGCTAATCTCTTTCTCCCCTTTCCGACTGCTCCTCCCATTTAAGGCAGTGACGCCCCGTCGGGTTGAACGGAAGCCGTGGCTCCTGGATCAAACGATTTCTCAGGATCGCTCTATATCCGCCCCCCTTCTTCCCAGAGCGGCTGACCGAGGCTTGTGGTTCAGCAGAGACCAGCCCCCTCCTCCCAAGAAGCATTAGGCATGCGCGAGAAGGGGGCGGGGTCCCAGTGCTCCCGGGGGAAAAGGAGCGTGCCCCTCCCCCTCCCCGGGAGGGAAGGGCAAGGGAGGAGGGCGCGGGGCCGCCAAGCTGCAGCGCCCCCCTAAACGAGACAGAAGGCGGGCCGGGAGCAGGCGGAGGGAGTCTAGAGCCAAGGGCAGGGGCGTGTCCTCCGGCCAAGAGGAGGGGCGTGTGCAAAATGGGGGAGGGGTACAGGTCTCTCGGAGAGGATGGGAGGTGTATCGGAGGGGGGGGCTGGCTGCTGGTGGCTCGCGGGAGGGGGCAAGATGGGGAAGGGCTCGGAAGTCGGAGAAAGGGTGGGGGTTGGGCTGTCTTGGGGTGTGTCTGCGGGGGAAGGGCTTGTCTGGATTTGAAGGGGGATGGGCACGTCTAGGAGGGGGGAGGCTGTGCGGGAGATGGGGTGCCAGCCTCGGCCTCCGAGGGGCCCCAATACCTGATTCCTGTATGTAAACAGCTGGTTTGGGGGCGTGCGCGCCCCGCTGACGATGGGCTCAGTAGGTGAAAACCAGGTCGGCGATGCTAGACGGGCGCCAGTCCCCTGCGATCATCTCAGTAACCTCGGGGGTGCAGTAGTCCGGGAACTCGAAGTGCGACGTGCCCGAGGGGGGCGGCAGGTCCGGATCGCGGTCCAGGGCGCTGCAGTCCAGGCCCGCGGGGCCGGGGGGCCCTCTGGACAGAAAGCCCAACGGCTCCTCCCCCGACGCCACCTTCTCCTCTTCGCCTTCCTCGGCCGCCGCCGCCTCCTCCTCCTCTTCCTCCGGCTCCTCGTCCTCCGACGGAGTTGGGGAGGCGGCGGTGACAGCCGCCCCCTCGCCCGACGGCCCCTGGGCACGCTCGGCTGGTCCTCGGGCGGCCCGCCCCGCCGGGACCATCCTCCACAGCTCGCGCCCGGGGGTCTCCACCAGGCGCACTTCCAGCAGCTCCTCGTCGTCTTCGTCGTCGTCGTCCTCGGGCGCCGCCGCGCCGCCCCCCAAAGGCCCTCCCGCCGCTCGGCGGCCCCCGCGACCAGGCAGCTGCGGCCCGGGCTTGAGCCTGCTACCGCCGCCGCCGCCGCCGGGGGGGCGGGGCCGCGCCTTGGCGGGCGCCCCCTTGCTCTTTTTGCGCGGCCGGTACTTGTAGTCCGGGTAGTCCGCCATGTGCTTGAGGCGCAGCCGCTCCGCCTCCCGCACGAACGGGATCTTCTCCGAGTCCTGCAGCAGCTGCCAGCGGCGGCCCAGGCGCTTGGAGATCTCGGCGTTGTGCATGTCGGGCCACTGGTCCATGATCTTCCGCCGTTCGTGCTGCGACCACACCATGAACGCGTTCATCGGTCTCTTAATGTGGCCGCTCGGGGTCTTGCACCAGCCGGGCTCACGCGCCCCCTCCTCGGCCGGCCCGGGCCCCGGGGGCGGTGGCCCGCCGTCCCGCTTGGCCCTCGCGCCCCGCTGCTGCACCATCGCGCCTGGGCCCGGGGCCGCTAGACGCCGCCGGGGGCCGTCCGCATCCTCCGCGGCTGGGGGTGGGGGAGGAGGCAGCAGCGACGGAGGGGCGGCCCCGCCCCGCAGCTCAGCCCGGCCCCCGCGAGCTGGGGAGTGAGGAGCTGGGCGCTCCGGCCCAACGGACGGCGGGGGGGGGAGAAGGTCAGCGGCGCGGTCTCAGGCGGGCTCAGCGCGCCCCCGCCGCCTCCGGCAAGTTGTGCCCCGCAGCACGCCACACATTGTTTTGCGGGGGGGCGGAGGAACGGCACCCCTCAGGCCCCGGCGGGCTCTCCTTGCAGCCTCCTGCTCGGCTGCGGCCCGCGCGCGCCGCTCCCCACCCTGCCGCCTTCCAGTGTCTTTCTCCCCGCGCGGCCCCGCCGGCGCGCGCGCCACCCCTCCCCCTCGCCGTCTGCGGGCCGCTGCGGCGCGCGCGGGGCCGCCCCGTGTAAACACCGAGGTGCCCGCTCGGGCTGCGGCCGGGCCACGCCTCGCGATCGGGCGGCGCGTCACCCGTTGCTGGGCAGAGAACCTGGTATTTGCATCTCCCAATCGCTGGCTGCCGAAGCGGGGCGGGGCTCGGGCTGCCAGGCTGGGCGGTCTGGTGGCTGGGATTGGGGGTGTCGGATGAAGTCGGTTTCTTTTCTTAGGCTGGGGACTAGCGGGAGGGTGAGGGGACGCCGAGCAGGCTTCCCATCTGGCTCCCAAAGCCAGTCCCCGCCCCGCGTTGCCTTTGAAATTTTAGCTTACTTAGTGACACCTGCCGCCAGGTAGGACCTCGGCTCCCTCCTTTTTAGGGGGCGTCTTTTTGAACCGTCCCAGAACAGAAGGTGAGAGACGTAGGCTCAGGAAAGCTCCTTAAGGGGACAACCTCATCGTGTCATTGATGTAACCCCTGCCTAGTATCCAGCCACATAGGGGCTCAACAAATATTTTGGTTCCGATGAACCAAACCTCTTTCATATTTTTCTTCTCCTTTGAGGTACCACGCGAGTCCTGAGAAAGAAGGGCACATGACGCCCACTTTCCAGGTACGAAACACCAAAGATCTGCAGACTAGGACTCGTATCCTAGGCTTGCGGTCCCAGCTCTCTCTTCCCTGCTTAGCGCACGAAGGGGCCGGGACACCTCGCCTACCAACTGAGGGTCCTGAGTAGGGCGAACTTCTCGCTTTTCACCGTTCTTAGGCCAAGTTCGAATTTACGTGGGTACCCCATTCTCAGGTCCCACAACCACATTGCGGCCAGCCCGGTGCCAGACTGGGGCGCGATTGCCCCTCCCGAGTCGGGAGAAGCGTGCGCGGGCACGGGGGCGGAGCCCGGCCAAGGGGCGTGTACGAGGCGCACGCTCGAGGCGCGTGGCGGGGAGGGGCTGCGCGCTCCCATCTCACCACGTGTGAGCCCGCTCGGGCACTGCGGGGCGTGTGCTGCCCCTGGGGGAGGTCACCTTCAACGCACGCACGTGGGCCCGGCGATGCCCTGGGGCGCTGAAGCGTCGCTCCACGGAGTCAGGAGCTGGGAGGGGTCGGGGTCAGGGTCTGTAGGGTAGCATTTTGCTGGGGCATAGTGGGCAGTGTCCAGGCTGGAAGGTGCCTGTCTCAGGCTGTATATCTCACCCACCCCTGGGCGGGCAGGGGCTGAGAGCGCAGCCGGAAAGTCTGGGGTGGGGAGGAAGGGTCGGGGTGCGGCTCCGCAGATGCTGGGGGCGGGGTGATGCTCTGGGTGCCCGGGAGGGAAATTGGAGCTTCGGTGGCGGGAGGGGACGACTCTTAAAGGCGCAGGGCACTCGGAAGGAAAAGGCTCTGCTCCCAACCAAACTGTTCTTCCGGCCATTTATTGGAAGCTGAGGTCTGGCGATCCCCGAGTTTAAACCTTCACAGCGGTAGCCTGGACGGTTCAATGCTCGATGGAGTCAGGATTCCTGTATTCATATCCCGGTGCCTCCTTTTGCTTGTCCTTAAAATAGAAAAAAGCAGTTTCTTCCTCATGGCTGTTTTACAGATTAAATGGGATATATAGATATTAGAATTTCAAGTACTGGTCTCCTGAATAGTCCTCAAACACAGAAGGCTTGGACCAACCTCAGGGCCTTTGTACACGCTATCTCCTCAGCCTAGAAAATTCTTCACCCTCATCCCCACATGGCTGGTCCTTCTCATTCTAGCCTCAGTTCACACGGACTCTCCGGAGATAGCCTGCCCTGACTACTCTGCTGTTGCGCACCCATTCCCCTGTGTCTCAGGTACACAGAATTGTTGGTCTGTGACAATTTTATCATTGCCCATGATTGGTTCGGGTCATGGTTGTATATACTTATTTTTATATAATACAGTAAAACCTGGTGACATCAGCAGCCCAACACAAGAACTGGAACATGGATAATAACCTACCTTCCCCCATGAACTCCTTTCCCATCCCATCCCCTGCTTCCTCTCACCTGATGTAATGTCTATCCTAAACCTTCTCTTACACTTAAAAAAAGCTGAGCAGCTTTATTGAGATATAATTTATATACTAGACTATTTACCCACTTAAAATATATAATTAAATGAGATATTAAGTGAGCTATGTATCCATCACCACAATCAGTTTTAGAATATTTTCATCATTCCCCAAAGAAACTCTACTCATTAACTCCTCCATCTCCTCCTCTGCTGTAACCCCCTCTAGGCAACCATAATTCTACTTTCTGTCTCAATGGATTTGCTGCCCCATTTTACATTCCTATCAGCAGTGTATGAGGGTTTCAATGTCTCCTTTCTCTTTTTAAAATGTTTTCTTAAAAATACATTATCTTACCTTTAGCTTTAGCATAAAGGTATGCTATATGTAATGCAGGAGACCTGGGTTGGGAAGATCCCCTGGAGAAGGGAAAAGGCTACCCACTCCAGCATTCTGGCCTGGAGAATTCCATGGACTGTATAGGCCATGGGATCGCAAAGAGTCAGACCTGACTGAGCAACTTTCCCATGCTGTATGTAATACTCTGATATTTACTTTCTCATTATTATAGTGGTAAAATTAATCTAAATGATTGCACCTGTGTAGGGTTCATTCATTTTTCCACTGCATGGATGTACTACACTTTTTCTATCTAGTGTCCTATTCCTGGATATTTGTGTTATTGCCAGGTTTTTGGTCTTATGAAGAGTGTTCCTGTTAACAATCCTAAATGTGTTCCTGGTGTTCAAGTGCTGGAAGGTCTCCCAGGTATCTTATGGGCAGTGTGGTGGCTGCATCTGATATATATGAATGCTAAGTTTTACAAGATGATGTCAAATTTCCAAGCCGTACCAATTTACTTTTCCACCAACAACATAGAAGAGATCCTCTACATCTGGACATCTTGTCCAAAGTCTGGTATTGTTAGACTCTTTAATTTTTGCTTGCATTATTCTAACTCCTCATCCTTTCTCTTTGCTTCATACCACTCACCACATTTCAGAATATTTTATTTGTTCAATTGTTTTTTGCCCATCTTCCCTCCACCAGACTGCCAGCTCCAAGAGAGCAGAGATTTTTGTCTTTTGTTTCCTGCTCTGTCCCTAGGAGAGTGCCTGGCGCACAGTGGGTACTCAAAACATATTTATTAAATGAATCAAAATCAGTGGTCTAACATAAGTGTGCTCAGATTCCTCTGGGAGCCAAGGGAAGGAAGTGAAACTTTGAAAGCCAAACCCCAAAACTCCAGGCTGCCACTGAGATGTGGCACTGAGATGTGGTATTTATCTGTGCACACAGACTACCCTGAATTATTTCAAATAGGGGTCCCAGAGTCTAAACCTTGCAGGCCACAGGAGTTCAAGGTCGGGCTCACCACTGAACTGTTTAATCCAGACTGTGGCAAGTAGATGGTAAAATTCTCAGACGGGTTTCCCTGGTGGCTCAATGATAAGAATCTACCTGCCAGTGCGGAAGACATGGGTTTGATTCCTGTCTGGGAAGATCCCATGTGCTGAGGAGCAACTAAGTCTGTGCACCACAGCTATTGAGCCTGTGTTCCAGAGCCCGGGAACTGCACCTACTGAAGCCCCCAAGCCCTAGAGCCCATGCTCCATCAGAAGAAAAGCCACCACAGTGAGAAGCTCCAGCACTGCAACTGGATAGTTGTCCCTGCTCATGGCAACCAGAGAAGAGCCTGCAAACAGCAACGAAGATGCAGTACAGCCCCCCAAAAAATTATTCTTAAAAAAATCTTTAAAAAGATTCTCAGAGAGATGCTCACCACCACTGCCCCTCTAGTCCAGACCACCATCATCTCTTACGTGGTACCTGTCTAGCCTCCTTTCTGGTCCCTGAACCCAGCCTGTCTCCTTCCATTCCATTCTCCTCCCTGAAGCTAGAAGGATGTTTTTCAGTCACAAAACTGATTATGCGTCTTCCCTTCTTAAAACCCATGAGTGGTTTTCCCATTACTCTCAAGATAAACACCAGACTTTCACTAGGCCAAGCGTGCTCAGACCCCTGCTCACGTGACTCTCCTCTTTTGAGTTTCTTAGTCCTGAGTCACTATTTTTTTCTTTTTCTTGAGTCACTTTCAATTTGTGGAAAAGCCTGAGCTGACTCCCCACACAGGGTGCTATAAAGTCCATTCTCTCACCTTTCCAGCTCTCCTGCCTCTTGTCTGCCTCTTTAGAGCTCTCCTAACCCCATGTTCCCTTTCTTCATAGCACCAGTGACATGCCTAGCTTGTTTTATACCTAGATAATTAAAAAAAATTTTTTTTAAATAATTTATTTGGCTGTGCTGGGTCTTAGTTGCGGCACACGGGCTCTTCGTTGTGTGTGTGGGCTTTCTCTAGTTGTGGGAAGTGGGGACTCTTCTCTAGTTTGTGTGCTCAGGTTTGGGCTTTTATTTATTTATTTGTTGCCACTTTGTGGGCTCAATAGTTGAGGTGCATGTAGTTGCCCCATGGCATGTGAGATCTTAATTCCCTGACCAGGGATCAAACCCTGTCCCCTGTATTGCAAGATGTATCTTTTACCACTGGACCACAAGGCAAGTCCCAGAACAGATAATTGTTTAACACCCACCTTTGTTAAATGACAATATTTTCAATAAGTATGAAACACAATGAATAATACTAATGGTAATGGCCAGATAAGAAATGTGGATGGCGAAAATATTCCTTTATTGAACTTTGTATATGTAATCATGTCAGTAAAAGTAAATATTATAGTACAAAAAGGAAAAGAATATTTGATCCATACTTTCCAATCACTTTAATATATTTCCTTGTAAAGATAAAGAAAAAAAAAATACCCACATAGCAGTCTGTTGCAATAATTCCATCCCATTAATTACATTAACATTGAAAAACAAATAAGAAAATACTTTAAAAATAAGAATCAACTTTAATGTTAAATATATGATTCAAATTTGGTAAAACATAATTTTTCTAAATAATAATATTATATATAATACTATTTTACTAAATAATAAAATTTGCAGTTACCACACTCTGCAGTTCACTGTTTCACTGTTTTGAATTTTAAATACAAAAGCTTCAAGTGGTCACATAGAATGACAGAATTGAAGCAACTCAAGTTCTGGTTCTTCAGCTTCCTAATCACTGGGCTATCATTGTTTATTTTCAATCTATTGTTTAAACACAGCCATATGTTGTACCAAAGGGGCTAGAGACACAAGTACTCAGGAAGCAAGCTTGAACAATTCTGGACTGTTATGAACTTACTCTCAAAACTAACACGTATAACTGTGTCTGGCTTGGTGTGTGTTAGGGGCTGAATGTATAGCTGGGAGTGCTGGGATATAAATCCCTGGTGGGTGATAATGTCTGCTAGTGTACAAGTGATTAAAATATGCCAATTCGAAGCTTACAAATATATCAGTAGGACTCAGAACAACAACTTGATTTTCAGGGAGGAATGTCTTAATCAGTGACATGGTTTAGAATTGTGGGCACATGGTAATAATAAAATACAGACAGACATTCAATCAGTTTTATTGTTTTCACATTCTCTGCAGACAATACACCCTCTCATTGCCCGCAGGGTCCTACTTGGTACACCATGGTAGAGCAGGAGCTCCATGGGCCCAGAGGACCCACCTGATTTCCACTTTCCCCAGCACCTCGCACATCTTGGCACAGCACAGCCTCTCAATATCCATGCAATGAAAGGAGGAAGGAGCCAACTCGACTGTGGGCATGGCTGTCACAGCACCATGCAACTCTCCCCACCCTAACTGAGTCTAGTTCTAAAACATCAGTCTTTGAACTGGCATGGTCCTCAAAGACATTTCATAATAGAGGAAGCAATAAGAATAAGGGAATTCATTTTTCGATTCATCTAAATGTCTTCTCTAAAAAATTAAACAATTATGATCATGTGTGAATGTGTGTATACATTACAGGGCTCTTTTACTGACTAACGGGAAAGAACCGCACATGAAAGAACTGCACTGCTCTCGAGCACTTAAATATAGCTACTGCAAATTGAAATGTGCTTCAGTACAAAATTCTCACTGGTTTTCAAATAGCACAAAAAATGTACACTATTGCATTAATATTTTTGAGATGATAACATTTTGGATATATTAGGTTAAATCTAGTATATTAAAATTAATTTCATCTATTTATTTGTGGTTTTTCCTGGTTGCTCAGTGGTAAAGAATTTACTTGCCATCACAGTTGACACAGGTTCAATTCTTGGGTTGGGAAGATCCCCTTGGAGAAGGAAATGGCAAACCACTCCAGTATTCTTGCCTGGAAAATTCCATGGACAGAGGAGCTTGGTGGGTTACAGTTTGTGGGGTCACAAAAGAGTAGGATACGACTTACTAACTAAACAACAAAAGCTTTATTTATTTTACCTTTTAAAATGTGGTTTCTGGGGTCTTCCCTAGTGGTCCAGTTGTTAAGATTCCAGGCTGTCAGTGCAGAGGGTGTGGGTTCCATCCTTGGTCAAGGAACTAAGATTCCACATGCCACGTGGCATGGCCAAAAAAAAAAGATGAAATGTAGCTTCTGGAAAATTTAAAATAACACTTAGGGCTTGTATTATGTTTCTAATAGGCAGTACTAATACAGAAGATGGAGGTTTTCCTCATTTTTACTTGGAAAAATAAAAAGCTGGCAATCTTCTGTCCATCTCCAAATTTTAAAATAAGTAGTTTTTTTCAAGGGAGGGAGGATTTTATTTTATGTCATTTACTTCTCTGTGAAATCCCCAAAATATTAAAGATCCTGATGGAATTATGGGTTTCCAGTCCATGAGATATAGTTTGAAACTCAGAGAAGCACAAGGCAGAGAGGAAAGACCAGAACTGGGAACATGTTCATGTGGAGAAGAGGACAGCATCAGAGGCATTTCAGCAGCACTAATAGGACTGGTGAAATGGGGGAATAATCAGATTGGGAGAAGGAAGGGGAAGGAGGCTAGATGAGGAGCTGACTTTATTTGGATATCTGGCACACCCCATTGGTACACTTCCACACCTCCTAGAATATAATTCTTACTCCCACAACCTGACTCTGAAATTCATTAGATTTTTCCTTTGGAGGTGACCACATTTTTTTCTGGGGTCTTCCCTAGTGGTCCAGTTGTTAAGATTCCAGGCTCATGAAAGGGGATACTATTACTAATTATGCTGAAACAACAGAAATAAACTGAGAGTGCCTGGGTAAACTGGGAAATAAGTTATTCTCCTCTTGTTGGCTATATATAGAGGACTCCCATAGATGACTCAGAAGTCAAGCATGGACATACTGGGGCTTTAAACAATTAAAGCATCCAGGATCTGAAGTCAAACTTTGTTCAACATTATGAGACTTTACGAAGTTACTTCAACTCATGTGCCTCAGTTTTCGCATCTGCAAAATGGGAGAGCATAATAGTTCAGGACATGGGACATGGTAAACAGTCAATGAATTGTAACATGAGCAACAACCAAAATACTCTATTGTGTGTATTTCCTTTTTTAAAACAAGGCACAAAAAGATAAAATATAGAGATAGCAAAAAAGATCTAATGGTTGTCAGGGTTTGGGGGGAGAGAGGGTTGAATAGGTGAAGCACAGAGAAATTTTTAGGGTGGTAAAACTCTTCTATTAATATGTAGTATAACAGTGGATACAAGACCTTATGCATTTGTCAAAACCTATGGAACTATACAATAGAAAGAGCAAATCTTAATGCATTAAAAATTATAAAAAATAATTTAGAACATGGGGAGTATCCCAAAATGGAAAGCAGAATGTGACAAAGCAATCAAACTGTATCACAAACATATGAAACAACCCCACTAAAGGCAGGGGTGAGGTGGGGGTCGGGGGGTGGGGGAGGATCCTGACTTAAGTAATTTTAGAAATGAGCAGAGTCTGTAAAACTAAAAGCGAAAGAAAGTGTACAGAAAGTTGATAAGTTTTCCCACAGGGGTATGGGTTAACAATGCTGATACTGATATACATGTATACTTTTTAAGTAAATGGCTGGTGGATGGTGGGAGCCAGGTTTCTCATTGTTGGAGTGGGAATTTACGGATAAGAAACGGGAGGAGGCTAGAATGATTCATGTGGTAATAGATTAGAGTTGAAAATATAAATAGGACCTCATAACTAATAGCTTAATATAGATATAGATGGTTACATACAGAAATATTCACAGATACGTGTATGTACACAGGTTAGCATATATACATTTATTTCTTTGTTTTGTTAATTGGGAAGGCTTAAAAGAAACATCTGAGTAGCAATGAACACACTTAGGGTCGAAATCTTGGTTTCTAATACCATTCTCTAAAAAGAGGAATCTGGGCTTTTGAGAAACAGCTAATTTAGGACTGGGGCAGGGAATATATGAGATGAGTCTGAGGTAACATATACTACCAGAAAGTAAGTAAGTGCTCAACAACAACGAAAAGACACAAAGATGGGAATATATCAGAGGGACTCAGGAGTCAACTAAAAAGGCTCCCAAAGGCCAAATCTGGACCAATTTGAGCGACAAAATTAAGTAGTACTGGATTATAACCTAAAGTATGAAATAAACAGCTGTGAGTCCACTGATGTAAATAATGACTAAATGTAAATAATGAATAATAATAAATAATAATATAATAAATAATAATAAATATTGATATAATATAATAAAATAATATAATGATAATAAATAATAATAATAATGAATAAATAAAGGAAAAGAAACACACCTTCAGTGCAGAAAAATTTCAAATAACTGAAGTATAATAGATATTCCACACTCAAGGGGATAGAACATTCCTCCTTGCTAGTTCAGTTCAGTGGCTCAGTTGTGTCCAACTCTTTGCGACCCCATGAATCGCAGCGCGCCAGGCCTCCCTGTCCATGACCAACTCCCAGAGTTTACTCAAACCCATGTCCATCCAGTTGGTGATGCCATCCAACCATCTCATCCTCTGTCGTCCCCTTCTCTTCCTGCCCCTAATCCCGCCCAGCATCAGGGCTTTTTCCAGTGAGTCAACTCTTCACATCAGGTCGCCAAAGTTTTGGAGTTTCAGCTTCAGCATCAGTCCTTCCAATGAACACCCAGGCCTGATCTCCTTTAGGATGGACTGGTTGGATCTCCTTGCAGTCCAAGGGACTCTCAAGAGTCTTCTCCAACACCATAGTTCAAAAGCATCAATTTTTCCGTGCTCAGCTTTCTTTATAGTCCAACTCTCACATCCATACATGACCACTGGAAAAACCATAGCTTTAACTAGATGGACCTTTGTTGGCAAAGTAATGTCTCTGCTTTTTAATATGCTATCTAGATTGGTCATCACTTTCCTTCCAAGGAGTAAGTGTCTTTTAATTTCATGGCTGAAGTCATCATCTGCAGTGATTTTGCAGCCCCCCAAAATAAAATCTGACACTATTTTCACTGTCTCCCCATCTATTTCCCATGAAGTGATGGGACCAGATGCCATGATCTTAGTTTTCTGAATGTTGAGCCTTAAGTCAACTTTTTCACTCTCCTCTTTCACTTTCATCAAGAGGCTTTTTAGTTCCTCTTCACTTTCTGCCATAAGGGTGGTGTCATCTGCATATCCGAGGTTATTGATATTTCTACTGGCAATCTTGATTCCAGCTTGTGCTTCTTCCAGCCCAGCATTTCTCATGAAGTACTCTGCATCTAAGTTAAATAAGCAGGGTGACAATATACAGCCTTGATGTACTCCTTTTCCTATTTGGAAGCAGTCTGTTGTTCCATGTCTAGTTCTAACTGTTGCTTCCTGACCTGCATACAGGTTTCTCAAGAGGCAGGTCAGGCGGTCTGGTATTCCCATCTCTTTCAGAATTTTCCAATTTATTGTGATCCACACAGTTGAAGGCTTTGGCATAGTCCATAAAGCAGAAATAGATGTTTTTCTGGAACTCTCTTGCTTTTTCGATGATCCAGGGGATGTTGTGGGCTAAACATAGTTACTTTCTTCCAAAGAGGAGAGCAAGGAAAGGGGTAAAAGAAGAGTAACTTTAAAGTAGAAAAACCTAACAGACACTACCTTAGTCAGGGCATCAAGGTCAATATTGATTGTAATAAGTCCTGTTGATGTCTGACAAACGGCCACAGCCAAGAAGAATCTAAGGAGACATGAGATAAATGCAATCTGGCATCCTGAATGGGATCTCAGGATAGAAAAAGAACATTAAGTAAAAACTAAGGAAATTAGCATCAGCTGAACTTTAGCTATGAAATTTAGTTAATAATAATGCATCAATGTTGATTTATTAATGGTAACAAATACACCATATTAATATAAGTGAAAGTCGCTCAGTCGTGTCCCACTCTTTGAGGCCCCATGGACTATACAGCCCACGGAATTCTCCAGACCAGAGTACTGGAGTGGGTAGCCTTTCCCTTCTCCAGGGGATCTTCCCAACCTAAGGATGGAACCCAGGTCTCCCACATTGCAGGCGGATTCTTTACCAACTGAGCTATCAGGGAAGCCCATATTAATGTAAGATGTTGATAATAGAGGAAACAGGATGAGTAGAGGATATAGGAACTTTGTATTATCTCTTAACAATTTTTCTGTAAATCTGAAACTGTTCTCAAAGTTTGTTTTAAAAAAGATGGCATAAGGTTTTAGAAACACGTTTATATTATTTAGACTTTAGAGTGTTAATTTCACAGCCTGCCTTAAAAATGGATTTTCTTCAATGGATTAAAAGAAATATTTATTTATCCTACAGTTTCAGTATGTTTTGTCCAATAAAAGTCGAGTATCAATTGCTTAGGTCAATGTCTTGGAACTCAGTAACAAACCTCAGCGTCTTTCATTTGTATGCATTTGAAATACAAAGAAAGAAAGATGACTAGCTTCTTGATCATTTTAAATTAAATGAAAACACCTATAAAGAAAGAAATCCACATAGAGATGATATCAACCCCACTGCCTAAATTTTCATTGCCTGAAATTGTTTTAGTAGAGAACAACATATACTGTGTAATTGGAACAGTTTTGTTCTCCTTAAATAAAATAGCAGCCAAAGATTATCCAGGCTGCAACTGACAGAGGCGTTACTTCTACTTCCTTCTAATTTGGAGAATTCCTTCTTTTGAAAAATCGAGTCTTGTTGCTACATTGAATGTGGAGGGAGCCGGATCGAAGCTCACTGGTGGTGTCCCTAAGCGGAAGGCAGGACTCTAAGCCAAGAGACCTGCCCATTGGTGGGTTGCTGGGCAGCTGTGGGGCGGGGACGCCTGGGATGGAGCTCGTGGCCCATTGGCTGCGTCGCTGGAGGATGGTATAAAGGACCGCCAAGGCCTGTGCAGCCGGTTTCTACGGCAACGGAGGCTTGAAAGAGCCACTCAGATTTCGGCGTTCGTTCCCAACTCCCCCCTTCCGGAGGGGGATGGGCGTCCTGGATTTGAGGGCTGGTGGAGGAGGCGTGGGGGCTGGGAGTTAAGGGGACAGGGCCTTCTTCCGACCAAACCAACCTAGCCAAGCAGCATTTGAACTGGGTTCGAGAAACCTGGCCTGCGTACTAACTGGAAGAAAAAAAAAAAAATCAAACAGCCCGTTAAAGATGTAAGAGAAAAATGACGAATAATTTCATCCTCCCTTGACCTCTCATTGATAACATTCAGCATGTGAACGAACACAAAGCCTAGCAGAGTAGGAAAGCGATACTTAAGTAGGGAGGAAGGAAGAGGACAGAAGGAGGGAGGATCCCTGATGTGGGTGTGCAACGTGGCGTGAGACAAAGCGCCCTTCCTTTGGGGCGGAAAGTCCAAAGACAGACCCGAAGGGGTGTAAGAGCCTGGAGTTGGGGAGCTTGGAGGAGGGAGGGCTGACCGGCACACTGGAAGGACGGAGGGGGCGGCAAACAGGATCGTGACTAGGCTTTCGGGAGACCTGTCTGCAGTAAGACCCCCGGGTTCTCATTCCCGCTGGCCCTACCGCCTATCGGATGGCAATGCTTCGACTCTCCAGCTCCCAGTGTCTTTGTGTTTGGAAGGTGACAAACAGTACCCACTTCGTTAAGTCGGGGTCAGAACTGAGTTGAGCTAATGCCTGGCAACCTCTTAATATGGTCCCTGAAACACAGTAAACTGTAGTCACCAGCAGCTATCCTGTAATTGAAGAAGGGACTGGATTTGACTAAGTGGAGAGAATAGGAGGTTATCATTTCGTAGGTAACAAGGGAGGAGGAAAGAGCAGTGTGGAAATCTTACATAAGAAACCAGTTTGGATATCACCTAGAAAATCTTGGGAGATGAAAAAAAAAAAAGAATCATGGGAGATGATAGCCAGAGGACAAAAAGGAAAAAATAACGATGATAGCTACTGTTTACTGAGAACCTGGCACTCTGCCAAACCCTTTATATGAATTTTTATTTCAATTTCTTATCAGCCCTGATAAAGCAGTTACCATTAAATCCACTTTTCTGGTAAGGAAATGGCTTGTCTGAGCTAAGAAATGACACCACCGAACAGGGACATTTGTAGTGCCCAGGACAAATGTGTGACTGGAGGCCCACATACCATGTGTCTCTATAGTGAGAAGTGATCCATCAATTTAATGTGTTAAATATGGTATCTTCTCCTCCTTGTTGGATCTATTTTCACCACCACCTGGAAGGGCCAGGTTCAAGTTAGAATTCCAGGACCCTTGAAGATCAGAGCCGGGATGTGTCTGCCCAGGGCGGGCTGCCCACCGGATCCTGTTTCTAACCCTTGTCCTGCTACCTCCCACCCCATCAGCGAGGGACCCAGCATGCATGAGCAATCCCCCCAGCCCCCACATCCATCAGACTCTTACAAACAGCTCCTCTGAGACCTAAGCCTCAGGCTGCACTGCCCTCAGCTGAGATGAACCCAGGGATGAGGCCCACAGAGGCTCTAAATGAGTGTAGGGATATTTTGGAAGGGACTTCTGAGGCCTCAGAGAATGGTCTGGAAAAGGAGGGCACAGACTCTGGGTGGGCAGCTCCTCTTGTGCCCACAGTTTCCCACCCCATCCCCTGAGGAGGGGCAGGGCTCAGGGCCAGAGCTACTCTTGCCAGGGGTAAGGAAGTGTTTTGTTAAAGCTAGGCATTCACAATCCACTGGGCCTCACAGTGTGGGAGCCACGCAGGCTAAGTTTCAATGATATGCCTTCAGAGGAATGGGGAGAATGGTCTGACCTTCAGGCTGAAGGAAACCCTTACCAAAGGCAAGAAGACCAAAGGAGTGAATTGCTTTAAAAAAAAATTATTATTATTTTAAAATTGAAATGTAGTTGATTTATAGTGATTCAGATATACAGCAAAGAATTCAATTACATATATGTATATGGAAAACCTTTCAGATTCTTTTCCATTGTAGGTTATTATAAGTTATTGTTTACTACCCCTCATGCTGCACAGTAGGTCCTTGTTGTCTGTTTTATATATAGTAGTGTGTATTTGTTAATCTCAAAATTTGAATTTGCTTTTTAAAGATGAATGAATAAGCCCTTATTCAGTAGAGTCAGTAACAGGTGTGCTAAGGGATATTTTGAATGTCATGTACATAGAACAAGGAAGATTACAGACTACTGTATAGAACATAAACAAGGACCTACTGCACAGGGAAGTACATTCAGTATCTTATAATAACCTATAATGGAAAATAATCTGAAAAAGAATATACGTATATGTAAAACTAAAGTCATTTTGCTGTACAACTGAAACTAACAACACTGTAAATCAACTATACTTCAATTTAATAAAAGAAAAAAAAGGATAAGGAGGTACATATCCTGGTCTGTAACTGTAGCTATGTAATCTCTAGATTATCCATGCAATAAATATTTATTGGGCTTTTACTATATGCCAGGTACAGTACACAATGTTGGAACTAAAACCAAGGGCAAAAAAAAGTCATGTTCTTTGCCCTCTGGGAACTCAACGCAGATATTAATCAAACCACAGCGTAAATAAACATATTGTACCTGCAGTGACCACAAAAAGGAGGGGAGAGTGTAAGAGAGTTTGGTCTAGGTTAGGGAAGGCTGTTGTTAGCAAGTGGCATTAGAGCTGAGCACCAGGGAAGGCAAAGGGTTAACCATGGGTCTAGAAGGGTGAATTCCTGGAATGATTGTCCGGAACCCAGCCAAGGGGAGCGGGGGAGGCCCAGAGGAGGCTGGGCAGCCAGGCAAGGCCTGTGGCACCCCCCAACACAGGACACAGTCTTTGAAGTTCCTTAAGCTGGGCCTTACAGTGATCAAATTTTACCTGGGGGACAGTTTTCCTGGGTGGAAGGAAGCGAAGCTTGGAAGTAGGGAGACCAGTGAGTCAGCTGCTCTAGAGTCTTAAACTTTCATATCAAAATGTCTTATTTTTAAAGTGAGAGAAAATGGACTCCTGTTTCTAAGGAGTCCACAGGAATTTCAAGTCTTGTGTTGCCTTTTGCATTTTGTTAATTTTTTTTTTTTTTTGCCAGCGATAATACATGAAATAGAAACAACCCCCCACAGTCCCTACCAGGGATATATTGTGGAAAATGTTTTCCTTCCATCCCAAATCCTAAATAGCAGGTTCTTCTCAGAAGCTACAATAGTTATCAATTTCACTAATATCCTTCCGGTTATTCTATACATAAATAAGCATGTGTATATATTTATTCCATCATTTTAACATGTAATATGTATATCAGTTATCATATTGTACACTTTAAATAACTTACAATTTTGTCAATTATACCTCAACAAAGCTGAAAAAAGTAAAATTGAAATGTAAACAGAAGCACACCATATCTTGCTTTGTTCACTTTAAAGTGTGTCTTAGGTGGTTTTTAATAGCTGTTCCTTTTAACAACTTCATAGTGTTACACTATTTGAATGTACCATAGCCTATCTAATTACTATTGATAGGTAATTGATAATCAGGGTGTTTCCAGTCCTTGGTACCCCAAGTAATGCATCAGTGAACATCATGATACATAACATCTTTGTGTCCAAGTTTAGCTATAGATTCATCTTCTATAAATGACTGTTATGTTAAAGATTATGTGAATTTAAAGTTTTATAGTGCCAAACAAACTGCTTTCCAAAGATGTTGGTCCATGTTTTATTTTACAACTCCACAAAGTTTGCATTCTCCTCCATAATGTATCTGTTTACTTTCGCAAAACATATCCTCCCCCAAATATTCTTAGTCACGCTGACAAGCCAGCAAGTGGTGCTGTATGGATCCGCTGGCTTTGCCCAAGGCTAATCCTCTCTTGGAACTCTACCTTCAACTTGGTTTGATGAGACCCCTGGTCACCCTTAGCTTCCTCCCGTACCACTCCATACTTAACTCCTGGTAGCTCTTTGTCAGTCATACCTGGAGTTGACAAAGAGTAAGGTAATGGGCACTCTGGCTGAGAACAAGGTTCCAAAGGGGCCCGGAAGCCTTTTGGAAAAGGAGTTCTATGCTAGGCTGACTCTAAGAGCAACAGGGTAGAGCGCTAGACTGCATTATAGGAAGATTATTAGTTCCTTAGTCCACCTCTTTCTCACAATACTCTAAAATGCCTTCACCAATGACCTCTATGTTATTCAATCCAATGGGCACCCATTCAATCAATCTGTGGGTCATGTAAGCATTTATAAAAGAATGAAGCAATAAAAAATATGAGTGCACCGCCACCCACAGAGATAATATTATTTCTTTCTATATACAAACTTTTTCACTTATATGTAAGTATACACATGTATAAGTTGGATGGCTGCAATGTAAAATGCATGTCCTGTGGAATGTGGGTAGAGTTTGAAAATCATTGCTATAGGACACTTGTGTTTATTTCTCAACCCGGAGATCTTGCTAGAATTTAAGACCTATGGATATTGAACCACACGTTCCACACCTCTTAGACATCCTCTACAGAGACCTCAAGCTCAACAAACCAAAATCAGACTCAAGACCTTCATCCGAAACTTGGATTTTCTCCTCTGTTCTCCATCTCAGGGAATGGCCTCACTATCTATCCAAGTGCAGAGGCTGTATGCTTGGGTGTCATCCTTGATACTTATTTCTCCTCCAGCCCATGTCTAAGTCTTGTTGACTTAACAACTTCTAGAAATCTCTTTATCCTGCCTGCTTTTCTCTGTTTGCATCATCCGGGTCCAAGGTACCCTGATCTGTCACCTTGGTGGACTTTTTTACACTTGGGCTTCCCTCTGTCCCATTCTCTACAAAGTATCCTGGATGGTCTTTTAAAAATATGACCCTGAACATGTCACTTCCTTGTTCAAGAATCTTTCAATGGCACCTCATCATTCTTAGACTCAAATTCTAAATGTGGCTGACCAGACCTCCCCAAGAGATCTGCAGTCTTATTTTGCACCATCACCCCCTGCCCCCTCTCTGCATTATTGCCACACTGGTTGTGCCAGGTGTGGTTGGTTAGCAGATAGCTCCCATTCCTGCTATTTATGTGCCTTCTGTGCTACACGTGCTGGGAAGCGAAAGCATTTCCTGATTCCACTGAAGCTAGGGCTCCAACAATTAGGTACGCTAGCATGAGGTTTAGAAGGTGGAAATAGGCAGAAGTCAAACAATGTTGGCTGTTTTTGCCTGGAAGTAAGGATGTGGAGACTCTAGGATATGGTTTCTGGCTTCAAGTCTTGACATTTCACTGCTCTAGTAGTAGCACTTGGCAGTGACGTCTTGTCCTTGGGTAGCAGCTTTTCAGTCTTTTCAGTGATGGCCTCCTGGCTCCTTTCTGTGAGAGGCAGTAGCTCCCCTGGTAGGTCAGTTCTGTGGTGTTATAGGAATCCTTCCTAATATCCAGCCCAGAGCCCATCACTTTCCTCAGTGCCTAGAGTGGTGTGTGTCTAAACACTGGACTTCATTTGATTTCTAGAATCTGCCATGCCTCCTTCCACTATAAGCTTGTCATACTTGTCATCCTAATGGAAACCTAGGCTCATACCCTTATGCCACTTAATCTCCAACCCCATCTCTCAATTAACTCCTTATATAGTCTTTTGATCTCAGTTCAAACATTTTGTCTGGGAAGGTATCCCTCATCCCCAAGAACAGATCAATATTCCTTATTAAACATATCACTCTGTATGTTTCTTTCAGTGTATAATTACATATTATAACTATATTTGCAGGACTCTAGAATTCAGCCCCGAAGGACTTGACTAGTTTGCTGTAATCCATTGCCTTGAAAGAGTTGGTGTGTTAAATGAACAGAATGAAGGAGGCCAGACTGGACGGTGTTAGGACAAAATCAAGCCTCTTCTAACACTGACAAGCCCTGTGTCACTTCCTCTGGGCCTTTTCCCAACCACATCTTCCTGCGACTCTCCAGCCAGCCTGAACACACCTTGTGTTCTAGTCTCCAGGTCTTTGCATAGACTGCTTCTGTTGCCTGAATCTCTCTTCCTTCTTCACTTGACTCTTCTTCATCTTGCAGGTTTCAGTCCAGACATCATCATGTCTTCTGCCAGACCTGTCCCTGAGGCAACTCTATACTCTTTTGGAACATTAAAAAATACTTCATATTATTTTAAAAATTGCTTATTTCTTATCTGTAGCTCCCTCTGCAAGTGCACTGTCTTATTCACAGGTGTATAAAAGCACCTTGTTTGGGGCCTTGCGCTAATGGCCTTCAGTACTGTTGCAAGAAATGAATGTCAGCTAGCCCATCAGCCTCAGTCTGGGGATCTGGACATCCTCCCCAGGAGCCCATGAACAGTGAGGGATTGTTATTTTGGGGACTGTTAGATCAGGAGAGGAAGTCGGGGGAGGTTTGTTCTGTTCCAGCCCATGGCCCAGTCCAGGCGGGAGGCCCTGGAGCAGATCCTGGTGGGGGGTGGAGGGGAGAGCATGGGCAGGGAAACAGTTTGTTCCTCTGCTCCCTCCAGTTAGCAGTTAGCGGGGAGGGGCAGAGAGGGAAGATTCCTTCCAAGGAGACTCCTTGGCCCAGAGCCTGCTAGGAGGAAGGGGGAGGGGACTATGATGAATGCAGGCTTTTACCCCCAACAGGCCTCCAGCACTGTGAGGGAGGGAAACCTGTGGCAGAGTAGAAGAGAGGGGAGAGAGAGGACAGAGGGAGGGAGGGATGGAGGAGGGAAGAGTGTTTGCCTTGGGAGAAAGGAAGGGAAAGAAGGGCTGAGCTGGCTCTGAAACGCATGATTCCCAAAAGCCATCCAGGCCTCAACTACACCAGATCAGCTCTGGAAATACCCTCAAATCACTGAGTCCGAGAATCAATACACTGGGAAAGTTAATTCTTAGGATCAGATCATCTCATCATCTCAGAGACAGAAATTCCTTCAGAAGGTTGTGTCTAGAGTCTCCAGGGAGGCTTGGAGGAGTTCTATGGGAAGTTTCCTGGACTTTCTTCCTCCCTTATAGCTGGAAGAGACAGGATTTTATTTTTAAGCCCATGAACAATCTGTATCGAATTCAGTACAACTACAATAACTGTAAGATGATGAAACTGACACCTTACCTTGTCTATCCCACTGGTTTGTAACCTCCAGAGGGCAGAGTCCCCCTCATTCCTGTTAGTACTATTCAGAACTGTGGTCTCAAACGTGGCTGCCCATCAAGAGTTGCTTGGGGTGCTTATTAAATATATTTCCACTCACTCCTGATTCTGATCAGGAAATCAGAATTTTTGATTCTGATTCCTTGGAGCTGAGTTAAGACTTAACATTTTAGTTTCATATACTAAGTGATTCTGATGCAGAGGTTTAGGTAACAACTCCCAAGGGCCTGGGACAACATTTGTTGTTGTTCAGTCACAGCACACCAGGCACCTCTGTCCTTCACTCTCTCCTGGAGCTCTCTCAAATTATTGTTCATTGAGTC
The DNA here is from genome assembly GCF_963930625.1 of Muntiacus reevesi. Classification (NCBI taxonomy): domain Eukaryota; kingdom Metazoa; phylum Chordata; class Mammalia; order Artiodactyla; family Cervidae; genus Muntiacus; species Muntiacus reevesi. Next base: position 59,072,707 of record NC_089250.1, read on the forward strand.
ATTGATGCTATCTAACCATGTCATCCTCTGCTGCCTCCTTCTCCTTTTGCCTTCAGTCTTTCTCAGCATCAGGGGACAACACAGTAGGTGTAAAATGTTGCCTGTGGAGCTGGACATCTGTTTGCAAGGTAAACAAATGGTGTGTGGCAAGCCTTGGTTGAACTAGGGTCTGTGAACCTATGCAGTCAACATTTTGAAAGGAAATAGTGCAGCAGCATTAGCAATACAAAAGATAAATATTTATTCAGAACAAAACTTTAAACAATCGATTTTACATTCTAAGCCACAAGGAAATAGCAAAACATAAAGGAAAGACAAAAACTGTAAGAAAAGCAGTGTACTGTCTTTTCTACTTTAACTCGGTAACACTTAGTAGACCCAATGCCCTCTCACTTGGCCTATTTAACCAAGTACATTTTAGAGTTAACAGCTCACTTAGAATTCCATTTTCTCCTGTGAGCCAGAAGGTTGCAGATGAGCTCCAGTTAGCTGCTTCTCTAGGGGCTCTAGCTACTGAGGCTAAGGTGCAAATGTAAACCTTTCTTTACTCAGGAGGGCTTCTACTTCTCACTGATGGCTGGGGAGGGGAAAGGTCACAAAGACCTGGGCCACTTTAGTCCAGATGTGGTACCCCGGGCATCAGAGTGCACCCTGGATTGTGTTCCTTTGTCCCTTCCATATCTCCCAAGAGTTCTGAAGCCCCTACCAAATCTTCTGCTTTGTCCCCCAGATGATGTCTTAGCATTTCCCTGGGCTCATTATTCTGGAAAGAGCAGACTTTCTGGGCCCTCAAGTGTTGAGGAATATGTTGTGAAGTGTGAGAGGTAGTGGAATGAGCACCAGGCTTGGGGTCAGGGAACTCTACTCTAGGCTAGCTCTGGCACCAGACAGCTCTGTGATTTCGACCCACTCATCTAACCTCTCTGGTACTTTTTCATCTGTTGGAAAACCAGGGGATTGGTCTTAACCAACTTTTAGGTCCTTTCCAGCAGGAAAACTAGATTCCATGATTCTGTGAGAATGGCTTCTGAGCCACTGAAAGCGCTGTCACAAAGTCCATGCATTCTAATGCCATAGGAGAGGCCCGTGGCCACCATTCAGAGCTTATTGACTCAGGTTACATACACTTCTAACAACACTGGTTTCACAAAATTCTCAGACCACACAGATTAGAAGCAGCAAATTAAAAGGGGACGGGATGAACTGCAAAAGATAAACACCCTGACAGAAGCCAGAGTCAAGGATGTTCTCAATTCAATAAACACTGATGGAGTGCCTACCATGTGCTGGGCCCCTGCCTAGCACTGGGGCATAAAGATGAGCAAGGCAGCTCCAAAGGTAAAAACCAAGGGAGAAGACACGGCGTAGGAAGTAAAAAAGTACCAGGAAAAAAAAAAAAAAAAAGGTCTCCGAATACAAAAATGAAAATAAAATGTAAAAAAGGGCAGGGCAACATATCTGCACACTACAGTTCTCGGTAGTCATTGCTGATGACAGAGTCACCAAATTCAGGAAAGGCCAAAAGGAGTAAACTCGATTTAGGAAGGCAGAGTGAGATGTCTCTTGTAGGTTTAAGATCTCCTTCAAAAAACTATAAAAAATGGTTTAAAAAAAAGTTTTGGCACTTAAGAGGGGTAAGCTGGCTCTGTGTTCACCCTGGTTGGAAGGCGGGTGTTCAGTGCCCGGCCACGCCGGTTAGCTGAGCTCCCACGGAATTGTGAACCGCTTTGGGACACTGGGCAAAGGCGTGTCCTCGCTTGCCACAGAGGTTACACACGATGCCCTTCCGGCAGTAAGGGCTCAGGTGCCCCTCCTCCCCGCACCTGAAGCACCTGTCCTGTGTGCAGCTGCCGCTCATGTGGGTCCGGGAACCACATTTAAAGCACGTCTTGGGCTGCCCCTTGTACCAGCTGTAGCCCCTCTCGGCCCCCAGGAAAAAGGCTCCCGGCAGGTGCCTGACTCCTCCCTCCCCCTGGCGCAGCTCGATCTCGCACTTGTACTCCCCGGTCCAGATCCCAAACCTGTCGGTCACTTTCACGGGCACGGCCAGCACATCGCAGTGGCGTTTGAGCCAGGTCACGATGTCCTCCACGTCCACCGTCTCGTTCCGGAAGAGAATGAAGAGCGTCTTCAAGCTGGACTTGCTCCGCCCCAGCACCACGAAGTTCTCCCAGCAGTCCTCCTGCTCGCGTTTCTCCTCGTAGACGCGCAGGAACAGGGCTAGCTTCTCCGCCGAACGGAAGCTCACGTCGAACTCGCGGCTGCCTGGGATCTGAATGACCGCGTAGATGTCGCTCGGGTCCATGCCGATGGAGCGCAAGATGAGAGCGCCCACTACGAAGTCCCTGGTTGGGCAGGCGCCCTCGTCTCCCTGGAAACAGATGCGCACGAGGAAGCGGCCCTTACCCGGGCCTGCAGCGGGGCCAGCCGCCGTAGCCTGCTCGTCGAGGGGGGGCCGGTCGGCTGCGTCCTCGGCCGCGTCGGGCCTCGCCGGGGTCGCCATGGCTGCCGCCTCAGCCTTCTTCCTCCTGCCCGCCTCGGCTGCACCCTTTTTCTTGCGGGAGTCCGCCGCCTCTCCGGCTGGGTCTCTCCGGCGGCCCTTCGGGTCCCCGCGGCCTGCTGGGGGGAAGTCGCCGAGATTCGGCGCCGCCAGACCCGCGGGAGCGCCGAGCCCGCCTCCCGCGCCGCTGCCGCTCTCTTCCTCCCGCCGCGGCGGCCGCGACTCACGAAACTCGCCTTTCTTTTCGGCCAGGTTCTTCACCACTTGGGCCCAGCCCATCTTCTCGCGGCCGCCCTCGGCCTCCTCGGCTCTGGTCGACGGGCGCGCGGGGCCCAGGAGCTGCGGCCGCCCCCGCTTCCTCTCCTCCTCCGCGCCGCCGCCGGTGGCCATTTTACCTCCTTCCCAGCATCCTCCACTCGCTCCCGCAGCCAAAGTGCGCCCATCGCGCGCGCCCGCCCGCCCGGGGCTGTGGGGGTTTGGGCTTTTTTTTTTTGAAATTCGATGCTTCTCTTCCCCGCCCCTCCAAAGTATTTACTTGAGGCTCTCGGGCGGCCTGCGGCTGCGGGCCGGGAACCCCCTGGTAAAGGCCGGACCGCGTTTCCGCTGGTGCTCGCTCCAACCCCACCTCCTCGGCTCCGAAGCAGGATGGGGCTCTTGGAGCGCGTCCCTGGCCGTCGCGAGGGTTTGGCAGCTTTGCCCTCGCTCTCGAGGATTTGGTGTTTCGCAAGCGGTCCTCGATGATTTCATTCAAGTGGGTTTGCTAACGGCCCACAGTCCGAAGGCGGGACAGAGTTGAGGAAGATTTCGCCCATTTTGTTTTCATTTTTGTACCTTTTCTATTAAAAAAAAAAAAACAAAAACAAAAGTTAGCTCTCCCTCCTCCCAAAGCAGATCACAATGCATAATTTTTGCAACACTGGATTATGGACATTTTCAAACACGAAGAAAGTAGAATTTTGCGGCGAACATTTTACGTTTAACATTTAAACGTTTAACTTTCTACCATTAAAATTTTGCTATTCCTTATCACACTACGCCTCTATCCGTCACTCATTTTTTGAGACACTCCCAAGTAAGTCACATTGCATTTTTTTTAAAAAAGACCTCCATCATATTCGTAATGGCAATTATATTGAGGGCTTAAGTGTCCAATATTGTTCTAAGCACATTGCAAGCTTTATCACATGGAACCTTCCAAAACGGTATTATAATTACACCCATTTTATAGGAAGCAGGGGCTTGGAGATAGGAGTTAAATCACTTGGCCAAGTGGCAGAGTTAACAGGCAGCCCCACTCGAAGGTGGCTTGTATTTCTTCCACTTTTTTGCTTCTGACATTAAGGGAAAAGGACTCTTTCGATTATACTCCCTAGAAAACCTCCTTCATACAGATTCCCTAACTAAAGCAAGCACTGGACACAATCTGTTATTCCTCCCTGTTCTGTCTCATCTCGTATTTGGAAGCAGTGATAAAATTTGAGAGCTTGAAGGCAATGGGTTTAATATCTTTTGTCATCTTGTTTTCTTTACCATAACTGCTTGTATTTCAGGGTGTTTCAGTGATCTTTCTGGGTTTAGTGAAAGAAAAGATGATTTGTGGAGTCAGGGAGACCCTAGTTTGTATCTGACTGCTTCCAATCTCAGCTTTGTCACCTGGGGACAGTGATCTTGCTTTTCATAGCTCAATTTGCTCATTCATAGCAAAGGGTATATTAATATCTACTCTCAGAGGACTAAAGCGGGGTTTCTAGAAGATAATCTGTGTCAAAGAGGTTAGTTCACAGTGGGTTTCCAGAAAAGGTTATTCTTCCTTTCTGCCAGTATTGGATTCTTTCCTATTTCTCTTGCAGTTCTACTTAGCATCTGAGAATCCCTGTGAGTTCTTTAAGAGCGTTCCCTTTACTCCACTTCCAGTATTGGTCTCAGGAAGCCAGCATCTCCAATTCTTGTGCTATTTGGACCTTCCAATTCCTTCAGTTTATAACTCCTGACCTGATTTCCTCCATCCCTTCTCTGCCCCAAATGCCTAGGATCATACCTATTGGGGTCATTAAACGGAAGTATCGAAATCTTAGATTCACACACTCCACTCTTTTATTCTTTTTGCTCGCCTGCTCATATCTTTTTCATAGTGAGGATATTTACGTAACCAAACAGAACCTATGTATTTTTTGGATGTGGATCATTAAAAAAAAAAAAGACTATTGAATCTGTTACAACACTTTGTCTTTAGTGTTTGGTTTTTTGGCCTCGAGGCATGTGGGATCTTAGCTTCCCTCTCAGGGATCAGACCCTGCAGCCAAAGGATTAGAAGGTGAAGTCTTAACCGCTGGACTTCCAGCAAGGTCCTAGAACCTATTCCTTTTTAATAATTTCTTTTGTTCCTCTTACCCTAACTCTACACCCCAGGTACCTAGCACACAATCATTTATCTACAAGGCAGGTACTTTAAATAAAGAAATGGGGGAGTTGGAGTCTTATCTGAAGGGGCAGTTGATAGTCAACTCCAGCTAATTACTGCTCCCACTGTGGCCAGATCTTCCTGTTTTTAAAGTGAAGCCTAACTCTAGTTTCTTTTTTTAAATGGGAAACATTCTTCCTTCTCTTTTTTCTTTGAGGTTGTCTCAGCTATATTTGGATCCTCTGTATAAATTTTAGAACCAGCTTAGTAAATTCCAGGAAACCACTTTTGGGAATTTTAATTGGGTTTACATTGGATTTATACAGAATTGCCATATTATAATACTGAGTCTCCCCATTTATGACCCTCCAGGATTCCTCATTTATGTAAGTCTTATTTTATGAATTTCAATAGCAATTTATGGTTTTCTTCATAAAGATCTTGTATAATTTCAGGAGGGATTTATTCCAAGGCACCTTGGTTGCTATTGTAAATGGTATCTTTGGAAATCAGATATTTGATGTTGGTGTTTAAAGGAAACATATTTGAATTTTTTTGTATTGAACTCATATCTGCCAACAATACTGAAATCATAAGGTTTCCAGTGGCTTTTAGAATCAATTTCCTTTTCTTTGTTGACAGTCATATTGTCTGTAAATAACGAACATCTTTCTGTTCAGATCTTAACACTTTTTCTTGTTTTACTGTACTAGACAGGATCCCTCATGGAATCAACATATATTGGGCATTTTTGTTTTGTTTCTGACTACTAAGAGATCTGTCTGTATTTTGGAAAGATTTGATCTGTGGACTGGGGTCTGGCTACTTCTCAGTTTTACTAACCATATCTTCTTCTGTCATAAGATTTTGTTGGTATGGGTATGGCCATTCTTTCCATCAATGCATCATCAACTTTCGCAGATCCAAGTTTTCTCTATTCTCTTTTGGTCATTTTTAGTTTTTTTCTTGATGATCACTATCTGCACTGTGAATTGGATAAAAGACTAAACATTTATATTGATTTCTCACTGAATTTGTTAAAGAATTGTCAACCATTCCCCTCAGAACTGCTCCAGCAGTCAGCTTGGTCTGACTGTAGACCAATCAGTCAGAGATTACTGAAGATTATAGAGATCGCTGAACCAGAAGCTGTGGGGCCAGGCAGGTATCCTGTGAGCAAAGCAGTCCAGATGGGCCCCAAGGCCGTCTGAAGAGGGCAGCCTTTACTCATTCCTGGCAGATTATTGCCAGAGAGGGTTATTAGAATTGGTAAGTTTGGCATCTCAGTCTGCATTTTTTTTTTTTCTCAGTCTGGATTTTAACGGACAGAGTTTTGGAATTTACACGATTATTAAAAGGCTAGTTAGGAGACTGGGTGGGGGGGAGGTGTGGTTTGAGATAGCCTTTGAAAAAAGAAGCAGGTTTTGGAGAACAAGAGAGAAAAAAAATCTGTGACTTAGAATTACTGTTCCTATGCACAGATGAGGAAACTAGGCTCAGTCACGGAAGTGAATTGCCCAATGTCACAAAGCTTGTAGTAGTTTGAGTGAGTGATAGTCGCTCAGTTGTGTCCAACTCTTTGTGATTCCATGGACTGTACCCTGCCAGGTTCCTCTGTCCATGGAATTCTCCAGGCAAGAACACTGGAGTGGGTTACCATTTCCTTCTCCAGGGGATCTTCCCAACCGGGGCACTGAACACGGGTTTTCTGCATTGCAGACAGATTCTTTACCATCTGAACCTCCAGGGAAGCCTACTATTAAGAGACGCTTATAAGTATAAACACAAGGAGGCCAGGAGTGCTGCAGTCCATGGACTCTCAAAGAGTTGGACACGACTGAGTGACTGAACTGAAGTATAAACACAGGTCAAAACAAAAACAAAAACAAAAACAAGTCATCTTAAAAAGTATCAGCAGATACATGCTTAACTTTATCTTATAATCTATAGATATGGAATGAATCCATACTCCTTTCCCAAAGGAATGCCTGACAGGAGTAGCAATAAAGTTGTAAGTGATAATGACAATCATCAATCAGATGTAATAATTCAGATGAAGCTTATCTCTCTCGAAGCAAGTGTGCAAGTGGTCGGGAAGGAAATACAATGTGCTTTTAACTTTGTATGAAAAATAATGCTCAGTTCCATGTTGTTTAACATAGTGCTGTTTTTCGATTGTCAAAATTTGTGCCATCAACTATATAAGATCCAAAGCCACATACTGACAAGAAAGGCTGTTAAAATTTATTTAGTTAGACACATTGAATTACTACTGCTGTTTGGAGTCTGTTTCTGAAGACTTTCCATTATAGGTTAGTATAATTTTTTTCAGGTAAAAAACTTGGTTTCAACACTTATAGTCCTAAAAGTATTTCCCCTGGGATTTTTTCCACATAGAGAAGTTATCCATATAATTATTTTTAAACAGTCTTCCTAGCTTTGGGAAGACTTTGCCCTCCCTCCAACACACACACACACACACACACACACACACACACACACACGCGTGTGCGCGCGCGCGCGTGCACATAACCAAATCAGCTGTAAAGTACAACATGCAGAAATGACTGTCGGCCTCCTGTGAGGACACTGAATGCCATCTATCCCAAAGGTCAGTCAGCAATCTGCATGTGTTCCTGAGGAGAAATCAATTGAGTCCCTCCGCTGTTGTGACTTCTCCAAAGACAGCCCTTCCCATAACAGTTGTTCTGGACTTTATCCACCACGCTCATCTCATCTGCATTTCAGTGCTTCCTCCCACTCACCAGTCAATCCAAGAGTTCTTCAGAGGGACTTCCCTAGTGGTCCAATGGCTAAAACTCTGCGCTCCCAGTATAGGGGGCCCGGATTCCATCCCTGGTCAGGGAACTAGATCCCACATGCTGCAACTAAAGATCCTGTGTGCTGTAATTAAGACCCTAACACCCACTGCTGACAAAAATTAAAAAAAAAAAAAGAATTCCCGGGAATTGTTGGGAATATTGATTGCATTTTACTTCGAAAGTCTTTCATCTGCTTCAAAGTTATTGTGAAGATTAAATAATCTGCTATGTCTAAATGTCTGGTACAATGCATTGTGAACTCCCAAAGTTTTCCAGATGTGAAGCTGATCACAGCAACCCCACACCATGCATAAGGTGAGCCCCACCCCAGGGCTCGAAAGGTAAGGGAATACCTACTCTCCAGTAAGAATGCCTGGCCTTGTTGAGCCATTTAGGACTTTGTCTTTTAGCCAAGAATAATGTTGTAACAAATCCAACTAGCATTCCTATTGCAGCATCAGTACCAAGGAGAATTCCACCTTTAACCAGGAAAAGCCAGTCATCAGTGGATACTAGAGCCTCGAGCTGGCAGGACAGCTCTGCGACCCCAGTGCCTTCTGTCTCCATGTTTATCTAGTCTCCTTTCCTTTAAGGGCATGACCAAAAACTGCACATGTTTCTTCTGCTCACATTTGCCAAAACCTAATCACATGGCCTCATGTAGCTACAAGGGAGGTTGGGAAATGAGATCTTTATTTTTATTTATTTATGTTTTCTTTATTATTTATTTATTGAAGTATAGTTAATTTACAATATTGTGTGCTTTTTGCCGTAGCAGTCTCTTCTGTTGACCACAGTGTGCAGTGCTATTTAAAACACTTTCCTGTGATTTCTAAGAGGGGGAGAAGGTTGGGAGCTCTGGCCTAGTGTTCACTCTCTCTTTTTTAAAAATAGATTTTTCAACATATAGAATGATAGGTTTAAACAATTTTATTTCTTTTATTTATTTATTTTGGCTGTGTTGGGTCTTAGTTACAAGATGCAAGATCTTTTGTTGTGGTGCGTGGAGTCTTTAGTTGTGTTATGCAGGCTCCAGAGCATGCAGGCTTCAGTAGTTGCTGCACGTAGGCATCTCTAGTTGCAGCTTGTGGGTTGTCTAATTGCTCCTTGGCATGTGGGATCTTAGTTCCCTGACTAGGGAGCGAACCCACTTCTCCTGCATTGCAAGGCAGGTTCTTAATTGCTGGATCACCAAACCTTGTGTTCTATGGAAACATTTCCCTATTGAAATGTGACTGATTTCAAATTATTTGCTCCTTCCAAGTTATTTTTTTAAACAGGAAGGCACTTTTAAATCTGTGCTCTACCTAGCAAATCTGAGGTGTGGAGAGAGAACTGGAGTGGGGTAAGGGTGGGAGCTGGTACTTGTAGTCTTGGAGTGAGGGGGAAAGTGGGGTGTTTGTATGGGTGGTGGTGGGAGTAAGCAGTCTGACTCGACATTACTTTGAAGGTATTGCTGACAGATTTGGATGTGGGAGGAGAGATGAGTCAAAAGATGAGTTAAGAATGACTCCAGGGGAATTCCCTGGCAGTTCAGTGGTTAGAGCTCTGCACTTTGAGTACAGGCTACAGGCCTTCCTGGGTGTGGCAAAAAAAAAAAAAAAAAAAGACTCCAGGAAGAGAGTTGCCACTTTGAGTTGGTTCTGGGGAAATATTGAGTGTTAGTTGCCTCTCAGGTACCCAAATGGAGATGCTAAGTAGGCAGTTGGATGTATGTGACTGGAAGAAGATGGGGAAGCTGGAGATGTGAGTCTAGGAGGCATCTGGGTAAAGATCGCATCTGAAGTCACAAAGCTGAAAAGGAGTACGAATGGAGAGAAAAAACGAGAGGGCTGAGTCTGAGTCCTGGGGCAACCTGGGAGTAAAGGGTGAAAAGGAGAAACGAGGAAAAGAGAAGAAAAGGAGGTGGGGAGCAGCACTAGAGAGTGGTTTCCAGGACACCATGTTTAGAAAATGTGTCAAGGAGGGAGTGATCAGTCGTGTCAAATGCTGCAGATAGGCTAAGGAAGATGCATACAGAGAAGTTTAGCAAAATGGAGCTCACTGACAGCGCTGACAGTGGCAGTTTCAGTGGAGAGGTGGAGAGTGAAAGCCTGATTGAAGAGGCAAAAAGGAATGGGAAACAGTAGGCAAACCTCTTTAGAAGTTTTGCTTTAAAGTGAAGCAGAAATGGGAGGGTAGCTGGATGGGAAGTGTTCGCTTTTTTTTAACAGAAGAAATTAAAATATGTTGGTAAAGCAGTGAAAATAATACAGAGGAGAGGGTGATGGAGAAAATGGGGGAAATTCCTGGGGGAACGTCTTAGAGAAAACGAGAGAGGACAGGCTTCAGTGCACAATCGTAGGAATCGAGGTCAGCAGGCAGTTTACACAGTCTCAGCAGGGAGGCATGTGGGTGGGTGAATGAGGTGATGTGAACCTGAGTTTACTGAGTCGCAAGATTTTCCCGGTGAAACAGGAAGCAACGTAATTAGCCAAGAGTAAGGATGGAGAAGGACGTTAGGGAGGTTTGCTGAGAGGAGGCATATGACATAATTCTTTAGCATGATAGGCGGGGCCAGTTGAGGGGAATTTGAAACCACGAAGAGTGGAATGTGGCGAGAGCTACTTTTTCCAGTGCGATATTGGTCCCTCTGGGCGCTCGGTAGTCTGCGTCCGTTTCCTTGGAGACCGAGACTGGCGAGAAAGCATTAGGTCTCTCTGGGAAGTTTGAGTGGCCTTGGTTACCGCGCGGTCCACGTTGAGACAAGGAAGTTCGAGAAGCCGAAGAAACAGGCATCCCCCAAAATCGGGGCCCCAAGCCTCGGGACTCTTCTTCCATTCTCCCTAATGGCGCGTAACTTTCCAAAGTACGTGAAAGGGGTACGGAGGAGCGGTGGAGTGCGCATGCGTGGCCCCCAACCTAGAGCTGGCTGGGTCCTCCCCGGGTGTCATCCCGCTCTTTTGACCCCGCCCTCTCCCCCGCCCTTATCTCCCTAGCCCCGCCTCTCCTGCATGTTCTCCGGCTCCCGCTAGGCTTGTGTCCTTAGGGACAGAGGTTTCGGGTTCGAGACCCCATCTCAGTTTAATGCTTGCTGCTTGCATTCCCACGGGTTAGGACTGATGGGAGTTTTCCCCCGCCCCAACACTTTGCAGACGCAGCCACTCTGGGATCGGCTCCACAGTCCCCCAGTTCCAGGTTCTGGTGAGTCCAGGAGGGCTAGCGTCGGTGTGGGGGTGGGGCTTGCTGACCCGGGGCGTGCCTCAGAACCTCAGTTTTCTCACCATCTTATCAGGAGGTAAGGGTATATTATGCTGCTCTCTCCTTTATCTCTGATTGCATATCTGCTTTCCTATCGGGTCTTTTCTATGCCTCCTGTTTCTCACAGTTCTTAGCACCTCCCCGCCTGGATGTGCTTAGTAAATTCTGGCTGGCTGATGCAAACTTGATAACATTTAGGGAGCACTTACCACATGCTTTACAGATATCTTTTGGAATGTTTGTATCAACCTATGGAGATAGGTTTTTTTAATTTGATCCAGTTTACAGATGAGACAATAGAGGCTCAGAGAGGTAAACCCACTTGGTCAAGGTTACAGATATCAGTAAGGGGGGAAGCTGGGATTTTAGCCCATGAGCTGTGTGACTGATTTGTGTTATGTCTGATAGGATTATGTTCCATGGCAGCGGTCCAAGCAGAGAGCCAAGCCATCTACTCTGCCTCCAATCCCACAGACTGTGGGCACTAAGAAAAGAGAAAGGAAGACCCGGTCTAACGTCCAGCCAGGTGGGCAGAGGTCCTTGGACGCTTGAGAAGGAGGTGGGGACAGGATGGGGTAGAGGTTCTTGGCCCTTGGTGACAGCATTTATATCAGAGTAGGCTAACTGCTATAACAAACAGTCCCCAGATTTGAAGTATTAATACAGATGCTCGTTGTTCATTTATGTCAAAGTACATTTGTGGATCTGGGGAGAGGGGGTAATCTTTTTCACATGATCATTCTGGGGTCTAGGCTCCATCACCTTGTGACTAGGACATCTTGTAAGGTCCTCAAGTCCTCTGTTGGGTCCTTTTGCATCCAGCAGAGAGAAGGAGAGCAAGAGTATGGATGATCTTGTGGGCAGTTCTTTTTCAGGGCCCAGACTTGAAGTGAAACACATCACTCCCACTCATATCCCAGTGTCCTTAACTCAGCCACATGCCTACCCTTAACCCCAAGGAAAGATGGGAAATGTAGTCCAGCTAGGAAAAGAAAACAGAGTTTGGTGAACTTGGGATAATCTCTGCCACATCACTGTCATGCCTTCCAGGGGAGTTCTGAGGCCTTGGCTTAGACAGACTTGGATTCAGATCTTGGTTCTCTCATCTATTCTGTTGGGAAAGTCATTCATCTCTCTAAGTTTCTGTTTCCTCATTTTTAAAATGAGGACACTAATACTTACTTGATATGATTGTTGTGAGAATTAAATGAGAAGAACCATGTAAAGCCCATTGTTATTCAACCTTATGAGACTCAGCACTCCTTTTAATGACGCATATTTTGTAATATTCCTTTAGTATCCTGAAATAAACCTCACAGATAATATAATCTACCTATGTATATAATTTAAAAGTTAATATAATGCCCTAACTGTAAAGAAGAAATACAGAAAGAAATGAAAAAGAAATGCAAAATACCAATAAAAAGAAATGCAAAAAGGCAAAATGGCTGTCTGAGGAGGCCTTACAAATAGGTGAGAAAAGAAGAGAAGCTAAAGGCAAAGGAGAAAAGGAAGGATATACCCACTTGAATGCAGAGTTCCAAAGAATAGCAAGGAGAGATAAGAAAGCCTTACTCAGTGATCAATGCAAAGAAATAGAGGAAAAGAATAGAATGGGAAAGACTAGAGATCTCTTTAAGAAAATTAGAGATACCAAGGGAACATTTCAGGCAAAGACAGGTTCAATAAAGGACAGAAATGGTATGGACCTAGCAGAAGCAGAAGATATTAAGAAGAGGTGGCAAGAATACACAGAAGAACTATACAAAAAAGATCTTCACGACCCATATAACCATGATGGTATGATCACTCACCTAGAGCCAGACATCCTGGAATGCGAAGTCAAGTGGGCCTTAGGAAGCATCACTAAGCATAAAGCTAGTGGAGGTGATGGAATTCCAGTTGAGCTATTTCAAATCCTGAAAGATGATGCTGTGAAAGTGCCAGCAACTTTGGAAAACTCAGCAGTGGCCACAGGACTGGAAAAAGTCAGTTTTCATTCTAATCCCTAAGAAAGGCAATGCCAAAGAATGCTCAAACTACTGCACAATTGCACTCATCTTACACACTAGTAATGCTAAAAATTCTCCAAGCCAGGCTTCAACAGTACGTGAACGGTGAACTTCCAGTTATTCAATCTGGATTTAGAAAAGGCAGATGAACCAGAGATCAAATCGCCAGCATCTGTTGGATCATCAAAAACGCAAGAGAGTTCCAGAAAAACATCTACTTCTGCTTTATTGACTATGCCAAAGCCTTTGACTGTGAATCACAACACAGTGTGAGAAATTCTTAAAGATAAGGGAATACCAGACCACCTTACCTGCCTGCTGAGAAATCTGCATGCAGATCAAGAAGCAACAGTTAGAACTGGACATGAAACAACAGACTGATTCCATTTCAGGAAAGGAGCACATCAATGCTGTATATTGTCATCCTGCTTATTTAACTTATATGCAGAGTACATCATGAGAAATGCTGGGTTGGATGAAGCACAAGCTGGAATCAAGATTGCTGGGAGAAATATCAATAACCTCAGATACGCAGATGACACCACCCTTATGGCAGAAAGTGAAGAAGAACTAAAGAGCCTCTTGATGAAAGTGAAAGAGGAGAGTGGAAAAAGTTGGCTTAAAGCTCAACATTCAGAAAACTAAGATCATGGCATCTGGTCCCATCACTTCATGGCAAAGAGATGGGGGAAACAATGGAAACAGTGACAGACTTTATTTTTGGGGGGCTCCAAAATCACTGCAGATAGTGACTACAGCCATGAAATTAAGACGCTTGCTCCTTGGAAGGAAAGTTATGAACAACCTAGATAGCATATTAAAAAGCAGAGACATTACTTTGCCAACAAAGGTCCGTGTAGTCAAGGCTATGGTTTCTCCAGTGGTCATGTATGGATGTGAGAGAAGAGAGAGAAGTCGCTCAGTCGTGTCTGACTCTTTGTGACCCCATGGACTGTAGCCTACCAGGCTCCTCTGTCCATGGGATTTTTCCAAGCAAGAGTACTGGAGTGGGTTGCCATTTCCTTCTCCAGGGGATCTTCCTGACCCAGATACCAAACCTGGGTCTTCTGCCTTGTGGCTTTACCCTCTAAGCCACCAGGGAAGCCCAGAGTTGGGCTATAAAGAAAGCTGAGCGCCGAAGAATTGATGCTTTGGAACTGTGGTGTTGGAGAAGGCTCTTGAGAGTCCCTTGGATTGCAAAGAGATCCAACCAGTCAATTCTAAAGGAAATCAGACCTGAATATTCATTGGAAGGACTGATGCTGAAGCTGAAACTCCAATACTTTGGTCACCTGATGCGAAGAACTGAATCATTGGAAAAGACCCTGGTGCTGGGAAAGATTGAAGGTGGGAGGAGAAGGGGACGACAAAGGATGAGATCGTTGGATGGCATCACCGACTTGATGGACATGAGTTTGAGCAAGCTCTGGGAGTTGGTGATGGACAGGGAAGCCTGGCATGGTGCAGTCCTTGGGATAGCAAAGAGTCGGACATGACTGAGCAACTGAACTGAACTGAAAGGAACTGTAAAGTAAAGGAAAAGGCAAGTTATTTACATTTAAATAGCATAGGTTTCAGTATGTAAATGTTCAGGATGGAGCCCACTAGAAGACATGAGCAAGTTATCAGAAGCTTACTCATAGATGTGGCGTCATGGTGAATGTAACAGTTAGAAATGTAGACTGGCACACGATGGAAATTGGGGATTCAAATTCCAAAAGGGATTTTTCATCGCAACCCGATCTCCAAAGTTGTGTCATCTCTTACCAAAGTTCTAAACACAACAAGGCACAATCTTCCCCTGATTGTAGCTGCTTTATTGGAAAATTCAGCATTATGTTGTTGTTTAGTTGCTAAGTTGTGAATGACTCTTTGTGACCCCATAGACTGCAACACCAGGCTTCCCTGTCCTTCACTATGTCCCAGAGTTTGCTCAAACTCATGTCCATTGAGTCGATGATGCCATCCAACCATCTCATCCTCTGTCACCCCCTTTTCCTCCTGCCCTCAATCTTTCCCAGTATCAGGGTCTTTTCCAGTGAGTTGGCTCTTCGCATCAGGTGGCTATAGTATTGGAGCTTCAGCTTCAGCATCAGTCCTTCCAGTGAGTATTCAGGGTTGATTCCCTTTAGGACTGACTGGTTTGATCTCCTTGTAATCCAAGGAACCCTTGGTAGTCTTCTATAGCACCACAATTCGAAAGCATCAATTCTTTGGCACTTAGCATTCTTTATGGTCCAACTCTCACATCTGTACATGACTACTGGAAAAACCATAGCTTTGACTATATGACCCTTTGTTTACGAAGTGATGTGTCTACTTTTTAATATGCTGTCTAGGTTTGTCATAGCTTTCCTTCCAGAGAGCAAGCATCTTTTAATTTCTTGGCTGCAGACAGTGTCTGCAGTGATTTGGAGCCCAAGAAAATAAAATCTGTCACTGTTTCTGCTTTTTTCCATTTTTATCAATTCAGTTCAGTTCAGTTGCTCAGTTGTGTCCGACTCTTTGCGACCTTGTGAATCGCAGCATGCCAGGCCTCCCTGTCCATCACCAACTCCCAGAGTTTACTCAAACTCATGCCCATCGAGTCGGTGATGCCATCCAGTCATCTCATCCTCTGTTGTCCCCTTCTCCTCCTGCCCTCAGTCCCTCCCAGCATCAGGGTCCTTTCCAATGAGTCAGCTCTTCGCATCAGGTGGCCAAAGTATTGGAGTTTCAGCTTCAGCATCAGTCCTTCCAATGAACACCCAGGACTGATCTCCTTCAGGATGGACTGGTTGGATCTCCTTGCAGTCCAAGGGACCCTCAAGAGTCTTCTCCAACACCACAGTTCAAAAGCATCAATTTTTCGGTGCTCAGCTTTCTTCACTGTCCAACTCTCACATCCATACATGACCACTGGAAAAACCATAGCTTTGACTAGACAGACCTTTGTTAGCAAAGTAATGTCTCTGCTTTTTAATATGCTATCTAGGTTGGTCATAACTTTCCTTCCAAGAAGTAAGCATCTTTTAATTTCATGGCTGCAGTCACCATCTGCAGTGATTTTGGAGCCCTCCCCCCCACCGAAATAAAGTCTGACACTGTTTCCACTGTTTCCCCATCTCTGCCATGAAGTGATGGGACCAGATGCCATGATCTTAGTTTTCTGAATGTTGAGCTTTAAGCCAACTTTTTCACTCTCCTCTTTCACTTTCATCAAGAGGCTCTTTAGTTCTTCTTCACTTTCTGCCATAAGGGTGGTGTCACCTGCATATCTGAGGTTATTGATATTTCTCCCGGCAATCTTGATTCCAGCTTGTGCTTCTTCCAGCCCAGCATTTCTCATGATGTACTCTGCATATAAGTTAAATAAGCAGGGTGACAATATACAGCCTTGATGTACTCCTTTTCCTATTTGAAACCAGTCTGTTGTTCCATTTTTAGAGTTACATGTAAAACAAAATCAGGTTCTGGGATCAGATCATTATCATCGAATTTTACCTATGTCAGTATCTAGTAGGACTTAGAAAAGTTAAACAGGATAAGAGAATTCTATGTTCTATGGGGTTGTCCCGATGGTGAGATGTTGGAGCCCCAGTATTTATGTGAACCACAGATTCTCCCAGCAGTATATGTAAACACCCCTGTTGAATTGTTGAGAGTCATTGATATAAAGTGATGAGCACACGACATTGTGATAGTGACAGAATTTTTGTCTTTGGTCCTGATCCTATTCAAACAGCACCTACAAGGAAACACTTGCCCTTTCCTTTCACTGGGAAAGCAGTGAGGTATGTAACAGACACAACCACAACCAGAACAAGAGCAATTAACATATGCCAAGGACATATGTACTAGATACTATCTGAGCAATTTACGCACATCACTTCATTTAATCTTCCCAACAGCCCTGTGAGATGGGTGCTGTTGTTAGCACCCCCTCTTACAGATGAGGAACCTGAAGCACACATAGGTGCAACTCCCAAGGTCATACAGGTAGGATGGGGCACAGCCAGGCTGTGATATTTGGCAGTTTGGCTCCAGGACCCACAGTCAGCTGCTGGAGAAATGTAGACCTGAGCTGGTGTTCCAGTTTCCCTTCTTGTTAGCAATTCCATCTGAGTTACTGATCCCAGCCTCAGTTTCCTTTCCTGTGGAAATGGGCACAAAGATTCCTGCCTTACTCAAGTGTAATCTATGTAAATAACAACAGTTAGCATTTGCTGAGGATTCATTTTGTGTTAGGCTCTATTGTAGAGGCCTTATTTGTTCATTCATCCATTCATTCACTCACTCATTCATTCATATGTCCATTCAGCAGCAGCCATTTGCTGAGCCCCTAGTGTACACAGCACTGGGCTGAGTGTTGTTGACTTAGGAGAAAGATTGGTTTCTAGCCATGTAGAGCTCATAGTCCCAAGCTCACACATGTAATTACACAAAATTTTAAATACACTTGTAGGGACTTCCATGGTGGTCCAGTGGTAAAGAATCTGCTTTCCAGTGCAGGAGACTTGAATTTGATCCCTGGTCGGGGAACTAAGGTCCCAATGCTTTAGGACAACTAAATCTGCTGTGCTGCAACTAGAGAACCCATGAGTCACAGCAAAGTGTGGCAAAAAGAAAAAAAAAACACTTATAATTGAAGGAAGTCATCTCATTCATGGGCTTCTCTGGTGGCTCAGTGGTAAAGAAACCGCCTACAATGCAGGAGACGCAAGTGACGAGGGTTCAATCCCTAGGTCAGCAACATCCTCTAGATGAGGCAATGGCAACCCCACTTCAATATTCTTACCTGGGAAATCCCAAGGGCAGAGGAGCCTGGTGGGCTACAGTCGCTGGGGTCACAAAGAGCCAGACACGACTGAGCAACTGAGCACGTACGCATGATCTCATTCACTTTTGGAAATGGTATCATCACCATTTTACAGATAAGGACACTGAAGCTTGGGTTGGTAGCATGTCTTGTGGAAAGTCATGTCCTTGAGGGCAGCTTCTGAGTATTAAAAAAAGATAAATCTGCTGATTCCACCAAGATGGAGTAGCCCCATTCCTTCCTGGTCCTCCCTTTTGCAACTGAAAATCCCTGGACACTACACAACAGAGAGAGGCTCTAAAAACTGGAAGAAGAAAGTGGGCTGCTAGAATGGGAAGCATACACCATCATCTGGCCTCCATGCTGAATTTCAACAAGAGATTGTCTGCTAAAAAGAAGATGAAATAAGATCCAGAGTAATATCTAAAACATCCAAGATACAATCAGAATCACCCATCATACCAAGAATGGGAAAAATCACAACATGAATGAGAAAAGACAGACACCAATACTGAGATGAATCAGATAGAATTATTTACTCTTCTTATTTATAGATGACATGACTGTCTACATAAAAAATCTTAAGGAATCTACTATATCTAAAAAGAAACTAGAAGTAATGAGTTGATCAAGGTTGCAGGATACTAGTACAACACATGAAAACCCATCACATTTCTATGTACTAATAATAAATATATATATAGAAATCAAAATAAAAACCATGATACATTTACAGTCACACCAAAGAAAATGAAATATTTAGGCATAAACTTAACAAAACATGTATAGGATCTGTAAGCTGAAATCTATATAATGCTGGTATAAGAATCAAAGAAGACCTAAATAAATGGAGAAACATACTGTGTTCATGGATTAGAAGACTCAATATAGTAAAGATGTTAGTTCTCAGATTGATTCATGTTTAATGCAATTCCAGTCAAAATCCAAGCAAGCTTTTTTGTAGACATGGACAGGTTTATTCTAAAATTTATACAGAAAAGCAAGGTCCTAGGATAGATAAGACAATTTAAAGTGAACAACATCGATGGAGAAGGAAATGGCAACCCACTCCAGTACTCTTGCCTGGAAAAGTCTGTGGACAGAGGAGCCTGGCGGGCTGCAGTCCATGGGGTTACATGACTGAGCATGTGTGCACGAGGGTGGAGGGAGATGGGTTGGTAGCAATAAACTGGTAGAACTGAAAAAAAAAATAATAAAGTGAACAACATCGGAAGAATCACTTTACCTGATATTAATGCCTACTATTTGGTTATAGTAATCAAAACAGCATCGTATTGATAGAGAGACACACAGATCAATAGAACAGAATAAAAATCCAGAAACAGCCACACAAATACCCAAGCAATTTTTGATAAAGGTGCAAAAACAGTGGAGAAAACAAAGCCTTTTCCACAAATGGTGCTAGAGTAGATGGACAGCCACAGATGAAAAAATGAACTTCTGTTGAAGTCTCACAACTTATACAAAAATTAACCCAAAATGTAAATTTAAAATGAAATCAAAATTAAATGTAAAACAGTAAAACTTAAAAAACATGAGAGAAAAATCTTTGGGACTGATGGCCAAGGGAAGAGTTCTTTGTCTTCATACCAACAGCGGATTCATAAAAGAAAAATGGAATAAATGAACAGGCAGGATTGCATAAAAAGTTATGACTTCTGTTCTTTTCACAGTCTTAACAGAGATTAAGTATGAAGCTATGTACTTGGATAAAATGTTTGCAAACCACATACCTGATAAAGGACTGCTTTCTAGAATATATTGGGAACCCTCAAACTCAACAGAAAAACAATTCAGTTAAAGAGTTAAAGGCAAAAGACTTGAAGAGACATTTCACCAGAAGAGGAAATACATATGGTAAATAAGCACAGGAAAAGATGTTCAACATCATTATCTACTAGGGCTATGCAAATTAAACCAGAATGGGGGTGTCGCTGAACATCTATCAGGATGACTAAAATGAAAAATAGTTATAATATCAAGTGTTGGCAACAACGAGAGATTGGGTCATTCATTTCTAATGAAACCAAGCACACATTTCCCATAATGATCCAACAGTTGCACTCTTGGGCATTTATTCCAGAGCAGTGAAAACTTATGGTCACACAACACCCAGTGCATGACAGTTTCATTGTAGCCTGATTCATAATACCCTCAAACTGGAAACAGTCCAGATGTCCTTTAATGAGTGAGTAGTTAAAGAAACTATGGCGCATCCATTCCATACCACATAATACTATTCAGAAGGAAAAGGAAAGAACTTTTGATACATTCACTAACTTAGATGAATCTCCAGTGAATTATGCTGAGTGAGAAAAGCCAATCTTAGAAGTGTCATATTGTTAGACTCCATTTGTGTAACATTCTGGGAATGACAGAACTGTAGAAATGGAGAACACATTCACGATTGCCAGCAGTGGGAGGAGGATGGAAGGAGAGGGAAAAGGGTATGGCAATACAAGGCCCCAGGAGCAATCCTTTGCGTTTGTGGAAATGTTCTGTAGCATGCCGTCTTTCAGTGTCCTGGTTGTGATACTGTGCTTAGTTTTATAAGATGTTACCATTGGGAGTAACTGGGTTAAGGAAAACACAAGATTTCTTTGTATTATTTCTTAAAACTGCATGTAATCTGAATTTATTTCAAAGTAAAAAGTTTAATTAAAAAAAGATAAATCAGGGCTACCACCACTAATGAAAAGAAATACTCGTTATTAAACCGACAAATCTTCCTAAGTATTTAAGTTCAACCTACAAATGTTATAATTTTTAAAAACCCTTGTAAAGGAGGTTTTGGAACTTGGTTAATTAAATTCCCTTAAATTGTTTAAACTACATTTAAAATTTAATATATACATTTTCACTTTCAGAAAGTTCACTTGTTCTGATTAACAAAACCATTGGGCATGTATTGTAATCCTTGTATATCTAATAAATAAACTAAATGTGGGTAATCTTATGTTCTCTTAAAAGTTGTGGTAATTTATATACATTTAATAAGATTGTGTTAAACCTTGCAACTTAAAACAAATATAAATCAAAATCTCATATACGTATTTTGAATTAGAATCACAAGGGACTTCCGTGGGGGTCCAGTGGCTAAGACTGAATGTAAGGGGCCTGGGTTCCATCCCTGGCCAGGGAACTAGATCCTACATGCCACAACTGAAGATCCTGCATGCCGCAACAAAGATCAAAGATCCCGCATGCTGCAACTAAGACCTGGTGCAGCCAAATAAATAAATAAAAATAAATATAAAAAAAATGAGAATTACAAGAGTAATCTATTAATCACTCCACCTCTCAGTTTCAAGTAAATATCAGATAATTCATAACTTTAACTCAAAATTACTCTAATTTGCCTTGTCACCTCAGTACTTAATACTAAATTACAGATATCAATCCATTAAAGAAATACTACTTTTTAAGATGAACTGGGTTGCACCTGTAACAGGGCCTTTGAGGGCAGCATTTGTGATGGTTTGTGTGATTTGCCTCACGCTGGTGCAGGACACGCCAAGAGGAAACAGGGATTCTTGGAACATGCCCTCTGAGTGTCTTCTGCTCTGAATTATTTTTGTATACTTCATATCTGGCAGGACCACAGCTTTTACAGGTATTTCAGAGACAGTGTTTTGCTTGGCTCCTGTATCTTTATCTGATGCTGTGATCCTGATCCCAGTTCTCAGGTCACTGGTAATAACAGTGACAACTGGTAATTTATATTTGCACTGAATATGTGTTAAGCACTATTCCAAACACTTTAAAGGACAGTAACTTCTTATTTAGTCTTCACGACAATCCCGTGAGGTAGGCATGATGATGATTCTTGTATTATAGAGTAATGGGGAAGTGAGGGGCAGAGAGGTCATGTGAGCTGCTAGATTCAAACCCAGGCTGTCTGGCTCGTTAGTTATTGCTTTTAACCCCTTTCCCTCCTGAGCTTACCACTGGCCAGCTCAGTGGGAGAGATGAGGGTGTCTGGCCATCTCCCGCTGTTACCCGTCACTGCCCGTCTGTTCAGCCGCATAGTCAGTGTGGTATGTGGAAGGTCCCTGGGCTTCGCTGTCCTTTGTAACAAGGACCAGAGTGGGGCCTGGGAGCTTATTGATGGATGTGAGTTTTGGCCTCTGTCTCACTGTCATACACTCTAAGGCCATGAGTGGATGCACTTGGGGCCTGGACTGTCTGACTCTTTCTCCTGACTCTCTCTCTGTCCTTTCCCATGCCCTAGGGCGGCAATCCAAGCCTACCTTGTGGATGACAAGCCAGCCGAGGAATCCACTAGAGCTGCGCAGAGGAAAGTTGGACTCTGGGAAGACACAGGCCACAATCCGACTAATGAGAGTATGAGCATCCTCCCACGGGCACTGGGGGCCAGGGCCGGGGGTGGGGGATGGTAATAGCAAACAAGGGGATGGTGATAGCAAACATGCCCTGGGCACTTCGTGGGTGCCTGCCTGCAATCTTGTTCTCCTCACAGCAACCCCATGGGCATGCTTATCATCAGCCCTATTTTACAGCAGGGAAAACTGAGGTGCATGGATGCAGTACCAGGGGTCAAAGCCAGTTAGGCAAAGATTTGCCTTTGTGTTTAAGATTCAGGAAAATGATTGGAATAATTTTATTTCACTGTATTAGGAATACAATCTAGTGGCTTGTTCATTTAAAAACCCTGGGAAATTAACCTTTCATGAAATACAGTGCATCTTGAAGCAAGACTTAGGAGCTTCCTATTAAAACTTTTCACATCAACTGATAGAACTTTTGATCATTGATTTTCATAAAATCTGTTGTTTATTATGGCTTCTGAACAATGTTTCAAAGTATTTGAAATGAACTAGAAGAAGTAGGGGCATTAGTGTCCATAGCAGAAAGTAACATACCAAATACTATAAATACTACAAAATATTATAGAAGAGTTCTTAACTTCTTCAGGAAAGTTTTTAATAGCTCAATGAACAATGATTGTTATATAAAGAAATAGGGAGAAATGTATTTGCCTTGAAATAGTTTTTTCCCCTTTAACCTTCAGTTTTTCAAAAATGAGTTATTAGAGGCAGTCCAGTATTCTTAAAGGAGGAACACATATTTCTGATGTTATTTTTATCCTGACTTTAGAAGGGTTATGTGTTTTTGTTTGATATGAAACATGAACCTGGACAATTGGCTGTAAAACCTGTGCTCCTAACCAGTTCCTAATACTCTCTCTTATAATCATTCATTTGTTTAGTCAACAAATATTTGAGCATCTACTGTGTCCCAGACCCTGTTCTAAGTGTGGGAATTCACCAGTGATGTGACCTCTGACCTTAGGGAGCTCACAGTCTACAAGGGGAGACAGATAACAAGCAAAATAGATAAAAATATGATACATGTAGTGAAGATAAGAGCTATGAAGAAGTATAAAATAAGGTTAGGGGGCTAAAGGGGCACAGAGGAGGGGGTGGCCATGGCCGTTTAGGAGGGTGGTCAGGGAAGGCTGCCAAGGCGGTGACATCTGAGGCAGGAATGCTCCAGGCAGAAGAACTGGAACTGCAAAGGCCCCGAGGTTCATAGGAGTCCCCGGGCTGCTGTTGCTGTGTGCAGAATGGGCTGCGGGGACAACGGGGAAACAGCAAGAACGCAGAAACGACCCAGTTGGTTTGTTCTTGGAATTGGAGTAGGATTCTGACTCTGCCCCTCAGCCTCAGGACAGTTTTTTATTCAAGCAACAGCTCCTGAGAGTGCCAGCGATGTGTCAGGCACCAAGCTGGGTGCTGGGGAGATAGCCATGAACATGATCCCAGAATCCGTGCTGTGATGGAGCTTATACTTCAGTGGGGAGACACATAACAAATTAAAGAAACCTCCAAAGAATATTTACCCATCAGTTGATTAAGCCCACACTTATGGAGCTCTAGGCACTGTTGCGTGTGTGTGCTGAAGATACAGCTGGGACGAGATAACCAAAGCCCCTGCCCTCCTGGCTGTAAAATTCTGTTGGGAAGACAGACAGGAAAGAAGAAAATAAGAAAAATATGCTGGGACTTCCTTAGTGGTTCAGCGGTTAAGACTTCTTTCAAGGCAGAGGGCTTCCCTGGTGACCCGGGGTAAAGAATTCGTCCGCGATGCGGGAGACCGTGGTTCCATCTCTGGGTCGGGAAGTTCCCCTGGAGAAGGGAATGGCTACCCACTCCGGTATTCTTGTCTGGAGAATCCCATGGACGGAGGACCCTGGCGGGCTACAGTCCATGGGGTCGCAAAGAGTCAGACACGACTGAGCGACGAACACACAACCATAGTTCACTGATTCAAAGAAGCCACTGGCTATGGCGCACCTTTATCTTAATAACCCACTAATAAAATATTTTTTAACTAGACTGTAACACGCCACCAGCTGTAAGATACAGCTCCACCCCAGAGTGTAAAATTATGGGAAAATGGGTGTTTCAGAAAGGATGAAATAATTCAAGGTGCTCTGACCTGCAGACAATAGAGAACCGCCGCGGTGGCATTTATCAGTCGGGGCCACAAGGGGGCGGATTGCGGCGGGAGGGACGTGGTCCCTGGGCTCCCGGAGGTGCCAGCCGGCCCCGCGCACCGCCGCCTCCCTTCGCTGTCTCTCCGCCCGCAGACAATGCTCCGGAACCGGCGAACCTCGTACCAGGAGCTCTGCGACCACGAGGACTTCCTCACCAAGCTCTGTGGGGAACTGATCAACACCATCCAGGACACAGAGGACAGCGCGGCCGTGAAAGTGCGGATGCTGCTGCAGCAGCAGGACGTCTACATGGTGATTCTCCCCGCCGCGGCCCCGCAGCCCCGCCGCCGCCCCGAGCCGCCCTCCGGCCCGCGACACCGCCCCTTCCGAGCCCTCGGGCGCCCTCTCCTGCTTTCTGCGGGCCTTTCCCGGCCGGTTGCAGAAGCTCCATCCTCCGTCTGGAAGATGGCATCTTTTACACACTCCACTCTCCCCGCCCCCCGCACCCCGACCTAGACTGGGGGTGGGGTGGGGACTCATCCCGGTTCACTAATTAGCTGGCAGACTCTGACTCAACCTCTGAGCTCCATACAAGTGGGGCACAATAGCGCTCACCCAGAAAAGGAGTTGCACCTGGCACACAGGCGGTGTGGGCTCCAGTGTGGGGTTGGGTCTGGGGACCCCTCTGAGGAAGTACTGAGTTCTCTGACGGTCCTTGCTTTGGCAGCACCAGTGGAAGCGGGGGTGGTGGGGTGATGGTGGTGAGCTAACGCCCCGCCCCCATAGACCATCACTGATGTCTTGGAGTACTCCAACAAGAAGAAGCTGCACCAGATGAAGTGTGAGCTCCAGGAATGGGAGGAGAAGGAGGAATCCAAGATCCACAGTAAGAATCTCTCCGCGGAGTAGTTGACCCTCACCTGGCTCTCTAGGGGAAGCCATCAGGCCCACCACCTCGCTTCTGAGGCAGAGGGGACTGCTAAGATGCACAGCGACAGCTTACTTATCACTTATCACTTGCAGGCCCTATGTGCTTTTTTTTGCGGGCATACTTGCAGTCCTTACAACTAAGGCAGGGAAGTTTTTCTTTTCTCCCATTTTACAGATGAGGAAACTGAGGCTAAGGGAAGTGAAGTAGCCTGCTGAAAGTTATACAGCTAGGAGCCAGCATCCAATCCCAGCCTGTCTGTTTCCTGCCAAGGTTCCTCTGGGAGTTGGTGGCTGGGCAGATCACTGGTCACAGATTAGTTGAGCCTGTGTTTTTTCCCCTGGTGTGTCAAGCAGCTTCAGACACTTGGAATCCCCTCCATGGATGGTGGCAGGATAGACTGCCTTTATTTTATTTTATTTTTTGGCTGAGCAAGGTCTTCGTTGCGGTGTGCAGGCTCTTTGTTGCAGCTTGCGGGCTTTCTCTAGTTGCAGAGCACAGGCTCTAGGCTGCACAGGGCTCAGTAGTTGCAGTTAGTAGGCTTCTCTAGTTGTGGCGTGTGGGCTTAGTTGCCCTACAGCATGTGAGATCTTAGTTCCCTGACCAGGGATCAAATCCTCATCCCTTGTATTGGGAGGCAGATTCCTAACCTGGACCACCAGGGA
Organism: Muntiacus reevesi; assembly: GCF_963930625.1. Classification (NCBI taxonomy): domain Eukaryota; kingdom Metazoa; phylum Chordata; class Mammalia; order Artiodactyla; family Cervidae; genus Muntiacus; species Muntiacus reevesi. Next base: position 59,098,554 of record NC_089250.1, read on the forward strand.
AGTCCCAGGATAGGCTGTCTTAATTCTTCCCTGTCACCCCATCTCCCCAGGCTTGGTGCCGAGGATCAGGCACCGGGATAGTTTGTTTCCTCTTTTGGGTAGGTTGTTGCTTCTTCTCCTGTGAAGGCAAAGCGTTTTCTGGGGGCTTACCCCTCCATCACCTTCCAGCCATGTTTGGGCTTGTTTCAGCCCAGACCCCAATCCAGATGAGATCAGGCATGTTCAGGGTGGTACAGCTGTAGACCCAGACCCCAGTCCACTGGCTAAGGAGAGCTTTGCTTCTCGGGTGGCCCTGGAGTGGTCCTTGAGGGACGATCCTGCCTTCTGTCCCTCCTGATCTCGTCAGACCTGGAGCAGCAGGTGGAGCAGCTGGATGCCCAGATCGAGAAGGTCCGTGAGCGGGTGAGCTTCCTGAGCACCTACAAGGACCACGAGTACCCCATCAAGCTGGTACAGGTGGCCAACCTCGCACGCCAGCTGCAGCAGGTGAAGGACAGCCAGTTGGTAGGTGAGCCCCTGGTTTTGCCTCACCTGACCTTGTGGGAGGCAGGGGTGGTGGCCAACACCTTCCTGCCGACCCCTAGGACGAGCTAGACGAACTCAGTGAGATGTGCAGAATGGTCCTGGCGTCTACGTCCAACCAGATTCAAAATAAGAAAAAAAACCTTCTGAGGTCTCTGGTGGTGGTGAGTAGCTAACCACTGTGGGAGTTATCCGGGTCCTGCCCCCAGCCCTGCTTTCTTAACCCTGTCCTCTGCCCTCAGGCCCACCACATGCCCATCTGCTACCCAGGGCAGGGGTAGACACTGGGGCCAGTCTAGGGGGCCAGACTTCTAGGGGGCCCCTTCCAGGGGGCCAGAAGATTTTCCTTCTTCCACAGAAAATCCAGCGTGCCAATCAGGAGACCCTCCTGCAGAAGACCTGGAATACCCGGGTTATACTGAAATACATGGACAAGTTCCGAGAAGTGAGTGGGTGGCAATGGTGGTGGTCCCCCCTGTGTGAGAGCAGGGGGAGTGGGCGGTCCCCAGGACCTCTGGGGCGGTCAGGCTTGTCCTGATCAGGGGCTCATGAGGTCTCTGGTGTTTATCTTCCTCCTTGGCTGTGCTATTAATGTCACTCGTCTTCCATCTGAGAAGGGAATTTGTCCTTGAGTAGGCCTTGCCTCATTAACCAACACCACCAGCCATGACCCATCGGCAGCATCACCAAGCTTCACCCACACAACCATCACTCTACTATCACTACCCACTCCTTGTCTTCACCTCTTAATTCTTGACATTGACCATCACTCAAGACCATGTTAATGAATTCCATGATCACCACCCTCTGACGGTAATTTTCGTTATCTTGCACCTTTATCAGCTGTCTGCGAGAATGACCTTCATCACCTCCACCAACCCCCACTAATTCTCACTGTTGAGCACTGCCACCCCCTGCAGCCTGTCTCCCCTCACCTCTTTTAGCACCATCAAACGTCAGTAACTCATGAGCCAGCCCTGCCCTGCAAGGAGAGAGCCCGCTTTGGAGTCCAAAAGTCCCAATAACAAAGCCCAGGCCATTTCCCTGGATGTCCTTATTCACGCATTTTGCCCTTTTCTTCTATTGGTTGGGGGATGTTTGGTTTCTTACTTTCACCTGCTTTCCTCAGTTTATAGACCGTTTTGAGGAGGAAATACCCAGATTAAAGGCTGAGATGGAACAGCTGGAAGCTCAGATCTGGGAACCCCGAGAGATCGTATTTGCGGACGTTCTACTTCGGAGATCCAAGTAGGTGGTCCTTGAGCAGCACCTCTTACACTAGCCATGCTCTGGGCTTGAGCAAGCTCTCTGTTCTTGGGGGACAGCCTGGGGGAGAAGGCAGGACCGGTGCAGGGGAGCAGGAGACGGTGTTTGCCACTGACCATGCGGTAGCTGTGACCTTTTGCCATCTCTTGGCCTGAGTGTCTGTCTGCACAGAGCAGGCTGAGTTAGGTAATCTCCCTGGACCCTGCCAGTTCCAGATTCCATGTCTCAACCAAGCGGGTGTACCCCTGAGCTCCCAGGCTGTGTTGAGTAGGATGATTGGCTCCAGGGAAGAATGGCCTGGAAGGCACTCTGTGCGGAGAGAACGGTGTTCTCTCTGTGGGGCAGACTTCTGGGACCCAAAGGAAGAACTTCCTTCCAAAACCAATTCCCTGCGCGACCTCCCAGGGGGCAGGCCCTCCCTGTTTGAGCATGGGGATCCCCCCAGGCCATGCCTCTCCAGGTGGGGTAGTTCCTGCCATTTGCCAATTATTTTTCTTCTCCTTAGCTTCTGTGTCTGTCTCCTTCTCTTCCTCTCCCTTTCCTTCTTCCTCCTCTACCTCTTCATTCTCCTCTTAAGTTTCCTTAAAAAGTGCTGTCAGATCTACGACGGGCCTATGAAGCCCCAGGCATGATGAGGGCAAACAGTCCTTGGCTCTGCCACTGTAGAGCCGAGGATGGGACCAGACGTGAATCGATAATGAGTCACAGATAAATGTTGCAGCTGAGATGAGAGCTGCTAAAGAAGAGGTGTGGGTGTGGTGACGGGAGAGCGTGGCCTGGACAGAGAGGTGTCAGGAGTGGCAACGAGGTCTCCCTAAAAACGTGACCTTTTTTCTTTTCTGACTGTGCTGGGTCTCCACTGTGGCACATGGGCTTCTCTAGTTGTGGCGTGTGGGCTTAGCTGTCCCACAGCATGTGGGAACTTAGTTTCCAGACCAGGGATCGAACCCGCATCCCCTGTATTGGAGGGCAGATTCTTCACCACTGGACCACCAGGGAAGTCCTGAGAATGTGACATTTTTAAACTAAAGTCTGAGGGATTATTCACAGAAGCTCACTGGACCATGGGGGCTGAAGGGGAAACTGAAGGAAGAATGTTTCTAGGTGGTGGTGCTGGCATCTCGAGATGTGCTAAGTAGGCCCCATTGTCCTACCTGCGCTCTGGACACACTGAAATAAGAATGAAAGGGGCAAGGTGACATGGGCCAGACTCTCACTTTTACCTGAAAGAGCTGATTTTAGAGAATGTAGCTTATATCTCCAGGCGTGTGGGCTTCTGAATACTAACCCAGAATTAGGCAGATGGAGTTCTGTGGTCAGTTGCATGGGAGCAAAGGAGACTGTAGTCCTTGCAGGCTGCTCATTACTGACAGAGAATGGGGCAGGGCTATCCAGGCCCCATTCCTCTCTCCAGACTCCGTTCAGGTTGTTATACCTCTTTCCCGGGCAGAGTGAGTAAAGAGATGGAGAGAGGCCAGGAGCAGTATGCCCATTGATGGTGTATGCCCATTGATGACAATATGCCCATTGATGCCCTTCCATGGGCAGGGAGACGCCAGGAGTGGGAAGAAGCTGTCTCCTCCTAGAATGTGGGAGTGGCACGCTGCTAAGTAGAACTTTTCCACCCAAAACATACACTGGAATCACCTGGAGATCTTGTCGATAAGCAGATTCTGAGTCAATAGGCCTGGAGTGGGGCTCAAGAGTCTACATTTCTAAGCAGCTCCTGGGAGATGCTGAGGTGCCGATCCCTGGACCACAGGCTGAGCAGTGAGGCTGTAGATGTGTGGTAGGAGGGAAGTTGGTGTTTATGGGGAGCTGAGTGAGGTTGGACTACAGAGTGATAGGGAGAGTAATGACAGCCCCGCCCCTAGGGACATGCAGGGCCCTGTAGACCAAAGATATTTGATCCTGAAAGCGAAGAACTTTTTTTTTTTTGCCCATACTACTTGGCATACAGGATCTTAGTTGCCCAACTGGGGATCAAACCTGTGCTCCCTGCAGTGGAAGTGTGGGGTCTTAACCACTGGACCACCAGGGAAGTCCTAAGTAAAGACATTTCAAGCTCAGTGATGACATCAGATTTGCATTCCAAGAAAAGACACTTTGAAAAGAATATGGAGAAGATATTGGAGAAGCTGTGTTGGGAGTCCAGTTGGTTGTGATGGCGGTTGTGTGTGGAGTGGGTGGTTGGGAGTGACTTGGCCAGGATGGGTGGCAGAAGAGAGAGGAGAGATGGACGGAGTGGAGAAATATTTAAGAAGGTAAATCTTTAGGACTTGGTGATATTTGGATATGGGAAGCACAGTACAGGGAGGTGTCAAGCATGACCCTTGGGTTCCTGGCTTTTGTAACAGGGTGGGTGGTGGTACCAAGCCCAGAGAGAGGGAAGACTGGGACTGGGGGTGAAGGATGCATATGTAGGTCAATCAGCACTTGATTTGGACACTGAGTTTAAGTTATGGAGACCTGAGCGTGGAGCCGAAGGTAGGGAGCTGGGGGTATAAGTGTAGATCTCAGAAGACAGACTTTGGCTGGAAATGGAAATTTTGGCAATGCCAGTACAAGCTGGAATCAAGGTTGCTGGGAGAAATATCAATAACCTCAGATATGCAGATGACACCACCCTTATGGCAGAAAGTAAAGAGGAATTAAACAGCCTCCTGATGAAGATGAAAGAGGAGAGTAAAAAATCTGGCTTAAAACTCAACATTCAGAAAATAAAGATCATGGCATCCAGTCCCATCACTTCTTGGCAAATAGATGGGGAAACAATGAAAGCAGTGACATTTTATCTTCTTGGGCTCCAAAATCACTGCAGACAGTGACTGCAGCCATGAAATTAAAAGACGCTTGTTCCTTGGAAGAAAAGCTATGACAAACCTAGACAGCATATTCAAAAGCAGAGATATCACTTTGCCGACAGAGGTTCATATAGTCAAAGCTATGGTTTTTCCAGTAGTCATGTATGGATGTGAGAGTTGGACTTTAAAGAAGGTTGAGAGCTGAAAAGTTGATGCTTTTGAACTGAGTGACTGAATGACAGTGCAGAGATGCATTTTTTTTTTTACTATTACTTTGAATGATTTCAAATGTATAGAAAAGTTGAGAGAATACTGTGATGAGTACCCAGTTACCCATCTAGTTTTATTTATTTATTTATTTATTTTTAATTTTTTAATTTATTTTTGGCTGCGTTGGTCTTCATTGCTGGGGTGGGTTTTCTCTAGCTGCAGTGAGCACAGGCTAGGCTCTTGTTGCTCTGTGCCGGCTTCTCATCGCGGTGGCTGCTCTTATTGCAGAGCATGGGCTCCAGGGCAGGCAGGCTTCAGTAGTTGTGGCTTGTGGGCTTAAATGCCCCGTAGTATGTGGAATCTTCCCGGGCCAGGGATCGAACCTATGTCCCCCGCATTGGCAAGCGGATTCCCAACCGCCAGATCACCAGGGAAGTCCCTACCCATCTAGTTTTAGAATTTGTAATATTTTGGCCGTATCGGCTTCATCTTCATTTCTTCCAGACCCTCCCCATTTGCCAGGTGAGGAAACAGAGGCTCGCCTGGGGTCTGTCCCCAGTGAAGGTGGGAGGCTTGGTGAGGAAAAGCAGTGTGTTTGAGGTGACAGAGCCAGGCTTGCAAAACCGTCATTCTGACTCCAGAGAGAGCATGCATCCTGAAGGGCCCCAGCGCTTGAGAGCTGAGCGCCTACTCCCTGTTGACCTCAGACCTCTGTAGGGGAACATGAGTCCTGCCAAACCAATTCGTGTTTCATTTTGATGTGTGTGTGTGTGTGTGTGTGTGTGTGTGTGTGTGCGTACAGGTTGTTTTGGAATGGGGCTCCCCAGTACCAGTGTTCTAAAGAGCAGGGTTCCCCTGAGGCCATGCTCCCCTACCTGCAGCTCTAGTGCCTGGCCTCTTACACCCCCGCTTTGCTCTTCCCTACAGGTGCACCCCCGACATGGACGTCGTCCTCAACATCCCTGTGGAAGAGCTGCTGCCCTTCTAGATGGTGGGGCTGGGGGCCAACCCTCCTTCCCTGGTCTCTTCCCCCTTTCTGGAGCCTTGAGTTCTCTCCTAAGGCCACGTCCCCATTCAGGTGCCAGTCTGCTGTTCCTTCCCTCCTCACTCCCTCCCTCTTTCCCCACTTTCTTTCCCTCTCTCCCTTCCTTTCTTCTTTCCTCTCCTGCCCCTCATTCTTTCTGATTGGAGCTGCTACTTGGGCCAGGTAGGAATTCCTAGGCGAGTCCTTTTTACCAATAAAGTTGGGCTTGCCCTGGTCTTTGCCGGTGCCTGGGGCTTCCTAAGGCATGGTAGGAATAGATTTTGTCTTAAGATAAGAGGTGGATAACTGTGCTGCCTGCATCTGGGGCTCAGAACTTCACAACAAGTGCTGGAGGGACCCCCTGCCTGAGTCTCCATGGTTCTGTGGCCCCAGCCGCCCCCTCCCTGGTGCAGTGGGAGCCCAGTTTTCCCTCTGATTTGTGCCCAGATCTTTTGAGACCAGTGCCTGGGTGGAGGGGGGACGCCTGGAGTTTGATACCCCTGGGAACTTGCTGAACCTTCACTGCTGCTGTCCATCTCTCTTACAGTCCAGTCATCTGTCTGTCCACTGCCTGTATTCTCACTGTACATGGACATGAATGCCAACTCACCCTCGGGTGCCCGATCAGGCACTGTTCCCCACCACATAGTCTTCCAAGGTGAACTTAGAGGGCTGATGCCTGGGCCCGCTTCAAGCAAGGGCTTGTTGCTCGGGTCACTGGGAGGGGCATTGGCAGGCATCCTCCAGCTGCCAGTCCCATCGGGGTTTGTGTGAGGTGCAGAGAGCCCGGCCCCTTCCCACCTCTGAAGATGCTCAATGTGCAAACATCAAAGGCTCCTCTGGCTCCACCGCTCTCTGGAGCATTGGTGGAAACTGCCCCTGGGTCTGCACTGTAGCTCAACTTCCTTGTCTTCCCAGTCCTGCCTAGCCCTCTCTACTCTCCCTCAGCTGATCCCAAGGACACTCAGTAATCAAAGCTTGTACCCTATGCTCTGTCTCAGAGTTGGCCTCCCTGGGGACCTAGTCTACCCCCTATTCCCAAGAGCCTCTGACGACTCACAGATCCACTCTGTGTGTTGGGAGACTTTGGGTTACAGGTGACAGAACACCCAAGTCAAATTGGCCTGAACAGTAAAGGGCTCAGGTACATATTTCTAGATGAGGTGAGGCTTTAACCAGAAATCAAGTGATGACACCAAGGACCTGCTTCCCCTTTTTCTCCTTTGTTTTCCACGTGTTTCCCCTTGCTGAGGTCAGCGCTCCTTGTGGTCCCAGAATGGCTGCCAGCATCTCCTAGGGTGTTATGATTCTTTGTTCATGTCCTGCTAGAAAGAGAGAGTGTCTGTATCCCAGAATTTTCAGTCAATGTCTTTAAGATTCACTATGACTAGATCAGATCACAAGTCCACCAGGAATCAGCCTAGGAGGTGGAGAACACCTGCTAGTTTAGTCTAGACCCCTGGAGCAGGGAAGGTATGGACAGGCTGGGCACGTGACCCAGGCTAAGCCAACAGGCACCCCCAGAAGCATATGGATCTCCAAACAAAAATGGACAGTGTTGAACATCATCATAGCAAATGCTTAGCTGGAACTTCTTTCATTTGTCAGTTCATCACATCGTCACAGGAACAACCCTAGGTGGTGGGTATTGTGAGCATTTTCATTTTTACAGAGGAAGAACCCAAAGCATAAAGCTGTTTAGTGACTTTTTCGAGAGTCACCAGGCTGAAAGTGGTAGAGGCAGCTCACTTTTGATCAGTGCACTGGCAGGAGCTCAGCTGGGCTGGAGAGATCTGAGCCACCAGGTGTCAACAGAGCCACTTACGGCAAGTCCAGGACTTCCCTGGTGGTCTGGTGGTTAAGAATCCTCCTGCCAGTGCAGTGGACACAGGTTCGATCCCTGGTCTGCGAAGATCCCACGTGCTGGGGGGAGACTAAGCCAGTGAGCCACACTACTTAAGCCCACGTACCTGGAGCCCCATACGCCACAACACGAGAAGCTGCCACAATGAGAAGTCCCTGCGCAGTAGTGAAGAGCCAACACAGCCAAAAAAAAAAGAGTCCAAATGAAAGTAATAGTCCAGCTTCAATTGCTCACTTCTGTAGCCTAAGGAAGAGGCTGCTAAACTGGAGAAGCACTGACAATCACTCCCTTGAGTTTTCTGCTTGGGATGAATGGCACCATCGGGTGGGCTGGGTCAGCACCAGGGATGTTCTCATTGCTGGGGGCCTGGGAACCTGGGGGCCAGAGTTGGGGATTGGGGTGGGGGTGGCTGGAGTGGGGAAGGGAGTGTAGGGAGGGCTGGGAGCAGGAAGGTCCTGAGTCCTGAGTCAGAGTGGAGACAAGGGTCTTCGAGGTTTCTCCTCTACCCCTGATAAGGGGGAGGCACCTGAGGAGGGCCTTGGCCAAAGGCTACCCCCTTCCTTGCTGAAGGTCTCCGGAGGAAGCTGCGCTAAGAATGTAGGATTTGCCAGGGGCTTGAGTCCTTGGCTGTGACCCCTCAGAGACTGCATGCACTGGCGGAGCACCACGCTGGTGTGTGGGGGGCGGGCAGACTTTCCTGCTAGGCCTGCCGGGGAGAGGCTTTATAATGGCCTGTGGTTGTGCCTGAGAAGTTAACAGGTGTGCACTAGTCTATGGGGCTTCCATGGTGGCTCAGCCGTAAAGAATCGGCCTGCAGCTCAGGAGACCAGGATTCAGTTCCTGGGTTGGGAAGACCCCCTGGAGGAGGGCATGGCAACCCACTCCAGTACTCTTGCCTGGAAAACCCCATGGACAGGAGCCTGGTGGTCCATAGGTCGCAAAGAGTTGGACAGGACTGAAGTGACCGAACATACACACACACATACGCGCGCGTGCACACACACACACACACTCTACGGGCTCTCCCAGGTATTGCTAGTGGTAAAAAACCCACCCGCCAATGCTAGAGACATAAGGAAAGTGGGTTAGATCCCTGGGTCAGGAAGATCCCCCGGAGGAGGGCATGGAAACTCACTCCAGTACTTTTGCCTGGAGAATCCCATGGACAGAGGAGCCTGGTGGGGTCATGGGGTAGCAAAGAGTCAGACACGACTGAGGAGACAGCACACACACACGCATGCACACTCTATATAAAAATAGGTGAACGACAAAGACCTACCCTGTAGTACAGGGAACTATATTCAATATCTCCTAGCAATGTTTAATGGAAAAGAACCTGACATCTATAAATATCATATATATATATACACACATACACATATATATGCATGCATATATATATCTCACTTGGCTGTACACCAGATACTAATATAACATTGTAAATCAACTATACTTCAATTAAAAAAAAATACTTTAAAAAAGTCAGGCATAAATTTTGGCCAGAAGCTGGATTCCTTGTAGTGAGGGGATGAATGAGTTTTGAGGGGGAAAACCACATGGATTCCCTGACGTCACGCACAGCTGTGGTGCCTCCAGTTGTGACAGAGAGTGACCCCATACGTGCACAGCTGTATATGGATGTTCTCTCACTTTTCAGAGCTTCACACGGGTGGGTCCTCACGTGCACATGTGCATACAGATACACACCAGGATGGCCCTTATCAATAAGAGGACCGATTGTGTATCTTATCCAGAACTTTCTGTGTCAGTCAGCGTTGTCCCCATTGGCACGGCTGCATGCGAAGCACCTCCAGGGCTCAGTGGACTGCAGCAAGGAAAGTTTATCCTCTACTCAGGGTCCTCAGGTCGACTGCACTTTGGCTGAACTCAGCTGGGCTGGTTGGGCAGCTCTGCTTCAGGTTGTGGGTCAGCTGGGTTTGGCTCCAGACTGTGGATCAAGCTCAAGGATACTCCTGGGCTCTGGAGTTATCTGGGTTGTGCTTTTCTCAAGGAGGATTCCGGGAGCAAATGAGTCAGGTCTTCACTTAAGACCTCTGCTTTCAGATGTGTGAGCATTTCGCTGGGCAAAGGAGGTCGCAGGCCCAGGGCCCAAATGATTTAGGGAGGGAGGTAATCCCTCCCCCACTACCTCCCTTCACCTACCCATGGGAGGGTGAGGCGAGTGGATGTGTGCCGAACAGTAAACTAGACGATCATGCTTTTCTGTCTATAGAGGCAGGGACTGAGCTCCTGGCATTAGTTTTCTATTGCTGTTGTAACAAATTGTTGCAATCTTAAATAAGGCAACACGAATTTATTATCTGACCTATCTGTAGGTCAGAAGTCTGACACAGATCTCAGAAGGCTAAAATCTAGGGGTCATCAGGGCTGTCTTCTTTACTAGAGGCGATAGGGGAGAATCTATTTTCTTGCCTCTTCCAGTTTCTAGAGTCTGCCTGTGTTCCTTGGCTTGTGGGTCCTTCCTCCATCTTCAAAACCAGTAACAGCAGGTTGAGTCCTTCTCCCATCACATCACTCTGGCCTCCTCTTCTGCCCTTTCTTCTACTTTTAAGGACTCTGTAATGACACCAGGCCCACCAGGATAATGCAGAGTAATCTCTCCATTATAAGGTCAGCTGACTGGCAACCTTAGTTTTATCTGCAATCATAATTCCTCTTTGCCATGTAGTATAACAAACTCCCAGATTCTGGGGATAGTATGTGGACATCTTTAAGGGGCTATTTTTGGCTCAGCTGGTAAAGAATCCACCTGCACTGTGGGAGACCTGGGTTCGATCCCTTGGTTGGGACGATCCCCTGGAGAAGGGAAAGGCTGCTCACTCTAGTATTCTGGCCTAGAGAATTCCCTGGACTGTATAGTCCATGGGGTCTCAAAGAGTTGGACACGACTGAGTGACTTTCACTTTAGGGGGCTATTGTTCCTCCTACTCCGAAGATTCATGTCTATCCTACAGGCAAAGTGTACACTCACCTCTTCCCAAAGTCTCATCCTGTTATCACATCAACTCAAAGGAAAAGCATCTCATCTAAAACCCATCACTTCAAAAGTCCCAAATATAATTTAAACCAGGTAGAGGGAGGCTCTGAAAAGACTTTATTCATCCCTGGACACAATTCCTTCCCATCTGTGAACCTGTGAAACTCAAAAAACAAGTTATTTGCTCACGAAATGCAGTGGTGGGGTAGACATTAGATAAAAGTTACAGACTTTCCCATTCAAAAGGAAGAAAATGAAAGGAAAAAAGGAGTCACTGGTCCCAAGCGATTTCAAAATTCAATTGCTTTCTAGGCCTGGGAATAATCCTCTAGGCTTGTATCATCACAGAGTCCTTAAAAATAGAAGAAGGGGGCAGAAGAAGAAGCTGGAGTGTTTTGGGGAGGCCATGTGGGGGCAGGGCATTGGTTGGCAGTCAAGCGGTCCTTGATAACCTGCAAAGAATGGGGGGTAGAAGGGCAAAAGTTGTGGAAATTCTTAATTTTTGGAAATCATCCACCCAGTAGAGGGGCGCCACTGATTTGCTCTTCAAAGGGTGGGGATGATCTAGATTATTCAGAACAGCAGTCCCCAGCCTTTTTGGAATGAAAGATTGGTTTCGTGGAAGACGGTTTTTCCACGGATGGTGTTTCTGAATGATTCAGGCACACTACATTTATTTTGCAGCTGCTCCCCAGCACTAGCATCACAACCTCGGCTTCACCTCAGATCATCAGGCATTATATGCTCTTAAGGAGCACACAACCTAGATCCCTCAGGAACATAGTTCACAGTAGGGTTCCTATGCATAGGAGACTCTAATGCTGTGATCCTACAGGAGGCAGACTCAGGAGGTAGTGTGAGCATTGAAGAGACTATGAATACAATTGCCTGTCACTTGCCTCCTGCTGTGTGCCCCTCCCCCCCATTCAATACTGATCCGTGGCCCAGGGGTTGGGGACCCCTGATCTAGAGAATCTACATCAGCCTCCAAATATTTAAAAGCCCTCAGATCTTGTGGGGTAGATTTATGAAACAGGTTTGTGTAAAGCTCTCTAGCAGGGAGTCATTAGCCCGAGTGGGTCTGCTTCGTCTATTTTCTTCTCTCTGCCTAGAGACTGCTGCGTTCATGGAGGGGTTTCATCAGAGAATTCAGAATTTTGCACAGAAGAGATTAGCTTACTCTGGGTGGGTAGGCAGACACATATTCAGAGGCTAAGTGCAGAAGCCAAAGCTCAAATAGACAATGGTCCAGTGCACCAAAGTGTCACTGTTGATCTGGGGCAGCAGGGCTGGCGACCAGTTGTGCCTGGACTCTGCTTGTCTTAACTGAATGTGTTTATGCTGGGGTGGGTTGGGGGCCACTCCCCATCATCAGAGATGTGGGACCTGCCTAGATCGGTTGAGAAAAATGCCGGGGCTGTCTAAGCGCTGCAGTGGTCCCAGGGTGTCATCTGGTGAGCAAACGCAACAAGAGGAAAGACAGAGCTTGCATGGGGCCCACGTGAGGCAGGGTCTGTTCTGTGCCAAGGCTGAAATTAGGGTCCCAGCTCATGGTGGTGTCCTAGGTAATGCCGTCTCCTGTGGAGTCTTCTGAAGGGGTGATGTCACCGTAGGTGAAATCCTGTGGAGAGGTGATGTTCTCTCATACGCTCAGGTGCAAGAGGGGAGGCGCCCTGAATTGAGGCCATTAGGGCCTAGTTGAGTCTAGAGTGTAGTTATAATTGGGAATTGGCCTCTGAACGACCTTGAGACATAGAGCCTTGTTGGGGAGGGGTCACAGATCCATTAACATTTGCTCCATAGATTAGTGTCCCCATTTATCTGGGGGGGAGGGGCGGCTTCCCTGATAGCTCAGTTGGTAAAGAATCCGCCTGCAATGCAGGAGGCCCCGTTTCGATTCCTGGGTTGGAAAGGTCTGCTGGAGAACGAATAGGCTACCCACTCCAGTGTTCTTGGGTTTGCCTTGCGTCTCAGCTGGTAAAGAATTCACCTGCAATGCAGGAGACCTGGGTTCGATGCCTGGATTGAGAAGATCCCCTGGAGACCTTTATTGTCGTCAGGTGCAGGGGAAGGAGACAGGGGCCAGGGCAGTCACCCCGGGCTCAGCAGGAGTACATTCTGAGTGACACCACTTGTGGGGAGTTTCCAGGCCATATTATTTGAGGGTATTTTTCACATGTGTCAGCTTTAAGTTATTCTGCCCCCTAATCACTAGCCATACCATACTGTCTGTGGGACTGGGTACAATTACCTTCTCTTCCTGTGAAAGTTCATAGTTATTACTGGCTTGAGTTGGCCCTTGTATTCTGGAATTTAGGCAAAGCTTCTGCCTGAAGCAGATTAGGATTCCAAATCAGCATACTTGGGGCCGCGGGTAGGGGGAGGTGGGAGCACTCCGTAATGAAAGAATCCCACCCTATTGTCTGTCCATCACCCTTTCCTGGAGTACTGGAAGGCAGCAGGAGCTAGAGAGGATGTGTCTGGGGAACCAGAGGAGGGGAAAATGACTAGGTATCACCTTTGATGACAAGAACAGACCATTGGGGTTGTCTTCTGAGTGTTTTGCTGGGCATCTCCGAAGGGGGAGAGTTTAACACGGTGAGAATTGTGGGCAGGCATGAACCAGATGCTAAAATATTAGATGACCAGGCACTGTTTTTAAGTTTTAGTAGGGGTTGTTTGAAAAGCCTATTCTGGTACTCAGTGAGGCCAGCTAATCCGACAAAAGGAAGTTTCCTGGTTTTTTTTTTTTTCTTTTTTTAATTACGTATTTATTTGGCTGCACTGGGTCTTAGCTGCGGCATGTGAGACCTAATTCCCTGACCAGGGATCAAACTCAGGCACCCTGAGTTGGGAACACAGTCTTGACCACTGGACCACCAGCGAAGTTCTGGAAGTTTCCTGTTTAAAGGCCCATCTCTGTGTATCTTTTAAAGTGCATTGTGAGCCTTGATCTGAATCTAGTTTAAGGCACATGTGGGAATTAGAGGGCCCCAGAGCAGTGGCATCTCACGCTGAATGTCAGATGTATCCTCACAATAAGCCCATGTGTTGACCATGGCTTGTATATACTGAATATCGCCAGCAGATGGCGGTACAGGCCCAATAAAATGAACCTGTCGCCAACTACAAGGGCGTGATAGGAGGGAATGGCAGAGTATATCACTGGAAATGCTGGACTGAATAACTCACAAGCTGGAATCAAGATTGCCAGAAGAAATATCAACAATCTCAGATATGCAGATGATACCCCTTTAATGGCAGAAAGTGAAGAGGAACAGAAGAGCCTCTTGATAAAGGTGAAAGAGGAGAAGGGAAAAGCTGACTTAAAACTCAACATTAATAAAACTAAGATCATGGCATCCAGTCCCATCACTTCATGGCAAATAGATGGGGAAAAAATGGAAACAGTGGCAGATTTTATTTTCTTGGGCTCCCAAATTACTGCGGATGGTGACTGCAGCCATGAAATTAAAACACGCTTGCCCCTTGGTACAAACCTAGACAGTGTATTCAAATGCAGAGACATCACTTTGCTGACAAAGGTCCGTATAGTCAAAGCTATGGATTTTCCAGTTGCCATATATGGATGTGAGAGCTGGGCAATAAAAAAGGCTGAGTGCTGAAGAATTGTTTTCTAACTGTGGTGCTGGATAAGACTCTTGAGAGTCCCTCAGACAGCAAGGAGATCAAACCAGTCAATCCTAAAGAAAATCAACCCTGAATATTCATTGGGAGGACTGATGCTGAAGTTCCAATACTTTGGCCACCTGATGCAAAGAGTTGACTCACTGGAAAAGTGATTTCCATCACTTTTCACCATCATTCATCACAGAATCACCATCAGTGATTCTGATGCTGGGAAAGATTGAAGGCAGGAGAAGGGGACGACAGAAGATGGGATGGTTGGATGGCATTACCAACTCAGTGGACATGAATTTGAGCAAACTCCAGGAAACAGTGAAGGACAGGGAAGCCTGCTGTGCTGTAATCCATGGGACTGCAGAGTCAGACACGACTGAGTGAGTGAACAAGTTAAATAATTTAATGTTTTCCTACATATGGGAAGATGCAATAGTCTAGGCTTGCTGAAATCATTCCTTTCACATGCATCTCAGTTATCTAGGGCCGGTGCTTACAGTCACCATGGGGAGTGGCTAATGGCTGCCAGATAGATGGCATTGTTCTCCCTGGGTGCCCTCTGGGCTCAGAAATTCACGTTTGGAGAGCCTGAATCACAGATGGCTATGACATCCTCCTTGTTTATTGATATGGCAGTAAATAACTCCATGTCATGGGGGCTTCCCTGGTGGCTCAGTGGTAAAGAATCCGCCTGCGATGGAGGAGCTACAGGAGATATGGGTTCAATCCCTGGGTCGGGAGGATACCCTGGAGGAGGGTATGGCAGCCCATTGCAGGATTCTTGCCTGGAGAATCCCCTTGGCAGAGGAGCCTGGCTACTTAGCATGCATACACACACTCCGTTTCATCATCCTCAGGAATCCGAGACAGAGAGTAGGGGAATGGGTAGAAAACTGGAAGACATGTGACCAATTCGAGTTGTGGTATGCTTTATAATTATTGTGCCTCTGTTAGAATATTACTTTTTCCTGTTAATGTGTTTACTGTAGAAAAATTATGCATACAAGTAATCAATAAAAAACACTATTCATAATTCCATATCTTTGTATCACTTTAGGGCCTCTTGCTATCAGAAATGCATTTATATGATAAAAATATATTTATAATCCATGCTATTTTCTAAAAAGATGAAATGCCATGAAAGGTTATTGTTCACTGATCTAGTTATGAATATAAGGATGTGACTAGGAGAAACAGAGGGAGGGTAAAATGGCAAAACAAGGGGAGAATCAGATGGGGTGGGGGTACTGAGTGGAGAAGTAAAGTGACTTCAAGACCCAGGGTCCATGGGCTGAGATGTCAGTGGCTAAAAAGAACTTGAAAAAAAACCCAAGAAACTTTAAAGGGAATTGTTACGAAATTTTGTTGGATAGGGGTGATGCAAAATTTCTCCCACATCTCCCCAGGCCATCTTCAGTACAGTTTGTATTTCTCTTGACTCTATTGTGGAGTTGGATCTATTTTGGGATGCCCCGTATTTCATCTCTGAGGAGGGTGTGAAGCAAAAACTAGCTGTTGAGAGCATCCCAATGTTTTGGGTACCGGTTTGCGTGTGCGCTTGTATTTTTGTTGTAAAATGGGATCAGCTTATACATATGATTTTTAAAATTGCTCTCTAAATTAATAGCACATCGAAGTTATTCTCTATGACTGAAGAGAACTCTAAACTTATCCTTTAAGAAAAAAAATCGTTTATTATTTATTTGGCTGCATCAAATCTTAGTTGCTCCATGAAGGCTCAGTAGTTGCCCCACGGTGTGTGGGATCTTCGTTCCCTGACCAGGGATCAAACCTGCATTCCCTGCATTGCAAAGTGGACTCTTAACCACTGGACCACCAGGAAAGTCCCTAAATGTATCCTTTTTAAGAGGTGCATACTATCCACATTATGAATCTATAGCTGCTTTACTTCACATTTCCCTCATCCCTGGACATTTAGGCAGCTTCCAGTTTTTCATTATTTTAAACTATGCTGTTAAGATTATGTCTGTTTACACATTTTTATTTTAAATTTATTTGGTTGCACTGGATCTTAGTTGTGGCAGGTGGGATCTAGTTCTGCATTGGGAGCATGAAGTCTTAACCACTGGACCACCAGGGAAGTCACCATCCATCATTTTTAAACTAAGGATTTTGGTTATTTCCTCAAAATGCAGTCATTCCTAAAATTAGAGTCTCTCAGCCAAAGAACATGAACAAGGTTTAAGGTTTTTAGCTTTTAAAATATTTTTTAGAAAGGATATAGATTTCCAGAAGTAGCATTAACTGGTTTAAATGAATAAAAGACCTGTTTCTTTGTGCTTGTTTTCACTCAGCCTTTTGGTAGGATTATGCCAACTTTACATGATATGGCTATCACTGACTCGATGGACATGAGTTTGAGCAAGCTCTGGGAGTTGGTGATGGACAGGGAAGCCTGGCATGCGGAGTTGCAGAGTTGGACACGACTGAGTGACTGAACTGAATTGATATACTATATATATGATATGGCTGGGCACATTCAAGTAACCAGCATCATTGCCTTGCTTTCAAATAGTGCTACGAATGTCAGATCTATGTATTTTGTCCATTTCACTAGGCAAATGAGTACCTCATCTGTCGATCCACATGGAGGCCAAATATATGCATTCAGCTCCTTTCTCTCCCATGCTTTGTGGCAGTCATGGGATGCCCCACTCAGATCTCCCGTCAGGAGAACTGCCTTGAGGATGTAGTTGGTGGAGAGCCTTCAGCTGCCATATTTCCAGATGTGTGGTAGCATTCTTCCCAAGGCCGTGTTCTCCAGGGACTGCTCCCAGCCCGTGACTGAACCCAGTGCCTAGCCATCCCTGCCCTGGGTGGGGCTCCTCGGAGGAGCAGTTCCTGTTTTGGGGCCTTGATGGGCTTGGCTGAGACTTTTCTTCAATCTTCAGCCTCAGCCTCCTCCCATCCAGTCCTCTGTCTGCCCATCTCTCCTTTTACAGGTGTCAGACCAGTACTGTGGTATGAGGACTCTCCCTGTCTACTCCTTCTCGCCTCCTTCCATCACAGGTGTCCCCCCTTAATACACGGTTTCGTGTCTAATTCTGTCTTGGCGTTGGCTCTTGGAAGACCCAAGCTGACGCACACCCCACCGATGAGTCCACAGAGCAGCCATTCCTGTAGGACAGATACAAACTCCAAACTGTTTATTGAGTGAAAGATGGAGAGATAGAGGAAACAGGAACTTTGAGTCATGATAGTCCTTCGGCTCCTTGAAGATTCTATTGTTTTACCCATTGGTCCTTGGTTTGGCCCACTGTGTATTTTCTGTGTGGTTTGTTAGGGTTCTGGATGGGTGGTTGCATCACGGGCTTTGCTATGAAGAGGCCTTTGACACAACACTGCTTGTACCTGTCACACATGAACATTGTTTTCTCCAGGGAGCCGCATTTCAGCTTGCAGTGTCCTGCGATCTTACGCCCACAAATTGTCCCGCCCCCTCTGGCTGCAAGGGAGAAGAAAAGATGGAGAATCCAAGGTTATAAACAGTTGAGGCACTGCCAAGGAGTTGGGGCTTTTTTTTTTTTTGGCCCCACTATGGGCATGCGGGATCCTGAACTCTGACCAGGAATAGAACCCTCAACCCACTAGACTCCCAGGGAAGTCCCTAAAGGGGACTTTTTATCCTCAAATGTATGCTCGAGATATGTGTCTTGAGAAGGACTCAAGAGGAGACAGAATTTCCCTTGATGGATGGCCTCTGGGAATGCAGAAGAGCTCTTTGTCTTTGCCAGCTTCTACATCATTGCAACAGCTAAAGTCTCTCATTTTTGCTGTAGTTGGTATCACAGAATGTCTGAGTAAAAAGGGGAGTGGGGAGCCAGGTCTTCATTGTCGGGGAGGCATTTGAACACTCTGAGGGGGACTTGTGGCTGTTCTTACTCATCCCACAGCTCCTTTTTTTTTTTTTAATTTAATTAATTTATCTTAATTGGAGGTTAATTGCTTTACAATATTGTAGTGGTTTTGCCATACATTGACATGAATCGGCCATGGGTGTACATGTGTCCCCCATCCTGAACCCCCTCCCACCTCCCTCCCCATCCCATCCCTCAGGGTTGTCCCAGTGCACCCCACATCTCCTTTTAAAGGTGTTCCAGCCTCATTTGTTCTTAGGGAATATGAGTGTCTCAATATCAAAGGTTGACTCATTCTCCAGAAGCATTAAAGAGAAAATAATGGTTGCTATGACAGGCTATTTTGCATTCATACACTGTTACCAAGTACAGCCTTCTCATCAAATCTGAGGGCTTTGTCTCTGTGCTCTGTGTCCACCATGGGCCCACAGCCCAGGCATCTTCTGAGAGTCTTCTCCTCTGGTTCTTCACACCCATTGCCTGGCTCTCTGAATTTTCTCTCTGGCTCTTCGTTCTCTTCCCCCAGGGTTTGAGCTGAGCACCTTGTTTGACATTTTATGTAAACTTACCTTCTTAAGAGGTCTCCTGTTCTCCCTGCCAGCCCTCTTGGGCATAGGCAGGTGCTCCTGAATTTCTTACCCCAGGGCTTGCTTTCTCCACTGAGCACAAACCTGGGTCTGATCTCAGAGGACGCAAATGTGGAAGCGAGACGCCTTTTCAGCGTTTTAGGAGCTTAGATATCGAGAGCTCATGTAAAGGGAAAGGGAGATATTTTGAACCAGGTCGGGGCTGACTCTTGTTTTAGAATGGGAAAAGATTGGGGAGGGTTGGTTTTGGTATAGGGTTATAGAAAGTGATGGATGGATAAGGGGTATTGGGGACAGTGGTGGATGCTGGGAGATCCCCACTTTAGGTCAGAGCTCAGTGGGCTGAGCTCTGCCTACTTCCAACCTGGCTTGTCTGTCACCAGAGCAACCAGATCTGCTGGTGTTCCTGGCCCCCAGTCCCTTCACTCTTCTCCATCCAGTTTACCTGGGGTCACCAGGAATCCCAGGGCTGTAAAGACCAGGAGCAGGAGCTTCATGGCTGAAGGGCTGGCCTGGGGAGTAGGTGGTGGTTTAATGGAGTCAGGGCCCTCAACTGTCATCTGCTTGGAAGCTACTGCCTTTATAGGGTCTACACAATGCCAGGCTCCTGGGCAGTGAACCAGGAGAAGTCTCTGAAACCCAGAACAGACAGGTTAGATCAGAGTGTCTAATAGACTGTAGCCTGGATTGATTTATTGAGCACCTGTATTCTAGGCTATTAGCAGGGAGAGAGAAACAGAACAAAGAGTACCCATCTTTGAAACTGTCTTCTAGCCAGTGTTGGTGAGGCTATGGGAAAACTTGTGTAATCTTGAAATGTTGCTGGGAGTTTTGCTTTTGTAGAGCAATTTGGCATCAGAAGTCTTAAAAATAATGCATACCTTTTGACTCAGAGACTCTGTTCCTGGGACTTCTGTCTGATGAAATAAACAAGTACACATAGAGGTTTATCTCAACATTGTTCAGAGTAGCAGAAAACTAAAAACAACCTAACTGATGGTAAAAACAAGCTATGGAAACAAGACACATACCTAATATGATTTATCTATAGGAATATTACTTTTTGCCTGTTTCAATATGAATACGTGTGTGCTCAGTCATGTCTGATTCTTTGTGACCCCATGGATGGTAGCCTGCCAGGCTCCTCTGTCCATGTAAGTTTTCCAGGCAGGAATATTGGAGTGGGTTGTCATTTCCTACACCAGGGGATATTCCCGACCTGGGGATAGAACTGACCTCTCTTGCATCCCATGCTTTGGCAGGCAAATTCTTTACCACTGAGTCACCTGGGAAACCCCTTCAATATGAATACTCTCATTGAAAGTATTGAAAGGACCCTTAGGGGCCCTCTCAGATACAAAGCCCCTCTATTCCCTGCTTCTTGTAAAAAAAATAGTTTTAGTGTCCTGGGCCTTTCCTGAGTTCCAAAGAGCAGGCACAGGCAGCTACTATTTAGGGAAAGGAGGGAATGCAGAAGACACAGGAAAAGCAAGAAAACAAGAAATATAATGACAATAGTTTAGCAATAAAAGAGTCCTAGTTCCTCCCCAAGGGATATACATAATAATCTAATACATATCTTTGAGAAGTTCTTTGAGAACTAAGATAGACCACACAACATCCCCCAGGCCCCCTGTCCTGGACTCTTTTGTTGATCTTTATGTTGATTAATCTGCCTAACCTTTTCCCAAGGGATTGTGGGTCAGGTTTCCCATTGTAATATCTGCCTTCCAGCTTTTAAAATTATACTCTACTGGGATAAACAGAGAAGACTTGTTTGGGGTCCTTAATGTTGGGGGACCAGCAGGGGGTCCCTTTGTCTCACCCAACCTTTGGTAGTGCAGCATTAAACCTTTGTTTTAACTCATCCATGTCCATTTTAGTCATTCTGATGTTGGCCAAAATCTTGGTTTTCTCTGGAAACTGAAGCCGAATAAAAATGACAGAGACAGAGTTTACAAAAAATAGAAAGGGGGCTTTAATTCTCAGCCAACGGAGAGGGGAACGTGGTCAGCCCGTATCTCAAGAACTGTCCCCTCGCTCTGTGATGAGTCTAGAGGCTTATACTAGGCAAGGGCTTGGCAGTCAGGAATCGGCTGGAAGTCGTGATGAGGAACAAATGTGACAGGACCTTGATTTCTTCCTCTTGTATTGTTTCAAAGACAGTCCTAGACTGGTGTCAGTAACCCAGTAATGGCATCTGGCAGTTTGGTGGCTCTGCAGCCTACTTTCTGCTATGTAACTACAAGGGGAAGGGTGTTTGTAAGGGTGAACCCCAGACACAAGATGTGTTTAGCTTAGAGTCCAAGGAAAAAATGTGAATTATAGCTCCTGCAGAGTTAGGGGGCAGAAAAGGAAGCTTAGTTACAGACATTCAGAGTTAGGAGCAGTTAAAGTTAAAAAAAAAACCCAAGAGAAATCAGGCCGGCTCACTGTTTTCTTTATTTTTGTTGTCAGGAAAGGGAAAGAGAAAAGCTCATTCCTCTTTTTTCCTTTTTGCTGCAACAATTCTATTTCCTAATAACAGTCTAAAGGCTTCCACCTGCTGGGATGAATCCCAAGACTCTCCTCTTTCTGTTTCCTGTTTGTTTCATTGCTATCAATATTTGCTTTGCTCACCTTATTTTTAAATAACTCTTGAAAATTTTCAATCTTGTTGGGAAGCGTCCCTGGAACTTCTCCTCAGCCTCTCCCCATTCTCTTGTTCCTTAATTGAATGTTTTTATTAGCATCTCTTATACCTCTGAGGGGGTTCCCTGGTGGATCAGCAGTAAAAAATCTGTTGCAGGAAGGGGAACCACTTTCAGGGCCCGAAGCTGGGCTCTTGTCTAACATTCAGAAGTGAATTGTCCGAGGAGACGCATGTGCTGACAAGGCAGGAGATTTCCTTGGGAAAGAGCGCCTGGGCGGAGAGCAATCAGGAGAACTGCTCCACGTGGCTCGCAGTCTCGGGTTTTATGGTGATGGGATTAGTTTCCGGATTGTCTTCAGCCAGTCATTCTGACTCAGGGTCCTTCCTGGTGGTGCACGCCTTGCTCAGTCAAGATGGATGTCAGCGAGAAGGATTCTGGGAGGTGGTCGGACATGTGGTGTCTCCTTTTGACTTTTCCCAAACTCTTCTCGCTGGTGGCTTATTAGTTCCGTGTTCCTTACCAGGACCTGCTAACAGGTCATGCAAATGGTTACTATGGTGCCTGGCCAGAGTGGGCTGTTTCAGTCAGTGTGCTTCCCCTAACAAATCTGCCTGCAAGGCAGGAGCCATAGGAGACATGGGTTCGATCCCTGGGTCGGGAAGATCCCCTGGCGGAGGGCATGGCAACCCACTCTAGTATTCTTGCCTGGAGAATCCTATGGACAGAAGAGCCTGGAGGGTCGCAGAGTCAGACACTACTGAAGTGACTTAGGACGCAAGCATACCTATGAGGGGAAACTGAGACAGCAAACTTGATCTGTTTCTGGTTTTGCAAACAAGCTTATATTTGGTGTCCATGTGAAAGGGGCTCCCTGTCAACTACAAATTGGCATTTGCCATCTGACTTTACAAGGATTAAGTCATATGCTGCTGCAGCTGACCCATCCCCTGAAAGGAGTTCAGTGTGAGGAGCAGAAATGAGGGACTCTGTGCTCAGGGGAAAGTCTGGCAGAACAGGTCTTCAGATAGTTATTTCCACCAATTAATAAATGCCATGTAAAGACAGTTCATAGTTGCCTACTTCTTAGTTTTACTAAAATTTTCTGGAAGAGTTTAAGCAGGAAAAGTTTAGCAGGATAGGTTTAGTTTGCTGTGCTGGGCTTAGTCGCTCAGTCATGCCTGACTCTTTGTGACCCCGTGGACTGTGGTCAACCAGGCTTCTCTGTCCATAGGGATTCTCCAGGAAAAAATCCTGCAGTGGGTTGCCATGCCCTCCTCCAGGGGATCTTCCCCACCCAGGTCTCCTGCATTGCAGGTGGATTCTTTACTATCTGAGCCACCAGGGAAGCCCCTGAGTTTAGTTTAGCTCTTCTAAACTTTTGGTAGAATTCGCCTGGGAAGCCATCTGACCCTGGGCTTTGTTTGTTGTAAGGTTTTTTATTATAGTTTTGATATAAAATGAATTATGAGAATAGTAACTTAGGAGCTGTGTTTTTGGTTTGGACGGTGCAGAGTGGAATAATATATTTGGGTTGAGAGGACCCACAGCTCACTACAGAAAAGGTAGCAGAGTTTGCCACCTCAAAATATATCTCTTTGACAGAAGGATTACTCTAGGTTGATTATTTTAGAGAAAGCATCAGACGCATGAAAAGCTGTGAAAACTAAGAAGTTACCCTTTTGTAAGAGACATTTACAATTATAAGGGAAATTTTAAGGGTGTTTCCCTGTCCCAGCTTTAATTAACTTTTAGAAGTAGAGATAGCTCATACATATAAAGTGTACACAGCATAAACAAACCAGAGATCTCATGACTTTAGTAAAAGCTTAGATATGAGCCAGGTATCAAAATATTGATATAAACTTACTAGTTAACAAACAGTCGGAATGTCTTGAAGTTGCTTGCTCAGATGATTAAGGCTTACTATCTGTAACAGGGAAGCCTGGCAGGCTGAAGTCCATGGGGTCGCAAAAAGTCAGACACAACCCAGCGACTGAAGAACAGTAATCATCTGTAACGTTTGGCAGTGGGAACAGTCTCAGCAATTTAGATTTAAAATTGGCACTTTTCTTCCCCTCTTGTCCTTCAGATCTTGCCTGCTTAATTGGGCTTAATCTAGGTCCTCGTGGCCTATATTCATACTCTGGTTTAGACATTTGTGAGACAAAGGCAGTTGTTTAGTTTTTCAAATAGTTTTGTTGCCTAAAGTTACTAAAATCAGTGGCAAGATTTTTATCAAACTGAAATGTAATTTATGAAGTTCTACATTTTATAACTTTAGAGCTTTGATTTATTACATCTTCAAAGGTTTGTATAAGGCATTTAGCAAAGATCTTTCTGAGTTTAAAAATTAAATCAAAGCAAAATCACTATTTTTATTTTATGAGCCCTTGTATGTTAATTCTCAGTTTTTACTTATTTTGTATGGCTCAGGTTTCCTCAGTACTTTTAGTTAATATTTCCTCAATGCAATTTATATGCCTTATTTATCCCACAATATAATTAAATAAGAGCTGTAACCACCTTATATAAAGCCCATTTAAATATACCAATTTATATATATTTATCTAAATTCCACCAACTTTTTCTATACCTTTAACTTTCGTTTTCATAAGGATCCAATCAACAAAACTTTGGTCTTAGGGGAGAATTTAGAAGGCTTTTTCTTTTTGCTCCCTGTCTATTTTACTTTGCTTTTATATAAAGGGCCCTGGGATCCCCAGAGTTGGACAGAGCTGAGAAAGTCAGGCCTTTTGGCCTAACTGTCCAAAAATAATTGGTAGGATATCTCAGTGTAAATTTTTCTAGTCCCTTAAATATATACCTTAAACTGGGGTAATAGAACAGACTTGGCTAGTTTTCATTGTTGGGGACCAGTCGGGTGTCCCTCTTGACTCATTAACTTGGTTAGTGTAGTAATATCAAATTGTTTAATCACATAAATGTCTATTTATCCCATTCTAAGTAATCATCCAAAGAATTTTTTATTCATTTTAGGTAATGCCTTAAAAAATATTTTTTTACCTCATTGAAATAATAGCTAGATTATTTTTTCCCCTCCAAGTTGTTTGTTGATATTCTAATGCTCTTATGAGCATCTGTAAGGCCCATCCTGGAATGTGAAGTCAAATGGGCCTTAGAAAGCATCACTACGAACAAAGCTAGTGGAGGTGATGGAATTCCAGTTGAGCTATTTCAAATCCTGAAAGATGATGCTGTGAAAGTGCTGCACTCAATATGCCAGCAAATTTGGAAAAACTCACCAGCGGCCACAGGACTGGAAAGGTCAGTTTTCATTCCAGTCCCAAAGAAAGGCAATCCCAAAGAATGTTCAAACTACCACACAATTGCACTCATCTCACACGCTAGTAAAGTAGTGCTCAAAATTCTCCAAGCCAAGCTTCAACAGTACAGGAACCATGAACTTCCAGATGTTCAAGCTGGTTTTAGAAAAGGCAGAGGACACAGAGATCAAATTGCCAAGATCCGCTGGATCATCGAAAAAGCAAGAGAGTTCCAGAAAAACATCTATTTCTGCTTTATTGACTATGCCAAAGCCTTTGACTGTGTGGATCAAAACAAACTGTGGAAAATTCTGAAATAGATGGGCATACCAGACCACCTGACCTGCCTCTTGAGAAATCTGTATGCAGGTCAGGAAGTAACAGTTAGAACTGGACATGGAACAACAGACTGGTTCCAAATAGGAAAAGGAGTACGTCAAGGTTGTATATTGTCACTCTGCTTATTTAACTTATATGCAGAGTACATCATGAGAAATGCTGGGCTGGAAGAAGCACAAGCTGGAATCAAGATTGCTGGGAGAAATATCAATAACCTCAATATCTGAGTCCAACTCTCACATCCATACATGACTACTGGAAAAACCATAGCCTTGACTAGATGGACCTGTGTTGGCAAAGTAATGGTTCTGCTTTTTAATATGCTGTCTAGGTTGGTCATAACTTTTCTTCCAAGGAGCAAGCATCTTTGAATTTCATGTCTGCAGTCACCATTTGCAGTGATTTTGGAGCCCCCCAAAATAAAGTCTGTCACTGTTTCCACTGTTTCCCCATCTATTTGCCATGAAGTGATAGGACCGGATGCTATGATTTTAGTTTTCTGAATGTTGAGCTTTAAGCCAACTTTTCCACTCTCCTCTTCCACTTTCATCAAGACTCTCCTTAGTTCTTCTTCACTTTCTGCCATAAGGGTGGTGTCATGTGCATATCTGAGATTATTGATATTTATCCTGGCAATCTTGATTTCAGCTTGTGCTTCATCAAGTCCAGTGTTTCTCATGATGTACTCTGCATATAAGTTAAATAAACAGGGTGACAGTATACAGCCTTGATGTACTCCTCTCCTGATTTGGAAGCAGTCTGTTGTTCCGTGTCCAGTTCTAACTGTTGCTTCTTGATCTGCACACAGATTTCTCAAGAGGCAGGTCAGGTGGTCTGGTATGCCCATCTATTTCAGAATTTTCCACAGTTTGTTTTGATCCACACAGTCAAAGGCTTTGGCATAGTCAATAAAGCAGAAATAGATGTTTTTCTGGAACTCTCTTGCTTTTTCGATGATCCAGCAGATCTTGGCAATTTGATCTCTGTGTCCTCTGCCTTTTCTAAAACCAGCTTGAACATCTGGAAGTTCATGGTTCCTGTACTGTTGAAGCTTGGCTTGGAGAATTTTGAGCACTACTTTACTAGCGTGTGAGATGAGTGCAATTGTGTGGTAGTTTGAACATTCTTTGGGATTGCCTTTCTTTGGGACTGGAATGAAAACTGACCTTTTCCAGTCCTGTGGCCACTGCTGAGTTTTCCAAAGTTGCTGACATATTGAGTGCAGAACTTTCACTGCATCATTCTTTAGATTTAGAATGGCTCAAATGAAAACAAATAAATAAATAAAATGGCTCAAATGGAATTCCATCACCTCCACTAGCTTTGTTCATAGTGATGCTTCCTAAGGCCCACTTGACTTCACATTCCAGGATATCTGGCTCTAAGTGAGTGATCACACCATTGTGGTTATCTGGGTCGTGAAGACCTTTTTTGTATAGTTCTCCTGTGTATTCTTGCCACCTCTTCTTAATATCTTCTGCTTCTGTTAGGTCCATACCATTTCTGTCCTTTATTGAGCCCGTCTTTGAATGAAATATTCCCTTGGTATCTCTAATTTTCTTGAAGAGATCTCTAGTGTTTCCCATTCTATTGTTTTCCTCTATTTCTTTGCATTGATCACGGAGTAATGCTTTCTTCTCTCTCCTGGCTATTCTTTGGAACTCTGCATTCAAATGGGTATATCTTTTCTTTTCTCCTTTGCCTTTTGCTTCTCTTATGTTTACAGCTATTTGTGAGGCCTCGTCAGACAACCATTTTGCCTTTTTACATCTCTTTTTCTTGGGGATGGTCTTGATCCCTGCCTCCTATACAATGTCATGAACCTCCATCCATAGTTCTTCAGGCACTCTGTCTATCAAACCTAACCCTTTAAATCTATTTCTCACTTCCACTGTATAATCGTAAGCGATTTGATTTAGGTCATATCTGAATGGTCTAGTGGTTTCCCCTACTTTCTTCAAGTTAAATCTGAATTTGTCAATAAGGAGTTCATGATTTGAGCCACAGTCAGCTCCCAGTCCTGTTTTTGCTGACTGTATAGAGCTTCTCCATCTTTGGCTGCAAAGAATATAATCAATCTGATTTCGGTATTGACCATCCGGTGATGTCCTTGTGTAGAGTCTTCTCTTGTGTTGTTGGAAGAGATTTTCGTTTATTGATATGGCAGGACATATTTTCACTTCACACTGACAACATTAATTGCTGGCAAGGATGTGAAGCAAATAGAAATCTCACCCATTGCTGGTGTTGACCTAAAACTGTTAGAGGAAACACTGACTGAAACCAGCTACCCTGGCCACGCGAGATAGTAGCCACTTGCATGAGTTCCCTTCAAAAGGAGGTCCTGGTAAAGAATGAAGAACTAACAAGCTACTGCCAAGCAGAAAAATTCAGGATAGGTCAAAAGGAGAGAGGAAACTCCAGTCCATTGGTCCTGCCAACCTCCCAGAATCCTCTCTGGAATCCATCTTGGCTGAGCCATGCACACGACCAGAAAGGATCCTAAGTCAGAGTGATTGGCCAGAGACAACCTGGAAATCAATCCAATTACCATAATACTCAAGGATGTAAGCCTCATGGGCAGAGTAGTTCCCCTGGGTTCCCTTACTGCAACAAAACAAAAAAACAGCCAGTTTTCTTACAAGCAAAATGGGTTTATTCAGGAACAGCAAAGAATTACAATGTGAGACGCATAAATCTATTGCAAACCACGGGCAAGTCCAGAGAACAAAAGTAGAGAAAACATCCTTTTATAGAGAAGAAGGGGGAGTTGAGAGAGGCTGTTAAAATCAGTTTGTGGGAGTAAACTGGGCACTGAAAGGCCACTGAAAAACATAGTGGCTTTTTCATTGGCTTAATAGTGACAGGTTTTTTATTGGTAAGGCTATAGCCAGGCAAGGAGAAATTCTTTCCTTTTCCTACTCGGTAGTAAAGTAGTAAAGTATTAACTTTCTTCTGTTGATAATGCATTTAACCTTGAGTGGTAGAGTATGAGAGCTCCCCCTTCTGACCTCCCGACTCCATTTTGCAAGAGGTTTCCATTGATTAATTTTCAGGGGTGGCAATGCAAAATGCCACAGTCACTCTTTTCCTTTAAAGTTAAACATACCTTTACCATAGAACCTAGCAGTCTTACACCTGGGTATTTACCTTAGTGAAATGGAAACTTCTAATAACACAAAAATCTATAAACAAATGTTTATAGCAACTTTACTTGTGTTAGTCAAAAAACTGCAAACAAACCAAATGTCCTTCAGTGAGTGAAAGGATAAAAAACCAGTATTAAATGTCTAGAATATAATACTATTTAGCAGTAAAAAGGAATGTATTACTGATATTAATATACTTGGGAAACTTGGATGAATCTTAAAGCCATGTTAAATGAGAGAAGTCAGCCTCAAACATTCCATTTTTGTGATATTCTCAGAGAAGGCAAAACTATAAGGATGAAAAATAGATCACTAGTTGCCAGGAGTTATGGTGCAATTAGAGTTTGAATACAAAGTGGTATATTTTAGAATGATGAAACAACGTCCTGTTTGTGGTGATAGTTGCATGAATCTAAAGATGTTAAAATTCATAGAACTGTACACTGAAAGGAAAAACAGCCAAATTTACTCCATGATATTAATAAATTATGGACTTCCCTGCTGGCTCAGATGATAAGGAATCTGAGAGAATCTGCCTGCAATGTGGGAGACCTGGTTTCAATCCCTGGGTTGGGAAGATTCCCTGGAGAAGGGAACGGGTACCCACTCCAGTATTCTGGCCTGGAGAATTCCATGGACTGTACAGTCCAGGGGGTTGCAAAGAGTCGGACATGACTAAGTGCCTTTCACTTCACTTTTTATAATAAGTTATAGAAAATAAATAATTGTATCATCCTGTACTTATTGTTCTTCAGCTTCCTTTTTTTTTTTTTTTTTTTTAGTTCTACCACTTTATTGCTACCAACCCATTTCCCTCCACCCTCGTGCACACATACTCAGTCATGTAATCCCATGGACTTCAGCCCGCCAGACTCCTCTGTCCATGGACTTTTCCAGGCAAGAATACTGGAGTGGGTTGCCATTTCCTTCTCCACAGCTTCCTTTTTAAAATTTAACGTGTCTAAGAGCTCTTTTCATATCTAAAAATATAGATCTCCATTTTTTTTCTACTTCTGCATAACTTTATATATATGAACATACAGTGGTTTAGTTAAACCCTATTGATGAACCCTATTGGGGCTCCCAGCACAGCTCAGTTGGTAAAGAATCTGCCTGCAGTGCAGGAGACCCGGGTTCTATTCCTGGTCGGGAAAATCTCCTGGAGAAAGAAATGGCAACCCACTCCAGTATCCTTGTCTGGAAAATCCCACAGACAGAGAAGCCTGGTGGGCTGCAGTCCATGGAGTCACAAAGAGTTGGGGACAGCTGAGCAACTAGTACTTCCTACTGATGAACATGTATTTTACTTTTCCTATCTTTTCTTTTTACAAACAAAATGGGAGAGATTATTTCAAATATCTGTTACTTCAAACAGCTCTTTTATTTGTGGGCATGCTACCAATTCAATACACACTTTACCTGTTTATATTAGGTAAAATATTTAAATAATTTCCAAGTCAAATCTTCAAGACAGGATATATTCAGAGAAGTCTAGCTTCTTTTAAACACCTCTCCTCTTTTCTCATTTCTTCCTCTTCCCATAGATGGCCATTTAAAATTTTTCCTTCCATTTAAAACCAGATGTACACAGTGCTTTTGTTTCTGTCTCTCCTCGCCTCCATCACTCTCCGCTCAATATGGAGAATTTCAGGTTACTTAAGATTATTGAAGTGAGGAACAAGACAGCAGCAAAAGCCAGAGGCAAAAACTTCTTGCCTGAAGGATGGGGACATGCCTGGGGAGAGTGCAGTGGGGTGCGTAGGACAGAGCTACCTGTGTTACTTGCCTGGAGCTCCAATATTTATTAGACTTCAGATGAGATCTGAAGTTGGGCAGTGGGCAGATGATAAAGCAGAAAGCTCTGCCGTCAGGTCAAACAGATTTGGTTAGCCTGTCTAACTGGCTACTGGGTAAATTTACTGAGTACTCATAGAATATCTAGAAGATTAGCTCCCAGTCTTTGAAAATGTGCCTCCTAGCTACTTGGCAAAGGTGAAGCAAAACAGGGACAGCCCTGTACTGTTCCTGTGATTTTGACTTGATACAATTTACTTTAGAGAGCAGTTTGTTGATAAACACCCAATCTCCAAAGCAAAATTAAACAAAACAAAACTATGACAAACCTAGACAACGTATTAGAAAGCAGAGAGATCACTTTGCTGGCAAAGGTTATTATTCTAAATTTAAAGAAACAGCTACCATACAGCTTTATTTTCTAAATCTTCAAGTTAAAAGCATATACTATCTTGAAGTTGTCTTTCTGGTTGTGAAAGCTTACCATAGATTTGCTGCAGTAATCTTAATATAAAATCTTTTGTCAGCTAGATAGCCAATTGCAGCTGTGATAATCACTGTGATCCTTTCAACTCCTACTGCTTCCCAGGTGGCTCAGTGGTAAAGAATCCACCTGCCAACACAGGAGATGCAGGAGACGTGGGTTCAATCCCTGGGTTGGGAAGATCCCCTAGAAGAAATGGCAACTCACTCCAGTATTCTTGCCTGGAAATTCTCTCCTCCCGTGGACAGAGGAGCCTGGCAGGCTACAGTCCATGGGGTTGTGAAGAGTAGGACATGAATGAGCACAATTTAACCCATATGCTGGAATTTGAAGTCAAACTCCAGTTTGTGCAAAGTGTGTGCACAGGGCACTGAGCACAAAGGGACTCCTTTATTTTCACCCTAAAATAGGAACTTTTGGTATTTATTAGTAAATTCAAACCCAGTTTGTGTGTAAAAATTCAAATTGTCTGACAATTATTAAACAATTGTTCCATGCTTATTGCTAAAAGGCAATAATAGTAAAAGTTATGCATTCTGTGGCTTTTATTCTCAGAGTTAACAATAAACAGTCACATCTTACTATGAAAGTGAATGAAAAGTGAGTCATTCATCTTCTACACATCTTACTATAACTTTATATAAACTGATATCTTCAATTTAAGTATACAAATTCTACTAGGTTACTCAATTTTGCTTAGCGACAAACCCAGAATGAAGGCAAAGAGGCTTGGAGTCTTTTAAGAGGCATCTGTTGTTCCTACCTTTAATTTTTACCCAGAGCTCAGCAAGAAGGAAGAAAAGGATATCATCTCTCTCTCTTACTCTTTCCAATATTTATTTTTATTTATTTATTTGGCTGTGCTGGGTCTCAGTTATAGCATTTGGGATCTTCCATCTTGGCTGCAGCATGCGGGACATTTAACTGTGGTGTGTGAACACTTAATTGTAGCATGTGGGATCTAGTTCTCTAATCAGAGAGGCTGCCTGCTTTGGGAGTGCAGAATCTTAGTCACTGGGTCATTAAGGAAGTCCCAATACCTCTCTTTATGACTCACTAGTCAGCTTGAGTTGCTGTAACAAAATACCATAGGTTGGGTGACTTTAACAACAGAGATGGATTTTCTCATAGTTCTAGAGGCTGGAAAATTTTTTTTCCCATTTATTTTTATATTAGTTGGAGGCTAATTACTTTACAATATTGTAGTGGTTTTTGTCATACATTGACATGAATCAGCCATGGATTTGCATGTATTCCCCATCCTGATCCCCCCTCCCACTTCCCTCTCTACCCGATCCCTCTGGGTCTTCCCGGTGCACCAGGCCCGACCACTTATCTCATGCCTCCAACCTGGGCTGGTGATCTGTTTCACCCTAGATAATATACATGTTTCGATGCTGTTCTCTCGAAACATCCCACCCTCGCCTTTAGAGGCTGGAAATTTAAGCCACATGGGACTATTGAGCACTTGAAATATGACTAGTATGATGAAATATGCTGTAACAGTAATGTACATAAGAAATTTCAAAGACATAGTACCAAAAAAAAGGCAAAATATTTCAAATAATTTTTTACATTAATTGCCTATTGAAATGTCAATACTTTGAACTTACTGCATTAAATAAAATGTATTATTAACATTCAATTCACCTATTTATTTTTACCTTTTTAATGTGGCTACTTGAAAATTAAAAATTATCTCCATGGTTTGCATTTGTGGTTTGTAGCCTGTATCCACTGGAAGCACAGCTTTACCTGTTGTCCCTTTGGGAATCTGGTTGAAAATGTCTTGGATCAGAGGCAGAAGTCATATCTTCCGCCTCCCCCTGCCCCATATTTTCATCTTAAGTGGCCTTATGAGTTTTTTCTGTGGAGAAGGTAAACTTGGTCTCCCCACATTATATGGGTCTTTCTATGGGGAAAAAAAAAAATCTATAGAAAAAGAAAATGTCTGCTGTTTTCATTCCTATCACCCCAAGAAAACCACATAATATGAGAACCATAAATTTTTGTTACAGAGGCTTACTTTGGCCCATCGATGGGTTAAATTCAACACAGTCAGCATTTCTGTTACTTACTTTCTCCTGAGCGTGTAAACGAAAATTCTATTACTTTCTAGCTCTGTTTCCTCAGTGAGGCTCCTGTGAGAAAGATAAAATTATATAAACTGTGGGTGCTTGAACAGTGTTTATTGAATGACTGATAACAAAGGAAACAGCTCTATGTCTCAGTTTATAGATAGAATAGATAAAGAGGAACTTGGTGTTTTAAGGGAAAGACCCGAATCCCTGCTCATCTGCTTCTTCAGCTCCAGTCATGCTGTCGGAAGTGTATATGATGGAGGTGGTGCTGGTGGTGGGGAGTCAGTGGCCGAATCTCTTTTTTTTTTGGTGGAAATAGCAGTGTGTATTATCTTCCCTGAGTTCACGGAGTTGGTGGTGGCAGAGTTCACAACGGTGGCATTTGGGAAGATGTTGGTGTTGACGTTGGCAAAAGCATTGGCACTTTTGATTTGGGGCAGAACAGATAAATTATGATGTTTGGTCTGCATCATGACACTAACATTCTTTGTAATTTTTAGCAATTTCTGAGAGTCCTCTTCAAGCATGTGGAGCATTTCATTTTGTATGTAGTTTTTTATCATTTGAACCACTTTTGATCTAATACAACATTTTTTCTTTTTGCATTTATCTAACTCTTTTTCATCCATGTTGCAGTGCTCTTTGCATCTCCCCAAACCCATTACACATCTTCTCAAGCCGAAGTATTCTGCACAAATAAAAGAGAAAACAATGTGCTAAGGTTAATAACTAGATGTGATATTAAAATTGCTAGAGCGAGAGGAATAGAGTCAGAGTGAATTTGTTAATGCTGAATTAAAAGTACAGTGGTTAGGGACGTTGATGAAGGCAACAGGCAGGCCAAGAAAGTCTTTGTACATCTCTGAAATCCAAAATAAATCTCTAGTCTCTTCTCATTGAATAATTAAAACCTTAAGAAGAAAAGGAAACTCATTTGCTTCAGGGTTAAGATTTTAGATCTCTAATATATAACATCTTAGACACTTGTTGAGTATCATTATCTCTTCCCAGGATCCTAGGAAATATGGAGAAAAGTAAAATCTCTCATAAAAGTAACCCAAGAGTGCTCGCTTCGGCAGCACATATACTAAAATTGGAACGATACAGAGAAGATTAGCATGGCCCCTGCGCAAGGATGACACGCAAATTCGTGAAGCGTTCCATATTAAAAAAAAAAAAAAAAAAGTAACCCAAGAAAGAGTTTCAAAAGAGAATCAGCTGGACTTTTCAGAAGATCTGGCTTCTTGCCAAACTCAGTGGTCTATGACCTCACCCTCCTTAACAATCACTTGACCTGTGGTTCCTGCAGCATGGTGTTCTATCATTTTCATCCTCTCTGGACACTATGTCCCTCAGGGATCTTATTTATTGTCATAGCCTTAACCTCACCTCTATGAAGATAATTCCTGCATTGTTATCTCTATCTCTAAATCCCCTGCTTAGTGTAGTATCTCATCTTCATCTGTTGGATGTTTTTCCATCCCAATGGTTCATCTTTTTTTTTTCCCTCCAAATCCAGAAGCTCCTTCTTCACTCAACAATTCAACAGATTTTCCATAAAGCACAAGAGATTTATGTAGCACCTACTGTCCACAGGCATTTCAATATTGTTCCTCACCAGAGAAAACACAGCAAAATACTTGTATTTTAAGCAGCTACACTGATTAACCTTATCTTACATGGAATTTGAGAGTCAAATTTGACTTTACCGGAGATGACACAACCATACTTACTTATAACCCTTCTCTTAGGGTCCCAAGATAAAAAATTAGACACATCTTTGACTACTCTTTTACTTTCCCTTCCT
The DNA here is from genome assembly GCF_963930625.1 of Muntiacus reevesi. NCBI lineage: Eukaryota > Metazoa > Chordata > Mammalia > Artiodactyla > Cervidae > Muntiacus > Muntiacus reevesi. The sequence continues at coordinate 59,132,920 of NC_089250.1, forward strand.
TGACCCATTGCCCATTTAAAATCTGGATGATTCTTGTATTCTGAAACAAGTCTCAATGCTCCTGTCTCCATTGCAGAAAACAATGGCCAGTCTTCTGACTTAGCCATTTGCCCTGATGTGTTCCTAGAGGCTCTTGTGGGTAATATGGGGGTTTCCAGTAAAACAAAGGCTGAGAAAAGGAATGGAACTCTGTAGAAGTTTGAAAAAGTTGAGATGGAGAACATAGATCTGTTCACTGAATCCTGAGAGTAAATTTTTTTTTTGAGCATAATTTTAAGGTCTTCCTTCTTATTACACCAAAGTATAAACTGGTCAGACCTTTTACTTAGAGATGGTTTAAATTAGAAATAGAGCAAAAATGGGGTAGACTTGGCCTGAATCCCAGGTGATAGCTATGTAGAGGTCAAGGAGGCAGTTGTATATATTGAGTAATTTCTGAGTTCACAAACAACACCCTACTTCCTTTGTAGCTCCATGTGTATCACCATCAGACACAGTCTGGGTTTGGAGCCTGTGGGACTACATGACAGATGGTGAATGACTGATGCAATATGAACTTTTCAGCTGTATCTTTGGGCATCTCATTTTCAGTGTCTCTTTGGGTTTCCATTATCAAGCACTGCCAAATCTCTGCTTCCTCCAACCACTCCCTCTTAGACCCAGGATTTCACGTTACCTGTGTGCACCTGCCACTGTAGCATGAGGCTGGCAAAGATAGGGAAAAGGAGCTTCATGGCTGGGTGTCAGAGAAGAAGCCTTGGATCTGGGTTCATATTCTTGAGCTCCAGCCTTTATTGGCATCTTCATGGCCTTAGGCTCTGAGCAGTCAAGTGCAACCAAAGCTCACGGCAATTGTGTTTTCTATGATTCTGTTTGAGAATTAGTTCAGTTCAGTTCAGTTGCTCAGTTGTGTCCAACTCGTTGTGACCCCATGGCCTGCAGCACGCCAGGCTTCCTTGTCCATCACCATTTCCTGGAGCTTGCTCAAACTCATGTCCACTGAGTCAGTGATGCCATCCAACCACCTCATCCTCTGTCATCCCCTTCTCCTCCTGCCTTCAATCTTTCCCAGCATTAGGGTCTTTTCCAATGAGTCAGCCCTTCGCATCAGGTGTGGCCAAAGTACTGGAGCTTCAACTTCAGCATCAGTCCTTCCAATGAAGGACTACCTGAATACCTCATGCAAGAAATTTCCTGTTCTTAATCCTGGGGGGAATTATAAGACACACAAAACATTAAAGAAAACACAAGCTCTTTAGATCTCTTCCTCTTAAGATTAATGTAGGGCAAGAGTAGTATATCTGCTTTCCCCTTTGTGAGCCTAGAGTTAGGCCTAAGGCATTTAATGTATGAGATTCAGAAGAGCAGAGCTTGCTATAGCCATAGACTCCTGGAGGATAGAGATTTTGTCTTTTCTGTACTGTTTTCTCCATGGGTGCCGAATTAACATGAGAACTCAATACATATTTGTTGAATGAGTTTGTGGGAGGCAGTTCTTGGCATAACTTTAGCTTCTTTAAAAAAATGAAATGTAATTAACATATAACATTATATTAGTTTCAAGTAGAAGTGAAGATGTTAGTCGCTCAGCCATGTCTGACTCTTCGTGACCCCATGGACTATAGCCCACCATGATCTTCTGTCTATGGAATTTCCCAGGTAAGAACACTGGAGTGGGTTGCCATTTCCTTCTCTAGGGGATCTTCCTGACCCAGGAATCAAACTCAGGTCTCCTGCAGATTCTTTACTGTCTGACCCGCCAGGGAATGATTTGATATCTGTATATATCCTCAGAAGTGGAATTGCTAGACTATATGGAAGTTCTATTTTTAACTTTTTGAGGTACCTCTATATTATTTCTATAGTGACTGAACAAATTTACATTTCTACCAACAGTGTACATAGATTCCCTTTTCTCCTTGCTGTTCTCATCTTTGCCAACACTTATCTTGTTTTCTTGGTGATAGATATTCTAACCGACGTGAGGTGATATCTCACTGTGCTTTTGATTTGCATTTTCCTAAATACCTTTTCATGTGCCTGTTGGTCATCTGTATGTCTTCTTTGGAAAAATGTCTATTCAGATCCTTTGCCCATTTTTTAATTGATCTTTTTCTTGGCATGGAATTGTCAACTTTACACATGGACATCACCAAATGGTCAGTACCGAAATCTGATTGATTACACCATTTGTAGCCAAAGATGGAGAGGCTGTATACAGTCAGCAAAAACAAGACCTGGAGCTGACTGTGGCTCAGATCATCAGCTTCTCACAGCAAAATTCAGGCTTCTTAATAAATAATGGTCCAATATTTCTATAAGTATTCAGCTGGTTAGAATATTTTCTTTTTTTACACTTCTTTTTGGAACTTGACCCATTATTGTTCGCTGAAATATTTCAGAGTGAAAGTCACTCATTCATATCTGACTCTTTGCAACCCCATGGAATTCTCCAGGCCAGAATACTGCAGTGGGTTGCCTTTCCCTTCTCCAGGGGATCTTCCCAACCCAGGGAATGAACCCAGGTCTCCCACACTGCAGGCAGATTATTTACCAGCTGTGCCACAATTCAAGGTAAATTATAAATACAATATTCCATTTCCATACATTCTAGTAAACATTTTTTTTTCATTTATTTTTTATTAGTTGGAGGCTAATTACTTTACAGTATTGTAGTGGTTTTTGTCATACATTGACATGAATCAGCCATGGATTTACATGTATTCCCCATCCCGATCCCCCCTCCCACCTCCTTCTCCACTCAGTTCCTCTGGGTCTTTCCAGTGCACCAGGCCCGAGCACTTGTCTCATGCATCCAGCCTGGGCTGGTGAACTGTAGTAAACATTTTTTTTTGAAAAAAATAGTTTATTTTGCAACATGGCCAACATAATATCATCACACTTAGCAAAATTAATAAAATTTCCATAATATTTAACAATTACTACTCAGTCTATTTCCAAATATCTTTAATTATTCCAAATTTTTTTTTAAACAACTGATTTGTTCACACTAAAATTCACTCCAGGATCAGTCAATTTGAAGCTTTCTCTAAGTTAACATCAAATTTGCTTGACATGAATGTGTCAAGAAGTGATTTTTCTTTTTTTCTTTTGACTCTGCAACATGGCTCTGAGATCTTATTAAATAGTTCCCCAACCAGGGATCGAACCCAGGCCCTCAGCAGTGAAAGTGCCGAGTCCTAACCACTGGACCCCCAGGGAATCCCCTGAGGTGATTTTTAATCTTGGGAGATATTGTGCACATGCATTTTTTTTGAGAGCTGCCCACACAGGGTAAAAACTCAGTCTCTACTTCCTTTTGAGTTTTTAAGATTTTCCTTGATACTAGAGAATTCTTTGGTCAGTATTTCGAAGTCTCTAGATGTACATGAGTCTTACAGAACAATTACGAAAGTATGATGTTTGTCATTTCCTAGGAGTTCTCTTAAAGTTTTGAAACTCTTGATATTTGGATAGCTAGTAAGAAAATTTGCTTTGTCCACTAGGTGACACTTGAAATCTGGAATGCCTGAATTTACATGAATGGAAGTCAATGAAAACCAGAACTTAGCCATTCATGGAGCTTATGATTGAAGAAAAGGGGAAAGATGCATGACTGCAATGGGTTTTTCAAAGTCTGCAGGAATATCACTGGAGTACTTTAACTGGGAAAAATGCCTAATATCCTCTATTGCCTCTTAGTCTGATATGATGGGTAGATTAAGAACACAATTAAAAAAAAAAAAAGAACACAATTTTGACTAACCTGAAAGTTTATCCATAATTTATGAAGTTTATCCATTTTGTTGCTCCAAACATTTTCTAATTTGTTGTTGCTCAATCGCTCAGTCATGTCTGACACTTTGCAACCCCGTGAACTGCAGCATGCTAGTCTTCCCTGTCCTTCACTATCTCCTGGAGTTCGCACAAACTCATGTCCATTGAATCAGTGATGCCACCCAACCATCTCATCCTCTTTCAGCCCTTTCTCCTCCTGCTTTCAATCTTTCCCAGCATCAGGGTGTTTTCTAATGAGTCGGGTCCTCATATAAGGTGACTGATGTATTGCAGCTTCAGCTTCAGTCCGTCCAATGAATATTCAGGGTTGATTTCCTTTAGGATTGACAGGTTTGATCTCTGCTATCCAAGAGTCTTCTCCAACACCACAGTTCAAAAGCATCAATTCTTCAGCACTCAGCTTTCTTTATGGTCCAACTCTCGCATCTGTACACAACTACTGGAAACACCATAGCTTTGACTAGACGGACCTTTGTTGGCAAAGTGATGTCTCTCCTTTTTAGTATGATGTCTAGGTTTGTCCTAGCTTGTCCTGCAAGGAGCAAGCATCTTTTAATTTCATGCAGTCACCATCTGCAGTGATTTTGGAGCCCAACAAAGTAAGATTTGTCACTGTTGCCATTTTTTCCCCATCTATTTGCCATGAAGCAGGGGGAACCGAGAGGTCATAATCTTTGTTTTTTGAATGTTGAGTTTTAAGCCAGCTTTTTCACTCTACTCTTTCACTTTCATTAAGAGGCTCTTTAGCCTCTTAGCCTTCTGCCATTAGGGTGCTGTCATTTGCATATCTGAAGTTGTTGATATTTCTCCTGGCAATCTTGATTTCAGCTCGAGCTTCACCTGACCTGGCATTTTGCATGATGTACTCTGCATATAAGTTAAATAAGCAGGGTGACAATATACAGCCTTGATGTACTCTTTTCCCAATTTGGAACCAGTCTGTTGTTCCATGTCTGATTCTAACTGTTGCTTCTTGACCTGTATACAGGTTTCGAAGGAGGCAGGTAAGGTGGTCTGGTATTCCTATCTCTTTTCCACAGTTTGTTGTGATCCACACAGTCAAAGGCTTTAGTGTAGTCAATGAAGCAGAAGTAGATGTTTTTCTGGAATTCCCTCGCTTTTTCTAGGATCCAGCGGATGTTGGCAATTTGATCTCTGGTTCCTCTGCCTTTTCTAAATCCAGCTTGTACCTGTAACTATTGTTTTATACTTAAAAAATCAGGAGTAACTCTAACTGAGGTAAGTATTTTGTTGAGCCCTTCCCTATGTACACAATTTTCTCTCAATGGATAGCTTTTCAAGATAACATTTTTACACTAAGATTATTTATTAAAAAAATAATTTTATTATTTTTGACTGTGTTGGATCTTTGTTTCTGTGTGGACTTTCTCTAGCTGCAGAGGTTGGGGGCTACTCGTTAGTTGTGATGTGCGAGCTTCTTCTTGCAATGGCTTCTCTTGTTGTGGAGCACGAGTTCTAGCGTGCACAGGCTTCAGTAGTTGTGGCACATGGGCTTAGCTGCCCCATGGCATATGTAATCTTCCCTGATCAGGTACTGAACACGTGTCCCCTGCACTGGCAGGAGGATTCTTAGCCACTGGACCACCAAGGAAGTACTGAAATTATTTTTAGAGAAAAAATTTTTTCTTCATTTTTCTGGACATCTGAAGGTAAATGTGGTCTTTCTGGAATTACTAGCTTTCCTCTCTTGTATCCAGCTGTAATTTGGCCTAGAGAGAACTCTGATCTCTCTGGAGTGTCTTATCAAAGAAATGAAATGTATCTCTGGTTTAGATTTTAACACCTTAGGAAACTCTCCAGAAAAACCCAAAACTGAGTTATCACAGGATTTATTTTCTAGACTAGAAGATATTGATTATCCTCTGTGAATAGAGTCTCAGTTCAGGTTTGGAAACTTGTGAAAAGTATTGTCCTTTTTGACAGTACTTGCTTTTTTTACTATCACTTGGACCAGTCATGAAGCTTTTCTAGATCATTGTAAGGAATGCTGACATCTTGGTATGAAATTTAATGTTATATTAACTTCCTATTGCTGCTGTTACAAGTTACAAAAGAAAATTAGTGGCTTAAAGCAACACAAGTTTATCATCTTATTGTTGTGAAGGTTATAAATCCCAAATGAATCTCACTGGGTTTAAAAGCAAGATGTCAGCAGGGCTGTATTCCCTTTGGGGAGCCTAGGAGAAAATCTTTCCTTGTTTTTCCAGCTTCTAAAGGATTGAATATTTGGACTCATGGGCCTTTCTTCCATCTTGAAATCTAGCCACGTGACATTGTCAAACTTTCCTACCTGATTGTCCTACCTCCCCAATGATCCTTGTTATTACACTGGACCCATCCAGATAATCTAAGACAATCTCCTTATTTTAAGGTCAGATGATTAGCAGCCTTAATACTATCTACAGCCTTAATTCTCCCTTACCATGTAACATCACGTATTCCTGGGTTCTGGTTATTAGAATGCGAACATCTTTAGGAGACCATTATTCCACCTACCTTAAATATCAATATCAACACACTTTGATTTTTCTACATTTAGAACTGACTCAAAATTGTACATATACCTTATTTGTTTTTACTGTTGTAAATTTTTTATTGTTGAGGGAGGAAAACAATATTTAATTGAGCTTAACTTGGGTTTTGATATATAGAGACTGAAACATGAAAGCATCTGGCATATCACTTGTTGATTGACAGGTCTGCTTTCTTCATGTTTTTATTTAACTAGAGTCCAAAATACAGAAGTATTTAGAGTAACTAGCCCTGGGCACAGCCTACCTATCATGGACCTGTATGTGATTTTCTCTTCAAATCATACCGTAAACAAAGTCAATCTGAGTCACCCAAGACTTATCTATGATCTTTCTCTTTACTCTGGCAACTTCCATCAGTCAGAGAGCAAGTGTCAGGCAGACATGGGCAGACACACACTCACACACTCACACACACACACACACACACACACACATCATCCCATCTGCAAAAAATTCTTACTTTGTCATACCATGGAATTCTGCATCAAGGCCAAGTTTCTATCCTTTCTATTTTAGATCCATCTATCATGGTATTACTTAATTATCAATACATAAGAAAAACAAATCAAACCTTTGATTCACTTTGATTTTATGAAATAACCTGAAACCCACTGTAGCAGGGAGACAAAACCATGACATTGTGTATTTAAAATAGTTTAATCTTTCAATAGCTCTGGACAAAAGGAGAGCAATAGTTAAATGGCATGTGTATGTGCATAGTCACTTCAGTCGTTTCCAACTCTGTGTGACCCTATGGACTAGAGCCTGCCAGCCTTCTCTGTTTGGAAAGATAACATCTTAAGTAGGATTCAGAAAATATTTCTAAGTAATGAAGCACATTAAAGGTCTTTTATAAGTAAGGTATTAAAAGCAATTTTTACTGCTACGGATTACAATGGGAGCTACAATAAATGTGGATGGGTGATTTTTTTAACTGGTCATGACTAGAAAGCAACATTTTGTTATCCATTCCAGCCTACTCAAAGGGAAAATCTATTGTTTAGCCACAAAGGACCTTGAAAATGAGGAGACTATGGACTTTTTGTACCTAGCCAAGATTGCATAAAGCCTCTTGGATATTAAAGAGTTGACACAGCTGAACAGATCAACAGACTTAGGAATCTGTTGAAGTAGGTAGGTGATACCATTTTCAGGAAATAATAATGTCATCTTTGGAAATCATAAACGTTAATTCTCTCAATACAGATTTTTCTCTCAAGACAGGTTCCTCTCTGAGTTGTGAGTAGGATGTAAGGAGATGGATGGGGGAAGGATGTCCCACCAAGTGCATTACTAATAAATTTTGTGAACAAAGCAACATCTTGTATTTGAATATTTTGTCTTCAGTCTTCCAAAGATTGACTCAAAGAAGGCAGCCAGAAGGTGGGTTAGCACAATGGCTAAGACCTTTACTTTAAGGTTCACACATACCTGTGTTGATCCTAGCCCATTCCTCACTAGCTGTGTGACATTGGCCACGTTACCAATTCTCTAAATTGTGGCTCAACAATTTTAAAAAAAGATGTTAACATTAATTCCTACTTCATAGTGTTCTTGCAAGGATAAAAGTAAGTAATGCACATAAAATGCATTTGTCATCTAGTAGACCCAGGTTGGGGCTTCCCATGTGGCACTAGTGGTAAAGAGCCTGTCTGCCAATGCAGGAGATGAGGGTTTGATCCTTAGGTAGGGAAGATCCTCTGGAGAAAGAAATAGCAACCCAGTCCAGTATTCTTCCCTGGACAGAGGAGCCTGGTAGGCTACAGTCCTTAGGTTGGTCCTTCAGAGTTGGTCACGACTGAAGCAACTTAGCATGTGTGCATGCAGACACATATTAAGAGGTCGTGGACTTCTTAAACCCACCAGGGACTTCTCTGAAGCCCAGGGTTTAAGATTCTGTGCTCCCAATAAGGTGGTATGGGTTCCATCCCTGGTCAAGGAACTAAGATCCCACATGCTGTGTGGTATAGCCAGAAAAAAAAAAAAAGAGATGGAACTGAGAAATGAGCTGAGACCAAGTGTGATACCAATGGGGCAAGTGCAAATCTGGTGGGGCCATTGGTCAATTCTTACTGCTCATCTTGATATATGAGCAATATTTGACAATCTTTCCTCGCTGACAAGCTTAATTCACTCTGGTTACTGGTAAACATAATAAGCTATGTGCTGTACTGTGCTTAGTCACTCAGTCATGTCCAACTCTTTGTGACCTCATGGACTGTAGCCCGCCCGGATCCTCTGTCCATGGGGATTCTCCAGGCAAGAATACTAGAGTGGGTAGCCATGCCCTCCTCCAGGGGATCTTCCCTACCCAGGGACTGAACCCTGGGTCTCCCGAATTGCAGGCAGATTCTTTACCAGCTGAGCTTCCAGGGAAAACCATACTAAGCTATATGTAATACTTGTTCTTAACCCTGATACTAACTTTGTGCTATGATACTAGTTTAATCATCTTCAACATATATTTATATCACCTTCACAAATTCCAAAATTCTTCCAGGTACTGTCATAGAAAGATTTTTGGATGGGCCCTAGTTACTATAAATTCAAGCTTATGATGTCCACAAATTATAAAACAAGGTAAGCAACTTTCTTTAGGAAATGTCTAAAATAGCTTTATTACTGTCTTGGGGGTATTTTATTAAGCAATAAATTTTCAGTACTTTGAAATCATCCTGTAATTATATACTGAAAGTACAGTGTGAGTTTTGTGCTGTGTATTGAGAACTCCAAACTGAACTAGACCAGTGACCTCTCTTTAAGGAGTTCATGTGCGTGCATGCTCTGTTGTGTCTGACTCTGTAATTCCATGGACTGCAGTCCTCTCTCCATGGGATTTTCCTGGCAAGAATACTAGAGTGGGTTGCCATGCCCTCCTTCAGAGGCTCTTCCCTACCCAGGGATCAAACCCGAATCTCATGCATTGCAGGTGGATTCTTTACCGTTGAGCCACTGAGGAATCCCCTGAAGCGGCTCATATTCATAGATTATTGCAAATAATTGGAACATGATGTGGTGTGACCAGCAACAAAAATACTTACAAAACACAGTGGTGGCACAAAAGGGGATTTTGCAGCTCTATTTCACTGGGCTAGGGAAACTTTCACAGATGTAGGGATAATTGAACTTGGATTTAAAGGAAAATTAGGAGCTCAACAAGGACAATTAGGTAGATGAGATAGGGTAATATTTGTAAAGAGAGATTTAAATGTGTTGGAATCAAATATCAACAATCTCAGATATGCAGATGACACCACTCCTAACGGCAGAAAGTGAAGAGGAATTTAAAGAGCCTCTAAATGAGGATGAAAGAGGATAGTGAAATAGCTGTTTGAAACTCAACATTTAAAATACTAAGATCATGGCATATAGTCTCATCACTTCATGGCAAATAGATGGTGAAAAAGTGGAAACTGTGTCAAATTTTATTTTCTTGGGCTCCAAAATCACTGCAGATGGTGACTGTAGCCACAAATTTAAAAGATGCTTGCCTCTTGGAAGAAAAACTATAACAAACCTAGACAGCATATTAGAAAGCAGAGACATAACTTTGTTGACAAAGGTCTGCATAGTCAAATCTGTGGTTTTCCCAGTAGTCATGTACAGATGTGAGAGTTTGACCAGAAAGAAGACTGAGTTGCTGAAGAATTGATGCTTTTGAACTATGGTGTTGGGGAAGACTCTTGAGAGTCCTTTGGACAGCAAGGAGATCAAGCCAATCAGTCCTAAAGGAAATCAACCCTGACTATTCATTAGAAGGACTGATGCTGAAGCTGAAGCTCCAATACTTTGGCCACTTGTTGTGAAGAGCTAACTCATTGTAACAGACCCTGATGCTGGAAAAAATTGAGGGCAGAAGAAAAAGGGAGTGACAGAGGATGAGATGGTTGGATGGCATCACTGACTCAATGGGCATGAATTTGAGTAAACTCCAGGAGAGAGTGAAGGACAGAGAAGCCTGGTGTGCTGCAGTTCATGGGGTTGCAAAGAGTAGGACACAACTTAATAACTGAACAACAACAGGTTATGGCAGTAACAAGTTGAGTAGGGGCATCAACACTAATTTGGCAGAAATGTAACTGGTTCCATAAAAAAAACCATGAGAGGAGAGTGAGAACCAGCTCAGAGTGAGTTAAACACTGTACTAAAGAGACTTGATCTTTGAAAGATTTTAGTTGTGGAATTGAGTTTTGTTGTTGTTTGAGTCGCTAAGTTGTGTCCGACTTTTTGGGACCCTATGGACAGTAGCCCACCAGACTCTTCTGTCCTTCAGATTTCCCAGGCAAGAATACTGGAGTGGGTTTCCATTTCCTTCTCCAGGGGATCTTCCTGACCCAGGAATCGAATCCACATCTCCTGCATTGGCTGGTGTTTTTGTTTTTTTTTCCCCCCAACCACTGATCTACCAGGGAAGTCCTGGAATTGAGCTTTACTGTGTGGGTAAGACATTATGGGAAACTGAAATAACATCAATTTATCAAGTCCAGCCTAAAAGCAATCTTTCTCTTAGAGAATTTTCTGAAAGTTTCATACATTAAAAAAATTATTCCCTGGTGGTCCAGTGGTTAAGAACCCACCTGCCAATGCAGGGGACATGGGTTTGATCCCTGCTCCAGGAAGATTCCACATAAACCACGGGGGCAGCTAAGCCCGTGTGCTGCAACCCCTGAGCCTGTGCACCGTGGTCCTTGTGCCAAACCTACTGAAGCCTTCACGCTCTAGAACCTGTGCTCCACAACAAGAGAAGCCATCCCAATTTGAATCCTGTGCACCGCAACTAGAGAGCATCACCCTTCACGGCAACTAGATAAAGCCTGCAAGCAACAACGAAGACCCAGAACAGCCAAAAATAAATAAAGGGATACAATTGTTATTGCACACGCTTAAGTGTTTGCCCGAATTAGTTAATGATTCAATTTTCCAGATGAATTACTTTTGTGAGTGAAAGGTGGTACTAGTTGGATGGGACATTGGAAGAGAAGGAATGAACTAGGGCTGACCCACACAAGCCAAGACATATGGCCAGCCCACTTTGACCCAAGTGGGCTGATGGCCCAGGTGGAGAAATCACTGTTCTTGCTCTCCGGGAGCTCATGTCCTGAGGAAGGGGGAGTAAATGTGATGTGATGAAACATTCGGTGACTGTGAACTCCATATTTGGGAATGAAAGTGGGGGTGGACTTGAATTTAATCTCTTCCATGTGGGTTAAAATGAGAGCTCAGAACACTAGTAGCATCCAAAGCCATGTCTCGTCTTGAAAGACTCTGTGATTGTGTGACACAGATCACTGGACAAAGAAATCTGCTGCCTAGTTGTCTTGGAAAGTCTGTAAACATGAAGCTGTTTCTGGTCCTCATTATCCTGCTGTTTGAGGTATCTGAAGGTAACTTGTCCAAATGCACCATGAAATTCGAGGAAATACTACTATTCCCAGGACTAGGGGCAGGGCCTTCAAGATAGTTGATATCTTGCTGAGATCATCAAAAGGACCCACTGTCCTGGGTGCCTGACTTGAGTCTGTCTTAGAAGACAGGTTCCAGGAAGGTAAGAAATCGGGGCTGAACTCTCAGAAGTCCTCTCCTTCCATCATCTAGCATTACCTTTACGGTGGTGAACATAGTTTTCACCCAGGAATCTGGCCATCTGTTTTTCCATTTAAATTCATTTTCAACCTATATTACAACAGTAATGTGAACAGTAGAAGCTGTGGAGTCCTGTAGATGTGAGGTTAAAATACATTCTCCTCATTGCCTAGTTGTATGACATGACTTAATTATTCCTTTTGAAAATCAGTTTTCTCATCTATCACGTAAGGATAATGACTCAGTTCTACAATGATTGTATTTATGCAAGGATTACATGAGTTTACTAAAGTGCAGCACCGAATTCATGGTAGGGTCTCTGATTGTGAGAATCCTCTTCCTTGCTGTTGTAGGAAGGTAGGTTGTCTTTTTGTGGCCCTATAAATGTCCTTTTAACCTTCAAAGATGATCCTGGTTCTGGAATTTTGAATATGGAGAATCATATCTTTGTTTTCATCTTTATAAGGGCAAAGAAATAATAGGATAAGGAACTTTACAACCTCCGTGCAATACTCTGAATAGGTGACAATTTGAATGTGTGGGAAAACAGGCAAACATGGAATTGAGTCTGATCTCTGGACAACATATTTATCTGAGATCAAAAGAAGGATAGGAAGAGAGAGAGCGAGAGCGAGCAAGCGAGAGAGAGAGAGAGAGAGAGAGAGAGAGAGAGAGAGAGAGGAGAAAAGAGGAGATAGGAGGAGCCAAGTTGTGAAAAGAATGAAAGAAGGAGTTTTCAACAGCAATAAGCTGAGACCTATGAAGTATCAGCCAAGGGAGATTTCTGCTGCCTATATGAATGAGTGTGAAACCTAAGTACACTGTTAACTTTAAAAGTTCTATCTGTGATGTTCTTTTCAGGTTAGTTTGAATTGTGCCGTGGTGACAAGTTGATACTGTCTAGGGCTGACGGGGTGCTGACTCTGAATATTGGCTGGGAACCTGGGATTTTACATGTCTGAATTTGGGATGACTTTCAAGGTGGAGACTCTGCGTTTTCTCTCATTATAAGGTTCACTCTGGGACCACTGGAAGCCATAGCTGGTGGGGAACCATATAACTCTTCTTCTCTGCCTCAGGAACTAATCTGGTTCATTGCTGTTTTCTGTGCACAGACACAGCGTGGTCCAGAAAATGCTTTAGTACCATAGCAGGTTATTGCAAGAAGAAATGCATGTTGGGGGAAATATATGACAAGCAATGTACAAGAGGAAAACTATGTTGCATCAATGAAAGCAAAAAGAAAACACATCAGCAAGCCACACAAAAGCCCGAACCTTCAAGCAAGCCTGATTTGAAGTTGGACTATGTTATCTTACCCACTGTCACACTTGGCACATTTCCAGAATAAACCAAGTGCTGTTCCACTGGTCTCCTCTCTTCTTCTTAAATCAAAAGTGCCACCTAATCTGATGGGGAGGGGCAAGAAATTGATCTACTTCTTTTGTGAACTTGATTTTCCACGTAATAAAGTCTTTTACTTTCCCCTGGATTTATTTGTTCATGTATTCACTCATTTCTTTTAACACTCCAAACTTATTTATTTGTTTATTCCATTTATTTTTATTAGTTGGAGGCTAATTACTTTACAATATTGTAGTGCTTTTTGCCACACATTGACATGAATCAGCCATGGATTTACATGTGTTCCCCATCCTGATCCCCCCTCCCACTTCCCTCCCCATCCCATCCCTCTGGGTCTTCTCAGTGTACCAGCCCTGAGCACTTGTCTCATGCATCCGACCTGGGCTGGTGATCCGTTTCACATTTGATAATATACATGTTTCAATGCTATTCTCTCGGATCATCCCACCCTCATATTCTCCCACAGAGTCCTAAAGTCCGTTCTATACATCTGTGTCTCTTTTTCTGTCCTGCATATAGGGTTATTGTTACCATCTTTTTAAATTCCATATATATGCATTAGTATACTGTATTGGTCTTTATCTTTCTGGCTTACTTCACTCTGTATAATGGGCTCCAGTTTCACCCATCTCATCAGAACTGATTCAAATGCATTCTTTTTAATGGCTGAGTAATATTCCATTGTGCATGTGTACCATAGCTTTCTTATCCATTTGTCTGCTGATGGGCATCTAGGTTGCTTCCATGTCCTGGCTATTAAAAGCAGTGCTGCAGTGAACATTGGGGTACATGTGTCTCTTTCAGATCTGGTTTTCTTGGTAACACTCCAAACTTAAATGAATATTTTTTGTGTTTTGGGCATTATGCTAGCAACATGGCTGATACAGATATGAAGTGAACATATTGGTAGAAGTGGCAGTTAGTCCCTCCATTTTCTATGTGAGGTAGTATTTCATAGCATTTCAGACATTACTGCTCTTTTTAATGAAATTTCTTAGGTCTAAACAGATCTGAATGTCTCAACTTTGTGTGTTTGGGAATGAATAGAGAGAAATGACTAGCAACCAAAAACTTATTAGGAAAAGGCAAGGCATTTGAATATTTTCACAAATAGTTTTGGGGGCAGGTGTAATGGGCAGTGATAACAACTAATGGTAATTCCAATACATCATTTGAAGCTCATTTACTGTTCATGTTCCATCTCCCTTTTTAGTAGCAATTTGAGCATCCAATTGACACAACTGGGAAAATATTACACTTAGGGTCTCTGAAAGAATTTCATAGTCTATTTATTTCAATAGTGTGAAATTTATAAACTTTTAGCTATTTGGATGAATGACATCTGCAATTCTAATAGAAAATACTGTGTCTATAGTTGACAATACTGTACTGTATAACTGAAGTTTGCTGAGAGTGGAACTGGTATTCTCAACAAAACAAACAAAAGAACATGAAGGTGATGGATATCTTAACTAACAAGGTGGGAGATTCTTTTCATAATGTATACATATATCAAATCATCACAATGTGCACTTTAAATATCTTACAATTTTATGTCAATTATACCTCAATAAAGCTGAAATTAAAAACTTTAAAAAAAGAATGAAATTTAAAGTCTTATAAATTGGGAAGGACATTTAAAAAGCTCTTCATGAACTAGGTAAAATTTTTAGTAAGTCATGCCTGTAGGAATAACTCTCTAAATGAACAGAACTGAACCTTTTGTGCTGACATCCATTGATGTTGCTTGGTTGAAGTATTAGTCATAAATAGCTTTCATGAAGCTAACATCTACTCATCTTGGGTAAAGAAATCAATGAGCCTTATCTCTCCATGTGCATGCATGCTAAGTCACTTCAGTCGTGTCCAACTCTTCGCAACCCTATGGAATCTTCTGTCCGTGGGATTCTCCAGGCAAGAATACTGGCGTGAGTTTCCATGCCCTCTTCCAGGGGATCTTCTTGACCCAGGGATTGAACCCGTGTCTCATGTCTCCTGTCCTGGCAGGTGGGTTTTGTCTGTTTGTTTGTTTTTAACCACTAGTGCCACCTGTATACTGTCATTCCGCTTATTTAACTTATATGCAGAGTACATCATGTGAAATGCCAAGCTGGATGAATTAAGATTGCCAGAAGAAATATCAACAAACTCAGATATGCAAATGATACCACCCTAATGGCAGAAAGCAAGGAGGAACTGAAGAACCGCTTCATGAAACCAAAAGAGGAGAGCGAAAAAGCTGGCTTAAAACTCAACGTTCAAAAAACTAAGATCATGGCATCTGGTCCCATCACTTCATGGCAAATAGATGGGGAAAAATGGAAATAGTGGCAGATTTTATTTCCCTGGGCTCCAAAATCACTGTAGATGGTGACTGCCACCATGAAATTAAAAGATGCTTGCTCCTTGGAAGAAAAGCTATGACAAACCTAGATGGTGTATTCAAAAGCAGAGACATCACTTTGCTGACAAATGTCCATACAGTCAAAGCTATGGTTTTTCCAGTAGTCATGTACAGATGTGAGAGATGGACCAGAAAGAAGGCTGAGTTGCTGAAGAATTGATGTTTTTGAACTATGGTGTTGGAGAAGACTCTTGAGAGTCCTATGGACAGCAAGGAGAGCAAGCCAGTCAATCCTAAAGGAAATCAACCCCGACTATTCATTAGAAGGACTGATGCTGAAGCTGAAGCTCCAGTATGTTGTGTGATCCTATGGATTGTAGCCTCCTAGGCTGTTCCGTCCATGGGATTCTCCAGGCAAGAATACTGGAGTGGGTTGCCATGTCCTCCTCCAGGGGATCTTCCCAACCCAGGGATCAATCCAGCTCTCCTGCATTGCAGGCAGATTATTTACCATTAGGGAAGCCATACTTAACATTTACCTACCCTGTTAGGAAATATGTATGTGCATTCATTATAATGTTACACAAGTGTGCAGTATATTATTGTATAGGTACAATATCACACAGAAGATCTTTACAACTGAAACATATCATTTAACTGAAACTTTATGTCTATTTGTTTATTAACTCATTCACCCTCTCCTCTGCTCTTTTTAGAGCTTCCCTAGTAGCTCAGCTGGTAAAGAATCTACCTGCAATGTGGGAGACCTGGGTTTGATCCCTGGGTTGGGAAGATTCCCTGGAGGAGGGCATGGCAACTCACTCCAGTATCCTTGCCTGGAGAATCCCCATGGACAGAGGAGCCTGGTGGGCTACAGTCCACGAGGTTGCAAAGAGCTGGACAAGACTGAGCAACTAAGTACAGCACAAAGCAATATTACTGTGTTTGTAATTACAATTAATTGAGAAAATTTCATGGTCTGTATTTGTCCCTATAGTCTTTATGTAATCTAGGTTCTATTTATGTACTCTTGTCTAAGAAAAGTGAGAAGGTTTTTAATATAATAATAAACATATACTATCTGCTAAAAATTTGTGGGATATTGTTAATGCTTTGTAGAGAGGTGAATCTATAGCTTTAAAATTCTCATGTATGGAATGAAAAAGACTAAAAAGAGATAAGCACTCATCTAACAATGTTAGGAAAAAAGGGCATATTAAAACTGAAAAAGTAGAAATAAGACATTGTATCTCACACATGTAAAATGTAGTGAGGTGGATGAATGTAGAGCCTCTTATACAAAGTGAAGAAGTCAGAAAGAGAAAAATAAGTATCATTTATTAATGTATATATATGGAATCTAGAAAAACAGTACTGATGAATCCAATAGAGAATGGAATTGTGGATGCAGAGGGGCAGGGTGAAGGTAAGATTAATGAAGTAACATTGACATGGACACTATCATGTATAAAATAGATAGATGGGGGGAAGTTGTTACGTAACATAGGGAGTCTAGCCTGGCGCTCTGTGATGACCTGGAGGGGTGGGATGAGGGGAGGGGAGGGAGGGTCAAGACAGAGGGATTTTATATATATATATAATTATGACTGATTTGTGTTGCTTTATGACAGAAGCAAACACAGTATTGTAAAACAATTTTCCACCAAATAAAAAATAAAAAACAGGTGATTTTATTGTATGTGAAGTTGTTTGAAAAACAAGTGAAAGTAAGAACATAAGTAAAGACATTGAAGAAGTAGAAACTCAACTAAAATTAATGAAGAAAATTTGTTTAATAAGTGAATAGTGAGACATGAGAAAAGCAAAGACACAAACAATGGTCACAAAGCAAATGTCAGTTACCATGTATCTTACAGATGTTAAAAAGAAAAAAAACATTGCAAGTTATTTTAGGCAAATATATTTGAAAATCTTAAAACATAGGAAAAACAACAAAGCAAAAATACAAAAGCTGACTAACAGAAATAGACAATGGGAATTATCCTTTAGGTCATCAAGAAACAACTTATGATTTATACACTTCCTATCAGAGTTGAATCTTAGTTGATTCTAAAAAATGTTTAATGAAGATATAACATGAGAGGCTCTTAGACAAGTAGGAAAAGAGAGACTGCTGTCAGATTGATTTTGTGTTTAGTTTTTTAATTGAAATACACTTTTAATTTTAGACTAATTTTCTATTTATAGAAAAGCAATGCAAAGACAGTATAGGGAACTTCTGGATACTCCTCACCCAGTTTTCCCTGTTGTTAACATCTTACATGACCCTGATGCATTTGTCACAGTTAAGTACATTGACTAAGCTCTGCTCTTATAACTTCAATAGTTTTTCTTTAACATTCTTTTCTTGTTTTAGGAGCCCACACAGGCTATCACATTACCTTTAGCTGTCATGTCTCCTTGATCCTCCTCTGGTCTGTTACAGTTTCTCAGAAGTTTTTTGTTTTTGATGAATTTCACAGTTTTGATGAGTACTGGTTGAATATTTTGCAGATTGCCACTCAATTTGGGTTTTTCTGATGTTTTTCTCACTGTTAGACCAGAGTTAAGGGTTTTCAGGAGGAAGACAGCAAAGGTGAAGTGCCATTTTTATCACATCATATGTTCATGCTATCATGCTTTTCCCATAAAACCTACAGCATGATTTCATTCGATTTACTCACTGTAAAGTGACTTTTTGCTCCTTTTCATTCTCTACACTTTGGAAGCAACTCACTAAAAACAGCCCACATTCAAGGGAGAGGGAGGTGAAGCTCTATCTCCTCAGGGAGGAAGTATTTACATTAATTACTTGGAATTCTTCTGTACAGAAAAATCTGTTTCTTCTCGTCTATTTATTCATGGACTCATGGATGTTAACTTCTGCATTGTATTTATAATCCAATGTTATGTTATTTATTTTATTATTCAAATTGTCCCAATTTTGGTCATTTAAAACTCTTTCAAAGTGGCTCCTATGTCCCATTTACATGCCTCATCCTTCTGATTTTTATAACATGTCCTTACTTTCTGGCACTACAAAGTACTTTGGGGGCATCTTGTATACTCCGTGCTCCAGTCCTAGGACAGGAGAGAAGAGGATAACTGAGAGAACATATACCACAGATTCATGATAAATATTACAGTGGTGAAATAATATAAGAAACAAAACTGGAAAATAGTGTGGAAAGGAGTTGGAAAGGAAATTTTTCGTGTTTAATTCAGTTCAGTTCAGTTGCTCAGTCGTGTCTGACTCTTTGTGACCCCATGAACTGCAGCACGCCAGGCTTCCCTATCCATCACCAACTGCCGGAGTCTACCCAAACCCATGTCCATTGAGTCGGTGATGCCATCCAACCATCTCATCCTCTGTCGTCCCCTTCTCCTCCTGCCCTCAGTCCCTCCCAGCATCAGGGTCTTTTCCAATGAGTCAGCTCTTCGCATCAGGTGGCCAAAGTATTGGAGTTTCACATCAACATCAGTCCTTCCAATGAACACCCAGGGCTGATTTCCTTTAGGATGGACTGGTTGGATCTCCTTGCAGTTCAAGGGACTCTCAAGAGTCTTCTCCAACACCACAGTTCAAAAGCATCAATTCCTCAGTGCTCAGCTTTCTTTATAGTTCAACTTTCACATCCATACATGACTATTCATGTTAATCTTATCCAAAATGTATATCTTTAAAAATTAGGTGGAATGTATAAATGAATTGTCATTATGTCATTTTGCAAATAGAGACATCGGTAAGGTCTCATACAATAGTGCAATTCAGACCAGTTCCTAGGTCCTTTACATATCCTCCGAACTCGTAAGGGCCCCCAGTCACAGAAAAGATGCATTACTAGTGGTAACACATTAAACAATGACAACAGCAAAGAAAATATAAACTTTAGTCTTGCAGTTATATACTTGTGTCTGTCTCCTCTTTATGTAGTGAGCTTCATAATAGTGGAAACTTACTCATTTCCATCTTCCCATTTCATTGCTTTTACACACTAGAGAAACTAGACTTACCTATAGTTCAACTTTGGGTACTCTATTCTTAAACCAAACAAAGTGCACGTATATTCTCCTAAAATGTCCTGTCCATTCTAATTTCCTCCTATTTGTTGATTTCATTTTGTTTACTCAAATTATCTTCTTTACTAACACTCAGATGTTGAAATCCTACATATTTCACAAGGCACCACTTTAATCCAAAATTCACTCACAAATTCCCTTGAATCCTCAGTTTCATATTTCTTCTCCTGAATTACATGTCCACTTGTCTCCTTCCAGTCTTCCATGTTATATACTTTTTAGTGTATTGATTATATCCCCCTTTCAAGGGTAAGTTCTCTGTTGTCCTTATCAATTCATAATTTGATATATTATTGAGTTTTTAATCCCTGGTTAAAGAACAATGAGTCAGAAAACTGGCAAT
Source organism: Muntiacus reevesi (assembly GCF_963930625.1). Classification (NCBI taxonomy): domain Eukaryota; kingdom Metazoa; phylum Chordata; class Mammalia; order Artiodactyla; family Cervidae; genus Muntiacus; species Muntiacus reevesi. The sequence continues at coordinate 59,152,988 of NC_089250.1, forward strand.
GAGCTTTATTAGACTATTCTTTAAGGTCAATGTGGGGATCTAGGAACAAGAAAGGAGAGGATGTGGACTACTTCATCTTAGATCAATGAAATAGGTTGAGAAATGAACAGAAAATGGTGTTTGATTTATGTAGGCTTTTTGTGGACGTGTGTAGAATTCTGTTCAACGAAATAATCTGGAGGCAAAGTAAGTGCCACTGTCACTGGCTTTGGACGAGGTGGTTTGGTAATTTTTTTACGTTCTTCCAGTTCCACAATACTGAGGCAACAATATCTTCCATTTTCACATAGTACTTCACGTACTTCTGTTTTTCTGCATATTTTCCTGCAGTATCCATGTATATATTGATTCCAGCACCTCTTAAGTTGTTCGGTTACTGTGCACATAAAGAACAATAGGCCAAGGTCAGAGTTTGAGACAAAAGACAATTCTGGTTATGGGGAAGACAGGGGATGTTTGTGAGGATAAGGTATATGGGAGACTCACAGAGCATTTATCAGTAACGTCCCACAGGTATTACCCTCCAAGAGGGAGAACCTCAATATTTATGTCCAGCCGATCACTCATATTTTTGTTCCTCTAGAGTGCTGGGCTTCCACCCAACATCTGATGGACTTCGCCAAGAGCAGTGGGTCTTATTTATGGAAATAAAGAAGTCGAATCCTTGAGTTCAGGCTAGAGAACTATGCTATGCTCCATCTGAGAACCTCAGTAAACCTGCCTCTATTTGAATTCTTCTAAGGTACTACTTCCTGGAGGAGGAAATGGCAACCCACTCCCATATGCTTGCCTGGAGAATCCCAAGGACAGAGGAACCTGGCAAGCTACAGTCCATAGAGTCGCAAAGAGTCTGACACTACTGAAGTGACTTAGCATTAACATAACAGTGTACCACTTCTTTACCACTGCTCAGAATACAATAATTTGTTACTGTGTACTTATGTCTGACTTAGACTCTGCTCTTGGGTTCACACTTGCTACAATGATAAAGAATGACTTTTTTTTTGGTACAGTCAGATATTTTTCCCCCTCAACATTCTTCCTCCCTGTTGCTTCTTAGTATTGCACATTTTTATCAGTGCATATCTTCCTTTGGCTTCTATGTCATCATAATAATTTTAGATTTGTTTTATTCCTCCATGACTCCCCATTCTCTTTCTACTTCCAGAGGTAGGAATTCCTCCAGACCTTTGCTCACCATGATATGTCTTCTATCCTTCAGTGATCCTAAATATTTTCAATAATCTAAGAGTTTAGGATGTTCATATTTTGGCTTTAAGGCTTATATTATCCTCTGGGTACTAGCCCCAGAGGATGAAGGCTGAGAACAAAGATGCTGCCTCCAACACCAGGTTCCAGAGTTCCTTTGACTGTTAGAAGTTTAAGGGGCTAGAAGTAGGCCGTTCTTACTCTATAATAACAAGCAAATACTAGAGATCTGGTTGTGAAAGAGGAAAGGAAGCTAATTTTAAAATTCTTAGTATGTGCCAAGCTTTATGCTGGATGTTTTTTTCACTTAATAAATTCCCCATGAACCAAAGGGCTTCCCTGGTAACTCAGTCAGTAAAGACCCTGTCTGCAATGCAGGAGACCTGAATTTGATCCCTGGGTCAGGGAGATCTCCCAGAGGAAGAAATGGCAACCTACTCTAGTATTCTTGCCTGGAGAATCCCAAGGACAGAAGAGCCTGGTGGGCTATAGTCCATGGGGGTCTGAGCGACCAAACCTACCTACCATGATCGAGGTGTCATTATCTCCACAAACGGGGAAACTAAGGTTCTGTGAGTCTTCACCTTTTATCCAAAGTTGATAAAGTAGTAGATGTTGAAGGCATGTTTCTTAAGACTGAATCCAAAGTTTCTTCTTCCACTATTCACACATGCTAGTATAATATTGATAGATTAAAATATATATATATACAGTAACAGAGTGGAAGAAAATAAGGCTGGGTGCTAGAGTAAAAACTGTATCCAAAGAAATAAGGGTATTCCCAGTTATTGCTCTTATGTCTTTCTGTAGTGAGTCTTTCTCAGAGGAAATTATGACCTCTTTTTAGCTCTATGAATACTCCTTTTAAGAATAGTACCATAGTAGAAGCACTCAGGAAGAGGGAATTTTTGATGACATTTGATAGACTTCAGCCATTTCTAGGGCCTTATCTTTTCCTACTGTGAGTTATAAAATTCCCTGGAGTTCTTGAAAGTACTCTATCCATTATTGATTTGAGTGAGCCCCTGGAAAGCAGCTACACGCACCTCTATACCATCAATGTGGTTTGAGTGAGCCCCTGAAAATCTCTGGATTACCTGTGAACTTCTGGAACAGCAGAATTGCAATGATCAGGAGGATCCTCATGGCCAACCTTCCCAGAGGAGGTGACAACCAGGTCTCTTGGTCCACTATGTCACCTTCCTCAGAGACTTAGATTCTTATGCAATGAACCAGAACAGATGGTATGATATGAAGTGTGCCCCCAAATTTCTGAATTGCGGATTTTGCAACATGTGGGCAGACACAGGAAATTTGGTTACTCACTTAACCCACACATGGGATTCAGAGACACAGTGTGTTCCATCTCATTACACCTGATGCCATTCTGTAGGCTGTAGACTGCTGGTGAGAAAAGTCTGTGCTTTTTCTACTTTGGCTGTCTGCCTAGATAGACAGGTAGACCTATACTTACTTCTAAGAATGAATAAGGACATAAAATAAATGAAGCCTATTCTGTTGACTGACTGCATTCATCTAAGTCTAAGTCTCTGACTATTGTGTCTAACACTTTAGCCAGTCCAAATGGTAGCCAATTTTTATTCTTATATCCTAGCTAAATTTAGTTACTCACAGACAAGCAATATGGGCTTCCCAGGTGGTTCAATGATAAAGAATCCCCCTGCCAACGCAGTGCAGGAGATACAGGTTTGATCCCTGGGTCAGGTAGATCCCCTGGAGCAGGAAATGGCAATCCATTGCAGTAATCTTGCCTGTTCTATCTTCTGGGAAGACTTCTCTGTCTATTGATCTCTGTGGAGGTATCTTGGAGGAGGTTGGGAGAGAATTCTTCTGGGGATTGTTCTACTTTAACAACACATTTCTTATTAATGCAGCTTTAGGAAACTATGTTAAAAAAAGCAGAGACATTACTTTGCCAACAAAGGTCCGTCTGGTCCAAGGCTATGGTTTTTCCAGTGGTCATGTATGGATGTGAGAGTTGGACTGTGAAGAAAGCTGAGCGCCGAAAAATTGATGCTTTTGAACTGTGGTGTTGGAGAAGACTCTTGAGAGTTCCTTGGGCTGCAAGGAGATCCAACCAGTCCATCCTAAAGGAGATCAGTCCTGGGTGCTCATTGGAAGGACTGATGCTGAAGCTGAAACTCCAATACTTTGGCCACCTTGTGTGAAGAGTTGACTCATTGGAAAAGACCCTGATGCTGGGAGGGATTGGGGGCAGGAGAAAGGGACAACAGAGGATGAGATGGCTGGATGGCATCACCAACTCGATGGGCATGAGTTTGAATAAACTCTGGGAGTTGGTGATGGACAGCGAAGCCTGGCGTGCTGCGATTCACAGGGTTGCAAAGAGTCGGACACGACTGAGTGACTGAACTGAACTGAACTGAACGGAGGAAACTATGTGAATGATTTTGTTATTCAGGCTTTGACTTCTATGACATTATAACTCTTTGGAAAAATTAGAAGAAAGTTAACAGACTTTCCTTTCAATTGCTTTCAGTCATTTTCATGTCTAAGACCAACTCAGAAATCTTTTTGAATAATGGCAGCTCATTTTAGATCCCAACCAGGACACTAATATCATCTATGGAACAAGCTTTTGGAGATTATACTATCTCTTACCACCCCTAACAATCTCTCATTCAGGCTCTGTCTGTGAGCAGATACAATATAATAACTTCTGGACAGTGTAGATGAACTAGCTGAGATTGATTACCATTAATTTAAGTAGTATCAACACATTCTTCTGTGTAATACCCTCAGCAACACTTGTCTATCTAAACACAGAAATGTACACAAGAGATAGTTGGGTCAAAACAGGTTTGTAGTATGCCAAAGGACTCAAATGACTAAAAGAAGAGGAACAAAAGAGTTCTATATATTAGCTAAAGAGTTTTTAAAGTGAATCATGGACTCTATTCTAGATAGGGAGAGAGTATAAAGAGGGAGGGGCTGAAAAATGATCTTTGAGATTTGAAGGTGAAAGAGATTATTTATATTAATAAAATATATTGCCTCTACAATGGAGAGAATGTTCTATATCTAACTTGCATTGTCTTCTGCACTAACCTTTTGATTAGAAAACTCATATCTCTTTGTACCACAGGTAACATTATATGAGCATCTTAGAAAAAATGATGTCTCTTTACTCTCACTTCAATAATGTGTGTATGTGCTTGCATGTGTACATGCACATATGTATGTGTACATCTATTCTAGTCCCTGTTGCCAGTCTATGCACCTGGAAAATCTCCTAGATCGATCCCATAAAGTAGGGAGTAGTTGTTCCCATGAGTGAGGTGGAAGAATGAGGAACATGATATTTCTTAAAGAGGAAGACATCACTAATCAGTACTAAATCTAAAGACCTTAAAGTCCACTGGGGGTTTTAAAAGTACAGATTGTTTCAATATACTACTTTAAAAAGGACAAGAGTGTAATAAATTTCTGGATAACTCATCCACCAAGCTCTACTGAGTTAGGAGTTAAGAGAGCAATTTGATTGTTTAAGTGGGTCAGCCAGGAGGCATGTTTGAAGGTTTTGTTTTATTTTTCTTCTTATGTCAATTAAAATAGTATTTAAAGATAGTTTTCTCGTGTAACATACATTATTAAGAAGAATCTGGAAATATAAAGACAAAAGAGAAGAAAGAAAACAACTAGCACCGTTACTACTATCTAAAGGAAACACCTGGGAATATACTGTATATCATTCTAAATTTTTCTTTAGTTGAACTAAAATTGCTTTATTGTTTAACCTAAATATATCAGTTTATGGGATTTTCCTGATTAATAGGAAAGATACAATAAAAGTGTCTCAAACTTCCACCCACTGCCTGACTTTTGAAAGCCTCTGTTAGTTTCAGACCTATGCTCGTTCCAGAGATGTTTACATTATCAAGGATACACTGGCCTTCAGAATTCTCTGTCTTCATGTTAACTCTGATCTCACTATATCCACCCTCCTGAGGTAAAGCTCTTTAACTTCTAGCAAAAATAAAATCACACATACTAAGCATTTTGGAATTTAGCAGAATTTATACAAGACTCTGGGAAGAAGAGCTACTGAGAAGGTGATTACTTGGCAGTAACATCAGTAACTTTCTATAGGATGGAAGACATCATTGAACTTCTTATTTTTTTAACCTGACAGCTTTATTGTTATTTTTTAATTAAAAAATTTTATGAAGCTCGCTCTTTCTTTCCTTTCTTCTTTCCTCTCTCTCTTCCTCCCTCCCTCTTTCTTTGCTTCTTTCCTTCTTATTGAAGTATAGTCAATTACAGGATTATATTAGTTTCAGGTGTTCAACAGTTCAAAAAAATTTTGAGATTTTTATACAATAAAAAATGATCACTGTGATAATTTTTCTTACCATTTGTCACCAAAGTTATCATACTATTCCCTAGAATATACATTGCATCACTTATTTATTTTATAACAGAAAGTTTGTACCTCTTAATCTCCCTCATCAATTTCTCTAGTCACCCCAACCCTCTCCCCTTTGGGAATTCGTTTTCTGTATCTGAGTCTGTTTCTGTTCCAATTGTTCATTTGTTTTGCTTTTTAGATTCCACATATGAGTGAAATAATATGTATTTCTCTGATTCTTCATTATGACTGAACAATGTTCCTTTGCCTAGATATGCCACATCTTCGTCATCCATCCATTTATTGATGAATATTTATGTTGTTTCCATATCTTGGCTATTGTAAGTAATATTGAAAATAATGCTATAAATAACAAACTTGGGGTGCATATATGTTTTCAAAGTAGTGGGTGTTTTTCCTTTTAAATATGCCCAGAAGTGGAATTGCTGGATTGTACAGTAGTTCTGTTTTTAATTTTTTGAGAAATCTCCATACTGTTTTTCGTAGTGGTTACACCAGTTTACATTCCCACCAAGAGAGTACAAGGGTTCCCTTTTCTCCATATCTTCACCAATTCTTGTTATTTTTTGTCTGTTTGGTAATCTTTCTGATATCTGGTATCTCATTGTGGTTTTTTTTTTAAGATTAAAAAAATTAATTAATTTATTTTAATTGGAAGCTAATTACTTTACAGTATTGTGGTGGTTTTTGCCATATGTTGACATGAATCAGCCATGGGTGTACACGTGTCTCCCTGTCCCAAACCCCACTCCCACCTCCCTCCCCATCCCATCCCTCTGGGTTGCTCATTGTGGTTTTGATCTGCAATTCCCTGATGTTCTGAAGTTGAATATCTTTTCTTGTGTCTGTTTGTCATCTGTACATTTTCTTCAGGAAAATGTCTATTTAGGTCCTCTGCCCCTTTTTAAATCAGGTTATTAGATTTTTTGTTGTTGTTGAGTTGTATGACTTCTTTATATATTTTGAATATTAATCATATTAGATACATGATTTGCAAACATCTTCTCCCATTGGGTAGATTGTCTTTTCATTTTGTTACAGTTTGCTGTGTAGGAGTTTTTCAGTTTGATGTAATCTCATCTGTTTATTTTTGCTTTTGTTTCTCTTGCCTGATGAGACATATGCAGAAAGTACTGCCAAGACCAACATCAAAGAGAGTACTGCCTATATTTTCCTATGATTCAGGCTTTTCCCTGGACACCCTCAGCTGTGTCATACTAGCCCCCTCAGAGTATCTTCATAGCAGTCAATCTTGGTCCTCTCCCTGGGGTCCAGCCTCCAAGGCCTGAGTTTTATAATTTTAGGTTTTACATTCAAGTCTTCAATCCATTTTGAGTACATCTTTAAAATACAGTGTGTGATAGTGTTTCTACAGTTTACAATTTTTTTCATATGACTGTCCAGTTTTCCCAATACCATTTGTTGAAGACACTATTCTTTCTCCATTGTATATTCTTTGCTCCTTTGTCATAAATAAATTGTCCATATATTCATGTATTTATTCCTGGGATATCAACTCTGTTCCATTGATTTATGTGTCTGTTTTTTTCCTGCCAATACTGTGCTGTTTTGATTATTAGAACTTTGTAATATAGGAGTCTTAAAACAGGGAGTGGGATACCTTCAACTTTGTTCTTTTTTTCAGGATTGCTTTGGCTGGCATATACACTTTAGAATTTTTCATCTATTTTTGTGAAAAATGTCCTTGGGATTTTGTTAGGGATTGCACTGAATCTGTAGATTGCTTTGGTTACTGGGACATTTTAATTAGGCTAACACTTGCAATCCATAAGCATGGGATATATTGACGATGTGGTTCTCACTCCTTTCAGACTGCAAGAATTCACTTAGGCTGCTTGTGAAGGCAGGGTCCTATGTTCTGCAAGCACTCAGAGTTGCAGTGTTCCTGGCACAATGATCTCTTGCCTTTCTGGTGGACCCAGACTTTTCCCTGGACTCTCTCAGCTGTGTCATACTACCCCCTCAGGATATCTTCACAGCAGTCAATTTCCGTCCTCTCCCTGGGGTCCAACCCCCGAATCCTGAGCCTCAGCAGCCAGCCTCTACTTGCTGCGAAGAGCTTGCAAACCACTTCTTGGGTGGAAAGTGCTGTTGGGCATTGATCCCTGCAGTGAATTCTCTCCACTTTACCATCTGATCACCTGTTGTTGCCTTCCCCTCTGAAGCTCTGAAGCTCCCCCCTGACCCCACCCATGATCCGCGTGTGCTCCCTCCTTGGGGCACAGGTCCTTGTCTTGAAATGCTTTGTCTCTTTTTAAGATCTTTCTCTTCTGCCCTACCTCATTCTGAGGAGACTGGCTTGCCTTTTTGGAAATCTGGGGTCTTCTGGCAGTGTTCCGAAGATGTTCTAAAGGAGCTGTTCCACAGTGCGGATGGGTGTTTGATGTATTTGTTGTCGGGGTGGGGGAGGTGATCTCCCTGTCTTATTCCTCTGCCATCTTGAAGGTCTTTCCCATTGCATAACTTTCTATAATATATTTCACAAATACAAATAACCTATAGCATTTTTTTTCTGCATTAAGTCTTTGTTGCCACATGTATGCTTCTCTAGTTAAGGCACATGGGCTTAGTAGTTGGGGTGTGTGGGCTTAGTTGCCCCCAGGCATGTGGGATCTTAGTTCTTCAACCAGGGGTCAAACCCACTTCCCCTGCCTTCTGCAGAGATCATACTTGAGAACTATGTGGCTATGCAGAATTTCAAGGTAAACCTTTGAGGGTATCTTCAGAATTGGCATGAAATGACTTAGAGATGTTGTAGCCTTGAAAGCAGGCAGAGATGCCTTCAATATGTGATAGTGTTTATGAAAGGTTTTCTTCCTCCATGAATCTCAGACGTTTCATATTTTAAATGGGAATAATATATCTTACTAGTATAAGTCTTACAATTCCACAGGTGTAAGAGACCATGGTGTTCTATATGTCTTAACTATTTTAGTTTTCAGAGTGATTTTAGGATAGGTGTGTGATTATACCTGTATTACCAGTCCAAAAATTGAGGCAAGTGTCACATGATGAGTAAAAGCAATGTGAGCAAACCTAGATATAATCCTAGATATATTTTATTACAGTGTATTCAGCTTTAATCATGTTATCATAATTATTATAAAATGATTTTGTTTAATAAGACTGTGTATCAATATGCTTGGCATGTCTTGAGTTCTCATACCATGAGAACCCTCAAACCCAAAAAGAGTTAGAGATTATTTACCACTTTATTTCAAGCATGAGATGAAGAGGGGATGGACCGAAGGCATGAGACAGGAGTTTCATGTTGCAGCTCTAAGATTACATTCCTCATCTGTAATCTCAGTGATCATAGCTCTATGAGGTTGTCAAGGTAGCGATCAAGGTGATTATTGAGGAGAAAGCACAGTGAGTTCTACCACAAGCCTTTAACCCCCATCTGGCTGTTCAAAGAGACTCTATGAGCCTAAATTCTGTCGCACTCTTCTCTGCATAGTAATGAACTTCCCCCCAGGTGAAACGTGGCTTATAACCCATAACCACACAGAGCAACCAAGGTTCAGTGGGCAGGGCCCTCAGGCAACGTGCCTTTCTGTTTACCCAGGAATCAGCAACCTGCTACAGCTATGACCCTATAATGTGAGTAAATTTGAAGATACTATTCTAGCCACCTTCAAAGTACTCTGAGGAGGAGTAAATATTTCTCTGTTCTTCAAGTTTGTAAACTGAGGCTAAAAGATGGAAAATCATTTGTCCATAGTCCAAGCCTGAATACACTCATGGTGGGAACATGAAAGACCTCAATATATGTCTGACCATAAAATTCATTATTTTTTCTACTATCCTTCTCTGCTACAATGATCTGCCTCTGTCCTCTTACTTTCCAGAGTGAGTTCAAGACTTCTAGCTACAGTGATAGCCATGAGTATATAAGACCATGATGTTCTACTAGTTGGGACAATTCATCTCTCAAATATCTTTTACTAGATAATGACATATCATATATTTATCTCTTGAAGGAGGCAGAGGCCTGTTTCCTGGTGATGAGAATAAATGTAGGTGGTGTTTCACTCTGATTACCTTCTCTGACTTGTCTGTGCAGAACTCTTATGGGAAAAGTCCTATGGCTAAATACAAGTGCCTATCCCAGTATTTAAGTTACAGTACAGAGCTCTTGATCTCCCTTCTATCCTAAGTTGGCAATTTATGTGAATGTAGATTTTCAGGGAGAGAAGAGAATTGCATAATATCAAAGTTCTCTTAGTAGACAATTGAGTCTGTCTCAGTTGTAATAGCTACAAAGCAGTATTTTTTTTTTCCTCTAAAGTGAGGTCACAATACCTACATCCCAAAAATGTTGTGGGAAATCCAATTAGAAAATAAATAGGAAAGCACTCTATAGAAATGATTTTGCATGATTAATCACTTCAAAAGTATGTAGCAAATGCCTTCAATCTGTAGGAGAAGGCCTTCAATTGTTCCAATTACAGAACAGTGGTTCTCAAAGTGTGGTCCTTTGGCCACCATCATCAGCATCACCTGGGAACTTGGGAGTAGTGCGAAGTCTCAGGCTCCATCACAGAATTAGAAACTGGAAGTGAGGATCATAAATTTGTGTTTCAGCATGCCCTACAGATATTTCTGATGCCTTTTAAAGTTTGATAATTACTGGTAAGGCAGCTTGTGGGCCTATGGACTGGGAACTGTTTTCAAGGATGACACCATTTCTGTCCATCAGACAGAATGAGGGTTTTATACTAATTTGTGCCTGGCTTCTATCTTATTTTCGTCCCTACCATGGAATTGTTGGCACTACAGAGATGTGACGCCCTTCCAAACAGGGCTGAGCTCAGGGATAGTGGAAGGCAGGTATAGTGAAAAGACTGACACCAAAATAAGGCCCTTTGCTTTAATAAATCAAGGATCCTAGGTCAGGAGACAGAGGCTGAAATGTTCAAAGACTGCCTGTTGTAGATCCTCCTGTAGCTGCAGATGTCCTACTACTACCACCACTGGGGGTGGGTTTCATCAAATGCTCAGAACAGCCATCATCCAGAACACAGCATGATTTTTCTTTGCTGCACTTCCCGGTAGGAGGATTTATCACTTTTTCTCCATTTCTGCATGTGCTCCTGCAATTTCCAGTTTTGTTTGCACACTTTCTCACATACCAACTACCTGCATAAAGGAATTATATAGATTGTTTAAGCCAGAGATCTATCACAAAAAGATTAAAATAACAATCAATTCAGTTCAGTTCACTCGCTCAGTCGTGTCTGACTTTTTGTGACCCTATGGACTGCAGCTCGTTAGGCTTCCCTGTCCTTCATTATCTCCCAGAGCTTGCTCAAACTCACGTCCATTCAGTTGGTGATGGTATCCAACCAACTCATCCTCTGTTGCCCCCTTCTCTTCCTGCCTTCAGTCTTTCCCATCATCAGAGTCTTTTCCAAGGAGTCAGTTCTTTGCATCAGGTGGACAAAGTATTGGAGCTTCAGCTTCAGCATAAGTCCTTCCAATGAGTATTCAGGACTGATTTCCTTTAGGATTGACTGATTTGATCTCCTTGCAGTCCAAGAGACTCTCAAGAGTCTTCTCCAACACCACAGTTTGAAAGCATAATTCTTTGAACTTTGATTATTCAAGTCCCTTAAGTTGTTTTGTTATATTTTTCCAAATCATAAAGTCCTGCTCTGAGAGTTACATGGGATTTTATAGATATGTATATGTAGAGTTTTAAATATGTAAATTATGAGCCTTTAAGAGATAAAATTCTGCATATAAACACTCACCAGGTGTCTATTTCCCATTATTTTAAATGGAAAATATATAACACATGATTACTCATGAATACAAAACCTCTAACCAGTTTCATAAGATGTACCTAAACACACATAAACACCTAAATAGAAGTAAAAAAACTACAATTTTAAAATAAGAAATGCTCAAATTATTGCTGTAATGTTTCTATTTACTACCCTAATGTACCTGGATTTTGTTGATGTTCGGTGAGATTTTAAAAATATCTTTACATGTTCCTGAGGTCCTACAAACTGTACATGAAATATAACTCTAGATTTGCCTTATATATTGTCTTCATAAATATAAATATAAAAATTTCGCATATATCTATGTATATAGACATCTATATATCTATATAATATTAAGATGTAAATATACTCTGTAAATTTTTGGGAATAAAAGATCAAATACATTCATTAGGAAGGCATTCCATAGGATGTTCCTGTATATTTGTACACATTATATACATATATAAAATTTATCTCATCACAAGGTATAACACAGAGAAAGCCCTGAAGAGATAGTTGAATCATTTCTTTCCTTACTTTATAAATTAGCTGTCATTCCTATATTCAACCAACAAATGTATAATGTATGCCTGAGTCTTCCCTGGTGGCTCAGCTGGTAAAGAATTCACTTGCAATGCAGAAGACCTGGGTTTGATCCCTGGGCTGGGAAGAGTCCCCTGGAGAAGTAAAAGGCTACCCACTCCAGTATTCTGCCCTCGATAATTCCATGGACTGTATAGTCCATGGGGTCACAAAGAGTCAGACACAACTGAGTGACTTTCCTTTTCACCTTCACCATGTCAAGAACTTGGCAAGATGATGAGAATAAAATAATGAACAGGGAGACAAGGTCAAGAAGATTATATTAGAGAGGGTGAGAAAGAAAATAAGCACATTAATAAACAAAATAACTACAGATTGTGATAAGTGCAGCAAATGAAAACAATAATGCTGTGTAATAGAGGGTAAATGAGTAGAGTAATCATTTTTGAGTGCTACTGCTGATACCATTATCTCTTAACTGCTGCTTCATCTTCCTCTGAGAATTAAATGAGATTCTCATGCATGATATTTACATACATACATTTATATCCATAGACATACAGATGCATGCATGAGCCTCTGGTGCCTAAAATCAGAATTCTATGTACAGTCACTAAGGCGACTATACCTCAAGAAATGACATTTCAAACCCAGATGTAAAGGATCAAAAGTTTCCAGCTATATGAAGAGCTAGAGGAAGAGTATTTAAAGAAGAAGAAGAAATAACAAAGGTGAAAGCCATGAGCCAGGTAAGAACTTGATATTTCTGAGAAACAGAAAGATTGCATGATTTCTTTTGTTTTCATGGTTTTTCTTACTGTCTCCTCTTTTTATCTTTTGTCTTCTGCATTGTCTCTCCATAATAGTCCTTGGCCTTGAGCTTCCTCTCTAGTCATTCCCTCTGTGATCCCCTTCTGTCTCACTCTCCCAAACATCTCCATGGAAATGTTTTTCTTTAGCTTTCTTCAGCTAGGACTTGTGGGTGGAGACCTCTGAACAAGTCTCCTTCCTTTCCATCCTGATTTTCTTTGGGCCCTGATGTTTGCTGATTTTTCTTCCAAACGTCCTAAGAGTTGCTTTTCTAATGCCTTCAGATTTTGGATTAGACTTGCATACTTTTACAGAATAATCCTGAGTTGTTGTGTTTGTCTGTTAACAGAAAGGAAACTGATGAATTTTCTTAGGGCTGTTTGTTTAGAAAGAGGACACCGTGCGACCATGTATTGTACATAATCAAAATCCCAGAGACAGAGGGAGAAAGCATGCAATCTAAACCCAGAATTTCAAGGGTTCCATAAATCTGAACCATCTTCTGAGAAACCCTCATACTGTTATTAATTTTCTCTTATCTGTCATCAATTTGAATAGTTTGGCAAAAATCTAGAGAACATAAAGCACTATCTCTAGAGGCAGGCTGCAGAGTTATACAACTTTCGACCTTCTAGTAAATTCTACCTCAAAAAAGTTAGTTTCTCACTTTATGTCATAATTAAAATGTGGGGTTGAGTCCAGTGTAAAACAGAATAAAAAACCAATGGTGGAGCTCCCTTGGTGGTCCAGCGGTTAAGAATCCGCTGGTTCCATCCCTGGTTCAGGAAGATCCCACATGTTATGGAGCAAGGAAGCCTGTTTGCCACAACTGCTGAGCCAGTGGTCTAGAGCCTGTGAGCCGCAACCAGTGAGCCCACGCGCTACGACTCCTGAAACCTGCGCGCCTGGAGCCTGTGCTCAGCAACAAGAGAAGCCACTGCAATGAGAAGCCCACACAGAGCAGGAAAGAGTAGCCCCCGCTTGCCACAACGAGAGCAAGCCCACAGGCAGCAACAATAGACCCGCCACAGTCAAAATAATAATAATAACTAAATAAATAAATCTTAAAAAAAACAGCAGTAAACATGAGTGAATAAACTCTTCTCAGCATGAAGGAGAGGAGAATTCTCCTAAGCTAATAGGAGAATGCAAAAAAGTGCCAATAGATTCAACACATGAAAATAAAAAACTTGTTCCTTAAAGAAATCAATAAAATTTTTTTTAGAAATAATCAGTATATTGCTAAATATTTGGAAGAAATATGAAATAGAAATACTGAAAATACTCATACACTAGTAAGACTTGGAAATACATGCTAGTTTCCTAGGATTCATTTAGATACCTTTTGATCAAGCAATGGAACTTCTAAAATTTACCCATATAACCAGAGAATCTCACAATGTTATATTAACAACATCACCTGTAATAGTGACACATTGGAAAAAAATAATCCAAATGACAAACAATAAGGGATTCTCCAAGTTAATATTGGTACAGTGCTGATAGATAATAAGGATGGAAAATACTTAAAAGATAAAAAAAAAAAAAATAATGGTACAGAAAAATGACAAAATAATAGGCTTCTACTACCAGTTGTACTTTCAAGAAATATTTAAAGATCTGTGAAAATTTCCCTGATAAAGCATTAAGTTAAAAAAGGGCAGGTTCTAAACTTATACATCAGTTGGTCCCAATTTTTAAAATATAAATAATGAAGAAATGGTGGCATTTATTTCTAAAATGCCTTTAGTGTTCTTAATTTTGTAAATATTAACTCTAGAACTTAACAAGAAGAAATGTTTACACAAATAGAACTAAAATCAGACATACAATTTCCAACACTCTTGAATTCTTTCCCCATGTTCACTCAGAATATTTTTCTTCCCTTTTCCACATTTTATTCCTATAAATATTTAGGAGTAAACTTCCCTGTTCTAATCAAATCCAAGAACAAAAAAAAAAAAAAGAGAGAGAGAGAAATCTTCTTTATAAGACTAAGAAAATTGAGAGAAGTAATATTATAGAATTTTAACTTTGGGAGGTTGTCGTACAAAATGAAGTGAGACAGGACTGGACCGAGCTGGCCTTAAGTGATAGAATAAAGGGAAGTTTGGAATGTTAGTCTTTGGAGGCAACTTTACAGGTTTCATTCTTCCCTCCGTCAGCTTCCATTACAGACACCGTTCTATCATGAGAGTCTTGAGGTCTCTTATAACAGAGGTGTTCCGAAGAAGTAAGGCAAATCTCAGCCCACCTCCCCCTTTCAGTGGAAGCCCTGCCTCACTCCCATGCATGTTTGGTGATAGGGACTCCACATGCAGGACCCTAGTTCAGACTAACATTTCTACTTCCCCAAGATTCAAACAGAATCTGCTTTACCTGAGACCAACTGGACCAGAAGGATAAAGAGTATAAGAGTGAACAATAGAGACTTCATTGCTTCTGAAAGACAGTAGGCAGTGTGTGCTACGGAATCCAGAACACTCTCTATAGTGTGACTCTGAACACAGGTCTTAACTGTCCTCCCAAGGTGGAGCTGGGCTCAACCAGTGTACCAGCAGGATATAGGATATTGTGCCAAACATAACCTCAGTCCATTGGCCAGCAGCTCTAATTGAGGCATCACTATTCAAGAGTCCTGTTCCACACATGCCTTGGGGGAAAGAGAAAGCCTTAGAAGAGAAGGTGCACTCCCTGCTGAAATGTGTGACAGGAGAGAAAGATACTTAGAGGAAGAATTTATGTGGATACCCTAAGGCTGGGTACCCCTATCTGCTTTTTTTTTTTTTTTTTTTTTACAGTCTCCTGTGTTGTTTCTGCCAGAGTATTTACCTTAGCACACTGTGACAATCTCATCATCTGTCTGTCTCTCTCCCCAAAATGCAGTGTATTTTTGAACACTGACTACATATTATTATTTCCTGTATATTAGTTCTGGGCAATAGAGAAGTATCTAAGTCATTCTCTGAGGAATGAAAAAGTTGATGTTTTCTTGATAATCTGACAATTTATAAAGTGTTTTATTTATTTTTGAAGTGTTTTATTTTTTAAAGACATAAACAATACTCAAAGATTATATGCTAAGATTTCTTTAGATCCCCACTTGGGTCCAGTGACAGAGCATCATAAATTGAAGTGCATCCATATGATATAATGCTGTGTATGTCTTAACACGAATGCAGCAGGTTTTATCTCTATATATTTCTGGATGAAAAAGCAATATTGTAGAACATGCATAGTCGTGATTCAATTTATGTGAAAAAGTTATGTGAACAAATTTATGTGAAAAAGTATCCGTTGTATTAGTAAATGCTTTAACTAGAGTGCAAAGCAGATATTCTAATAATAGTTGTTTTCTGACTGAGTTTAAGGCAGGCATTCAAAGAGGATTTTATTTGTGTTAGAATTTTTTTAGGAGCAGGAGTTGCCCAGTGGATTGTGACTGGAAGACATAAAGTCCTAGAGATTTTATTCTTCTTGTGGTTTTTATTTTTCCTTTTAAAAATTACTGAGATATAATTGGTGTACATTGAACTGAATTATTTAAGGTGTACAGTTTGATGAGTTTAACAAATTATGCACTCTTAAATCAACACCAGAATCAACATAATACGTACACTCATCCTAAAAAGTTTCATTATGTCCCTTAGATATTCACCCCTTCCTCTACCTTTTTCTCCTCTCAGCTCCATGACACCTAGTCCCCTCTGATCTACTCTCTGTCTTTATAGCTTTGTTTACATTTTCTAGACTATTATATAAATGAAGTCATACAGTACGTATCTTTTCGTGCCTGGATTCTTTCATCCAAGGTAATCTTTTTGAGATTCATTCTCACCGTTGTGTGTATCAATAGCTCTTTCCTTTTTATTGTTAATATTCCTTTTTATAGCAATTTTATAACAATCTGTTTGCCATCTCTTAGTAGACATTTTGATTGTTTCCAGCTACTAGCTGTTGCAAATAAAGCTACTATTGATCATTTTTGTGCAAGTCATTCAGTGAACAAGTGCTTTTATTACTTTTTGGTAAATACCTAGACATGGAATGACTGACTCACTGGGTAGGTACATATTTTACTTGCTTAACTACCTGATTGTTTTCCAAATAGCTGTGCTATTTTACATTCCCACCAAAAGTATATGAGAATCCATTTTCAATCAACACTTGGCACATGTAGTTTCTTTCTTCTTTTTTTTTTTTTTTTTAAATTTTAGCCATTTAGTGAGTATGTAGTCAGTGATGAAAATATTTACTAGGTTTTCATGTAATGTTTATCATCCACATATCTTCCTTGGTGAATTCTGTTTATATCTTTTCCCCAAATTTTGCTTAGGTTTTAATTCTCATTATTATTGAATTCTAAGTGTCCTGTTTATTTTAGATAGAAGAATTTTGTTGGATTATGTAATATGTAAATAGTTTTTCCCAGTCTGTGACTTGTGTTATCATTTTCACATCAGTACTATATTTTGATAATTATTTTTATTTTGATGAAATCCAATTTATCAATTTTTAATTTTATAGTTTTGGCCCTTTTTGTATTATTGTTATGAAATTGTTGCTAAACCCAAGGTCACATACATTATCTAGATTTTCAGAAGGAAACTTTAGAAAGAAGTTTTTTCTTTTTCTTTTAAATCACTGTTCAGTTTTTAAGTCAATTTTTAAAAGATGTGAGGTAGGAGTCAGGAATCTTTATTTTTTCGTTTATGACTATCCAATTGTCTCAGTATGATTGCTGATAATAATATCTTTTTTCTATTGAATGTGTGGGTTTGTTTCTGTACTCTCTATTCTGATGTATATATGCATATCTACCTATCTCTATTAAAAAACCATCATAATTTCTTTATTATTATAGCTTTTGGGGACCTAGTGCTTCTATGATATTTTTCACATTTAAATATTCGATCCCAGGACTTCCTTAGTGGTCCAGTGGCTAAGACTCCATGCCTCCAGTGTAGGGGGCCTGGGTTCTATCTCTGATCAAGGATCTAGATTCCCACATGCTGCAACTAAGAGTTTGCATGCCGCTACTAAAGATCTCACATGTTGCAACTAAGACCCGGTGCAGCCAAATAAAATAAAATAAATTTATTTTTAAAAAGTACAGGGAGAATAATAGGAATTGAGCTATTCTGTTTCTTCCTCCTACCTCCTCTCCCTCACAAAATTTATTACGTAAATAAACATTTAGTCCAACTCAGCTTGTTTGTACATAGGATATAAGGTATGGATCAAAATTTATTGATTTTCCATTAAGTGTTTTTCAACCAAATAATCCATTCACTTAATATGCCATCTTGGTCATTTATTAGATTCCCATGTACATTTGGGTCTATTTCTTGACTCTCTCATCTATTCTCATGATTCTACTTTTCTATTCCTAAACCAACAGCAGCTCATTATTTATGATTTTTACATGCAGAACTTTTGAATTTTTAATCTAAACTTATTTGATTTCTTCTATTTAAATATTTAATACATCTTTATTTTTTTAAATTATTTTATTGTGGTAAGAATGTGCTGTGCTAAGTCACTTCAATCGTGTCAGACTCTGTGCAATCCTGTGGACTGTAGCCTCCTAGGCTCTTCTGTCCATGGGATTTTCCAGGCAAGAATACTGGAGTGGGTTGCCATTTCCTTCTACAGGGGATCTTCCCAACCCAGGCACTGAATCCAGGTCTCCTGCATTGCAGGCAGATTCTTTACCATCTGAGCTACTAGGGAAGCCATACTTAGCATTTATCTATCCTGTTAGCAAATACGTGTGTGTACTTATTATATTGTTACAAAACTGTATAGTATAATATAGTACAGGTACAATGTCATACAGTAGATCTTTACAACTCATTCATCTCACTTAACTGAAACTTTATGCCTATTGATTAGTAATGCCCCATTTACCCTCTTCTCAGTTCTTTTGAGGGCTTCCCTGGTAGCTCAGCTAGTAAAGAATCTGTCTGCAAAAGCAGGAGACCCCAGTTTGATTCCTGGGTCAGGAAGTTCCCCTGGAGAAGGGATAGGCTACCAACTCCAGTATTCTTGGATTTCTCTGGTGGCTCAGACCATAAAGAATTCACCTGCAATGCTGGTAACCTGGGTTTGATCCCTCGGTTGGGAAGATCCCATGGAGGAGGGCATGGCAACCCACTCCAGTATTTTTGCCTGGAAAATCCCTGTCGACAGAGAAGCCAGGTGGGCTCACTCACTCACTCAGTATGACAGTCTCTAGGTCCATCCATGTAGTTGCAATTAGTATTATTTCATTCTTTTCTATCGCTGAGTAGTATTCTATTGTATATATGTACCACTTCTTTATCCATTCCTTTGGTGATGGACATTTAGGTTATTTTCATATTATGGCTATTGTAAATAGTACTGCAATGAACATTGGGATACATGTATCTTTTTGAATTATGTGGTGTTGTTTTTTTTCCTGGGTATATGCCCAGGAGTGGGATTGTAGGATGATATGGCAACTTTATTTTTAGTTTTTTAAGGAAACACCATACTGTTTCCCTAGGACCCATACCAGCTTACTTTCCCACCAACAGTGTAGGAGGGTTTCTTTTTCTTCACACTGTCTCCAGTATTTATTGTTTGCAGATTTTTTTGACGATGGCCATTCTGATCAGTGTAAGATGATGCCTCATTATAGTTTTGGTTTGTCTTCCTCTACTAATTAGTAATGCTAGCATATTTTCATCTGCTTTTTGGTCATCTCTATGTCTTTGAAGAAATGTCTATTTATATCTTCTACTCATTAAAAAATTATATATATATTTATTTATTTTAAAAAATTTAAAAATTGATTTATTTATTTCAATTGGAGGCTAATTACCTTACAATATTGTGGTGGTTTTTGCCATACGTTGACATGAATCAGCCATGGGTGTACATGTGTCCTGAACCCCGCTTCTACCTCCCTCCCCATCCCAGCCCTCTGGGTTGTCCCAGAACACCAACTTTGAGTGCCCTGTTTTATGCATTGAACCTGGACTGGTCATCTATTTCACATATGGTAATATACATGTTTCAATGCTATTCTCTCAAATCATCCCACCCTCGCCTTCTCCCACAGAGTCCAAAAGTCTGTTTTTTATCTCTGTGTCTCTTTTGCTGTCTCACATATAGGGTCATTGTTACATCTTTCTAAATTCCATACGTGTTAATATACTGTATTGGTGTTTATCTTTCTGACTTACCTCACTCTGTATAATAGGCTCCAGTTTCATCCACCTCATTAGAACAGATTCAAATGTGTTATTTTCAATAGCTGAGAATTATTCCATTGTGTATATGTACCACAGCTTTCTTATCCATTCATCTGCCAATGAACATCTAGGTTGCTTCCATGTCCTACATACTGTAAACAGTGCTGTGATGAACATTGGGGTACACATGTCTCTTTCAATTCTGGTTTCCTCAGTGTGTATGCCTAGCAGTGGGATTGCTGAGTTGTATGGAAGTTCTATTTCCAGTTTTTTAAGGAATCTCCACACTGTTCTCCATACTGGCTGTACTAGTTTGCATTCCCACCAAAAGTGTAAGAGGGTACCTTTTTCTCCACATCCTCTCCAGTTTTTATTGTTTGTAGATTTTTTGATAGCAGCATTCTGATTGGTATGAGATGGTACCTCATTGTGGTTTTGATTTACATTTCTCTGATAATGAGTGATGTTGAGCATCTTTTCATGAGTTTGTTAGCCATCTGTATGCTTTCTTTGGAGAAATGTCTGTTTAGTTCTTGGCTCATTTTTTGATTGGGTCATTTATTTTTCTGGAATTGAGCTGCATGAGCTGCTTGTATATTTTTGAGATTAATTCTTTGTCTGTTGCTTCATTTACTATTATTTTCTCCCATTCTGAAAACTGTCTTTTCTCCTTGTATATAGTTTTCTTTGTTGTGCAAAAGTTTTTAAGTTTAATTAGGTCCCATTTGCTTATTTTTGCTTTTATTTCCATTACTCTGGGAGGTGGGTCATAGAGGATCCTGCTGTGATTTATGTCAGACAGTGTTTTGGCTGTTTTCCTCTAGGAGTTTTATAGTTTCTGGTCTTAAATTTATATCTTTAATCCATTTTTCGTTTTTTGTTGAGTTTGGTGTTAGAAAGTGTTCTAGTTTCATTCTTTTTCAGGTGCTCGACCAGTTTTGCCAGCACCACTTGTTAAAGAGATTGCCTTTTCTCCATTGCATATTTTTGCCTCCTTTGTCAAAGATAAGGTGTCCGTAGGTACGTGGATTTATCTCTGGGCTTTCTATTTTGTTCCATTGATCTATATTTCTGTCTTTGTGCCAGTACCATGCTGTCTTAATGACAGTAACTTTGTAGTTACTGTCTCTTCTTCTTTGTAGTTACTGTTCTCTTTCTGATCTTTGCTTGTTTGTGTATAGGAATGCAAGAAACTTCTGTATATTTCTGTCTATCTTCTGTGTATTCCTGCAACTTTACTGTAGTCACTGGTGAGCTCTTGGAGTTTTCTGATAGCATCTTTAGGATCTTCTATGTATTAGTGTCATGTCATCTGTAAACGGACAGTTTTACTTTTTATTATCCTGTTTGGATTCCTTTTTTTCTATTTCTTCTCTAATTGCCATGGCTAGGAGTTGTGAAACTATGTTAAATAAAAGTGGAGAGACTGGACATCTTTTTTTTTGTTTCTGATTTTGGAGGAAATGCTGTCAGTTTTTCACTGTTGAGAATGATGTTTGCTTTGAGTTTGTTGTATATGACCTACATTATTTTGAGGTAAGTTCCCTCTCTGCTTACTTACTGGAGAGTTTTTTTTTTTTTTTTATCATAAATAAGTATTATATTTTGTAGAAAAAAAACTTTTTCTGCAGCTATTGAAATGATCGTATGGTTTGTATTCTCCAGTTTGTTATGTAATGTATCACATGATTTGACTTGCATATATTGAAAAATACTTATATCCATGGGATAAATCTCACTTGATTATGATATTTGATGCATTTAATGTGTTTTTGGACTAGACTTACTAGCAGTTTTTTGAGAATTTTTGTATCTATATTCATTTGTTTTATTGGCCAGTAATTTTCTCTTATAATATTTTTGTCTGGTTTTGGTATCACAGTAACTGTGGCCTCGTAGAAAGTGCTTTGGAGTGGTTCTTTGAATTTTTTTGAAAGAGTTTCAAAAAGATAGATTTTAACTTTTCTCTAAATGTTTGATAGAATTCCCCTGTGAAGCCATCTGGTCCTGGACTTTTGTTTGTCGGAAGTTTCTTAATCTCAGTTTCAATTTCAGGACTCAGGATTCATCTGTTTGTAGTTTCTTTTTCTTCCTGGTTCAATCTTGGAAGGCTATACCTTTTTAAGAATTTGTCCATTTCTTCCAGGTTGTCTATTTTATTGATGCTTTGTTGCTTGTTGTAGACTTTCATGATCCTTTGTGTTTCTGTGGTGTCCACTGTAACCTCTTTTTTATTTCTAATTTTATTGATTTGAGTCCTCTCCTTTTTTTTTTTTTTGATGAGTCTGGCTAAAGATTGATCAATTTTGGTTTATGTTCTCAAAGAACTAGCTTTCAATTTCATTGATTTTTTCTCTTGCTTTCTCTATTTCTATTTCATTTATGTCTGCTCTGATCTTTATGATTTCTTTCTTCCTACTAACTTGGATTTTTATTGGTCTTCTTTATGTAGTTGCTTTAAATATAAGGTTAGATTGTTTTGCTGTCTCATACTGTCCATGGGGTTCTCCAGGCAGGAATACAGGAGTGGGTTGTCATTTCCTTTTCTAGTGAACCACACTTTGCCAGAACTCTTCATTATGACCTGTCCATTTTGGGTGGCCCTGCATAGCATGGCTCATGGTTCATAGCTTCACTGAGTAATGCAAGCCCCTTGGCCATGACAAAGACGTGATCCATGAAGGGGAAGATCAGTTTTCATTCCAATTCCAAAGAAGGGCAATGCCACAGAATCCTCAAGCTACCATACAGTTGCACTCATTTCACATGCTAGCAAGGTTTTGCTCAAAAATCCTTCAAACTAGGCTTTAGCATTACGCGAACAGAGAACTTCCAGATGTACAAGCTGCGTTTCAAAGAGGCAGAGGAACCAGAGATCAATTTGCCAACATTTGTTGGATCATGGACAAAGCAGAGGAGTTACAGAAAGACATCTACTTCTGCTTCATTAACTACACTAAATCCTTTGACTGTGTGGGTCACAACAGACTGGAAAATTCTTAAAGAGATGGGAATACCAGACCACCTTCCCTGTCTCCTGAGATACCTGCTGTGGGTAAGAAGCAACAATTGGAACTTGTCATGGAACAAATGATTGTTTCAAAATTGGGAAAGGAATACAAGGTTTATATTGTCTCCTTGCTCTTTAATTTATATGCAGAGTACATCATGTGAAATGTGGGCTGGATGAATCACAAGCTAGAATCAAGATTGCCAGGAGACACAAAGACAGAAATATAGATCAATGGAACAAAATAGAAAGTCCAGAGATAAATTCACGTACCTACGGACACCTTATCTTCGACAAAGGAGGCAAGAATATACAATAGAAAAAAGACAACCTCTTTAACAAGTGGTGCTGGGAAAACTGGTCAACCACTTGTAAAAGAATGAAACTAGAACACTTTCTAACACCATACACAAAAATAAACTCAAATGGATTAAAGATATAAATATAAGACCAGAAACTTAAAACTCCTAGAGGAGAACATAGGCAAAACACTCTCTGACATGAATTACAGCAAGATCCTCTATGACCCACCTCCCAGATTATTGAAAATAAAAGCAAAAATTAAAAAATGGGACCTAACTAAACTTAAAAGCTTTTGCACAACAAAGGAAACTGTAAGCAAGGTGAAAAGACAGTCTTCAGAGTGGGAGAAAATAATAGTAAATGAAGCAATAGACAAAGGATTAATCTCAAAAATATACAAGCAACTCCTGCAACTCAATTCCAGAAAAATAAATGACCCAATCAAAAAATGGGCCAAAGAACTAAACAGACATTTCTCCAAAGAAAGCATACAGATGGCTAACAAACTCATGAAAAGATGCTCAACATCACTCATTATCAGAGAAATGTAAATCAAAACCTCAATGAGGTACCATCTCACACCAGTCAGAATGGCTGCTATCTAAAAGTCTACAAGCAATAAATGCTGGAGAGGGTGTGGAGAAAAGGGAACCCTCTTACCCTGTTGGTGGGAATGCAAACTAGTACAGCCAGTATTGAGAACAGTGTGGAGATTCCTTAAAAAACTGGAAATAGAACTTCCATACAACTCAGCAATCCCGCTGCTAGGCATACACACTGAGGAAACCAGAATTGAAAGAGACACATGTACCCCAATGTTCATCACAGCACTGTTTATGATAGCCAGGACATGGAAGCAACCTAGATGCCCATCAGCAGACGAATGGATAAGGAAGCTGTGGTACATACACACTATGGAATATTACTCAGCCATTAAAAAGAATACATTTGAATCAGTTCTAATGAGATGGATGAAACTGGAGCCCATTATACAGAGTGAGGTAAGCCAGAAAGATAAACACCAATACAGTATACTAATGCATATATATGGAATTTAAAAAGATGGTAACAATAACCCTACATGCAGGACAGAAAAAGAGACACAGATGTATAGAACAGACTTTTGGACTCTGTGGGAGAAGGTGAGGGTGGGATGATCCGAGAGAATAGCATTGAAACATGTATATTATCAAATGTGAAACAGATCGCCAGCCCAGGTCGGATGCATGAGACAAGTGCTCAGGGCTGGTGCACTGGGAAGACCCAGAGGGATGGGATGGAGAGGGAGGTGGGAGGGGGGATTGGGAAGGGGAACACATGTAAATCCATGGCTGATTCATATCAATGTATGGCAAAAACCACTACAATATTGTGAAGTAATTAGCTTCCAACTAATAAAAATAAATGGAAAAAAAAAAGACAAGGAAATAGGAAAAAAAAAGATTGCCAGGAGAAATATTAACAACCTCAGATATGCAAATGATACCATTCTAATGGCAGAAAGTGAAGAAGAAATTAAGAGCCTCTTGATGAAGGTGAAGGAAAAGAATGAAAAAGCTGGCTTCAAATTCAACATTCAAAAAATGGAGTTCATGACATCCAGTCCCATCACTCTGAAATAAATGCAAAAGAAACTAAAGAGACCATAGCAAAAATCAACAAAGCTAAAAGCTGTTTTTTTGAAAAAATAAACAAAATTGACAAACCATTAGCAAGACTCATTAAGAAACAAAGAGAGAAGAACCAAATTAACAAAATAAGAAATGAAAAGGGTGAGATCACAACAGACAACACTGAAATCCAAAGGATCATAAGAGACTACTACCAGCAGCTCTATGCCAATAAAATGGACAACTTGGATGAAATGGACAAATTCTTAGAAAAGTATAACTTTCCAAAACTGAACCAGGAAAAAATAGAAGATCTTAACAGAACCATCACAAGCAAGGAAATCGAAACTGTAATCAAAAATCTTCCAGCAAACAAAAGCCCAGGACCTGATGGCTTCACAGCTGAATTCTACCAAAAATTTAGAGAAGAGCTAACACCTATCTTACTCAAACTCTTCCAGAAAATTGCAGATGAAGGTAAACTTCCAAACTCATTCTATGAGGCCACCATCACCCTAATTCCAAAACCAGACAAAGATGCCACAAAAAAAGAAAACTACAGGCCAATATCACTGATGAACATAGATGCAAAAATCCTTAACAAAATTCTAGCAAACAGAATCCAACAACATATTAAAAAAATCATACACCATGACCAAGTGGGCTTTATCCCAGGAATGCAAGGATTCTTTAATATCCGCAAATTGATCAACGTAATACACCACATTAACAAATTGGAAGATAAAAACCATATGATTATCTCAATAGATGCAGAGAAAGCCTTTGACAAAATTCAACACTCATTTATGATTAAAACTCTCCAGAAAGCAGGAATAGAAGGAACATACCTCAACATAATAAAAGCTATATATGACAAACCCACAGCAAGCATCACCCTCAATGGTGAAAAATTGAAAGCATTTCCTCTGAAATCAGGAACAAGACAAGGATGACCACTCTCACCACTACTATTCAACATAGTGTTGGAAGTTTTGGCCACAGCAATCAGAGCAGAAAAAGACGTAAAAGGAATCCAGATAGGAAAAGAAGAAGTGAAACTCTCGCTGTTTGCAGATGACATAATCCTCTACATAGAAAACCCTAAAGACTCTTCCAGAAAATTACTAGAGCTAATCAATGAATATAGTAAAGTTGCAGGATATAAACTTAACACACAGAAATCCCTTGCATTCCTATATACTAACAATGAAAAAACAGAAAGAGAAATTAAGGAAACAATACCATTCACCATTGCAACAAAAAGAATAAAATACTTAGGAGTATATCTACCTAAAGAAACAAAAGACCTATACATAGAAAACTATAAAACATTGATGAAAGAAATCAAAGAGGACACAAACAGATGGAGAAACATACCGTGTTCATGGATTGGAAGAATCAATATTGTCAAAATGGCTATTCTACCCAAAGCAATCTATAGATTCAATGCAATCCCTATCAAGCTACCAACGGTATTTTTCACAGAACTAGAACAAATAATTTCACAATTTGTATGGAAATACAAAAAACCTCGAATAGCCAAAGTAATCTTGAGAAAGAAGAATGGAACTGGAGGAATCAACCTGCCTGACTTCAGACTCTACTACAAAGCCACAGTCATCAAGACAGTATGGTACTGGCACAAAGACAGAAATATAGATCAATGGAACAGAATAGAAAGCCCAGAGATAAATCCACGAACCTATGGACACCTCATCTTTGACAAAGGAGGCAAGGATATACAATGGAAAAAAGACAATCTCTTTAACAAGTGGTGCTGGGAAAACTGGTCAACCACTTGTAAAAGAATGAAACTCGAACACTTTCTAACACCATACACAAAAATAAACTCAAAATGGATTAAAGATCTAAATGTAAGACCAGAAACTATAAAACTCCTAGAGGAGAACATAGGCAAAACACTCTCTGACATAAATCACAGCAAGATCTTCTATGACCCACCTCCCAGAATATTGGAAATAAAAGCAAAAATAAACAAATGGGACCTAATGAAAATTAAAAACTTTTGCACAACAAAGGAAACTATAAGTAAGGTGAAAAGACAGCCCTCAGATTGGGAGAAAATAATAGCAAATGAGGAAACAGACAAAGGATTAATCTCAAAAATATACAAGCAACTCCTGAAGCTCAATTCCAGAAAAATAAATGACCCAATCAAAAAATGGGCCAAAGAACTAAACAGACATTTCTCCAAAGAAGACATACAGATGGCTAACAAACACATGAAAACATGCTCCACATCACTCATTATCAGAGAAATGCAAATCAAACCCACAATGAGGTACCATTACACACCAGTCAGGATGGCTGCTATCCAAAAGTCTACAAGCAATAAATGCTGGAGAGGGTGTGGAGAAAAGGGAACCCTCTTACCCTGTTGGTGGGAATGCAAACTAGTACAGCCACTATGGAAAACAGTGTGGAGATTTCTTAAAAAACTGGAAATAGAACTACCATATGACCCAGCAATACCACTTCTGGGCATACACACTGAGGAATCCAGATCTGAAAGAGACACGTGCACCCCAGTTTTCATCGCAGCACTGTTTATAATAGCCAGGACATGGAAGCAACCTAGATGCCCATGAGCAGATGAATGGATAAGGAAGCTGTGGTACATATACACCATGGAATATTACTCAGCCATTAAAAAGAATTCATTTGAATCTGTTCTAATGAGATGGATGAAACTGGAGCCCATTGTACAGAGTGAGGTGAGCCAGAAAGATCAAGAACATTACAGTATACTAACACATATATACGGAATTTAGAAAGATGGTAACGATGGCCCTATATGCAGGGCAGAAGAAGAGACGCAGAAGTACAGAACAGACTTTTGAACTCTGTGGGAGAAGGGGAGGGTGGGATGTTTCGAAAGAATAGCATGTATATTATCTATAGTGAAACAAATCACCAGCCCAGGTGGGACGCATGAGTCAAGTGCTCGGGCCTGTTGGGCTGGGAAGACCCAGAGGAAGCGGGTGGAGAGGGAGGTGGGACGGGAGACCGGGATGGGGAATTCGTGTAACTCTATGGCTGATTCATATCAATGTATGACAAAACCCACTGAAAAATAAAAAAAATATATTAAAAAAAAAACAAAAAACAAATTCAACATTCAAAAAATGGAGTTCATGACATCCAGTCCCATCACTCATGGCAAATAGAAGGCAAAAAAGTAGAAGCAATGACAGATTTTATTTTCTTGGGCTCCAAAATCACTGTGGAAGGTGACTGCTGCCATGAAATTAAAAGACCCTTGCTTCTTGGAAGAATAGTTATGACAAACTTAGATAGCATATTGAAAAGCTGAGACATTACTTTGCTGGCAAAGGTCCATATAGTCAAAGCTATGGTTTCTCCATATAGTAGTCACATATGGATGTAAGAGTTGGACCATAAAGAAGGCTGAGCACTGAAGAACTGATGCTTTCGAACTGTGGTGTTGGAGAAGACTCTTGAGAATCCCTTGGACTGAAAGATGATCAAACCAATGAATCCTAAAGGAAATCAACACTGAATATTCCTTGGAAGGACTGATGCTGAAACTGAAGCTCAAATATCTTGGCCACCTGATGTGAAGAGCTGACTCGTTTGAAAAGACTTTGATGCTGGGAAAGATTGAAGACAGGAGGAGAAGGGGACAATGGAGGATGAGATGTTTGGAGGCATCACCGACGCAATGGACATGAGTTTGAGCCAGCTCTGGGAGATGGTGATGGACAGGGAAGCCTGGTGTGCTGCAGTCCACGGGGTTGCAAAGAGTTAGACATGACTGAGGGACTGAACAACAACAATATATATAATAAAATAATGCAATTTGCAACAACATGGACAGATCCAGAGAATATTTTACTTAGTGAAGTAAGTCAACCAGAGAATGATAAATATTATGATATCTTCTATATGTGAAACCTGAAAATAATACAAAAGAATATATATACAAAACAGAAAGAGACTCATGTACGTAGAAAACAAGCATGATTATCAAAGTGAAGAGGGGAGAAGGGACAAATCAAGAGTATAGAATTAACAAATTACTATATATAAAATAGATAAGCTCAAAGATATACTGTATAGAACAGGGAATTATATTCAATATGCTGTAACAACTTGTGATGAAATATAATCTGGAAAAAATAACAATACTTTGCTGTACACCTAAAACACATAGTATTACATATAAACTACTATAATTTTAAAAATTTTGATTAAAAATAGATTTAAAAAGTTCCTGAGACAGTAATATGTATAAATTTTTAGGAACTAACTTACTTTTGGGCATTAATTGAATCTGCCTCAAAGAATGAGGGAAATAAAATAAGATTGATATCTGAAATGCATGTTATGTCTGAGTAATGTCAGAGAAACACTATTAAGCAAGACGTTGTCTCTAATTAACTTCAAACCCAGAGATAATGAAATAGTTGTAACAGTATCTGTCCATAATAGTATCTTTATTTTATTTATTGGCTGTACCATATGATGTGCAGAATCTTGGTTCCCTGACCAGGGTTCAAATCCATGCTGCCTGCGGTGCAGTTAAGGCGTATTAGCCACTGGAGCACCAGAGAAGTCCCCGTAATTATCTCTTTTATATGTGCAAGTACCATTTCTGTTGGGAAAGTATAGCTAAGATTTCTTCAATTCGTACTAATTTGTTCTGTAAATGAAACTAAATTATATTATGATCTACTGTGAAGTGGTGTAACATTGGCATTGTTAATAATATTCAATTATCTTATTGATTAAGTCATGAGATAATATTGATATTGATGATCAGATATATTGAGAAGTACAGTTAAAGCCTCCCGGGAATGTATTAGCAATGTAATATCACTCGCCTGAGGAAAAACCGGATTTAGTTAACCATCGGCTAGTTTCTATGCTAAATATTTCTGTACAAATTTATCATAAAGTAAAAGTCATAGATGAAGAGGGAATCAAGTAATAAAGTACAAAAATATGAATATTTATGTAATGGATTTACAGAGTAGATTGCTTGCTTCTTGAAGTCCATCCTTAATCCACGTTTCTCTGTGTTAGGAATATACGTGCAAGTGCGCTAAGTCGCTTTAGTCCCGTCGAACTCTTGGCGACCCCACCGCACTGTAGCCCGCCAAGCTCCTCTGTCCATGGGATTCTCCAGGCAAAAAGTGGAGTG
Source organism: Muntiacus reevesi (assembly GCF_963930625.1). NCBI lineage: Eukaryota > Metazoa > Chordata > Mammalia > Artiodactyla > Cervidae > Muntiacus > Muntiacus reevesi. The sequence continues at coordinate 59,183,084 of NC_089250.1, forward strand.
GGTTGCTATTTTCTTCTCCAGGGGACCTTCCCTACCCAAGGATCAAATCCCCATCTTCTTCATCTCCTACATTGGCAGGTGGGTTCTTTACCACTAGGGCCACCTTGGAAGCCCACATCCTGATGTTATTTTTATACTCATCACGTAACTGTTAACATAATTGTGGATGCTCACAGGATCAGGATCCTTTTTCTGTAAGAAGGCCTGTGTAAAGGGCCATGGATGTGAACTATGAACTAAATAAATAACTCAACACATTTGTGATTGCCCAAGCCTACACATTTCAAAAGTCATCAGAACTGGTCCATAACCAGAATCGAATAATTTTTTAGCTCTTAAAATATCCTGCCTGAGAAAATGTCTCTGTAGAACTGTGACTTGGGCCATGCCAATCACATGATATATATTAATAATAAATACTTGTTTTTATGAGACTGGGGCTTTTAGGCTAAGCTGTATCTGTATGAACACTGGAAGCAGGGTTTGAAGGCTGAGTTGCTAATTTCACTCACATGAATTCTCCAAGCCTATGTAACTGATCCCCAATAAAAACCCTGGACACCAAGGCTCTAGTGAGCTTCCTTGTCTTGGAGCACTGTACATATGTTATCAAACATTATGACTGGGAGAATAATGCTATGTCCATGTGACTTTACTAAGAATCTCATACCTGCTTTCTCCTAGATGCATTCCATATCTTTTTTCCTTTGCTGATTTTAGCCTGTACTCTTTAAATGTAATAAATTGCACACATGAGCTTATATAGGTCTGATGAGTCCTGGTGAATCATCAAACCTGACAGGTGATGGGGACTATCCAAAACAACTAGATATATGTATCAATGGAATAGAATTGAGAGCCTGGAAATGAATCTTAACGCTATGTCAACTGATTTTCTATAAGGATTTTAAAAAAATTAAATGAAGAAACAATCATCTTTTTAACAAATAGAATTAAGGAAACTAGAGAACCATATATAAAGATTTAGATTCTTATGTGATATCATACAAAAATTAAAATGGATCAAAGAGATAAACGTAAGAGTTAAAAGTTATCAGAAGAAAATGCAAGAGCAAATCTTCATGATCTTGAGTTTAGCAATGATTTTTTAGATATGACACCAAAAGCAACAGACAAAAAATGAAAGGTCATCGAAATTTAAAACTTATACTTTAAAAGTTACCATCAATAAAATGAAAAGGAAACCTAGAGAATGGAGGATGTATAAATATAAAATATGTCTAACATGCCAGATCACATGTCTAACAAGTATAACTCAAGAGATAGAGTATTTCAGACTATAACTGGAATCTATGCAAAAGGAAAGCAAATGCAAATACTATGTTTCTAACATTTTATATGAAGTTAGCAACAATTTGGAGGCCAATTCCCATTTAGAGAACTGACGGATTATTAAGCTATGGGGCATCCTAAACAGTGATGAAGTAAAGCAAGCAAAAGCTATCATGCTGCACAATGGTGAATGCCTACAATCATGGAAAAATAATTTAGAGAAATGTTTTAAAAAACATAATGATCAGGGTAATAAATAAACATCATCAGTCTGCACCAGGTGATGTTTGAAGCCTAACTGTTTTGAATTTTGAAGGTTAAGTGTTTTCTAAAACAATTTAAAATTGAGACATAAAATATTCCATAATAAACTCATATAATAAGATGATATGATTACAGGTGTGTTATAAAAATTGACATGTAAAAATATTACAGATTTTCTTTTCAATTCAATCTGAATGCATAGAATCCATTATTCACAATAATCCATTTAATAAATATGCAAAAATAGTCTCCTTAACAATTAGAAATATTATACAATTTTTCCTTTTTAAAGTTTGTTTATATTCTGCCATACCCATAAAATTAGAATTTAATGCAATATATATATTTTTGAAAGTCTATTATTGTTAATTCTATCATATTTCTTGGCAAAAATGAATATATAATTTTTATCATGAAATCTGTTTAAATATAAAGCTGTAAATATTTCACAACATACCAAAGATTGAGTTGCTATTGCAATATTTGAAACAAAATTGGTTAGAACCACATGCATGTGTTATAAAATGTGAAAAATAATTATTAACCTGTATGTTTTACTATAAATACATCCTTTTAGTAAATAGTGCTTACCGTCTATTAGTTTATGTGTTGTTGTTTAGTTGTAAAATCCTGTCTGACTCTTTTGCAACTTCATGGACTGTAGCCTGACAGGCTCCTCTGTCCATGAAATACTGGAGAGGTTGCCATTTCTTCTCCTGGGGATCCTCCCAACACAGGGATTGAACTTATGTCTCCTGCATTGACAGAAGGATTCATTTCTGCTGAGCCACCTGGGAAGTCCTAGTTTATGTGTAGATAAACATATTATTTTTTACTGATAAAATGAAGGTCAGTACCAAATATATTCTCAGTTTTCATTTTTAAACATGTAATCACTGAGCAACATTATTCAATCAAAAAGTAAATATGAAGATTGAAAGATTACATGTCAGATATATAAATGATAGATATGCAGAGAGAGAGAGAAATAGAGAGAGGGAGAAATGTAGTTCTTTCAAGTCCTTACAAGTTACAAATTCTATTGTAAGCTATCACCAAAACTTATTTACAAAGATCTATCAACCACCAGCTGATTTGCTTTGCTGTCCCTGCTTTGATAAACAAGAATTAAAAGTCACTTGATTTTCCAAAGGATTTGTTGTCCAAAGTCTGTGATTACTTAGTTTCTGAATAACAGCACCAATCTTTCAATTCTCCACTGATTTGACACCTGCAGGTTTTTCCACGATGAGCAATCCATGCTTGTTAGAAAAAAAGGGATGTGAAGTAAGTTTTCTTTCAAGAGTGAAAGAAGAGGAATTTAGAAAGTGGAGATAGAGGAGCCTGTTAAGAATGTTCTGTGTAACACAAGACATTCAAAAACTGAGGATCAAAAAACTATTTCCCTTAAATTAGCAGTATGAATATGTTGGAAAAAAACGTTATATCCAGTATCCAAGATTGACGATTACTACTTTGTATTGTCTGACCGTCTCATATTTGTTGAGATGATTATATGAACAGCAAGCGCTCAAATTTTTATTGAGCATTCACCATGCACAAGGCACTGGTCTACCGGCTTGGGACACAGTCAGGAGCCAGAGCATGGTATAAGGACTCTGTACATTAGAGTGGTGATGACAGGCTATATGTACATAACTAATGAAATAATGCAGAAGGACAGCAAAGAAATCTACAAAATATCTCAAAGAGTTTAAGTGATAGGAAGAAAATGACGCAAAGTAGAGTGAGGAGTGGTCTTATGGATTATTTCTAAGGAGGTGACATTTAAGGGAAAGGTATAGAAGAAGAATACTCTAGGCTGAGGCAGAGTGGTGGCCTCAGGATGTCTTCGTAGTGAAAGAATGCCTCTGTGAAGTTGGCATGTGACCTGTGTGATGAGGTGCTTTCCATACAAAAGAAATGGAGAAGAGCAACTTAGGCCAGGGTACACTAGAAAGAAGGTGATCAACTTGCCCAGGGTTGCTAAAGATTTTCTTGGTCTCGGTACTCTAACTCCCATGTTCTGGGAAGACCCTCAGTCCCAGGCAAAGTAGGATATTTGTCAGCCTAACAGGAGGCCCAAGAGCTATTGGAATATGAGGTCTACTTAAGGGTCAGTGTCCTGAGGCCGAATACCTCTTCTATAGCCTGGCAACTTGACCTAGACAAAATAAAAAGAATTAGAGTGTAAACCTTCTCGATTCTGAGATATGTAGGCATCTGAGACTGTGGCTCTCAGTAACACCCCAGCCAAAGCCCAGCATGTGAATAATTGATCAACCTTGGAGTGAATAACTGCTTCTCTGTGATATGAGAGTAAAGTGGCAGAACCACCAGTGCATGACAGAGACAGATGAAGCATAGGCACCCTACACATGATCAGTATTCATGGACAAAACAGACGTCTGGAGAGGCACTCAATGAAACAACCGTGGTTGGAGGTTTTGAGTAAATATCTGAGTGGAAAGAGCATTGGAAAGATAAGTAGAATTTGTGATGTAGTTCTTAATTTAATAGGATGTGCTCTGAAGGCAAGTTCCACTTGCTCCCCTATCTAGTTAAACATTTGTGGTGAATGAATTTCTGACTGTAACTAGGTTTGTTTCAGGTTGAAGTATTAAACAAAAATTGGCCTCATGATACAAACAGGGATTTAAAGTCAGCACTTACAAAAACTGTTGGTGGGGACAGAGAGACAAGAAAGGGAGGACTTATCTGAAACCTTTTATGTGAATTCATAGGTTCTTCACATATGATATTAGCGTTACGGGTATTATACCAAAATTTCTGTGTCTACTATTGAGGCAGCTCAAAACTGTGACATTTATTTATTTATTTATTAGGGAAAAAGGTACAGACACACATATATCACCAAAGACCAGATATTATAACATATATGTTAGTAGAGCAGATGAAAACAGAAAAAGAACTTAAGCCGAATATGAAGAATCCCTATATCCTCTATACATTTATCTTTATACATGTCGACTTGTAAGGTAACTCTTCATTCTTGCCTCGGCGGACACATTATGTTCATCTCTAGTCATCCAATCCATGACTGAACTTTCCCTGGTAAAATAACATCAGTAGAATTGTCTCCTGGCCATTAGTCCCAAGGCTTATATAGATATCCTGTCTCAGGGTCATCAGAAAATGTTGTATCCTCAATGTTCTTATAAGTAGGTGTCGAAATCTAGGAAGAATCTCTCTGGGAAGATCTGGCCCTAATTGCTGTGCTTTCTTGAGTCGTTTCAATTGTAACTGAATCATCCATCCCAGATACGGGGGTCAAGGGAACATCATCCTGTGTAACAAATTCAGCAGTTACATCTTCCAGTAATGTGGACGGGATTGGCCATTGAGTGTATGGATCATCACTGCTTAGTGGAATGCAGCATGATAGCTTGTTCATACAAAGGAGTTTGTACCTTTCGAGATGGAAACATCGTTTTCTGCAGTATCCTATGTCATTCTTCCAGCATCTTTCAACAAACCAGCCAGCTGCAGTGAATAAACAGTTAATTTTTAAACTCTAGCAACAAGATGACAAATCCTAACTCAAAAATTTGATAACCATTACTACTACCATCCAAAGCATTAGTTGCTCAGTTGTGTCCAACTCTTTGCAGCCACATGAACTGTAGCCCGCCAGGCTCCCCTGTCCCTGGGATTTCCCAGGCAAGAATACGGGAGTGGGTTGCCATTTCCTTCTCCAGGGGATCTTCCCGACACAGGGATTGAACCTGGATCTCCTGCATTATAGGAAGATTCGTTACCATTTAAAAGGATATGATTAAAAATACTACAAGTCACTGGTAAAGACAAAGAAGAAAACTAAAACTGTATATTAAAAACTGTGGTGTGCCATCAAGGAAACTCCTGTGGATGGGAAGAGGGACAGAGAGAAGGAGAGGGGAGGAGGCAGGAGAGAGCCTAGAGAAGAAGGGAAGAGGAAGACAAAGAGACAGAGAGGATAGATATAAGTAAAGCTGATACTTAAGCCATGGCAAGGCAAAAATGATGAAAGGAGGCAACAGGGTATACAGAAGGCAAAGAGTATTTCTGGAAAGGACCAGCAAATCCTCAGTCCCAATACTGAGAAACAGTATAGTGTCTTTAAGGTAAGAGAAGAAACAGAGTCTGGAGTGTAATGTGCAAAGAGCAAAAGGGCATGAGACAAAATGAACTTGAAGTAGTGATGCCATCTTCTAGTTGCTTTAGGCCATTATTAAGCATTTTGATTTATTTGAAACCATCATATGAGCTACTTTACCCTATGTTTTAGGTAATTAGGATTTCACATGGAAATTGGATAAGGGAAAAGAAGGAAAAGAATCTGGGAAACAAGTTAGGGGCTTTGACCAGGTAAAACATGGCGGGGATTCCCTGGTTGTCCAATGGCTAAAAATCTGAGCTCCCAATGCAGGGGGCCTTGGTTTGATCCCTAGGCAGGGAACTAGATCCCCTGAGCCACAACTACGAGTTGGCATGCCGCAGCTGAGGATCCTGTATATTGCAACTAGAAATCCCGCACGCTGAAACAAAGATTGAAGACCTCGTGTACCGCAACTAGGATATGTTACAGGAAAATAAATAAATAAACATTAAAAAAAAAACTTGATGGTGGCTGGAACTGGGGCTGTGAGAGTTGTGGAAGAAGAGGACAGATTTAAGACACTGATTGTTTGAATATAAGGTCAGAGGAATATGCAGCAATCCAAGTAAATTATTACACCTCCGAGTTGATTTGGAGAGTTGTGCTGCCTGCCATTCATAGAATAGTAAACTGTGCAAAGAGCAAGATTTGAAGGGATGAGGAAAAGATGGCTACAAGTATTCGTTTTGGGGCATATAACACATTATACCTTAGATGTCCAAAGAGCAGTGGGGAAATATCTGTGGCAATTCAGTAAACAAGTTTGGACTCCAGATGTAAACTGTGGGATCGTTGCTTACCAAGGGCATTTATAAGTAGAGCTATAGTGAGTGTTGGACAAATATGAGACAAAAAGAGACACCATAATTAAATTTTGGTGAGAGTCAATAATGAGAACTCAGAAAGGAGGAAAAAATTCAGGAGAAACAGCCAGAAAAATTGAATCAAAACAGGAGAATGAGGTACTAGAGAATCAGATTAGCTTCCCCAAGAGAAAAATTGTGAGTGTTGTATAACAAATGAGTTTAGAGGCAATTCACACCACCACACCACACTTTTATTGGTTTGGAAATGTGGAAGTTAGGGAAGTAAAATGGCCAAAAAAAGGTGAGTGGTACAGTTAGTTACCCATGTGGTTGACTAGAGCATGATCCTATGGGGAACTCCGGCAGCAAGGGTATGGCTAGGACAAAGCTATCATTCTTGAGGGACAGAGGAGCTGGAATATTTTTTCCACCATCCTGCCTGCCAATAGTTGACAGGTGATCCTAGAGTGAGCTGATAATTCCCTGGCATTTCTGGCATTTCTGTTCCTACAGGGTTGATTTGCAAACGATCAACCATACTTTGAGGATACTGCCAGTGCAAGTCAGACTGGTGTGCATGAAAATGGCAAATGCCAAAGGGACACAAGGAAAGTTGTATCAGGTATGACTAGATTATGAAAGTGTGGAAAATGTTTCCCAGAGGAACATGTTTCCACATGTTTGTTGGTGAATGTGGGTTGGCAAAACATGTGTTGGCAAAGTGTTGGCACACTTTGTTGGCAAATACTGCTAATAAGGCAGGTGACTCTATTGTATTTAACATGATGAGTGTCACCAGTAATCTTTAGAGTGGCAGGAAACGGAGAAACAGAAGTAAAGTGATTGACACGTGAATGAGAGAAGATGTGAAAGTAGTACCTGGAGACCAAACTCAGGAAGTTTAGCTATGGGGAAGAGCAGAGAAGTACTTGGTGGACAATATGGAGTCCAGGGAGCAATTTTCTTCTTTTGAATACTGGGAAATAACAGAGCATATTTGCAAGTATTAAGAAGAAACAAGGAGAAAGAGAGAAATTCACATAGAAGAGGGAAAAGAGACAAAGGAAAGGCATAGTCCTTGATTAGGTGACCAGGATCAGGCTCATATATAGTGTTTGACTGATTTGGAGAAAGCATACTTCCTCAGCTATGTCAAGAGGAAAAGAGGAGATGGGTGCAAAGCCATACTGATATTGACTAAAAAAATACACACAACTTAAAAGTTGAGAGTTATGTTTTATGCAGCAGAAAGTTTCAGGACTTAAGCCCAGGAGGCAGCATCTCAACTAACCCTGAAGGAACCGCTCCAAGAAGGCAAGGCAGCCAGCCAGATTATACAGAAGTTTTCCAATGAAGGGCAGGTAGTTGGAACATCAAAAGATTATTGTGAATTAAAGAAAGATCAGACATGTCAAGCTAAAGAAGTTATTGTTTTTCTATGTATGGGGAGATGCAAGAGTTTGGACTCACTGAAATCATTCCTTTGATATCCACTTCACCTATCTGGGGCCAATTATTCTGTGTTTTTACATCCTGAGTTTCCTCAACACTCACCGTGGGGAGTGACTGCAGTCTGATGAAAGCTAAATGGCAGATATTATTCCTGAGTTTCATCAGGGCTCACCATCCATGGTGGCTGCAGTTGCTGATGATTGTGGCATCCTTTGTTTACTGACATGGCAGGAAATTTTCCAATTCTTACTGGTATGAGTGTAGGCGATGGTAAAAATAAAAGTGCTATTTGAATTTTTTAAATCTTGAGATGTGGGATAAAATCCTAAGATGGTGGGGGGGAGGGAGACACAGACAGGAGTGGAGCAGGACAATTGAAGAGAAAGAATGTCAGTGCAAAATAGTGGTTAAGAAAGAAGAATGATGAGCTCAGGCAAGAAATAAAGTAGGCTTTCTAAGAAGCATCATAATTCATTGGAGGAAGGATATGGATCTAAAGTGAAACTAGTCTGTTCCATTTACTAAGCAACTACATGACCATCTTTCACAGCAAACTACCCGAGAAGCACCCATGTTGGTGTATGCTAGGAAACAACTAGTGCAAAGGCTATATGTTGGAGGAAGATAATGATGTGTGAGGAGTAATTCTCAAAACACCTCTTTTTTGATTTAATTTGGTAAAGTATGAAAAGTACTGTTTGTGGGTTGAGATAGAGAGAGAGAGAGAGATAGAGATCATGGTGAAAATTTGGCTTCTATTTCCTCCCCTGGGACATGTTGGCTTTATGCCACTTCTACATTGATTCATTATTCTCTTCAATTCTTTTCCCTTGGTAAAATTTTCTGTAAATTTCAAGGGTAACCTTTACACCTCTTTCATCCTGGACAAAGTCTAACATTGCTTCCACATTCCTCATGTCTACAGAGATTATTTCACCATGTGTCTTTTTCTCCATGGTGTCCATCCTTGGAATCTGTGTCTTCTTAGCAGTATTTCTCTTCCACTCCCAAACTTGTTAAATCATCTTGCTCTGTCAATTCTGCTTCACTCTTGCCTCTCACTTGCATTACTCACTACTACTTTTCAATTGTTACCTCCAGAGTTAAAATTCGTGTACAGCCCCTCAGTCAAGAGAGGTTTGAGCCCTAATTATGTAGCAGACACTATTCTAGGCACTTGGGATATATTTGTAAACCAAGCAGACAAATTCACATGGCACTTACTCTCTGGAAGGTGAAATAGACAAGAAACAAAAACAAAGTAGCCTATATGTGAGAGGATGATAAATGGTTCTCAGAAATAAGAGAGAATAGATTGCAGTGGCATCTATTTGGCCTGTCATAGGGGCAGTTGACAGTTTCTTCAATAGCAGTTGGCATAGGTCTTGACAGAAGGTGACAAGACACAATGACTTTAAGATGGTGAAGGAATTAGTCATGCCAGTATATGGGGCAAGCCCATATATTTGGATCTGCTAGGATATACAACTAATTGATTAGATTACTTCATTGATTGATTCAGAGATTCTGAAAGAGATTCTGAAAAGCTGTTATTCTAGGGTAGGAAAGGTCTCTTTCTTAAACTTATATAAGCCTATTGATTGCTTGAAACTTTTTAATAAATTGAAAATATTATTGTTATTATTTTTGAAAATGTTATTTTTAACAAAAGTAGATGTTTCCAAAGTAGTATTATTAAAAAGAAGGTGTAAGCTCATTCATTATTGATCAGTTAGCAGAAGTTCCCTATAGATCACTTATTTTTTTAGTCTTAACTTAACCGCACTTCTGACTTAAATTTGTGTTATCTTTCTCGTGACAGCTTTACTGATTCTACAAACATTTGATGAACCTATCCACCTTGCCTCAGAGGGCCTCTTTGAAAGCACGTTCATGACAAAAAAGAATTCTAGATGGTGGTAAGAGTTGGAGTAATGGGACACAACTATAAAATAGGTGCAGCAATGAAATTGTTAAAATAGAAGCAAAGTGAAGTTGAGTTAACAATGGCTAGTTAAAGAGAAAGAAATAGAGGGCTACTCAGAAGTCTGAGGAAATTCCTGCCTTTGGAGAAGTGTTTCAGAAGTCACCCCAGATTAATAGTTGCCTATGAGCCATGCTGTGCAGGGCCACCCAAGACAGGTCATAGTGAAGACTTCTGACAAAACACGGTCCAGTGAAAAAGGAAATAGCAACCCACTCCAGTATTCTTGTCTGGAGAACCCCATGGACACTATGAAGAGCCATTGTTTGGAAAAGACTCTGATGCTGGGAAAGGTTGAAAGCAAAAGGAGAACGGGGCAGCAGAGGTTGAGATGTTTAGACAGCATCACCAACTCAGTGGACATGGATTTAAGCAAACTCTGGGAGATAGTGGAGGACAGGAGAGCCTGGCAGCCTGGCGTGCTACAGTCCATGGGGGTCACAAAACATCAAACACAGCTTAATGACGGAACCACCACAGCAGATTGTGAGAGAGGAGGACATGGAATTGCTATCATGAAAGCACTTCCGCTGCTCTTTTTTGGTCCAAAGCTCTTCCTATGGACCCTCTTTTCCCCTCAAGACACCTGGGAACTCAGGGTCAACAACTCATGTTAGCTGCACCTTCTCTCCACTGTAGGGTTCCATTACCTTTGGTCACCAGGGTTAGTAACCCACATAGCATGAAGGTCAGCATCAGGAGATTCATGGCTTCTGGGAGAGAGGAAAGCCTGTGTCCTGAGGAGTGCAGAACACTGCACACAGCTAGGACTCTGAGTGGTCACCTTTACTGGCCTATCATGGGTGATGAACCAGAGAGGGGGAGAATGCCATGCCACCCAGAACACAAGATGATTAACTTGCACCATTGAGTATGCATGACAAAATAACGCTTTGTTCTAGAACTGTAAGAGGAAACTGAGGCCTTATGACATGGGTCATAATCCTGGGGATGTGGGAGCTCTGATGGAAAGAAATAATTCCCCCAAAGTCCTCCTTAACCCTGGATGGGGCCCATTACTTCTCTTCTCTCTGTATGCAATATTGTGTATATACCTGAGGAGCAGAATGCTATATCAAGATCCAAGTTGTTTCAAACCTACATCTCATGACATCCAGTAGATTATCATCCTTTCCTTCCAAGTCACCCCCATCCTTTTGTATTAACTTTTGTTTAAGTTGTGAAGTTTAGTTTGAATGGGTTTTTAAAAAACTATGGATATCCAATTTTTGCAGTAAATATGTGTTGAAGTACTATCCTTGCTTCTGGAGTAGGAAATGGCAACCCAATCCCACATTCCATGGTTAGTGGAGCCTGGGAGGTTACAGTCCATTGGGTGGCAGAGAGTTTGACACGATGGAGGGACTGAGCACATTCTTCCTACATTGAATTGCTTTGGCAGGTTTGTCAAAATTTAGTTGGCTGTAATTGGTACTCTACTCTGTTTCATGGATTATGTACTAATTCCTCTGCCAATACAACACATTCTTGACTACTGTTGCTGTATAATATGTCTTGAGATAGTACAGTGATTCCTCCCGTTTTATTCTGCTCTCTAAAAATTGTTGTAGCTACCCCAGTTCCTCTCCCTTTCAATAACAATTTTAGAAGAGTCTTATGTATATCTACAAAAGATCTTACTGGGATTATGATAACAACTGAAATATAGGTTTGTTTTAGCTTGGGGAGAAATGACTTGCCTACTATGTTGAGTTTTTCAATTGATGGGCATGGGTGTTCATACCACTTCATTTAAGTCTTTTTTTAAAAAATAAATCTTTCATCAGCATCTTGTTGTTTTAAGTATAAGCCCTAGCTTGTTTCAAGGTCCACTTATTTATTGTAATTTACAAGTGATTTTTATGATTTTATGTTCTTGCTGTCAATTCTTGCTTTCTATGACCACAAAAATCTAGCTCAGATTTTGATAGATATTTCATTAAGCCTATAGATTAATGTTATGACTTCCAGTCGACCACAGTATGATTTGCTTCATATTTGGGTCTTCTTTGATTCTTCCACCAGAACTTTTGTGATTTTCGGCATAATGGATACTAAGCATGTGTTGTTAAGTGTATGCCTAAAGATTTCATTTCCTCTGGGAGTGGCTAGAGTTAGTATTGCTTTAAAATTTCCATTTCCACATGTTTGTTGCCACTATATAGAAGTGTGGTTTACTTTTGTGCCTTAGTCTTTTATTCTGCAACTCATCTGAACTTGTTTATCAATTTTTGTGGACTTATTGATGAAAATTCAGTCATCAATCAAGTTAAGAAGAAAACAGAATTTTATTCAAGCTAAACTGAGGATTATAACCTGGGAGACAGACTTTCCTCTCAGCAGCTCTGAAAACTGTTCCACCTGTTAGAAGTCACGGACACAGTCATACTGAGTTGTGAGACAAAGGATCATACATCAAAATGAAGCACTGACATTTTGCATAAAATGCACCAAAGATACATGTAGATAGCAAGGAGTGAGTTGTTCCTATCCCTTACAGAATTGGGAAAGAATGTTAATCAAAGAAGTAACATTCCCAGCATCAGAAGAAAGAAAAGAAACTGTTCTTTGTGGTTGGACAGGCATTTCTCTGTTTGAGGTCTGGTTAATGTATAATGCACGTTGCACACTAAAGTGGGAGAGAGGAGGCCCAAACAAACAGAGAGAGAGAGAGAATTTCAAGTTTAAATTTTCTTATCCTGCCTTAAATATAAATTTTATTTCATCAGGTGGGTTGGGGGAGGATTTGTGGGTGTATGTGTAGATAATCATGCCATCTGCAAACAGAGACAGCTCTTTCTTCTTTTTCATTCTGTATGCCTTGTATTACTTGCTTTCTTCTAACAACTACAACTTCCATTAGTCTTAAGGTGAAAACATTCAGTCTTAGACCATTAAATATGAGGGATTTGTTCTGTAGATGCTCTTTACCAAATTGAGGTAATTCCCTTTTCTTCCTAATTTGCTGAGAATTTGTACCATAATTTGGTGGATTTTGTAAATTGCCTTTTCTACAACAATTGGTATCCACCTACTATTTTAATTATTTCCCTGTTGAAATGGTGGGTTACAATGACTTATTTTGGAATATTAAACCAGTCTTGCATACTTGAAATAAATTCCTCCTGGTCCTGGTGTATAATTATTTCTGTACATTGCTGGATTCTATTTGCTAACATTTTGCTGAAGTGTTTGCACATAAGTTCCTGTGAGCTATCAATCTGTAGTTTTCCTTTCTCATAATGTCTTTCTCTGGTTTTAGCATTAGGAGAAATGCTGACATCACGAAATGAGAACTGGTTTATTTCTTCTAAGTTGTAAAATTTATGAGTGAAAAGTTTCTTATAGTATTCCCTTTTAATCTCATTTAATACCTATAAGATTGTAGTGTTATCCTTTGCTTCAATGCTATTGTTGATTTGAGAATTCTTCTTGTCATTATCATCTTTGAAATTAGATTTAGCAATTTTATAGTTTTTGAAGAAGAACCTTAATGGTTTTTTTCCTGTTCTTATCTTTATTCTGTCCTTTCTTTTGCTTTACTTTGGGTTTGTTTTACTCTTCTTTTTCTAGTTTGAAGTAGGATCTTGGATGATTGAGATCTTGCCCCTTTTATCACTTTAGATGCAGCCCACATACCGTGATAGACTGTGCTTTACTTTTCGTTCACTTCAGATATATTTGGGCTTCATTTGTGGCTCAGCTGGTAAAGAATCCATCTGCAATGAGGGAGACCTAGGTTCGATCTCTGGGTTGGGAAGATCCTTGGAGAAGGGAAAGGCTACCCACTCCAGTATTCTGGCCTGGAGAATTTCATAGACTGTATAGTCCGTGGGGTCGCAAAGAGTCGGACACGAATGAATGACTTTCACTGTGTGTGTGCGTGTGTGTATTGCGGGCATCACAAGGGCTCAGATCTGCCAGGTTATTGTCATGGTCCAGGCGCAGGTTGGAAAAGAATTTCCAGACATGAGACAGAATGTGAGGGAGATAAAGTTTATTAGAGTGGGAGACACTGATAGAACAGTGGGCCAGCTCAAGGGAGAACTGATGTTGAATAGGGGTCCTTAGTCCACTTTTATATCCTGGGTACAAGGAGTGGGATCAGGGTCCTGCGGGTCATTTGCTGATTGGATGATGCATGTTACCTGGGTGGGGGGAGAGTAAGGCATAAATACCTTCTCCCTATGGGGTAGGAGGGGAGACAGGTTATACTGCTCAGGAAGACCTGAAATCAGTTAATAGTTACAACATGGGGGAGGGAAGGATGATAAAGGTCTGGTTTCTCCATTCCTGTATTGCAAGACTGTCTTTGGTTTTATCTGCTCTTTTGCCCTTGGGTCACCATAGTTATTATTTGTTTTCTTTCTTCCTTTTATTTTTGATTTCTCTGTTTTTCTTTTCTTGCTTATTTGCTAGTTAATTGAGATTTTTAAAGATCTTGATTTAGTTTACAGTGCTTTTAGTATTTCATTTTGTATAGCTGTCTTAGTGTTTGCTTTAGGTATTTGAAGATACATATGTAACTTACCATCACCTACTGGCACAGACAGTTTGCCACTTCATGTGAACTGTAAAAATTTTACTTCCATTTAGGTCTCTATTTTCCCTCCGCCTTTAAAATACTATTGTTTTAAATACTTCCTCTACACATTGAACACTATATTTGATGGTATTATGATTTTTAAGCATCAAACTGATAGTTTATGGTGAATGATGTCGGATTCAGATTCGTGATCTCTGAAGATTTAGCTTCGGGACCAGAGACCAGGCTTGACCACTCAGGGCTCTTATGTGGTAGAAGTTTTATTACAGTGAAAAGGGACAGAGAAATCTTCTGACACAGACATCAGAAAGGGGTGGAGGGTATCCCATTTGCTAGTCTTAGCAAGGAGCTATATACTTTTTTAATTAGTTATTACAATAAATCCAAAGATCCCATGGACTCCAGCACACCAGGCCTCCCTGTCCATCACCAACTCATGGAGTTTACTCAAACTCATGTCCACTGAGTTAGTGATGCCATCCAACCATCTCATTCTCTGTCATCACCTTCTCCTCTCGTCTTCAATCTTTCCCAGCATCAGGATCTTTTCCAATGAGTCAGTTCTTCGCATCAGGTGGCCAAAGTATTGGAGTTTCAGCTTCAGCATCAGTCATTCCAATGAACATTCAGGACTGATTTCCTTTAGGATGGACTGGTTGGATCTCCTTGCAGTCCAAGGGACTCTCAAGAGTCTTCTCCAACACCACAGTTCAGAAGCATCAATTCTTCGGCGCTCAGCTTTCTTTATAGTCCAACTCTCACATCCATACATGACTACTGGAAAAACCATAGCCTTGACTAGATGGACATTTGTTGGCAAAGTAATGTCTCTGCTTTTTAATATGCTGTCTAGGTTGATCATAGCTTTTCTTCCAAGAAGCAAGCATCTTTGAATTTCATGGCTGCAGTCACCATCTTCTGTGATTTTGGAGCCAAAAAGAAAATAAAGTCTGTCATTGTTTCCACTGTTTCCCCATCTATTTGCCATGAAGTGATGGGGCCAGATGCCATGATCTTAGTTTTCTGAATGTTGAATTTTAAGCCAACTTTTTCACTCTCCTCTTTCACTTTCATCAAGAGGCTCTTTAGTTCTTCTCCGCTTTCTGCAGTCAGGGTGGTGTCATCTGCATATCTGAGGTTATTGATACTTCTCCTGGCAATCTTGATTTCAGCTTGTGCTTCATCCAGTCCAGTGTTTCTCATGATGTACTCTGCATATAAGTTAAATAAGCAGGGTGACAGTATATTTCCTTGATGTACTCCTCTCCCAATTTGGAAGCAGTCTGTCGTTCCATGTCCAGTTCTAACTGTTGCTTCTTGACCTGCATACAGATTTCTCAGGTGCAAGTAAGGTGGCCTGGTGTTCCCATCTCTTTAAGAATTTTCCACCGTTTGTTTTGATCCCCACTATCAAAAGTGTTGGCATAACCAATAAAGCAGAAATAGATGTTTTTCTGGAACTCTCTTGCTTTTTTGATGATCCAACAGATGTTGGCAATTTGATCTCTGAGTCCTTTGCCTTTTCTAAAGCCAGCTTGAACATCTGGAAGTTCACTGTTCATGTACTGTTGAAGTCTGGCTTGTAGAATTGTAAGCATAGCTTTGCTAGCATGTGAGATAAGTGCAATTGTGTGGTAGTTTGAACATTCTTTGGCATTGCCTTTCTTTGGGATTGGGGTGACAACTGACGTTTTCCAGTCCTGTGGCCACTGCTGAGTTTTCCAAATTTGCTGACCTATTGAGTGTAGCAGTTTGACAGCACCATCCTTTAGGATTTGAAATGGCTCAACTGGAATTCCATCACCTCCACTAACTTTGTTCATAGCAATGCTTCCTAAGGCCCACTTGACTTCACATTCCAGGACATCTGGCTCTAGATGAGTGATCACAGTATTCTGGTTATCTGGGTCGTGAAGACCTTTTTTATACAGTTCTTCTGTGTATTCTTGCCACCTCTTCTTAATATCTTCTGCTTCTGTTACATCCATACCATTTCTGTCCTTTATTGTGCCCATCTTTGCATGAAATGTTCCCTTGGTATCTCTAATTTTCTTGAAGAGATCTCTAGTCTTTCCCATTCTGTTGTTTTCCTCTATTTCTTTGCACGGATCACTGAGGAAGACTTTCTTATCTCTCCTGGCTATTCTTTGGAACTCTGCATTCAAATGGGTATATCTTTCCTCTTCTCTTTTGCTTTTGGGTTCTCTTCTTTTCAAAGCTATTTGTAAGACCGCCTCAGACAGCCATTTTGCCTTTTTGCATTTTGTTTTCTTGGGGATGATCTTGATCCTTGCCTCCTGTAAAAAGTCACAAACCTCTGTCCATAGTTCTTCAGGTATTCTGTCTATCAAATCTAAGCCCTTGAATCTATTTCTCACTTCCACTGTATAAGTGTAAGGGATTTGATTTAGGTCATACCCGAATGGTCGACTGGTTTTCCCTACTTTCTTCAATTTAAGTCTGAATTTGATAATAAGGAGTTCATGATCTGAGTCACAGTCAGCTCACAGTCTTATTTTTGCTGACTGTGTAGAGCTTCTCCATCTTTGGCTGCAAAGAATATAATCAATCTGATTTTGGTATTGACCATCCTGTGACGTCCATGTATAGAGTCTTCTCCTGTGTTGTTGGAAGGGGTGTTTGCTATGACAAGTGTGTTCTCTTGGCAAAACTCTATTAGCCTTTGCCCTACTTCATTCTGCACTCCAAGGCCAAATTTGCCTTTTATTCCAGGCATCTCTTGACTTCCTACTTTTGCATTTCAGTCTCCTATAATGAAAAAGCCATCTTTTTGGGGTGTTAGTTCTAGAAGGTCTTGTAGGTCTTCATAGAACCATTCAACTTCAGCTTCTTTAGCATTTATGGTGAGGGCATAGACTTGGATTACTGTGATATTGAATGGTTTTCCTTGGAAACCAACAGAGATCATTCTGTCATTTTTGAGATTGCATCCAAGTACTGTATTTTGGATTCTTTTGTTGACTATGATGGCGTCTCCATTTCTTCCTAGGGATTCTTGCCCACAGTAGTAGACATAATGGTCATCTGAGTTAAATTTACCCATTCCAGTCCATTTAAGTTCACTGATTCCTAAAATGTCGATGTTCGCTCTGGCCATCTCGTTTGACCACTTCCAATTTGCCTTGATTCATGGACCTAACATTCCAGGGTCCTATGCAATATTGCTCTTTACAGCATCAGACTTTACTTCTATCACCAGTCACATCCACATCTGGGTGTTGTTTTTGCTTTGGCTCCATCTCTTCATTCTTTCTGGAGTTATTTCTCCACTGATCTCCAGTAGCATATTGGGCACCTACCAACCTGGGGAGTTCATCTTTCAGTGTCCTATCTTTTTGCCTTTTCATTACTGTTCATGGGGTTCTCAAGGCAAGAACACTGGAAGTGGTTTGTCATTCCCTTCTCCAGTGGATCGCATTTTGTCAGAACTCTCCACCATGACCCGTCCATCTTGGGTGACTCTACACAGTAAAGCTCATAGTTTCATTGAGTTAGATAAGACTGTGGTCCATGTAATCAGATTGGTTAGTTTTCTGTGATTGTGGTTTTCAGTCTGTCTGCCCTCTGATGGAGAAGGATAAGAGGATTATGGAAGCTTCCTGATGGGAGAGACTGACTGAGGGGGAAACTGGGTCTTGTTCTGATGGGCGGGACCATGCTCAATAAATCTTTAATCCAATTTTCTGTTGATGAGTGTACTATAATCCTTAGTACAGAGTTTAAACCAGTTGTTTTTTTGTGTAATCATCAGTTCCAGGATTAAAGAAAAAAACGTTTTATGTGACTAAGGACTGTAGAGAAAAAAAAAAGTTTGTCCTTTCCTCCTCCTTGAGAATTCCAGACCCCATCTCCTCTTCAAGAGCCCCAGACCCCTCTCTCCTCAGGGACCCCAAACTTCTTATTAACCTACCTAGAAACTGTCTCTCTCAAAACATTATATAAGAAATTCATGAGAAGGATAGCATATTATAGCTACCTTAATTTTACTCATACTGATCATCTTCTTTCCTTTCTTAAGGTAGATACCTATTTCTTAATCATTACCTTTCTCATTAGAGAACTTCCTTTGAAGACTGATTTGCCAACAACAAATTGTCTTTGTTTTCCTTTGTGTAAGAATATGTTTCTTTTCTCTTCATTCCTGAGGGATATTTTTGTTAGATTTTACAGAATTTTTTTTCCATTTATTTTTATTAGTTGGAGGCTAATTAGTTTACAATATTGTAGTGGGTTTTGTCATACATTGACATGAATCAGCCATGGATTTAGATATATTCCCCATCCCGATCCCCCCTCCCACCTCCCTCTCTACCCGATCCCTCTGGGTCTTCCCAGTGCACCAGGCCCAAGCACTTGTCTCATGCATCCAACCTGGGCTGGTGATCTGTTTCACCCTAGATAATATACATGTTTTGATGCTGTTCTCTTGAAAGATCCCACCCTCGCCGTCTCCCACAGAGTCCAAAAGTCTGTTCTGCAGAATTTGTAGTTGATTCCTCTTTTCTTTCAATACTTTTAAAATGTCGTGCTTTTTGTTTTTATTTTTGTTTTGGCCTACATGCTTTAAAAGGCAAAATCCATATTATTTAAATGATCATACTGTCATTTGAAATTTGTAATCGAATGTAAATAATGAACTGCTTCTCTCTGCCTGCTAAACATTTTGTTCCTTGTCTTCATGTTTCAGAAGTTTAATTGGAATGTATCTTGGTGTGGATTTCTTTGGTTTTAACCCATTTGTAGTTTACTCAGCTTTCTTGAATCTGTAGGTTTATATCTTTTGCCACACTGGGAGTATTTCCTGAAATACTTTTTCAGTCCAACTCTTTCTTATCCACTCCTTCTTGACTCTAATGATTCAAATATTAGCTCTT
Source organism: Muntiacus reevesi (assembly GCF_963930625.1). Classification (NCBI taxonomy): domain Eukaryota; kingdom Metazoa; phylum Chordata; class Mammalia; order Artiodactyla; family Cervidae; genus Muntiacus; species Muntiacus reevesi. The sequence continues at coordinate 59,202,483 of NC_089250.1, forward strand.
TTGTTAATATTCCACTGGACAACATTCACAGAGAGGCACATTTTTTCCTGTCCTAAGTTGGAATACTTTGTAGCACTCAACTGGAGTGTGTGTGAAAACAAAGGAAACCCAGGAAACTCAACCCTGTGTAGTTTTTCAAGTCCTGAGGAGTATCTGAGGTCCACTTTCTTCTCCCTACCTTTCAGACTATTGTGATGCCTGGTTGTTGCATTAAGTCCAAAAATTTTGGATGAGAGGAAGGAATGGGATACTCTAGTTTAGTGGAATTGGAAGTCAATTTTATTTATTTACTTAAAATTTTTTCATTTTATATTGGAGTATAGTTGATTAACAATGTTGTGGTAGTTTCAGGTGGATTGCAAATGGACTCAGCCCTATATATACATGTATCCATTCTCCCTCAGACTCCCCTCTCATCCAGACTGCCATGTAACACTGAGCAGTGTTCCCTGTGCTATGCAGTAGGACCTTATTGGTTATCCGTTTTAAATATAGCAGTGTGTACATGTCAATCCCGAATTCCATATCTCTTCCCCCCATTCTTCCCCTGCTGCCAACCTTAAGTTCATTCTCTGAGTCTGTGAGTCTGTTTCAGTTTCATAAATAAGTTCATTTGTATCATTTCTTTTTAGATTCTTCATGTTAGGGATGTCATATGATATTTCTCCTTCTCTGTCTGACTTACTTCACTCAGCATGACAATCTCTAGGTCCTTCTATGTTGCTGCAAATGGCATTATTTCATTCTTTGTAATGGCTGAGTAATATTTCATTATATATATATACCACATCTTCTTTATCTATTTTTCTGTCAGTGAACATTTAGGCTGCTTCCATGTCTTGGGCATTGTAAACAGTGCTGCAGTGGGCTGCATGTATCGTCTTGGACCATGTTTTTTTCTGGGTATATGCCCAGGAGGGGGATTGCAAAGTCATATTGTAGCTCTACTTTTAGTTGTTTTTTTTTTTTTTTTTAAAGAACCTCTATACTGTTCTCCATTGTGGTTGCACCAATTTACATTCCCAACAATAGTGTAGGAGAGTCCCCTTCTCTCCACACCCCCTCTAGCGTTTATTTCTTTGGATTTTTTTTTTTTTTTTTTTTTTGATGATAGCCATTTTGAGTGGTGTGAGGTGATATCTCATTGTAGTTTTGCATTTCTCTAATAATTAGCCATGTTGAACCTCTTTTCATGTGCCTTTTGGCTGCCTGTATGTCTTCTTTGGAGAATGTCTATTTAAATTTTCTACCCATTTTTTTTTAATTGTATTTCTTGTTTTGATACTGTTAAGCATCATGAGCTGTTTGTAAATTTTGGAGACTAATCCCTTGTTGGTCACATCATTTTCAAATATCTTCTCCCAATCTGTGGGTTTTTTGTTTATTGTTTGCTTTGCTGTACAAAAGCTTTTGCATTTAAGTAGGTTCCAGTTGTTATTTTTGTTTTTATTTCCATTATTCTTGGAGATGGATCAAAAAAGATAATGCTGTACTTTATGTCAAAGAGTGTTCTGCCTATATTTTCCTCTAGGAGTTTTATGGTGTTCAGTCTCACATTTAGAACTCTAGTCCATTTTGAGCTTACCTTTGTGTATGGTGTTAGAGAATGATCTAATTTCATCTTTTTTACATGTAGCTGTCCAGTTTTCCCAAACTGATGCACCTATGGTCAGCTAACCTATAACAAGAGGGAAGACTAAACAGTGTTGGAAAGATAGGCTCTTCAATTTTATTTATTTACTTTTGTTTTGCTTTTTCCTACTACACTCTTAATAGTCACCTTCAATTGGAGAACTCAGTTTTCTATATATATCTTTAAATTTCTCTCTTTGTTTTGTATGTTTTTCCACTGATTCAATCAATATTAGTGACACTTGTCACTTGTCAACAGAGTTCTTCGATTTGGGCCATCTTTAGCTGCTCCATTTGTGGCCTGTGACTGAACACACAGTTCTTCCCCTGAGCTCAGTGATAATACACAAAACTCGTGGTATGCCTGCAAGCTATCAGCTTAATTAGATCTCGATGTTCGAAGAAAGGAATCATTACGTCTGCCCTGCAGGGTGTCCCACCTTTCTTGGAGAACTGAGTGTACTGCCTGGAATCTGCTGAGGAGTGAATGTTCTCTGGGCATTTGTATTTATTTGCTTCTTATTACATCATATCATGTCTGAATCATAGTTCAGGTGCAGCCATATGTCCACATAAACAACTTTTCCAAACTTTGCTAACATACAGTGGTGGGATAGGATGTTATGGTCAGTGAGATTAAGCAGAATATTTTTGGTGGAGTATCTGATAAGATATTTTAAAAGGGAGGGGCCAAAGATTCCAGCTACGTGTACCCATTAACTTCGGCTGTGTCACTTCCTTGTTCACAAAACATGATCATAGGCCTGATGGCAACGCAGCCATCTTGTAACTATGGAGCAAGAGTATATACTAGGAATTGTGAAAAGAGGAGATACATTGCCAGGTGCCCAGTGTCATTGTGAAGCGCTTACAGCCTCCCTTGCCTTTATGTCATATGAGAAGACGAAAACCCTAATTTGTATGATATCTTTTTTGCATGATTTGTTTCACAATATAGCCTATTATATTTTCTAACCAGCAGGTCATGTGTTAGACACTGAAAGAACTGAATTAGAAATTGAGGAATATAGTCCTTTCTTAACGGTATAGATATGTAGTTTTCCTCCTTATTTTTCATTCTTTTTATGTCTCTAGATAGATATGAGAAGCAATCAATTATATCAGGGTATCTTGACTTGAAGCTGCAACGACTGGAGAAAAATTACCTGCTAACTCTCGGAAGGGTGAAATCTTCAAATTTCAATTTGAAAAACAAACACACAGAATTCCTAAAATACAAATTAGATTTGGAACTCTATCTGGAGTACATTTCTTGAGATTGTAGTTTTGGATTTTAATATACTTATGTTTTAACTTCACAAGACCGTAAACTATTTCTTTTTTTCCTCAATGCTCTACCTTCCAGTACAGGAAGAGAGTAGGTGCTCCATAAATATTTGTTAAAAGAATAAATACAGTAGTTTATCCATTATCACCTATGCAAACAGCCACATATACACACACGTGCTAAGTTGCTTCAGCTGTGTCTGACTCTTTGCGACCCTATGGACTATAGCCTGCCAGCTTCCTCTGCCCATGGGATTTTCCAGTTAAGAATATTGGAGTGGGTTGCCATTCCCTTTTTCAGAGGATCTTCCGTATCCAGGGATTGAACCCAAGTCTCCTGCGACTTCTGGATTGCAGGTAGATTCTTTACCACTGAGCCACTGGGGATTGAATTCAGCAAAATATGAAAAGAATTAAAACCATGACCAGGTTGGATTTGCTGCAGGAGGAAAGGTGTTTAAGTATTTGAAAATCATTACTATCACCCATCAAATCAACATGGTGAAGGGGGAAAATCATGACCATTTCAAGAGATGCATAAATAGCACTTGAAGAAGTGCCATATGCATTTATGACAAAGACTTTCAGAAAACTGAAAATTGTCCCATTTGCAGTTGATAGGATATCCTACAGAGAAAAGAAGAAAGAACTTGCAAAAATCTTACCAGAAAAAATATGTGATTTAAGCAAGGACTGGGATACATGACCAACATATAAAAATGAATTGTATTGCTATATACTAACTAGTGGGCTTCAAGGTAGTTCAGTGGAAAATAATCTGAATACCCATGCAGGAGAAATAAGAGACACAGGTTGGATCCCTGGGTCGGGAAGATCCCCTGGAGGAGGGCATGGTAATCCATTCTAGTACTTTTACCTGGAGAATCCCATGGACAGAGGAGTCTGGCGGACTACAAGTCCATAGGGTCACAAAGAATTGGACATGACTGAAGCAACTTAGCATACATGCATACACATACTAACAAGCAGGGTATGTGGACACTGAAAGCAAGGGTATAAAATAAAAATCACTTGTAAATTACAATACTTAGGTGTACACTGAAAAAAATTTAGTACTTATACTTAAAACAATAAGATGTTGATGAAAGATATATTAAGAAGACTTAAATGAAGTGGCATGGGCACCCATGTCCTTTGATTGGAAGACTGAAGATAGTAGACAAATCATTTCTCTCCAAGTTAAAACACAGCTTTAACTCAATTGTTATCATAATCCCCCCAGGAAGATCTTTTGTAGATATACACAAGACTCTTCTAAAATTGTTATTGAAAGGGAGAGGAACTGGGGTAGTTATAAAAATTTTTAGACAGCAGAATAAAACAGGAAGAGTTACTATACTATCTAAAGACATATTATACAGCAGCAGTAGTTAAGAATGTGTTGTATTAGCAGAGGAATAAACACATAATCCATGGAATGGAATAGAGTACCAACTATAGCCAACAAAATTTTGACAAACCTGCCAAAGCAATTCAATGGAGGAAGGATGTGCCCAGTCGCTCAGTCATGTTGGACTCTCTGAGACCCCATGGGCTGCAACCTGCCAGGTTCCTCTATCCATGGAATATGGAATTGGGTTGCCATTTCCTACTCCAGAAGCAAGGATAGTACTTCAACAAATAGTTACTGCAAAAACTGGATAACCATAGTTTTAAAAATCCATTCAAACTAAACTTCACAACTTAAAATTTAATACAAAAGGATGGGGGCAATCACTTGGATGGAAAGGATAATAATCTACTGGATGTCATGAGCTGTCATGAGATGTTGGTTAGAAACAAGTTGGATCTTGATAAAGTGTTCTGCTATCTTGGGTATATACACAGTATTGCATACAGAGAGAAGAGAAGTAATGGGCCCCATCCAGGGTTAAGGAGGACTTTGGGGGAATTATTTCTTTCCATCAGAGCTCCCACATCCCCAGGATTATGACCCATGTCATAAGGCCTCAGTTTCCTCTTACAGTTCTAGAACAAAGCGTTATTTTGTCATGCATACTCAATGGTGCAAGTTAATCATCTTGCGTTCTGGGTGGCATGGCATTCTCCCCCTCTCTGGTTCATCACCCATGATAGGCCAGTAAAGGTGACCACTCAGAGTCCTAGCTGTGTGCAGTGTTCTGCACTCCTCAGGACACAGGCTTTCCTCTCTCCCAGAAGCCATGAATCTCCTGATGCTGACCTTCATGCTATGTGGGTTACTAACCCTGGTGACCACAGGTAATGGAACCCTACAGTGGAGAGAAGGTGCAGCTAACATGAGTTGTTGACCCTGAGTTCCCAGGTGTCTTGAGGGGAAAAGAGGGTCCATAGGAAGAGCTTTGAACCAAAAAAGAGCAGTGGAAGTGCTTTCATGATAACACCTCCATGTCCTACTCTCTCAGAATCTGCTGTGGTGGTTCCGTCATTAAGCTGTGTTTGATGTTTTGTGACCCCCATGGACTGTAGCACGCCAGGCTGCCAGGCTCTCCTGTTCTCCACTATCTCCCAGAGTTTGGTCAAATCCGTGTCCACTGAGTTGGTGATGCTGTCTAAACATCTCAACCTCTGCTGCCCTGTTCTGCTTTTGCTTTCAACCTTTCCCAGCATCAGAGTCTTTTCCAAACAATGGCTCTTCATAGTGTCCATGGGGTTCTCCAGACAAGAATACTGGAGTGGGTTGCTATTTCCTTTTTCACTGGACCGTGTTTTGTCAGAAGTCTTCACTATGACCTGTCCTGGGTGACCCTGCACAGCATGGCTCATAAGCAACTATTAATCTGGGGTGACTTCTGAAAAATTTCTCCAAAGGCAGAAATTTCCTCAGTCTTCTGAGTAGCCCTCTATTTCTTTCTCTTTAACTAACCATTGTTAACTCAACTTCACTTTGCTTCTATCTTAGCAATTTCATTGCTGCACCTATTTTATGGTTGTGTCTCATTAGTCCAACTCTTACCACCATTTAGAATTCTTTTTTGTCATGAAAGGGCTTTCAAGGGAGGCCCTCGTTTGTTTATGTTCTGAGGCAAGGTGGACAAGTTCATCACACTGTAGAACTGGCAGAGCTGTCATGAGAAAGATAACACAAATTTAAGTTAGAAGTGGGGATAAGTTAAGATAGTAAAAAGATGAGTGATCAGGAGGGAACTTCTGCTAACTGATCAGTAATGAATGAGCTCACTCCTTCTTTTTAATAATGCTACTTTGGAAACATCTACCTTGGTTAAAAATAATATTTTCAATTGATTAAAAAGTTTCAAGCCATCAATAGGCTTATATAAGTTTAAGAAAGAGGTCTTTCCTCTCCTAGGTTAACAGCTCTTCAGTCTTCTCTTTCAGCATCACTGAATAAATCAATGAGGTAATCTAACCAATTAGTTGTGTATCCTAGCAGATCCAAATATTTATATATCTCATGTTTTAAAAAACACAATATAAATTAGTCATATGGATTTTTCTGCAATGTACTAGCACTATACCTCAGAGACTTATTATCAGTGCATGAACCTACTTCATTATTTTTCATTTATACACAGAATATACGGCTGGGATTGTAAACTTCCTTTCTTTTTAAAAAAATGTCTGCCATCTTTTATTTATGTTTTCCTTTATCCAATGCACACTTTTTTGAAATGATAGAATAATAATAATAGAATAGAATATTCCTATTTTTGTAGTTGGAGTATAATCACTTTACGGTGTTGTGTTGTTTTCTGCTATACAGCAATGTGAATCAGCTATAGATATACAGATATCTATATATATATATATAGATATATATCAGCTATAGATATACCCTTCCTTCTGAGCCTCCCTCACACCCTCCATCTCACCCATCACAAAGCAAAGACCTGGGCTCCCTTTATTATACAACGGCTGAAGCCAGTCCTTAATTATTAGAACAATTCGGCAAGGAAAATTAGTAAGCAAATGCATGTTTTTCCACTTATGGCAACACACACACATGCACTGAGAAGACTGTGAAACAACTGATCACATAGGTTACACTCCTCCTCACTCTTATCACTTATGTGTGAGAATGTCAGCTCCCCAGACACTGGTCAGTCCATTTTTATCACATTCTTTCATATATTATATTTCAATGAGTGAAACTGTTCTCTCATTTTTGTTTAAATTCATCACACTTTACTTAAAAATATGCTTGGATATTCATTCCATTGTATTTCTGAATTCTTTCTTAGTAATTTTAAAGAGTTCTTTATGTACTAAGAAAATGGACTAAAAATTTGGAGATGTTATATCTCATTTAGAAAAGTATTCACCTCCTTGAAATGGACATAAATGTGCCTATGAGTCTATATCTTGATTCACATGGAGACAGTGAGGTAAAGAATTATCATCTACACTCAATTCTGATTATGAACTACTAGTTGAAATTTTGCAAAGTTTTGAAATGATAAAGAAGGAGCGATATGGTTTCGCCTTATTGCTCTCTCTTGAGATTCCTGGATACCATGTGGGGAAAATGTGTATCATCCCTTTAAATTTTCTATTACATTATAAGTATTTTCTCATATATTAAATATTCTCTAAAAACTGAATTTTTTTATTACTGCATAGAATTTCATGCAATGGGTGCTCTGTATCTTTTTAAAATCCACTTTCATAATTTGACATTTATGCCCTTTTTATTTTTACTAAGTATGCTTATGTTTTATATACAAGTGTATTCTTTATAACCACTCATAGACATAAACCATTCAACATAATATTCCTAGAAATACAACTTATTCCTGTCTACTTAGTGCACTGTCAATGTCTGAACATTGCAAAGCAAACTTTTACACAAAAGAAAATATTTATGTTTATAATATTTTCCATTATTTGACTATGAAGAAATCAACTTCAAATCAAACTTCAAATGTATACATATATTTATTAAGTATTTTGATTTTTCTACAAAGCATGTGGTTCTACTTGTTTTTCTCTTTTATTTTGAGGATGGCAGCTTTTCCCTGCTGATTTGTAGATTTTCCACTTATAGGTTCTATTTTGCAATCTATTTAAAATTTTGAGTGTATTTTGTGTTTTACAGTGAGACTGCATCTGAGGGTTTGTAAAGAAACATTTTACCAAGCCAAATTGTCCATCAGTGGACTGCTTTTAATAGCTATATTTAAGTTAATGCTATCTGATTCTGTATCTGCTTTTTTTTCTTACAGGAGAATTCACACATGGTTCAATGTTTCGACAAGATGGCTTATTGTGTCTGAATTAGTATCATTGTTGTTCATATTTTAGATGAATGACTTTGAAATACTGGTGATGAAGGTCACAAATCCTAATGACATAATAATTCCAGGCTGAGAAACTTTGAAATAAATGACTGCTGGTATCTCACTTCTCTGATTAAACTTATTCTTTGACTAAAATTTTCCACAGACAAAAGGAGGGCAGAGGACATGGTGGTGGTGGGGACAAGGACCATAGTGTCCTGCTCCATTTCACTACCACTCTGAAGATTACCAGTGACGCTGGTAATTGTATTGTGTTAAATACAGTAGAGACATCTGACTTATCTTGCTCAATCTCACAGCAGTATTTGCCTACAAATGTTCATGTGTTCTTTCAGGAAACATTTTCCTCACTTGTATAATCTAGCCATACTTGATACAACTTTTCTTGTGTCCCTGTGGCTTTTGCCATTTTCATGCACACCAGCCTGATTTCACCAGCAGTATCTCAAAGCATGGATGATTGCTTGCAAATCAGCCCTATAGTGGGCATTCCAGAAATGTCATGGAATTATCAGCTCATTCTGGGATCATCTATTAACTACTGGCTGGCAGAATAGTGGGAAGAAATATTCCAGCTCCTCTGACCCTCAAGAATGATAGTTTTGCCCTAGCTATACACTTGTTGCCAGAGTTCCATGTAGGATTAAGCTCTAGTCAACCAGAGTGGTAATTAATTGTATAACTCGCCTTTCTTTCTTTTTTTTTTTTGCTATTTTAATTCCTTATCTTCCCCATTTCCAAACTGATTTTAGGAATGGGAAAGGGGGGAATTGTGCGGAATGCCTCTTAGTTAATTACTATACTTCACTCACAATTTTTCCCAAGGTCTTGTTTTGGGGAAGCTAATCTAATTCTCTAGGGCCTCATTCTCCTGTTTTGCTCCAGTTTATCTGGCTGTTCCTTCTGAACGTTTTCCTCTTATCTGAGCTTTCAATATTGACACTGATCAGAATTTAATCATTGTCCTCTTTTATGTCATATTATTCCAACATACACTACACTTAATCTATAATTGTGGCTTTACATACTGGCCATAAGCAATGATTCCAAAATTTACAACTGAAGTATAAACTTCTCTACTGAGTTGCTACAGTTATATCCCACTGCCCTTTGTACTTCTGAGCTGTATTGTGTTGTTGTTATTGCTTAGTCGCGCTTTGTCCAGCTTGTTTGCAAACCCATGGACTGTAGCTCGCCAGGCTCATCTGTCTGTGGGATTTCCCAGGCAAGAATACTGAAGTGGGTTGCCATTTCCTTCTCCAGGGAATCTTCCTAACCCAGGGATCAAACTCATGTCTTCTGCATTGACAGGCAGATTCTTTACCACTGCCCCACCAGAGAAAGTCTGTATTGTGTAAATGTCTCCAAACAAATACTTGTAATCACCTTTTTCTTCTCCCTCCAAATCATATTCTTTCCTCAATTTACTATTCTATGAATGGTAAGCATCATGAATCTCCCCTATATCTACTCAGTTCAGTTCAGTCTCTCAGTCGTGTCTGACTCTTTGCGACCCCATGAATCACAGCACGCCAAGCCTCCCTGTCCATCACCAACTTCCGGGGTTTACTCAAATTCATCCCCATCGAGTTGGTGATGCCATCCAGCCATCTCACCCTCTGTCGCCCCCTTCTCCTCCTGCCCCCAATCCCTCCCAGCATCAGGGTCTTTTCCAATGAGTCAACTCTTCGCATGAGGTGGTCAAAGTATTGGAGTTTCAGCTTCAGCATCAGTCCTTCCAATGAACACCCAGGACTGATCTCCTTTAGGATGGACTGGTTGGATCTCCTTGCAGTCCAAGGAACTCTCAAGAGTCTTCTTTCTCCATCTTTCATTTACCTTTTTATTCAAAGAATCAATGTCTGAAATCTGTCCTCTTCATTCCACAGTTCTCACAGCCTCAGTTTCAGCTGCCATCAAGTTTTAGCTGTCTGAACATGTTTCCCAAATTCTATTCTTCCTTTTCTCTTAACTAATTTCTGTGTGTTATCCTAGCTAACTGTCTAAAATTTAAAGCAAATTAGAACATATGATGGTTTGAAATAAATGAAAATGCTTCAAAATGGCCTATAGGGACTAGGTAATGGCATTACTACTTCAAGTTCATTTCGTCTCCTCTGCTCCTTGCACGTTATATTTCAGATTCTCAATACCTTAAAGACACTATGCTGCTCCTTAATACTGGTGCTGAGCATTTGCTGGTCCTTTTGGAGAAGGAAATGGCAACCTACTCTGTTATTCTTGTCTGGAAAATCCCATGAACAGAGGAACCTAGGGTTGCAAAGAGTAGAACATGACTGAACTGACTTAGCATGCATTCTAAGGTACTCTTTGCCTCCTGTGTATCCTGTTGTCTCCTTTCACCTTTCTTGCCCTGTGTGGCTTAAATATCAGCTTTACATAAGTGTCCTCTGTCTTATTTTCTTTCCCGTCCACTTCTTTCCTTCTCCAGACTCTGTCCTGCCTCCTCCTCCTCCTTCACTCTGTCCCTCTTCCCATCCACAGCAATTTCCTTCATGGCACATGTCACAGTTTTTACTGTAAAGTTTTAGCTTTCTTCTTTGTCTCTCCAAATGGCTTGTAGTATTTTTATCATATTGTTTTAGATGGCAATAGTAGTGGTTGCCAAATTTTGGAATTGCTGTTTGTAATCTTTTGCTAGAAGTTAAAAATTGACTGCTTGGTTTTTTCCCTGCAGCTGCCTGGTTTGTTGAAAGATGCTGGAAGGATGATATAGGATACTGCAGAAAACGATGTTTACTTCATGAAAGATACAAATTACTTTGTATGAACAAGAAATCATGCTGCATTCCCCTAAGAAGTTATGATCCGTACACTCAATGGCCAATCCATCCTACCTTCCTCAGAGATCTAAACGTTGAATATACTACTCGTGATGATTTCGCTTTTTCCTCCGAACCTGGGTTTACTGATGAGGTAACAGTTAAAGCAACTATGACTCAAGAAAGCAGAGTAACTGGGGCCACTGCTTCCCAGAGAGATTCTTCCTAGATTTTGACACCTACTCCTGAGAGCACTGAGGATATAACATTTTCTGATGAGCCTGAGATAGCAGATCTATATAGGTGTTGGGACTAACATCCAGGGAGCCAGTTCTACTGATGTTATTTTACAGGGGACAGTTCTATCGGGGATTGGATGACATAGAGGTGGACTTATGCAACTGCCAAGGCAAGAATGAAAAGAGTTACCTTATACAGAAATATATAAAGATAAGTGTATAGAAGATATAGGGATCCTTCATATTGGGCTTAAATTCTTTTCCTGTTTTCCTCTGATATACTAATGTATATGTGCTAATATTTGGTTTCAAGTGATATCTTTGTGTGTCTGTATATTTTTCCACAATAAATAAATAAATAAAACATCACAGTTTTGAGCTGCCTCAATAGTTGAGACAGAAAATTTGATTTTATTAATGCCTGAAACCCTACTATCATATGTGAAGAACCTATGCAGTCACATAAAAATTTCCAAACAAGTTCTCCCTTCCCTGTCCCTACCAAAATTTTTTGTAAGTGTTGACTTTAAACCCCTGTTTGTACCATGAGGTCGAATTTTGTTTAATACTTCAACCAGAAACAAATCCAGTTATAGTTAGAAACTACCGCGTCCATCACAAACACTTATTTAACTAGACAGAGGTGCAAGTTGGACTTGCTTTGAGAGCACATCCTGTTAAGAACTACATCACAAATTCTACTTATCTTTCCAATGTTCTTTCCACTCAAATGTCTACTCAAAACCTCCAACTGCAGTTGTCTCATTGCGTGCCTGTCCAGATGTCCATTTTGTCCATGAATACTGATCATGTGTAGGGTGCCTATGCTTCATCTGCCTGTCATGCACGTGCTGTTTGTACAGCAACTGGTGGTTTTGCAACTTCACTCTCTGATATCACAAAGAAGCAGCTATTCACTCCAAGTTGATTAATTATTCATGTGCTGAGATATGGTTGGGGTGTTACAGAGAGCCAGTTTCAGGTGCCTACATATCTCAGAATCGAGAAGGTTTACACTCTAATTCCTTTTATTTTGTCTAGGTCAAGTTGCCAGGGATCCTAGCTATAGAAGAGGTATTTGGCCTCAGGACACTGACCCATAAGTAGACCTCATATTCTAATAGCTCTTGGGCCTCCTGTTAGGCTGACAAATATCCTACTTTGCCTGGGACTGAGGGTCTTCCCAGAACATGGGAGTTAGAGTACCGAGACCAAGAAAGTCTTTAGCAAGCCTGGGCAAGTTGATCACCTTCTTTCTAGTGTACCCTGGTCCGAGCTGCTCTTCTCCATTTCTTTTGTATGGAAAGCACCTCCTCACACAGGTCACATGCCAACTTCACAGAGGCATTCTTTCACTACGAAGACATCCTGAGGTCACCACTCTGCCTCAGCCTAGAGCATTCTTCTATACCTTTCCCTTACATGTCACCTCCTTAGAAATAACCCACTCCTCACTCTACTTCACATCATTTTCTTCCTATCACTTGAACTCTTTGAAATATTTTGTAGATTTCTTTGCTTTCCTTCTGCATTATTTCATTAGTTATGCATATATAGCCTGCCATCACCACTCTAATGTACACAGAGTCCTTATACCATGCTCTGGTTCCTGACTGTGTCCCAAGCTGGTAGACCAGTGCCTTGTGCAAGGTGGATGCTCAATAAAAACTTGAGCACTTTCTGTTCATGTAACCATCTCAACAAATAGGAGAAGGGTGGACAATACAAAGTAGTAAACATCAAGCTGGGATACTGGATACAACGTTTTTTCCAACATATGCATGTTGATAATTTAAGGGAACTCATTTTTTGACCCTCAGTTTTTTCATGTGCTGTGATACTAGAACCATTCCTAACATGTTCTTCTTTTCTATTTCCACTTTCTGAATTTCTCTTCTCTCACTCTTGAATGAAAACTTACCCCTCTTCCCTTTTTTTTTTGACAATCATGGATTATTCAGAGTGGGAAAAACCTGCAGGTATCAAATGTGGATAGTTGAAAGATTGGTGCTGGTGTTTAGAAAGTAAGTAATCATAGACTTTGGACAACAAATCCTTTGGAAATTCAAGTGACTTTTAGTTCTTGTTTCCCAAAGCAGGGGCAGCAGAGCAAATCAGCTGGTGTTTGACAGATCTTTGTAGATAAACTTTAGTGATAGCTTACGATGGGATTTTTGGTGAGAGTTGGACTATAAAGAAAGCTAAGTGATGAAGAATTGATGCTTTTGAACTGTGGTGTTGGAGAAGACTCTTGAGAGTCCCTTGGACTGCAAGGAGATCCAAACAGTCCATCCTAAAGGAGATCAGTCCTGGGTGTTCATTGGAAGGACTGATGCTGAAGCTGACACTCCAATACTTTGGCCACCACATGCGAAGAGTTGACTCATTGGAAGAGATCCTGATGCTGGGAGGGATTGAGGGCAGGAGGAGAAGGGGACGACAGAGGATAAGATGGTTGGATGGCATCACTGACTCAATGGATATGGGTTTGGGTGGACTCCAGGAGTTGGTGATCGACAGGGAGGCCTGGCGTGCTGCGTTTCATGAGGTCGCAGAGTTGGACACGACTGAGTGACTGAACTGAACTGAACTGAAATGAACTGCATTTCTCTCTCTTTGTGTGTATCTATCATTTATATATCTGACAGCTAATTTTTCAACCTTCATATTTACTTTTGATTGAATAAGGTCTCTTGGTAATCCATTTTTAAAAATAAAAAGTGGGAAGACAGTTGATACTGACCTTCACCTTATTAGTAAAAGTAATATTTATCTATGTATATATAAACTAATATAAAGAAAACACTATATATTTACTAAGAGGATGCCTTTATAGTAAAACAAAAAAGTTTTCTTCAGCAATAATTGCTTTTCACATTTTATAATACATTCATGTGGTTCTAATCAGTTTTGTTTCAAGTATTACAATAATGGTTCAATCTTGAAATGTTAAATATTTATAACTTTATATTTACACAGATTTCACAATAAAAATTATATATTCATGCTTTGTTGCAGAGAAATATGATAGAATTATCAATATAGACTTTCAAAAATAAAAATTTATTACATTAAGGTTTAATTTTATGGGTATGGTAGGATAAAAATAAGCTACTGGAATTAAAGTTTAAAGAAGAAAAGTGATGTAATATTTCTATTAGGTTGGTACAAATGTAACAGTGGTTTCAGACAATGAATTTTAAATCATTATAACTAGACTCAAACACTTCTTTATTCATCAAAATAGGAACCATTGCAATCAACACAATTTTAACAATGAGAAATGTTTGTTTATTCCTGTAGCATAAAAATCCATGCTCCTGGATTCAATGAACTCTTGGAAAGCATTTTCTGCATCCTCCTGGTTGCGGTAGCATCTTCCCTCAAAAAGTTGTCGAGATGCTTGAAGAAGTGATGGTTGGCGATAAGTCAGATTAATACGGTTGATGAGGCAAAACCTCATTTGACCTAGTTCACTCAACTTTTGAAGCATAGTTTGTGTGACATGCTGTTGGACATTATGGCAGAGAAACATTGGGCCTTCCAGTTGACCAATGCTGGCTGTAGTCGTTGCAGTTTTCTGTTCAGCTCATCAATTTGCCGAGCATACTTCTCAGATGTAATGGTTTTGCTGGGATTTAGAAAGTTGTAGTGGATCAGACTGGCAGCAGACCACCAAACAGTGACGATGACCTTTTCTTGGTGCAAGTTTGGCTTTGGGAAGTGCTTTGGAGCTTCTCCTCGGTCCAACCACTGAACTAATTGTATAAAATCCACTTTTCATCACACCTCACAATCTGATCAAGAAATGATTCATTGTTGTTGTGTAGAATAATATTGTGTAGAAGATGACCCTTTAAAATGACAATCTTCCTGATTTGCAGTCATCACATGAGGCACCAACTTAGCGAGCTTTTTCAACTTTCCAGTTTGCTTCAAATGCCAAACAACTGTAAAATGATCAAAATTGAGTTCTTGGGAAACCTCTTGTGTAATTGTAAGAGGATCAGCTTTGATGATGCTCTCAATTGGTCATTGTCAACTTCCAATGACTGGCCACTACACCCCTCATCAAGACTCTTGTCTCCTTTGCAACACTTCTTGAACCACCACTGCACTATGTGTTCATTAGAAGTTCCTGGACCAAATGCACTGTTGATGTTGCAAGTGGTCTCCACTGCCTTATGACCCATTTTGAACTTGAATAAGAAAGTTTCTAGAGTTTGTTTTTTGTCTAAACTCATTTCCATTGTATAAAATACATATAAAATAAGCATCTAGTAATAATTCATTAGCAAAAAGCATAAAGCAAGGAATGTGCATTAAGAGGATGTAAAGGACAACCACATTTGTTTAAAACGGTACTCCAATATCAGTTGGCAAAGTTCAACAATGTAAAACTGAAATACTTTGTACCAACCTAATGATTGTTAAGGAAGTGATTCTTTACATATTCATTAAATGGATTATTGTCAATAACAAATTCTATGCATTCATATTAAATTGCAATTTTTGCATCTCAACTTTTATAGCACACCAGTATTCATAGCATCTTACTATATAAGTTTACAATGAAATATTTTGTCTCAATTTAAAATTGTGTTAGAAAAAACACATGCTCAAAATTTTTTTAAATTCAAGAAAGTTACTCTTCCTACACTACCTGGTGCAGACTGACAGTGGTAGTTCCACTACTCTGATCATTATGTCTTTCTAAAATTCCTATATACTCCTTTTCCTTTATTATAGACTTTCGCTATCATGCAGCATGCTAGCTTTTGCTTTCTTTTTATCATCGCTGCTCAGGGTCCCCTGTAGCTTAATAGTCCATCAATTCTCTAAATGAGAATTGATCTCCAAATTGCTGCTAACTTCTTATAAAATGTTAGAAAGATAATATTTGCATTTGCTTCATTTTTGCATAGGTTCCAACTCCAGTCTGAAATATCCCATCTCTTGAGTTATGCTTGTTAGACATATGATTTGATGTGTTAGACATTTTATATTTAGGTATATCCTCCAATCTCTAGGTACCTTTTTCACTTTATTGGTAGTATCTTTTAAAGTATAAGTTTCAAATTTTGATGAACTTTCTTTTCTGTTGCTTTTGCTTTTGGTGTCATATCTAAAAAATCATCTCTTGATTCAAGATCATGAAGGTTTACTCTTGTGTTTTCATCTTAAGAGATTTTAGTTTTAACTCTGACACTTATCTCTTTGATCCATTTCAATTTAATTTTACATGATCTAGCATAGGAGTCTAAATTTTGTCTTTTGCATGTGGTCTTCCAATTTTCTCAGTTCTATTTGTTAAAAAGATGACTGTTTCTTCATTGAATTGTCTTGAAACCCTCATAGAATGTCAATTGACACAAGAATTAAGATTCATTTCTAGACTCTCAATTCTATTCCATTGTTACATATGTCTAGCTGTTTTGGATGATCCCCATGATCTGTCAGGTTTGATGATTTACCAGAAGGACCTGGATAAGCTCATGTGTGCAATTTATTACATTTAAAGAATAAAGACTGAAATTAGCAAAAGCAAAAGATAAATGAGTCTAGAAAAAAACAGATATGAGATTCCTAGTACAGTGATGTGGATGCAGCTTACTTCTCTCAGCCATAATGTGTGATAACAAGTGCACAGTGCTGCCAGCCAGGGCCGAGGAAGCTCACTGGAACCTTGGTGTCCAGGTTTTTATTGGAAATCAATTATGCATAGAGCACTCACATGAATGAAATTAGTTTCATAATCTTCAAGCTCTGCTTTTAGAGTTCTGATACACCTTAGCCTAAAAGCATAGAAACCAGGTATTCATCATGAATCATATGGTCAGCATAAGATACCTGGCAAGGCTCGAGTCTCAGGTAAGCAAAGACCACTTTCTCAGGCAGGATATTTTAAGGGTTCAGAGGATATTTACCACATGCTTGTCATGGACCAATTCTGATGTCTTTTACAATGGGTAGATTTGGGCAACTACAAGTCATAGAAACAGAGAGTAGAGACTGGTTACCAGGGTCTGTGTGGAGGAGGAAATGAGGAAATGTTGGCCAGTGGCACAAAACTTCAGTTATGTAAGATGCGTAAGTGCTGAAGATCTATTATACAACAGTGTTTCTATAGTTAACAGCTTTGTATCATATACTTCAAATTTGTGAGAAAGAGATCCTGTCATCACCACAAAAAAGAAAAAATTAACTATATGAGGCAAAGAATGAAAAAAAAGGATTAGGAGAAAAACTACAGACTGAAAGATATTATTTGCAAACAAGTATCCAACAAAACTTCCTATACAGAGTTTATATCATTTAGAACATGGAGAAAGGAAAAGACATCTCACCAAAGATGGTTTGTGGAGGTCGAATAAGAACACAAAAGGATGTTTGACATCACTAACAATCAGGAAAATGCAATTTTAGATCAGGATGAGGTAGTACTACATATCTGCTAGGTCAGCTAGAATTAAAAACCATGACAGTACCACATGCAGATGAGGGAGACTGACTCCCTCACACCTTGCTGGTAAGAATTTGTAATAACCAAAATCTAGAAACAACCAAAATGTTCTATAATATGTTAATGATGAAATAAACTGCAGTATATCCATAGGATGGAATACTATGCAGCAATAAAAGGTACAAACTATTACTATAAGCAATGATCTCAAAAGTCATATACTGTATGATTCCACTTATAGAACATTCTCAAAAGCAACAAAATTAGAAAGATGGAGAACAAATTGTTTATTGCCAGGGGTTAGGGATGCTAAGGAAGTAGGGGTTGGAGTGTTACTATAAAGGGGCAGTACAAGGAATATTTTTGTGTTGATTGAATAGAGTTGTATATTGATTGCTTGCACTAATCAACACATGTGATAAAATGAGGTTGAAATATACATGTATGTTGTAGCCATGCCAGTTTCCTTGTTTTGATATTGTATGATAATTATTCAAAATGTTACATTTGGAGAAATTGGATTTCTCCAATTTGAAGTATAAGATCAGTTCAGCTCAGTTCAGTTCAGTCACTCAGTCATGTCCGACTCTTTGAGACCCCATGAATCGCAGCACACCAGGCCTCCCTGTCCATCACCAACTCCCAGAGTTTACTCTGCCCATCGAGTCGGTGATGCCATCCAGCCATCCCATCCTCTGTCATCCCCTTCTCTTCCTGCCCCCAATCCCTCCAAGCATCAGGGTCTTTTCCAATGAGTCAACTCTTCGCATGAGGTGGCCAAAGTACTGGAGTTTCAGCTTCAGCATCAGTCCTTACAATGAACACCCAGGACTGATCTCCTTTAGGATGGACTGGTTGGATCTCCTTGCAGTCTAAGGGACTCTCAAGAGTCATCTCCAACACCACAGTTCAAAAGCATCAATTCTTTGGTGCTCAGCCTACAATGCTTTTAACTATAGAAACACTGTTGTACAATAAATCTTCAGTACTTATTCATCTTGCAAAACTAAAATTTTGTGCCACTGGCTGACATTTCCTCATTTCCTCCACACAGACCCTGGTAACCATGCTCTGCTCTGTTTCTGTGAGTAACCACTGTCTACTCTGTTCCTATGACTCGTAGTTGCCCAAATCTACCCATTGTAAAAGTCATCAGAATTGGTCTATGACAAGCATGTGATAAATAACCTCCGAACCCTTAAAATATCCTGCCCAAGAAAGTGTCTGCAGAAATACAGGATTTCTTTACTGTCTTTGCAACTTCCTGTCAATCTATAGCAATTTCAAAATAGAAATTTAATAAAATAAATAAATAAAAACATAAAGCCTGAAGATTTATGTATTTGGTGAGACAATATTCTCTGTTGTAAAGAGCTGTGGATTTAGAGTCAGGTAGACTAAAGTCCCATTCCTGACTCCATGGCTTACCAGCTGTGTGGCCTTCAGAAAGTTGACTGACCTCTTTAGGTTTTGGTTTTATCGTCCAAAGAATGTTCTTTATCTATTTTGTAGCCCAAAATTTGGCTGTGTATATGCTATCTTACAATTTTTTTTGGCTTATTGTTTATAGGCTGTAGAATTATTTACTTCATATTTCCATAGAAACCAACAGACCCTTTCTTAAATCTATATTTGATCACATACTAAGGATGTTATCTGTAACATTACCAGGTCAAGGTCTAGTGATTTTTTCCTAAAATGAGTATTAAAATTAAACTTATGTAAAACACATACTGCCAGTACATGGGCAGTGACACATTCCAGAAAACACTTATTTAGCCCAAATACATTACCTGGAGAAATTAAAAGACATTTTCATCATTTTCTTGGAGAAAAGTGAAAGTGAAGTCACTTAGTTGTGTCTGACTCTTCGGGACCCCATGGACTATAGCCTTCCAGGCTCCTCTGTCCAGTGACATCTTATAGGCAAAGAGACAAAAGGAAACTTTCAGATTTGAATGACCTCTCAAAATGTAAGTCACAATTCCCTATCACATATCAAATAAATTACAAGGTCTTTAATAGGTTCCTGTATGATCTGACATACTCTAGCTTTGCCTGCCTTTATCATTCTAGCTTCTTTTTGTTTATCCCCTCACTCACTCTTGTACTCCAGGCACATTTGACTTTTTGCTTTTAAAACACCCAATATCTTCCTTCCTTAGAGTCTTTGCTCTTGATGTTCTCTCTGCCTGGAAGATTCTAGATATTCCTGTGGCTCACTTCCCCAGTGCAGGTGTTTTTCTACTCTATGTCTCTTCCTCTGAGAGCCCTCCCCTGGATAACCTGTTCAAAGCAGACACACACACACTGTATATCATATTATTCTCTATCCCTAACTTTGCTTTATTTTTCTTTATAGTGCTTGTCACCATCTTGCATTATATGTTTGTTGTCTCTCTCCCTAAACAGAGTGGCAGAACATTGCTCTCTTCTCCTCTTAGACACTGTGCCTAGTAAACAGATCCATATTCAGCTGATCAATATACCAGTCCTCCCTACAGAATCTGAGAGAAAAGATCATGCTGACTCTCGTTTGCAGCATTTGGACACTAGGAGCCACCATTTCTCCCAGACTGTCCAACTATTTCTAGATGGTTTCCATCATCAGAGGTCTTTCCAGTTAGTTTAAAACTGCTGCTGCTGCTGCTGCTCCCCCACAATTTCCACCAAAGACTTTGAGTTCTGCCCTCTAGGCTTGCATAGAACATGCCGTTTCAGAAGATAACAACTCTCTCTTCAACCCATTACTGCTTTTCAGGTTGAACAGATATCTTCTTCCTTTGTTACTTAGGCATTGATCCTCTGGGATATAGAAAGAGCATATGCTCTGGAGACAGATAAACTGGATCTAAATCCATAGCTCAATCTAAGCACTGTGTGAAAAAGTGAAGAGTGAAAGTGTTAGTTGCTCAGTCATGGCTGACTTTTGCAACCCCATAGGCTGTAGCCCACCAGGTTCCTCTGTCCATGGGATACTCCAGACAAGAATACTGGAGTGGGTAGCCATTCCCTTCTCTAGGGTATCTTCTCCATCCAGGGATAGAACCCGGGTCTCCCATATTGCAGGCAGATTCCTTATCATCTGAGCCACCACAGAAGCTCCCTGAACAAACTCCATCTACTTATTAGAGATTCTGTGAGGACTCTACCAGGTCATGGATATAAAGTTCTGTTTATAGTCATAGACAGCGGATGGCCTCATGCTCACTGCTTTCCTGGAGAATATGCCACCTGGATATAAAGGGAAAACAGACTTCCTGAGCCCCATCAGGCTGTTCCTAATACCTGCCAACTGGACAGAGACTATACTAGAAGAACACTGGATCCATCAAAAGTTGTAAAATAACTATCAGGCACACCAAGGACTCAAAAAAGAAAATCCTGTGGACTCACAAGCAGACTTTCTGACAGAGCCTCCTTCCGTACCTTCCTGTTGGTCTCTACTCAGGACCAGAGCCCAAGAAAGGGCCAGAAGCAGCTAATGTCAAGGATCTAGAGTAGGAAATAAGGAGAAAAATGTGGAATTACGAAGACCTGGACCGTGAGTGGGTTATGAGAGCTCTCAGTTTTTTCTTTCTTGCCCAAAGTGTACCCTAGGCAATTCTCTTCCACTTAATGGATCTGCATTTTCTTAGCTGAGAAATGCCAATTTTAAGATCTATCAGCGTGCATGCATGCGCAGTTGCTTCAGTCATGTCTGACTCTTTGCAACTCAACATATGGATTGTAACCTGCCAGGCTCCCCTGTCCATGGGATTCTTCAGGCAAGAATGTTGGAGTGGGTTGCCATTCCCTTTTCCAGGAGATCTTTCTGATCCAGGGGTTGAACCTGGGTCTCCTGTATTGCAGGTGAATTCTTTACCACTGAGCTACCAGGGAAGCCCTAAGATCTTTCAGGCTACAAGTGAATACCGTATTGAATTTATCCATTCATTGTTTTCAACAAATGATCACTGCACAGTCTGGACATACAGAAATCACAGCCAGTCCCTACTTTCAGGAGTCTCACTGTCTGTTAAAACTTAGCAGTGCCATCCAATAAAGATGAATTAGAAAAATACTTAGTGCCAACTGATTCCACTTCCTCAGGGGAAAAAAAAAAGAAGGAAGCAGAGAGGTTGTGAGAATGTAAGGGAGGAGGCTCAACTACTCAAGTAAAGGAGTGGGAAAGTCTTCTTGGAAAGCAGGTCCATAGTCTCCACAATGCCATAGTCTTTTGTAGGACTTATATGTCCTCTGCTAATGCCTTCCACCTTCCCAGATGGTGTCTAGAGAAGGACCCTGAACACTGAATGGTCAACTGGCATTGCTGACTTATAGGCTTATGTCCAGGTAGTGGAACATGCTGTCCTTGTCTGATTTATTGTCCATGACTTAGCTGTACTCAAGTCAATAAAACACGGAGTGAAAATTGACTTTCCTTAGCACATTCAGTATGCTGCTGGATCATTCCTCATCCCTCTCAGGATATGTTAAACTCTTGTTCCTGGCTGTAGCTGTCCTTGTGGTCCTGGATCAGGCTTCCCCAGGTAACCAGACCATGAAGAGGAGGGAGTAAGAATGGGTCCAACTCATAGAACCATTGGAAAATTAAACCTGTGTGGGAGTGAGGACAGGGATGGCTCAGATACAGTTAAAAGCCATATAATGAATATGCCCTATGATAAGGACAATCTGTCACCTCAACTATGATGGTTCTTCTCATTAGAGAACCTGGCAAATATCAATAGAGGCCGATGTTTCTTGAATGAAGTCCCTTCCATATGCAAAAGCAGCCCCCAAATCCCTAATGTCTTTAATATCTTTATCCCAAATGTCAACAGGTTCTTATATCAGGTATCTATCACTTTTCTACTACCTCTTGCAGTAGCCGGTCCTTTTCCTTTGTCTCTCAATTGTTGTTTGGCTTTGAATGCTCCTTTGAATTAATCAGAGGAGGCATCTTACTCTTGTCTTACTGTGTATAGTAGAAATTTTGTAGGTCGATGTTGGATGTCTACAGTTTTGTAAAATAAACTCAAGGTGTGGAGCTTAGACTAGGACAGAAGATCCTGTCCTAGTCATAGGATTGAATACGGCCAAAGCACTCTAATAGTAGTACAACAGACTTTATGGTCAAGTGGTGAATGATTTTCTAACAAAAAATATTTTCTACTTGGGCTTCCAAGGAATTCTAAAGTTTACAATTTTAATTTCATGATTTCTTGTTTGGTCATTGCTATTGGAAGCTGCATCCTCTCTTGAATCAGCTTTTCAACCTGAAAGTATTTGTCAACTACTCAGTTACTGTAGAAGCAAAAGAAGATAATCATGGGCTAACCCTAAGTTGATATTTCCCCCGGCAATCTTGATTCCAGCTTGTGTTTCATGCAGCCCAGCATTTCACATGATGTATTCTACATATAAGTTAAATAAGTAGGGTGACAATACACAGCCTTGACCTACTCCTTTCCTGATTTGGAGCCCGTCTGTTGTTCCATGTCCAGTTCTAATGTTGCTTCTTGACCTGCATACAGATTTCTCAAGAAGCATGTCAGATGGTCTGGTATCCCCATCTCTTTAAGAATTTTCCACAGTTTGTTGTGATCCACACTATCAAAGGCTTTGGCACAGTTGATAAAGTAGAAGTAGATGTTTTCTGGAACTCTCTTGCTTTTTCGATGATCCAATGGATGTTGGCAATTTGATCTCTGATTCCTCTGCCTTTTCTAAATCCAGCTTGAACACCTGGAAGTTCATGGTTCACATATTGTTGAAGCTCGGCTTGGAGAATTTTGAGCAATTACTTTGCTAGCATGAGATGAGTGCAATAGTGCAGTAGTTTAAACATTTTTTGGCATTGCCTTTCTTTGGAATTGGAATGAAAACTGACCTTTTCCAGTCCTTTGGCCACTACTGAATTTTCCAAATTTGCTGACGTATTGAGTGCAGCTTTTGAACTGTGGTGTTGGAGAAGACTGTTGAGAGTCCCTTGGATGGCAAGGAGATCCAACCAGTAAATCCTTAAGGAAATCAGTCCTGAATGTTCATTGGAAGGGCTGATGCTGAAGTTGTAACCCCAATACTTTGGCCACCTGATGCAAAGAACTGACTCATTTGAAAAGACCCTGATGCTGGGAAAGATTAAAGGTGGGAGGAGAAGGGGATGAGAGAAGATGAGATGGTTGGATGGCATCACCAACTAGATCGACATGGGTTTGAGTAAGCTCTGGGAGTTGGTGATGGATAGGGAAGCCTGGCGTGCTGCAGTCCATGGGGTGGCAAAGAGTTGGGCACAACTGAGCAACTGAACAGAATTGAACTGAACTGAACCCAGGGTTAGCTTCTGTCTGCTTAAACTCTGGTGAGGGCAATTGGAATAGACGAGTGAGTACAGTCATCCTGATCCTAACTTTTTTCAAGTCCAAATGTTCTAGTGAGAAAGAAATAATTCAGAGTTATCTCACAATAGAGGAGTTTGGGAGAAAAAACAAGTAGAGGTAATCATAATTTGAAACAAGATACCATGATCTCTCAACTGAACTTAATGTGCTGAGGAAGCTGAGTCTATACTCTGTGTTCTATTGACCTATGTAAAGTTTAGAAGATCTGCTTTCTGATCATCCATATAAACTGATCATTCAGTGTTCAATGTACTTCTCTAGACATCGTCTAAGACATGAACCTAAAAGTGTCTGGCACATGATAGGTGCTCAACAAAATTGCTGTTGAGTGAATAATGAATGGAGAGAAGAAAAAAAAAACAGTTAATTGAAGGCACAAATATCTAGATTTGGGAAAAATGAGGAACTGGTGGTGATGATATTGAAAAATGACAGAGATAGAAATATTCTAAGCATAAAAATAAAGTCCAGTTAAAGCTTGATAGTCCCAAGAATTCCATTGCATTTCAATAGTTCACTGTAACCATTATTGCTACAATTACCAATGTGTTTAGTATAATAGTCTTTACTTTTTCATGTATGTGCTTATTCATCTCTTTGTTTATTTTGATAGCTGGATGGACCAAAAAGTGTAATTATGGAACTGGCATGTGCAGGAAACATTGCAAAGAAAGTGAGAAGAAGAAAGAAAAATGTGGGTTAAGAAAGCTTTGCTGCATCCCTATAAGGCATAAATCATCAAAACTTGCCAAAAAAGAAGAGACAACACATTGGGTTATGGCAAGTACCACTAAGTATGAATTTATGACTTGTGACAAGAGGATTTTGGCAGCATTTTAATGAGTCAGTAAGATGGGTATCCAGGCCACCTGCATGGTTCTTAGATCCTTAGTATCTAAGGAGACTGGGCCCTTACATGATCCGTTAGAAAATATATGCTCATTCTAGCTATCACTTGTTTCCGTCTCTCTAGTCCTCTATAACCTAACATTCCCTGGGTTGTCACAGGATATTATTGGAAATCAGTTCTCAGGGTAAGCCAGTTTTATAGAATCTGAATCTTGAATTCCTAAGCCTCTGACCAGGTGCTATAGGTCTCTGAATGTGGAAGTGTTCCAGGTTAAGGCAATTTTCACCTTAATCACACATCCTTATCTAATGTCTCATCCTGGATTGTTGAGATAGGCCAGTGTCATCCAGAAATCTTTTGCCTCTTTGTGAAAGTGTTAGTTGTTCAGTCGTGCCCGACTCTTTGCGACCCCACAGACTGTAGTTGGCCAGTCTCCTCTGTCTATGGGATTCTCCAGGAAAGAATATTGGAGTGGGTAGACATTCCCTTCTCCAGGGGATCTTCCCGACCCAGGGATCAAATCCAGGTATCCTGCACTGCAGGCAGATTCTTTACTCTCTGAGCCACCAGGGAAGCCCTTTGCCTCCTTAGCTCAAAGTTTAGCCTAAGGCTCTGTCTCATTGACTCTCTTGGAATTTGTCCCTTACTCCAACCCCCGAATTACACTTGGCTGTCAAAAGACTGGAATGCCCTCTGAGAAAGAGACAACTGCTCAGGCCCCAACCAAGTGGAAGGGGGAAATAGTAAAACAAACAAACAAACAAAAAAACAAAAAAAAAAAACAAAACAAGAAAAAGTAAAAGAAAACTAATTAAACAACACCAGCCAAAATTCCTCAAAGTTTACTGAGAACTTACAGTGTGCAAGAACTTGTCCTAAACACTTTACTGTATAACCTCAATTTGCCCTAACAATAGCTCCAAGAAGTAAGAATTAGTATTGTGTCCTTTGTCCAGAAGAGGAAACTAAGTCACAGAGAGTTTAAGTGACTTGCTCCAAGTGGCACAAAAAAGTAGTTTAGTAGCAAGACTTTGAACCCATGATACCTGAGCTCAGACATTATGCTTCCTCGAGATGGAAAAATCTTTGCTGCAGTAAGAAAAACTTCCCTTTACTCTTTCCACCCAGAATCTACTTCATTAATATGGAAGGTGTCATGAAAGGAAGAGCTTTGTGAGCCTCCTTGTGGTTAAAGGGGCTTCCCTGCTGGCTCAGTTGGTAAAGAATTCGTCTGCAATACAGGACACCCCGATTTGATTACTGAGTCAGGAAAATCTGCTGGAGAAGGGATAGGATATTCATGTCAGTATTCTTGGGCTTCCCTTGTGGCTCAGCTGGAAAAGAATCTGCCTGCAATGCAGGAGACCTGGGTTCAATCCCTGGGTTGGGAAGATCCTCTTGAGAAGGGCAAAGCTAGCCAATCCAGTATTCTGTCCTGGAGAATTCCATGGACTATATAGTCCATGGAGTCCCAAAGAGTTGGACATGACTGAGCAACTTTCACTTCACTCACTTTGTGGTTAAAATGTGCAACAAATCCAACCCTAAATGGTATGTGAGCCCACATGCTTAGTTGCTCAGTTGTGTCCGACTCTTTGCAACCCCATGGACTGTAGACCACTAGGCTCCTCTGTCCATGTGATTCTCCAGGCAAAAATACTGGAATGAGTTGCCATTTCCTCCTTCAGGGGATCTTTCCAACCCAGAGATTGAACCACAGTCTCCTTAGTCTCCTGCATTGGCAGGCGGGTTCTTTACCACTGAGCCACCTGGGAAGCCCCAAAATGGGATATCCAGATATAAATAGGAATAATTTCCAGTTGCAGTAAATGAGGAAATTGTCCTTATGTAGTAGGCAGTCTTAGTTTAGAGGTCAACGCCAGTCAGTTCTAGAGCTGAAAATTATCCCTAGCCTCTGTTGACATTAATTATCTGGAGAATGCAGTCTGAAGACAAGGTACATCAATCACCAAATAATGGCAGTTTCTAATCCTTCAACTTGTTTCTCAGAGTACTTTCTCTTCAATTCCCTCATTTTCTCCCGCTCTAATAGTATAACATTGATGTCTCAAATCTTAAAGGATGTGCTTGTGATATTTGGGGAGTGGCTTAGAGACTAGATCTCAGACTACTCAGGCACAATGATTCCAATAAACACTTCAATTCCAACCCAGGTTACACCAGTGGTTGCAGATAATACAAGATACCTGTTCTAGAACTAAGAGTTTTTATTCATTTTTTGACAAGAGAAATTATGCCCACAAGTAGACCCAGGAGTCTTAGAGAGCTACATTAAACATGATTCCATATCCACAGTCCTAAAGAAATGAAAAGGTTGTGGGGAAATTCAAGGGTGTTAAGTCACCTTACTACTCACTTTGTTCATCCCCAAAATGGATTTATTTGATTATATCTTCCCAACCCAGGAATTGAACCCAGGTCTCCTGGTGCCTCAGATGGTAAAAAATCTGCCTGCGATGCAAGATACCTGGGTTTGACCCCTGGGTTGGAAAGATCCCCTGGGGAAGGGAATGGCAACCCATGCCAGTGGTCTTGCCTGGAGAGTCCCATGGAAAACGGAGCCTGGCAGGTGACAATTCATAGGGTTGCAAAGAGTGGGACACAACTGAGTGACTAATACTTTCACTGTCTTTCAAACTTTATATGCCTTCCATCTCTTAAAGCCTTCTTCACTCTTTAAATTATGGTGAAAATCCATTCTTTACCCCTGACTTCAAAAGAGGCATCTTAGAGAGCAAAGACATAAAGCATGAAAAGAGACTGAGAAACAGAAAAGGGCTCTCAACGTAAGTTCTCAAACCATAATCCTAATATACATCCTAGATATCTCCTTCTTTCTCACTGCTCCCCACCCCTACTCATCATGTCAGCCACAAAGACCTGCCAAGTCTGCCTCCATAGTGCCTATTCTCTATCCCTGCCACTGCTATTCTAATCCAACCATCATTTTTCCTTGGCTGTTGTCATGGGTCAAATCCTGTCCCCTCATAATTCATATGTTGAAGTCCTAATCCCCAGTACCTCAGAATGGGACCACATTTAGAGATGAGATAAACAGGTAATTTAAAGAGCTAATTAGGTTAAAATGAGATCCTTAGGCCGAGTCCTGGACCTCCCCTCATAGCTCAGTTGGTAAAGAATCTGCCTGCAGTGCAGGAGACCCAGGTTTGATTCCTGGATAGGGAAGATCCCCTGGCGAAGGAAATGGCAACCCACCCCAGTATTATTGCCTGGAGAATCCCATGGACAGAGGAACCTGCAGACTACATGGCCTTGGGGTCGCAAGAGTCGGACACTACTTAGCAACTAAACCACCACAGGCCGAGTCCTAATCCAAATGATTGGCATTTTTATAAAAAGAGGAGATTAGGAAAACAGACACACCAGAGAAGGAAAACCACGAAAAGATACAAAGAGGAGATTAAGTTCAGTTCAGCCGCTCAGTCGTGTCCGACTCTTTGTGACCCCATGGACTGCAGCATGCCTGGCTTCCCTGTCCATCACCATCTCCCAGAGCTTGCTCAAGCTCATGTCTATTGAGTCAGTGACGCCATCCAACCATCTCATTCTCTGTGGTCCCTTTCTCCTCCTGCCTTCAATCTTTCCCAGAGTCAGGGTCCTGTCCAATGAGTGAGTTCTTCGCATCAGGTGGCCAAAGTGTTGGAGTTTCAGCTTCAGCATCAGTCCCTCCAATGAGAGGAGATGACACCTACAAGTCAAAGAAAGAGACTTCAGAAGAAAGTGATCCCACCGATACCTTTAACTCAGACTTTTAGCTTCCAGAATTGTGAGAAAATAAATTTTTTGTTGCTTAAACCACACAGTCTGTGGTCCTTTGTTATGGCAGCCCTATCAGATTAATGAACACTTGCTATAACATTTACATCCTATTGACCTCTTTGTCTCCCACTATGCCTTTGACTCACTCCAGTCTTTCCATACAGTTGCCAGGAAATCATTTCTTAAAAAAAAAAAATTAAAAAAAATTTAATTTGACTGTGCCAGGTCTTAGTTGCAGCATATGGGCTCTAGTTCTCTAACCAGGGATCAAACCTGAGCATGGCATCTTAGCCATTGGAACACCAGGGAAGCCCCCAGGAAATCATTTCTAAAACCCACATCTGACATTTTTGTTTTTCCTCCCAAACTGTCAAAAGCTGAACAGGGATTGCAAGAATCAATTCTAAACATCCTTTATGATAATCTCCGGCTCACTTTGGTAGTTTCCCTTTCAATTCCTTCCATGGACTTCACTAGCAACTTATGTTCTTAGAAATAGATCTGTTTCTTGCCCTTTTCATAGGTGTCCCTTTGTGTTGAGAAGGTTCTTTTTGCAAACCAGACTTTTGCCTCTCTAAGCAACACCTAAGCAGTTCTTCTACCCTATCTAAGCCATGTATATTCATTCCTTTTTTCCCTCAAGAAGAATTTTGTGATTTATTTACTTTTTTATAAGTAAAAATTATATATATTTAAGATAACATCATGATGATTTGATATATATTTACATAATCAAGTTAATTAATACATCCACCACCTCATTTTTTTTATTGAAGTATAGTTTATTTACAGTGTTGTGTTAGTTTCTGGTATATAGCAAAGTGATTTAGTTATACATTGTATGCATTCTTTTTCATAATCTTCTGCATTATAGTTTATTACAGGATATTGAATAGAGTTCCCTATGCTATACAGTAGGGCCTTGTTGGTTATTTATTTTATACATAGTAGAGTGCATCTGCTAATCCCAAACTTCTAATTTATCCCTCCTCGACACTCTCTTCTTGGTAACCATAAGTTTGTTTTTAATGTCTGTGAGTCTGTTTTATTTCGTAAATAATTTCATTTATACCATGTTGTAGATTCCACATATAAGTAATGTCATGTATCTGTCTTTCTCTATCTGATTTACTTCACTTAGTATGATAATCTCTAGGACTACCCATGTTGCTGCAAATGCCAATATTTCATTCTTTTTATGATTGAATAATATTCTATTATATATATGCCATTATATATATGTGTGTGTGTGTGTGTGTGTGTGTGTGTGTATCACATCTTCTTTATCCATTCCTCTATTGATGGTCACTTAGGTTGCTTCCAACTCTTCACTATTGTAAATAACGGTTGCTATGAACATTGAGGTGCATATATGTTTTTGAATTAGAATTTTTATCTTTTCTGGATATAGGCCAGGAGTGGAGTAGCTGGATCATACAATAAGTCTGTTTTTTATTTTTTGAGGACCCTCCATACCATTCTCCATAGTGGTTGTAGCAGTTTACATTTCCACCAACAGTGCAGAACCATTCCCTTGTCTCCATACCCTCTTCAGCATTTATTACTTTTAGATTTTTTGATGATGGCTATTCTGACTGGTATGAGATGACATTTCCCTGTAGTTTTGATTTGCTTTTCTCTGATCATTAGTGATGCTGAGCATCTTCTCGTGTGCCTATTGGCCATCTGTATGCCTTCTTTGGAGAAATGTCTATTTAGGTCTTCTGCCCACTTTTTGATTGTCTTGTTGTTTTTTGATATTAAGTTGTTTGAGCTTTTTGCAAATTTTGGATATCAGCTACTAGTAAGAATATATGATTTTCAAATATTTCTCCCATTCTGGAGATTGCCTTTTTACTTGGTTGATTGTTTCCTTTGCTATGCAGAAACTCTTTAGTTTGATGTAGTCACCCTTGTTTATTTTTGCATTAGTTGCCTGTGCATTTAAAGTCAAATCCAAAAAAATTATTGCAAGAGTATTTCATATAGCTTTCCACTGTGATTTCTTCTAAGAGGTTTACAGTTTCAGGTCTTACATTTAGTCACTGATCAATTTTGAGTTGATTCTTTATGTATGGTGTAATATGTCTTCTCTCTCTCTTTTTTTTCTCTTGGTTAAATTTAGCCAAAGCTTTGGTATTTACTTATGTTTTTTAAAAAGCCAACTCTTCATTTTGTTAATACTTTCTATTGTCTTGCTAGTCTCTTTTTATTTCTGCTATAATCTTTATTATTTCCTTCTTTCTGCTAGCTTTAGGCTTAGTTTGTTTTTTTCCCCCCAATTCCATAAGCCATAAAGAATATGATTGATTTTAGATTTTTTTTTTTCTTACTGTTAAGTAGTTGGTGCTATAAATTTTCCTCTTAGTACTGTTTTTGCTGCATTCCAAGAGTTTGGGTAAGTTTTGTTTCCATTTTTGGTTATCTTAGGTACTTTTTAATTTTCTTTTTGGTTTCTTTTGTGATTCATTGATTGTTCAGGAATGTGTAGTTAGTTTCTATTTACTTGTGGATTTTCCAGTTTTCCTCCTGTTACTTATTTCT
Organism: Muntiacus reevesi; assembly: GCF_963930625.1. Taxonomy (NCBI): domain Eukaryota; kingdom Metazoa; phylum Chordata; class Mammalia; order Artiodactyla; family Cervidae; genus Muntiacus; species Muntiacus reevesi. Next base: position 59,233,726 of record NC_089250.1, read on the forward strand.
AGTTTTATTCCATTGTTGTCAAGAAAGCTACTTGATATAATTTCTGTCTCCTTGAATTTGTTGAGCCTTGTTTTGTGGTCCAACATATGACTGATCTGTCATGGGAAATTTCCACATGAACCTTATTTTTAAATTTTTAATTGGAGGATAATTGCTTTACAATGTTGTAAGGGTTTCTGCTGTACAACAGCATGCCACATACACTTTAAAAGAATATTTATTGGGGCTTCCCTGGTGGGTCCAGTGGTTAAGAGTCTGCCTGCCAGTGTAGGGGACACAGATTTGATCCCTGGTCTGGGAAGACCCCACATGCCACAGAACAACAAAGTCACAACTACTGAGACAGCACTCAGAAACCACAAGCCACAACTACTGAGCCAAAGTGCTGTGACTACTGAAGCCCACGTGCCTAAAGCCGTGTGCTCTGCAATAAGAGAAGCCACCACGACGAGAAGCCTGCACACTGCAGTGAAGTGTAGCACCCACTTGCTACAACTAGAGAAAGCCCACATATAGCAGTGACAACTCAGTGCAGCCAAAAATTTAATTAATTAATTAATCCTTTAAAAAAAATATTTATTTTGTTGTTGTTGAAAGGAATGTTCTATTTGGTCCATCTGGTCTATCATGTTAATAAAATTCAGTTTTCTTATCGATTTTCTGTCTGGATGATCTATCTACTATTAAAAGTGAGGTATTGATAAAACCTTTCCTCCCGGCAGAGCCATCATGACAAAGAAGCACCCACTGCAGAAGTGTCCAGAAAACCACAACCAGGAGTACGCAAGTATAAAGTGCCTGTCTGAGACTGTTGTGCCTTGCAGAGTCATCAGAGCTATAGAGGCCATGGACACAGAAGCAAAGCCTGTTCCCAGAGAACTGGGTTGGGCAGATGAACCCAAGATGTAATTTAGGCACAGCCTTGGGAGGCAAGAGGAACCTAAATTGTCTGGGTTTAAGAGCTTACCCTCTGGGAGAACTGAAGGACAAAATAAATGTTGTGTTGAATTACAGAAAAATAAAATTATATTTAATGGCCAAAAAAAGTGAGGTATTTAAGATCTCTACTATTATTGTATTGCTGTATACCTTCAGTTGGGATAATATTTGTGTAATACAATGTTGGGTGATTATATATTTATAGTCGTTATATCTTTTTGACTAATTTATCCCTTATCATTATGTAGTGGAGAATTATGTCTGTTTGACTAATTTTTACTACAAGTCTGATTTTTAAAATATAAATAGAGCCACCTCTACTGTCTCTGGTTATCATTTGCATAAAATATCTCTTCTAGCCTTTAACTTTCAGCCTATGTGTGTTTTTTTCTTAATATATGTATTTATTCTTTATTTTATTTATATATAATATATATATACTTTTATTGAAGTATAGTTGACTTATACTATTTCAGATGCACAGCAAGGTGATTCAGTTATACATATACACATATATTATTTTTTGAAATTATTTTCCATTATAGATTATTACAAGATATAGAGTATAGCTCCCTGTGCTATACAGTAAATCTTTGTATGCTTGTTGTATATGTTTTTTTTAATAATCAGAAATCAAATATTCTATTCATACTAAGTCAAACAAGTAGAATCAAAACGTCATAAATTTTTTAGTTAGGCCAAATTTCATAAGTTTTCTAAAATAAATATACATATATGTATTATTTACATAAAACAGTCCAAAGAGAAGAAAGTACAAGAGAGTTATCCAGTGAGCAAAAGAAACTGAAAATGATATTGATCAAGTAAAAACAAAACTAACTAAAACACAAACCAGAAAACAAAACCAAGGCAGAGGGCCAACTGGGGAACAAAGCAAACAACCCAAACAAACTAACAAACATGGTGAAAAGAAGAAAGAAAAAGAAGAAAAACCAGAAAAACAAAGTTAAATAGAATTATATACAAAGATTTATATGTATTAAAGAGTTACTATTACAAGAATAGAACAATAAGAAAAACAAACAAAGCAAAAAATGCTTTTAAAAAAAGAGAAGAAAAAACCCTTGGAACCACACAAAATATTTATATATAAAGGAAATAAAGACTGTAATTTTTTTTTAAAGTTCTCAACAGCATAGAGTTAATAGTAATGATAAAATCAACAACCACAGCAACAGAGGGGGGGAAAAAGAAAAGAAGAAAAAAATCCGCAGCCAACTACAGAATAAATAAAAATATAAGAAGAATAATAAATTTTTTTTGACATCTCAGCTGTCAGCATCCTTTCCCTCACTGGGAGTCACAGTTCACCTCCGCCTCCCTAGGATGCCCTCCAATACTTGACTGGTCTCTGGACCTGCTGTGGGGACAGCTCAAGTCTAATCTGGCCCTACTACTGCATGTTCTTGCCTCCAACGTCCACAGCTGTGAGAGCTAGTATGTTTTCTTTTGTGGGAACTCTCATTGTCTTTTTATATATTCCATAGACACAAAGTAATAGTTGATTGTGTGGATTGAACCTGCAACTTGTATAGCTGGTGGAAACGTCTTTGATCCTCTTCTTTAGCCATACTGCCCCTGGGATTCAATTGTGGTTTTATCTCCACCTCTGCATGTGGTCTTCCACAGGAGTTTGCTCCTGAGGCTATGCTGGAGGACTTGGGTCTGCCCCAGTGAGGACTGGGTATGGAGGTGGTACAGCTGCTTGGATCACAGGGACCCTAGCGGTGCCAGGTATGCAGGTGAGCTGGTGTCCAGGGGAGCAGGAGATAACGGTGCTCTTAGGGCTTTTTCTAGGCTCTGGCAGCTCTGCCCCAGTGGGGATTGAGTGTAGAGGTGGCGTGGCTGCTTGGATCACAGGGACCCTGGCAATGTCAAGCATTCTGGGGAGCCGGTGACAATTCTCACAGGACATATGGTGCTATTAGAGCTTTTTTCCAGCCCCTGGCAGCTGTCCCAGTGAAGATTGAGTGTGCAGGTGATGCAGCTGTTTGGATCATGGGGACCTTAGTGGCACCAAGTGTGCAGGGACACCGGCGGCCTCTGTCACAGGACCTATGGCACCATTAGAGTCTTTTTTCTAACCTCTGGCAGGGGGCGTTCAAATGGCCTCTTTGACCGGACCTTCTCTGTTGCTTTGTGCATCAGGCACTTAAAGGGGAACCCCTGGCTGGGGTCCTTTTCTATTGCTCAGTATGTCAGGCATTTAAAGGGCCACCTTCTCTGGGGCCTTTCTCTATTGGTCACCTGTTGGTGCTGGCTGTGGGGAGAGAGAGAGAATATAATGATAGTTCCATCTCCGACACGTGACTCAGCATTATTGCCTTGCCTGGCTTTCCTCCAAAGGCGTTTCCCACTCCATCTCCTCCCTCATGCCCCCTTGGGCCATCTCCCCACAGTCAATAGCAGACTTCTCTCTGGGATTGTTCTCCAATACCTATATTCCAGCTCCCAGCTGCTGTGCATTCCAAGGGACTTCTGTCCCTGTCCAGGGCATGTAGGGCTGTGGCAAGGATTTTCTGTGTGGTTCTTGTTCCATTCAGATTGTCACAGATCAGCTGCCGCACTTTCCAATGGTTTCAAGTGCTTCTCCACTGTCCCAAAAGCTTTCCTGGTGGCTCAGATGTTAAAGAATCTGCCTGCAGTGTGGGAGACCTGAGTTCGATCCCTGGGTTGGGAAGATCCCCTGGAGGAGGGCATGGCAACCCACTCCAGTATTCTTGCCTGGAGAACCCCCATGGACAGAGGAGCCTGGCAGGCTACAGTCCATACGGTCGCAAAGAGTGGGACATGACTGAGTGACTAAGCACAGCACTGTCCCAAACAACTGCCCCAGTGTGGAGATTTGACCCCTGCTTCAGTTCTCCCACTCCCTGGGTGCAGATCCAGTGATACTCACTCTGCTGTTTTTCCCCTCCTCCCTTCATCCTACTGAGTTTTGTGTGGATCTACATATTCCTTTCTAAAGATCAGGAGGAGCTCTTGCTCGCTCTCAGCTGGCGTTCTGCCAAGCTTTTTTGTTTCTGAGGTGTATTCCTAATGCATCTGTGTAAAGAGATGTAACTCACATCTACCTTCTCCTCCACCATCTTCTCTCTTCAAGAGTAGAGATTTTAAAGTCTACAAGCAATAAATGCTGGAGAGGGTGTGGAGAAAAGGGAAGCCTCTTACACTGTTGGTGGAAAACAGTGTGGAGATTTCTTAAAAAACTGGAAATAGAACTACCATATGACCCAGCAATACCACTTCTGGGCATACACACTGAGGAATCCAGATCTGAAAGAGACACGTGCACCCCAATGTTCATCGCAGCACTGTTTATAATAGCCAGGACATGGAAGCAACCTAGATGCCCATGAGCAGATGAATGGATAAGGAAGCTGTGGTACATATATACCATGGAATATTACTCAGCCATTAAAAAGAATTCATTTGAATCAGTTCTAATGAGATGGATGAAACTGGAGCCCATTATACAGAGTGAGGTGAGCCAGAAAGATAAAGAACATTACAGTATACTAACACATATATACGGAATTTAGAAAGATGGTAACGATGGCCTTATATGGAGGGCAGAAGAAGAGACGCAGAAGTACAGAACAGACTTTTGAACTCTGTGGGAGAAGGGGAGGGTGGGATGTTTCAAAAGAACAGCATGTATATTATCTGTGGTGAAACAGACCACCAGCCCAGGTGGGAGGCATGAGTCAAGGGCTCGGGCCTATTGGGCTGGGAAGATCCAGAGGAATGGGGTGGAGAGGGAGGTGGGATGGGAGACCGGGATGGGGAATTCGTGTAACTCAATGGCTGATTCATATCAATGTATGACAAAACCCACTGGGGAAAAAAAAAAAAAAAAAAGAGTGGAGATTTTAGCAAAGAGGAGCTGAAACCCTGAAGATACATTCAGTTTCAGGAACTGAAACAAATGGATTTCCCAGTAAAGCTTCAAAATTTGTTGGGATCTTTGATTCCTTTTTTTGCTCTTATTTTCTTCTTCTTTGAACTGGAATGTTTATAACTGTGATCTTGTGCCTGCCCCATCACTGTATCTGGGGAGTAGGTAATTCTTTCTTAACTTTTATGGGTTTATAGGTGAAGAAGAATTGCACCCTAGGATGTCTTATACCCAGAGCCTCCTCAATGATACATTATTTAGATCGTGTATGTAATGAGACTTGTGAACTTTTGTTGACTCTTTATTGGGCTGAGATTTTGGAAGAGGTTGATATGGAATTCAATTATTTTCCATGTGAGATGAAATCTTTGGGGATTAGAATGTGGACTTTAGTAGGCAGGATGTCTGTGGCTTAATCCACATAAACTGTGGATATGTTACATGGCATAGAAAAATAGAAATAAAGTTAAGATGGAACTAGGACTGATAATAGTCAATCTTAAAATAAGAAAACAATCCTAGTTTATCTGGTGTGGGGGACTGATATAGTCGTGTGTTCTTTAACATAGAAGTGGAAGGCAGAATAAGAATTTAGAATAGTATATGATAAGATTCACTGTTAATGCCTTTAAGATTCAATAAAGACAAGGAAAGTAGAAAGCTTCTAAAAGATGGAAAGGGCAAGGAAACAGGATTTCTTAGGGGTTCCAGTAAGAAATTCAGCCCTGATAAAACTTTGATTTCACCCCGGTAGGATTCATTGTGAACTTCTAAAAAATGTAACTGTAAAAAAATAATTTATATTGCCTTAAGTTACTAAGTTTATTGTAAGCATCCATAGAAAAATAAGACAGTAAGCAAAATATTGGACTTAGCAAAGAAGGATTTCCATGCAGTTATTATAAATAGGTTCAAATAACTAAAACAAACCATGTTTTATATAACTTAAAAAACTGTGATGATAGTTTATCAAATTTGTTTGAATTCTTCTATTGAGTGCTTTCAGGTTCTTGGGTACAGCAATAACTTGAGACTCGGTACACAAGAACTTTTCAAACCTATTCTTGCATTGTTTTTGTTAACATCCCATTGGCCTCAATAAGTCCCTTGGCCAAGACCACAGTCCAGTAGGTGCCTCCAAATAAGAGGATATGCAACATCCCATTGCAAAAGCATGACTGCTAGGAGGGAAAGAATTTGTAGGCCTTCCACTTTGGGGCCTTAATTTCTGAGAGGTAAATATTTGATATATTAACACAATGAAGTTTCAAAGTTTATTTCTTTGGTTTAACTGAGAAGATGTAGGATAAAGCCTTCCTCCCTTAGACAGATGTGTAACTAACTTGTATACTGAGAAGTTTCAGAAGAAAAACTATACCCTTAAAGAATAGAACCATAAGAATAGGAAGTCAGCATGATATGAATAGTCATGCAGAGAATTCTGGCCATAACCTTAAGTCTCTTGGCTATTTTTCATTTTTATTTTTTGGCTGCATCACATGGCATGTGGGATCCTGGTTCTCCAACCAGGGATTGAACCCGCATTCCCCTGCATTGGGAGCATAGAGTCTTAACCGTTGGACCACCTGGGATGTCCTTCTTGAATCTTTTAAAAATCATTTTAATTGAAGTGCAATATTTCTATAAAAGAGTGCAAAAAAAAGAGTACAAAAGTCCTAAGTATAGCATATAGTCTAATGAGTTATCACAAAAGTAACAAGTCCATGTAACAAAAACACAGGTCAAGAAATAAAACTGCTAACATATAAATACTTCATTTTCCTTTGCAGAGTTAGCACTATCCTGATTTCTGATACCATAAAACTGTTTTTCTATTTTTAAACTCTATATAAAAGGAGGTTATAGTTTCCTTTACTCATCACTGTATTATCAAGATTGATCCACGTTATTGTGTGCAGAATCAGTCTATTAGTTGTCACTGTAATGTAGTGTATTTGTTCTCTTCTTAATGTACTTTACAGCTAAGATGATGCTTCTGTGAACATTCTTATACCTACCTTTGGGTCACATTTGTACTTCTTTCTGTTATGTATCTGTATATGGTGAAGCATATGAAACGCATATGTTGAATTTTTCATTTATATACCTACCAGCTTCCCTGGTGACTCAGACGATAAAGAATCCGCCTGTAAAGCGGGAGACCCAGGTTTGATCCTTGGGTTGGGTAGATCCTCTAAAGGAGGGCATGGCAACCTGCTCTGGTATTCTTGCCTGGAGAATCCCCATGGACAGAGAAGCCTGGCAGGCTACAGTCCATGGGGTTGCAAAAAGTCAAACGCGACTGAGCAACTTACCTACCAGCAGCATATAAATGTTCCAGTTCCTCCACATCCTTAGCAACATATGAAACTATCATGTTCAACCATTTGGTGTATGCTAAGCAATAAGTCACTGACGGTTTAATTGATTTGATGGTTAATGAGTATTGACACCCTTTTTAGTGACCATGTAGATACCCGATTTCGTGATGTGCTTGCTCATGCCTTTTTCACACTCTGTGGTAAGCAAGCAAGATATAATCTCCCATCCTCTGGACTCTACATCTACTGAACTATCACATCATTTTCTTTGCTTTTTGGACTGGAGCATTTCACCAAATTCTATGGTTCCAACCCAACTTTCCTCCTCGAATCATGAATCTTCATAGGATAAAAGACAGACAGAGAAGGCTGGGATGAAATTTTATAATGAAAAAAAATTGACATTTTGACAGGAAGGTTTTCAAAAGGGGCAAAGTTGATAATCTTCAGTAAACATGTTCACTTAAGGTGGTACCTAAATGTCTTGTGTGAATAATTTCCTTTTCTAGATAAGTAATTAGGGTTGAAGATGTACTTATACAGCACATTTTGCCACTTAAACAGTAGCGCAGTTCAACTTCTTGGTCTTGGCATTTCTTTCTGCAGAATCCTTGGTTATTCTCACATTTCTTTTCTTTCTCCATCATCTGTCTTCTCGGTAAATTCTTCATGCTTCCTGAGAAAGATACGATGTTGTTAATCGCTATACAACCATGATAACAAGACATAAAATGTTGAGGACATAGGAGCTATAATAAACATCATATGGATTCAAATCCAGACTCTGTTATTTGCTACATCTTGGTTTTTGAAGAAGTAACTTTATCTGTCTATTGTTCTCAGCTCTACCATGTCAATAATAGTAAGCTACTTCTTGAAGTTGTTGTGATTATTGAATGAGTTAATATTTTAAAATGCTTAGAACACTGTCTGGCACTTACTAAAAGGGAAACAAACTTTAGGCTTTGTTGTTGTTCCTATTGTTATTTTTTCTTGCAATTTTATTACTTTATTTTTTTAATTGGAGGATAATTACTTTACAATATTGTTTCAGTTTCTGCTAAACATCAACATGAATCAACCTTAGGTATACATGAGTACCCTCCCTCCTGAACCTCCCTCCCACCTCCCACCCCATTCCATCTCTCTAGGTTGTCACAGAACATCAGGTTTGAGTTCCGAGCATCATACAGCAAATTCCCAATGGCTATCTATTTCACATCTGGTAATGTATATGCTTCAATGATACTCTCTAAATTCATCCCACCTTCTCCTCCCACTGGGCCCCCAAGTCTGTTTTCATGTCTGCATCTCCTTTGCTGGTCTGCAAATATGTTACCTTTACCATTTCTCTAGATTCTGTGTATATGCATTAATATACAATATTCATTTTTCTCTTCCTCATTTTTCTCTTTTTTCACTTACTTCACTCTGTATAATAGGCTCTAGTTTCATCCACCTCACTAGAGCTGACTCAAGGCATCCCTTTTTATGTCTGAGTAATTTCTATTGTATATATGTACCATAGCTTCCTTATCCATTCATCTGTCAGTGGACATCTAGGTTGCTTTCATGTCCTGGCTATTGTAAATAGTGGTACAAAGTACAATGGAGTCCATGTGTCTTTTTTGATTATGTTTACCTCAGGTTGTATGCCCAGTAGTGGGTTGTTCAGTCTTATGATATTTTTATTCCTAATTTTTAAAGGAATCTCCTTTAGTTCTCCATAGTGGCTATATCAATTTACATTCCCACCAACAGAGCAAGAGAGTTCCCTTTTATCCACACCCTCTCCAGCATTTATTGTTTGAAGGTTTTTTATAATGGCCATTCTGACAGGTGTGAGGTGATATTTCATTGTAGTTTTGATTTTCATTTCTATAATAAGTAGAGATATTGAGCATCTTTTCATGTGTCTGTTAGCTAACCATCTGTATGTCTTTTTTGGATAAATGTCTGTTTAGGTCTTCTGTCTGCTTTTTCTTTCTTTCTTCTTTTTTTTAAAATTTATTTATTTTAATTGGAGGTTAATTACTTTACAATATTGTAGTGGTTTTGCCATACATTGACATGAAACAGCCATGGGTGTACATGTGTTCCCCATCCTGAACCCTCCTCCCTCCTCCCTCCCCATCCCATCCCTCAGGGTCATCCCAGTGCACCAGGCCTGAGCACCTTGTCTCACGCATTGAATCTGGACTGGCGATCTGTTTCACATATGATAATATACATGTTTCAGTGCTATTCTCTCAAATCGTCCCATCCTCGCCTTCTCCCACAGAGTCCAAAAGACTGTTCTATACACCTATGTCTCTTTTGCTGTCTCGCATATAGGGTCATCATTACCATCGTTCTAAATTCCATATATATGCGTTAGTATACTGTATTGATGTTTTTCGTTCTGACTTACTTTACTCTGTATAATAGGCTCCAGTTTCATCCACCTCATTAGAACGGATTCAAATGTATTCTTTTTAATGGCTGAGTAATATTCCATTGTGTATATGTACCACAGTTTTCTTATCCATTCATCTGCCAGTGGACATCTAGGTTGCTTCCGTGCCCTGGCTATTATAAACAGTGCTGCGATGAACATTGGGGTACATGTGTCTCTTTCAATTCTGGTTTCTTGGTGTGTATGCCCAGGAGTGGGATTGCTGGTTCATATGGCAGTTCTATTTCCAGTTTTTTAAGGAATCTCCACACTGTTCTCCATAGTGGCTGTACTAGTTTGCATTCCCACCAACAGTGTTAGAAGGATCCCTTTTCTCCACACCCTCTCCAGCATTTATTGTTTGTAGACTTTTGGATAGCAGCCATTCTGACCGGTGTGAGATGGTACCTCATTGAGGTCTTGATTTGCATTTCTCTGATAATGAGTGATGTTGAGCATCTTTTCATGAGTTTGTTAGCCATCTGTATGTCTTCTTAGGAGAAATGTCTGTTTAGTTCTTTGGCCCATTTTTTGATTGGGTCGTTTATTTTTCTGGAATTGAGCTGCAGCAGTTGCTTGTATATTTTTGAGATTAATTCTTTGTCAGTTGCTTTGTTTGCTATTATTTTCTCCCATTCTGAAGGTTTTCTTTTCACCTTGCTTATAGTTTCCTTTGTTGTGCAGAAGCTTTTAAGTTTAATTAGGTCCCACTTGTTTATTTTTGCTTTTATTTCCATTACTCTGGGAGGTGGGTCATAGAGGATCCTGCTGTGATTTATGTCAGAGAGTGTTTATGTTTTCCTCTAGGGGTTTTATAGTTTCTGGTCTTACATTTATATCTTTAATCCATTTTGAATTTATTTTTGTGTATGGTGTTAAAAAGTGTTCTAGTTTCATTCTTTTACAAGTGGTTGACCAGTTTCCCCAGCACCACTTGTTAAAGAGATTGCCTTTTCCCCACTGTATATTCTTGCCTCTTTTGTCAAAGATAAGGTGTCCATAGGTGTGTGGATTTCTCTCTGGGCTTTCTATTCTGTTCCATTGATCTATTTCTGTTTTTGTGCCAGTACCATACTGTCTTGATGACTGCAACTTTGTAGTAGAGCCTGAAGTCAGGCAGGTTGATTCTTCCAGGCCCATTCTTCTTCTCAAGATTGCTTTGGCTAGTTGAGATTTTTTGTATTTCCATACAAATTGTGAAATTATTTGTTCTAATTCTGTGAAAAATACCGTTGGTAGCTTGATAGGGATTGCATTGAATCTATAGATTGCTTTAGGTAGTATACTCATTTTCCCTATATTGATTCTTCCAATCCATGAACATGGTCTATTTCTCCATCTATTTGTGTCTCTTTGACTTCTTTCATCAGTGTTTTATAGTTTTCTATGTATAGGTCTTTTGTTTCTTTAGGTAGATTTATTCCTAAGTATTTTATTCTTTTCATTGCAATGGTGAATGGTATTGTTTGCTTAATTTCTCTTTCTGTTTTCTCATTGTTAGTGTATAGGAATGCAAGGGACTTCTGTGTGTTAATTTTATATTCTGCAACTTTACTATATTCATTGATTAACTCTATTAATTCATTGATTAATTTTCTGGTTGGAGTCTTTAGGGTTTTCTATGTAGAGGATCATGTCATCTGCAAACAGTGAGTTTTACTTCTTCTTTTCCAATCTGGATTCCTTTTATTTCTTTTTCTTCTCTGATTGCTGTGGTTAAAACTTCCAAAACTATGTTGAATAGTAGTGGTGAGAGTGGGCACCCTTGTCTTGTTCCTGACTTTAGGGGAAATACTTTCAATTTTTCACCATTGAGGATAATGCTTGCTGTGGGTTTGTCATATATAGCTTTTATTATGTTGAGGTATGTTTCTTCTATTCCTGCTTTCTGGAGGGTTTTTATCATAAATGGATGTTGAATTTTGTCAAAGGCTTTCTCTGCATCTATTGAGATAATCATGTGCTTTTTATCTTTCAATTTGTTAATGTGGTGTATTACATTGATTGATTTGTGGATATTAAAGAATCCTTGCATTCCTGGGATAAAGTCCACTTGGTCATGATGTATGATCTTTTTAATATGTTGTTGGATTCTGTTCACTAGGATTTTGTTAAGGATTTTCGCATCTCTGTTCATCAGTGATATTGGCCTGTAGTTTTCTTTTATTGTGCCATCTTTGTCTGGTTTTGGTATTAGGGTGATGGTGGCCTCATAGAATGAGTTTGGAAGCTTACCTTCCTCTGCAATTTTCTGGAAGAGTTTGAGGAGGATAGGTGTTAGCGTTTCTCTAAATTTTTGGTAGAATTCAGCTGTGAAGCCATCTGGTCCTGGGCTTTTGTTTGGTGGAAGATTTCTGATTACAGTTTTGATTTCCATGTTTGTGATGGGTCTGTTAAGATTTTCTATTTCTTCCTGGTTCAGTTTTGGAAAGTTATCCTTTTCTAAGAATTTGTTCATTTCTTCCAAATTGTCCATTTTATTGGCATATACTTGCTGATAGTAGCCTCTTATGATCCTTTGTATTTCTGTGTTGTCTGTTGTGATTTCTCCATTTTCATTTCTAATTTTGTTCATTTGATTCTTCTCCCTTTGTTTCTTGATGAGTAGCTAATGGTTTATCAATTTTATATCTTCTCAAAGAACCAGCTTTTAGCTTTGTTGATTTTTGCTATGGTCTCTTTTGTTTCTTTTGCATTTATTTCTGCCCTAGTTTTTATAATTTCTTTCTTTCTACTAGCCCTGGAGCTCTTCATTTCTTCCTTTTTTAGTTGCTTTAGGTGTAGAGTTAGATTATTTATTTGACTTTTTTCTTGTTTCTTGAGGTAAGCCTGTAGTGCTATGAACCTTCCCCTTAGCACTGCTTTTACAGTGTTTGGTTTTGGGTTTGGGGTTGTGTTTTCATTTTCATTCATTTCTATGCATATTTTGATTTCTTTTTTGATTTATTCTGTGATTTGTTGGTTATTCAGAAGCATGTTTTCTAGCCTCCATATGTTGAAATTTTTAATAGCTTTTTCCCTGTAATTGGCATCTAATCTTACTGCGTTGTGATCAGAAAAGATGCTTGGAACGATTTCAATTTTTTTTTAATTTACCAAGGCTAGATTTATGGCCCAGGATGTGATCTATCCTGGAGAAGTTTCCATGCGCCCTTAAGAAAAAGGTGAAATTCATTGTTTTGGGGTGAAATGTCCTATAGATATCAATTAGGTCTAACCAGTCCATTTTATCACTTAAAGTTTGTGTTTCCTTGCTAATTTTCTGTTTAGTTGATCTATCCATAGGTGTGAGTGGGGTATTAAAGTTTCCCACTATTATTGTGTTATTGTTAATTTCTCCTTTCATACTTGTTAGCATTTGCCTTACATATTGCGATGCTCCTATGTTGGGTGCATATATATTTATAATTGTTATATCTTCTTCCTGGAGTGATCCTTTGATCATTATGTAGTGTCCTTTTCTGTCTACTTTTTGATTGGGTTGCTTGTTTTTCTGCTATTGACCTGTATGACCTGCTTCATCTTTGTTGGCTTTTCTTTTGCTATTATTTTGTCTCTTTCTGCCTTTCACATTGTCCATAATTTCCCCAGACTTCCAAAAAGGCCAAGTCAATTCCTCAGAATGAAGTAGAGCAAAAGATAGAGATGGAAAAAGAGAGACAATTGATTTCAAAATGGGGACGTGTGCCCCAGGGAGGTAGTTGTGAAGGAGGAAAAGTACCCATACACTCAGAAACTCCCTCATGAGTGGGAATGGGGGAGAACCCTTCAAAACCTCAAAGGAGAACACTGCAACAGCGGCTTGGAAGGTAAAACAGAGAGAATTCACCACAGAGATAGCTGCCAAACAGCACTTCCCAGCCAGGAAGCAGCTTACGTGTTCACCATGGTGAGTGGGGGCTGGGTGCTGAGGCTTGGGCTTCAGGGGTCAGATCCCAGGGAGAGGACCAGGGTTGACTGTCACGAAGATACTCTGAGGGGGCTACTATGACACAGTGGAAGGAGTCCAGGGAAAAGCATGGGCGTCCCAGAGAGGCAAGAGATGATTGCTGCGGGGACCCTCCAGCTCCCTGCACTCACAAATTGCCAGAAGCTGCCTTTGTGAATGCCAGAGGTGGGATGAACAATGGCTATGAACTGCCAACACCAGAAGTAGACTCTCCTGTTCAAAGCTAGTGCCAAAGTAGCAGGAGTGCCAGAAACGTAAATAGACACAACTACAGTTTCCATTCCCAGAGTGGGAAATGCAAGCAGACAGGCCACTGCCAAACCCAGGTAGAGTGCCTGAGGCAGCAAATGAAAGGCTGCCACTGTGGTCCTGACCCACAGGTAGCAGTTCCCACCAAGCCATGAGAAGGCTCATGTTACTGCCCACACCTTTCCAGGAGCCTATGCAGCTTGGTTCTTCCTAGGGACCCACGACCCAAAGCCAGTACCTCTGGGAGAGTGTGTGACCTGCCTCAGACTGTAGCAACGTTCTGCAGGACTCTGCCTCTGTGGGCACTCCCTGGTACATCCCCATGTGGCAGTCGTATCCCTCCCTCTCCCCAGCCCAAATGAGTGAGCCCTCTTGTCTGGGCAGGGAACAGACACCAGAGGGCGGCCTACAAGCAGAGACAGGACCAGAACCAAAGCAGAGCACCAGGGGTTGTGTGACCAAAGAAGAGGAAGGGCATTCACTCCTGTAGCAGCAGGTATAGTGGATTAAATCCCCCCACCTACCATTAGCTTTTAAAAAGGGCTTCCCAGGTGGGGGTAAAGAACCTGCCTGCCATGCGGGAGACCTGGGTTCGATCCCTGGGTCAGGAAGGTACCCTGGAGAAGGGCATGGCAACCCACTCTAGTATTCTTGCCTGGAAAATCTCATGGACAGAGGAGCCTGGCAGGCTAAAGTCCATGGGACTGCAAAGGATAAGACACGACTGAGCAACTAACACTTCATTAGCTTAAGATCATGGACTTTTAGGGCAATTGTGGGCACTGGAAGGAAGAACAAGCTGGAGTAAGGCCAGATCTGAGTAGGAGCTGACTCCACAGTGTTCACAGCAGGCTCAGAGACCTTCCTAGAAATATTGGAGGGCAGTCTGAGTAGGCAGACTGGCTGGTGCTCACTGTGTGGAGACTTCAACGGAGGACTTAGGAAGATATTCTCACTACCACTCTCTATAAATATATATATATATATATTTTTTTTCTTTTTCATATTGTTCTAGTGTGGTTCTCTCTTTATTATTCCTTTAATTTTTATTTCTTTACTTCACTTTTTCTTTAAAAGACATTTTATTTTTAAATAGAATTATTTTTTTACAGTACTCTTTAGTCATATTGCATTTTTTCCATGTTTTTGGATTTTGTATTTTTGCAAGTCTAGTTTTTAGTATTCATTTCCAGTTAGGGGTTCATTTTGGCTTGATTGACCTCCTCTTTTTTCTTTTTTGAACTTTTTATTTTATACTGGAGTATAGCCAATTAACAATGTTGTGATAACTTCATGTGAAAAGTGAAGGAACTTGGCCATACATATATATGTATCCTTTCTCCTCACAACTATCCAAGCTGCCACTTAACATTGAGTGGAGTTCCATGTGTTATATAATAGGCCCTTTTTTCAGTTGTATTTATATTTGTTAATTATGGATATATATATATCACAAAATTAGGTCAATAGTAGATGGATACACATATATTCATGTATAAGTGCTTTGTAATCCCTATAATATCAACAATTACCTCGAGTCATCTCCCAACTTATTACATACAAATAATGTAACCAAAAAACAAGGAGGTTTCCTTATTGAAATCACACCACAATTATCCACTATTTAGATAATAATAGCACCTTTAAGACTTGTTCTGAGAGTAATAAACAATCTGACTGTTCAGTCACATCCTAATTTATTTCATATGTGAATAAAACTAGTTAAGGTCCTTGTTTATACATGGAATTTAAAAAATAAATACAAATGAACTTACAAAACAGAAGGAGACTCACATACAGACAATGGACTTATGATTGCCAGAAGGAAGGGCTAGTTAAGGAGATGGGGGTGGGCTGTGTTTAGAATGCAGCTCTTCTTTTTTGAGTCCTGTTTTTATAATTTTTTCTTTTTTTCTTCTTTTCTCATAGTAAGTATGTGAGTCTGGGTGTTTGAGTGTTGTTTTCACCCCACTCACACCAATGGGCAGATCATCAAGATAGGAAATTAATATGGAAACACAAGCATTAAACAATACATTGGACCAATTGGACCTAATTGACATTTATAGGGCACCAGCGCTAATAGTAAAGAACCTGCCTGCCAATGCAGGAGACAAAAGGGGCGCGGGTTCAATCCCTGGATTGGGAAGATCCCCTGGAGAAATGACAACCTACTCCAGTATTCTTGTCTGAAGAATTCCATGGACAGAGGAGCCTGGTCCATGGGGTCACACAGAGTTGGGCATCACTGAACGACTTTCACTCACTCATTCATTCACTTGGGTTTCAAGTAGATCAAGTAGTTTTCAATTTTCTTATTGAAGTAGATTGTTTAAAATAGTTCCTAGAGATGAATTATTCCAGATGGATATATTAATCATTGGGCTTCCCTGATAGCTCAGTTGGTAAAAAATCTGCCTGCAATGCAGGAGATCCAGGTTCAATTCCTGGGTTGGGAAGATCCCCTGGAGAAGGGTGATAGGCTACCAGTCCAGTATTCTTGGGCTTCCCTTGTGGCTCAGCTGGTAAAGAATCTGCCTGCAATGCAGGAGACTTGGGTTCGATCCCTGAGTTGGGAAGATCCCCTGGAGAAGGGAAAGGCTACCGACTCCAGTATTCTGGCCTAGAGAATCCCATGGGTCCATGGGGTTGCAAAGAGTCTGACTTGACTGGATGACTTTCATTTTCATATTAATCATTAAGGAAACAATTCTTTATAATTCTTGATGAATAAAGCTCTGCCTTCTTTTTATTTGTGAACCCACTTGCAAAGGCCATTACTATTCCAATGTACTAAGCATGGGAACAAGTATACCTCAAGGAAAAAGGTAAAATATATCAAGGAATAGGGAGTAGGAGGATGAAGAGAAAAAAGAAAGTGGTGGTAAAGAAGAAATGTTGGAGTCGGAGATGTAGCAAGAGGGGAAGGAAAAGTCTAAACATAATCATTCTGAGCTCAAGCCCAAGAAATAGGTAACAATCTTGCTTGTCTAACTATTCCAACAGTCTTGGAATAGTTAAAGCTTCTCCTATGTTTTTGTTGTAAACTGGGATGTGTGTGTGTGTGTGTGTGTGTGTGTGTGTGTGTGTGTGTGTGAAGGGAAGAGTTACTTGACATGTTGAGGCTTGAAGGAATCTGGAAACATCAGAGATTCCCGGTTCTATATACTTGCACTGCCTTCTACCTGGAAGTCTATTTATGGTTAATGAGACTCTCAGTCAAGGAAGATTTTGAAGAATGGTAAAGTAACATTGAATACATTTAATCCAGAGCTCAATGACTGATGTTTTAATAACAGCAAGCTGTGATCAACTCATGGGGTCTCCATCAAATCCACCCAGCCCATACCCCAGACTAATGCAAACTCTATCCATATAAACCTTACATTTGCCCTCCTTGAAACAAACACTGGTTAAAAAAAACCTAACTCCAAACCCCAGTTCTATCTTTATCCTTAAACCCAATCTCAAGACAAGCAAAACACTAATCAACACAACAAACGCAACACTTAATAAGTCTATCAACACCAATATCTAGCTTCAACTCAACAATTGACCCACATAGAAATACCATTTAATCCCAGCTTTACCCAACTTCACTGAAAGATCCATTAAATCACAAATATAATTTCCAACCCAACCTATCTCAAACCATCAGCCCAGCTTAATTGTTGTTGTTCAGTCACCCAGTCATGTCCAACTCTTCGTGACCCCATGGACTGCAGCACACCAGGCCTCCCTGCCCCTCACCATCTCCTGGAGTTTGCCCAAGTTCATGTGCACTGCATCAGATACAATCCTTCACTTCCAATTAATCATGATTTATTTTTCTACCATCACTCCAACCAAAAGGTCCTATCCTCTGTGCAACACAATCTAGTTTCCAATCTCCAAAGTAACATTTTGATTGATCTTATAATTTCTCAGCTTGGACTCAATTCCTCACACCTAACCCACATCCCAAACTCTCATCTCAATGACATTGTTATCGTAATATACTCCATGCCCAATTTTCTCCACCATTACACCACCCCAGGAACACAAAATCCTTGAGTTAAACATAGCAGTGCAAAGCCAGTAAGACTCTGGTATTACATGAACTTGGACTTAACACTCTAAGCCGTCTGACACTAGGTCACCAAAATTACAAACCATATGCAGGACCCCAGAACCTTTGAGAGTAGCTTGAGTTACCTGAAATCTTATGAACCAGGATCAGAAGGATGACAATGGTCATTAAATAAGTCTTCATAACTGATAAGTTCTTAGAGAATAAAAGGTACACACAGCAGATAGAATAGAGATTTTTGTAGCAGGGAAGTGTCCTGCTTTATTAGTTTTAAAAGTAGGCCAAAGTTGTGGGCAGTTAACTGAGAAGGATGGGACATGCCTGAAGTCACTGAGGCAGAAAGATAATGTGTATGACATGTTTTATCTGGACACTCTGTGTGAGTCTAGAAGCTTTGCCAGCACCCATGATAAGGCGGGACTTCCTTCCCAGTAAGAAAAATTAGAGCCAATTTGTGTTTTGTGTAAGACAAACTGGAATGAATGAGAAAATAAATCAGACGACAAAACAATAAAGTAAATAATTATAAGGACTAAAAAAAGCTTTAAAAAATGTATTTCTTTATATTCCTGTAAAGAGTTTATCACATTAATCAACAGCACTTACTTCATATATAGCACTATATAAACCATCAAGATAAAAGAAAAGAAAGAAGATGGGGGAAGTTGAAGGAGAGAGAAAAGAAAAGGAGGGAAATATGAAAGATTAAAAAAATGAAAGTCAGAGAGTAATGCAGTAAGATGGCAGACTAAGAGATCACAGTAGTAGTATTCATCCCGTAAAAAAAATAGAGCTCTGGGAGAGATCCAGTACAATGAAGCAGCTACAATAACCCAGTGGAGACTAAAAACAAAGGATATCGGCATAGAAAAGTGCAGGAAGTTACTTGCACCACCATATCCCCCAGTCTAGCAAAGTTTAGCAGAAAGAAAAGTCTTTCAGTAGCAACCTGTCTCCAGAGGAAAAGGAAAGAGGTAGGACCCCAGAAGCCTTTGTCATCAAGGAAGAAAGCAGCCCTCACCACCCAAAAAAATAAAACCAAAAACCACCCACACCTAAATGTTCTACTACTGAGGACTCCTGCAGTCTCTGCCAATGATAAACCTAGCCAACAGAACTGCCCAGAGCTCATACTGCTACAGGAATCCTGTCCTCAGCAAAATTCTCTAAAAGTGAAAGAGAGAAATTTCTAGGAGACAAGGGAAATTGGGGCATGTCAAAATATCCCTTCTAAGGTGAAAGATAAGTTGTTGCGTCTGGCCACTCCTATAACCACAAAAGAAGTATATGCTTTAGCGGATCTCTATAGAAGTTGGAGGCAAAGTGTTCGTTATTTTGGTGTGTTTCTGTGGCCTATTTACCAAGTGACCTAAAAAGCTGCTAGTTTTGCGTTGGGTCCCAAACAGAAGAAGGCTCCACAGCAGGTCCCGGCTCCTGGGCAAGCTGCTCTATCACTTGCACTATGTGGTCCAGGAGATTCAGTGTGTTGTAAGTGTCAGTGGCAGATGGAGAGGCTGTTTGGAGCCTTTGAAATAGATGATTTCATACAGGTCTTTAGGATTTGGGAGCAAGACCCCACCATCATCTGCTTCTGCTGACTGGAATAGTTTTAGAAGAACTTGGGGCTTTAGGATTCTCAGCTCATCCCTCCAAGTGTTTCCATGCCAAATCCGAGAATCCAATGTTTTCCCTATCAGAGTCCTGGCTTTGACGTGAGTCCCACGGAGTTCATACATTTAGTCTCCTTTGCAATTCTGCTACCTTTATAATCAGATCCTAAGCCTGAATGTCAGTGCAGTGTCTGAGACAACAGAAGGGAGTCTCCTTTAAATCTGGTTTTTAGAACATGGCTTAGTTTGACCGTTAGTTGCCTTAAGCCTATCACATTTTTTTTCAAAACTATTATTTCAGTCAGCAACTCTGCACCATAATCCTTCTATTTATCTTTCTAATCCTTCTAGTTACTGCCCCCATGCTAATCTAGTATAGCAGCCACTTGATCTTGCAATGTTTTATTGTTCATTTGTATTTCATTCCATGTAAACAGGTGGAAGTTTTAGTAATAGTGGTACCATTATGTGCCAGGGTAATACCACTCTGCTTCATTAATAATAAGATCCTCATTCCTTTCTAAAAGGTGTAAAATCCAACTCTAAATAACATCCAAAACTCTGCTTTCTAGGACTACTCCTGATATCAGCTGTCTTCCCTTGGACTCCAAAGAACACTGGTTCTCAAAGTGTGGTTGATGAACCAGTAGTATCAGCATTACCTAGGAACTTGTTATAAACACAAATTCCTGGGCTCTATCCCAGATTTACTGATCAGGGACCCTCAAGGTGGGCCCAGCAGACTGTGTTTTAACAGGCTTGAGAACCACTGCCCTGGAAAGCACTCTAACATTTCATTTGGGATAACCCAGAACAGAAATAGATTCAAGGAGGTACATTACCAAGCTGTCCACAGCTTCAAGAAAAAAACTAATCAATTGTTTGGTCATCAGGGCAGTACATTGGTAGTTGGGATGGGAGAGGGGACAAGAAGAGAGGAACATACCTGCTGGTTCTTCCTGTATCAAGGTCTTCATTGCTAAAAGTTGGCCTCATGGACAGTAACTCCTCTGCTTTTCCAAGTTGCATCAAATAGCAACTTGGAAAAAGTTGCCCCGCTAGCAGCCACTGCAGAAGTCAATCCTGACTCCCCAACATGGAACACTTCTCCAGAAACAGTGAAAGCAGTCAGAGACTCCACAAACTTGCTCACATCAGGCTCATGTGCTGAAGCTGCTGTGTTCCCATCACATCGGCATGATACAGGCATCATGCAGGAGCCAAGCCTCATTCCAGATGGCAGATGTAGGCGCTGAAGTGATGGCAGGGCTCTCCTATGAGCAAATGACTAAAGGCCTAAGAAGTAGATGGGATCAGGAAAACCACAGGAGGCTTATAAAAGTGGGTCATTTCCCTTAGTTCAGTTAAATGCCAAAAATAATGCAACAAAATTTAATACACTGCATATGACTTACAGCTTGATTTTTACTCAGTTATCCATTGGCTTAGTTCCATTGCATCTTATTTTCTGTTTGTCTATAAACAAAATTAAATCTTTCAGAGCAATCTCATTCCTAAATATCCTTATGTCATTTTGAAAATGTATAATAGTTCATTAAAATACTAAGAAGTTTCTAACCCTTGACATTTATGCATAAGATCATGTTCCCAAACTTTTGTTTAGAACTTCTGTGAGTGACTTTGACCTCTTTAACAATTTTGAGATTGACAATACAATTTCAATGCATATTAAAACAGTGCTTGTTGTATTTATCAATTTGATTCAGCATGAAACTTACAACTTATTCCAATGTGTAGTGATTAACAGGATCCTCTTAAATTGATGGCACAATGCATCTTTAACATTGATTGCCCAAAGCATCCAAATTTCACATGTTAAAATGGACAAGGAAATATATGTAGGAGATACAAAATAATAGTTATATATATATATCAGATTTGGGATTAGATATCTTACATACATAATCATATTTATTGCCCACAGCTACTCTTTATACTATCATTGATAAGTGTGAGTCCACATGGTTTTCCCTCTATTTCAAGGCATTAGAGACTGAAAACTAGCTGGAACAAATATGAAGGCTGCAAATAGTGGTGAAAATTTGGTGAAGAAATGAAAAGTGGTATGAAAAGGGGAAATTTTTCTAGCAAGAAAACTATGGGTTGCTCGCAACAACCCCATTATTTCCCAGTAAGATCCACTAGCCAGCCTCTGTGCATCCTCTCATCAAATAGGCAACTCCTACAAGAAACTGTAAATTAAAGTGATCTACCACATTCATTGGGGCTTCTCTGGTGGCTTAGTCGGTAAAGAATCTGCCTGCATTGTGGGAGACCCAGGTTCGATCCATGGATCGGGAAGATCCCCTGGAGAAGGAATTGGCAACCCGCTCCAGTATTCTTGCATAGAGAATCCCATGGATGCGGGAGCCTGGCAGGCTATAGTCCATGGGATCACAAAGAGTCGGACACAACTGAATGACTAACACTTTCACTTTCACCACATTTACTAGAACACACCTCTAAATGGAAATGGAACATCAGCCATCTGGGATGGACCAGATGATGAGGGACGGTGTCTCTATCTTTGATTGGGATGCTTAGAATCTCCTCCACTGGCCATTTAGTTTACATGGATTAGGATGATTACTACTAGCTACTGTAACAAATAATCCCCCCAAGTCTTGTTGGTTCAAGAAAACAAAAGCTAGTTTCTTTCTCACATCACACTCCATTACTGGTCATCTGAGAGCATTGGAAGACTTAGGATGGTGATACCAAGTGATAACTCGGGTATCTTCAATCTTCCCATTTTGTGGATTAAACATGTCCTCTCCCTCCCCAGAGAGGACAGGCCAGGGTCTTCTCCACTCACTGTCTCCAGCTGAAAAAAACAGGATTTCTAGATAGTCAGCCTTCACAATTACTTCTTCTTAGTCCACTTCTGTGCAATTACTTCCTCTTAGTCCTGTAACCTATGAACCAAAGACAAGTTCTCTGCTCCTTACCCTGATCCACACACTCAATTTAAAATGATAAAGCAGAGACAAGACTACTGCAGCAAAAACTCTAATTCAAGAAAAGGAAGCTTAGAAGACACATAGCAGTCACCGGTCATGGCAATGCAAATTCTGAATCCAAATATCTCAGGCATGGTAAAGGCCTCTATTGTGAATGTGAGGACATTTTTCTTATGAAGCACAAATTCTCAGAGGAGAGATCTCTTCATCATTGTTCTGTATGGCCCCTGGATCCACACTTCAGGAGTTTTTAGCTTGTCCAATATTCTTCCTGGCCAAATCTGAAGTTAGGGAGACCAACCTAGATAGCATATTAAAAAGCAGAGACATTACTTTGCCAACAAAGGTCTATCTGGTCAAGGCTATGGTGTTTCCAGTGGTCATGTATGGATGTGAGAGTTGTACTGTGAGGAAAGCTGAGCACCGAAAAATTGATGCTTTTGAACTATGGTGTTGGAGAGGACTCTTGAGGGTCCCTTGGACTGCAAGGAGATCCAACCAGTTCATCCTAAAGGAGATCAGTCCTAGATGTTCATTGGAAGGACTAATGCTGAAGCTGAAATTCCAGTACTTTGGCCACCACATGCAAAGAGTTGACTCATTGGAAAAGAGCCTGATGTTGGGAGGGATTGGGGGCAGGAGGAGAAGGGGCTGACAGAGGATGAGATGGCTGGATGGCATCACCGACTCGATGGACATGAGTTTGAGTAAACTCCAGGAGTTGGTGATGGACAGGGAGGCCTTGAGTGCTGCGATTCATGGAGTCGCAAAGAGTCAGACACGACTGAGCAACTGAACTGAACTGAACTGAACTTTAAAGGTACAGCCTTTAAAAGCTTGCCTCAGGTGGAGAGGAAGGTGGCAGGGGGGATCGGAATGGGGAATACATGTAAATCCATGACTGATTCATGTCAATGTATGACAAAAACCACTACAATATTGTAAAGTAATTAGCCTCCAACTAATAAAAATAAATGAAAAAAACAAAACAAAAATGACTCTCAAGTTTCTGAACTGAACAACAGAAGGGATTGTAAAAGCCAATTACTGAAGAAGAAAGACAAAAGAAAAGCCAGGCAAACAGATTCGGAATTCAGCTTAGGACGTTTTGAGTGTGAAACGATTGAGAAATTTAAGAGAACAAAATAAATACGTAATTTAATATATAAGTCTAGACTTCAGAGATGTCTGAGTTGAACACATAAATACAGAACTTGCCCAAGATCCCACAGCTTCTGAGCAGTGATGGGGAACAAGGGACAAACCCTTCTGACTTTAAATTTGAAAGGTTGTTGTTGAACATGCAAACACGCTGGGATTCTTGGCCTCTGGAGGAGAAGAATTCAATCCAGGCCAGAGACGAGGCTTGATTGCTCAGAGCTTTTGTGTAATAAAGTTTTATTAAAGTATAAAGGAGATAGAGAAAGCTTCTGACATAGGCATCAGAAGGGGGCAGAAAGAGTACCCCCTTGCTGGAGTTATATACTCTCCAATTAGTTATTACAGTGAATCAAAAGAATGTCTGGAGGTTGTAAAGACCTCACTAGCCCTACTCCCATGATTTACACCTTAAGATAACAGGACTAGCCAGAAGGTCTTTTCCAGAGACTGTCCTCAAGCAGGACACATTATTGTTATGTAATCCTAAGGAATGTAGAGGGGGAAAAGTTTGTCCTTTCTTCCTCCTTGAGAATTCCAGACCCCTCTCTCCTTGGGGACCCCTAGACTTCTTATCAACCTGCCTAGGAAATGACTCTCCCAAATTCATGTTTCTTTCATTAATATATGTTGAAACCAGAGAAATGGGAATCGGCTTTAAACCTAGAATTCCACAACAATTTTCCCTCTACAAATACTGTAGAAAGTAGAAAGTCTAAATATATTGTATTTCAAGTACATGCTAAACCCAAGACCAACACTTTCTTCCAAATAATAAAACTTATTTTTAATCACTCTACTTTTGCCAGAAATTTTCTGCATCCCTTCTTGAATTGAAATCTGGTTCTGCTGAGCCTCTATCCCATCTTACAAACACATCTAAATGTCATTGAATCTCAAAGATAGAAACGTTTTTGAATTTTTTTTATCGACTTCTAGGTTCCATAAAGATTTTAAATTGGTCATTTAGTGAGTATATGGACTTTGATACATTGGTTTGAGCTGGGATTTTTATTTGTCTAATAATGAGAAATTCAGGTAAAGTGTTTATGGTAAAAAGGAGAGAAAGTTGGCAAGATGGCAATGTATTATGGGGCAGATAGTGGAAGAAGAAACCTCCAACAACGGCCAAAAGAACACCCAGAAATCAGAAGCTAAGGCTAACAAGGGTTTCAAGGAAGGATTAAGGGCAATGCAGTGAAAGCATATCTAAAAGCAAATTAAACAGTAAAACCTTAAAAATATTAAAGTTTTTCAACAAGAATGGCATTCCTGAGAAAAACCAGTGCCATTTCAGTGATGTGATAAGCACAAAAACCTAATTACTCTCAGCTGAGGTGAAGCTAGGAATACACTGGTTCTAGAAGTTAAGATTCAAAAAAGAAACAAAGCCAGTGCTCTGGGATAACCTAGAGGGATAGGGTGGGGAGGGGTGTGGGAGGGGGGTTCAGGATGGGAGGGACACATGTGTACCTATGGCCAATTCATGTTGAAGTTTGACAGAAACCATCACAATATTGTAAAGTAATTATCCTCCAATTTACAAAAAGGAAAAAAGAAATGAGATGAGACACCCGAAGAAGATTAGTATACCAAATACAATGAAAATGCCATAGCATGTCAAATATTCATGACTAAGTTTAGAATGGGAAAACAATACTCCTCAGTTCTCAAGAATGGAAAGATCTTAAAGATCATCAAATAAAATGTTCATCCCAAATCCCTCTCTAATGCTACAACTACCTTCATCTCTGCCCCACATTCAGAAATTTTCCACCAGCCTCAAAATTGGAAAAGCGCCCAGGGACAAGCTTGCTTATTCCACTTTCCAACTGCTATACCACTTACAAAATTTTGCCCTAATTTGTTCAAAGAATTCCTACACTCAATTCTAACCATCCATTTGCCTGATTCTGGTTTTCCTGAAGACATCATGTAATACCAGGCATAACAGGATATTCCTAAAGTGTTTACTCAGGGGTCTTAGCAATCTCCCCTACATGCTCACTGGATCATCCAGACTCAATCCAGTTTTTATCTTCCCTCTTGCAACCTCCAAAACAAATCATAACCTTCCTCATGGTACCAAAGAAGACCAGAAATGTGGTCCCCTTCCTTCTTCAGTATCTACCGAGCTACTCTAGCATCTTATTTGCTTCTTGGGTCAGCGCCCTTTCCTAAACTATGTGTCTCCCCAGCCCCCAGCCTAACTTTCTTCCCCTGTCCATTAATGACTGCTCACAGATGAAAGACACACACATGAGAAGGAATGCATTTTTATGGGAAGCATGTTCCAGATGGGAGAAGAACTACCCCAGGAGCGGGAAAAATTGGTGATATTCAAATCTGAGAATAGTTTGAAAGCGTTGTAACTGACAAACTGGAGCTGGAGTTAGACTCCTGCTTCATATTGTTTGCACTTTCCACTTTCACTAAAAATTTTAGGCAGCACTTTTCGTGATTTAGACAGGTTAAGTATGGAAGCTCATATTTTCTGCAGGCATTTCGGCATGTGCCTTGGTGAAGCTGGCATGGATTCCAAGACTCTTCTTGGTTCTTGCCATAATAGGATCTGTACAGGCCACCTGGGAAAAACACAACCATGTTAATTCCTATGCAGCAGTGATAATAATAGGAGTAGAGAGGCATGATTTAAAGACAAGCCCTACAAATATTAAGAGCATAGGATACGGAGTCAAAACCACCTCAGTTCAAATCTGGACTCGTTCATTTTGGCTTTTCATCCTCAAGCAAGGTTACCTCCATTCTCTGGCTCACTCTTGCATCATCTTCACAATGGGCATACTAACAGAGCCAACTTCTTAATAATTTTATGATGAATAAATTAACATACACCATATGCTCAGAAAAGTATCAGGCACATAATAAGAAGGAATTAAATATTAGGTAGTGTGGTTGATATGAAAGTCTCTTCTTGAGGGTCCAGGATTTCAAGGACTGCCACTGGGAGCATGTATTGACATGTTTTCAAATGCTCATTTGGATGTATATTTCTCACACAGAGCTCTCATCAGTGTTAACCAGCACCTACTTTGAGGCAAAGAACACTTATTTGAGCAGCTGCACATCTTTGTAGTCTGAAACATTTGTGCAAATATGTACAATACATGTCTCTTTGTACTTTGGCCCCACAGAAATAGATACTGTATGCACATGGGCAGCACACACACAGAGGCGCATATGCACAATTCATTTTACTCACTCATCCACATTCACTTATAAATTGAGCATATATGTACACATGTATATGTACATATGTGTATACACACGAGCATCTATCACACACTTTCCACATATGGCTAAAGCCCATTTGTGAATAGTGATAGCTATGTGTTAGTCATTGAGATCCATGTATGTGTATATAGGCTCTTCAGCTGAGAAAGTTCTTGACACTTTGTCAGCATTCTGTAAATATAAGTCATCAAGTGGTATTAGGGCTTCCCTGGTGGCTCAGACAGTAAAGAATCCGCCTGCAATGCTGGAGACCTGGGTTCCATCCCTGGGTTGGGAAGATCCCCTGGAGAAGGGAATGGCTAGCCACTTCAGTGTTCTGGCCTGAAGAATTCCATGGACTGTACAGCATGGGGTGACAAAGAGTAGGACCCAACTGAGCGACTTTCAGAATTAGTTACCTGTTGGATCTTCCAAAGACAAAGGAACCACTAGAAAGAAACTAATACTAATGATCACAACCATATATGTTCAGCATCTACAATATATCAAGCATTTTGCAAATCACATTTCACTGAACCCTCATCAAACCTTCTGTTATCTCCATCCTTTAGATGAAGACATTGAGGCTCAAAGAGAGCATTGTTCTGTCCACATTTCCATAGCTTGTATTTCAATTTCGGGACTACACGATAGACTATGCTCTTTCTTCTGTGTATCACATTCATGGTGTTAGTGTTAGTCGCTCAGTCATGTCCAACTCTTTGCGACCCCATGGACTACAGCCTGCCAGCTCCTCTATCCATGGAATTCTCCAGGCAAGAATATTAGAATGAGTAGCCATTCCCTTCTCCAAGGAATCTTCCCAACTCAAGGATTGAACCTGGGTCTCCTGAATTGCTGACAAATTCTTTACCACTGAACCATCAGGGAAGCCTCCAATTTCTGGTCTACACGATAGACCATGCTCTTCCTACTCTGTATCACATTGCCTCTTTTATAATAGGATTTGTAGGAGAGGGTAGCATCTTCCTGCATGACATCTGCAGACAGAAGGCCTTCCACAACTTTCAACAGATAGTTCAAAATCCATAGCTTAGCATTCAAGGACCTTTGCAGCCATTCACCCATCCTCTTCTTCCACATCAGTTTATCAGCATTCACTCTGCACCAAGGCACACATTCAGTGTTATGTATGTAGAGGTCTCCAAATGCCCACCCACATTAATAAAAATTGGGAAAAGCAAGTTTGATGTTATTTCCTGCATGGAAAAAAGTGTCTTATTAGTTTTTTGACAATAAAAAGTAAAATTTTCCAGGTTTAGGTGATTTAAGAGAATGGAAGGGGAAGGAAGGAAGAAAAATGCCTCAGTAGCAGATACCCCATAGCACTGGGGTGCTGGCATATGTATAAACTGCACCAGAAATGGGCACTTCAATCCGGAGAAGGCACTCATTTGCTGCTACGTCAGCCAACTTGCTGGTTAACCAGAGGAAGGAGATAAAAATGGCAACCCTTCATCCATGCTCCAGCATCATGGTACCACTGCTTCCTACAGTGGCCCTCACACTCATCATGAAATCTCTCTCTCTTTTGGCACATCCTACTTATAGGAGGAAAGGAGCTTTGGGGGTTCTTTCCAGTTACATCTACCCTCTTTTTTCCAACATCTGAACTGGAGGACTTCCTGCTTATCCCAAACCCATTGGATAGAAGGCAAGACACTCAAGATCTTCTCTTTCTAGTCACCAGAGAGTGGATAGGGATATAGATATCAAGAATGACAATCAGGCAAGCTGACGTTTCCTTTCCACATGAAAATCAGGTCAAGGCAGCCCCAGGAGAATTCTATTTGTTGTTCAGTCGCTCAGTTGTGTCCAACTCTTTGTGACCCCATGGACTGCAGCACACCAGGTTTCTCCGTTCTTTACCATCTCCTGGAGCTTGCACAAACTCAAGTCCATTATAGCTTTTCACTCCTTCAGCTGTTCTGACTCTGTATTGCCCTGCAGCATAATAACACTCACATCAAGTTAATGTCACTGTTGATGATCCTTCCACCTTCAAATTGAAGTCAGAAGAGACCTGGTCTTAAATGCCAACATTGTCCCTGACCTCTGGATCTCTGGCCTGAGTCTCCCCATGAGAGAAATGGGAACAGGAGAGTTTGCACCTGATCAGGAAATCTCAACTGTGTTTGTGAAGAAGGAGGTTAATTAGATGTGTCATAATTTGTAATAACCTAGAGTTTCCCAGAAAACACTCTTCAGGGCTCTTCCTTAAGTGAGGCACACAACCCTGCTGACCTCACATTCACCCATAGATATTGCCCAGCTCGTTTTCCTACCCTGGGCTTGTTTTAAGAGCAAGTTAAATATTATAAATTAAAAAAACACCACTTATGTTCTTAACTCTTCTAAAGAACTCCATCCAGAGTTAGAATCAATATGAAAAATGACTTCTCTGCCGTATGTGCTCCCTAAACATGATCCTCTTCCATCTGCCTTCTAATGTTTTTCCTACTCACACATATGTTTTAGAGATAAGTCATTTATATGTCCATTCACTGAGTAAACATTCATCAAAATCTGCTCTGTACAAAGCACTCAGATAAATACCAATAATACAGAATTTTAAAACAGAGTCTTAGCTTTTACAAAGTTCAATTTCACATGTATATGTTTGGGGGTAATGAAAGGAAAACATAACTTTGATTATTCTAGAAAAGCTTGTACAGAACTGTTCCTGCCCATTAATTCTGCCAGGTGAAAGTATTAAACAGTTAAAGAAACAACACTATGTACAACTTTTGAAGCATTGAGTCCTGTCTTCCAGGCTGTCTTCCTTCCTTCCTTTTTTGTTGCTTTTTTGGGGGGCAAACCCACCTGTGGTTTCTGCTATTACAACATGGAAACTGAACTTTAACAAACATGAGAAAAAGTGTATTTCAAGTAGGTAGGATGAAACAGGATGGGAACAAGGGGTAGGTAAGTGTGAAGCAGAAAAAATAGGGGGAGGGGAAGGAGAGGGGGGAAACAAAAAGGAGAGGGAGGAAAAGAGGAAGAGGAGAAAACACTAAGCAATTGACTCTGAATTCAATCCCAAGAAAGGAGAGACAACCTTGGTATTCTATAGGGTTGGGTTGAGACCACTGCCTTGTCTCTCTGTACTGTCCAAAGTTTTATGGGAGAGCCTTGAAGACAGTCCAGCCTCCTGATTTCATTTATCCTCACTGCCTACAGTTACATCTACTGTTTGTTCTTCAGTGCCCCTGAAAAATCGTAAGCAAGAAACTTTTTAAAAAAGAGTTTGAAAATATTACTGTATATTTTCCATCCAGCATCTGTCCTCCCCATTTCAACAGATGCAGCTCTGCTGTGATAAATTTGACTGTTTTCCTCAACTTTATTCATCGCCAAATTCAGGCTAAGCCAACCTCTTCCTAGATAAAGCCTACATACACTCTGCTTGAATAACACACCTACGTGAACCAAACACTTATCTAAAACTCCCAGCCGTCTCTTCTGAATACCGATCTAAGGTGCAATAATAAAACTTAACACAAACATAACACTGGCCAAGCCATTCAACCCCAATTTGCAGTGTCAATCCAAAATATAGCCCAACTATGGACTTCACTCTACCATAGCTCCCAGTTCTACCCAACTTCATCCCAGCTCAAAAAAAAACAAAAAAACCCACAAAAAACCTCCATTCTCTCTCCAGACTACAGCAAAATATTTGTCCAGCCCAATTCATTTATAGAATTTATAGAATTGCTCACCCCCAGCTGATACCCACTTATTTTTTCAATATTCCTCTATCTCTAAGGTCACATACTATCCCCACTACAATGCACTCTCCAAACTCCAAATTACCATTGATTCTTCCTATTGCTCTCCAACTTGGATCTAATCTCTCACACTAAATCCATGAATCAAACTTTCATCTCAATTACAGCATTGTCTGAAATGCTTCATTTGACACTTCACTATCCTAGGAACAACAAGAACAACAATCTTAAATTTGCTTTGGCAGAGCAAAGCCAGGGCGATCTTGACATGAGATGAATCTTGGGAGTAACATTCTAAACCTGAGACCAGAAAAGGCTTTAGGTAGTGCCTACTATATGTGAGTAGGAGTCATCTCAGAAGTTACCAAGATACCAACAGCACAAGCAAGACCCCAGAACCTTTGAGAGAGGTCTGAGTTACCTGGAGTCTTATGAACCAGGATCAGAAGGATGGAAATGGTCATTAAACAAGGCTTCATGACTGATATATCCAGAGAGAATGGAAGGTTGTGTTGCAGGGGACTGAATAGATATCATTGCAGTACGACAAGGCCCTCCCTTTATTAGTTTTGGAAATGAGCCAGGTTTGTGTTCAGTGAACTAAAAGAGATGAGACATACCTGGGGTTAGCCAGGCAGAAGGATAACACATATCCCATGTCTAAGTTTGGACACTCTGTGTAAATGTGGAAGATTTGCCAACAGCACCCATGTCAAAGTGGGATTTCCTTCCCAGTCAGAAAAAAAAGGCAAATGAGAACCAGCTGGCATTTTGTGTGAGATAAATTAAAATGAATGAATAAGTCAATTAAACAAGCAATCAATGAGAAAATTGACACATCACTTTAAGAAATAAAGATTCCTTTTTTAAACATATGTCTTTATTTTCTTAATAGTAGAAAGTCCCCCTCTATCAGTTATATTTACTGTATACCCAATCCTATACTAGGCATCATGGAAGAAGAAGGAAGGAAACGAAGAAAGAAAAGATGGAGAAGAAAAATTGAATGCGAAATGTACATGGATGAAGAAAGGAAGAGAAATGAGGCAAAAATAATGAGGCATATTTACCATGAATCTACCATGTACCAGTTTCTATACAAAATACCATGGTATAGATATGAACACTTACTACAACACTATGAAGTTAGATAGTATTTTCCACTTCACAGATGAGGACAAGAAAATTTGAAAAGATGTTATGAGATCCCGAGACCGCATATCTAACATAGCATAAAGTCTAGAAACAACATCTGCTTTTGAAATTCTGAATCTGTGAGTGGAAGGGCAGAAAATGAGAAATAAAGCAAAAGCATATGCAAGCTTCTAAAAACAGAGACTAATTGCTGTTTTAGACAATGCATTTTTAGTTTGGGGAATTCAGTGCTCTTCCCTTGAGAAACGGGAATGAAAGGATTTTCTAGAGGAGGTCACATTGACTTTTTATTCCAATATATCATGTGGAATATGAATGGATAAGTCTAGTGTTTTGAACAAAAGCCTAGAAATAAGGGAAAATGCTCTTTGAAAAGCCTAGGAAAGGATTTCCATAGCCTGACATGAAAAGGCAAACGAAACTGGACTAGCCCTCACAAAAGCAAATGGAATTGTGCTACTCCCACTGTAAGCAATTATAGCACAGGAAAAAATATAGAAAGAATAACTGCACTTCATTGAATTAAAGACACAGCAGAAATGAAAAAGCAACCTACAAAATGTGAGAAAATATTTGCCAACCATATATCTAATCAGATTTAATATGCAAAACATAAAAGGAATTCAATAGCAAAAAAAATCAAATAATACAATTTTTTAGATGGACAAAGGAACTGAATAGACATTTTCCCAAAGAAAATTTTCAAATGGCCAACAGGTACATGAAAAGGTGTTCAAAGTTACTAATGATCAGGAAATGGAAACCAAAACTCCAATAAGATATCACCTCACATCTGTGAGAATGGCTATTATTAAAAAGATAAAACAAGTACTGATTAGCATGTAAAGTAAAGGAAACCCTTGTTCACTGCTAGTGGGAATATAAATTCCTTTAGGCACTATGAAAAACAATATGGAAATTCCTATAAAAATTAAAAATACTGAACTTTCAATGGCAAAGGAACAAGAGACAGAGATGGCCTTCCCGTATGGACAAATACATCAAAAATTCATCTTGCGTGTGGAACAAATTCTACAGAACACCTTCTGAATGCTGACAGAAGACCCTAGACTTCGAGAAAGACAAGTCAATTTCCTCAGAATGAGGAAGGGCAAAAGATAATGATAAAAAAAAAAAAAAAGAAACAGGATACGTGACCCGTGAAGTTCCAGATGTTCAAGCTGGATTTTTTTTTTCAAGCTGGATTTAGAAAAGGCAGAGGAACAAGAGATTAACTTGCCAGCATCCGTTGGATCATCAAAAAAGCAAGAGAATACCAGAAAAACATCTATTTCTGCTTTATTGATTATGCCAAAGCCTTTGACTGTGTAGATCACAACAAACTGTGGAAAATTCTTAAAGAGATCGGAATACCAGACCGCCTTACCTGCCTCCTGAGGAATCTGTATGCAGGTCAAGAAGCAACAGCTAGAACTGGACACAGAACAACAGACTGGTTTCAAATCAGGAAAAAAGTACATCAACGTTGTATATTTTCACCCTCCTTATTTAACTTGTATACAGAGTACAGTCAATCTTAAAGGAAATCAGTCCTGAATATTCATTGGAAAGACTGATGCTGAAGCTGAAACTCCAATACTTTGGCCACCTGATGCGAAGAACTCACTCATTGGAAAAGACCCTGATACTGGGAAAGATTAAAGGCTGGAGGAGACAGAGGATGAGGTGGTTGAATGGCATCACCGACTCAATGGAGTTTGAGTAAACTCCAGGAGTTGGTGATGGACAGGGAAGTCCGCGGAGCTGCAGTCCATGGGGTCGCAAAGAGTCAGACATGACTGAGCGACTGAACTGAACTGAACCTGCACCCAGAGAGGGATTTGGGAGGGAGGAAACGTTTTGGTACTCTCAGAAACCCCCTCAGGGGCGGGGACAGGGGAGCGCATCGGAACCTCAGAGGGGAGCGCAGCAACAAGTGCTCAGAAGGCAGAAAGTGAAAGTCGCATAGTCGTGTCCAACTCTTTGCAGTCCTATGGACTATGCAGTCCACGGAATTCTTCAAGTCAGAATACTGGAGTATATAGCCTTTCCCTTCTCCAGGGGATCTTCCCAATGCAAGAAGCAAACCGAGGTCTCCCGCTTTACAGGCGGATTCTTTACCATTTGAGCCACAAAGGAAGCTTCTCAAAAGGCAAAATGGAGAGAATTCACCGCAGAGCTACTGCCAAACAGCACTTCGTTCTAGAAGCAGCTTACATGGCCATGCCACCGCACAGAGAGGGGACAGCGTGCTGAGGCTCAGGCTTCAGGAATCGGACCCCAGGGAAAGGACCGGGTTGACTGCCCTGAAGATGCTCTGAGGCCGCTAGTAGGACATAGCTGAGGGAGTCCAGGGAAGCCTGGGCCTCCCTTAGAAGCAAGAGATCCTTGCCATAGGAATGCTCTAACTCTGAGTGGTTGCAGAACCCGGGACCCTGCCTTGGCTGAGGGCCTTAGGGGGATGAGTCAGCTGTGGTCTGCAGCTCCAGAGGTAGAAAAGCTATGGAAGTGCCAGAGGTGGAGGACGGGAGGCTGCTATGGCCTCAACCCCAGGGGTCATGGTTGTCACCAAGCTGTGAGCAGGCACGTGTCACTGCTCACATCTTCCTGGGAGCCTGAGCAGCCTGGCTCTACCAAGGGACTCACAACCAAGGGTCAGGTCCCCTTGGGAAGCTGGCCACCCGCCTCAGACTGTGGCGACTTCCCTCCCACAGTTCTCAGCCACAGTAGGCACTCTCCCCACACACCCCAACTGTGTCTGCTGTACCCCTCCCTCTCCTCACCCCAACTGAGCAAGTGACCTCTAATAAGACACTGGAGGGCGGCCTAGAAGCAGAGGCACAGCCAGAACCAACACAGAGCACCAGGGGATGTGTGAGCAAAGGAGAGAAGGGGAAATTGCTCCTGGGTTGCAGGTGCAGTGGTTAAATCCCTGCAACTAGCCTGAGACTGTGGGCTTTAGGGGCAATTGCAGACTTTGGGAGGGCTTCCCAGGTGGTGCTAGTGGTACAGAACCTGCCTGCCAATGCAGGAGATATAAGAGGATGCAGGTATGATCCCTGGGTCAGGAAGATCCCCAGGGGGAGGAAATGGCAACCCACTCCAATATTCTTACATGGAGAATTTCATGGACAGAAGAGCCTGGTGGGCTACAGTCTATGGGGTCACGAAGAGTTGGATATGACTGAGTGACTTGAGCATGCGCATGCTTACTAGTGGGATTGCTGGATCATATAGTAACTGTTTTTCGTTTTTTAAGGAAACCCCACACTGTTCTCCATAGTGGCTACAGCAACTTACATTCCCACCAACAGTGTAGGAGGTTTCCCTCGCTTTTCGTCCACACCCTCTCCAGCATTTATTGTTTCTAGACTTTTTCATGATGGCCATTCTGACTAGCATGAGGTTTTGATGTGCATTTCTTTAATAATTAGCAATACTGAAGCATCTTTTCCCTGGCCTGTGGGCCATCTATATGTCTTTTTTTTTTAAAGAAACGTCTATCTAGGGTTTCTGTTTCTTTTTTTTTTTAATTTGGCTGCATCGGGTCTAGGTTGCCACACACGGGATCTTCCTTGCATCATGCTAGGTCTTCTGATGTGGCAAACAGACACTTTAGTTGTTGCCCGTGTGCTCAGTCGTTGCAGTGAATGGGCTTAGTTTCTCTGCAGCATGTGGGATTTTAGTTCTCCAACCAGGGATGGAACCCACATTCTTTGCATTGGAAGATGGATACTTTACCACTGGACCAACCACCAAGGAAGTCCTTTCTATCTGTTTGTTGAGTGTTTGCTTTTTTTATATTGAGCTGTATGAGCTCTTTGCATATTTTGGAAATTAAGCCCTTGTCAGTCACATTCTTTGCAAATATTTTTCCCCATTCCACAGGTTGTCTTTTCATTTTTTTTTAATGCTTTCCTTTGCTGTGCAAAGGCTTTTTCTAAGTTTGATTAGGTCCCATTTGTTTAGTTTTGCTTGTATTTCTTTTTGCCTTGTGAGACTGACCTAGGAAAACATTGCTACGATTTATGTCAGAGGATATTTTGCCTATGTTTCCTTCTGAGAGTTTTATGGTGTCATGGCTTATATTGGGTTGGCCAAAAACCTGGTTCAAGTAACTTTTTGGCCAACCCAATATTTAAGTCTTTAGGCCGTTTTGAGTTAATTTTTTGTATGGTGTAAGAGTGTTCTTGCTTTTTCAATGATCCAGTGGATATTGGCGATTTGATCTCTGGTTCCTCTGCCTTTTCTAAAACCAGCTTGAACATCTGAAGTTCACAGTTCACGTACTGCTGAAGCCTGGATTGGAGAATTTTGAGCATTACTTTACTAGCGTGTGAGATGAGTGCAGTTGTGCAGTAGTTTGAGCATTCTTTGGGATTGCTTTTCTTAGGGATTGGAATGAAAACTGACCTTTTTCCAGTCCTGTGGCCACTGCTGAGTTTTCCATATTTGCTGGCATATTGAGTGCAGCACTTTCACAGCATCATCTTTCAGGATTTGAAATAGCTCAACTGGAATTCCATCACATCCACTAGCTTTGTTCTTAGTGATGCTTCCTAAGGCCCACTTGACTTCACATTCCAGGATGTCTGGCTCTAGGTGAGTGATCACACCATCGTGTTTATTTGGGTCGTGAATATATTTTTTGTACAGTTCTTCTGTGTATTCTTGCCACCTCTTCTTAATATCTTCTGCTTCTGCTAGGTCCATACCATTTCTGTCCTTTATTGAACCTGTCTTTGCCTGAAATGTTCCCTTGATATCTCTAATTTTCTTGAAGAGATCTCTAGTCTTTCCCATTCTATTGTTTTCCTCTATTTCTTTGCATTGATCACTGAGGAAAGCTTTCTTATCTCTCCTTGCTATTCTTTGGAACTCTGCATTCAAATGGGAATATCTTTCCTTTTCTCCTTTGCTTTTCACTTCTCTTCTTTTCACAGATATTTGTAAGGCTTCCTCAGACAACCATTTTGCCTTTTTGCATTTCTTTTCCATGGGGATGGTCTTGATCCCTGTCTCCTGTACAATGTCATGAACCTCCATCAATAGTTCATCAGGTTGTCTGGGTGTTCATTGGAAGGACTGATGCTGAAGCTGAAACTCTGGTACTTTGGCCACCTCATGTGAAGAGTTGACTAATTGGAAAAGACCCTGATGCTGGGAGGGATTGGGGGCAGGAGGAGAAGGGGACGACTGAGGATGAGATGGCTGGATGGCATCACTGACTCGATGGACATGAGTTTGAGTAAACTCTGGGAGTTGGCGAGGGACAGAGAGGCCTGGCAAGCTGCGATTCATAGGGCTGCAAAGAGTTGGACACGACTGAGCGACTGAACTGAACTGAAGAGTGTTCTAACTTCACTGATTTACATGCAGCTGTCCAACTTTCCCAACTACACTTGCTGAAGAGACTCTTTTTTTCCCTTGTATATTCTTAACTCCTTCGTCAAAGATCAATTGCCTGTAGGTCTGTGGGTTTATTTCTAGGCTCTCTGTTCTGTTTCATTGATCCATATGTCTGTTTTTGTGCCAATACCATGCTGTTCTGATTACTAGGTGTAACTTTCTGAATCCAGCTGGTCAATTGCCAGATCCTAAACAAGCAGTGAACATGACTGCCTCCCAGTTCTAAAAGATACTCAGCCTCAGTCCGCTCAGGATACAATCTGATACTTGTATTCCCAGTGCTGACTTAATATAGTTCATTAATGGATCTTGTATGAGAGACACACAGGGAAATATAAAAGCATTTATGCAATAGT
This sequence comes from Muntiacus reevesi, assembly GCF_963930625.1. Taxonomy (NCBI): domain Eukaryota; kingdom Metazoa; phylum Chordata; class Mammalia; order Artiodactyla; family Cervidae; genus Muntiacus; species Muntiacus reevesi. Next base: position 59,271,261 of record NC_089250.1, read on the forward strand.
CAGTCCTCATGAGGTTTTAGAGGCTTATGTTCTCATAAACATAAAATCAGCCAAGCAGCAGCACTCATGGCTATTATGTGAACTTTTAAATTAGCCTCCAGTCTTAAAGTGAATATTTATACTGACAGTCAATATGAGTGAGGGTCCTGCATACTAAAGACCAAGTTTAGAAAAATGGAGACTATCTAACATCAATAAGAACTAAAGTATCACAAAAGAATTGATTGCTGATTTATTAGTCATTAAAATTTCCCATTCAGATTTACATAGTTCATTGCAGAACTCATATAGGACTAGATAAAATATCTAAAGGAAATGAATTTGCACCAAAATGTCTAAGGTTTGGACTGAGGAAATTGAAGTTCCATTACTTCTATCCAGGGACTCATATCCACAGTTTCAGAATTACATAATTAACTCCTCCCAAATTGGAAAGTTGGAATTCAAGGGGAACTGAAAAGAGCATAGGAATGTAGGATTTACCCGTTGGCATTATTTCGCTGTGCCCCAAGTGTATGCATCCATGGCTTTTCCTGTAACCTAAGAAACAATATCTTTCAAGTGAAATGAATATAATGAAAATCTTGGAATCATACCACTTCTATATAAAGACCAGATGTTTCAGTAAATAATACAAAGATGTGCTGATTGTTAGAAATTTTTTTTAAAAAAAATTTCTTTACAGGGAATACTGAGGCACATATCACTTCAGACCTGATAGCAAATGAACGTTGTAGAACTTTTGCCATCAGAGGATAAGAAATAATATTCAGTAAGTGAATGCATGGTGTCTAGATGACGAGAAGTGTTCCCGTGGGCTAAAGCAGATCCTCAAATGGTGATCAAAGCCCTACTGAATTATACCATCGCAGTCCTTGGAATTCCTGAACATCTAGAATCTGAGACAAGATTTGTTTCAACGGTAAATCAGGGACTCTATAAAACTTTACAGATACCAGTGCTTATCATACTCCTTATTATTCCCAGTTTTCTGAACAGGTAGAATGAATTTTACCCTAAAGAATTATTTGGTTAAATTGTACAGCTTGCTTAAGATGACCATCAGGCTTACTTTGGTTCAATGAAAGTTAATTTCCTTTAGCAAGCATGTTATTTCTCCCATTGAGTTAATGTTTGGAAGCTTTATGAATCTAGAGGTTAAGGCTAGCCCCTTATCTGATAACAATGGTAAACACTCCTGATCACATAAAGGGTTTGCTTGCTTCCTTAGGCTCATTCTGCCATCATGTGGCCAGATGATGGAAGAATCCCCCTGAGAAAGTGTCATCAACATAAGCCAGGAGACAACGTGTGCATTATGTGTTCTAATGGCAGGCTAGATTGTCATTATGCTGGGGAGTATGACACCCCACCAGTGTCATATCACAAGTGTGACAGCTCACACTGTCAAAGTGAAGAAGAAGCACAGTTGAATACATCCTTCCTATGTGAGACCAGCACCCAAGACTGAATGGCTTGTAACTCTCATTATATTCTCCAGCAGTAATTTATCATAATATACAAGATGAAGGAAAAGAGTCTCTAAAGGACTTATGATAAAAGAGACAGGTTAGTGTTACTTTCTTTTTAGTTTTCTTGAGAATTATAATTTTAATATTTTATTTTGTACCAGTTAAACTTGAAGCTTATAGTTTTAGTCCTCCTTCTTTTAAAAATAAGCAGCTCAACATCATGAAACTTTGTACTAACTAAAATTGTCCCAAATATGAAGTAAAAGCTCAACAAATCATTTGTCTGTAATACTTCAGACCTACTAACTGGGTAGTTGAAATGTAAAGGAAATGGAAAATTTCAGATTTTCCACAGACTGAAATCAGTATTACTCAAATAATAAATAATATAGTTTTAAGCATCACCTCCTATTATATTACTAAATACACCAACTAGGAAGAATTGATTATAATTATACTCAAATTATATTCCCCCTGAGAAAGTGTCATCAATATAAGCCAGGACTCCCACTGATCATCTTTCATAGCCACTGAGGCCTGGTTTATATGAGAAAATAATCTTAAAAAGATTGGATATATGTGAAATGCTGGGCTGGATGAATCACAAGCTGGATGTTAATGGAGATATTTGGGAAGGTGCGATTGAAGATTAGTTAACTCCACTGCTTAAAATGTGGAAATGGAGTAGTGTACACAGATGTTGAATTATAATTCTGTATACCTGAAACTTATATAACAATTTTTAAAATATGTGCAAGTAAAATGATTTGCCTTAATTTTTTGTCAGGCACACAAAGTAACTTTGCAGGATATTAAGGTAGCATTTATCCACTCTTCAGATGTAGATGATATGAAAGAAGTAGGTTTATATTTTCATGCGTCACTACTTATTGACACATTCATAGATTTTTTAGTGTAACATAATTGAGAAATTTATAAGCCAAAAAAAATTCAGAAAATGAAAACTAGATATTAAATTTAAATATTAAAACACATCTGAAGCTCTGAGTAGTTAAAAATTAAATATATATTTCCCCCCAAGCTTTAGTTAAAGAGAATTCAGAGCTAAATTTACAGACTCTTTTATCTCTGAGAACATCCCTCTAAGATATTCTGTGGGAGCCCCATTAGTACTATTCCTTAAAGCTGAGGTAGGTAGAAGCCTTACTAAAATGGTACTGAGAGCCTGATATCGTCTACTCCATGTTATATTCCTTCCAATCTAAATTTCCACTAAGGTAGTTCTCTTTGGAGGGTCCCCTTCACTCTATAACTGACTGGATAACTTGGTGTCATTTTGACCTGCTGCTTTTCAGAATAGAATTTTATATATAAATAGAAATTTTTTATTACCACAAAAATTGTGGGTTACTTGATATTTATTAATGGTGTATAGTCCACTGGTTTTGAGTCTAGGATTTAATGATACTGACTCAGAAGAATTTTACCCTATTCAACTTTCCTGAGCAGTAGAGCCTAGATTCAAAATGACTTACCTTTGCTACCTTTTGTTCTATATTCTTTCCGTTCACCCTTGCCCCACCTTCTTGTTGGTAACGATATATAAATTATACATATATATATATTGTCTGTGCCCATCTTAGTAGCAGTATGCAGGATCTTTCAGTTGTGGTATGCAGGATCTAGTACCCAGACCAGGAATTGAACCCCAGCCCCTTGCATTGGGAGCATGGAGTCCTAGCCACTGAACCATCGAGAAAGTTCCTGTAACAATAATTTTAATATTAATTCTATCAGCTCATATTTTTAATTCCTCTACTAGAATAAGAGAAAGCTTAATATATTCTCAAGCTGAATAAGCTGAACATTCTTTAATTATTTGCTTTTTGAACCTATTCCCACCATTGTAGCTCTAGTCCTAACTTTCTGAATTCTTTCTAAAGGTCTTCTCTAATGAGCTATGGGAATTTGGTTTCCTACCCTGTTTTGCAACAGAGGGTTTTGAGGTATAACCTTGGTTTTACATCTAGATCTCTTTTGCTGGGTTTTGTTGGCATTTTGAAAAACTGCCTTTCCTTATGATTTGATGAGTGGCTTGGTTGAAAGACTTTTTGAAAAAGAAGAGAGGGAAATTCAGTTCTGGTCATAAAAACATTATTTTTTCTTCCCTTGTGATTTAGAATTGGAGAATTATTTTTAATTTTTTTACATATGTGTCCAAAGAGTCTGCAAGAATTTTTTCTGGATTGTCAATAAGGATGCTTAATCTTAGAAATAAAAATGAAAATGAAGTGGAAGTGTTAATTGCCCAGTCATGTCTTGACTCTTTGTGACCCCATGGACAGTAGCCTGTCAGGCTCCTCTGTCTGTGGAATTCTCCAGGCACGAATACTGGAGTGGGTAGCCATTCCTTTCTCCCAATCCAGGGGTCAAACCTGGGTCTCCTGCATTCCAGGCAGATACTTCACCAGCCAAGCCACCAGGGAAGAGCTAGAAATAAAAATAGTTTTTAAAATTGTCTTACTTAACAGTGTGGGGAATCTAATCAACAACTATTTAGTATGGTGACAGTGCAACTAGACTTCTCTTGGTGATCATTTTGCACCATATATAAATACCAAACCACTATGTTGTATCACAGGAAATAACATAATGTTGTGGGTCACATACTTCAAAAATAAATTCATGGAAAAAGGAAAAAATGGTCTTACTTTAAAAAGAGTAGATGCAATCTTCACTCTGTAAAGACCACCAGACATCTTTCTCTCTTTTCTATATGTTAGTAAGAGGAGCTAAAGAGGAAGGACATTGATATCAGATTGTAGACCTCCCTCTGGTTGAGATTTGGTGAAAGAAACAGTGAGATTGTGACACTAAAACAGAGAGGTATGATCAACATTTGTCAATCATTAGTTATTTCTGGGGGTCACCAGGAGGCCAGCTGCTGAGCAAGCTGCATTTCAGGGTTACTCTGGAGATTTGTCCATTCAAACTTAGAAGTAGAGGATCTCTGGTACAGAAGCACTCATTATCCATCTGTGGGTAAGACCAAAGGAAAACATTATTCTTGCTCTTTCCTGTTTTGTTTGGCTTAAGCAAACTCATTTTCTCTATTGAATTAGGAGAACTGCAGAAACTACTATGAAGAATATGTGAATGCTACATACTCACTTTGCATTTGATTCATTTGCTAGTTTGGGCATTGAGCATCTCCATGTGCCTAGCAGGAAAGGTAAGGCCAGATAGAGATAGAGCCCAAGTGCTATTAAATATAGGTTGGTAAGCAGTTGGAAGCATGAATTGTGGAAGACTCTAAACACAGGTGGTACTAGTGGTAAAGACCTGCCTGCCAATGCAGGAGACACAAGAGATGTAGACAAAAAGTCCATGGTCTTTCCACTGAATCACTTTTCCCCTCAGTGTTGGGACTTTGTATTGTCTATGCCTAAAATCCAAATTCTTTAATCTGGTGTTTAAAGTGAGCGAGCTAAGTCGCTTCAGTTGTGTCTGACTCTTTGTGACCCTATGGACTGTAGCCAATCAGGCTTCTCCATCCATGGGATTTTCCAGGCAAGAGTACTGGAGTGCGTCACCATTTCCTTCTCCAGTGGATCTTCCTGACCCAGGAATCAAACCTGGGTCTCCTGCATTGCAGGCAGACGCTTTACCGTCTGAGCCACCGGGGTGGGGGGCAGGCGGCAAGAATACTGGAGTGGGTTGCCATTCCCTTCTCCAGGAGATCTTCCAGACCCAGGGATTGAACCCGGGTCTCCCGCATTGTAGGCAGACGCTTTACCGTCTGAGCCACCAGGGAAGTCTCTATCACTGTACTTATTACTAAATATTTATAGTATCACACCTTGGTATAGATATTGATAATACCTATGGTACAATGCAGAGAAGGAGAATATAGATATATGTGTATCATATAGCTCAAAAATATGTTACATGGGTAAACCATGTGTGCTGAAGGGACAATACTCATAAGGAAAAATCCTGGTCTTCCCTCATCTTTCTCAAACTTGACTTAGCTAATCATGAATCTGTACTATTCCCAAAAAAATCTTAGAGAAAACTTCTTGAGCTTGCCCAGAAAAACTAGCTCAAATTTTTACTAGAAATGTATTGAATTCATAGAATATTTGGGATAGATGGACATTTTGTGTCATCTTATCCAGGAACACAAGTGTCACATTTTCTATTTCCTGTATTAGTGTTTTAAAGCTTTCTCCATGCAAGTCTTACATATGTATAATCAAAATAAAGTTGAGAGACTTCACACTTTTGCTGCTATTGAAAATTATGTCTATTTTACATTGTATTTTCCACTTGATCATTGGTAACATGGAGAAATGCTATTGATTTTTGTAAGTTGATTTTATGTCTAGCAAGCCTACTAAACTCCTTTTTGAGTTCTATTAGCTTGTCTTTTGATTCTATGGCTTTTTTCCAGGTTAAATGATTGTATCATCTGCAAGTAATGACAATTTTTATCTCCACCTTTTCAGTCCTTGCATATGTTTCTCATTTTTTAACTAATTAATTTAATTGGAGGATAATTACTTAACAATATTGTGATGGCAGCATGAGCCAGACCTTCCACTGTTACAATATTTTCAATGTTAGTAGGAATCCTTGTTTCCATCCAGTTTTAAAGAGAAAGTATCCAAAAGTTCCCTGAGTAAATAACAATTTGTCCCAAGAATTTGGCATTTAGTCTTTAATGCATTTAGTAAGTTCCCTTCTCCTCCCAATTTCTTAAAATATTCTACTACAATTGGTTTTAGAAATTTATAAAACACTTTATTCTGGATCATTTAAGGTGATCATATAAGTCCTTCTCCTTTTATCTATTAACATAAAGAATTACATTGCTAGATTTTCTAATTAACATATCATCCTCACATTTTTAGATATATCCTAATTGTTCAGGCAGCAACAGTTAGAACTGGACATGGAACAACAGACTGGTTCCAAATAGGAAAAGGAGTACGTCAAGGCTGTATACTGTCACCCTGCTTATTTAACTTATATGCAGAGTACATCATGAGAAATGCTGGGCTGGAGGAAGCACAAGCTGGAATCAAGATTGCCGGGAGAAATATCAATAACCTCAGATGTGCAGATGACACCACCCTTATGGCAGAAAGTGAAGAAGAACTAAAGAGCCTCTTGATGAAAGCAAAAGAGGAGAGTGAAAAAGTTGGCTTAAAACTTAACATTCAGAAAACTAAGATCATGGCATCTGGTCCCATCACTTCATGGCAGATAGATGGGGAAACTGTGGAAACAGAGGCTGACTTTATTTTTCTGGGCTCCAAAATCACTGCAGATGGTGACTACAGACATGAAATTAAAAGACACTTGATCCTTGGAAGAAAAGCTATAACCAACCTAGACAGCATATTAAAAAGCAGAGACATTACTTTGCCAACAAAGGTCCGACTAGTCAAAGCTATGGTTTTTCCAGCTATGGATGTGAGAGGTGGACTATAAAAGAAAACTGAGTGCCAAAGAATTGATGCTTTTGAACTGTACTGTTGGAAAAGACTTTTGTGAGTCCCTTGGACTGCAAGGAGATCCAACCAGTCCATCCTAAAGGAGATCAGATCTGGGTGTTCATTGGAAGGACTGATGTTGAAGGCTGAAATTCCAATACTTTGGCCACCTGATGTGAAGAACTGACTCATTTGAAAAGACCCTGATGCTGGGAAAGATTGAAGGTGAGAGAAGAAGGGGACGACAGAGGATGAAATGGTTGGATGGCATCACCAGCTCAATGGACACGAGTTTGGGTAAACTCCGGGAGTTGGTAATGGACAGGGAAGCCTGGCGTGCTGCAGTCCATGGGGTTGCAAAGAGTCAGACACGACTGAGCGACTGAACTGAACTGAATTGTTCATTGTATATTTTAACACATTATTAAATTTGGTTATCTACAATTCTATTTGGAATTTTGGCACATACAGAGATACAGAAAGATATGGTCTATTTTCTGTCCTTTGTTATTCTTATCTGGTTTTGAAATCAAGATAACACTAACCTCCTAAAATCATCCAAGCAACTCTTATGTTTCCTCTATTTTCTGGAACAACTTGTGTAAGACAGGAATTAACTGTTCCCTCAAGGTTTGCAAGATCTGAGGTGGCCGTATAATTATGTGGCCACATAATTAATGTGAACAGGACACATTCAAGAATAAAGGAGACCATTATTAATAATTATGCCAGGGCAAAAGAGCATGAACAAAGACTAATCTAAGCAAAACAAATTGGAACTCAATGTTAATACTTTATGGGTATGGGACTTCGTGGGAGATGAGGCTTCTTTGTACCACGCCAATGTCTTCATGCTTGGCTGATCCATGCAGGTTTGCATTTCTTTCAGTACTACTCTTGATGGATCATTTTTCTTTGAAGTATTTTTTATACTTATTATGCATGTTCGCTTATCATAGAGCAAGATGTTCTGTAAAGTTGGCATGCCCAAAGCACTCTATGTAAGTTTCATATTCCTCCAATCTCTTTCAAGCTAGCACATTTTGTCACACACTAATTTGTTGAAAACATTGGGCCAGTTGTCCTAACAGTGACTCACCTGTTTTATTTACTTTTATCAAGTCAACTTAATATGTTTGGCAAAAATGCATCAGAGAGGAAGCTATGTTCTTTAGAAGGTAGTACATCAGGTTTTGACATCTGGACATCATTTACTATTCAGATTCACAATGAAATTAAATTGATAACAAATTTTTTTATTGAACAGTGCTGGTTTTCCCCCTTTATATTCAAAATAATCAACATGGTGCTACTTTTGTATGCACAAATGTCTGGTTCCATGTCAATCATACACTTTGTGGTTTTAACACTAATTTTAGTCCTTGACTGAGTCAATAGTTTCTTTAGAATTTGCAATATAAAACTTAGTAAAATAGAACTTTCACTTATGAACTAGAGCTATTTGGTTACTAGAAATACAGCTCCTATTAGAGAGGCAGGGTAAACACATAATTTGTTCAAATTAGTTACCAGTTTCTAAAGAAGTTTGCTTTGTGGTTGCTTCAAATCATAACATTGAGCTTTCCTGGTTATCTATCTTTGGGCATCACTAGGCATTCATGTCTCTTCATTGATTAACTATATTTCAACCCATTATGTTTGGCTTTATTTTTGAAGCTCAACTTGTCATAATTTTAACAAGTAGAAATTTCTTCCAGCTGGCTATGTCCTCTTAAATGATCCCTTTACTATTTTATTGAAATAAAATTATAATTATTTATTAGTGTCTTAAATAAGTCCAAACAGTAAGTCTAATAAGTAGTGCAATTTCAAAATAGTGGTGAATATAAATGATATCTCAAGGTATATGCAATACTTTTAATATGATATAAAATTATTTTTCTTTTGGTGATAGAGTCAAGTGAATAAGTAATAACTAAAAAAACTGTTGACTACATTTATAAATCAAAGAAATTCTCATATTGCAATTAGAGATTAGTGATACTAAAGACATCATTTCTCCATTCATGTACATAACTCTCAACTTATAAAAATGTACTAGCGGGAAAAATTTTGGTCTCAGAGTGAAAAAAAACAACACAAAACTTAGTTTGGCAATCTAGTGCTGCACATTCTTTCACCCCCATTTTTGTTTAAATTTAGTTGACATACAACATTGCATTAGTTTAAGGTGTTCAACAAAATGCAGGCTTCCCTGGTGGCTCATGGGTAAAGAATCCGCCTGCCAATGTAGGAGATAGATTCAATTCCTGGGTTGGGAAGAGCCCCTTGTTGTTCAGATGCTAAATTGTGTCTGACACCAGACTTCCTTGTCCATCACCAACTTCCAGAGTTTGCTCAAACTCATGTTCATTGAGTCAGTGATGCCCTCCAACCATCTCATCCTCTGTCACCCCCTTCTCCTGCCTTCAATCGAGCCCCAATTCAACCCACTATCCTGCCTAATCCTTATGAAACCGTTTACCACAGATTGGGACTTGAACCCACGGGCTGGGACTCAAACCCAGCCAAAACACACGGTACCTGGTTTCAGGACCTAATGAAGCTCAGGTTCTTGACATCTCATCACAGAAAGAACGCAGTGAGAGACCAAGTGATAGGTAAGGAGTGGATTTATCAGATACAGACAGAAGCACACTCCACAGAGTGTGGGCCATCGAGGGTGAGTGCGGCCCTGAAGTTTGGCAGGGTTAGTTTTAGTAGACTGTGTAATTTCATATGCTAATGGGTGGGAGGATTATTCCAACTATTTGGAGGAAGGGGTGGAGATTTCCAGAATTTGGGCCATCGCCCACTCCTCGGTCTTTTAACAGTGCCTTGGAACTGTCATGGCATCTCTAGGTATGTCATTTCACTTTCTGATTGAGGATTGAGGTCTTGTCTTGTCTGCCATCTTGGTCCCTTTTGATTCTAATTGGTTTTATGTTGTGTTCTTGGGCTATGTCATCCTTTCAAAAGTTGTGCCCCGCCCCTTTCCCCTCCTGTTACACCTACACCCAAATTCATTTGTCCTAAAATTTCATCCTTTCTCCAGACCACCCCACCCAATCCTATCTTCCCTAATACAGCTCCCCACCTAAGAATCATCCTGATTGTATCTCCCTAACTGTAAGCCCCTCCACCCACTGTCCACCCCAATTCATCCCTTAATATCCAATGTCATCCCTCAGAGATCCCTCCCCTTTGAAACCTGGACTCAATTTTTTGTCCCTAACCATAAATCTAATTAAATTTTAAATCAGTCAAAGTCCTATCTGTTATTTTGACAGAGAAAATGTAATACTTAAATAGAACATTAATATTAACTAATTTAATTTTAAATGTAATATACAGAATTGCTAACTAGGTATTTAAAAATTGAAAAAAATTAAAAGATAAAATTTTGCAGAGATAGCAACTGCAGGAATCAGCTACCACTCCCAGGGATGAGATAACAAGAAAGGAGATTGGAAGCATTAAAGCTTTGAAACTTGGAGGAGAAACTTTGAAACCTGGAGCAGAGTTGAAACTCAAACCTCTAAGGCAAGAGCTCTGCTCAGCTAGAGCTGATATCTCTGTGAAGCATAATAAGGCTGGCTTTGTAAATGTTGGAAATTACAAACTGAGTCCAGTTGCTACAGAGGGAATGCCCTACCAGTGTTGGTGTGAAGAAGCAAGGCTAGGGTAATGCTAGTGGCAACAGGAAATAGATAGGAAGCCCTGAAGAAGCAAAGAGGATGGAGCAAGTCCTTCCTTCTCCCACCTTGTAGTGTCCCTCTAGCAACCCCTCCTGGCAGAGCTTAATGAAGTAACTGGCAAAGGAGAACAGTGATTTGTAGCGTGCTACCCTCCGCAATGCAGAACAGACATACCAGTGCTAGCCTTGACTCTGACACATGCTCAAACCTTCAACCATTCCACCACTGCAGCTGCACCAATAAATCTAAATTGGCAGGAAAGAATGAGAAAGAGACGCTAACATGTAATGAATGCAGGAAAGAATCAGAAAGAGACGCTAACATGTAATGAACGTGGGTGGAAATTCATCAAGATGCCTGAAACCAGGCTTCAGTTGCTTGCAATCCTAATATAAGACTAGTATCTTAAAACAGGATCAGGACTGCAGCACTACTGAGAGAGTCCCATATTATTTGAGTTTCATGGGCCATTTTCCATGGAAATTTATTCCATGGGACTTTTCCATGACAAAAATCAGGATATGAAGTTCCATGACTGCAGGACCCCAGAAGTAGTTGGCTGGTTCATGAAGGATGGAAAATTGTTTCTGTGGCAAAGCTGAACTCTGGCATTATTAACTGCTTAGGCAAGCTGGGTTTGTGTCAATGAAGTACAGAGAGAGGGAGAAAACTTATCTGAGGCTGACTAAAAGGCAGACAACATTTAATATATGTCCTCGCTAGATCCCATTTGGAAAGATCTGGACATTGGCCAACATCCCTAACAAAAGGAGGCTCTCCCTCCTGTTAAAGCAAACTGGGAAATGAAAACCATCTGTCCTTTATGTGAGATACAAATAATAATGGAAGTGCTTTTTAAGAAAAGAATTTTAAGTATTAATAATAAAATTGTCTTTGTCCATCTGAAAGGAGAGAGTTATGGAGGACTTCGTATGTACTCAGGCTCGTGCTAGGCACTATAGGAGCCAAGAAGACAGAAGGGCGGGAATTAAAACTGTGGGGGAAAAAGGAAAGGGAGAAAGTGAGAAGGTTAATTAATATTTATCAAGCAGTTATTTTTTGTCAGGTTTTGTTCTAAACAACAACATGTGCAGTAGACACAGATAAGGGAGGGGACGTTCAGAGAGGGGTGTTAACTTTCCCAAGGTCATCAGCTCCTGAGAACAAGGATGAGAATGCAGACATTTCTGAAGTCTTAAACAAAGTATATTTTCTTCACAGAGACAGGGTGAAAGAGATATTTATAAAATGATACTGTTGAATCAATTATTTTCTTAATGTGTGTGTTGGTAGCTCAGTACGTCTGACTCTTTGCGATCCCATAGACTATAGCCCACCAGGCTCCTCTGTCCATGGGATTCTCCAGGCAAGAATACTGGAGTGGGTAGCCATTCCCCTCTCCAGGGTACCTTCCTGACCCAGGGATCAAACCCAGATCTTCCACCTTGCAGGCAGATTCTTTACCTTCTAAGTCAATTTTTCTTAATAGCCATCATTAATTCAAATATATCCAACTTTGGGTTTAGTAAGAAACCAGTGAGGTCATTTTACTTTTTTGTTTCATTGTGTGAGAGGAGTTGGAAGATCCAGTGATCCCCTTCTGACTTTTTATCTTTAAGAAAACATAAAATACAAGTCTTGCGACCCCATGGACTGTAGCCCATCAGGTTCCTCTGTCCATGGGATTTCCCAGGCAAGAGTGGATTGCCATTTCTTTTTCCAGGGGATATTCCCCAATCCAGGGATCGAACCTGCATTTCCTACATTGCAGGTGGATTCTTTACCATCTGAGTCACAGGAAAGCCCAAGAATACGGAATGGGTAGCCTAACCCTTCTCCAGTGGATCTTCCCGACCCAGAAATCAAACCAGGGTCTCCTGCATTGCACGTGGATTCTTTACCAACTGAGCCAGGAGGGATGCCCAATATATGACAAGTATCATAAATGTAACCAATTGGAACTACAGACCTATGGAAGTTAAGGTTAATTTCACAAGACATAGCAACAAACTTAGAAGTCTGGGTGGTTTACAAAACTTCTTTGTTAGCGTTAATCCTCATAAGAATAGCTTTATCAAACTGAATATTATCTGCTTTCCTAGCAGACTGTGAGGGAGGAAGGAACATTTTCTTCTTCTTTTGTTGAAATTTATTTCACCAACAGTGAGTAGGATTTACAGTTGCCAGGACAAGTGCTGGAACCTCAGTGATTACTGAGGAAGGGAGGGAAAAGCAAGTTTAAAACTTTCAGACAGAGACAAAAGAAGGTTTTTAATAAGTAAAATATGGAGCATGTAATGTTTTACATTCACAATTCCTCTCTCTGTTGCCACGACAATTTACCCTAGCCTTGAATTTGCAGTAAATGCCTTAGCATCCTTTTACTGGCTTTCTTTTTCTAGAATGTATTGGAATCCATGTGAAAACATTTGCTACCTATTAGTTAACGTTGCAAATTATGCAACATTCCATAAGAGTCACTACTTAATATAAAGTGTTTCTTCCAGCACCGTTACCATCCTTCAAGTATTGGGTCCTTTTTTTGTTGTTATTTTTTTAAAGGAATTACCCTCTGTATCTACTTTCCTTTTACCAGACTTCCAGATCCTCACTCAGGCTCCCTTACCCTTCTTTTGCTCCTCCACTTTCCCTTTTATACACGCAAACGTTTCTAAAAATGTCTTAATTGTCTCTTAACCAAATGATAAGAGTCACTGCTATCTATCATTTATACGTGAATTTGTACAAGAAATCAATGAATGGCAAGCCTCAATTTCCCATTCAAGTCACCTATTTTGAGTAAGGATTTATAAATTAAGGCTTCAAAGCTGACTCTTACTGCAACACTGATACCTCAGTCCAGCCAATAAATTATTACCTAATAAATTACTGTTTGCCTTTGAAAAGAAAATAGAGTTTAATCTTTGAGAATCAATTTTTCCTCTTAGTCTTCTTTCAGGCTCCTGGATAGCACAAGTCTAGCAACTCTGGTTACCCACAGCTTTTTAGATTTAACTGGTCAACATGCAGAGGTGTCCAGAAAGATCTCAAAGCATACATCTCTCGGTGTATTCTCTGTTGCACCATCTAGAATCCCCATCAGAACTGAAGCCATAATTTCCCTAGCTTCCAGGAGTGTTGGCTGATCCTGAGAGAGACAGCTGAGTCTCTCTCTGGGCTTATCCTCTATGAAAAGAAGCTGCCATACTAAGGTAAGGTTATAGGTCAATTATACCTCAGTAAAATTGATTGATTGATTGATTGATTAAAGGGAAAATAGAAAGCTGTTCTAATAAAGAGACTTTTATACAATTAAAAAAATGTTTATCTGGGCCACACTTCATGTGTATGCTAAAAAAAAATGTGTCTAAATATTAACAAGAGGCCTTCAAATGTAGGGGTTCCCCTGGTGGCTCAGACGGTAAAGAATCCACCTGCAATGTAGGAGACATGGGTTTGATCCCTGGGTTGGGAAGATCCCCTGGAGAAGGGAATGGCTACCCGCTCCAGTATTCTGGCCGGGAGAATTCCATAGACAGAGGAGCCTGGTAGTCTACAGTCCGTGGGATCACTAAGAGTCAGACATGACTGAGCGACTTTCACTTCAAATGTAGGCATGAACTGCTTTCTTTACCAGAACACTATAAAAATAAAACCACGTTTTAAATAAAATAAGTATACAATACAGTTGAGCAATTCTGAAAGAAATCTGAAACATACTAATCAAGACTAAGTGCTAAGATATTCTTTCTCTGTGTGTATCGTGTTATAGATTACATAAGCAAAGTGAGAGAGTAAATCTTTGGTGCAAACAAGCAGTTAGATACTTAGGAACACCAAAGCTGATGTGCATACAAAAGATGCCTGTCAGTCTCTGAAGGTCTGAATTGAGTCCTGATTTGGGCAAGGGTAATATCTGTGATCATGGCATCTGGTCCCATCACTTCATGGCAAATAGATGGGGAGACAGTGGAAACAGTGTCAGACTTTATTTTTGGGGGCTCCAAAATCACTGCAGATGGTGATTGCAGTCATGAAATTAGAAGACACTTACTCTTTGGAAGGAAAGTTATGACCAACCTAGATAGCATATTAAAAAGCAGAGACATTACTTTGCCAGCAAAGGTCCGTCCGGTCAAGGCTATGGTTTTTCCACTGGTCATGTATGGATGTGAGAGTTGGACTGTGAAGAAAGTTGAGCACCAAAGAATTGATGCCTTTGAACTGCGGTGTTGGAGAAGACTCTTAAGAGTCCCTTGGACTGCAAGGAGATCCAACCAGTCCATCCTGAAGGAGATCAGTCCTGGGTGTTCATTGGAAGGACTGATGTTGAGGCTGCAACTCCAATACTTTGGCTACCTTATGCGAAGAGTTGACTCATTGGAAAAGACCCTGATGCTGGAGGGATAGAGGGCAGGAGGAGAAGGGGACGACAGAGGATGAGATGGCTGGATGGCATCACCGACTCGATGGGCATGAGTTTGAGTAAACTCCGGGAGTTGGTGATGGACAGGGAGGCCTGGCGTGCTGCAATTCATGGGGTCGCAAAGAGTCAGACACGACTGAGTGACTGAACTGAACTGAACTGATTATCTGTGAGCACTGTCACAAGAGGTTTGTTAGTTGAACATAAAAGCAGAGGTTCTTAAAAGAAGGATCTTTGGAAATTTCAGCTTCACCGGAAGTGAGGGACTCTATTATTTTTACAACTGTCTAAGTCATAAAATTCTCTGAATCATAATGAGTCACTGCTCGTTTGAAATCAGAGAAAACACATTTGACGAAGGGAGAAAGGCTGTCACCTATACAAAACACCCAGGTAGCAAAATTTGCTAACTCAAATTGAGAATGGACTGTGTTTGTGGAGTTCAACTTTCTCTTCTCAAGTCTACCAGTCTTCCTCCTTTATTGGATTCAAATTTCTTTTTTCATTAGTTTTAATATACCTTAATATATATGTATGTGTAGATATATAGTATATACTTAACCAAACAATGCATTACATGACAATGTGCACTCGAATGTTAAAACAAACTATCTTATCAAGTATACTTTACAACAATGTATATAATTCTTTGATTATGACATCTACTCCAACTTGAATGGTTTGAAGAACAAATGTATTTATATCAGTAAAAATACATAAGTTTTAAAAGATTAGAACTGTGTCGTAGCTATAGACTCTATCTCGCATCTCTAAAAATGTTAACATTTTTTTAAGTATCAAGATAAACAAGGGTACCCATCCAATTGCCATAATACTGAATTGTTCTAAAGATCCTAATTCAATAACAGATTTCAGGAAACATATTTCAGTTAACTTTAAATCATAGTTCATAATTTGACAGAGGAATAAGGACATCATAAACTATACCCAGATACTATAAGTGGTGAAGCTATCAACCCACATAAATGGAATGCTATCTGAAGTTTACAAAAGACAAATTTATTAACACTATATGCTTAAATGAGTAAGTAAGTGTTAGTCACTCAGTCATGTCCGACTGTTTGCGATCCCATGGACTGTAGCCCACCAGGTTCCTGAAGTCCCAGTTTCAGGGACTTCTCCAGGCGAGAATACTGGAGTGGGTAGCCATTTCCTTCTCCAGGGGATCTTTTTCATCCAGGGATCAAACCCGGATCTCCCACATTTTGGGCAGATTCTTTACTGTCTGTGACTAATTTAATTGAAGGCCTAGCTTTACATTTCATATCTTTAAATGTTACTATAATTAATAAAAACTGATCTGCAAAGTATAAAGAATTTAGGTATTTAGTAAAATAATAAAAAGTCTTAGATAAACTAAAAATTTCATGTTTGTATTTTCATTTCCCACTGAGACAATTCAGAGAAAATAAGTACTGAGTTCTTTTAAACCAAAACTTATCAAAAAATAAAAATGTTTTCCTGGCTTGGGAGTATTGATGTGAACTGGATGTAACTATAAAAACCTCTCTCTTAACTAAGCAGTATTAAAAACTTTATAGATGGATGAATCTTGTAATGCTGAGGGAGGAGGGAAGCAAATTGCTTATGGTTTCTTTATACAAATATAATAGATATTTTTCTCACAGCATAGTTCTTACTTCAACTGATTTCAGCTGAAAACAGCAAACTGTTCCACATTACAAAATATCCTTGATTGTGTTGGATTTATTGCAAGATAGTATACTACTGTACTTTGTGGATGATTCAAAGTACTCCCAATGTTATTTTGAATTGATGTGATTTTTCACTTTTAATGAGATTAGAGTCTCTTGGAAAAAAACTCTTTAGCTAAACTAAAAAAAAAAAAAAAAAAAACTTTACAGAAGGTTTCATAATGCCTTTTTATGGTTACTCATTATTAGCCAAAAGTCAATTTGCATATCTTTTGTTCCTAATATTGTACTCAGTAGGAACACTTAGATCATTTAACTAAAATTAGATTTCCCCTCTTCTCATCCAAAAACATAGTTAAGTGAAAGTATTTATATTAGAACACAAGAAAGCCATTTAAATCATTTTTAAGAACTTTGTGATTTTGCACATTTCTTTATATATTTTTATTTGTATTTTTTAAAATTTCTTCCTGAAAGAGTATATTATCCTTCTTGGCCAAAATATTTTAAACAACTCAGTGCTTTAATTTCTTCACTTGCAAAGAACATTTTCAAGAAGAAATCCATTATGAGATCAATCCTCAAAGATGGATTTCTTAATTATTTAATGCACTTAATGTACACCCACACATTACAGGTTTAACTGATGTCTCAGTTCCTCAAGCACTTGCCACTTTCTCCTAGGCTGGAGAGCTTTATCTTGAAGTGCTAGCAGATTTAAAACATTAGAAATTTGGGGTTGATTTTTCTCCCCAGTGTTAGCAAAAATCTTTATACCCTTTCCAATAACTTCCTTGGGGAGCCTCACCTTTCTAATGTAGAGATACATTTTAAAGGAAATTTCCTTCTTTTCTCAGTCATATCATGTCTATGTCAACATTCAAATATATGTGGCTTCTACAACTGTGCACACTGAGATAGCATCGGAAAGTATCAGAAAGACTCTAAAATTACAGAATCTTATTGGATTCTCCACTCCTGGTCTCTCAATTCACATCATCCCACATATTGGAGGAAAAAATCTCACGAACAACAGAAGAATATACAAATTATTGGCAAGCTGGATATTGTACAGCAACTCTTATTTTTCAAGGAAAAGGAGAAAAAATGAACATCTATTCAGAAGGAAAAACACACAAAGCTGCTTTGAGCTTCAGTTCAGTTCAGTTCAGTTGCTCAATCATGTCCAACTCTTTGCAACCCCACGGATTGCAGCACGCCAGGCCTCCCTGTCCATCACCAACTCCCGGAGCTTACTCAAACTCATGTCCATTGAGTTGGCGATATCATCCAACCATCTCATCTTCTGTTGTCCCCTTCTCCTCCCGCCTTCAATCTTTCCCAGCATCAGGGTCTTTTCAAATGAGTCAGTTCTTCACATCAGGTGGCCAAAGTATTGGAGTTTCAGCTTCAATATCAGTCCTTCCAATGAACAGTCAGGGCTGATTTCCTTTAGGATGGACTGGTTGGATCTCCTTGCAGTCCAAGGGACTCTCAAGAGTCTTCTCCAACACCACAGTTCAAAAGCATCAATTATTTGACTCTCAGCTTTCTTTATAGTCCAACTCTCACATCCATACATGACTACTCAAAAAACTTTAGCTTTGACTAGATAGACCTTTGTTGGCAAAGTAATGTTTCTGCTTTTTAATATGCTGTTTAGGTTGGTCATAACTTTTCTTCCAAGGAGCAAATGTCTTTTAGTTTCATGTCTGTAGTCACCATCTGCAGTGATTTTTGGAGCCCCCCCAAAATTAAGTCTGTCACTATTTCCATTGTTTTCCCATTTATTTGCCATAAAGTGATGGAACCAGATGTCATGATCTTAGTTTTCTTTAGGCTGAGTTTTAAGCCAACTTTTTCACTCTCCTCTTTCACTTTCTGCTCTGAGCTTCCTGTGAATTAAAACTTGACCTCTAGGGGACAGCAGTTCCCTAATACTGAGGACAGTAGACATTTCAGGTTGAGGGCATCATTGCTGGGATGGTCCATACTCCAACCCTTGTTTCCCAACAGTAGAGGTGTATTCTCACAAAGTAAAAAAACTTATTTGCTTGGAGGAAAGTAAAATTCTACACTAATCAGTGCTCAAACTTACATTCACTGCAGGAGAACAGAAACAGGGAGTCCTTCTCTAAGGCCACTGTTGATGGCTTTTCACATAAAACTCTACCTATATGCCACAAACAAACATGAGGCAAGTCATAAATCTGCAATCAGCAACAATTACAACATTTAAAATTTTTTTTCAGTGACTTTATAGATTCTTGGGAAATGGTTCTTTACAGTGTTTGTAAGACCCAAATGGAAAGAAATCTTACCTCTCTTTAGACAGCTTATGAAAGTGAAACTTAGACACTCAGTCGTGTCTGACTCTGCAGCCCCAAGGACTGTGGCCCACCAGGCTCCTCTGTCCATGGAATTCTCCAGGAAGGAATACTGAAGTGGGTAGCCATCCCCTCCTCCAATTTCGGATGAACATAGATGCAAAAATCCTCAACAAAATTCTAGCAAACCGAACTCAACAACACATTAAAAAGATCACACACTATGATCAACTTGGGTTTGTTCCAGGGATACAAGGATTCTTCAATATACACAAATCAATCAATGTGACGTGCACATATGTGAGCATGCTAAGTCATTTCAGTCATGTCTGACTCTGTGCGACCCTGTGGACTACAGCCTCTCAGGCTCCTCTGTCCATGGGATTCTCCAAGGAAGAATATTGGAGTGGAGTGGGTTGCCATCCCTTCCTCCTTCTTGACCCAGAGATCAAAACTGTGTCTTTTACATCTACTTGCATTGGCATAAAAACAGATCCATAAACCAACAGAACAGAATTGAAAGTCCAGAAATAAACCTTTGCATATACAGTCAACTAATATTGGACAGGGAGCCAAGAATAGCCAATGATGAAAATATAGGCTCTTCAATAAATGGTGCTGGGAGAATTGGATATTCACTTGCAAAAGAATGCAACAACACCCAGAGGAGTCGGGTGGAGAGGGAGGTGGGAGGGGGGATCAGGATGGGGAATACGTGTAACTCTATGGCTGATTCGTGTCAGTGTATGACAAAACCCACTGAAATGTTGTGAAGTAATTGGCCTCCAACTAATAAAATAAAATTAAAAAATA
This sequence comes from Muntiacus reevesi, assembly GCF_963930625.1. NCBI lineage: Eukaryota > Metazoa > Chordata > Mammalia > Artiodactyla > Cervidae > Muntiacus > Muntiacus reevesi. The sequence goes on from NC_089250.1 coordinate 59,291,132, forward strand.
AATAAATAAAATAAAATAAAATTAGAAGTAAAAACCTAAAAAAAAAAAAAAAAAAAGAATGCAACAACACCCTATCTTATACCACTCACAAAAATTAACTCAAAATGGATTAAAGGCTCAAATGTATAATCTGAAAACATAAAACTCCTAGAAAAAAGAACATAGGGGGAAAAACTCCTTGACATTAGTGTTGACAAAGATTTTTTGGAATTGACCCCAAAGATATAGGCAACAAAAGCAAAAATAAAGAAATGGGACTACATCAAACTAAAAGTTTCTGCAGAGCACAGAGGATAGTCTCTTTTTAAAAGAATGAGTGTTTCACAGCAAGAATATTGTAGGGATTATGACTGAAACCTCTGAAACCAAACAGACCTGGGTCTGAATCTGACTCTGACATTCATTACATGAGGGGCAGTACGGTCGTTCATCTGTTTTAGATGCCTGAAATCTGCACTGCCTTATATTTGAGTAATTTCCTACCATATGAGACAAGGTGAGAGAGTATAACTCTCTTTCTGCAGCTAGGAAGATCACATTGTGTTTCTCAGTCCCTCTAGGGTAAGGGCATATGGTCTCCAGCACCAATGTTCTCTTTGCTTGAGATCCTAGTTCCACTCAGAAGATCAATTCACCAGTTATTGGGTTATGGTTTTGTGGTTAGCGGGTCCAAGGGAAGCAGTTCATCAGAGGGACATGCTGTGCAGACAAAAAACAGTTTACTCCTACAACATTCTCTTTGAAGTGAAACTTATAGAAGAATCAGGTGAAATTTTAAGTTTTTGACATAATGAAGACTTTCAAGGAAATAAAACTGGAGCACAAAAAGAATTCACTAGAACTCAAAGCAATATGATCTATTTAAAATTGTATTATAGTAAGTAAAGAATGGTTGCAAGAACTGGATTGGTGATCTGTATGTGATGAAATGGAAGAAATATTTCACAATGCAAAACAAAATACAATGAAATGAAAATTGTTAGCTAGGGGATGCTTCCCGCACTTTCCTCATGCTTTCACGAAAAGACTTCTGCTACACACTCCTAGAGGGAAAAGTACCTCTCCAAATAATGAGCTCGAAAATTAGAAGGAGGACATGTACAAGTTATAATTGTTATAATTAGAAATTTCTCAAAACTGAAGAGAAATATGAATTTTTTTTCATTTATCTTTATTAGTTGACCCAGCAATACCACTTTTGGGCATACACACCGAGGAAACCAGATCTGAAAGAGACACGTGCACCCCAATGTTCATCGCAGCACTGTTTATAGTAGCCAGGACATGGAAGCAACCTAGATGCCCATCAGCAGATGAATGGATTAAGGAAGCTGTGGTACATATACACCATGGAATATTACTCAGCCATTAAAAAGAATTCATTTGAATCAGTTCTAATGAGATGGATGAAACTGGAGCCCATTATACAGAGTGAAGTAAGCCCGAAAGATAAAGAACATTACAACATACTAACACATATATACGGAATTTAGAAAGATGGTAACGATAACCCTATATGCAAAACAGATGTACAGAGAAATATGAATTTTAACATTGAAAGTATTCACCAAGTCCCAGGCATATCCATGAGAGAAAACATTTATGACAGAACAAAACAAAATGGCAGAACAACAAAAAATTCCCAGGGTAGAAAAGCATTATTAGGAGATCTAGGCAAAAGATACAAGTTCCAACGAACGAAAGGGTATCAAACTAATATTAGACTCTCAAACTAGCATCTGATGTTAGTATCAAACTAATATCTGCAATTCTGGAAACTGGGAATGCAATACAATAATTTTTTTTTTTTTTTTTTTTTTTTTTTTTTTTTTTTTAGCTGCGCCCAGTCTTCGTTGCTTTGACGTGGCTTTCTCTAGTTGCGGGGAGCCGGGGTTATTCTTCATTATGATGCACAGGCTTCTCATTGCGGTGGCTTCTCTTGTTGTGAAGCCTAGACTCTAGGCATGCAGGATTTAGTATTTGCAGCCCACAGGCTCAGTAGTTGCAGCATGCGGGTACAACAATTTTTATAAACTGTTGAAGGAACTTCAACTTCTGAATCAGATTCACAGACAGAAGGCAATTTCTATGTTAACACAAAAATTAAAGTGTAATTCAAGGGCAAGACGAAGTAAAGTAATCTAAAAGGGAAATGTCACTATCTATAGAGAAGCTGTAAAGACTGATGCCATAAAATAAAGCAACAAAATGAATTTTAGTGCTAAATTTAACATAAAAAATTTTCAATTAAATGCTTAATCATACTTGGGGGATTTTACTGCAATTATCTGAGTCTTTCACAGTTCATGTAAGTAGAAATTAAGTAAGAATATTGGAAATTGATTAAGAGAGCAAAAATTTAATTTAGTAGGGAACATGGTCCTAGATTATACCCCCCAACCCCCCAGTTCATTAGCAAAAGGAAACCATTACAACATTCCCCAAATTAAAGAATACCAGGCCCTGGTTTCTGACCATGATCCGTTGAGACCAGCAATAAACTACCAAAAAAAAAAAAAAAAAAGAAAGAAAAGAAAAGAAATAAACCACCTGGAACATTCAGAACAAGAATATTAGACACTTCCTCTGAAGATTATTAGAACTTCTGTGGCCAAGCAGGCATGTGGGCATAAAGTTATATAACTGTTTCTCCAAGGGCTGGCACAGGGCAAAAATAAAGCCTAAGAAAAGACACGATTGGGCTGGATCCGGTATGTCAGCTGGGTCCAAAGCTAGAACTTTAGGTCAAAGCATTCAGAGAAGTTTCTGTGCTTTCCCGGGATGCTCATGTCACAAGCAGTGTCCTCGTTACACTCCCTCCACACTGTGTGTCTGTGTGTTAGTCCCTCAGTCGTGTCTGTCTCTTTGCAACCCCATGGGGTGTAGCCAGCCAGACTCCTCAGTCCATGGGATTTTCCAGGTAAGAATACTGCAGTAGGTTGCCATTTCCATCTTGCTGACCCAGGGATCAAACTGAGTCTCCTGCACTGCAGGCAAACTCTTTAACATCTGAGCCACCAGGGAAGCCCTCATCCACCCTGGGAATAGTGAATTTCTGATTACATCGGGCCCTCTGGAAGGGGGCCTGATATACAGTCAAAGAGTCCTCTCTGCAACTCCTCTCTTGACCTCAGTGTTCCATCGATAAAACAAATAATTCTGACTACTTGATTCCAAAGATCCTAATTGTGATAGTCTTTAGGATGTTATAATTTGTACTAAAAATGTGTTTACTAAAAATGTGTTACTTCATTAAACCAGTGTTTTCTGTGTCCCTCTTAATCCAAGACCCTGACCCTGGGAATACAGTAGAGTCTGTTTCTGCTCACAATGCATTTTCAGTTGGTTTAATGCAGTGTGATGAGGACCCGGAGAGGGGAGGAGGGTCTAGGAACAGAGACTATAACACTCGCATGAGCGGGGTGAGACGGGGGCAAGGAAGACTTCCTAGTGTGTGAGTCCTCTTGTTAAATACTGCCATGATATTGTAGCTTTTTCTTCTGTTCTTCTGCCTTCCCTCAGAGTGCCTAGGCTAAGGTTCTGAGTTGTAAGTAATCAGTTAGTGCTACTGACTCAAGTATCGATGTTCCTTTATGCCTCTTGTTTCACTGCCAGGGCCCCAGCCCCCTGAGCCCCGCCCCATGGAGGCAAATAAAAATCTGAATCCAGAGCTCCATCCCAGAAGTTCTGAACTCTTGGATCTGCCACTGCTTTCTCAAAGACCATGAAATTCTTGCTCCTGACCCTTAGTGTCTTTCTGATCCTGTTCCAGATGTTGCCAGGTAACCAGAACCAGGAAGGAAGGAAAAGAGCGCTAGGGTGGGGAACTGTCCATGAAAAGGATAGTATCTTTCTGTCCATTCAGACAGGGTTTTCAGAGGCTTCTGAAACCTGCTTGACCTTATCAGAATATACCCTTCCCAGGACAAGCCTGAGGTTCCATATTAAGAATGTGTGTTTGGCCAGAATCCCCAGAGCCATGGAAAAGGGTGGGGTGGTACCACAAAGTCCTTCGGTACTCAGGTGTAAACTTCGCAGGCAAAATCGACTTTGATATTTTGCACAAATCAATGTCCCAAGGGCCCGACTGAGCAGCTGTCTGGTTTCAGCTGTCTTTACATTCTCTGCCAGATCATGGGTCCTGGAGCGTATCTTAGACATTAAGTTCTATTATCCCTTCATGTGAAAGCCTGGGATGATAATAATCTATGGAGCGGTCATGTGGAAGTGAGCACAGGTCCTTTCTGCTCCTTTCCAACTACTAAAGTCTGTAATTGTGTTAATGATTTATAATGAGATTACACAAACTCATGGCCAGAACTTTAAACTGTTTATGAAGGCCTGAATAATTTTTAAGCAAGGTACCACTCACTTCATCTGTCTGATATTTGTAACCTTTTTTCTGTACATTTATAAATTCATATAAATATGTATGTACCTATAGTTCTTTCTTAGCCAAAAAAAGTAGCTATATATTGCTCTAAAACTTTTTTATTCAACATTACAAGGTGAATGTCTCCCTTGTCAGCACATAAAAATTGACCTGATTGCTCCTAGAAGTCTCCTAGTCCATCTTATACAGAAATCATAATTTATGCATCTAACCCCTATGATGGATTTTTTTTCCCGAATCTTTGATAAGATTAACAAAACACCAACTGACTTCTTGCACATATATCTTTATTTACTTAGACAAAAGTTTCTAAATAAGTTTCTAAAGGTTAACTTGCTAGGTAGAATAAAAACAAGCTCTTAGTTTAATTGATCTTGTCTGTTGCTTTTTAATCTCCATTTTATTTCCTCATTGATATTTATTTTCTTCCTTTGATGGGCTATATTTTTGTCCGTTCTTCTTTTTCTAATTTTTTAGGTAATAGTTTAGGTTGTTTCTCTGAGATTTTTCTTAATTCTTATAAAAGGCCTGCACCACTATGAACTTCCCTGTTAGGAAGGAAGTTCCTCTTAGGGAAGTTCCTCTTAGGGAACCTCTTAGGGAAGGTTGTATTTTCATTTTCATTTGTCTCCAAGTATTTTCTGGTTTCTTCTTTGATTTCATTTTTGACCCATTGTTTTTTTAATAGCATGTTGATTAGTCTCCATGTGTTCATTCTTTTCTGCTTTTCTTTCTCTGATTGATTTCTAGTTTCATACAGTTGTGGTCAGACTTCCCTGGTGGCTCAGTGGTAAAGAATCCCCTGCAATGCAGGAGGTACAGGAGATGTGGGTTCAGTCCCTGGGTTGGGAAGATTCCCTTGAGGAGAGCATGGCCACTGACTCCAATATTCTTGCCTAGAAAATCCCATGGACAGAGGAGCCTGGGAGACTATAGTCCATAGTGTTGCAAAGAGTCGGACCTGACCGAGACTGAACACACATGCACAGTTGTGGTCGGAAAAGATGCTCGAGCCAATAAACACATGAAAAGATGCTCAACATCGCTTATCATTAGAGAAACATAAATCAAAACTACAATGAGGTGTCACCTCACATCAGTCAAAATGACCATCATCAAAAACTCTACAAAGAAGAATTATTGGAAAGGGTGTAAGAGAACAAGGAACCTCCTGCACTGTTGGTGGGAATGTAAACAAATAGTCTTTTTGAGAACAGTATGGAGAGTCCTTAAAAAATCTAGGAATAAATCTCTAACATATGATCCAGTAAATCCACTACTGGGCGTACACTCTGAGAAAACCATAATTGAAAAAGACACATGTACCCCCCAATATTCATTGCAGCACCATTTACAGTAGCTAGGACATGTCAATGTCCATCAATAGATGAATGGATAAAGAATATGTGGTACATATTATACAATGGAATATTACTCAACCATAAAAAGTAACAAATTTGAGTCAGTTGTAGTGAGGTGGATGAACCTAGAGCCTCTTATACAGAGTGAAGTAAATCAGAAAGTTAAAAGCAAATATCATATATTAACACATATATGTGGAATCCAGAAAAATAGTACTGACAAACCTATTTTCAGGGAAGAAATGGACACACAGATGTAGAGAACTGTCTTGTGGACAAAGAGAGGGAAGGAGAGAGTGGACAGATTGAGAAAATAGCATCAACATATATACACTATCATGTGTAAAATAGATAGCAAATCAACTATACTCCAATATAAAATAAAAAGTCTTTAAAAAGAAAAAAAAACAGAAATGCAGCATGTACAGAACCTTGCTTTGCTTACATAATCTCCTTTAATAAAGACAGGGTTATCATGAAGATTACAGACGTGGTTGCCCTAATTGTTATGACTATCTTCCTCAGTATATGAAGATAATTGCCCTTTTTTCGCTCTTTTCAGTCTGCAGGGGCCAAAAATCTTGTTGGATCATTAAAGGACACTGCAGGAAAGATTGCAAATCTGGTGAACGGGTTAAGAAGCCATGTAGAAATGGTGACTATTGCTGTGTTCCAAGCAAAACAGATTCTCAACCACAGAGACCAACTCAAGCAACTACCAGACAATATCAAACTTTTACTGATAAGATGAAAAGAAATGCTTTTTTGGAGCAAATACCAATAATCTTGAATAACAAGCAGGAAGTAGAATAAATTGGGGACTTCTCAGATCAGGGATTGTTAACTTCAGTCTCTCCTACATGAGTCCATTAAAGCACACGAAAAACTCTCTTCTATCATTCATCTCTGTCCTCACAAGGCTGAATTTAATGGAGTAATCAATGTGAGTACAGCAAATGATATGTAAAATTGAGTAGAGAGCTTTTTACTTTTTTCTTTATGGTTATTGTCATCACCTTTTCCTAGAACAGCATGAGGATGGTGAAGCATTCAACAGTAACTTCCATCCATCTGAAGCAATACAGTTTTATGTCAAACAGTTTATGCTCAAGTCTGAAATGAATTATATTCTATGCCTGGGATTTAATAAAATGTTTTTGATCAATGTGAAAGTGTCCAAAACACTGAAAATACCCTGATGTCCCACTCCCACTAATATATAATTCTAAACCAATGATAAATGAATTAGTTAGAAGGAAATTCAGAAAACTTACAATATTTCCCTTGAAAACTTCTTCAAAGAATTCTTTTGAAAAGATCAAGCATCAAATTACTTCAGCCAATAAAAACATGTTCCATTTTTTTTGCACCTGCTTTGATAGTGCCCTATGTCAGTGGCGCTATTCTCTCCATTTGGGCCTTGCCTTCCCAAAACAAGTTTGGGAAGCCTCAGGGAAATTCCTTGTTTTATGCTTGCCTTCTGGTTCACCATTAGTACCTCCTTTATTTTATTTTATTTTGCCAATAGCTCCCAGAACACTAGGAGAAGGCAATGGCACCCCACTCCAGTACTCCTGCCTGGAAAATCTCATGGACGGAGGAGCCTGATAGGCTGCAGTCCATGGGGTCGCTAAGAGTCGGACAGGACTGAGCGACTTCACTTTCACTTTTCACTTTCATGCATTGGAGAAGGAATCGGCAACCCACTGCAGTGTTCTTGCCTGGAGACTCCCAGGGATGGGGGAGCCTGGTGGGCTGCCGTCTATGGGGTCGCACAGAGTCGGACGCGACTGAACCGACTTAGCAGCAGCAGCAGCAGCAGCAGCAGCAACCAGAACACTGAGTTTTTTTTCATAAATTAAAAGACACCTCAGATAAATGCATCCTGTTTATCACTCAACTTTGGTTGTAAACTTCTATCTGACACAGGCTAACAGAGAAGAATACAGAACCAAGAATTAAAACCCCTCACATATGATTAACTAATAATTCCACAATGGGGCCAAGAATAGTGTATGCGGAAAGGATAAGTCTCTTCAATAAATGAATGGTATTGGGAAAACTGGATAACCACATGAAAAAGAATGAAATTGGATCCCTCTCTTACACCACTCACAAAAATTAACTCAAAATTGATTAAAGATTTAAATGTAAGAGCTGAAACTTTAAAATTCCTAGAGGAAGAGCTGACTGGTCTTGGCAATTATCTTTTTTGATATGACACCAAAAGCCCAAAAAACAAAAGTGAAAATAAACAAATGTGAGTACACCTAACTAAAAATCTTCCACACTGCCAAAGAAACCATCAACAAAATGAAAAGGCAACCTATAAAATGGGAGAAAATATTTGCAAATCGTATATTTCATAAGGGGTCAAATTATAAGGGACACATACAATTCAATAACAACAACAACAAAAAAATCCGTACATGGAAAGGTGGCCAATATCACTAATAAACAGGGAAATTCAAATCAAAATCATGAGATATCACCTTACACCTATTAGAATTGGTATCACCAAGAAGATAAGAGATAAAAAAATGTTGATGAGGATGTAGAGAAAAGTGAATTTTTATGCACTCCTGTGGGAGTGTAAACTGGTTCAACCGCTATGGATATATACATAAAGGAAATGAAAACAAAGTATCAAAGAGCCATTTGCTCTCCCAAGTTTATTCCAGCGTTAGTCACAATAGCCAAGATACAGAAATAACCTAAGTGTCCCTCAAGGATAAATGGATAAAGAAGATGTGGTATACATACATAATGAAAAAGAAAAAAAAGTCCTGTCACTTATGACCTCATGGATGGACCTTGAGGACATCATGCTAAGTAGGTAAGTTACATAGAAAGACTGTTAGTCACTCAGTCATATCCAACTCTTTGTGATCCCATGGACTATCCCCACCAGGTTGCTCTGCCTATGGGCTTCTCCAGGCAAGAATACTGGAGTGGGTTGCCATTCCCTTCTCCAGGGGATCTTCCTGACCCAGGGATCAAACCCAGGTCTCCCTCACTATGGGTAGATTCTTTACCATTTGAGCCACCAGGGGAACCCTCAGATAAGTCATATAGAGAAAGACAAATACTGGAGGATATCACCTATGTGTGGAAACTAAAAAAGTCAGACTCACAAAATCAGAGAATAAATTGGAGGTTACCAGGGGCTGGGGGTTGGGAGAATAGGAGAGATGTTTAAGGGTGAAAATTTGCAGCTAGTAGACAAATAAGTCCTAAAGATCTAATGTATAGTATAATTAATATAGATAACAGTAGTGTATTATAATTATCAAACTTGGTGAAAGACTAGATCTTAAATGTCCCCATTACCAAAAAAAAAAAAAAAATGATAATTATGTGACATGACAGAGGTGCTAACTATCACTATAACGGCAATCATATTACAGTATATAAATGGATCAAATCAACATGATGTACACCTTAAATGTGCACAGTTTTACATGTCAAATATATTTCAGTTAAAAGATAAAGTAAAAAAAAAAAAAAGATAAAGTAAAAACCTCCCTAAATAAATAAGTAACTTCTGTCTGATGTCCTGCCCTGGAAAGAGGTGGGCCAGGAGTATGTGATCCTTCTGTCTCCTTTGCTTAAGGACTAAACAACAAAAACAGCCTTCTTGGTTTACAGGCTCCAGGGCCTTGTTTTCTTGACCCAAGCTCTAGCCATATTTGGCAATCCAAGAACCTATATGGGAAGTAGCTAACCCTGTATGATACTTGCTTTCATGAAGACGTATGTGTTAGGGGAAGAGGACTCAGAAAAGAACCAAAAGAAGCTCTAATTTATGTTCCAGCATAAGCACCAAAGGGAGGAGAAGGCTCAGTATCAGTTTTATTGTGTACTTTTTGTTACCTCCTTTAAGAAGTTCATTCCCCAGGTCCATGCCTCAAGGATTCTTGTTTGGTTTTGGTCTCTGCACATGTCTGTTTTCTTGGAGACTCAACAAAGTGAGAAGCCTTGAGTTCCCCTTCCTGGTCTGAACATGTGATAATCTCACATTATGGGAAACTGTAGGAAAATCTTATCTTGAGTAAGATGAGCTTATTTATAGCTGCAAGTGAGGTTAAGCCCAGGTGTGCTGGCCACAGTCTCGTAGACATTTCCTAGCCCAGTAGCCCTCATTGAAACAGTCCTTGTTAAATCATTATAAACTCCCAGCTGATGTGATTCTCTCTAAACTTCAGATGTTATAACATTAGGAGCTCTATTTCTCTTTTGAATTTAACAACAATTAAATTTGAGTTCTAAGAACAAATCACTACTCGAACATGGCAGCACTAAAAAAATTTGTTTTTAAACCATGACATAGAGAATTGATACTATCACACTTTATAGATGAGGAAACCAAGGCCCAAAAAGTTCCATGTAGTTAACTTATTTAACAAATATTTTCCAAATATCTATCATTTTGAAAGACATTGTGGTTGATACTGGTTGAAGATTCCAGGCTTGTTATCTGATCTGGTAAAACTTGCTTTCTAGCGAAAAAAAGTGGAAGGTAAACAAGTGAAAAATAAATATTTTGTGATTGCTACTATCAATGAGATAAGAATGGGACTCATACTGAATAACAACTTGAATAAGAGTGCTGATTTTAGATGGAGTATTCAGAGAAATCCCTTCTGAGAATGTGACAGTCAAGATAAAACCTGAAGCAAACACCCACAAAAAAATATTGTAGGAACAATGTTCTAAGAAGAGGATATTTTAAAAAATGTAATAGATGGTATATAGTCAGGATAGGATAGATTATATTGCAATAGCAAATAAACCCTGAAATCTCAGTGGCTTAACAATAGCAATTTATTATGCAAAGTTTAATGTGGTTCACTCAGACCTCCTCTTGTAGTTACTGATGACATCTGAAAAATATGGCATCTAAGATGAACACAGCAAAGAAAAAGGGTGCTGGATAACCCTATAAGGGGTCCTTAAGTAAGATAGGAAGGCTTACATCATTTTTCTTGTTATTCCCATTGGTCAGAGCCCAGTCACATGACACCAACTTAGCTTCAAGAAAGGCTCTAAAATGAAGAAGCACGTAGATATTCAATGAGCTAACAGAGTCTACCATTGTCTCAAATGGTCAGATTCTCTTAATCTCTTCTTCCTGCATATGGAACACATTCAATTCCTTTCAAAGAGGCACAATTTAAAGTTCAGTCCAGCTCAAAGCCCAGTATTCTTGAGTGATGCATGTCTCTCACCATCAGGTCTGAAAGTGAGTTTCCTCAATCTGATAGCCTATGAACTAAAAAGACAATCTGTATGCCAATTCACACATATAAATGCTAGCGCTAGATCAGAAATAAAGTAACTAGACTTCCCTGGTGGCACAGTGGATAAGAATCCTCCTGCCAATGCAGGGGACACAGGTTCAATCCCTGGTCCGGGAAGATTCCATATGCCGCGGAGCAACTAAACCCATGTACCACAACTACAGATCCTGCACTCTAGAGCCCCAAAAGTGCAACTACTGAGCCCGCACACCCTAGAACCAGCAAACTGCAACTACTGAGTTGGCATGCTACAACTACTGAAACCCATGCACCTACAGCCTGTGCTGTAGAGAGGCCACCTGCATGAGAAGCCCGTGCACCACAAGTAGAGAGTAGCCCTCACTCTCAGCAACTAGAGAGAGCCCATGGGCAGCAATGACGATCCAGCACAGCCAAAAATAAATTTTTTAAAAAAAAATTTTAAAGAAATAAAGTAACTATAATAAATACTCTCTCTTAGAAAAGACCAGCAGCCTTTGGTCCATACCAATGCTGAAATAGGCCTAAATGGTAAGACTCTCACCCGTGCCTAAGCGAAAGTCCTTGCCGACGCCATAATTCTATACTCTGAGATGAATTCCCTTGCCCTTTATTCTCTGTGATTCCCAAATCCATTTCTTTGGAGCTTCCTCCACAATTGTACATAATTCTTGTACATTCTTCCTCCTTGTACATAATTCTTGGTCATGTCCAAAATTGTGTTTGAAAACTTGCCTTTGGAACCTGCCTCCTTCAAGGAGATCGATGGAATCACTGAAGATCAGGATCTTCAGTGGAAGATCAGAGAATCAAAGACTGTTTGACAGCTCAGACAGAGGCTCTGTTGATCTGGGGTTAATGGTTTCTTTGGCAATATGGTAGTATTAAAGACTTAGTAGCTTCCTAATCCATTTGTTTCCAGTCAGTTCCATCTGCAGCTAACCAAGTCCAATGTCGTTTCTAAACTTATGCTTCTTTGCGCTATTGTTTCTCTCTCCCTCTCTCTCTTTCTCTCCTTCACTTGAGTGACAGCTACCTTGAGGCTCTCAGGCTTCAGGTGCAAGTCCGTATCCCTAACCTAAATGCTTCTCACTTCATCCAGAAATGAAACATTTTGCTAGGATTTAGTTGTTCAATGTCTTTTTAAATTCTATCCCTTAATATTTGGGAACCCAAGATAAGTTTACTTTTCTAATCCTTCAAGGCCCTCAGTTTCTGGACTCCCTCTATTCCAGATTATTTCTATTTGCAAACTGGCCAGTTCTTTCTTGAAGTTGTCCTTCTCTGGGAATAACACACCAAACACAGACACGATCACCATGTACCAGCATACACCAGAACATGTGTTTGTTCTCCATATTTTACCCCTAGAGGTGGGAGATTAGCAGACATGTGATCTCCAGGCCTTGTTACATGTAACAGCTTTACCAAATATTCTGCCATGTCACAGTATGGATAACCACCTTTCCAGCCTCCAATGTCAGTTTTCTCCCTGCCTACTGCTGGACTGTTGAGTCAAGCAAATATTTTGAGTTCCTGTTAGGGTACCAACTTATTTCTTATAACAATTCCTAAATTAGTTAGGACAGGAAAACCTCTACCATGGTAACAAATAAACTGTCAAAATCCCAAATAAAGTTTTATTTCTCATTAATGCAGAGTCCAGTGGGCCTTAGGAAGCATCACTACGAACAAAGCTCGTGGAGGTGATAGAATTGCAGTTGAGCTATTTCAAATCCTGAAATACGATGCTGTGAAAGTGCTGCACTCAATATACCAGCAAATTTGGAAAACTCAGCCGTGGCCACAGGACTGGAAAACTTCAGTTTTCATTCCAATCCCAAAGAAAGGCAATCCCAAAGAATGCTCAAACTACCACACAATTGCACTCATCTCACACGCTAGTAAAGTAATGCTCAAAATTCTCCAAGCCAGGCTTCAGCAGTATGTGAACGGTGAACTTCCAGATGTTCAAGCTGGTTTTAGAGAAGGCGGAGGAACAAGAGATCAAATTGCCAACATCCACTGGATCATTGAAAAAGCAAGAGAGTTCCAGAAAAACATCTATTTCTGCTTTATTGACTATGCCAAAGCCTTTGACTGTGTGGATCACAATAAACTCTGGAAAATTCTGAAAGAGATGGGCATACCAGACCAACTGACCTGCCTCTTGAGAAACCTGTATGCAGGTCAGGAAGTAACAGTTAGAACTGGACATGGAACGGCAGACTGGTTCCAAATTGGGAAAGGAGTACATCAAGGCAATATATTGTCACCCTGCTTATTTAACTTACATGCAGAGTACATCATGAGAAACCGGACTGGAGGAAGCACAAGCTGGAATCAAGACTGCCGGGAGAAATATCAGTAACCTCAGATACACAGATGACACCACCCTTATGGCAGAAAGTGAAGAAGAACTAAAGAGCTTCTTGATGAAAGTGAAAGAGGAGAGTGAAAAAGTTGGCTTAAAGCTCAACATTCAGAAAACTAAGATCATGGCATCTGGTCCCATCACTTCATGGCAAATAGATGGAGAAACAGTGGAAACAGTGGCTGACTTTATTTTTCTGGGCTCCAAAATCACTGCAGATGGTGATTGCAGCCATAAAATTACAAGATGCTTACTCCTTGGAAGGAAAGTTATGACCAATCTAGACAGCATATTAAAAAGCAGAGACATTGCTTTGTCAACAAAGGTCCATCTAGTCAAGGCTATGGTTTTTCCAGTGGTCATGTATGGATGTGAGAGTTGGACTATAAAGAAAGCTGAGCACCAAAGAATTGATGCTTTTGAACTGTGGTGTTGGAGAAGACTCTTGAGAGTCCCTTGGACTGCAAGGAGATCCAACCAGTCCATCCTAAAGGAGATCAGTTCTGGGTGTTCATTGGAAGGACTGATGTTGAGTCTGCAACTCCAATACTTTGGCCACTTGATGTGAAGAGTTGACTCATTTGAAAAGACCCTGATGCTGGGAAAGATTGAGGGCAGGAGGAAAAGGGGATGACAGAGGATGAGATGGTTGGATGGCATCACCAACTCAATGGACATGGGTTTGGGTGAACTCCAGGAGTTGGTGATGGACAGGGAAGCCCGGCGTGCTACAGTTCATGGGGTCGCAAAGAGTCAGACACGACTGAGCCACTGAACTGAACTGAACTGAATGCAGAGTCCCATGTAGATCAAATGGTCCATTCAGAACTTGTAGCTATAAAATGTGGAACACAGGGCCCCCAAGTTCACTATGGCAGGGGAAATGAGGACTGACTAGACACATGGAATGTGCCACATGCCAGGCCTGCAAGTGACACACAACACTTATATAAGAATCCTATTAGCCATAGGCCAGTCAAATTGTCCCATGAGAAGCTGAGGAATGCAGAGGAGCACTTGAATATTTGATGAACTCTAACAATTTCTGCTCCAGTAGGAAAGAGATTTTGTGTAGCTATTGTGATGACTAAATTAAAGCTGGGAAACATGGAAAAAGAAAGATGATTTAGGAGGCATTCAAGGTGGCCTGATCAGGATGTTCACGGTAGGGAAAAAAAAAAAGTATGTAACTGTGATACCTATTTTACTTCATTTTTTAATTTTTATTTTATATTGGAGCATAGTTTATTAACAATATTGTGTTAGTTTCAGGTTTACAGCAAACTGATTCCATTATACATGTACCTATATCTATTATTTTTCAAATTCATTTCCCACTTAGGTTATTAGAGTATTGAACAACATTCCCTGTGCTATATAGCAGTGTGTACATATCAATTCCAAACTCCCAATCTACTTATTCCCTCCGGTAACCATAAGTTCATTCTCTAAGTCTATTTCTGTTTTGTAAATAAGTTCATTTGTAGTTTTTTTAAGATTTCACATGTAAGCAATATGTTTTGGAGGTGGAGGCACAAAAGGAATGATTTGCTAATAGGATAGGTGTGAAAAGTGAAAGTGAAGTTGCTCAGTCGTATCTGATTCTTTATGATCCCATGGACTGTAGCCTATCAGGCTTCTCCATCCATGGGATTTTTCAGGCAAGAGTACTGGAGCAGGCTGTCATTTCCTTCTCCAGGGGAACTTCCCAACCCAGGGACAAAACACGGGTGTCCCACATTGCAGGCAGTCACTCTACCCTCTGAGCCACCAGGGAAGCCTTATGTGGACTAGGTGTAATTAGAAGAAATGAGGCAGAGAACTGTCAGGATCAATAATGGCTCTGAACATTTAAGCACTAATGTGAACAGTGATGCCATTTACTGAAATGGGGGAAGACAGAAATGGAAGCAAGTAGAATGGGTTTAGGGACAAAACTATGACAAATCCAAGTGGAGTTGACCCACATACAATCTGATAAGTGAGACAGTAGCTCAAAGCAAATTTGAAGCAAAGGATATAAATTTAGAACTTTTCAGAACACATAGCTCATCAGAAATGTAACTACAGGATTCCTCCAGAAACCCTGAATAAGTTAACATGTTTGCAGTTTGTCACTTAATTGCTAGGTATATTTTGCAGTAAAATTTCCCAATATAAACTTAAGTATTCATTCTACCTATCTTTTCCTTGAAATCTGGTCTGAGTTTCATACTTGGAAAGTGTTTTCCCCACTGAAAGATTATAAAAATAGCTATTTATATGTTCTAGTACACTTGTGGGTCCTAAGAGAATGAGCTTTCATTTGCAAGATAGTTGACTTGGATAAGGTTATTATGCTGTTGTTCAGTTGCTCAGTTGAGTCCGACTCTTTGTGACCCCATGGACTGCGGCACACCAGGCTTCCCTGTCCTTCACCATTTCCTGGAGTTTGCTCAAAATCATGTCCATTGAGTCGGTGATGCCATTCAACCATCTCATCCTCTGTTGTCCCCTTCTGTATTCAATCTTTCCCAGCATCAAGCTCTTTTCTAATAAGTCAGCTCTTCGAATCAGGTGGCCAAAATATTGGACCTTCAACTTCAGCATCAGTCCTTCCAAAAAATATTCAGAGTTGATTTCCTTTAGGATTGACTGGTTTGATCTCCTTGCTGTCCAAGGGACTCTCATGAGTCTTTTCCAGCACCACAATTCGAAAGTATCAATTCTTTAGTGCTCAACCTTCTTTATGGTACAACTCTCACATCTGTACATGACTATTGGAAAAACCTTAGCTTTGACTATATAGACCTTTGTTGGCAAAGTGATGTCTGCTTTTTAATATGCTATCTAGGTTTGTCATAGCTTTCCTTCCAAGGAGCAAGCGTCTTTTAATTTTATGGCTGCAGTCGCCATCTGCAGTGATTTTGAAGTCCAAGAAGACAAAGTCTGTCACTGTTTCCATGAGTACCTACATGTCAAAATTATCAAATTGTATACTTTAAATATGTACAATTATGGTTTGTTAATTATAACTCAGTAAACATTTCACAGGTAACTCTGTCAACGGACTTCAGGGTGGCCTTGTCAAAGGTAACATCCCAGGCTACCATGGAGCTGCCTTCGGTAGAAAGCATTTCTGGTGACACTGGGTAACACCCCCCTTTTAGCCCTGTTTTAAACAATCTCCCCAAACTACAGCAAATCCGCTTTACTATCTTAGACAAGTAACTTCCCCAAGTAGACACATATGTGAGGGACTAGAAATTGACACATGTTCACTACATTTTATTCCACAAACCTTTACTGAGAATATCTTGAGAGTTCAAAAATGAGAGAACAGTCCTTATTCTCAGGAATCTCACAATCCAGTTAGGAGACAGACACAACTAGATAATGCAAAAGCAGGCTTATCCTGGAGTGACAGGGACTGTGACCAGAGAAGGCAGGACCCTGGTGAGAGGCTCTGCAGAAGCCAGGGACAATGTCTTGGTGTGCAGTTCCTAAAAGCCTATAACTTATAAAACCTCTGTGTGCCCTCCCCGTGCCTGTAACAGATGCTTGATTGAGGTACCAGCCAACAGACTAATGTTCTGCATGGATTAACATTTACATATCTGTCCAGTTCAGTGCCCCATCCATCTGCCCCCACTCCAGAGAGGCCAATAAAACTCTATTTCAAATTCATACTGCACAAAGTGTTCTTGACTCCTGGATCCACTGCCTCCAACTTCCTAAGGACCATGAGACTCCTGCTCCTGACATTTACTGTCCTTGTGTTCCTACCACAAGTGACCCCAGGTAATCAGAACCCAGGGAAGCTGCAAAAACAGAGGTAGACTAGATTCCGGTCCATGTAAATTTCCAATGTGGCATGGCACTCCCCCAACCTGAGTGTCTCCGTGGTCCCCATGTTGGAACCATGTCCCTGGCAAGGGTAGAACCTAAGGGTAGGACAAGTTGTGTGCTGTAGACAGGAGTGACCCCAAACATCCAGAGTTGTCCTTGGTTCTGTGTCCCAAGTTGCTACATAAGGAACTGGGTGGCAGCTTGACTCAGTTCAGTTGTCCTTCCAGTTTGTGCCAGCTCTTGAAAATAATTCCCAAAGTCCACTTTCCTATGTTTTCCTGACCCTGAAAGTCCTGTTATAGCTTTAAATGAGTTTCTTTTTTTTCTTTTCATTGTCTGGAATTTAGCAAACAGGTCAGAAAGTATCTGCAGAGCTGTTATTCAAAAAATAGAATTGACTTTCATTCTCTCTTCTATGATAAAAATCTAGGCTTTTAATAATTACTGCTTTAAGATATAGAGAACAGACTTGTGAACACAGCAGAGGAAAGAGAGAGTGGGACAAATTGAGAGAGTAGCACTGAAATATATATATTGCATACGTAAAAAAGATAGCTAGTGGGAAGTTGCTGTGTAACACGAGAGCTCAACCCGGTGCATGTGTCTGTCAGTCTAGAGGAATGAGATGGGGGGTGGGGAACGGGAGGGAGGTTCAAGAGGGAGGGGATATATGTACACTTATGGATGATTCACGTTGTCATATGGCAGAAACCAACACAATATTGTAAAGCAATTATCCTCCAATTAAAAATAAAAATTTTAAATAAAAAAATAATTACTGCTTTATTAAGTATATCTAATGTCTGACCAAAACTTTGAAATTGTGACTGAAGGTTTTTTTTTATTAATTTATTTATTTTAATTGGAGGCTAATTACTTCACAATATTGTAGCGGTTTCTGCCATACGTTGACATCAATCATGAACATGAGTTTGAGTAAACTCTGGGAGTTGGTGATGGACAGGGAGGCCTGGCATGCTACAAGTCATGGGGTCGCAAAGAGTCAGACACGACTGAGCGACTGAACTGAACTGAACTGACATCAATCAGCCATGGGTGTACATGTGTCCCCCATCCTGAACCCCCCTCCACCTCCCTCCCCATCCCATTCCTCACGGTCATCCCAGTGCACCGGTCCTGAGCACCCTGTCTCATGCATCGAACCTGGACTGGCGATCTATTTCGCATGTGGTAATATATATGTTTCAATGCTATTCTCTCAAATCATCCCATCCTTGCCTTCTCCCACAGAGTCCAAAAGTCTGTTCTTTACAACTGTGTCTCTTTTGCTGTCTTGCATATAGGGTCATCATTACCACCTTTCTAAATTCCATATATATGTGTTAATATACTGTATTGCTATTTTTCTTTCTGACTTACTTAACTCTGTATAATAGGCTCCAGTTTCATCCACCTCATTAGAACTGATTCAAATGCATCCTTTTTAATAGCTGAATAATATTCCATTGTGTATATGTACCACAGCTTTCTTATCCATTTGTCTGCCGATGGACATCTAGGTTGCTTCCATGTCCTGGCTATTATAAACAGTGCTGCGATGAACATTGGGGTGCACGTGTCTCTTTCAGATCTGGTTTCCTCAGTGTGTATGCCCAGCAGTGGGGTTGCTGGGTCATATGGCAGTTCTATTTCCAGTTTGAAATTGTAACTGAAGAGTTTTTATACAAAGTACATTACTTTCTACTTTGTTGTATATCTCTCAAGATACATTTCAATGTATAAACAAAGCTTTATAAAAGTTAGTCTATATATTTATTTTTATTAAAAAAGCAAACACATTGTACACATAGTTATGTGGTGTTCATCTTTCATTAATAATATTTTGTGATCATCTTTCCCTGTCACCACCTAAAGATCTGCCTCATTCTTTGCAATGTTGTAAAATTCCATTGTGAGATAAGCCATAATTGATGAACAGTTATTTGGGAATTTCCTAACTTTCTAATGAACACATCATAAACATACTTGTATACATATCTTTACATATTTGGACAAGAATTATACAAAATAGATTCCCTGAAATCAAATGACCTAGAAGTCAAATGGTAAGTGTAAAAGATCTTATTCCATTAATTCCTCCTTTATATGCGTGGGGGTGTTGAGACTAGGAAAAGACAGAGGTGAAAGCAATCCATAAATCTTGGAAACTTAGAGTAAGTGGGAAGTGAAGGAAATATTACATGTTCTGAGGTTTTAAGTTTGAGTATTCTGGTAAGAGATATAAATGTAACACCATCCCTTTAGAGGGAATAGTTGAGATGATAAAGGAAGCATGAGGTCTTCATGTTTTATCTTGGACAGCCCCTATGTTTAAGAAAGAAGAATAAAAATCAGTGACATTTATAGGAACAGGGAAATCCTTCTATCTCTCACCAACATTTTACAAGGGTCACCACGTCACCATAATCCCTCCAGTGCTCAGCATTACTTTTATCTGAGTAATAGCACTCTGTAGGGTTTTTATGGTTTGTTTGGTTTTTTTTTTTTTTTTTGCACTTCTCTTATCCTGTATATATCCAAATATTCATGAACAGCCTGCTTTCAAAGATCTGCAAGACCCCATGAGATCTCAACCTCCATTATATTTCTCCACTCCTCTCCACCTAATTTATTCTACAGTCACCATGACAACCTTATCTTCAAAAACTTTCTTCAAAAACTTTGATATAATTCCTGCCTCTGGGCCTTTGTACTTGTAACTTCCTCCTCCTGGTACACTCTTCCTCCAATTAGTATCAAAAGCTCGCTTTCTCACTTCCTTCTCAGTGAGGTCTTTTACTACTTATCTTCCAAACACATGCTTCCTATTCCGCTTTCCTTGTTACAATGCTCTTCAGAATACTTTTCATCTATACCTAATGGCGTCTTAAATAAAGAACATTTTACTTTCTTCTCTTACTTACAGTCTCATTGATTGTTTCTCGAAAAGACAAATCTCCATGAGAGCAGAAAGCTTAGTTTATTTTGCTAACAGATATATTTTCCTGTATCCTGAACAGTGCCTTCAACATTTGTTGAATAAATAAACAAGTTACATTTGTTGAATGAATAAACAGGTTCTGCTTCTGTTAATGTGAACCGTGAACTTCCAGATGTTCAAGCTCGTTTTAGAAAAGGCAGAGGAACCAGAGGTCAAATTGCCAACATCCGCTGGATCATCGAAAAAGCAAGAGAGTTCCAGAAAAACATCTATTTCTGCTTTATTGACTATGCCAAAGCCTTTGACTGTGTAGATCACAATAAACTCTGGAAAATTCTGAAAGAGATGGGCATACCAGACCACCTGACCTGCCTCTTGAGAAACCTGTATGCAGGTCAGGAAGTAACAGTTAGAACTGGACATGGAACAACAGACTGGTTCCAAATTGGGAAACGAGTACATCAAGGCTATATATTGTCACCCTACTTATTTAACTTATATGCAGAGTACATCATGAGAAACTGGACTGGAGGAAGCACATGCTGGAATCAAGAATGCCGGGAGAAATATCAATAACCTCAGATATGCAGATGACACCACCCTTATGGCAGAAAGTGAAGAGGAACTAAAGAGTCTCTTGATGAAAGTGAAAGAATAGAGTGAAAAAGTTGGCTTAAAGCTCAACATTCAGAAAACTAAGATCATGGCATCTGGTCCAATCACTTCATGGCAAATAGATGGGGAAACAGTGGAAACAGTGGCTGACTTTATTTTTCTGGGCTCCAAAATCACTGCAGATGGTGATTGCAGCCATGAAATTACAAGATGCTTACTCCTTGGAAGGAAAGTTATGACCCACCTAGACAGCATATTAAAAAGCAGAGACACACTACAATATTATAAAGTAATTAGCCTCCAACTAATAAAAATAAATGAAAAAATAAAAATAAAAAATAAAAAGCAGAGACATTACTTTGTCCACAAAGGTCTGTCTAGTCAAGGCTATGGTTTTTCCAGTGGTCATGTATGGATGTGAGAGTTGGACTATAAAGAAAGCTGAGCGCCGAAAAATTGATGCTTTTGAACTGTGGTGTTGGAGAAGACTCTTGAGAGTTTTTTGGACTGCAAGGAGATCCAACCAGTCCATCCTAAAGGAAATCAGTCCTGAATGTTCATTGGAAGGACTGGTGCTGAAGCTGAAACTCCAATACTTTGTCCACCTGATGCGAAGAACAAACTCATTTGAAAAGACCCTGATGCTGGGAAAGATTGAAGGCAGGAGGAAAAGGGGACGACAGAGGATGAGATGGCATCACCAACTCAATGGACATGGGTTTGGGTGGCCTCCGGGAGTTGGTGATGGACAGGGAGGCCTGGAGTGCTGCGGTTCATGGGGTCGCAAAGAGTCGGACACTGAGTGACTGAACTGAACTGAACTTCTGTTAATTGCCTGTTTATATCCTTTGCTCATTGTTTCTATTTGGTGGTGATGCTTTTTTGCTGATAGGTAGATCTTTATCTATTTTTTATATTATTCCCTAGTCAGTTTTAATCACTGGGTATTATTCCTTATCCTGTCATCTACCTATCTATGAACTTTGCCCATTACATGTTCTTCAACTGAACAGAAAACTTAATTCTGGTCTAATCAAATTCAACAATATTCTGCCTTGTGAGTCATGCTTGGTGATTTTCTTAAAGAAGTTTTTCCTCTTCTTAGGTCTCAAAGGAAATCTCTGATGTTATCTTCTAATAACTTTTCAGCCTTGCCTTTCACATTTAAATCTTTAAGCCACAAGATGGAATGTGTAAATCCACTTTTATTTTTCTCATGGAGTTGACCAGTTTTCCCAATACTGTATGCTAAATAATGTATGCTTCTTCATTGACTCAGTGTCATTGTTAGAGTGTATTAAGCTCTCCATGGATCTATTGCAAACTGTCTACTCTGTTCTATTGGTCTATTTGTTCTGGTGACAAGCTACTATGTATTTTTTTATTACAATGGCTTGATAGGCTGTCAGTGTCTAGAAGGTCAAGATTTTGTCTTGTTTCTTTTTTAAAGTAATATTAGCTATTGGTGGTCTTTATTCTTCATTATAAATTTTAAAGTAAAAGGATGAAGTTTCCCAAAAATCCCACTGGGATTTTGATGAGAATTTCATTAAATTTGTGGATAAATTTACAGGAAAGTAAATCTATATATTAATTGTCATCTCTTTTAAGATCACACTTTATGTTGTGGTTTTAAAATATATCCCATAGAGGTCTTAGATATTTCCAGTTTAAAACAAGATATTTCATGACTATGACATATATTTTATTATACTTTTTAGTCAGTTACTGTGGGTGTAGAAAAGTGCCATTGAGTCTTGTAAGTTGATATTGCATCTGACATAATTACTGAACTCCTGTTAATTGTAATAATTTGTTGGTTACTTTTTTATATTATAATCATGACTGCTAGAATGAATGACAGTTTTCTCCCTTTCCTTCCAATCCTTATACTCTTGTTTGGTTTTGGTTTTTTCCTTAAAACAATAGCCAGGCCCCCACTATTATTTCAAATGATAGTAGTAAGAGAAGAGTATCTTTGTTTTCCTGATCTCAGAGGGAATTAGTTTCTCCAATAGATAGTTAGTTCTAGATTTGATACATAACCTTCACCAAATTAAGGAAATCCCCATTATGCTTGCTTGCCTAGTTTTCATCATAAGTAAGCACTGAACTTTATAAAGTAATTTTTCTGTATAAAATAAAATAATTTTATTATTTATCTCAATTCTATATAGGTAGTGAATTTCATAATGTTAGATGGTAATTTTGCTTTTGGGGTTTAACTCTCCTTGATCATGCTGTATTTTAATACATTGCTGAATTCAGTTAATTAATACTTTATTTAATTTATTTAATTTATCTTAATTTACTTAAGATTTTTTAAATCTATATCTAAAAAGAAAATAGACCTATTATTTTCTAGTTTGAAATTATAGTTGTCTCATAAAATGATCCAGACAGCTTTCCTTTCTCCCTCCACCTCTATTTTCTGGAACATTTTATACAAGATTAATATTTGGATCTTCTGTGAAATTAGTAGAACTCACCTTTCAAGTCATCCAGAATAACAGCTTTACTCACAATAGCTAAAAGGTGGAAGCAATCCAAATGTTCATTAATTGGTGAATAGATAAGTAAAATGAAGTACATATATGCAATGGAATATTATTCAGCTTTAAAAAGGAAAAGGGTTCTGACACATGCTGCAGTGTGAATGAACATTGAAGATACAATGTTAAGTGAAATGTCAGTCACAAGATGACAAATGCAGTAGGATTCTACTCACATGAGGTATTTAGAGTAGTCAAACAGTCAAAAACACAAAAAACAAAATGACAGTTGCCGGGGGAATGGTGGTGAGGGTTTTAATGGGTACAAAATTTCCACTGCAAGATGAAAAGTTTAGTAGGTGTATGTTGGTGATGGCAATACAACAAAGTGAATTATACCAGTGTGTGTGTGTGTGTGTGTGTGTGTTTGCACGCGCGCATGCAGGCGCGCTTAGTCAGGTCCAACTCTGTGACCCTGTTGTCCGCCAGTCTCCTCTGTCAATGGGATTCTCCAGGCAAGAATACTGGAGTGGGCAGCCATTTCCTCTTCCAGGGAATCTTCCCAACCCAGGAGTCAAACTTGCATCTCCTGAATTGCCAGGAGGATTCTTTACCACTGAGTCACCTAGGAAGCCCTGAATTATACCAAACTGTACTATTTTAAAATGCTTAAATTGATCAATTGTGCATTATATGTATTTTACCGAAATTGTAAAAATCATCTAGGCTGAGTCTTTGGGCAAGAAGAGTTTTTCACTACCATGTCAATTTCCAAACACTTTGATTTATTGAAGTTTACATTTTCTTCCTAGGCCATCACTGGAATATTTTTAGAAATTTACACATTTCATCTAGGTTTTCAATTTTATTAGCATACAATTGTTGATCAGTCCTTTCTGTTGTTTTTAATATGTTGTATCTGGTTTTACTTCACCATTTCACCAGGGACATCATTTTTATTTTCCTCTTTTTTTTCTTGATTTTTCTTTCCAGTTTTCTGATTTCCTTAACTTCTAACTTTATCATTTCTGATTTTATTACTGCCCTTCTAATTGTTTTATTTTTATCATATTGTTTAATTTTCAAATACATGGGGGTTTTAATTCTAATTTTATTGCATTTGATTGAGAAATATTTATTGTCTGATATTAAGCAAATAGAACTTATTAAGGTTTTTTTAATGGCCTGAAACCTTGCTACATAAGATGTAGTCCATGGACTAGCAGTACTGACATCATCTAGAAGATTGTTAGAAAAGCAGAAACTCAGGTGTTTTCCCATCAACTGAAGTAAAAATTGCACTTTACCAAGACTTCTATGATCTGTATGAAAATTACAAAGTGTAAGAAGTACTGGCCTAAAATTTGAGCCAAAAGCATCTCACTTAGGAGTATCTACACTGTTCTGAGATCCTATTTCTCAGTTGCTCAGTTGTGCCTGACTCTGCAACCCCATGAACTGTAGCCCTTTGGTCTCCTCTGTCCTGTCCCTCTGGTCTCTTACCTGGGATTTCCCAGATCAAAATGCTGGAGTGGTTTGCCATTTGCTTCTCCAGGGGATCTTCCCAATCAAACCTGCATCTCCTACACTGGCAGGCAAGCTTTTTACCACCAAGCCACTGGGAAGGCCCATTCTAAGGGTCTAGTAATGTTTTATTTCTTAATCAGAATGCAGGTACATGGGTATTCATTTTATTATTTTTAAAGTACAGAGATATATTTTACACACTTATTTGAATGTATATTTTGAATGCATTCAAAGAAATTTAGCCTCGTGGGGTATGAGCAATGCAAATAACCCAATCACACTGACAACAGGATGAACTTGCTTTATGCAGATTGCTTCACACAAGCCCAGGGAACTTCATTACTAGTTCCAATTCCTTGTGACTAACAAGTTGCTTTTTATTTATGAGATGCAAGATGCATCTCTACATTCAGGAAAGATTTTTAGATGGGCAGATATGAGGTTCAGAACAGATATTTTTAGAAACATGATATTTACCAGGCCTGAGCTGGAAATCTTACAAGTTGTTGGTTGCCAAATATACAGTCATGCTTGTAAAGTTGAGAGCCTCATACCTAAAATCAGTGATCTTTCCTTTTACTTTTCAGCCTATGGTGGTAGAAGAAAATGCTGGAACAACTCAGGGCACTGCAGGAAAAAATGCGCTGCTGATGAAGTAATAAAAGCAGTATGTAAGAATCATCAATCCTGCTGTGTTCCACGCCAAATGGTTTTGGTCAAGGAAACTATCACTTCTTCCCCATCCACGTATGCTTGGGAAGGAGAGGCTATGGATAGAATTGTATCAGTAGCACCTGCTTCAACCTACTGGGAATAAATAACAGGAATAAAGAAGATTAAAAGTCTGACCCAGCCCTGAAAACCATATTTCTCTCCCATAAGTTCTTCAAAGCTCACGACTTCCCCTTGACCATCACCCTCCCTATCTTCAAAGTGATAGCTCAAGTCATATAGATAAACGCACTGAAAAATATCACAGTCACCCACTCCCACCCTCCATCAATGTGTAATTCTAGGCTGTGTAAAGAAGTTCCCCAAATTTCCAGCATTTCCAGTAGATAAACTCCTTGGTGCTTTTCTTGAAATTTCTAATTATTTCCACAAGTTTTAATCAATTTTTAGTGTTCCTAGTTTGTAGCTTACCTATGCACAGCCTTGATTACTTGAAGTATTCCAGCTCTGATCTTTCCATTTGTCCTTCTGCCTTCTCAGCAAGTGTTTTGAGATACCAGAGGCACTCCTTGTATTAGTCCTGCCTCTTGATGGCAGCGTAAATGGTGACAATAAAAATTCTAAGTCCTTGTGTTTAGGAGAGTAGTCCTAGGACACCAAAGGCTTTCTTTATAACAGCAGATACCTCAGAGGAAAGGATGCATTTTATAAATGCCTTAACATTATCACTCACTGTAGGAAACTGGCTGGCCCAGGTATGAGCTATGAGAACTCCTTTTTACCCCAGTTGCTTCAAGGTGGAATAGAAGTTATCGAAAAGCTGGCTTCATAGACTTGTTTCCTTAACCAAGCCTTATTCACATATGGACATCCAGGGACCGGGATGCTCCCTTAACTAGGGGTGAAAAGGTGGGTCCTTTTGTCCACCTTATTGCTGAAAGCTTTGTCTCCCCCTGATGGCACAAACATATATTCACACCCCATCTCTTCTCAGAAAGGTCCATGAAACTCTACCACATACCTCACTGTTAACAAATCTACTAATCTTGCTCTGAGATCCTGAGCAACCCACCCCTCAACCCTATATCACTGCCCATGAATTACTATAGATCAAAACCTTAGAGTTTCCCTCTTTCTACCAAAGGGAGTTTCTTACTCACTGTCTAATTTCAGGGCCACCTCTAAATTAGGCTATCAGAACTCTTGGCTGGTGTTCACATATCATGTAAACCACTTTACCATGTAAAGTACCATGTAAAGCCTTGTTTATCTCTCATTTGTTAGCTAACCATAGGAATTGATACCATTAGTGACACTATCAATATGTGACAAAGGAGAGGCAATAAAGCAAATAACATAGGCACCTGAGCCACTTGTTCATGCAGTTCATTTCTGCTTTCCATGCCTAGTAAGTCTCAGTTCTGAACATACCATTTCCGCTTAACATTAGGGTGCTTCTTCATAAGGGTCAGATAATACCCAATTGATGATAGGAAATTAAAATCTCATTAATTCAATTTTTATATTATTATTACTAGCAATTCTAATATTTTAAGTCTTTGAAAGGCTGAATCTCTGGTCTATGGTTTCTGCTGATTTAAATTCATGGTGTCTTATTTCCTTGTATGTTTTACAATTTGGGGGGCTTCCCTTGTTGCTCAGCAGGTAAAGAACTACCTTCAATGCAGGAGACCTAGGTTTGATCCCTGGGTTGGGAAGACCCCCTGGAGAAGGGAATGGCTACCCCCTCCAGTATTCTGGCCTGGAGAATTCCATGGACACTATAGTCCATGGGGTCACAAAGAGTTGGATACGACTGAGCGACTTTCACTTTCCTTTCCTTTTTACAATTTAGGGCTTAATCTTTGCATTTTCCTTTATCTGAGTAAATTAGTTGAATAGTGACCTAAAAGACTTCCCAGGTGTTTCAGTGGTTAAAAAAGAAAAAACTCACCTGCCAGTGCAGGAGCCACAGGAGACGTGGATTCAACCCTTGGATTGGGAAGATCCCACCGAGAAGGAAATGGCAATCCAGAATAGCAAAGATATCTTACCATGCAAAATTTAATCTCTCACTATGTTTTCCAACCCACTCCAGTATTCTTGCCTGGAGAATCCTACGGACGGAGGAGCCTGGGGGGCTATAGTCCACGGGGTCGCAAAGAGTCAGACATGACTGAGCGATTTCACTTTCACTTTCATGTTTTCCAATGGATGAGAAACACACAAGAGTGACAGGTGCATTAATTTTAATAAAGGAGTATTGGCAGCCGGTTGAGGATAGTGACCACTACCTCTCAAGATACTTTTGGCCAGCGATTCTCTCGGTTCCAGTCATTTTTCCCCTCTTTGCCAGAAATGTCTATCCTTACATAGGAAGGGAGGCAGCAGGATTGATAATTTCTGCAATAGAGGTAGGGCTCTTCAGACTGTCTGCAAGCCGGTCTACAGATTCCCAAGTCACCCATGCATCGAAGCATGTGACGTCTGCCTGGCCAAAAAAGAAAAAAAAAATACAGATAGTTAATTTCTATTTAGCAGTAATAAATCTGACAAGTCAGGGAGCATAGTAAAAGCGTAAAGAGCTAAAACAATAATAAGTACCATTTCACACCTGTTAAAGTGACCTAAACTGAGACTACTGAAAACAGTAAATGCGAGCAAGGAAGTGGAGCAATAGGAAGTCTCACTCATTGATGGTGAGAAAGAAAAATGGTATAGTAATTTTGGAAGACAGCTTGGTGGTTTCTTACAAAACTAAGCATATTCTTACCCATGTGATCCTACAATTGCACTCCTTGTTCTGTACCCTTGTTCTGAACCCTTGTTCTGCAGATCCAAAATCTGCACCCAAATTGTGCGCTTGTTCTGTACTTGTTCTGTACTCCTCGTTCTGTTTTGTTATGTCCAGACAAAAATCTGCACACAGCTTTATTCATAAATGACAACATTTGGAGGCAACCAAGATGCCCTTCAGTAGGTGAGAAGATAAATAAACTAAGACACATCCAGAAAATGGGATATTATTCAGCTCTAAAAAAAAAAAAAAAGAGCTATCAAGCTATAAATAGACATGGAGGAAGCTTAAATGCAAGTCGCTAAGTAAAAGAACCTGAACCAAGAAGGCTACCTACTGTATAATTCCAGCTATGTGACTTTCTCAAAAGGGATATGATAAAAAGATCATTGGTTACCAGGGGTTGGAATGGGGGAAGAGATGAGTACGTAGGGCACAGATAACAGGGGCGGGGGGGGGGGGGGTCTGGTGAAGATAGTCTATGTGATACTATAATAGTGGATTCATGTCAATATACATGTGTCCAAATCCAAAGAATGTACAACGCCAACAGTGAATCTTCATATGAAACTATGGACTTGGGGTGATTATGACGGGTTAATGTAGATATGTCAATTGTAATAAATGCA
The DNA here is from genome assembly GCF_963930625.1 of Muntiacus reevesi. Classification (NCBI taxonomy): domain Eukaryota; kingdom Metazoa; phylum Chordata; class Mammalia; order Artiodactyla; family Cervidae; genus Muntiacus; species Muntiacus reevesi. Next base: position 59,320,040 of record NC_089250.1, read on the forward strand.
CAGTTCTGGTGGCAGATATTAAAATAGAGGAGCCTTGAATGGGTAGGGGCAGACAGTGTATGGGAAATATCTGTCCCTTCTCAATTTTGCTGTGAACCTAAAACTTGCTTAAAAACATAAAACCTGTTTTAGTGAATACCTTAAAATAAATAAAGCTGCTATGAACACTTGTCTATAGGTTTTTGGAACTACATTTTCATTTCTCTGGAATATATGCCCAAGAGTGCATTTGTTGGGTAGTATAGTCATTATATATTTAGTTTAGTTTAAAAAACAAAAAAACAAAAACTGCCTAACTATTTTCTAGAGTGTGGTTGTACCATTTAACATTCACTCAAGCGATGTATAAAAGAATCAGTTTCTCTGCATCATGGCTGGCATTTGGTATTGTCACTATTTTTAATTTTAACTGTTCTAATAGATATGTAAGGAATCCCATGTGGTCTTAATTGGCATTTTTCTAATTGCTAGTGATGCTGAGCACCATTTCATGTGCTCCTTTGCCATCCGTGTACCCTCTTCAGTGAAATATCTTTTCACGTTTTTCTTCCAGCTGGATTGTGTACTTTTTTCTGTTGAGTTTTGAGAGTTGTTTCTATATTCTAGATACAAGTTATTTGTCACATATATGGTTTGCAAATATTTCACCCAATTTTTTCTTCCAATTTTTAATTTGTCTTTTCATTTATCCTTTTCACAGGATCTCATAGAGTGAAAGTTTTAAATTTTGATTAAATCTAATTTATGTTTTTTTTCTTTTACGGATTATGCTCTTCATCTCTAAGAACTCTTCACCTAGCCCTAGGTCTGAACATTTTTCCTGTGTTTTCTTCCAGAAGTTTACATTTTACTTCTAAATCTGATACAATTTGGGTTAATTTTTGTGTAAATTGTTAGGTTTAGGTTGAGAGCCTTTTTTCTCTGCCTACAGACTTCCAATTGCTCCAGCAATATTTGTTGAAAAAGATATTTTCTTCTATTGAATTACTTTTGCACATTTGTGAAATATCAGTTGGTTGCACTTGTGTAGGGCTATTTCTATTCAATTGAACTGTGTGTCTATCCCTCCACCATGACCACACAATCTTGGTTACTTTAGCTACATAAGTCTTGATATCTGGTAGAATAATTTCTCCACATTTGTTCTTTGTTTTAGCTATTCTCATTCCTTTGCAAATTTCTCTACAGATGAAATATAGAGCAGATAATCTTATCTATATCCACAATAAACCTTACTGGGATTTTGATAGAAATTGTGCTAAATGTATCTATAAATTTAAGGAGAGTTTACATCTTTCCCAGCTGAATCTTACAATCTATAATCACAGTGTGTCTTCATTTATTTATATCTTCTTCAATTTTTTATCTACAGTCTGTAATTTTCAGCCTACAATTTCTGTACATGTTTTATTATATATTCACGTAAGCATTTTATTTTTTGGAATGGTTGTGACTGATGTGTTTTTAATTTCAGTGTTCTTATGATCTGTGATAGGACATAGCAATATAACTAATTTTTAAAATTTATTTGTTTTTAATTGGAGAATAATTTCTTTACAATGTTGTGTTCATTTCTGCCATATATCACCAGGAATCAGCCATAGGTATACACGTGTCCCCTCCCTCTAGAACTTCCCTCCCACCTCCCACACCATCCCACTCCTCTCGGTTGTCTCAGAGCAGCATGCTGAGCTCCCTGTGCCAAGGCAACTTCTCATCAGCTATCTATTTTACAAATGCATGCATGTATGCTAAGTCGCTTCAGTCGTGTCTTACTCTTTGCGACTCTACCGACTGTAGCCCACCAGGCTCCTCTGTCCATGGGATTCTCTAGGCAAGAATACTGGAGTGGGTTGCCATACCCTGCTCCAGGGGATCTTCCCAACCCAGGGATTGAACTCGCATCTCTTACATCTTCTGCATTGGCAGGTAGATTCTTTTCCACTAGTGCCACCTGGAAAGCCCATTTTACAAATGATAATGTATATAATATTTTACAAATGGTAATGTATATATTACAAATGGTAATGTATATAAAAATGAAGATTAATCCTTTGTTGGTTGCTTCATTTGCAATTATTTTCTCTCATTCTGAGGGTTGTCTTTTCATCTTGTTCAGTTTCCTTTGCTGTGCAAAAGCTTTTAAGTTTAATTAGATTCCATTTATGAGCTTCCCTGGTGGCTCATATGGTAAAAAACGGACACTCTTTCAGTTTGTCCCACCCTCTCCTTCCCTCACTGTGTCCATAAGTCTGTTCTCCATGTCTGAGTCTTTATTCCTGCCTTGCAAAAAAGTTCATCACTACCATTTTTCTAGATTCCATATATATGCATTAATATACAATATTTGTTTTCTCTTTCTGACTTACTTCTTTCCATATAACAGGCTCTAGGTTCATCCACCTCACTGGAACTGACTCAAATTTGTTCTGTTTTATGGCTAATACTCCATTGTATATGTGTACTACACTTCTTTATCCATTCATCTGTCGATGGACATCTAGTTTGCTTCCATGTCCTGGCTATTGTAAATAGTATTGCAATGAACATTTGAATACATATGTCTTTTTAAATTGTGGCTTTCTCAGCTGGGTCATATGGTAGTTTTATTCCTAGTTTTTTCAGAATCTTCATACTGTTCTCCATAGTGGCTGAATCAATTTACATTCCCATCAACAGTGCAGCAGGGTTCCCTTTCCTCCATATCCTCTCCAGCATGTATTTTTTGTAGATTTTTTATGATGGCCATTCTGACGGGTGTGAGGTGATACTTCACTGTAGTTTTGCTTTGCGTTTCTCTAATAATAAGCAATGTTAAGCATTTTTTTTTTCATGTGTTTATTAGCCCTCTGGATGTCTTCTTTGGAGAAATGTCTGTTTAGGTCTTCTGCCCATTTTTTGATTGGGTTATTTGTTTTTCTGATGTTGAGCTGCATGAGCTACTTATATATTTTGAAGATTAATCCTTTGTCAGTTGCTTCATTTGCAATTATTGTCTCTCATTGTGAGGGTTGCTTTTTCATCTTGTTTACAGTTTCCTTGCTGTGCAAAAGCTTTTAAGTTTAATTAGATTCCATTTATGGGCTTCCCTGGTGACTCATATGGTAAAGAATCCACTTGTAATGCAGGAGACCCCAGTTCGATCCCTGGGTTGGGAAGATCCTCTGGAGAAGAGAATGGCTCCTTACTCTAGTATTCTTGCCTGGAGAATCCCATGAACAGAGGAACCTGGCGGGGTATAGCCTATGGGATCACAAAGAGTTGGACATGACTGAGCAATTAACACTTTCACTTTCAGTTTCCATTTGTTTATTTTTGCTTTTATTTCCATTACTCTGGGAGGTGGAAATTGAAGAAAGTGGAGAATACCACTAGACCATTCAGATATGACCTAAATCAAATCCCTTATGACTATACAGTGGAAGTGAGAAATAGATTTAAGCTCTTTGTATGGTCTTGTCTTATTTGTCAAAGATAAGGTGCCCAGAAGTGTGTGGTTTTATCTCTGGGCTTTCTATCTTGTTCCATTGGTCTATATTTCTGTTTTTGTGCCAGTACATCCTGTCTTGATGACTGTAATTTTGTAGCATAGTCTGAAATTAGAAAGGCTGATTCTTCCAGCTCCAGTTTTCTTTCTCAAGATTGCTTTGGCTATGCGGAGTCTTTTGTGTTTCCATACAAATTGAGAAATTTTTTGTTCTAATTCTGTGAAAGATGCCACAGGTAATTTGATAGGGATTCCACTGAATCTGTAGATTTCTTTAGGTAGTATCATCATCAGAAATACAGCTAACTTTTGTACGTTTATCTTGTATCCTGTGACCTTAATAAACTTATTCCTTGGTTCCAGATTTTTCATAGATTCTCTTGTATTTTCTGCATAAATCTTTATGACACCTGAAAATACAGTTTTATTCCTTCTTTTCTAATCTACATGCCTTTTATTTCCTTTTCTTGACTTAATGAACTGTCTAGAACTCCCCAGAATTAAAAGGAATGAACCATTGACCCATATAATTTGGGTAGATCTCAAGAACATAATGGTGAGTGAAAAAAAAGTCAGTCTCAACACGTGCACCCCAATGTTCATCGCAGCACTGTTTATAATAGCCAGGACATGGAAGCAACCTAGATGCCCATCAGCAGACGAATGGATAAGGAAGCTGTGGTACATATACACCATGGAATATTACTCAGCCGTTAAAAAGAATTCATTTGAATCAGTTCTAATGAGATGGATGAAACTGGAGCCCATTATACAGAGTGAAGTAAGCCAGAAAGACAAAGAACATTACAGTATACTAACACATATATATGGAATCTAGAAAGATGTTAAGATAACCCTATATGCAAAACAGAAAAAGAGACACAGAAGTACAGAACAGACTTTTGAACTCTGTGGGAGAAGGTGAGGGTGGGATGTTTCGAAAGAACAGCATGTATATTATCTATGGTGAAACAGATCACCAGCCCAGGTGGGATGCATGAGTCAAGTGCTCGGGCCTGGTGGGCTGGGAAGACCCAGAGGAATCGGGTGGAGAGGGAGGTGGGAGGGGGAATCGGAATGGGGAATACGTGTAACTCTATGGCTGATTCTTATCAATGTATGACAAAACCCACTGAAAAGTTAAAAAAAAAAAGTCAGTCTCAAAAGATCAGATATGATTCCATTTATATAAGTCTTGAAATGACAAAATTATAGAGATGGGAAGCAGATTAGTAGTTATCAGGATTAGGGGTAGTGACAGAAGGTGAGGGCAGAGATGAGAGTCTGTGTCACTAGAAAGGAATAGCAGGAGGGAGATCTTTTTGGTGATAGAAGAGTTCTGTAATGTTGATCATAATAATAGTCAGATTACACTTGTGATAAAGTGTCATGGAAGCAGGCACATTCATTGCACCAGTATCAGTTGTACTGCTGTACAGACTGAGGCTGACTTTAGCTTAAGTTACCCCAGCAGGCCTATGTATCAACCTGAAAAAAGGTCCGGGATGGACACCCAGTCTTCCTTGCTTTGGGGCCACAATGCTTCTACAACTGCCAGGTCAACCCCCCACCCCAGGGGCTCTGGTCTCCCCTGTCAAAGTTTCTACTCTTCCTCTTCATCTCTCAGCCTACAAGGAATAAAAATAAAGATTCAAGTAGGCCTTCCAAAAGCAAAAACAACTCTTTCTGCCATATCCCCAGAGAAGATTCCTTTCCATTTTCCTTGAGAAGAAAGGGCAATGTGAGATTTACATCCAAAAGAAGTGTACACAGAAGAGTGCATTTGACATGGTAAAGCAAGCAGGCCAGCCTGCTTCAACCTTTCTCCCCTGGAGAAAGGCCATGGCACTCCAGAAAGAAGTTTCAACAGTGCTCAAACTACCCTCAAAGCTTTTGTTGCAGTCTTTGCACCTCCTAGCACCTGCACTCCTACTAGCCCCCATCACTGTGCCCCACCGCTCACTTATCACCATGGCAACCTAGCATCACCTTCAATGTTCCCGCAGCCCTCTCACCAGCAGCCAGAGAAAATCTGCTTATTTACCCCAGTATTGTCTTGGACCCACTTCTGAAAATGGATCACTTTTCCTCCTTGGGCCTCAGTTTCCCAATCTGTGAAATAGGAAGACAGAAGAAGGTTGCCTAGATCAGAGATTCTCACAGTTTGGGGGCTATCTGGAATAGAGAATGTTTGACAGGGAGTTGTGGGATTTAGGGTTTTATTTCCTGAAAGAATAATCTAAGAGAATTTTCAAAATTTCACATGCCCAGACCCCAGAGACTCAAGTCCAGAGATTCAGACAAGGGAGTTATGTGTCTTCTGAAGACTTATGGTGACTCACCAGTGAGTTCCAAGCCCTTTTTTCATCCCACCATAGTATCACTCCCCATGGCTGTCTCTACCTAAAGTACAGAGGAGGTTCTTAATAAATGTTGTTGACTAAATGAAAAAGCCATGCCTCATAGCGAATTAATTTGGTGAGAGTATGACTGGCTGTGTGTGAAGAAGTTAACACCAGGCCCCAGGTATTGGGGAATCCCTAGACTCTTCCCTTTCACACTGTGAAACCTATGTATTTTAAGAGCAAACTAATGAATAAATTGTAAGAATCCCCTTGAGCAAGGCCCCAGAGCTGCTCCTCAACCTTCCTAATATGCTAGCTGGAGACAAATTCACCTGAGACGGTGGGACTCTGATCCCTCTAGTCCAGAAAGGATCCCACCCTGAATCATGCTTGATGCAGCAGCTATTTATACAACTCCCCCCACACACCAAATCCACTTGTACTTTCACATATGAATTCATGATTCACCTATTCATTCACCCAGACACACTATGTCAAATCTGACCCAAGTGCTGGGCTTAACAACAGGCATAATGATGTAAATAAGAGTGATCTAAACCCCCAAGGCTTTCCATCTGGTGTGTGTGTACTTGGGGATTGAAGGGAACAGTGACTGGAATAATTATACAGGAACGTGATACGTGCCTTAATAATGGCTTGTTGCGGGCATCTGAAAACAACATGGGAAGAAAGGACTGTGTTGGTCCCTGCGACTTTGTAGATACCTACCTTGCAGAGTTATTTCAGAGGAGTGATAGTTTGGTTCAAACTTTGTGATTTAAGAGTTTGTCAAGTAGTTATTCTTTTAAATAAAAGCAACAGATCTAAAATTAAAAAGTTAAAAAAGACGAACACTTTGTGAAGCCAGTCAGAACTCAGTTTGAACACCTCCTCTATCTTAATGTTGCAAACTTGGCTAATTATATCACCTCCCTAGACCTCAGTTTCTGCATCGGTAAGATAGGGATAATTAAGAGGGTTGTGTCAAATAGGATGATTTCACGTCTATAAGCACCCATCACTGTGCCTGGCACATAAGAAGTGTCAATGACAACTATTTTATAGCGACTGTTATTATAATCATTAAGAAACAGTGAGACACATGCGAAGAGTTGACTCATTGGAAAAGACCCTGATGCTGGGAGGGATTGGGGGCAGGAGGAGAATGGGACAACAGAGGATGAGATGGCTGGATGGCATCACTGACTTGATGGACATGAGTTTGAGTAGACTCCGGGAGCTGGTGATGGACAGGGAAGCCTGGTGTGCTGTGATTCATGGGGTTGCAAAGAGTCAGACACGACTGAGCAACTGAACTGAACTGAACTGAACTGAACTGAGACAGAGCTCCTTGCAGGCTTTTAATGGTAGGGGCATTAGTTGGGCTTTGAAGGATGAGGAGTTCATCACAGAGATGAGCCTAGTGATGGGGACAAGGTGAAGGGGAACTATGGACCAAGGCAGCAGGAGGGGCAGGGGAGGATGGTAAGAGCTGAAAGAGAAAGTCTGTGAGCAGCAGCCATGGGAAATGAAGCTGAGCTATCATTTCAATGAGTAAATTCATGTGCTTTATCGTTCTTTAGTACTCGGAAACCTTCTGATTCTTTGGGCTGTGGTCTCTTGAGCATCAAAAGGTATGTCAGTCAGCTTCCCTAGAAATCCAAGGATTTGGGCTCAGCTACGTCCCTGTCCACACCAGCTCATTCACTCCAAAACAAGGCCAACTGTCTCAGCCTAGAGACGCTCCCACTCACTAGGGAGCAACTGTGTTTTTAAGTCTCTTGGCTTCCCACACATGCTCTTCAGTCCATTCCAGCTCCAGTAGTCTTCCCTGCAACTGGCAGATGAGGAATTACGTTCAGGACTGCAATCATTTCCCAACTGCTGTAGCCAAGCCCTCTGCTTGGCTCTTAACACAAGAGACATCTCTCTGCTAACTCTTAACACTCTTACTGCCATTTCCCCACCCTCAATCCATTTGGAGTATCATTCCTCATGATTGACAGACACAAGAAACAGATTTGCAAGTTTTAATGGAATGTAAGAACTAAAGAACAGGAAACAAAGTCATTTCTATCCATGATTTCCATATATCTTCCCTGTATTGACAAGTTTGGCCTTAACTCTCTGTTTCTTGTTTCACTTGAGGAGTGGTCCAAGGGAGCATTCGATCAATTGTCATTGGTACAATTGTCAAATAACGACTAAGAATACAGCACCGTTTACGATTTGAGCAGCGCGTGACACTGTCTTCATCATTTTTGCACACCAACCGGCATTTTCCCTTCATCCAACATTCTTCCTCTGGACATAGGAACAACCATTAAGTAGATGTTAGTATTCCTCAGCTGGATAGACAAGGGGAAGCAGAGGAGGTACAGGAGTTCAGGGGAGGAGTGGAGGGAGAGAGTTAATGCTAGAGTCAGTCCCAGGAAAGGAGAGAAGAGATCTCACAAGGGGAGAGAATTGAAACAATTTTTCCAAGGTTGGGAACTCAAGGGTTTTAAGAAAGCCTTTTTCATAATCTCACATTTCTGTCTTCCTGTCCCCCCACCTCCTATTCCTAACTTTAAGATCAAATGATGTCAATGAAGTTCCCACCTAACAGAGCTTGGGAATGATGGGAAAAGGACAATTAACATCTGTCTTATTAGGGAATGGAGGAGATTCCCTCACATTTCCACAGACTCAGCTCTTTTATCACTTGTCTAGCTTGAACCCAACAAATCCCAACTCCAACCCAACTCAACCTCCAATCCTCCTTGATCCCATATTCACCCAATTCAAACTCAAATACCCAGACCAATTTTAATTAGAACTCCCAGCCTTACCCAACTCAATGCCCCTGGAGCCCTAACTCCCAGTCAAACCCAAGTCTAATTAAGTCACCAACTTCAATCCGAAGCAGCATTCCATCACCTAGCTGAACCTCAGACACCTGGGCACCATCCAGCACAAACTCTCAGCCTCAGTCCAAGCCCAATCTAATTCCCAACACCACATCCACTCAACCCAAAATTCCATGCCCCCTCCAGCCTACTCCAAACCATCAAGGAAGCCCAACTCCTCGCCTCCGGCTCTTCCTCATTTTCCCGCTATCACTCCAATCCAAAGTCTTGCCACCCCTTCACAACTCACCCCCAACCTTCAATGTAATCCCCCAAACCCCCAAGAAGTCCTCTACCCACACCAGACCCTTTCCCCTAGGCCCTCCTCCATGATGCCAGCAGAATAGCAGCCTTCCCTTCAGTGTTAGGTACTCCAAATGTCTCCATCCCCCTACCTTGGCAAAAAAAAAGAATCAGGGAGAAATGTGAACATGAGATGATTATAAGAAAACCTCCCAAAACCACATGAATTGAGAAAGGGCTTCAGATACTGCCCACAGTGAAGGGGAAGTGGAGGGAAAGACATTTATGACCAAGATCCCAGACATTTGAGAGACACCCAAATTACCTGATACCACTGATTCCATGGCCAGAAGGATGGCAAGAAACAGGAAAATAAACTTCATGACTGGGAGGTCACAGGAGAAGGACGTGGTTGTGCTGCAGGCTATGGAGAATAGAGCTGTCCTCTGCAGGGATGAGTCTTGTTTTTATTGGCAGGACTGTGGGCAGTAAATTACAGCAGAAGAGGATTTATATCAGATCAAACAAGCCGAAGGACAACGTGTAGCAGATTCTGCAGCAAAGCACGAGATGAGAGGGTGGGAAACTGGCCAGCATCCTTGCCAAAAGAGCTTTTCTTTCCTAGTAAGGAGACAGGCAAATTAAAGCCATTTGGCCTTTTGAGATCCACAAAGGGATTAATCAATTAATACATATCAAGACACATTTAATTTTTTTTCTTTTTTAATTAAATTTATTTGCTTTTAATTGAAGGATAATTTCTTTATAGTATCATGTTGGTTTCTGCCAAATATCAACATGAATCAGCCATAGGTATACATGTGTCCCCTCCCTCTTGAGCATCCCTCCCACCTCCCTCCGCATCCCACCCTTCTAGGTTGTTATAGAGCCCCCATTTGAGTTCCCTGAGTCATAGAACAAATTCCTATTGGCTATCTATTTTACAGATGGTAATGTATGTTTCCATGTTACTCTCTTCATGCATCCCACACTCTCCTTACTCCCCACTCCCTGCCCTGTGTCCATAAGACAAAATACTTAATCTTTTAAAAATTCTTATTCTTAACTTTCTAACAGAAAAATACACATGTGTATGTCTTTCTGAACCTTGAACTTAACAATCTCATTCTCAGCTCAGACCCTTAGCATTTGTAACTTGCTCTTCCTAAAAAGTTCTTCCTTCAGTCTGGCTCCTGTTCACCATTCAGTCTCGTCTTAAATGTCACTTCTTAGAGAAGTTTTTCCTGGTCACCTTAGATTAAGGGTACTCCCACACACAGTCACTCTGTATCATAATAACTTGTTTTGTGACCTTCATATAGTTACTTGTTCCTTTTCCATTTATTCTACATGTTTAATCTTTGCCTCTCCCATTAGAATGCCAGAAATTTGCTTTGTGACTGCAGTGCCCATAATAATATCACCTGGTGTATTAATCAGGATATTAATTCAACTGTTTTAACAGATGATCTCCCCAAACAGTAATTCGAAGAGACAGACATTGATTTCTGTCTTATGTAAAATAAATTTCTTTCTTACGTAAAAAGCTTCATCATTAAAAGCAAGGGCTTCCTTGGCAGCTCAATTGGTAAAGAGCCAGGTTGCAATGCAGGAGACCTGGGTTCAATCCCTGGGTCAGGAAAATCCCCTGGAGAAGGAAATGGCAACCCACTCTAGTATTCTTGCCTGGGAAATCCCATGGACAAAGGAGTCTGGTGGGCTACAGTCCAAGGGGTCGCAAAGAGTTGGACACGATTTAGTGACTAAACCATAAACCATACCATTAAAAGCAGGGCGCAAGATTCCTTCTGATTTGATTCTGTGCCATTCTTATCAGGCAGCTTCATCTGATGCTCTGGTTCCCTCCACGAGTCCCCAGTGGGCCATCAGGAAGAAGAGAAAGAAGGAAATGAAGTGCACCATTTTTCTTTTAAGGACCCCATCCAGAATCTGCACACATCACTTCCATTCCAGTCCATTGGCCAGAGCTCATTCAAACAGACATACCTAGCTGGAAGGTAGGCTGGAAATAATTTCTTTATTCTGGGCAACCGTGGCTAGCTGAAGTTTAGGGGTTGTCTTACTAAGAAGAAGGGGAAGACAGATACTAGGGAAGAGCTAGCAATTTCTGACACACTTGGCACATGGCACGTGCTTCAAAAATGTTTGTAGACTGAATAAAAATCATACACATTGAATATGGTTATAAGAAATAACCTAAAGGGGAGGCAATTCAAGTCATTCTAGAGTGTAGAGGAAGTATGTGGACTGTGCCCCTTCAGCCAAGCTTAAGAAGAAGCTAAATAAGGGCTGGACCCTTTAAGAGACTGTACCTTACTATATATAAACTAGATAAGTAATAAAAAACCTACTGCATAGCACAGGCAACTCTACTAAATATTCTGTAATGGCCTATATGTGGATAGAATCTAAAAAAGAGTGGATACACATATATGTATAACTGATTCACATAAAAGGTGTGAGAGAAGAAAAACACCACTGAAAGTTGGAACCCTCAGAGAAGACACTCTCTCCCAAGCTTGGGAGTGGCCACAATAACCTCTGCTAGGATGGGCTTCCCTAGTAGCTCAGACAGTAAAGAATCCACCCGCAACGTGGGAGACCTGGGTTCAATCCCTGGGTTGGGAAGATCCCCTGGAGAAGGGAATGGCTACCCACTCCAGTATTCTGGCCTGGAGAATTCCATGGACTGTATAGTCCATGGGGTCACAAAGAGTCGGGTACAACTGAGCAACTTTCACTTTCACTCTGCTAAGTTGGTGACAAGTATTTCACAAGTATAGTCTCACTTCATCCTCACAAAACCAAAAGAGTTCCTGCCTCATTGTTCTAGTTGAACACTAAAGTACAGAAGCACAAGCAATTTGCCCAACTCTGACCAAATGGGGAATTCAGGATTTGAACTCAGGTCTGACTGGCTCCCAGTTATGGTACTTCTATCCACAACCTGGTCTCCCATTGTTTCTTCAGACTTGGAATAGCAAGGGTCTCTTCTAAGTGAGGAAGCCAGTCAAAAGGAAACCTCTAGTGATTCTTACCTAGAAAAATTTGAAGAGCCTCTGCAGAAAGTAGGCAGAGGTAAGATCAGAGAAATGAGGGTCACTTGTTTGTGACCCTCCTTATTTTATAACAGGTTTATTGAAGTATAATTTACATGCCATAAAATCCACTCATTAAGTGTACAAAGCAATGAAATATACAGAGTTGTACCATTGTCATTATAGTCAAATCTTGAATATTTCCATCATCCCAAAGATATCCGTCACACCCATTTGTAGTTACTACCCTTTCCCACCCCCAGCCATGATGGAACCACTGTTTATAATACCATCAACTATGTATTAAATATCATCTGGGGTTAATTCTCACAAGGAGAAGATATGTGTGACTATGGAGGAAGCCATGGCTCAGGATATAAAATGAATAAACCAGGGTCACTAAGGTGGTCAGGATTCAAACTCAGAACTTTCTCTAAAAGGGTCCAGATCAAGGGGGAGATCCTGAAGAAATGTACTTGTAAAGAGTGGGAAATGTATCATTTTTTAAGCTGAGGTGAAATACACTGTATAACAAGAGATATTGAAAATACAAAAGAAGACAGGTTTTCTGGTGGAGAAAAATTCAAGACAAGTCAAAGGGAATGGAGTCAAAGAAATAGATAAAAACACTGAACCTTAACAGAGGAAGACTTCTTTTAAGAGAAAGGGAGTTTATAGAATGACTTCAGAGCATTGCCCTTAAAACCTGAAACCTTAATCAACAAAGACCTACTATATAGTACAGGGAATTCTACTCAATATTCTAACCTACATGAGAAAAACTCTGAAAAAGGATAAATACATGTATACATATAACTGAATCACTTTGCTGTATACCTGAAACCACATAACATTGTAAATCAACTATACTCTGATAAAAACTTTTTTTAAAGTACAAAAAAAAAAAAAAAACCTGAAACTTTTATGTCAAAAGTGAAAGTGAAAGTCGCTCGGTTTGTGTCCAACTCTTTGTGACCCCATGGACTGTAACCCATGGAATTGTCCAGACCAGAATATAGGAGTGAGTAGCCTTTCTCTTCTCCAGGGGATCTTCCCAACCCAGGGATCGAACCCAGGTCTCCCTCATTGCAGGTGGATTCTTTACCAGCTAAGTCACAAGCGAAGCCCAAGAATACTGAAGTGGGTAGCCTATCCTTTCTCCAGCAAATTTTCCCAACCCAGAAATAGAACCAGGGTCTCCTGCATTGCAGGTGAATTCTTTACCAACTGAGCTATCAGGGAAGCCCTTTTTTCGTCAAACAAACCTGAATTCAAATCCACCTCTGCGAGTTGCTATCTATGTGACTACTGTAGAGATTTGTCTGTTTGGGGATTTTTGTCTTGTTTACCATTCAAGACAGTCTCATCTTGTCTCACCTTCCCATTTGTAGGGAATCCTGTCACCATAGTGGTCTCCTGGAGGGACAGTGTCACCTCCCATTGTTCAAATACTTGTTTTCCTGCCTCTCTCGCAGCTGAGGTGTGAGCACGTGGTCTAGGCTCAGCCAATTTAGATTCCCTTTCTGTCCTTTGAATCAGTTGCTTGGGATTCCAGGAAGCAGTTAACAGTGGAGGGCTTATCTTAACAAAAGAACCCATCCACAATGAAAGCCAGTGTCCTGGGCAGTAGGGAAGCATGGTAACTAGGAGTGGAGTCCAGGGTCCCAAACAATGGGGTTCAACGGCAGCTCTATCCTCAGTGTACTGGGTCTGAAGGCTGATTCTTCACCCTGGCTCTACCTACCCCACCATTTTCTCAGCTTGACTCCATGCATTCTCTGAGCTGCCAAATAGTCAAAGTTTCCTTCGCTAAAAACCCTAACTGACGCAGTGAGCATGGGCAAATTGTTTAACCAATTTGGAGATGATAATCATATGTACCTGATGGTTTGCTGTGACCTTTAAGTGGTTAAAAATGTCTATCCAGTGTTAAGTGCAGTTCATGGCTGGTAGTAACACTTGCTTACTATTTCTTTGTTTGTTTTTCTTTTTAATGTTTGTTTATTTATTTTTGGCTGCACTGGGTCAGCCTCGCTGCACACGGGTTTTCTCTATTTGCCATGAGCGGGGGCTACTCTTCATTGCAGTGCGTGGGCTTCTCACTGCAATGGCTTCTCTTGCTACAGAGCATGGGTTTTGTTGCCCCATGGCACGTGGGATTTTCCCAGATCAGGGATCGAACCCTGTGTCCCCTGCATTGGCAGGCAGATTCTTAACCACTAGACAGCCAGGGAAGTCCCAACTTCTTTGTTTTGAGGTGAGAGAGAAAGGAATGGGAACCTTGAGCAGGTTCAGCTTCTGCGGCCTCAGTAACAGCGGTGCTAAATTCCTCGGAGGGGTAGAGAGATGGGACTTAGAGAAAATGAATGGAAATGAATAGTCTAGAGAAGCCACCATGGGTGACGGAGTGTGAGAGGGAAAAACCTGTGAGCAGGACCAGGGCTGGACGGCCCAACAGGAAAACAGTATATCCTCAGGAATCCCGGCAAGGCACAGGCCAAAGATAAAGTCAAAAAATCTGAAAATCTGCTTTCCCTTCAGCCTAAGAACATGTTTTTGTCATTCTTCAGAAGTACAGTCTTTTTCCAGAGTTGACTGTTGCTTGGTTTTGAAAGCTGCTCGGGCAGCACCGTGAACTCTGTTTAAGGTCACTGGCTCCAGGTGTTGGCAGGACTTGCTCAGTGGGCAGGGATGCTGCTCAGGATGAGGCAATGTGAGGGGCAGTATCCAGTCATGTGATGGCGATGCCAGGGGTTGGGTTTGGCTCAGGGTTAGGGGCGGAGCACCTTACTCTGTATCGTTGATGTTATCAGTCAGTGAAAAAGATGGTTTCATTCAATGCTGCAGGACTCAGCATTGAATGAGACAACATTGCAAAATGTTGACAAGCTTGTATTCTGAAGTTAGATTCCTGGTTGTATCATCTTGGAAATTTTCGTTAACTCTATACCTGTTTCCTCAGCTATACAGTGGGGTAATAATAGTAATTTTTTTCATAAGGTTATTAATGAAGATCAAATGAGTGAATACTATAAAGCCCTTAGAACATCACCTGACATTTAGTGACTGCAGTATTTGCTGTGATTACTGAAATAAATCAGAGGATTCCAACCCAGAGATTCCAGGCCCTTCTTCTTTGCAATATTTCATAAGCCCCCTATGAATCCTTGTATACACAGATTGCCAAAGAAGCTCTGCAATGATTCAGAGAAATGGCCTTGACTGAGATTAGGAGAAACTGTAAAAGTTGGTTTAATTGCTATGGCACATTCATATTTGGGTGTCTGCATTTATGTATTACATTTTTTTTATTTTGTAAGTGGCTCATGTGGTAAAGAATCTGCTTGCACTGCAGGAGACGCAAGTTCAATCCCTGGGTCAGTAAGATCCCCTGGAGAAAGAAGTGGCAACCCACTCTAGTATTCTTGCCTGAAGAATTCCATGGAAAAGGGACCTGGTGGGCCACAGACCACGGGGTTGCCAAGAGTCAGACACGATTGAGGGACTAGCAATTTCAACTTCAATGTGTATACATATAAAATCTAAAAACAGTTGTGTATGCTCAAATATATATATATTTTTTATTTTGTGCATGTGTTGTTTGTATTTTGTATATATGAGTATTTGAATGTGCAAGAATGTTTGTATTTGCCTGCAGTTTGTGTGTAGATGTGTAATTGGTGGGTGGGCAAGTGTTTGTGTACTTCTGAGTATATATGTGCTTGTGTGTTTCTTCTCAGATCTTCAGATGCCATGGCGTAGAGCTCCGTCCATGACAGCTGCATGGTGATTCTTCTGCTGAACTGGGAAATCCGGGCCATGGCTAAGGGGCTAAGGGGGAACAGGGAGCAGGAGCTCTCCAGGTGGCCAAGCTTAAGCCGCTGCGGGAGAAGGTGGCAGGAGACAGGGAAAGAGGCAGGCTTTGGTGAGAGAGTCAACTTGGACCCGGTTATTGTATGGTATCACCTGGGACCTGCCAAGACCAGAACAAACTGTAGCCTTGGCCTTGTAATGCCTCCCACTTGGGTACAGTCCGGCCTGTTCAGTGCTCTGAGACCGGCACCACCCACCCCTGAAATCTTTACAAGTTGCATTTTGAAGTTTTTGAAGGGACTGCCCACTTCCTACAGCCTGAATCCCACAGTAGAGAGGAGGAGGGAAGTACCAATTATTAAGTTCCCAGGGCAAGTATTTTTA
Source organism: Muntiacus reevesi (assembly GCF_963930625.1). Taxonomy (NCBI): domain Eukaryota; kingdom Metazoa; phylum Chordata; class Mammalia; order Artiodactyla; family Cervidae; genus Muntiacus; species Muntiacus reevesi. Next base: position 59,336,259 of record NC_089250.1, read on the forward strand.
CCTGACTTATTTATTCCTATCCCCAACCTTGTTAATAACATAACAAGAAGGTAAAAGAAATGAGAATCATAGAATCACCACCTCTTACAGACATTTCTCACTCTCATGCATTCACATCATTTCCTCACTTCCCCAGCAAGGAAGGAAAAGTATCCAGTATCCAGTATCTGTAACTCAGGAAAAGGTGATACCAATGCCAAGGCCACACAATGAAAGTGTGTGTTTGGGAGGCAGGCTTCTAAAGAGGGTGTGGATGCTAGAGAAACCCCTACACCAAGATACCCCCAACTGTGTCTTGTTTTAAGCAATGTTCTGTAAAAGAAATAGATACTAGTAAAAAAAAAATTCTAAAATTCTTTAAAATATTAATAGTCACATACCAGTTATGAATGCCCCACTACATTCAAGACTTGGGAAATGCTGTATTTCTTTTTTTTTTTTTTTCACTCCAAGATTCCACTTGCAAAGTAAGTGAGAAGTCCAGAGCCAGTTATTACTGGGGTTTCCTGATCTTCTCCACTTGTTCCTCATGGTTCTGGGAAATGAGGAAGGACCCGATCCCTACTCCATGGTGATGATGTTCATTTCTCTTTTTCTCATGCTCAGGATACTGCTGATGAACTCTGCCAGTTATTCACTGGGCAGCTGGAGAGCTGCTCACTACCATGGCTTTCTCCACTGACCTCAAGTCCAAGCTGGAGGCCTTTGCTGCTTCTCTCAGGACCACGAACCTAGTGGCTGGGTTCGCAGCTTCTGCTTGCCATGCTGGCAACCCCATCTGAGTATCTGTCACCTTGGAGTACTTTATCAAACACCCGTGAAACCAAACCCTGCCTCTTCTCCCAGTCAAGGAGATTCAACACCCCCAAATGATGGGCTTCTCTTCCTCTCTTGACCCTAAAACAAAGTCTTCATCCCACTTCTGAGACAAGCCAATCTAACTGTTCTCTTGCACCTAGGCCTCCCTAACAAAGATGAGGGCAGAGGGAGAGACAAGGTTGACTTCAGAACACAAACTCACACACACACACACACACACACATACACACACACAATTCCCCAGTGAAAAAGGAGGAACACAAAGTATCCTTTTCCTTCCAATAACTGGGTAGAAAAAAAAATTATCTTTGTACTCTTTGCTGATGCTTCAAGAAAATGGATAAGTAAATTATCAGGTAATTGCTACATCTAATTCTTAATTTATCACTCTGCCACAATGTTTGTTTAAAAAATACTAATACATTTATATTGCTGATCTCATTAATGTGCAATAATGTTTCTTTTAGGGCAAAGCACGCTGTCCTCAAGAACTCCCTATATTCAGAGAAGATGTCACTTGACTCACAAAAGCATACCTTTCAATCTGCTCAGCATTAATAGAAGGAGTGACTGATGTATGACAGTAATGGACAGTGTCACCCATTCCTGCTATGTATCTTGTCTTATTATCTCAACATGTATTTTTTGTACCATTCCATGATTATTCATATCAGACACTTGCACTATTCTAATGTGAAGCTATGCCTAAAAGAAGGAATTTTCTTGCAAGGCCATTTCTACTGTCTATTTTAAGCCAAATGTATAAGTCATTAAGTCAGACAATTGCTAAAATAATATCGGTTGAGTCCCCAGTTTATGCCGATTCTGTTCTGGGACAGAAAATGAATCAGCTGTGGTCTCTGTCTTCCTGGAGATTACAGTCTATCATAAAGACAAACATTGAACAAACATAAGTACAGGTGTGGAGGGTGCTGAAAAAGGGAAATGCAGGATGCCATTGACAAGGTCGGGACCAGGGTGAGGGGAAGGAAGTGTCTAGTGTGCAACATGTAAGGAGACACTTGCGCGATCTTGAGAGTGAGTGCCTCCTTCTAGGTTGCACTCTAGGCACCTCGCTCTTCTCTCCCTTGTCCTGGCCTTGGCAATCAGAAAGGTCAAAGTGGAAGAGAAAACACTCCAGGTAAAAGGAAAGGGTTGAGGATAATAGTCCCCAGTAGTGATCACTTGCTGCCGCATCTTTGGACACTCAGCATCTGAATCTCTTTTCGTCTGGGAATACTTCTCCATTCTTTGGATCTTGATGGAAAGGAGGGCTGACCTTCTACTACAGGAAGTTGTTGATGTTCAGTTGCACAGTCGTGTCCGGCTCTTTGTGACCCCATGGACTACCACACGCCAAGCCTCTCTGTCCCTCACCATCTTCTAAAGTTTGCCCAAGTTCATGTCTATTGGATTGGTGATACCATCCAGCCATCTCATCCTCTGATACCCTCTTCTCCTTCTGCCCTCAATCTTTCCCAGGATCAAGGACTTTTCCAATGAGTTGACTGTTCACCTCAGATAACCAAAATACTGGAGTTTCAGCTTCAGCATCAGTTCCTCCAATGAGTATTCAGGGTTTATTTCCCTAAAGATTGACTGATTTGATCTCTTTGCTGTCCAAGGGACTCTCAGGAGTCTTCTCCAGCACCATAGTTCGAAAACATCAACTCTCCAGCATTCTGCTTTCTTTACGGTTCAGCTCTCCAACCATATGTGACCACTGAGAAGACCATAACCTTGGCTATATTGACATTTGTTGGCAGAGTAATGCCTCTGCTTTTCAACACACTGTCTAGATTTGTCATAGCTTTCCTGCCAAGAAGCAAATAAATGTCTTCTGATTTCATGGCTGCAATCACCATTCACAGTGATTTTAGAGCGTAAGAAGAGGAAATCTGTCACTACTTCCACCTTTTCCCCTTCTATTTGCCATGAAATAATGGGGCCGGATGCCATGATATTAGTTTTTTTAATATTTAGTTTTAAGCCAGCTCTTTCACTCTCCTCCTTCCCCCCCACCCCCATCAAGAGGCTCTTTAGTTCCTCCTCTCTTTCTGCCATTAGAGTGGTGTCATCCACATATCTGAGGTTGTTGATGTTTCTTCTGCCTAACTTCATTCCAGTTTGTAACTCATCCAGCCTGGCATTTCTCATGATATGCTTAGCGTATAGATTAAACAAGCAGGGTGACAGCAGACAGCCCTCTCATACCCCTTTCTCAATCTTGAGAAAGATTGAGTACTACAGAAAGTACTAAGGGTGAATATTTTTGTGCCACCTTGGGAGTTAGCAGGGAGACACACAACCCAGGCCCAGCCAACTGGATGCTCCAATGAAAAAAATCTGAATCATAAAGAACTAAATCCAAATCACAGAAGAAGTGGAGAAAATACTCATGTATGCGCAGCAGGCAAAGCCACTGTGGGAGAAGTCCAGGCAGATTTGATGTTGGTGTCCAGTCCCAGGGCAACAATGCTGGTGGTGGGACTCTGGTACATTTTTTCTGTTCTGCACACTCCCTTTGTCCTTCCAAGTACAACTGTCTACACTTCCAGTCAGTTCTGTGAGTTCCATGTTTTCCCTTCCTTCCTTTCTTTCTGCTTAAGTTGGTCTCTGATAAACTCTAACCATTATATCCAATAATAAATTTAAAGTGTTTTGTCATCAAATATGTTGAGAAAACATTGCTCTGTTATTCAACAAGGAACTCTTGTGAGATTGGATGCCAGAATATGACCTGGCAGGGAGGTAAGAGATCAGCAGCAAAACTCAGGAGAGAAGGCCTGGAGAAAAGAGGAGGGAGGATGCTAATGAGAGACTGAGGTGAAAGGGCAGCCCTGACAATAGTGAGGGAGAGTGAAATTTGTACAAAGATATTGTGGAGGAAGAATCAAGAAGCTGTGAGGGCTGACTTGACGTGAAAAGTGAAGAGGGTAGCATCAAAAGGCTTATATCTCAGACGATGGTAAAGCATGAGAACTTGGGAAGGGATACCTATTCAAGTGGAAAGGTGGCCTTCTTGAGCTTTAAATATTCATAGAGTTAATAAATATGTATTACATTCCGGATGGAGCAAAGAGTGAAACTGACAAGAAATCCAAATTCTTCTGATAGACAAGAAACAGGTAAATGAACAAAATAATTACTGACTTTTGAGAAGTGCTAAGAAAGACATGGCAGTGTCTTGTTAGCTGATAATCAAGGGTGATATTTAAACTTCAGACCTGAACACCCAGGTCCAGTGGCATTGTTGGTGGGAGTGATGATGTAGGTGATGAAGGATTAAGGAGGGCCAATACCTGGCTAAGGCTGAGGCCATGACTGGGGCAAGTATATTCCTAGCTCAAGCTTAGCTAGGGCTGGAGGGTGGGAGCAGGGATTAATGGCAAATGACTACAAAGGAAATTTGGGAGATGATGGAAACGTTCTGAAACCAAAAATCATTGAACCATACCACTTAGCGTGGGTAAACTTTAAAAATTTTTTTCAGTTTACTCATATGAAAATAGAGTTTATCCAGAAGAAAAGATGTAAGGCCTGCAAGATGAGACCAAAACACAACTACACAGATATCAGAGGAAGAGCTTTCTTGGACAGAAGGAATGGCATGCAGCAAGGCCCTAAGGCAGGAAAGAGATTGCTGATATGAGGGAACAGAAAGGAGGCCAGAGTGACCTGAATGTAAGGAGGAAGGAAGATGCCAGAGAGGTAAGCAAAGTCAGGTTGGGCAGGGCCTCACCAGTTATAGCAAGGAGCTTAAAGTTTACTCTTAGGGAAACAGGAAGTCATAGTTTGGGGTAAAAGAGAACAGAGTTGTTGTTTAGTCACTAAGTCATGTCTGACCATTTTGTGACCCCATGGACTGTAGCCCACCAGGCTCCTCTGCCCATTGGATTTTCCAGGTGAGAATACTGGAGTGGACTGTCATTTCCTCCTGCAGGGGATCTTCCCGACCAGGGGTAGAACTAGTGTCTCCTGCATTGGCAGGTGGATTCTTTACCACTGAGCTGCCAGGGAAGCCCGAACAAAACAGTTACAAGATATAATTTATCTTTTGGTTGTGTAGAAAATTAAAGTTAATTGAAGTTAATTCGCTCAGTCGTGTCCAACTCTGTGTGACTCCATGGACTGTAGCCCACCAGGCTCCTCCATCCATGGGATTCTCCAGGCAAGAATACAGGAGTGAGTTGCCATTTCCTTCTCCAGGGGATCTTCCTAACCTAGGGATCGAACCCAGGTCTCCCGCATTGCAGGCAGATGCTTTAACCTCTGAGCCACCATTAGGGGATTAAACAAGAAATCAGTTAGGATACTGTTTTAGAAATTCAGATTAATAGTGGCTTCGTTGTAGCACTATTTACAATAGCCAAGGCATGAAAGCAACCTAAATGTCCATTCGCAGAGGAATGGATAAAAAAGATGTGGTACATATATATGATGGAATACCACTGAGCCATTAAAAAGAATGAAACAATGTCATTAGCAGCAACATGGATGGGCCTAGGGATTGTCATATTGAGTGAAGTAAATCAGAGGAAGAGAAATATTGTATGATATCCCTTATATACAGAATCTTAAAAGAAATAATACAAATGAACTTATTTACAAAACATAAACACACTCACAGACTTGAGAACAAACTTTCAGTTACCAGAGGTGAGGGGAAAGGTGGAGGGAGGGATAGTTAGAGAGTTTGGAATTGACATGTTGCACTGCTATATTTTAAATGGATAACCAACACGAACCTGCTGCACCGGGAATTCTGCTCAATATCATTTAGCAACCTAAAAGGGAAAAGAATACAATACATATATCTGAATCACTTTGCAGTTCCTCTGAAACGATCACAACATTGCTAATCAACTATACTCCAATATAAAATAAAAAAGTTTTTTTAAAAAGAAAAGCTAGGCAAAAAAGTTAATAATAGCTTGAACTATATGGAAAGACATGGATGGTCTTGAGACACATTTTTAGGATAGAGCCATAGGATTTGCTGATAAATTGAATGCAGTGAAGCAAAGTAAGGAACCAAGGATGCCTTCTAGTTTGGAACAACTGGCTACATACTGTTACTATTTACTGAAAAGGGAGATAATAGGGTAATAACAAGGCTGGGTGAAGTGAGGTCCCCACCAAAAGGATACATTAGGCATCCAAATGGAGACATCACTTAAGAAGGCAGATATATCAACTAGAGGTTTGAGAAAGAATGGGGTCAGAGATATAAATTTGGAAGTGATCAGCACGTGGAAGGTGTTCAAAGCACCCAGTGGGGGGAAAAAATAGAAAGAAGCCCTGTGATTAGGCAGGAGAGAAGGAGGAGACTGCATAGAAGACCAAAAGGAAATTGCTTGACCAGTTAAAGGCAACCTAATCCCTGGTGGCTCAGAGGTTAAAGCATCTGCCTGCAATGTGGGAGACCCGGGTTCGATCACTGGGTCGGGAAGATCCCCTGGAGAAGGAAATGGCAACCCACTCCAGTATTCCTGCCTGGAGAGTCCCATGGACAGAGGACCCTGGTAGGCTACAGTCCACGGGGTCGCAAAGAGTTGGACACGGCTGAGCGACTTCACTTTCACTTTCACTTTCAAGCATCTGGTAACTTAGACATCAAGAGAAGAAAGCATTTCAATGAGCAGGCAGTGGCCCCAGTGTCAAATATTGCCTAGAAGTCAATGAAAGGAAAATAGGGATGCCCTCAGTTGAGTTTGGCAACATCAGAGATAGTTAGGGACCCTTTACAAGAAAAGTTTCAATGGCAAGGTTAAACCAAAATTGAATTTAGTTGAAAAGTGAATGGGAAATGAGGAAGTAAGGAAGTGGAGACAGATAGCATTTTGAGAAATTTTTATTTGAAGAATTGCAAAGAAATTGGGCATAGTCCTGAATGGGACTAAGGGATGTTTTGTTTTAAGATGGGAGATATGAGAACATCTTTGTGTAGTGTTATAAATGGTGCAGAAGAGAAGGGAGGATGAAGAGAAGAATTGAAAATGAAATCCTTGAGTAGGGAAGGAAAAGCGGAATATGGACAAGTGGAGGGGTTGGTTTCTCAGGAGCAGGCAAAGCTGTTCTTTCCAAAAGGAAGACAGGAGTTATAGAACTGAATGAAAGAATAGGTAGATCTAGTCAAGAAAAGTGGAGAAGGAAATGGCAACCCACTCCAGTATTCTTGCCTAGAGACGCCTGTGGACAGAGGAGCCTGGTGGGCTGCTGTCCATAGGGTCGCACAGAGTCGGACACGACAGAAGTGACTTAGCATGCATGCTAAGAAGAAGAAAATGGCAACCCACTCCAGTATTCTTCCCTGGAGAATCCCAGGGACAGAGGAACCTGGTAGGCTGCCATTCATGGGGTCGCACAGAGTCAGACACCACTGAAGCGACTTAGCAGCAGCAGCAGCAGCAGCAGCAGTCAAGAGAAGATGAAAGAGTTGTTGAGGAAGTAGTAAAAAATTGAGGAGAGAGAAAACAATCATGGAATAGTGATTTCAGAAAGTGAGAAGCCAAGCTTCCTAGAAGAAAAGAATAAATTAGGTGTAGGAGAATTGAATGCTATTTGAGGTTTGAGGCCCTGAATTTCCTATGAAATCACTGAGGCCAGGTAGATAATTTTCTCCAAAAATAACCAGCTGATAAAACATACATATGGAGAAGCCAAGAAAGTGGTTGCATTCTGCCAGACTGGGACTATTTCAAGCAGCGTGGAACATGGGTATTGAGACTGTCTGCAAAAGAACTGCTACAGGGCTAGATCATTATCTCCAACCTGAGCACAGAGGGAAGTAAAATCAGGAGGTTCAGGTGATTAGTGAAAACGTAGTGAGGTTAAGGGCTTCATTTCAATTTTAAGATTGATTCATTCTGGCAAGTAGGAGTTGGGACAAACTGGAGAAGGCGGATCTTAATTTTTAACAGGCAGGCAATTTCTATGCAGAGTCTAAAAGCAGAAAATTAAGGAGTCAGATCAATCTAGATTCAACTTGTATTTATTAGAATGAAATGTGTGTTAGACTCTTCACTGGGCACTTTCCTGTTATTTTATTTAATCCTCATAATAACCCTGTGCTTTGGGTAAGATAAATGCTTGTTTTATAGATGAGAAAATAAAGCAGGGAGGATCGAATGGTTTGCCCAGAAGCATCTGATAAGGATTTGAAGCCAGACCTTCTGATCCTGAATCCAATGCTCATCCTTTGACAACAGCAGTAATACTTAAACTCTAGGGTTAGAGGTAATCATCAAATAGGCAGGCTGGAGATGACTGAATCAAGCCATAAGGCTGAGACCAGATTCAGTGTTCTCATACAATGGGACTGAATAGTAAGTAGACAGATAACTCTGCATAGAACTTTCCAACTCAGGATAAAGAATCAGTTCTTTCTGACTAGTCAGATAAGTAGCGATGGGTTGGGACTACTTGAACCATGACACAAATCATGGAGCTGGAGGCAAGAAAATCCCTGTTGTCTCAGGTCCAACTCAGTTCTGGAAAAGGACTGGCCAGAAGTTCAGTAGCAAGCAGTGCCAACCAGGGAGAAAAGGAAGGAAAGAGATGGGGCGGGAATCCACATGCGGCCCAATATCAACTCTCTCCAGGGTGAATGACATAATCCTGGAGTCCCAAACAGGACAGAACTGCAAGTATTATCAAGGGAGAGTTGAAGCCCTTGGCATGAAAATACAGAAAGAGAACCGGCAGGCTAAGAATGGGTTCTTATGTTCTTTGCAGATCCTAGCTTGCCTCCTTGACTTCACCTAAAATGCCTGAGACTGAGCCCCCAGCCTGTCTCTGCTTTATATCTCTAGACTCTAAAGCTACACTGTCCCATACAATAACCACTAGCCATAGTTGGCTATATACATTGAAGTATAAATTAAATTAAAAATTCAGTTCCTCAGTCACACTAGCCACGTTTCAATTGCTTAATAGCCATACGTGGCTAGAAGTTACCATATTGGACAACACAAATAAGAAACCATCCTTTTGATGCAGAAAGTTCTATTGACAGTGTTGGTCTAGAAAACAAGAACCACAGAGTAGAATGAACATTCCTTATTTACATCATGTGGGACCAGCCATGGGCCAGCAGGCCAAGAGATGTGCAGAAGACTGAAATTATTACTAACGGGCCCATCCTGTTCTCCACAATACCCATATCACCTTATTCCACTCCTTATTTCTAAATATAATATATATAAGTTATATACAATATAATATATTTAACATTTCTAAATATAACTGAATAGAACTCTCAGACACAAAAAGTACAGGCAAGAATGATTTACCAGAACCATAGGGTCCAATGATGTTAGACTCAAGTTTGGATAAGGTGTGTCAGATCACGGAAATTTATCTCAGTCTTCCAGCTATGTTTCAGTTTCTTCAGACTAAGATTCTTCTTAGTCTTCAGCTAAGATTCAGTTTCGGACAGGCACGTGCTTGGGAGACACACAGCACATACCATAATTCTTGCACATTATATAGAACACTTCATTCTGTTCACACGTTTCTCTGCATCTTCCCAACATATTCCAACACTTCATGGCTGAAATTAAAAGGAAAAGGAGAGGGGTGGATCAGTCTAGAAATAAGCAGCAGGCTGCAGAAGGGGGAGGCCAAAGCCCAACAGAAAAGACAGTTATAAGGAAATAAGGAGACATGTGAAGAAAAAGCCCTCATAAGGCTTCCTCCAGGTTTAAGGGAGATTAGAGTCACTGTCTTTTCTTTTTTCTCATTTGTGTCCCCAGTCACAATTCCAAAATTCTCCCCACTCAGTGGCCTGGGACGTACTTGGCCGTTTCCCCACCCCAGCCAGCTCCCTTTGGGGAGGCAAGAGGGGCCCGGTCTCCAGGGTTTCATCTCTCCCATATTACGAGGTACCCAGGTAGGATTTCATCTCCCCCCATTATAAGGTACGCAGGTGCCCAGGGCATGACTGAAGTGACCGAGCATGCATGCACACAGGTGCCCAGGTGTCAATTAACCATCTTTTCCCTTCACTTTTGGGTACCCTCTCTGACCATATCAACGAAAAGGGACGGGAATCTGAAATACATCCATCAGAACATCTGCAAGTCTTCTTTGTTGTTGTTCATCCTCTCAGTCGTGTCTGACTCTTTGCAACCCCATGGACTGCAGCACACCATCTGTAAGACTCTTTTTCACAACATTCCAGAGCTTTTCACTGGTCTTAACAGGTCAAGATTAGAATTAGAAACAGCTCTCTGGTACAACCTAAAGTAACCCGGATAAATTGAGGATGCCTGAGAGAGTAGAATCAGAATCCTCAAACAATCAGAAATCAAGGAACCGTTTTCATAGAGGCAACAATAGATCAAAACTCAAATTATCCCAAGGAATGTTTTGGGAAAAACTCCCATTTCCTCCATGCTCTGTGTCCAAGTCTCTCCCCTCCAAGTATCCACCCTGTCTTCACCATCAACATGTTCAACTTCTCCAGAGCCAACCATAGAGAAGGTCAGAGTGGTCAACTAACGCCACTGAAAAATCAGCACCAGGGAACTCAAACTTCCCCTTTGAGTTTGAGAGATATCCTAGATATGGTTAGAGAGATATCCAAAGGCCATTCTCCCTGCCCAAGGCCATTCTCCCAGCCCAAACTATTAGAGCCACCAGAATTCCCTGAATATGCAGCAGGTTCCCTGACCCACTCTCTCTTGGGAAAGATCCTGGTTACCTGAGGTGACCTGGACCAGGAGCAGGGTAACAGTCAAAATCAGAAGGAACTTCATGAATTATGGATGGAGATAGGAGGCTTCTAGGCTGGCAAGACAATCAGAGGACTCCATGCTGAGCAGTCCAGACTGGTATTTATTGCCCCAATGAGCATGGCAGAGCCATGATCAGTGAACCAGAAAGGGAACAGTCATTTAAGATTAGACAGACAGATAAGTAATCAACCACAGTGGTAGAATGGCTGTTGGATACCCCACCTTCTTGTGCTCTTCCGGCCATAAATATATATATTTGTCCCACCACTTCCACCCCCAGAGTTTGGCAATCACCATTCCGTTCTCTGTTTCTATGAGTTGGACTTTTTAAAAAATTTGTTAGATTCTACAAAGAAGTTATATCATGCAGTATTTGTCTTTTTGTGTCTTGTTCCCCAAATCTTTTGTTGAGGTAAATTTTTTATTACATTATATACATTTTATATGTATTTTAACTTCTGTATACACTACAAGATGCTTACTAGTACTACTGGAAAAATAATAGCTTTGACTATATGGACATTTGTGGTAAAGTGATGCTCTGCTTTTTAGTACACTGTTTAGGTTTTGTCATAGCTTTCCTTCCAAGGAGCAAGTGTCTTTTAATTTTGTGGCTGCAATCATTGTCCGCAGTGATTTTGTAGCCCAGGAAAATAAAATCTGTCTCTGTGGCTTCCACTTTTACCCCTTCTATTTGCCATGAAATAATGAGAAGGATGCCATGATCTTAGGTTTTTTAATGCTGAGTTTTAAGCCAGCTTTTTCACTCTCCTCTTTCACCCTCATCAAGAGGTTCTTTGGTTCCTCTTCACTTTCTGCCATTAGAGTGGTATCATCTGCACATCTGAGATTGTTGATGTTTTCTCCTGGCAATCTTGATTCAAGTTTGTGATTTCACATGATTATGAGGGTAAAAATAAATAAATCAGTAAAATAAACAGGAAAAGGCTTTGTATAAGACCAATGATAACAAATTCGTCTTAATAATTGACCGAACCCTTGGCAGCAGAGGAATGAAAAACGAAAAGGTGCTCTATTGACAAGGGGCTTACTTCTAAGGATTAGTAGTGAGGAAATTAGCTCTGAAACTCATTTCCTCTCCTTCTAGAAAGGACTGTAGAAAAGAAACCTGAGGTGCCATTTGAGTTACAAGACGAAGGGGCACAACTTTCTCCATTCTTTAGAAAGGAAATGTTTCCAGTTAGAAGAGTAGGACACTCGGCTGAGAGTCTTGAAGGACTAGCCACTGAGAAGTAGGGAAACTCACAGGGGCACCATTCTTACAGAAATTTAAAGAGCTTCCTTTGTACATCCAAGACCCCTTAGTGACACAGAGTTTCTCTTACTATTGCACTCTTGTTTTGAGATCTACTTCTCCTTCAGTAAAGAATTCCATCATAGCCCTGCATGTTTATTCTTCTGATTGTTGATTAGCAAAATAAGGTCACCTAATGAAGAGATGGCCTGAATCCATTATGTTCATTATCTAATAGGTTTTCATCATTAGAGGAGACTCTCATAACAAATCCTTTCCCATCTGGCACAAGGTACTAAAAAATAAAATGCCCTGGTTACTTCACAAGCTAAAAAGGGATCCCCCCACACCTGAGCTATATTCATCTCCATCTCTGGGGTATCCAGCATTCTTCAGCTTAGACATCTCCAGTTCCTCATTTCTACTGATAGCCAACTATTTTGCCATGATTTTCATTCAAAGCTCTCCAAGAAAAATAATCTGACTGGCTAAAAAGAATCTGATTCATTAGCTAATAGACATAAACTATTATAGAAGGACAGAAAACAATAGAACTGCCTCTCTTACTGATATCTACAAATCTGAGCTTTTCTCTATTGTCAAGCATGAAGTTATAGGCACCTGGTGAGTGGGTGAATGCCTGTCAGTAAGAAAAGGAGCAAAGAAAACTGTGGAAGCAGAGCAAAAAAGAGAGAGAGAAATGAATGAAGATTAGAGGTAATCTTTGTGAGAATATGTGCTTTCCAGACAAGATTACAGATTTAGAAAGAAGGAATCCAGAGAATTCCCTGGTGGTCCAGTGGTTAGGACTCTACCAATTCACTGTTGAGGGCCTGAGTTCAATCCCTGGTTGAGTAATTAAAATCTCACAGGCTATACGACAAAGCCAAAAAAAAAAAAAAATGGAGTCTATAAATCTATTAATGGTCCATTGAGAAGATTATCTGAGAGTGTGAAAAAGTAGGAGCCATTCAGCAAGAAGGGGTTCACACTGATGAGTGGACTTTGCTGTGAAATGTTCAGAAGCTTAAAGTCCTGATACTGAAGGTGTGGTCAGAAACCCAGCCCTGATGCCAACTACATGAGCTTGACCTCTTGAAATAGGCTCCTGCAGTGCTGTGGTCCTTTACTCAACACCAGTTACCTCTTTCTGAGCCTGAAGTGGGTACCATTGCCATCTCTGGCCTAGTGCAAGATAGGGTGGTGTCTGAGATTCAGAAAACTGCATCTCTTCTCCGCCTGACTATTGACTATTAACTGTAAGTGTGAAAGTCACTCAGTCATGTCTGACTCTTTGCGACCCCATGGACTATACAGTCCATGGAATTCTCCAGGCCAGAATACTGGAGTGGGTAGCCATTCCCTTTTCTAGGGGCTTCGCAACCCAGGGATCAAACCCAGTGGTCCAGTGTAAACCAAAGCCTCTCTCATCGGAGAGTGCCTAGCCTAGAAAATGAACTTTCTTAGGTTTCCAGGGTATTTATCACATCTTTCCTGGGACCCTTCCACAACTTTCTCAGATTTCAGCCACCAGCCCCTGGTTTTTCCCTGTTTCTACCACTGCATCAAAGGAAAGTAAAATTCTACATTTCATTTCTTTATAGTTTTTAGGAGTGGGAGATATTGGAGGAAAGTGGGGAAAGAAGATGAAACTACCTAGTTCAAATAAGGCTAGGAAATTTGCTGTCTTTTATTACATTCCTACTCTGATTCCTCCTGGTGCTAAATGCAATTAGCAATAACAAATAGATATACTGGGGTGTTTTTTTTTTTTTCAAATTACTTGAAATGATATTTGACAATCTATCACCAATGCCTGTGTGAGGTAATGAAAATAATATGAACTTTGGAGACAGACAAATCTAGGTTCAAATTCTCACTTTGCCACTTATTAGCCATGTGACTTTGAATAAGCCAATTACTACGGCCATACCACCCTGAACGCGCCCGATCTCGTCTGAATAAGCCAATTAATGTATCTGAACCTCATCACTGACCTCAGGAGCTTTGCTGTGAAGATTAAATGAGGAAATGCCAATAAAGCCCATAGAACAGTACCTGGCATACAGGAAGCCCCCAGTGTTATTTTCTATGAATTTTCAACTTTCTTGATTTCTTGGAGCATTTGACTTGACTTCTTTCCTCCCTGAAGCCCCCTTGGTTCTCCTTCCTTGTCAACATAGTCAATATTAAGTAAAAGGGACAAGAATCTTCAGTGATTCAGAGACCACTATGTTCACCATGCTTTTTAAAATCAAGGTTGGAACTGTTGAAACTTTGGGTCTCAAATCTGAGACCCAGAGCACTTACTCAGAACCCAACCTCAAGGACACATCTGTCCTCTATGTCTGAGTGTATACAATGTAACTCTGACTGAGCCTTAGTGAAAGATGATAAGGAAGGTTCCCAGCATTTTATCAGAGAGTGTTTCCAGGCTTATCCCTGTTCCTAGCTCTCCTTGTTCCTCCCAGGATGTCTCCCTGGGTTTCTTATCTTTATTGTTGCCTAAACTTTTCTAAAAGTTGTTCTTTCCCTAAATACTTCATTTCATTGTCTTCTTTCCCAGGAACCAACTCTGATCTCTTCACAACAGGTCATGTTTCTATCCCTTCTAGAATGTCCTTCTTTAACATCACCCCACCCAAAACTACCCAGGCTATTTAGAGTTTCTTGTAGACTGCAGGCTAAAATGCTAGGGAGTGAAGGGAGAAGAGCTGTCTAAGAGGGTTCCTGTTCTTAAAAAGCTTACACCTTCTTTAGAAAAAGGAAAGTAGGCAATTTTCAATGACCTCCATATCCTTTCAAAAACATTCAATAATAATTTGCCAAATAAATTGAATCTCGCTTAAGTATATACAATATATAGGGTCCTCTGTTGAACCAGAAATACAGAACAATATAGAATACTGTTCTCTATTATCCAATCTATTAAAATAAACTAGGTTATGATGCAGTAATCAAAAAAAAATCTTATAAGAACAAAAGTTTAATTTTCACTCATGCTGCGTATCCATTGCAGGTTTGCTAGGGTCACTTCTACATATTTTCTCACTCTGGAACCCTGACTGATTGAATAGCCACTCAGTTGTTGCTGATCACCACGGCAGAAGGAAAGAGAGTTCTGGAGGGCCTTGAACAGGCCATTGTACACCCTGACCTTGGAAGTGATGTTCATAACTCACTACCTATGACAGTGACATGGCCCTATACAACCACAAGAGGGCCAAGAAGTGAATCCTACCATGAATGCCTAAAGCCAGAAATGTTTGATGAAAAGCTTTAATGACCTTCAAATATATCCTCACTGTAGTCAGGCAGAACTGCTACATGACTAGAAATGATACAAAGTAACCTGTGCTGAGTCAAATCAAAAAACACATTATGGTAGGACAGAACATTGAGACAGTCAACAAAGGGCAGGATTTTAGGGAAGTCTTCATGAAACTCCTTTAAGTCTTGAAGGAAGATAGATTTCAGAGAAATGGTGAAGAAGAAGAGGCATGAGAGGATACTCCAGATAGGGGAGTTATATAAACAGAGGAATGGTGGCTTGTAAGCCATTTGGAGACAATTAAAATACTTCATGGCTTCGCCAGGAATTCAGGCACCAAATAAATCAGAGAATTGCATAGTGATAAGATTTTAAAATCCTTGAGTGTAAATCTAAGATACTTAGACTGGGTTCTCAAGGCAAAATCAGGGAATTGAGAGGCTAAGAAGGTAGGGCTCTGGTCCCTTCCTTCTCAATCCTTGCTTTAAGCCGAGCAAATTCATTCCAATCTGTTTGATGCCTTGAGTTCCTAGTTTTTGACTTTGAAAAGGTTTCTGCTAGTTGCTAAGAGAGTAAATCTTAAAAGTCATCATCAAAATGAACAGGGAAATATCTCTGATGAATATAGATGCAAAAATCTCAACAAAATATTGGCAAACTGAATTCAACAATATCTAAAAAGGATCATGCACCATGATAAAGTGGAATTTATTCCAGGGATGCAGGGATGGTTCAAAAGCCAAAAATCAATCAATGTGACATACCACATTAACAAAACAAAGAATAAAATCACATGATCATCTCAATAGATGCAGAAAAATCATTTGACACAATTCAACATCCATTCATGATAAAAGCTCTCATCAAATTTGGTATAGATGGGGACTTCCCTGGTGGTCCATTGGTTAAGAATCCACCTGCCCATGCAGGGGACATGGGTTCAGTCCTTGCACCAGGAACTAGGATCCCCCATGCCACAGAGCAACTAAGCCTAAGGGCTACAAATACTGAGCGCTCGAGCTGCAGCTACTGAAGCCTTCACTACTTAGAACCTGTGCTCTGCAAAAAGAGAAGCCACTGCAACAAGAAGCCCATGCACTACAGTTAGGTGTTTTAAGTGTATTTTCTCTTTCATAGCCCACAAATACATTTCTAAACAATTTGCCAAAATGATTTTATCAATTCATATTTCTATCAACCCTGCAAGGAGAGTTGCTGTACCTTCTCACCAAACTTGACGTTATCTCTGATTATACATTTTTAATAAATTGTTTTTCTTTAAATCAGCCAAATTTTATTTATTTGTTGGTTGGTTGGTTGAGACTCAGAACCACGTTTAATGCCAAAGGGGAGGCATAAAGATACATGGTCAAGGAAACGTGAGCAGGAAGTATGACAGGAAAGGGAACACCAAAAATAAAAGTCAGTCTGTGTAAAGTCTCAGAAAATGTGGGTACAGAGTCTCAGAGTGACAATACGGGAGCAAAGACACAAGAGAAATTATTGGAGAAGACATGAAAATGTAAAGGGAAAGTAAAAATGGAACCGTTTCATATAGAAGCTTACAAAATGATAAAATTTTAAAACACTCAGAGTAACAAATTTAAAGTACCTAAAAATCTTACTTGAAATTCATTTGTTATGTATAAGTGTAAACCAGTTATGGGATGTTTTGTTGTTGTTGTTGTTGTTTGGTTGTTGCTGTTTGATTGCTGCTTTCTGACTCTTTGCGATCCCATGGACGGCAGCACACCAGGCTTCCCAGTCCTTCACTACCTCTCAGAGTTTGCTCAGACTCATGTCCATTGAGTCAGTGATGCCATCCAGCCATCTCATCCTCTGTTGCGCTCTTCTCCTCCTGATCTTTCCCAGCATCAGGGTCTTTTCCAAAGAGTTGGCTCTTCATATCAGGCAGCCAAAGTATTGGAGCTTCAGCTTCAGGATCAGTCCTTCTAGTGAATATTCAGAATTGATTTCCTTTAGGATTGACTGGTTTGATCTCTTAAGAGTCTTCTCAAGCACCACAATTCGAAATCATCAATTCTTCAACACTCAGTTTTCACTATGGTCCAACTCGCACATCCATACATGACTGCTGGAAAACTCATAGCTTTGACTATATGGACCTTTGTCGGCAAAGAGACGTCTGTGCTTTTAATATGCTGTCTAGGTTTGTCAGCTTTTCTTCCAAGAAGAAGGTGTCCTTTTTTTGCCACTTTATTTTTAAAATTGAAGAATAATTGCTTTACAGAATTTTGTGGTTTTCTGTCAATCATCAACAAGAATCAACCATAGGTACACCCATGTCCCCTCCCTCCCAAACCTCCCTCTCATCTCCCTTCTCATCCCCCCTTCTAGATTGTCACAGAGCCCCTGTTTGAGTTCCCTGAGTCATATAGCAAATTCCCACTGGCTATCTATTTTACAAATGGTATTGTAAGATTCCATATTACTCTCTCCATACATCTCATCTTCTCCCTACTCCCCTCCCCTGCCCCCATGTCCATAGGTCTGTTCTCTATGTCTGGTTCTCCATTGCTGCCCTGAAAATAAATGCATCAGCACCATCTTTCTAGATTCCATATATATGTGTCAGTATGCATTATTTATATTTCTCTTTCTGACTTACTTCACTCTGTATAATAGGCTCTAGGTTTGTCCACCTCATTAGAACTGACTCAAATGCATTCCTTTTTATGGATGAGTAATATTTCATTGTATATATTTATCACAGCATCTTTATCCATTCCTGTGTCAGTGGATATCTAGGTAGCTTCCATGTTCTAGCTATTGTAAACAGTGCTGCAATGAACACTGGGATACATGTGTCTTTCTCAGTTTTGGATTCCTCAGGGTATATGTCTGGTGTGCCAAAAAAAAAAAAAAAAAAAAATAAGGACTCTGCATACCGTCTCACATAGTGGCTATATCAATTTACATGGCTGCAGTCACTGTCCACAGTGATTTTGGAGCCCAAGAAAATAAAATCTGTCACTGCTTCCACTTTCTCCCCATCAATTTGCCATGAAGTGATATGATCGGATGCCATGATCTTCGTTTTTTTAATGCTGGGTTTTAAGCCAGCTTTTTCACTCTCCTCTTTCACCTTCATCAAGAGGCTCTCTAGATCCTCTTCACTTCAGGTAGGCCACGGTTATGGCCACTGCTGGGCAAGGTTGCTGGCCAGCTTTCTGGCCGGGAGGGTCCTACAGATGTATCCCACTGTTGGATGGGACTGAAGACAATGCTCTGTGACTGGGTGGGGTTGCAGGCTATGCTCCATGATTGGGTGGTGTCACTGGCCAGATTCTCTGCCTGGGTAGGGTCACAGGTAGACCACTTATCTAAGTGTGTTTAACACTTAGATAAGGCCATAGGCTGGGTTGAATTACAGGGCAGAACTGTAGGCTAGACTCAGCCTTGGGTTGAATTCTAAGGCTGCCCAGGGTCACCGTTCAGGCTCTCTGGCTATGAAAGCCCAGAGGCGAAAGTTAACAGTTGGGCAGAGCTGATAGCTTGGCTCCCTGCCCAAGTGTGGCTGTAGAATGAGCTCTGTGGGTTCCCACGACTCTGGTCAAGCTTCCTGATCAGAAGGCCGGAAGCTACACTCAGCGCTTGGACAGGGCTGTGAATTGGCTTCCCTGCCTGGGTGGTAATAGAATGGGCTCCACAACTGGTGTGGCTAATTGGCTGGGAACCAAAATCAGACAGAAAGGCCAACTGAGCGTGGCTCTGCAGATAATCAGACCTGCTGGTCAGGATTTCTGCCCAGGCTCTACTGCAAGCAAGAACATAGCCACCAAAATCTGAGCCGCAGTTGCTGTAAACCCTGGCTCCCTTCTCCATCTCTGTCTGATCCCCTGTAGGCAAGCTCTGTAGTGTCCCTCAGTGATCCCCATGACCATCCCTCTATTATCTCAGCAGAAAATTAGAGCCTTACTATCTGAGGAGGCTAACAGAGTGTCTGGTTAAAGGAGCAAGGGATACTATGCCAGTTGAAAGCAAGGGTATCATAGTGAACCCAGGAGAGTCAAGTAAGCTTTTACATATTTAAAGTTAAGACCTAGGACTTTCCTGGTGGCACAGTGGATAGAAATCCATCTACTAAGGCAGGGGACGTGGGTTCAATCCTTGGTCTGGGAAGATTCCACATGCTACAGGCAACTAAAGCCTGTGCACCACAACTACTCAGCCTGGGCTCTAGGGCCCACCAGTCACAATTACTGAGCTCCTGTGCCACAGCCGTTGAAGCTTGCATGCCCTAGAACCCACAGGCCACAAATACCAAGCCCGTGTGTTACAACCACTGAAGCCCGTGAGCCTAGAGCCTGTGCTCTGCAACAAGGGAAGCCACCACAATGAGAAGCCTGTACCCATGTGCAGCAATGAAGACCCAGCGTAACCAAAAATAAATAAATAATAAAGAAAGTAAAAACTCAGTTTTCTTTCCCATCTCCATTTTGAGGATAGTGACAGACTTGTACGTCCTGAGCAGGACTGTGGAGTATCCTTCCCAGGGAAATTGGCCCAGTATCAGAGGAAAAGCCTGAAGACATAGACACCATGTGTCTTAATCTGTTCAGCCTGCTATAATGAACTACCACAGACTGGGTGGTTTAAACAATAAACATTTATTTCCCATAGATCTGGAGTCTGGGAAGTCCAAAATCAATGCACCAGCAGATTCAGCTTCTGGTTCAGAGATGGCCTTCTCTTTGTGTCTTCACTTGGTAAAAGGTGCAAGAGAGCTCTCCGAGATTTTTTTTTAGAAAGGGCATTAACCTCATTCATAAGGGATCTACTTTTATGGCCAAATCACCCCTCCAAAGGCTCTGCCCCTTAATACCATCATATTGGGGCTTGGGACTTTAATATATGAATTTAGAGGGGAACACTTTCAGTCTGGGGCTTCCCAGATGGCTCATTGGTAAAGACTCTGTCTGCCATTGCAGGAGACGACTGTTCGATCCCTGGGTTGGGAAGATCCCCTGGGAGGGGAAATGGCAATCCACTCCAGTATTCTTGCCTAGAAAAGCCAATGGGCAGAGGAGCCTGGCAAGCTACTTTCGCAAAGAGTCGGACACCACTGAAGCAACTTAGCACACACGCAGGCATGCAAGCTAATGTGTAATCTCAACAGCTCCTCATGTTAGCTATGTAACTGGAGTTGGGTGAACCAATTCAAAACAACCTGAGCTTCCCCAACCAAAAAAGTGATGACAACATCTACCTCTCAGGTTACTTGAAAGGAATAGGTGAGGTAGTAAGTGCCTTCCTAGCACGTAGTAGGTCCAGGTTCCTCTCCAATGTTTACTTCCTTACCCACTTTTTCTACTGGAATTTGGTTAGGTATACTAAGAGACACACACAGAAGTCAGCCAAAAGCATTTTAATAAAACTCAGGAATCGCTGAAGTTAGGCTCAGGGCAACGTTGTCTTCATCTTTGTGCCCTTGGGCTTCAACTTTCAATTTTCTTTGGTAAACCATGTGGTTGGTACTTGGGCTTCACACAGCACAGTTTACCACTCAGGCAGAAAACATAGACTTTTTCATTCTTGTGGCAGCTGTCACGGCAGTTGCCATGAAAATTCCAGCAGTCTTCAGTGCTGTCTGATACAAAGAGAAAAAAAGAAGGAAGCCAGGATCAGTCCTGTGGGGAAATAGATCCTAGTTTGAGAGAACTAACAGCCATGCTGAAAAAGGGGGACCGTTGGAAATGGAAAAGTCACCTCTAGATTTTTACAGTGGTGGTATAGTCTCAGGGGCTTCCCTGCTGGCTCAGTCGGTAAAGAATCCTGGTGCAATGAAGAAGACCCTGGTTCGATCCCTGAGTCAGGAAGATCCCCTGGAGAAGGAAATGGCAACCCACTCCAACATTCTTGCCTGGGAAATCCCATGGGAAGGGGATCCTTGCAGAGTACAGTCCATGGGGCTGCAGTGTTGGACACCACTTGGAGACTTAAACTACCAGGACCGAAGTCTCACATTCTTTTTGGACACCCCATTCCAATTCCAGCCTGCCCCTAAGGGTCCTTCTCTTAGAGTCAGCGGGTTATAATGATTAGGAGCATGGACTCTTGGAACTCATACAGCGGGATTTGATATCTGTCTACAACACAAGCCAAACCAGAAGACCTCAAGTAGGTCATTTCACTTCTCAGATCATCCATTTCCTCTATTTTAGAAAGAAAGTAGGGCACCTGTCACAAAGAATTGTTGCTGAGATTAAGTGAAATAGTGCATAAAAATGCAAGCATTAAATAAATTCAGGTATAACATTACAGGACCTCAGAAAGAGTTACAAATTTTAAAAATTATTTCATAAGTTAAGATTAAACTAGAAGGCCCCCCAAATATAAGATGACATAAAGGAAAGAAAATCAAACTGTACTTGGACTTTCTGGCAGTGATCCCTGGAAAAAAATGGTGTCACATTTTTAAGATATTCAAGTAAAAAAAAAAAGTTACATCCAGCAAAACTGACTTCTAAATACAAAGGACAAAAACAAGTATCAACATATTGAAACTCAGGAGATATTGTTCCCAAGTGCAGTTCCTAAGAAATCTAACAGGGAAAGAGCTAAACAACCAAATGAGAGAGGCCATGACACAGGACTAGTAATAAAAATTAAATATAGTTACTCATAGAATTATCATTAGAGTTTTAAAAGAGAGAGCAGAGTATGTAATGGATATACATTCTGACAATATAGAAATAGCGCAGTACAAAAATGGGAGAATAATGGTGAAAGCCTATGCAAAAACTTTGACTACTTTGAGTAATCATGTTATACTGGTAGTGTTGGTTTTATTATACTGAAACTATTATATATGTGATGAGGGAGAAATCAAATGATTAATTATGGGATATTCTAATTCTATAATCCTCTGTGACCTTAGGGGGAAAAATATTGGTTTCAACAGATATGAATGGATAAAGAAGATGTGATATATACAAATAATGGAATACTACTCAGCTATTAAAAAAGAGTAAAATTTTGCCATTTGCAACAATACAAAATGACTTGGAGGACATTATGCTAAGCAAAATAATAAACCCAAAATGTAAAACCAACTAGTGAATGTAATAAAAAAGAAACTGACTCACAGATAGAGAACAACCTACCAGTGGGAAGAGGAACCAGGGGAGGGCAACATAAAGGTAGGCAATTAAAAGGCACAAACTACTATGTATATAAAAACACAAGCTACAAGATTATATTGTATACCACAGGGAATATAGTCAACATTTTACAATAAATTTAAAAGGAATATAACCTTTAAAAATTGTGAATCACTATGTCACACACTTGAAATTTTTATAATATTGTATATCAACTATACTTCAATTTTTAAAAATTCTTATGTGGTATAGATTGTTCTGAATTGGTGCTCTGTATTTGAATTGGAAGTACCAGTATAAACCCACAAGTATTTTATTTCTAAACAGGTGGATGGATGGGTGGATAGAAAATTTTCCACTTCTAATCACTGAAAAAAAAGCTAGAAATGTTGACCAACCAAAAGAAATCAGTATTCCTAGTACCCATATTGTAGTCTAAAAATACCATTGCCAACTAAAATAAAAGAAATCAATACCTTGGCAACATGGTTTTTTCCAGTTCCTGGGTAAGAAACTGCAAGATGAGCCTAAAAACATTCTGTCATACCCAGAGCTAAATGGAAGAGATTTCCATTGGTCAAAAATAGGAAATTTTGTGCTTCAATTGGAATAATTGCGATAGATTGGACTTTGTGACTTAGAACTATGAGTTCAAAATAATACTTATGAAAAACCAATTGATCGACCTCAGAGGTACAGAAAATGAATCATTAACTTGCAAACTGTAAGGAAAGATAGAGTCAAGCCATTTGCCCTTCCTCTCATCTCTGAACCCTTTAAATCACAAGGTAACCAGATAGTAGATGAAGGGAAGCATCTCTTTTACAAGTAGTTCAGCTATTAAATGAATATTCTTCCCAAAATTTCTGTGTGGCTCACCCCCTCACTTCCTTCATGTCTTTATTCTAGTTTGTTTCAGTGAGGCATTCCCTTACATCTCTTCTTATTAAATTGAACATCCACTTCCCTTGATGCTTGCTATCCATTTCCTTGCTTACTCTGTTCATTGCCTCCACACTGAGAATGTAAGCTCCAAGAGGATGGGGAGTTTGTATAGTTGGTTTTTTTGATTGATTGATGGGTTCACTGCTCTATGGCCAGCACCTACTACAATGCTTGACACCTGGGATGAACTCTACAATATTTACTGAATAAGTGAATTCTTTAACCAAGTAATAACATAGCTGTGTTGTGCTCTGCTTAGATGCTCAGTCGTGTCCGACTCTTTGCAACCCTATGGACTGTAGCCTACAAGGACCCTCTGTCCCGGGGATTTCACAGACAAGAATACGGGAGTGGGTTGCCATTTCTTTCTCCCCACCCAGGGATCAAACCTGCATCTCCTGCATTGGCAGGTGGGTTCTTTACCACTGAGCCACCAGGGAAGCTCAAAGTGACTAAATTGGAGCTCAGAGCAGCCAAGTGGCTTGTTGGGGTTCACAGAACTAGTAAATGATGAAGCTGGTTCTAACTGATCCAGGATTTAGAGTTTCTTCTCTCTTTGTCAGGTGATGCTGTTTCCTGTATGTGTCTACCATGAGCAGACATGAGTGTGGGTCCAGACTGCTCTCAAGCAATCCCCCCACATCCTGACACTCTGGGAAGGTTAAAGAGATATCTGGAGGGCAGTGGGAGTAGAAACTTAAGTCAATTTAAAAGGAGGGTTTGGGCAAGTTTGAAGCGACCTTGTCTTTGCTTAAAACCTTTCCATGGCTCCAGTATCGGGGCTGGCACAGACAGGCAACAGTAATCATGAGATTCAACCTCACTTAAGTCAGGTGTGATTAGTGCAAATTCAAGTGGTTTCAGGGACACTGTGAGAAAAGATCACTATTGCCTTCCTTCTTTCCTGCTTCCATGTCCTCCCCCACCGCTCCTCACACATTTGACCCCCCGCCCTTGACCTTTGGAGCAGACCAAAGAGAAGGGATTTGCAGGCATTGAGGGAAAATTCTGGAGGTTAGAATTGCTGCCTAAGATGTGGCACCTCTCACTGGCAAAGATGAGCATTTTGGTGCCAGATCCCCTCTTATATGGGTTTAGAAAATTAGGAAACTCCATTTTCTACACACCAAACATTTAGTGTGTTTAATGTTGATCCCTCAACTTCATTATTTCAAATTGATAAATAAGTACACTGAAATTCAGAGGAGCCAAGTAGTATGCTACTAAATGGTGGGGTAGGGTCTCACCCAGGAATTGGGGGCTTTTTCCTCTTCCCCCAGATTAACGGTGTTTCATGTTTCTGCCTGCCAACCCGTTCTCCCAAGCCCTGGAGTGTCCCAACCATGACCCACTCTCCACCCCTCCATCTCTCCCCAGAAAAAGCCTACGTTACCTGCAATGACCTGGGATGAGAGGACCAGTGCAGCCAAAGTTAGCAAAAGAGTCTTCATGACTTCAGGGAGCCCAGGAGGCAGTCTCAGTTCTGGCGAAGAGACACCAAATGAAGAAGAGTTCTGGACTCTCTGCTCCTTCTAATCAACTGGAACACGTGTCACAGACACGTGCTCTCAGCTGCCCACGGGTACAGTTGGCCCTGGAACATCCTGCCTCCCTCAGGCTTCTCAATTACTATCCCAATGCCCATGCATCCACCTTTGGACCACACACCCCTGAGCTGATATGCCTCCCTTTATCTACTTCCACCTTTTAAGGGACAGCAGAGGGAAATCACACAAGCCAGAGGGACTTTTAAAAATAGATCTCAGCCCTTGTTATAACTCAGTCTAGAATTCTCCAAGTCTCCATGTTACACATTGAAAAAAATGTGTAGTCTTTATTAAGTTCTATACAGTACCTCATTATCTGTCCTAGAGATCCACTATTATCACGTTTTAGTGTAAGCTGAGCAAACTCGTTTCTTCAAATGTAATTTTCCGGACTGGTAGTGGAGGAGTAGAGAAAGGAAAGCATTCGTTCAGACTTTAGGAAAGACTACGTTTACATAATTACTTTCTGAGAGTAGACTCCACTACCTGAAATGCTCAATTTGGAAAAGATTTTTGGCATTGAGAGTGAGAGAGGGGAGAGTTGAAAATACTCAGCAACATGCACTTGTTGTGCCACTTGCTTGCTATGTGACTTTAGGAGCGTCGCCTTTCCTCTTGGACCTTAATCTCACCAATGCACAGTCCGGAATAGATGGGTCACCAAGATCAGCGCAGTCCTTATATGCTATGGTTCTGCTGCTGTTGCTCGGTTACTTCCGTCATGTCTGATCCTTTGCGACCCTATGGACTCCAGCCCACCAGGGTCCTCTATCCATGGGGTACTCCTAGCAAGAATACTGGAGTGGGTTGCCATGTGCTCCACTTGGGGATCTTGCCAAGTCAACGATCGAAACAGTGTCTCAGACGCTGTGGCCAGATTCTTAACCACTGGGTCAAAGGGAGGCCCATGCTATGGTTCTCTGGGTGCTAAAAAGGCACAAAAAATGGAATGCTGCAGAACTCCATGCTTTCACCACCAACAGAAGCCATGCTGATTGAGTTTACATCTAAGGATTCCTAGAGCTACCTCATCAGATTCCAACTGTCTTTATACACTGGGACCAGAGGCCTCTTCCCTTGGTACATACATCTTATATGTTATTTGACACTTATAAACCACAGTCCCACTTTGTGCTGCTCCTTATAGAGTCAATGCACAAATATTTGCTCTGGTTATTGTGAAGGCTTAAGTTCTCTCTAGGATCTTTGAATGGATCTCACCACACCAGGTTGTTTTAGGAGTAAGATCCATGGGATACTAATAAAGGAAGATAGGAGACCCTGTTCTTACATGGTAAGACCCTATTTCCAGTGAAGTCACATTGTCAGGTACTTGGGTTAGGATTTGAGTCCATGGAATTCTCCAGGCCAGAATATTGGAGTGGGTAGCCTTTCCCTTCTCCACGGAATCTCCCCAACCCAGGAATTGAACCAGGGTCTCCTGCACTGCAGGCAGATTCTTTACCAACTGAGCTACCAGGGAAGCCCACATTTGGAAGAAGGGATACAATTCAACCCACAACAGATGATTATGATTTATACCCTGAAAACCATGAGACATTGATGAAACAAACTGAAGATGACTCAAACAAATGGAAAGATATATCATGCTCACAAATTGGAAAAATTAATGTTGTTGAAATGACCATATGACCCAAGGAAATACACAAGTTTAATGCAATTGCTGTCAAAACACCAGTGTATTGTTTCACAGAATAATCACAAATAACTCTAAAATTTGTATGGAAGCACAAAATATCCCAAATAGCCAAAGCAATCTTGGGAATGAAGAACAAAACTAGAGGTATCATGCCCTCTGATTTCAAACTACACTACAAAGTTACAGTAATCAAAAGAGTGTGGTATTGGGACAAAAAAGGCACATAGATCAATGGAACAGAACAGAGAGCAAAGAAACAAACTCAAGTTTATATGGCCAATTAATCTTCGACAAAACAAGCAAGAATATATAATAGGGAAATGATAGTTTCTTCAATAAATAGTGTTGGGAAAACTGGACAGCTACATGCAAAATAATCCAACCATATTCTCCCACCCCACACAATTAGAAATTAAAGTATGATAGCATAAAATGGAAAATTAATATTAATAAAAAAGCTAGAAAATAAACAGGTTAAAATTTCTCGGAAACTAATGGGGAAATTTTCAAAGGATTTGCACACCCATGTTCCTAAGTAAGATTAACTTTCTTAATCCAAACGACCGACCCAAGGGAAGACAGTGCTCTACAGTTGGGCGGTGCTGCAGGCTATGCTCCATGATGGGGTGGTGTCGCTGGCTAGATTCTCTGCCTGGGTAGGGTCACAGGCTTTGTTTAGCAATTGGATAAGGACATAGGCTGGGCTGAGCTACAGGGCAGAGCTGTAGGCTAGACTCTGCCCTGGGTTGAATTCTAAGGCTGCCCAGGGTCATTGTTCAGGCTCTCTGGGTAGGTAGACCCAGAGGCAAAACTGAACAGTTGAGCAAGATGCTGGCCTGGTTGCCTGTGGGGCCGTAGAGTGGGCTCTGTGGGTTCCCAGGGCTCTGATCAAGCATTGGAGGCTATACTCAGCACGGGGGCAGGGCTGTGAATTGGCTTCCCTGCCTGGGTGGTAATAGAATGGACTCCACAACTGGTATGGCTAATTGGCTGGAAATCAAATCAGACAGAAAAGCCAACTGAGATCAACTGAACTCCCTGGTCAGATGAGGTCACTTGCTTGGCTCTGCAGATGAGCAGAGCTGCTGGCCAGGATTCCTGCCCAGACTCTCTGCAGGCAAGACTATTGTCCACCAAGATCTGAGCCCCGGTCGCTGTAAGCCCTGGCTCCCTTCTCCATCTCTGTCTGATCCCCTGTAGGCAAGCTCTGTAGAGTTCTTCAGTGATGGCCATGACCATCCCTCTACTATCCCAGCAGAAAATTAGAGCTTTACTGTCTGAGGAGGTTAATTCAAACAGTGTCTGGTTAAAGGAGCAAGGGATACTATGCTAGTTGAAAGCAAGGGTATCATGTTGAACCCAGGAGAGTCAAGTAAACTTTTACATATTTAAAGTTAAGACCCAGGACTTTCCTGGTGGCACAGTGGATAGAAATCCATCTACTAAGGCAGGGGACATGGGTTCAATCCTTGGTCTGGGAAGATTCCACAGGCCACAGGCAACTAAAGCCTGTGCACCACAACTACTCAGCCTGGGCTCTAGGGCCCACCAGTCACAATTAATGAGCTCCTGTGCCACAGCTGTTGAAGCTTGCATGCCCTAGAACCCACAGGCCGCAAATACCAAGCCCGTGTGCTACAACCACTGAAGCCCGTGAGCCTAGAGCCTGTGCTCTGCAACAAGAGAAGCCACCACAATGAGAAGCCTGTACCCATGTGCAGCAATGAAGACCTAGTGTAATCAAAAATAAATAAATAATAAAGAAAGTAAAAACTCAGTTTTCTTTCTCATCTCCATTTTGAAGATAGTGACAAACTTGTACCTCCTGAGCAAGACTATGGAGGATCCTTCCCAGGGAAATTGGCCCAGTATCAGAGGAAAAACCTGAAGACGTAGACACCTGTGTCTTAATCTGTTCAGCCTGCTATAATGAACTACCACAGACTGGGTGGTTTAAACAATAAACATTTATTTCCCTTAGATTTGGAGTCTGGGAAGTCCAAAATCAATGCACCAGCAGATTCAGCTTCTGGTTCAGAGATGGCCTTCTCTTTGTGTCTTCACTTGGTAGAAGGGGCAAGAGAGCTCTCTGGGGTCATTTTTAGAAGGCCAATAAACTCATTCATAAGGGATCTACTCTCATGAATTAATCACCTCCCCAAAGGTTCTGTCCATCAGTACAATCATATCAGGGTTCAGGACTTCAATATATGAATTTGTAGAGGGGGCACATTAAGTCTGGGACTCTCCTGGTGGCACAATGGTTGAGAATCCACCTGCCAGTGCAGGAGACGACTGTATGGTCCCTGGATGGGGAAAATCCTCTGGAGAAGAAAATGACAACCCGCTCCAGTGTTCTTCCCTGAGAAATCCCATGGACAGAGAAGCCTAGTAGGCTATACTCCATGGGGTCACAAAGAGACACGACTGAGTGACTGAGCACATTAAGTCTATCTGGACTGTAGAGCATTCTTCCAGAGGAAATACAACTAGTACAAGACAGAAACCATGAAACAAGAAGAGGATGTTATTTTTAAAAGAAAAAATAATAATAATAAAGTAGAAACAATGAGAAAAAACCTTAGAGACTCAAAGTACAAAGAAATGCCTAGGAGTGAGAATAAAATGCCAGAGATAAAAGCAATAGAGACCAATATAAAACAGAGAATCATTCAGGCAGTACACTTAAAAAATAAGAATTCCAGAAATAGGAAGCAGAAAACCAAAGGGCAAGAAATCATGAAAGAAATGAGTCAAGGAAAAAAAGATGTCCTAGAACCGAAGTTTATGAGTTTCCAGATTGATAGGGCCCATTAAGCACTCAGCAGAAAGATAGAGGAGAAATGCCTTCAAAATTCTCAGAGAAAATCACTTCCAATAAGAAATGAGCAACCAAACTACTAAACAAGCAAGAGATTAGTATATGAGGTCAGAAGTTTTCAGGAAGCTACCAGGAGATGTCCTGCCAAAATAAAGGAATATATCAAGAAAGACCTCGAAACCCAAAAGCAGGACATTTGTCTAAGGAGAAAATCAAGGAGAACTCCAGGATGATGTAATTGGAGTTCCAGGATGGCAGCTGGTCACCAGGTATGTGAAAGTGAAGTCACTCAGTCGTGTCCGACTCTTTGTGATCCCATGGACTGTAGCCCACCAGGCTCCTCTGTCCATGGAATTTTCCAAGCAAGGATACTAGAGTGGGTTGCCATTTCCTTCTCCAGGGGATCTTCCTGACCCAGGGATTGAACCTGGGCCTCCCGTATTACAGGCGGACGCTTTACCATTAAAGCAACCAATTCAGAGTAGAGCAGATCTGACTGCCCAGGGAGAGAGGCCAACAGGAGGAGAAAGTGAAAGTTGCTCAGTCTGTGTCTGACTCTTTGCAACCCCATGGACTACACAGTCCACGGAATTCTCCAGGTCAGAATACTGGAGTGGGTAGCCTATCCCTTCTCCAGTGGATCTTCCCGACCCAGGAATTGAACCAGGGTCTCCTGCATTGCAGGCGGATTCTTTACCAGCTGAACTACCAATGATTCTGAATGTATTCAAAAGATATGAAAGACAGTTAAATTCTCATCCTTTTAGCAGGAATTCAATGGATAACACCTGAACCTGGAAAAAGAAAGAAGTAGCAATGTAAGTAAGCATATCTTTTACATTAATAGTTAGAGAAGTAGAATCCAAAGAAACAAGTGGTTTTGCCTCTTTGTGAAAGAGGAAAGAAATGGAGAAAGGGAAATGAGTGACTCCTATATTTTATTATAGTTTTTTATTCAAAGTTGACACTTAAAATCACATGGATGAACTTTTTGGGGGTTGTTTTTAGTTTAAATAAATTCAATTTTTAAATTATGTGGATGTATGACTTTGAGGAAAATTTAAACTAGATTTAAAAAGAGAGAGAAGCAATGGGGTAAGAATTGGATCTGGGGATTAACAGTTTCCTGCTTAAGAGTTTCTATAACAAAGAAAATAGGACCCCATATAAGGCTGTCTAGGAGACAAGGGTTTGATTCCTTTGGTCGGGAAGATCCCCTGGAGGAGGAAATGGCAACCCACTCCAGTAGTCTTACCTGAAAAATCCCAAGGACAGGGAAGCCTGGCAGGCTACAGTCCATAGGGACGCAAAGAGTCAGACACAACTGAGCAAATGAAAATGCATGTAATGCTGTCTACCCGTTTTTTTTTTGTTTGTTTGTTTTTTCTCTCTCTCTCTTTTTTTGGGGGGCCATGCTGGATCTTTGTTGCTGTCCAAGGACTTCCTCTAGTTGTGGCCAGTGGGAGCTACTCTTTGTGTGGTGGGTGGGCTTCCCATTGCAGTAGCTTCTCTTGTTGCAAAGCATGGGCTCTAGAGTGCAGGCCCAGTAGTTGTGGCCAAGGAGTTCATAATTGCCGCTTGCAGACCCGAGAGAGTGTAGGCTTCCATAGTTGTGGCACATGGGCTTAACTGCTCCATGGCATGTGATATCTTCCCAGAACAGGGAGCAAGCCTGTGTCCCCTGTATTGGCAGGCTGATTTCTTTCCACAGCGCCACCAGGGAAGTCCTATCCCCTAGTTTTTCACTTGAGAGATTCAAAAAAATACAATACGCCTTTGTATGTATATTCATGAATGTCCAGGAGGCATGGAGCTAATTGCAAGGCTATATGCAAGCTAATATGTAATCCCAACACCTGCTCATGTTAGCTATATAACTGAAATTGGATGAATGATTTCAACAACCTGAGCTTCCCCAACCATAAAATAAAAGTGATGACAGTATCCTCCTCTTAGGTTGCTTGAATAGGTGAGGTAGTATGTGCATACCTGGCACGTAGTAGGTCCGGGTTCCTCTCCAATGTTTGCTTCCTTACCCACTTCTTCTACTGGAGTTTGCTTAGGTATACTAAGAGACACACACAGAAGTCAGCCAAAAGCGTTTTAATGAAACCCAGGAATCAGCTGAGGACCTGCTCAGGGCCACATTATCTTCATTTTTGTGCCCTTGGCTTCAAGCTTTAATTAACTGTGGCGATATATTTGGCTGAAACTTGGGCTTCACACAGCACAGTTTACCACTCAGGCAGAAAACATAGACTTTTTCATTCCTGGAACATGTGTCACGGCAGTTGCCACGAAGACTCCAGCATTTTTCAGTGCTGCCTGATACAAAGAGAAAAAAAGAAGGAAGGCAGGATCAGTCCTGTGGGGAAATAAATCCTGGCTTGAGAGGACGCACAGCCAGGCAGGAAAAGAAGGACCATTGAAAATGGGGACCATTGAAAATGGAAGAAATTCCAATTGAAAATGGGGACTCTAGATTTACAGAGTGGTGTTATAGTCTCACACTCTTTCTGGACAGCCCATCCCAATCCCACCCCACCCCTAGTGGTCCTTCTCTTAGAGTCAGTGGGTTATAATGATTAGGAGCATGGACTCTTGCAACTCATAGAGCTGGATTTGAAATCTGTCTACAACACAAGCCATATTGCGGAAGACCTCAAGCAGGTTATTTTACTTCTCAGATCATCTATTTCCTCTTTTCTAAAAAGAACATATAGCACTTGCCTCAAGCTATTGTTGGGATTAAGCGAAATAGTGCATTAAAAAACAAGCATTAAATAAATTTAGATATAACATTACAGAACCTCAGAAAGAATCACAAGTTTTAAAAATTATTTCATAAGTAAAGACTAAACTAGAAGGAACATATGATCAAAAAATGCAAGAGATAATGGCTTAAGATAAATACAGGATGATAAAGAGGATTTCTTAATCAAAAAGAAAGAGATAAACAGGAATAAATAAGTGTTACAAATATTCATGACAAACAAAAGAATTTCAACATACAAATAATAGGAAATACCAAAGAAGAAAACAAAATCAAGGGAATGGAAAAAATACTACAAACTAGGTTCAATAAATGTTCCTAAATAGAAAAAGATTTGAAAGCATGTACTGAAAAAGTATATAGCATACCTGAAAATATTGACCCAAGACAAGATACATTCTCCTAAACTTACTGGACAAAAGGAAACAAAGCTTTGGGTATTTAGGCCCCTAAAATATAGGATGACATAAAGGAAAAAAAAATTAAACCGTACATGGACTTTTTGAGAGCAATGCTTTATCCCAGAAAAAAAAAATGGTGTCATACTTTCAAGATATTCACGAAAAGAAAAGTATTATATTTGTGTATGGTGTTAGGAAGTGTTCTAGTTTCATTCTTTTACAAGTGGTTGACCAGTTTTCCCAGGACCACTTGTTAAAGAGATTGTCTTTTTTCCATTGTATATCCTTGCCTCCTTTGTCAAAGATAAGCTGTCCATAGGTTCGTGGATTTATCTCTGGGCTTTCTATTCTGTTCCATTGATCTATATTTCTGTCTTTGTGCCAGTACCATACTGTCTTGATGACTGTGGCTTTGTAGTAGAGTCTGAAGTCAGGCAGGTTGATTCCTCCAGTTCTATTCTTCTTTCTCAAGATTACTTTGGCTATTCGAGGTTTTTTGTATTTCCATACAAATTGTGAAATTATTTGTTCTAGTTCTGTGAAAAATACCGTTGGTAGCTTGATAGGGATTGCATTGAATCTATAGATTGCTTTGGGTAGAATAGCCATTTTGACAATATTGATTCTTCCAATCCATGAACACGGTATGTTTCTCCAACTGTTTGTGTCCTCTTTGATTTCTTTCATCAGTGTTTTATAGTTTTCTATGTATAGGTCTTTTGTTTCTTTAGGTAGATATACTCCTAAGTATTTTATTCTTTTTGTTGCAATGGTGAATGGTATTGTTTCCTTAATTTCTCTTTCTGTTTTTTCATTGTTAGTGTATAGGAATGCAAGGGATTTCTGTGTGTTAATTTTATATCCTGCAACTTTACTATATTCATTAATTAGCTCTAGTAATTTTCTGGTAGAGTCTTTAGGGTTTTCTATGTAGAGGATCATGTCATCTGCAAACAGCGAGAGTTTCACTTCTTCTTTTCCTATCTGGATTCCTTTTATGTCTTTTTCTGCTCTAAATGTAAGACCAGAAACTATAAAACTCCTAGAGGAGAACATAGGCAAAACACTCTCTGACATAAATCACAACAAGATCTTCTATGACCCACCTCCCAGAATATTGGAAATAAAAGCAAAAATAAACAAATGGGACCTAATGAAAATTAAAAGCTTTTGCACAACAAAGGAAACTATAAGTAAGGTGAAAAGACAGCCCTCAGATTGGGAGAAAATAATAACAAATGAGGAAACAGACAAAGGATTAATCTCAAAAATATACAAGCAACTCCTGAAGCTCAATTCCAGAAAAATAAATGACCCAATCAAAAAATGGGCCAAAGAACTAAACAGACATTTCTCCAAAGAAGACATAAAGATGGCTAACAAACACATGAAAAGATGCTCAACATCACTCATCATCAGAGAAATGCAAATCAAAACCACAATGAGGTACCATTACACGCCAGTCAGGATGGCTGCTATCCAAAAGTCTACAAGCAATAAATGCTGGAGAGGGTGTGGAGAAAAGGGAACCCTCTTACACTGTTGGTGGGAATGCAAACTAGTACAGCCACTATGGAAAACAGTGTGGAGATTTCTTAAAAAACTGGAAATAGAACTGCCATATGACCCAGCAATACCACTTCTGGGCATACACACTGAGGAATCCAGATCTGAAAGAGACACGTGCACCCCAATGTTCATCGCAGCACTGTTTATAATAGCCAGGACATGGAAGCAACCTAGATGCCCATCAGCAGATGAATGGATAAGGAAGCTGTGGTACATATACACCATGGAATATTACTCAGCCGTTAAAAAGAATTCATTTGAATCAGTTCTAATGAGATGGATGAAACTGGAGCCCATTATACAGAGTGAAGTAAGCCAGAAAGATAAAGAACATTACAGTATACTAACACATATATACGGAATTTAGATAGATGGTGGCGATAACCCTATATGCAAAACAGAAAAAGAGACACAGAAGTACAGAACAGACTTTTGAACTCTGGGGGAGAACGTGAGGGTGGGATGTTTTGAAAGAACAGCATGTATATTATCTATGGTGAAACGGACCAACAGCCCAGGTGGGATGCATGAGTCAGGTGCTCGGGCCTGGTGCACTGGGAGGACCCTGAGGAGTCGGGTGGGGAGGGAGGTGGGAGGGGGGATCGGGATGGGGAATACGTGTAACTATATGGCTGATTCATGTCAATGTATGACAAAACCCACTGAAATGTTGTGGGGTGATTGGCCTCCAACTAATAAAATAATATTTAAAAAAAAAAAAAAGAAAAGTATTATAATCAAAAAGCTAACTTCTAAATACAAAGGACAAAAATAAACTGGTATCAACATACTGAAATGTGTAGTGGATATATGTTCTGACAATATAGAGACATTACAATTAACAAAATGGGAGAATACTGGTGACAGTCTATGCACAAATTTTGACTAGTTTGAGTAATCATGTTATTCTGGTACTCTTGATTTTGTTATACAGTATACATAAACTATTGTATATGTGACAAGGGAGATATCAAATGAGTAATTATGGAATACTCTTAACTCTATCATCCTCTGTGATCTTGAAAACCAGGATTCTCAACACAAGGAAAAAATACTGGTTTTAACAGATATAAATGGAAAAAGAGATGTGGTATATACAAATAATGGAATACTACTCAGCCATTAAAAGAGTGAAATTTTGCCATTTGCAACAACATGGAATGACTTGGACGGTATTATGCCAAGTAAAATAATAAACCTAAAAAATAAAACAAACCAGTGAATATAAAAACAACAACAACAACAAAAACAGACTTACATATAGAGAATAAACTACCACCGGAAAAGGGGACCAGGGAGGGCGAGATAGAAGGAGATGATTAAGAGGCACAAACTACTATATATTAAAAAAAAAGGAAGCTACAAGGTTATAGTGTATACCACAGGGAATGTAGTCAATATTTTACAACAAATTTAAAAGGAATATAACCATTAAAAACTGAATCACTACTTCATATACCTAAAACTCAGATTGTATATCAACTATACTTCAATTTTTAAAAATCCAATGTGGTATAGAAATTGTTCTGAATTTGTGTTCTGTATTTGAATTGGAGGTACCAGTATAAACCCACAAGTATTTTATTTTCTAAGTATGTGGACAGATGGTTGGATAGAAATTTTTCCAGTTCTAATGAATGAAAAAAAGGTAAGAAATGTTGACCAACCAATATAAATTAGTATTCCTAGGACTCATATTGTAGTCTAAAAATACCATCTCCCACTAAAATAAAAGAAATCAATACCTTGGCAATGTGATTTTTTCCAGTTCTTGGGTAAGAAATTGTAAGATGAGTCTAAAACTATTCTATCATACCCAGAGCTAAATGGAAGAAATTCCCATCGGTCAAGAATAGAAAACTTTGTGCTTCAGCAGGAATAATTGCAATAGATTGGAACTGTGGCTTAGAACCATGAGTCCAAAATAATATTTAGGAGAAACAAATTGTTTGTCCTCAGAGGTTAACAGAAAATGAATTCATTTACTTGCAAACTAAAAAGCAAAGGCAGAATCAAGCATTTGTCTTTCCTCTCCCCTCTGAATTCTCAAAATCACAAGGTAACCAAACAGTAGATGAAGAGAAGCATCTCTTTTATAAATAGTTCAGCTAATAAATGAATGTTCTTCCCAGTATATCTTCATGGCTCACTCCCTCACTTACTTCATGTCTTTGTTCTAATTTGTTTCAGTGGGGTACTCCCTTACATCCCTTCTTAAATTCCACATCTCCCTCCTCTGATGCTTGCTATTTCCCTGCTTATACTGTTTATTGCCTCCCCACAGAGAATGTAAGCTCTAAGACAACAGGGACTTTGGGTGGTTGGTTGGTTGGTGGGTGGGTTCACTG
Organism: Muntiacus reevesi; assembly: GCF_963930625.1. Lineage (NCBI taxonomy): Eukaryota > Metazoa > Chordata > Mammalia > Artiodactyla > Cervidae > Muntiacus > Muntiacus reevesi. Next base: position 59,372,532 of record NC_089250.1, read on the forward strand.
CTCCATCTCCAGCACTTACCACATGGCCTGACACATGGAATGAACACTACAATATTTATTGAATAAGTGAATTCTTTAACTAAGTAATGGCATCGCTACTGGCCCCTAAATCCAGCTGCCATCAAGGGAAGTAGAAAGGGAGAGAGGAACACTGAAGAAGAGAAACACTGAAAGACTAAACATTTACCCAAAGCAGAATGATTTAATCCAAGAGACTGTTTCAAACCAGAAAAGAAGGATAAAATTGTATGCTGAGTTAACCTACAGCCCCTGGGGCATTTCTAACCTCCAACTTTCTCACCAACAGAATGAAAGTTCCCAGGAAAACTCTCAGGAGTTATAAGAAGTAGAAAAAGATACTGCTGTTGCAGTATCTCAGTGTATTCAGTGTTGAACCTTAAACCTAATAATTTTTACTACTGTTTCAGTCACTAAATTGTGTCCGACTCGTTTGGAACCCCATGGACTGTAGCCTGCCAGGCTCTTCTGTCCATAGGATTTCCCAGACAAGAATACGGGAGTGGGTTGCCATTTCTTTCTCCCCATCCAGGGATCGAACCTGCATCTCCTGCATTGGCAAGTGGGTTCTTTACCACTGAGCCACCAGGGAAGCTCAAAGTGACTACATTGGAACTCAGAGCAGCCAAGTGGCTTGTTGGGGTTCACAGAACTAATAAATGATGAAGCCAGCCCTAACTAACCCAGGATTTGGGAATTCTTCTCTCCTCATCAGGAGATGCTATTTCCTGTATGTGTCTTCCATGAGCAGGCATGGGTGTGGGTCCAGACTGCCCTCAAGCAATCCCCCCACATCCTGACATTCTGGGAAGTTTAAAGAGATATCTGGAGGGCAGTGGGGTAGCAACTTTCATCAGATGAAATGGAGGGGGTGTTGCTAGCCCCTTGGGCTGGGCAAGTTTGAAGCGACCTTGTCTTTGCTTAAAAGCTTTCCATGGCTCCAGTATTGAGGCTGGCACAGATGGGCAACAGTAATCATGAGATTCAACCTCACTTAAGGCAGGTGTGATTAGTGCAAATCCAAGTGGTTTCAGGAACACTGTGAGAAAAGATCACTATTGCCTTCCTTCTTTCCTGTTTTCCATGTCCTCCTCCACCGCTCCTCACACATCTGACCTCCTGCCCTTGACCCCCAGAGCTGACCAAAGAGAAGGGATCTGGGGGCACTGAGGGAGAATTCTGGAGGTTATAGTTGCTGCCTAAGACCTGGCACCTCTCACTGGCAAAGATGAGCATTTAAGTGCCAGATCCCTTCTTATGTGGGTTCGAAAAATTAAAAAGCTCCATTGGTTGCACAACAAAATTTCAGTATGTCAATGTATGACAAAACCCACTGAAATGTTGTAAAGTGATTGGCCTCCAACTAATAAAATAATATTTAAAAAATAAAAAAAAAAAAAAAAAAAAAAATTTCAGTGTGTTAATGTTGATCCCTCAACTTCATTATTTCAAATTGATAAATAAGTACATTGAAACTCAGAGGAGCCAAGTAGCATGCTATTAAATGGTGGGGTGGGGTCTCACCCAGGGATTGGGGGCTTTTTCCTCTTCCCCCAGATCAAGGTGTTTCATGTTTCTGCCTGCCAGCCCATTCTCCCAAGCCCTGGAGTGTCCCAACTATGACCCACTCTCCATCCCTCCATCTCTCCCCAGAAAAAGCCTACGTTACCTGCAATGACCTGGGATGAGAGGACCAGTGCAGCCAAAGTTAGCAAAAGAGTCTTCATGACTTCAGGGAGACCAGGAGGCAGTCTCAGTTCTGGCGAAGAGACACCAAATGAAGAAGAGTTCTGGACTCTCTGCTCCTTCTAATCAACTAGGATACGTGTCACAGACACGTGCTCTCAGCTGCCCACGGGTACAGTTGGCCCTGGAACATCCTGCCTCCCTCAGGCTTCTCAATTACTATCCCAATGCCCATGCATCCACCTTTGGACCACACACCCCTGAGCTGATATGCCTCCCTTTATCTACTTCCACCTTTTAAGGGACAGCAGAGGGAAATCACACAAGCCAGAGGGACTTTTAAAAATAGATCTCAGCCCTTGTTATAACTCAATCTAAAATTTTCCAAGTCTCCATGTTACACATTGAAAAAAATGTGTAGTCTTTATTAAGTTCTATACAGTACCTCATTATCTGTCCTAGAGATCCACTATTATCATGTTTTAGTGTAAGCTGAGCAAACTCGTTTCTTCAAATGTAATTTTCCAGTTTGGTAGTGGAGGAGTAGAGAAGGGAAAATATTCATTCAGACTTTCACTGAATGAATTTCAGTCTCCTCTCTCACTCCCATCAAGAGGTTCCTCTTCACTTTCTGCCATTAGAGTGGTATCATCTGTATATCTGAGGTTGATATTTCTCCTGATAACCTTTTTTTTTTTTTAAGTTTTACAACCAATCTTTATTTTGAATTGGTAATGTATATAGAGGATGGAGAGTTTGAAAAGTATATAAAGATAAATACACCAAAATGTAAGTCTCCCTTTCACTCCCTTCCCCAGATAACCATTTCTTTCTGGAAACAGCCATTGTTACGAGTTTATTATGCATGGTTCTAAAAATGAAGTAATAATAATAGCCATCTTCTCTTGAATATTCAACTCTGCACCAAGGATCCTCACAAACATCATATGAGATAGCTATCATTATTTTCATGTTACAAATAAGAAAACTGAATCTCCTGACAATCTTGATTCCTGCTTACAATTCATCCAGCCTGGTGTTTCACGTGATGTACTCTACATAGAAATTAAATTGGCAGGCTGACAGTATACAGCTGTTTTACTCCCTTCCCAACTCTGAACAATTAATGCTCCATGTCCAGTTGTAACTGTTGCTTCTTTTTTTTCTTTTTGGTTTAGTATGGTTTATTAAGCTGTGCCTTAGTACAGACGCTGGAAAAATATGGAATGCTTCATGAATTTGCGTGTCATCCTTGCACAGGGGCCATGCTAATCTTCTCTGTATCGTTCCAATTTTAGTATATGTGCTGCCGAAGTGAGCACTAGCTGTTGCTTCTTCACCAGTACACAGGATTCTCAGGAGGCAGATAAGATGGTCTGGTACTCCCATCTCTTTAAGAATTTTCTACAGTGTGTTGTGATCTACACAGTCAAAGACCCAATTGAGGGGTGGTTTCAACATTCTTTGGCATTGTCCTTCTTTGGGACTGGAATGAAACCTGACCTTTTCCAGACCTATGACCATTGCTGAGATTTTCAAATTTGCTGACATACTAGGAGCAGCACTTTAAGAACATCATCTTTTAGGATTTTAAATAGCACAGCTGGAATTCTGTCAATTCCATTAACTTTGCTCACAATAATGCTACCCAAAGCCCACTTGACTTCACACTCCAAAATGTCTAGCTCTAGGTGAGTGACCATACCACCATGGTTATCTGAGTCATGAAATCCTTTCTTGTATAGTTCTTCTGTGTATTCTTGCAACTTTTTAATCTCTTCTGTTTCTGTTAGGTCCTTACTGTTTCTGTCCTTTATTGTGCTCATCCTTGCATGAAATGTTTCCTTGATAGCTCCAGTTTTCTTGAAGAGATCTTTAGTCATTCCCATTCTATCACTATCCTCTATTTCTTTGCATTGTTCATTTAAGAAGGCCTTCTTATCTCTCCTTGCTATTCTCTGGAACTCGGCACTCAGTTGGGTATATCGTTCCCTTTCTCCCTTGCCTTTAGCTTCTCTTCTTTCCTCAGTTATTTGTAAAGCTTCCTCAGACAACCACTTTGTCTTCTTGCATTTCTTTTTCTTTGGAATAGTTTTGGTCACTGCTTCCTGTACAATGTTACAAATCTTCATCCATAGTTATTCAGGCACTCTGTCTATCAGATCTAATCCCTTGAATCTACTTGTCACCTCTACTGTATAATCATAAGGGATTTGATTTAGGTCATCCCTAAATGGTCTAGTGGTTTTCCCTACTTTCTTCAATTTAAGCCTGAATTTTGCAATAAGGAGTTCATGATCTGAGCCACAGTCTGCTCCAGGTCTTATTTTTACTGACTATATAGAGCTTCTCCATCTTTGGCTGCAAAGAACATAATCAATCTGATCTTGGTACTGACCATCTGGTAATGCCCATGTGTAGAGTCATCTCTTGGATGATTGGTAGAGGGTGTTTGCTATAACCATCAGGTTTTCTTGACAAAACTCTATTAGTCTTGGCCCTGTTTCACTTTTCCAAGGCCAAACTTGCCTGTTACTCGCGGTATCTCTTGACTTCCTAATTTTGAACTCAAATTCCCTATCTTTTTTGGTGCTAGTTCTAGACGGTGTTGTAGGTCTTCATAGAACTGGTCAACTTCAGCTTCTTCAGCAATAGTGGCTGGGGCATAGACTTGGATTACTGTGATGTTGAATGGTTTGCCTTGGAAATGAACCAAGATCATTCTATCATTTTTGAGGTTGCAACCAAGTACTTGCGTTTTAGACTTCTGTTGACTATGAAACCTATTCCATTTCTCCTAAGGGATTCTTGCCAACCATAATAGGTATAATGGTCATCTGAATTAAATTTGCCCATTCCTGTCTGTTTTAGTTCACTGATTACTAAACTATCAATGTTCAGTATTGCCTCCTCCTGAAACTCTGATATTCCCAGGTAAGCCCAGTCTTCAACTGACAGATATGAGCAGAAAACCATACAGTCTTTCCAGAAGAAGCCCCAGGCATTGTTCTTACATGCTTTTTTCTGTACATTTTGGGATTAATTAACTGATTTTTAATGTCATGATCATTAACAATTAATCAGAAGTTACTGTTTTAAATATCCTTCTAAGAACTTTACATATTTTACTCATTTAATCTTTTTAACAATTCAGTGAGCTATGTAACATTAAGTCTTTTTATCCATGAAAACCTTAAGTCAGTGGAGGCTAAGTTATTTATACAATTTCAGAAAACTAACAATTTGAAGGTCAGGCACTCAACCTAAATCTATCTGACTTAAAAATTCATGATCCTGAAATAATATACAGCAGGGGCTTGATAAATTCAATATAAAGTGACATGAGTGACACAAAGGAGCCAATAGCAAGAAAATTGATAAGAATATTTCAGGTGAAAGGCATAAAAAGCGCAAGCAGATATAGTGTGTTCGATGGAAAGAATAAAGGCTAGTATGGCTGAAGAATAGGGCATGAATGGGAACTGATATAAGATAAAGCCAGAGAGCTACATAGAAACTGGACCAGGTAAGACAAGGAGAAGAGTTTGAATTTTATCCAAGATTGTAAAGTTATTAACAGAAAATCACAGAGTCAGGACTGTATGTTTTCAGCTCTACTTCTTCCACCCACCACCCCAAAATTCTATATGTATCCAGGCACTTTAGACAGTAGGGTCTCTTCTCTCAGGGAGGACAGCATCCAACAGATATATTTCTGCCCCATTCACTAGCCACCAGAATAGAAAACTGCATTTTGCAAAAATTTTTTTTGCAAATTGTTGAGTAGAAAAAAAACTGCATATATTTTTTTTTTCTGACACATTGTCTTATTTTATTCAAATAGCAGTCTGTTCACACATGGTCCAAGAACACTTGAATAATAAAGCAAATATAATCACATGTTAAAAATTGGTCTTCAAACATCATAGCCAATGATGCCACGCTTGCCTATGATTTCGCCAACATAAAACTACATCCACACCTCAGTGGCCACCAAACCATTCAGTATAGCTTCCTTAATAGTGAGCTGTTTGAAGCTACCAGTTTCAGCACTGTTGATAATTTTTTTCAAGCTCTGAGTTGCTGTAGGGATCTCAGCAGCGGTTGGAGGAACCAGCTCAACCTTGGCATAGTACCAAAACGTGGCCAATCGAGGCTTCGAGTAAGTCACAGCAGCACTGACCAGCGCCGGGGCCTTCTCCTCGAGGTTACAGACAAACTGGGCCATGGTACTAGGACAGAGAGTCCGTCACCCCAACTTAAAACTGCGTATATTTAGTGCATACATTGTGATGAGTTTGAACATAAGCATTTGGTGCTGTTTTTGTAGCCCAAACTAGGATTTCGCAATTCCTTTCCCTGTGTGAAATCAAGTTAGGCTTTGCCACAAACTCTTTTCTCTCTTTCCTTTCTTTTCTTTTTTCTTTTTTTTTTTTTTTTTGCATGATATTGGGGAGTTGGAAATGCAGCAGCATCCCTGTGTTCTGAAGGCTATCACTGGTTAGAGGCGGTAAGGGATGTCTGCAAGCTTCAGTCTGTCTTCATTGTTTCCTGCTACACGTCAGCTCTCCTTCCCAATGCCAGCCCTTCTGACCAAACTGACCCAGGTTCAGGCCCACAACTAAACACCTCTCTATGAACTCAACAAAGGCCCATATAGTTAAAGCTATGGTTTTCCCAGTAGTCATGTATAGATGTGAGAGTTGGACCATAAAGAAAGCTGAGCATCAAAGAACTTATGCTTTTAAATTGTGGTGCTGAAGAAAACTCCAGAGTCCCTTGGATTGCAAGGAAGTCAAGACAGCTAATCGTAAAGGAAATCAACTGTGAATATTCACGGGAAGAGCTATTGCCGAAGCTCCTTTGGCCACCTGATGCCAAGAGCCAACTCATTGGAAAAGACCCTGATGCTGGGAAAGATTGAAGGCAAAAGCAAAAGGGGGCAGCAGAGAATGAGATGATTAGATAGCATCACCGTCTCAATGGACATAAGTTTGAGCAAACTCAGGGGGATAGTGGAGGACAGAGAAGCCTGGCATGCTACAGTCCATGCAGTCACAAAGAGTTGGACAAAACTAAGCAACTGAACAACAAATGAATTCAAATAGGCAGTAGTTTTGAAGAGCAAGTGACCTTTCACAGGCTTCTGCACCAGCTCCTTCGGCGACCCCAGAGAGCTCTTTACTTTCCCAGCTCTTCCCACAATTGAATAGTCTCATTCTTGTAATAAATTCCTTAGCCCATAATGCTGATAGCAGTACTGCTGCTTTCCTAATTGAGTTTTAACTAACATATGTTTGAAAAAATGAGCTTCCTTAACAGAAATGAAGGGCTTCCCAAGTGATTTAGTGATAACGAATCCGCATGCCAACGCAAGAGACACAGGAGATGCAGGTTCTATCTCTGGGTCAGGAAGATCCCCTGGAGGAGGAAATGGTAACCCACTTCAGTATTCTTGCCTGGAGAATCCCATAAACAGAGGAGCCTGGTGGGCTACAGTCCTTGGGGTCACAAAGAGTCAGAAATGACCGAGTACACACATGCAACAGAAATGAACAACAATCATGGATTTCTAGGCCTTAGGCACTGAGTCCTTGCTAGCTACTATCTCTTTTTCATCTTAAAGGTTTCAGAAAGAGTTGCTTACACTTACTGATCTCATTCCTTCACTTATCTTTCAGTCTTCAACCTCCTCAATCTGTTTTCTGTCCCTACAAAAATGGTTTTCAATGTTATTTTGTCTCATAAGCCATTGTTCTTGTTTAGTCGCTAAGTCATGTCCTACTCTTTACAACCCCATGAACTGTAGCCCACCAGGCTCTTCTGTCCACGGGATCATGCTTTTATACCCTTGACATCAAATAGGGTCCAGTCAAGAAATGAATGTCACATAGCATACTTAATGTATGGAATCAGTTACATTGCTGTTGGAAGGCAGAAAGAGCAAAAAGAGGACCCTGAGAAAACAGGTATTAGTAACCACAGATTTTTCCAGTAGTCATGTACGGATACGAGAGTTGGGCCATAAAGAAGGCTAAGTGAGGAAGAATTGATGCTTTCGAACTGTGGTGCTGGAGAAGACTCTTGAGAGATCAAACCAGTCAATCCTAAAGGAAATCAACTCCGAATATTCACTGGAAGGACTGATCCTGAAGCTGAAGTTCCAACACTCTGACCACCTGATGCAAACAGCGACTCATTGGAAAAGACCTTAATCCTGGGGAAGACTGAAAGCTACAGAAGTGGGCAGCAGAGGATGAGATGGTTAGATAGCATCACTGACTGAATGGACATGAATTCCAGCAAACTCCGGGAGACAGCGGAGAACAGGGAAGCCTGGCGTGCTGCAGGCCATGGGGTCACAAGAAGTCGGACCCAACTGAGCGACTGACTGAACATCAGCAGCCAGAGAATGCAGCTACTACCCTTAGGCAGCCGGAACTGAGGGAAGAGAATGGATTTTCAAATCTTAAGAGTTCAGAGGAGGGACCTCCCCACTACAATAGCTGGTTCTTGGACCTCTGAGGACGGGGCACATCCTGGCCCCCAAGAAGGCCTGACCACGTGGGTAGCCCTGAGATGGCAGGGGGCTGCAGCTGCTAATACTTGTGAAAGGGCACAGCCAGACTCCTGCTGGGAACTGCATCCCTTCTTTCCATTCTCCTGCCGATTTTAGCCCCAGTTACAGTATATTTCTCATATTCAACACCAACAGAAGCCTCTGTACAGACTTCCCTTTGCCTAGAAAGCCACGTGGGCTCATCCACCTGGCGTTTTGGTCTTTGTTTCTCAAAACACGGTTCACTGCCATCTTCTCTACGAAATCTTCCCTGACCTTCTGGGTTCCGCGTGCGTGGCGCCCCCTGGTGGTCCCTTGATTGGCAGTCGAACCCTATCGCGTGACCTAAATAAGAAAAGCAAGCATGCCAGCTCAGGGTGTGCGGGGGCCGTGCCCGCGGGCGGGCGGCGGAAGGCACGTGCGGGTGACATCTGTTCCGGTTGGAGCAAAGGAGCGGGAGCCAGAGAGGCCAGAGCACTCCACCCTTAGCTTTGCCATCGCATCACATTGCCAAGCTGCTTTGCCATTGCCGCTTCCCTTGGCCACTTGTAGCCATGAAGCTCCTCTCGCTGATTCTGGCCGGACTGCTGCTCTTGTCCCAGCTCACTCCAGGTAACCTGGGCCTCTTCAGGGGAGGGGCACAGGGTGCGGAGAGAGAGATCTGGACACAGAATCCCACAGACGGGGAGCATGGGCTGCCGGGCCTCGGGCAGTCACCTTGTAGAGGAAGAGCCCTCCCCGGTGGCCAGGCAGCAGATCTTAGGTACCGACTACAACATGGACAGATTCTTGTTCAGTCACCCCATCCTGCTGTCCCAGGGAGCAAGCTTAGGTGGGTTAGCCTGTGAAGAAGAATGCATAGGATGAGTAGGAGAAGCAGGAGGAGGATACACAATAGTGGCCATGTCACAAAATAGGCCCCAGAATGATCTAGGCTTAGTACAAACTGCAGCCATCTTAAGGAGAAAGCAAACCTCATCTTTAACTTGTTACCATCTCTGTGCCAGTCCCTGTGTTGGGAAGCTAGGACCACAGAGATAAATGACATGGCCTGGGAGGGATTCAGACTTCCCAGGGGGCGCAGTGGTCTGTCCATGGGATTCTCCAGGCAACAATAATGTAGTGGGTAGCCATTCCCTTATCCAGGGGATCTTCCCAACTCAGGGATTGAACCCAGCTTTCCTGCATTGCAGGTAGATTCTTTACCATCTGAGTCACCAGGGAAGCCCATGATCTGGAAGCCCAGGGTTAAGGGTGTGGCAAGGGTTAAGACTGCAGAAGCAGTCAAGGTCCAGGTCTTAATGAGCCTTGACTGCCAGGTGAGGAGCTGTGGGAAAGCTTAAGCAAAAAAGGGCTATTCCACCAACTCTAGCATCGCTGTCTGGCCCCTCTTGCTCAACTGATAGAAACTTCTGCTCAGCCAAGGCTTTCACCTCACCTGTCCACAGGGCTGAAATGTATAAATTTCCTCACCTCAGCCCTTGTACCTGCCTGTGGCAAATGCCTGAAATACTACTCAGCTGGGGATAGAGAGGAAAGCCCCAGAACCTGGGTTAAACACTGCTCAATCATTTTCTAACTCTGTGACCTCCAGTAAGCAGCTCAGTGGCTCAGAGTTTCCATGTCCCCATTTCTCAATCTACTACAACAAAGGCATGTGAATAGTAACATCAGTTTGAGGGAACAACATTGAACACACTGAAATTTTGGTATGCAAAAAAAAAAAGTGTAGCTTCTTCATTTTATGTACTTTCAATTTTCCCAGGAAATTCCATCCTGCTGATGCGACGGTTGGGGAGAGGGGTGGTGGAAGGCACTAAAGGACTGTGCCTAAACTCTGCAGTTAAATAAATGCTCATCAATTCTGGTTTAAAACAGTTTCAGAACAGACTTTTGGACTCTGTGGAAGAAGGCGAGGGTGGAATGATTAGAGAGAGCAGCATCAAAACATGTATATTATCAAGGGTGAAACAGATCACCTGCCCAGGCTGGATGCATGAGGCAAGTGCTCGGGGCTGGTGCACTGGGAAGACCCAGAGGGATCAGGTGGAGAGGGAGGTGGGAGGGGGGATTGGGATGGGGAATACATGTAAATCCATGGCTGATTCATGTCAATGTATGGCAAAAACCACTACAATATTGTAAAGTAATTAACCTCCAACTAATAAAAATAAATGGGATAAAAAGCAGTTTCAGGTTAATTCAGTCTCTTTTGAATAAATATTTAGTGTTTGAGAATTTCTCCTTCTGTTTCCAAGGATAGCACCTGGATTTAGAAGTTAACTAGATGTCATGATTTAATTTATTGGCTCATTCAATAAACGTGAAAGTGAAAATCATTCAGTCATGTCTGACTCTTTGCGACCCCATGGACTGTACAGTCCGTGGAATTCTCCAGACCAGAATACTGGAGTGGGTAGCCTTTCCCTTCTCCAGGGGATCTTCCCAACCCAGGGACTGAACCCAGGTCTCCCACATTGTTGGCAGATTCTTTATCAGTTGAGCCACAAGGGAAGTCCAAGAATACTGGAGTGGGTAGCCTATCCCTTCTCCAGGGGATCTTCCTGACCCAGGAATCGAACCAGGGTCTCCTGCATTGCAGGTGAATTCTTTACCAACTGAGCTATCAGTAAACATGTTGAACAAATTTCATATTCCAGGCACTGTGATAGGTGCAGGAGGTAGTGCAGTGAACACACGAGAACAAAACAAGGTAAGCAAAGTCTTTAGCCTCTTGGAGCTTGCATTCTGTTGAGAGAACAGATATTTTTTTAAATAATTGAAACATATGAAATGTCAGATGTTGAGTATGATGACCAGAGTAGGTGGGAAAGGGGATAGCAAATACCACATGGATGTAAATTTGTTGTTTTAAAGGGATGCTCACTCATGGAATGGCTCACCCTGACCTGAGGGAGGATAAGAGGTGATCCCTATGGATTTATGGAGAATATTCAAGCCAGTGGGAATGTGAAGTGCAAAGGCCCTGGGGCAGCCCATGAGGAGGTAGGGCTCAGTTCTGGACATTCACTGACTTCTGTGGCAGGGTCCCTCATTGTGTGTGATCCATGACTGAGGAAACTTCTTGGTCCTGTTGACAGCCCCACTGACTCCGCCCTTCATCTCAGTCAAATCTTCCATCTAATCCCTAGGTTTAGGCTGTTCACACACAGCCCCTCCCACTCCCTTTCTGCACAGGGGTGCACTGCTGGCAGGTCTCTCAGGCTCTCAGCTCATCACCTGTTCTCCTATTTCCACTGGAGACAAGAGGGAACTGTGGACTTTCCTGATTACTTTATGCCATAGGAGAGGAGAGGGAGATGCTCAACCACTTCCCTCAGGCATTTCTAATCTAATCCCCTCCAGATGGCCCCATAGTGTGTTGATGCTGTTAGCAATTTCCCTGGGCTACCCTCTGAGGGCAGAAAGTAAATGCCCTGTTCTCTAGTAGTTTCTCCAGGCCAATCTGGGTGTTTGTAGCAAGAGATTCTCTTGCCCCCTACTTTTCTCACATGACTTATCTCTACTTCTTCAGTGTTCAGGTTGACCAGCAGGCCCTAGTCCGGGGGCAGGGAGAAGAGGAAGGTCTTTGTTTCTAGCTTACTGGTAGGTCCTTCATTGTCCTGGCTGGCAGAGACAAGATGTGGGCTCTGGTGGAGCTCTAAAGCCTGCTGCTGCTGCAAAATTAGATTTAAGTGCCCCAGTTTCCTCTAGGGAGAATATTTCCTCTTCCTTTCTATTGAATGTGGTGGTGGTAAAGGAGATTGAATGGAAGTTTCTTTGGCCAGACCCTCAGCCTTTGCCTCCTATGGCTTGCGATAAGGTGGTTTTAGCTGAATCCACCAGGCTCAGCTAATAATATATAAAAGAGTTCTTTGAAATTTGGAAACCCCTGACCCTTCTAAATACATTAGGTTCTTAAATGTGTTGTCTTGCTATAAACTACAACAGCTCATCTCATTTATTTTTTTTCTTTTTTCTTTTTTTCATTTATTTTTATTAGTTGGAAGCTAATTATTTTACAGTATTGTAGTGGTTTTTGCCATACATTGACATGAGTCAGCCATGGATTTACATGTGTTCCCCATCCCGATCCCTCCTCCTGCCTCCCTCCCCATCCCATCCCTCTGGGTCTTCCCAGTGCACCAGCCCTGAGCACTTGTCTCATGCATCCAACCTGGGCTGTGATCTATTTCACCCTTGATACTATACTTGTTTCGATGCTATTCTCTCAGAACATCCCACCCTCGCCTTCTCCCACAGAGTCCAAAAGTCTGTTCTGTACATCTGTGTCTCTTTTTCTGTCCTGCATATAGGGTTATCATTACCATCTTTTAAAATTCCATATATATGCGTTAGTATACTGTATTGGTCTTTATCTTTCTGGCTTACTTCACTCTGTATAATGGGCTCCAGTTTCATCCATCTTGTTAGAACTGATTCAAATGAATTCTTTTTAATGGCTGAGTAATATTCCATTGTGTATATGTACCATAGCTTCCTTATCCATTCATCTGCTGATGGGCATCTAGGTTGCTTCCATGTCCTAGCAATTATAAACAGTGCTGCGGTGAACATTGGGGTCTCTTTCAGATCTAGTTTCCTCGGTGTGTATGCCCAGGAGTGGGATTGCTGGGTCATGTGGGAGTTCCATTTCCAGTTTTTTAAGGAATCTCCACACTGTTCTCCATAATGGCTGTACTAGTTTGCATTCCCACCAACAGTCTAAGAGTGTCCCCTTTTCTCCACACCCTCTCCAGCATTTATTGCTTGTAGACTTTTGGATAGCAGTCATCCTGACTGGCGTGTAATGGTACCTCATTGTGGTTTTGATTTGCATTTCTCTGATAATGAGTGATGTTGAGCATCTTTTCATGTGTTTGTTAGGCATCTGTATGTCTTCTTTGGAGAAATGTCTGTTTAGTTCTTTGGCCCATTTTTTGATTGGGTCATTTATTTTTCTAGAATTGAGCTGCAACAGTTGCTTGTATATTTTTGAGATTAATCCTTTGTCTGTTGCTTCGTTTGCTATTATTTTCTCCCATTCTGAAGGCTGTCTTTTCACCTTGCTTATAGTTTCCTTTGTTGTGCAAAAGTGTTTGAGTTTAATTAGGTCCCATTTGTTTATTTTTGCTTTTATTTCCAATATTCTGGGAGGTGGGTCATAGGGGATCCTACTGTGATTTATGTCAGAGAGTGTTTTGCCTATGTTCTCCTCTAGGAGTTTTATAGTTTCTGGTCTTACATTTAGATCTTTAATCCATTTTAAGTTTATTTTTGTGTATGGTGTTAATAAGTGTTCTAGTTTCATTCTTTTACAAGTGGTTGACCAGTTTTCCCAGGACCACTTGTTAAAGAGGTTGTCTTTTTTCCATTGTATATCCTTGCCTCCTTTGTCGAAGATAAGGTGTCCATAGGTACGTGGATTTCTCTCTGGGCTTTCTATTCTGTTCCATTGATCTATATTTCTGTCTTTGTGCCAGTACCATACTGTCTTGATAACTGTGGCTTTGTAGTAGAGCCTGAAGTCAGGCAGGTTGATTCCTCCAGTTCCATTCTTCTTTCTCAAGATTGCTTTGGCTATTTGAGGTTTTTTGTATTTCCGTACAAATTGTGAAATTACTTGTTCTAGTTCTGTGAAGAATACCGTTGGTAGCTTGATAGGGATTGCACTGAATCTATAGATTGCTTTGGGTAGTATAGCCATTTTGACAATATTGATTCTTCCAATCCATGAACACAGTATATTTCTCCATCTATTTGTGTCCTCTTTGATTTCTTTCATCAGGCAAGTTTTATAGTTTTCTATATATAGGTCTTTCATTTCTTTAGGTAGATATATTCCTAAGTATTTTATTCTTTTTGTTGCAATGGTGAATGGTATTGTTTCCTTAATTTCTCTTTCTGTTTTCTCATTGTTAGTGTATAGGAATGCAAGGGATTTCTGTGTGTTAATTTTATATCCTGCAACATTACTGTATTCATTGATTAGCTCTAGTAATTTTCTGGTGGAGTCTTTAGGGTTTTCTATGTAGAGGATCATGTCATCTGCAAACAGTGAGCAACTCATCTCATTTAAACTGAGCAATGAACTTTGTTATTCTGTTGTTTACCATTCCCCCAAAGGCCAGAAACTCTGCCCGTTTCTGCTTTTCAGCAGCCAAAGGGTCTCATGATTAAAGGGGAATGAAGTATGTATCACCTAAATATTTAAAAAAATTTTAAGTTAGGTTAATTGTGGAATTCAGGACATATGTATAAAGCCCAAGAACCCAGCAGAGATTAGATTTAGGTGGGGTACATCACATCGTTTTCCATTATACCTCCTCATATCACCCAGAGTTCCTCCTTTATAATTTTCAGCCTAAGTCTAGTCTAATCAAATATCTGGGTAGCTATTTCTTTAATAGTTGTTTCTCATCTCCCCTCCCCCACTTGAATGGAAGTTCCCTTAGGGCAGCTGTCTGTCTCTAACTTGTTTGTAACTGTATCTCCAGTGTAGGCTTCTCAGTCTACATGTGTATTTCCCTTGGATAAACATCTAGAAAGGAATTTGTGGGTCAAGACTGCACCATCTGAAAATGTGCCAGGTAGCCTCCAGAGAGGCTGAAACAAAGTATATGATACCATCTTTCCTCTGACTCTCAACAACAGTTCATCTTGACATTTTTTAATTAAAAATTCAGATTTTATTGTTAAGTTGTGGAGAGGAGTGCCTTACCTTTTTTGTAAAATAAAACACAGAATTACACATGGGCCCAGTAGTTCTGGGGCTTCCTTGGTGGCTCAGCCAGTAAAGAATCTGCCTGCAATGCAGGAAACCTGGGTTCAGTCCCTGAGTTGGGAAGGTCCCCTGGAGGAAGAAATGACAACCCACTTCAGTATTCTTGCCTAGGAAATCCCATGAACAGAGAAGCCTGAAGGGCTACAGTCCACAGGGTCACAAAGAGTTGGAGACAACTGAGTGACTAACACTTTCACTTTTTCACTTTCTAGTAGTTGTGGCACATGGGCTTAGCTGCTCTGTGGCGTGTGAGATCCTCCCTGACCAGGGACCGAGCCAGCATTGCAAGATTGACTCTCAACCACCTGACCACCAAAGAAGCCCTTGAATTATAGTTTTGTCTGGGTATATACCCAGTTGAAAAATGGGCAGAGGGCCTTAATAGACATTTCTCCAAAGAAGACATACACATGAAAAGATTCTCAACATCACTAATTATTAGAGAAATGCAAATCAAAACTGCAGTGAGGGGACTTCCCTGGTGGTCCAGTGGTAAAGACTCTGTTCTTTCATTGCATGGGGTGCAGGTTCAATTCCTGATTTGGGAACAGAGATCCCACAGGTGTGGCCAAAAGAGAGCTACAGTGAGGTACCACCTCACACCAATCAGAATGGCCATCACTAAAAAGTCTATAAATAATAAATGCTGGAGAAGGTGTTGAGAGAAGGGAAACTTCCTACACTGTTGACCTTCCCAGGTGGCTCAGTGGTAAAGAATCTCCCTGCAATGCTGGAGACACAAGAGATGTGGGTTCGATCCCTGGGTGGGCAAGATCCCTGGAGAAGGGCATGGCAACCCACTCCAGTATTCTTGTTTGGAGAATCCTATGGACAGAGGAGCTTGATGGGCTACAGTCCATGGGGTCGCAAAGAGTTGGACTTGATTGAAACGACTTAGAACGTACGCACACCTACACTATTGGTGGGATTATAAGTTGGTGCAGTCACTATAGAGAACAATATGGAGAATTATTATATGATCCAGAAATACAATTGGTTTTTATATATTAATCTTATATCCTACAGCCTTGCTAAACTCACTTAATAGGTTTCATAGCTTTTGGGAGGATTTTATACATAGATGATCATGTCATCTTTAAACAGTAGTAATTTTATGTCTCCCTTTAAAATCTGTTTTTAATCCATTAGTAAGTGTGATAATATCTGCAGAATTTTCACAGATGTTGGTAATCAGGTATTATGAATTCTGTCAAATGCTTTTTCTGCATCTATTGAAGTGCTCATATGATTGGGTGAGGTGGGAGGGTTACTCTGCTGATGTGGTGAATTGTTAATATATTGATTGATTTTTCAAATGTTGAACTGACCTTTACATTTTTGGACTGATTCACATTTATTATGATGTCTTATCCTTTTTATACATTTCTGGATTCAGTTTATATTTTGTTAAGGACTTTCACATCTGGTTTATGACGAATGTTAGTCTGTAAGGATTTTTACATCTAAATTCATAAGGGATTTAAGTCTGTAATTTTATTTTCTTGGAATGTCTTTGACTTGGGTGTCAAGGTAATGCTGGAAGATTTTGAAAAGAATTGGTATTATTTCTTTCTAAATGCTTGGTATTAATAGAATTCACCAATGAAGCCATCTGAACCTAGAGTTTTCTTTGTGGAAAATACTTAAATACAAGTTCAATTTCTTTCAAAAAATTAAGGGGTTTAGAGTTATGTGTTTCTTCATGTATGAGCTTCAATAGTTTGTGTTTTCCAAATAATTTGTCTGTTTTGTGTAAGTTGTTCAATTTATAGTCATGAAGTTTTCTTTGTTATGACCTTATTAACATTGTAATATCTATAGAATCTATAGTGAAGTCCTCTCTTTCTTTCTTTTTCTTTTTTTGGCCACCTTGTGGCATCCTAGTTCCCAACCAGGGATCACACCCCCATCCTCAGTGGAGAAACCAGGGAGTCCTAACCACTGGACAGCCAGGGAATTCCCCTCTCTTTCATTCCTGATAATAAACAATTTATTTCTTCTCTTTTGCTTTCTTCCTGGCCAGGCTGCCTGGCTAGAAATTTAGAAAATTTTTATGTTTTCAAGAAACCAGCTTTCAGTTTTAATTTGTCTATTGTTTTTCTGAGGCTTCCAAGGTGATGCTAGTGGTATCCTGTGGAATCCAGGACTCCACCTACCAATACAAGAGACACAAGAGACGTGGGTTCAGTCCCTGGGTTGGGAAGATCTCCTGGAGTAGGAAATGGCACCCCAAATTTCCTATTTTATTTACTTTTGCTCCAATCTTAGTGACTTTTTTCTTCTACTTAATTTACCCTTGTTTTCCTCATTTAATTTGCTCTTGTTTTTCCTCACTTAAGGTATAAGCATTGATGGTTGATTTAAGACCATTCTGTCTAAAGTACACATTTTAAACTGCAAATGTCCCTCTAATTACTACTTTATCTCAGTTCCACAAATATTTTTATGTATTGTACTTTTAATTAGTCAATTCAAACTTCTCTAATTTCTCTTTTGATTTCTCTTTCACCCATTAGTTATTTACCAGTACATTGTTCAATTTCCTAGTATTTGTGAATTTTCCAGATGCATATTTACTATTAATTTTTAGTTAATTCTACTGTGGACAGACACACACCTATATAAGACTTCAATTCTTTTTTTTAAAAAGCTTTTTATTTTATATTGGAGTGTAACTGATTAACAATATTGTAATAGTTTCAGGTGGACAGCAAAGGGACTCAGCCGTACATATCCATGTATCCATTCTCCCCACAAACTCCCCTCCGATCCAGGCTGCTACATAACATTGAGCAGAATTCCCTGTGCTGTATAGTAGGACTTTGTTGGTTATCCATTTTAAATATAGTAGAGTGTACCTGTCGATCCCAAACTCCCTATCTTTTCCCCCATTCTTCTCCCCATCCCCAACAACCATAAGTTCATTCTCTAAAAGACTTCAATCCTTTTAGTTTTATTGAGATCCTGTATGGTATATCTTGGTAAATACTCTGTGAGCTCTTGGAAAAAATCTCTGTTTTTCTGTTGTTGGGTAGAGTGGTCTATAAATATCTATTAAGTTGGTTGATAAACTCATCAGTTCAAATATTCTGTATCTTGTATTACATTGTTCTATCAACTATTGAGAGAGGGATGTTGGAAGCTGAAGTTATCATTGTGAATTTGTCTATTTCTCCTTTCAGTTCTTTCAGCTTTTTGTTTCATGTATTTTCAAGCTCTGTTATTTGGTGCATTTGATTGAGGATCAATGTCTTCTTGATCAGGTGAGATTGCCATCATGAAATGACCTTTTTATACTTAGCAACTTAGTTAGTTCTGAAGTCTCCTTTTTAAACCTTAACATAGCTAGTATATTAATAATACTTGAGCTTATCTTCGATTAGTGATTTCATGATATTTTTTTCCTTTTACTATTAACATAACTATGTCTCTCCATTTAGAATGAATTTCTTTAGACAGTATGTAATAGATCTTGCTTTTTCATCCAATCGGACAATTTCTGCCTTTTAATTGAGATGTTCAGACTATTTATGCTTAATATAATTATCAATATGGTTGCATTTAACCTACCATCTATTTGTTTTCTATCTGCCTATCCTTTCTTTGTTTACTTTATCTTCTTTCCTTGCCCTCTTTCAGATTACTTGAGTCTTTTTATGATTCAAATTTTTATCTACCATTGCCTTATTAACTATACCTTTTTATTTAAATCATTGCTCTAAGGCTGGCCTTCCCATGTGGCTCAGTGGTAAAGAATTTGCCTGCCAAGCTAGAGAAACGGATTCGATCCCTGGGTCAGGAAGATCTCCTGGAGAAGGAAATGGCAACCCACTCTAGTATTCTTCCTCTAAGGTTTACTTTTTCACATATGGCAAGTGTTTACTGAACCTTGCTCTGTATAGGCACAGTCCTGAAAGAAAGTGAAAGTGTTGATCGCTCAGCCATGTCCGACTCCTTGCAACCCCACAGACTGTAGCCCACCAAGCTCCTCTGTCCATGGGATTCTTCAGTCAAGAATACTGGAATAAGTTGCCATTTCCTCCTCCAGGGGATCTTTCTGACCTAGGGATCAAGCCCGCATCTCCTGCGTCTCTTGTGTTGACAGACAGATAAATATATGATCAAACACTACTCAGCCATAAAAAAAGAATGAAATAATGTCATTTGCAACAACATGAGTGGACCTAGAGATTATCATTCTAAATGAAATGTCATATAGAGAAAGACTAATATAATATACTATCACTTAATGTGGAATCTAAACTATGATCTAAATGAACTTATTTATGAAACAGAAATAGATTCACAGATATAGAAAACAAACTTATGGTTAGCAAAGGGGAAAGGTGGGTAAGGAAGAGATAAATTAGGAGGTTGAGATGAGCATATACACACTATTATATATATAAAATAGATAACCAACAAGGACCTGCTGTATAGCAAAGGGAAACATATGCAATATTTTGTAATAACCTACAAGGGAGAGAATCTGAAAAGAAATATATATGTGAAAAATGAAAGTGAAGTCTCTCAGTCATGTTCGACTCTTTGTGATCCCATGGACTGTAGCCTCCCAGGCTCCTCCTTCCATGGGATTTTCCAGCAAGAGTACCGGAGTGAGTTGCCATTTCCTTCTCCAGGGGATCTTCGCCACCCAGGGATCAAACCCAGGTCTCCCGCATTTCAGGCAGACGCTTTACCCTCTGAGACAGCAACGAAGCCCCAATATATATGTGTGTGTATATATATATATAGATATATATATAGATACAGATATAGATATAGATATATCACTGTTGTGTACACCTGAAACTAACATAATATTGTAAATCAACTATACTTCAGTTTATTTTCAACTATGATGTTTATTACACTACTAAAGATTTACTGGGCTTCCCTGGTGGCTCAGTGATAAGGAATCTGCCTGCCAATGCAGAACACGTGAGTTCAATCCCTGGGTCAGGAAGATCCCCTGAAGGAGGAAATGGCAACCCATTCCAGTATTCTTGCCTGGGAAATCTCATAGACAGAGGAGACTTGCGGGCTACAGTCCATAGGGTTGAAAAAAAGTCAGACATGACTTAGCAACTAAACAACACAACAAAGATTTACTAGGCACACAGGAAAATAAGAAAACATGGCTGAGAACCAGTATAAACAACAGAGCACAGAAGCAGATCCATGAAACATCTGGATTCAACTGTACTTCAGTTTTTTTAATTAAAAAAAAAACAACACGTGGATGAACCTTGAAAGTAAGTGAATAAGTGAAAGAAGTCAGATATAAAATGCTACATATTATGTGATTCCATTGACATAAAATATCTAGATTAGGCAAATCTGTAGAGAAGAGGGCAAATTGGTCATTGCCCAAGGATGAAGAGAGGGGAAATGGGAATAGTTAATGGGTGCGAGGTTTCTGTTTGGGATGATTAAAAAGTTCTGGAACTAGGTGGTGATGATGGTTGCACAACATTGTGACTTTACGTAATGCCGCTGAACTGTACACCTTAAAATACTTAAACTGATAAGCTTTATGTTATTTGTATTTTACCACAATTTTTAGAAAGAGAGAGAAGGAAAAAAGAGAAAGAAGGACCAGGGTGAAAGTCAAAGGACACTGAGCACCCTCTATCACATCGGTTTTCATCCTTTTACAGACCTTTCAAATCCAGAATCTACCTCTTCTTAGGGCTGACACTGTCTCTGCTCTTTCTTTTCAGGTGGCACCCTAAAATGCTGGAATCTTCATGGCAAGTGCCGCCAGAAATGCTTCAAGAAGGAAAAGGTCTATGTTTACTGCACAAATAATAAACTGTGCTGTGTGAAGCCCAGGTACCAGCCAAAAAACTTACCATGGCAAATCTAAGTTCCTTGAAGCCTAAAGTTATCAAAAGGCAGATGAAGCTACCCCGAGTCTGACCCCAGTAGATTCTTGAACTCTGTCAATAAACATCTCTGGCTGATCCCTGTGTTGGCCTGTTAGTCTACCCAGTGGTTCTCAGAAGGTCCTCTTTCAGGTGGTTAATTTAAGTCAAAACCATTTCATTATATTTCACAAGCACTCATCGGAATTTTCTGAAATCTACATGACATACAATAACCCCATTGTTCTGGCAGTTAGTGAAAGGTTATCATCTAATAAATCATTGCTTTGAAAGTCCAAAATTTTCCTTTAACCTATATGGAAACACAACAAGAACCAAAAGCATTTTTGTTGTCTGCAGGATCTGGGAGTCCCAAGACTGGGGTCCTGGGGCTAGTAGCGCCCACCCACTGTGGGGGAGCAAGATCCCAGAGTCACTGGATGCAGGGCTCTCAGGGTCCCAGAGCTAGTGCTGGTGCACTGGTGTGCAGGGTTGGGTCCAGGCCCTCTGGTGGACAGAGCCGGGTTCCAAGGCAGCTGCGAGCTCAGGGAATCTTGAGGCAGTTATGCCTGCTGGGGGGTGGGGCTGTGCCCCTCCCAACTAGTTGCTTGACCTGAGGTGTCCCAGTTGTTCAGTTGTCCAGCCGTGTCCAAATCTTTGCAACCCCATGGACTGCAGCACGCCAGGCCTCCCTGTCCCTCACCATCTCTCGAAGCCTGCCCAAGTTCATATTCATTGCATCGGTGATGCCGTCCAGCCATCTTATCCTCTGATGCCCTCTTCTCCCGGACACTGAGGTGTCCCAGGACTAGTGCCAAAAGGCTAGTGGGTGGAATCAGGTCCCCTGGAACTGTAAAGCTAGAGGGAGGATTCCAAACTGCCACTTGCCAGCACCAGTGTCCACAGACACCAGTGTCTGTGTCCCAGGGTAAACTCCGGTTGCCTCCTGCCTCTCCAGGAAGCTCTCCAAGATCAGCAGGCAGGTCTGATCAGCAGACAGGTCCCAGAGTGTGCGCCCTTTAAAATTGGAGTCTCTATTTCCACAGTGCTCTGGCTGTCCCCAAAGTAAACCCCACTGACCTTCAAAGTCAAACATTCTGGGTTCTCATCTTCTTGGTGCAAGACTGCTGGACTGGGAAATCTGATGTGTGATTCAGACCCTTCACCCCTTGGGGAGAACCTCTGCAATTGTAATTACCCTCCTATGTGTGGATCACCCACCCCAGAGGGTATAGGTCTTGACTTCTACCATGACTCCACCCCCTCCTATCCATCTCACTATGGTTCCTTCTTTATATCTTTAGTTGTAGAAGCAACAGACAACTTCTAAGTAACTATTATAAATTTGTCAAGGAAATTTGAGGAAAAGATTGACTGAAAGAATAATTTAATCAATACACAGAAAAAAAAGGTACCAATTTTCTATCAGTACATTACAAACCACTCTAAAACTTAGTGGATTAAAATAACAACTATTCATTATTTCTCAGAGTTATGTGTGTTAATTAACTGGTTCTTCTGATATTCTCACCTGGGGTCACTGATATAATCACATGTCTCACCATATGGCCTCCCCATCTCAAGGAAGTTAACTTTGGCTTCTAACACAATGGCTAGGTCTAAGAAGGTAAACCTCAATATGCATCATTTATCAAACTTGTGATGTTATGTTTTTAAAAGTCCCATTGGGCAAAGGAAGTCATGTGACCCGAGGTCAATATAGGAAAAACTACACAAGGACATGAATACTGGAGGAATGATTCCACTGGTGATCATCAACGTTATCAATCTGTCATAAATGGAATCTCTAAGAATAAACTGGGCATTCTAAACTAAAAGATACAAAATCTAAAATTAAGGATTTATTGGTTGCACTTAACAGCAGATTGAACAGAGTAGAAGAAAGAACCAGTAACTCAAAAACAGATGAATAGGACATGCAATCAAAGCAGAGAGAGAAAAAAATGCAGAACAAATAGGGCAGAACATGAGAAACTTATGGGAGAATACCAAATGGTCTAACATATATGTAACTGGAGTCTCAGAAGGAGAAGAAAGAGAGGATTGGGAAGAAATGTTTTTTAAAGACAATGGCTGAAAATTTTCCAAAATTGTGAAAAGATATTAATCCACAGACTCACAAAATTTAGTGAACTCCAAGCAAGATAGACACAAAGAAAATCAAAATAGCATAACATAATCAAACTATTAACAACCAAAAGAAAAAGTATTTCCTGATAACTGTGAACATTTCAAACAAAACATGTTCAAGAATGTTTATGGAGAATATCAGAAGCCCTTATTGAATAACACTATAAAAAGCCTAAATTAATAAAGACATAATATTTTGTGACTTAGACAACTCAGTATCTTCAAGTTGTCAATTCTGGGACTCCCCTAGCAGTCCAGTGATTAAGACTTCACCTTCATATATATATATATATACATATATATATATGTATATATATATACATATATATATATATCTCCTGGGTTTGATCCCTGGGTTCAAATGAAATGAAAAAAACATTTTATAGGACAAGTACTTTTTGTTTTGTTTGAAATGTTCAAAATGTAAAAAACTCTCAAAACTCAGTGTAAGGAAACAAAATTGGATAACAAAATGAGCTAAATATTTGAACTGACACCACTGAAAAAGTTATACATGTAAGAAATAAGCACATGAAAATGGATAGATAATAGAGAAATACACATTAAAATCACAGTAAAATACTACTACACATATATCAGAGTGTTCAAAATTAAAATAATTGATCATAATGATTGCTGATGAGAGACAAGCATTGGCAGCAGAAGCTCTTATACCCTGCTGGTAGGAATGTAAAATACCACTTTGGAGTTTTGTACAGTTGGGGAGTTTCTTTAGAAGTCTAGTGAACCACAAGATGCAACCACTCCATACCTAGGTATTTACCCAGAAGAAATATAAACATAGGTCTACATGAAGACTTTACACATAAATGTGAACAACAACCTTATTTGTGGCAGCCAAAAATGGAAACAATCCAAATGTCCATCAACAAGTGAATGGATAAACAAATTGTGGTGTATCCGTATAGCAGAATACTCAGCAATAAAAGCAATTAACTTTTGAATCTCAGAAAACCGTGGATGACTCATCAAATAATAACGCCAAATAAAACAGATAGAAATAAATATATTGTATGACTCCATTAGTAAAAGGCTCTAGCAACTATTACTCTATAGTAAGAGTACATCTGTACTAGACAGAGGGTAAGAGGAGGAGGAACAGAGAGGAGTACTAAGAGGTTACAAAGAGGCACAGGGAAATTTGGGGGGATGGTGGGATATGTTCATTATCTTGATTTTTGGTGATAATTTCATATGGATGCCGTGTATGACATCAAATTGCACACTTTTAATTAGTACAGTTTACAGATCCAATCAGTCCATCCTAAAGGAGATCAGTCCTGGGTGTTCATTGGAAGGACTGATGCTGAAGCTGGAACTCCAATACTTTGGCCACCTCATGCGAAGAGTTGACTCATTGGAAAAGACCCTGATGCTGGGAGGGACCGGGGGCAGGAGGAAAAGGGGATGACAGAGGATGAGATGGCTGGATGGCATCACTGACTCGATGGACATGAGTTTGAGTAAACTCCGGGAGTTGGTGATGGATAGGGAGGCCTGGCATGCTGCGATTCATAGGTTCGCAAAAAGTCAGACATGACTAAGCGACTGAACTGAACTGATTATATATCAATTATACCTCAATAAAGTAAATAAGTGATGCTTTTTAGGAGAAAAAAGGCTAAAGGAAAATAGATGTTACTTAAAAGAGAGTAAGTGAATCATATATGATGAAACCAAAGAGGTGGACAAGGGCTAGATAGTGAAGGACTGTCCAAGTTAAAAAATTGTTTTGCAAATATAGATATCAATGGCAGAGAATCCATTTCAGGCAGCAGATCAATCCCCCAATCTTTAGTGTTCTTTCAGTCCAGTCTCCCCTGACTGCTTTTGTCCATTTGGTTATTGGGTGCCCTCCTTTCCATGCAGTCTGGACTCCATTATTTTATGATCTCATCTTCAATTACTCTTCCAGTGGTTCACTCCACGCAAGTCATCCTGGCCTCCTTGCTAGTCCTCAGACACACCAGGCATCATCCCAATGTAACTGAAAGTGCGGTCCAGCTGCTCACCACTCAAATGCCAATATGGAGGCAAGGTTGACAGAAAAGAAAGTTTGTTTTATTTTGGATGTTGGCAATGGGGGTGGCAGGAGGGAGGAGAGGAGTTCAGTAAAACAAGGTAGCTCATAGGCTATGGCTTAGAATATTATCCATAGCCCTTGAGAAGGAGGTCCTTGATTTTGTTTCAATGACTATTCAGTCTTGTTGGACTCTTTTGCTTTATTTCTGCATTTTCTCACTTCTCTGATTAAACTGATTCTTTGGCTGAAGTTTTTTCCACAGACAAAAACAGGCTGAAACCATGGGAGGCAAAGACAATGTGTAGGCTCCTGCTGTTTCATCAACTCAAGGCCTTTGCAGCAGCTGTTCCTTCTGACTGAAACTCTCATCCCCAATCCTCTACTTGTCTCTAACATCTTTTGGGTCCTTGTTCATATATCACCTTCTCACGGCAGCCTGCACCAAATACCTTATTTTAACATTTTCTTCAAAAACGGCTCTCCTGTGCTTCTTTTGGGCTTGAATTTCCCCACAGTACGTTTCAGCATCGATCATATTTTTTTCTTTGCTGTGTTTATTGCCCCCCGTGAGAATGTGATAAAGGTACACTGATTATGCGTTGTACTGTGCTCAGCTGCTCAGTCGTGTCTGACTCTTTGCGACCCTGTGGACTGTAGCCCACCAGGCTCCTCTGTCCATGGGGTTCTCCCAGCAAGAATATTGGAGTGGGTTGCCATGACCTCCTCCAGGGGACCTTCCCAACCCAGGGATTGAACCTGTATCACCTGCGTCTCCTGCACTGTAGCCAGATTCTTTACCCACTGAGCCACCTGGGAAGCCCACGCTGAATATACATTAGGCTTATTTGTCAAAGAACTGAGCATGAAAACAGATATTTTATTTTACCTAAGGAAAGAATACAGACAGGAAAACAAAAAAACAGACTTAAGTATTTTTTCTTAAAGGGATGTAATACGGAAAATTGGTCACACATTTGTTGGAAAAATTGATGTCAAAAATGAAGCTAAAGTTATCTATGGGTTAGTAACTACAGGAAGGGGCTACAACTCCTAAGGCTGGGAGACCCTTCCTTCCCACCTCCAGTCCCTCCAGTTCCATTCTCCACCGTTCTCCACCCAGCTGTCTGATCCCCTGCATCAACAGGATCTCTTGCCTCTGGCCTCCAGTTGGGTTTCACAAGTGGGGTAACCTCAGCAAGATTTCTGGAGGAGGGAGTAAAGTCCAGGCATTTACTCCACCACCTCTCTCTCTGTAGTCGCCATTGGAATTAGTTAACGCTAATCCTTGCAGGACTTCCCTGGTGGCTCAGATGGTAAAGCGTCTGTCTATAATGTGGGAGACCCGGGTTCGATCCCTGTGTCAGGAAGTTTCCCTGGAGAAGGAAATGGCAACCCACTCTAGTACTCTTGCCTAGAAAATCCCATGGATGGAGGAGCCTATCCATGGGGTCGCAAAGAGTCGGACACGACTGGGCGACTTCACTAATCCTTGCAGTGTGACTGTTTTTTACACCTATGCTGTACTGAAGTGATAAGGAATGGGCTTTTGAAAACATATTTTTTTGTTTAGATAAATAGATAGGTGATAGGTGATAGATTCCACAGTCATTTTCTGAGCTCCATCTGCCTTTTGCACAGGGCATATGGGAAAACTAGAATGTGAATGTGGTGAGAATCAATATCCTTGCATCTTCAAGTGCTTGATGGTGGCTGTAGTCTCTGCAATTCCCCAGAGAAACATTATTGTTATTGGTTCTCTACTATGGTATGTAGGGAACGTTTCAATGGTTCCCACTTTTCCCTTTCTACCATAATAGCCCTCACTCCATAGAACAGGGTACCAACGTGAAACTCTGCCAGCTAAAAAATATTTCTATTCTAATTTACATTCAAAAATGGAGCAGAATCTCCTAAGGGCTCAGGGGATCCAGTGGCTCAATTGTGAGATATCCTGTATCCAAAAATTTATGTATCCTCTGACCTGTGTGTGTGTGTGCTTAGTTGCTTAGTTGGGTCTGACTCTTTTCAACCCCATGAACCAAAGCCCACCAGGCTCTTCTGTCCATGGGGATTCTCCAGGCAAGAATACTGGAGTGGCTTGTCATGTCCTCCTCCAGGGGATCTTCCCAACCCAGGTCTCCCGAATTGCAGGCAGATTCTTTACTGGAAAAAAAAAGTTTTTTTAACCCCCAAAAAAAGTTGCCATGCCCTCCTCCAGGGGATCTTTCCAACCCAGGGGTGGAACTGGGGTTTCCTGCACTGCAGGCGAATTCTTTACCAGCTGACCTACCAGGAAGCCCATATTGTAACCTATCTACTCACAAAATTTCAAGAAAAATCAACTATAATATAAAAGAAGAGACGAGAAACTATTCATACGTACTTCAGTGTGTGCGTGTGTGCTCAGTCGCTCGTCACGTCCAACTCTCTGTGACCCCGTAGACTGTAGCCCACCAGGCTCCTCTGTCCACGGGATTTCCGAGGCAAGAATACCGGCATGGGTTGCCATTTCCTCCCCCTGGGGATCTTCCCCACCCAGGGATCAAACCCGAGCCTCCTGCACTTGCGGGTGTATTCTTCACCACTGAGCCACCTGGGAAGCCCATTTCATTGTGTAAATACACTTAAAAATAGAATGAAGTAGTCAGATCTTGTACATATCATGAGTGCAACATCTGATAATACAGGCCCCAAGGAATGAATGTGTTATATGTGCAAATTCAAATACAAACTACAGTGTTTGCAATCTGTGTCCTGAATTTGCAAAATGGTAAACAGCTTGGATAAAGTTCTAACCAGAACAAAATATAATCATTCCTTGATTTACATGGTAGTTTCATTCTAGGAAAACTCAATGGGCAAAAAATACTTGCAAAACAGCCTTAGATTCTGGACTTAGAGAACTACAGACGAGTTCTCACCTAATTAATGTCTAGGGGACATTTGAATTTTGTTTGGGAAATGGGTCAATACTTCACTTTCCAGGTCAGTCACTCATGTTGATGCCAAGTGGCTTCCCAGGTGCTCAATGTACAAATTCCAGCAGGGGCTGCATTTTGATCAAAAAATGTCCCCAGCAAATTCCCAAAGTAACCCCTAGAGGGCAGTATCTCCCCTTTGAGAATCTGATCTAGCCATTAACAGTCTCTCCCTGGATTCTCAATTTTTTGAGACAAATGGAGCTGCATCACAAGCAAAATAATTTACCCAAATTGAACTACATGTGCTGAGAGAGAGATAGTGGGGGTTTTGGTTTTGCATTCAACTTATTTTCTTACTTTTTAAATCAACTTGATTGTCATTGTTCAGTCACTCAGCCGTGTCAGACTCTTCGCAACTCCATGGACTGCATTTCACCAGGCTTCCCTGTCCTTCACCATCTCTGGGAGTTTATGCAAAGTCATGTCCATTGAGTCTGTGATGCCACCCGACCATCTCATCCTCTCTTCCCCCTTCTCTTCCTGCCTTCAATCTTTCCCAGCATCAGGCTCTTTTCCAGTTAAGTCGGCTCCACATCAAGTGACCAAAGTATTGGAACTTCAGCATCAACTTAGTTTTGACTTCTTTTTTTCTCTGTCTGACTGATGCTTTTGAACTGTGGTGTTGGAGAAGATTCTTAAGAGTCCCTTGAACTGCAAGGAGATCCAACCAGTCCATCCTAAAGGAGATCAGTCCTGGGTGTTCATTGGAAGGACTGATGCTGAAGTTGCAACTCCAGTACTTTGGCCACCTGATGCGAAGAGCTGACTCATTTGAAAAGACCCTGATGCTGGAAAAGATTGAGGGTAGGAGGAGAAGGGAACAACAGAGGATGAGATGGTTGGATGGCATCACCGACTCAATGGACATGGGTTCGGGTAGACTCCGGCAGCTGGTGATGGACAGGGAGGCCTGGCGTGCTGCGGTTCATGGGGTCGTGAACAGTCGGACACAACTGAGTGACTGAACTGAATTGAACTGATCTGACTCTTCAAGTGGAATTTTTTTTTAATTGAATTATAATTGATCACAATATTATTTATAATTGATTATCAAGTATAACCAATTATCAAGTATAATTGATCATCAATATTATAGTTTCAAGTGTACAGTGTAGCACTTCAGGATTTTTGCATATTAAATTCCATCACAGGTTGTTACAAGAAAATGGGTATAATTCCCTGTGTTATACAGTGAATCCTTGTTGCTTGTCTATGTTATATTAATATATGACTGTTTGTATCTGTCCATCCAGTATCCCTCATTTATCCCTTCCCCTCCATTCTCCCCTTTAGTAATCATAAGTTTGTTTTTATGTCTGTGAGTCTGTTTCCGTTTAGTATATACATTCATTTTTATTACTTTTTAGATTTCACATGCAAGTGATATCATATAATATCTGTTTTTCTCTGTTGGACTCATTTCACTAAGCATAATATTCTCTAGGTCCACACATGTTGCTGCAAATGGCAGTATTTTGTTCTTTTTTATGACTGGGTATTAATCCTTCGATCGACAGTGTATCTCCCTAATCCAACTATTTGTTGATGGGCATTTGGGAGGTTTGTCTTTTCAAATATTCACCTAAATGGGATCATTTAGTATGTACATCTTTGTATCTGGCTTCTTTTGTTTAACATAATGTGTTTTTTGGAGATTAGTTCATGCTGTGTCTTTCAGTATATTGTTATTATTGTTTACTGTTATTGTACTTTATGGATGTAACTCAATTTATCCATTTACCTGTTGTTTCCAGTTATGAGATACTATGAATAAAACTGCCACAAACACTAGGGAAGTCTTCATATGTACATATTTCTATTCTTGTAAGTAATTCTGCAACTGGTTTTCCAAAGTGGTTGTCCATGTTACATTCCCATCAACAATGTATTAGCATTCCAGTTGCTCCATATCCTTACCAACACTCATTATAGTCAGTCTTTTTTATATTAATCATGCTGGTGATAGGTAATGGCATCCTACTGTGAATTTAATTTGCATTTCCCTGATGCCTAATGATTCTGAGCATCTTTCATGGGCTTATTGGCCATCTATACATCTTCTTTTGTAAAATTTCTATTTACGTATTACCCACTCCATTATTACATTGCTTTTTCTTACTGACTTGTAAGCCTTCTTTGTGTATTCTGGAAATGAGTCCTTTGTCAGATAAATGTCTTGCAAAGATGAACAATAGCAGTTTAAATAAGCCAGGAGAATCCCTCCTTGAGCCAGTGGTTGCCTGAACAGAAGAGATTTCTCTCAATCCCTACACACAGAAAGTATCTGTCATTGAAGACATCACACTGCATTGTGTAATTCCACTGCACAGAGGTATTTATCCTTCATTAAAATGGCCCCTAAAGATAAACAATCACATACTTTTGTGTTATCACCAGGGAGACATGATGTGCTCCATTGATGGAGGAAAACTCACTATCTATGTCAGTCTGCTGAAAGGCAATGTCCTGATTCAAGAGTAATTTGAGGGATGGGGTGGGAAGGGAAGAGAAGGGGGGGGTCAAGATAGAGAGGACACATGTATGCCTATGGCTGATTCATATTAATATATGGCAAAAACCACCACAGTATTGTAAAGTAAATATCCTCCAACTAAAATAAATAAACAAAATTTTTAAAAAAGAGTTATTTGGGCTAAATATAATTGTCAGCTGGCTCTCAGACTTAAATGTAGCCCTGGCCCAGTACAAAAAGTCCACTCAACAGTCTGCCATCAAAAACCCAGGTGGGGAAGGGGGTAGGATGTCCCCCAATCCCACCCTGAACCTCCTACAGTATCCATCATTTTAACTTTGTTCTTTTCCTTTCTTGTAAGCCCGAAGGGATCCATCTGATCAGCAGAATGAGAAACTCCTCTAACCTCCATTCTAACTGAACTCTACTCTAAACTCTGATGCATGTGAAAATACACATATATGAATATTACATATTTTGTATATGTGCACTATATATATATAACTTTTAAAATATATATATAAATTTTAGTGATTATATAAAATGTATATATCCATTCTGACAAACTATGTAACAAAAGCTAACAGGGATTATGAAAAAGTGGTGAATATTTTGAAGCTCATCTATGTTTTATTTTTCCACAATGTGTTCTAAGCATATTATTCAAGTTACAAAAGTTGGAAATTTTTAATAAATTTCAAAAAAAAAAAAAAAAAAGAAATTTCCAGAGGCATTTTAGCACTAAAAATCTTATTTTGGAAAACAAAGCACAAATGAAAATGTTCATGATACTTAGACAAGTTTAAAAAAACCAAGACACACCAGAAGTGTACAGTTTGGTTCCATTTTATCTGTAAATCACACTTTATGGATTTTTTTATTTTGGGTGTATATGTATACTGAAAATATTGACTTTTGCCTTCTTATTTGTGCTTCTCTGTTTTCTAACTTTTCTCCAGTGAACATGTATCACTTTTACAATTAGAAAAAAATGTTAATAAAAAGTACAAAAAGGGGACTTACCTGGTGGTTCAGTGTCTAAGACGCTGAGATTCCAATGCAGGGTCCCAGGTTCATTCCCTGGGCAGAGAACTAGATCCTACGTGCTGCAACTAAGAGTTCGCATGCCACAACCAAGATCCCGAGTGCCACAACTATTAATATCAAATGACTGTGAAAATTAAGTGAGATGATATACATAAGGCAGTTGGTACTTCCTAAAGGCTAACTGATACTATATTTATCATTAACTTAACCATTCGGTGACTCTTGGGGAATGTCTATGCTCTGAATAGCATGTCTAAGCACCTACGTCAAAGCAAAACTTCCTCTCTAACATCCCCCACCTACTTGGCTCACCTTGCACACCTCCAGTGCCATGGAACTCCCTTCCTCCAAAAGTTTCCCTTTCACACTGGCCTGTCCTACCAATGGGTGGCTCCTGTTTTACTTCAAAACTAGTCTCGACTTGAAGTCCACAGCTTTAAGTCCAAGCTCTAGCTGTGTGCCTTGGGAACTGTGTGGCCTTAGACAAGTCACTTTCTCTCTCTGGCTTGGAACCTCATTTGTAAAGTATCTTGAGGAATCTTCTACCCTAGAATTGCCCTGTTTCCTTGGCTTGTTAGATGCATCCTTGGGATTTAGGAGGTTGAATGTAGGCTTAAATGAGGGCCTGTTAGGATACTGGGTGGGAAATAGCCCGGCACGTGTGTAAACTTCAGAAACGTCTGATCTTTTCTGTCCTGTTTCAGTCTTGGAAGGACAATGGCTGCCTCTGACATGACTGAGAGACCCACAGCATCACTTCAGTAGAATTCCCACTAAAAATGCCAAAGCTGAAGCCAATCACAAGGAAACATCAGACAAACTCAAACTGAGGGACATTTCACAAAGTAACCAGCCTGGATGCCTCAAAACCATCAGTGTCATGAAAGAATGAAGAACTGTTCCATATTAAAAGAGATCAAAGAAACATGACAACTGAATGGAATGTGTGATCCAGGGGTTTTCCGTAGCTAAAGATTAGACAATAGAAATTTGTGAATGTTAATGTCCTGATTTTTATAATTGTACTGTGGTTATGTAAGAAAATGCCTTTGCTTCTAGGAAAAATCCAAAACTATTTAGCTATAAAAGGCTGTCATATCTGATATATATGTACACATATATAAACTATATTTGTGGGGCTTTCCTGGTGCTCCAGTGGTTTAGAATTCACCTTGCAATGCAGGGGGTGCAGGTCTGATCTCTGGTTGGGAAACTAAGATCACACATGACACAGAGCAAATAAACACACACACCACAAGAGAGTCCATGCACCTCAACGAAAGATCCTACATGATGCAACAAAGAGACCCAACACAGGACTTCCCTGGTGCCTCAGTTGTGGGGAATCCACCTGCCAATGCAGTAGACATGGGTTTGATCCCCGATGCAGGAGGATCTCACATGCTGCAGAGCAACTAGGCACATGTGCCACACCTATTAAGACTGTGCTCTAGAGCCCAGGAGCCACAACTACTGAGCCCACGTGCTACAACTACTGAAGCTCACCTGCCCAGAGCCCATGCTCCACAACAAGAGAATCCACTGCAGCGAGCAACCTGCCCACCACAACTGGAGGTAGTCCTCGCTCTCTGCAGCTAGAGAAAAAGCCTGTGCAGCAGCAAAGACCTAGCACAGCCAAAAATAAATAAATGAAATTATTTTTTAAAAAAGACCCAACACAGACAAATAAACAGATATTTTTAAAAAACTATATTTGTATATACTTTTATATATATGTATATGTATATGGGCTTCCCTGGTGGCTCAGAAGGTAAAGAATCTGCCTGCAGTGCAGGAGACCTAGATTCAATCCTTCGGTTAGGAAGATCTTTGGAGAAAGAAATGGTTACCCATTCCAGCACTCTTGCCTGGAGAATCCCATGGACAGAGGAGCCTGTTGGACTACAGTCCATGGGATCACAGAGTCCGACACTACTGAGTGACTAACACTTTCACTTTCGTGTGTGTATATGGGCTTCCCAGGTAGTGCTAGTGGTAAAGAATCCACCTGCCAATGCAGAAAAAGGAGACGAGACTTGATTTCAGTCCCTGGGTCAGGAAGATTCCCTGGAGGAGGGCATGGCAACCCACTCTCATATTCTTGCCTGAAGAATCCCGTAGACAGAGGAGCCTGGAGGGCTACAGTCCATGCGGTCTCAAGGAGTCAGGTACGACGGAAGTGACTTAGCATGCCCGCATATATTCATACATGTATACATGTATATATAGAGGCGGAAATGGAAAGGTTACAGTGGTAAAATATTCATATTTGGGAAATCTGGGTGAAAGATCTATGGGAATTCTTTGTACTGTTCCTGCAGATTTTTGTTAGGTCTGAAATTCCATGGAGAAGGCCAGTGGCGTGTCTCTTGCTCCGTAGAAGTGATAGCGGCTGCAGCAGCTTTCATTTGCTGAGCACTTATGAAGGGCCAGACAATCCCCTCTGACCCCACAGCTACCCCACAAGAAGCTGTCATTATGCCCATCTTGCAGAGAAGGTCCCTGGCATCAGACAGGGGAAGTGACTCGCCCCACTGACACAGCCTGTGGCCTATATGTGGCAGAGTATGAACTTGAGTCTGTCTGACTCCTCACTTAGAAATCATCACCATCTTTCCTGCAAGAAAAGTCACAAATTCCCTTGCACTATGTCTGGGAGTGCACAAAGAAAACAGCTTCTGTATTCTTTGTAAAACAACTCGGGGAGGGGAGAGGGAGGTGGGAGGGGGGATCAGGATGGGGAATACGTGTAACTCTATGGCTGATTCATATCAATGTATGACAAAACCCACTGAAAAATAAAAAAATTAAAAAAAAAAAAAAAAACTCGGGGAGGGGGAGAGGGAGGGCAGGGGAGTCTGAGTGCAGATCTAAATTTAGTTCAATCCAGTTTAATTCAACAATTTAAATAGTCTCCTGAGGTTTCTTGAGTTCTTAGGGACTTAGTCTCTTTGGTAAAATTGCTCAGGGTTTTGGATTCTTCCTCTCCTCTCCCTGCTCCTCCCAAACACAGTGGCGGGGTAAGAGCGAGGAGGATCGCTGGTCTGATGCTGGCTGACATCCCCTGGAGTCTGGAGAGTCTGGGCCTGTCGTTGAAAACATCCACTGCTTCCCGCTTAAGTCAAATTGCTGGTGAACTGTTCTGGCCTCTCTCAGACTCACTGAGGCCTGGAGGCAGAACAGGAGACTGACACGCCATTCCATATCAGATCTCTGTGGTCCTGTGACCATGTCTGGGTTCTTATCCTCTTTTTAGGCTCTAGACACCATGCCCACCTTGCCTCTACCACACTGGGTTCTAAAACAGGCCCACTGGCAATCGGTTCAATGTCTAGAGCAGGGGTCCCCAATTCCCAGGGCCAGAGATTCGTTCCAGTACCAGTTGGTGGCCTGCTGGGAATCAGGTCACACAGCAGGAGGTGAGCAACGGGGCTAGCAAATTTCATCTGTGTTTACAGCCACTCCTGAATCGCTCACAGTACTGCCAGAGCTCCACCTCCTGTCAGATCTTCAGCGGCATAATAAATGTAATTCGCTTGAATCATCCTGAAACCAGCCCCTACCTCATGCATGGAAAAGATAGTCTTCTGTGAATCTGGTCCCTGGTGCCAAAGAGGTTGGGGACCTCTGGTCTGGACCACCCAGAAACTAAGGAAGGAGCAGAGCAAGGACTGAGGTTCCGGTGGTAAGCTTTGTCATTAAATAATGCGTTGCTTCCCTCTTGGTTGGTAAAAGCTACCATGCCAAGCCCTCAGGTGTCTCCCCCTTCACTTGCAGCTTCCTGTGTCTGGTCTAGGGATTTCCAGATCCTTCTCATACCAGAAACTAAAGAGTTAACACCTGGCACGGCAGGAAGCCACCAAGACTGTGCTCAGGCTCCAGGCTTCCAATGTCTTCTGAGGTTAAGTACTTTAGAGGCCGGGCGGGGGGGGGGGGGGATGCTTGGTTTTTATTATTATTGTTGTTGTTTTTGGTTGTTCAGAGTCTTGCATGCACATGGCACTCAGGCTTCTCTAGTTGCAGCTCATTGGGTTTTGTTGCCCTGCAGCATGTGGGGTCTTAATTCCCTGACCAGGGATGAACCCGTGTCCCCTGCATTGGACTTTGCTTTCACAAAATCCTCTTGGTCCTTTCTATCTGAGCAGACTCTTGAAATATTAACATAGAAGATAAACGAACATAGAAAAATCCTTTCACTCTCAGCAGGCTCTGTCCTTCAAGCCAGATGTACTATCCCATTCTGAACACCAGAAGCTTGTTGTTAACTCTATTATTTACTAATTATTACCATTATTTAATTCTTGTTATCATTACTATTAACTCTACCTTTCTTTTTTTCATCCCTTCTATAAACTCCTAACCTCCTGATAGTATCATTATCCCCATTTTACAGATGAGGAATCTGGAAAGGCTTATGGAAGCTGAGTAATTTTTCTGGAGTTAGAGTGAAAGTGTTACAGGCTGGACCGGAACCATTTTCAGTGACTATTAGTGCCCACTCTCCTTGGGCAATTCACTTCCCTCCATCAACCATCCTTCCATCCCTCCCACACTCTGGACCTCCCTGACCCCTCACTCCAGCCCTGGGGGTGGCGAGGTAATGACAACAGGAGACAGCTGGCAGCTTGCATTTTACTGGAGGGCAAGGGTGTCAGTCCCAGAACCAACTAAACCTTTTGGGTCTTGACAGGCTTGAGTCCGTAAGGCAGACAGCACAAGGTGGCATCCGGGCACAGGTGCATGTAGGTTTCATACTTCGTGCAGTAAGTCCGGCAGGCCCCTTGGCCATTCCAGCACCGTTTGAATTCACTTCTCCCTATGCAGAGGAGAGCCCAGGGTCACAGAGCCACCCAGGGGGTGCAGGTTAGATCACTGGTCACAGATTTCACTACAGAACAGGGTCACCGATTAGACCACTGGCCACAAGGATGAACACATGCCACCAGTTAGCTCTTAGACTGTGGCCATAGAGCAGCCTTCAGATCATAAGTTGAGCCACAGAACAAGAGCTGTGACATAGGTCAAGGGTCAGACTAGAGGTAACAGGCTAGACCACGAGTCATAGATAAGACAACCTGTTACAATTTAAACCACAGATCTCAGTCCAGTTTAACCCATTCGTCACAATTTAGACCACTGGTTACAAGTCAAAGACAAATTTCTCATCCACGTTAACGCACACCCCAAATACACTCTAAGCACTTTTCATAACAGCAGTATTCAATTACAGTTTGTCTTGTTATATTCCCAGTATATGAGTAAGGAAATTGAGGCACAGACAGGTTAACAACTTCGTCCAAGGTCACACAGTCGTCTGGCTCCAGAGTCCACATTTGCAACCATTATTCAAACTGTATTTTATACATAGGGACCTGTTTAATGTTAAGATTTAGTGAAGAAATTTCCAAAAAAAAATGGGCCATGAAAAAGTTAAGGCTTTGGGTCAATATCCCTTCCAAAGGTCTTTGGTCACAGCATGGGGGGACGAGGGGCAGCTCCTTCATTTATTCATTCAGCAAACGTGGGGCACTGGGAACTTTCAGTCAACTGGGAAAAGGGGATTAAAACTCAAGCAAATAAATACAATAAGTAGAGTTGCAGTATGTGTCCTGAAATAAGTGATCAGGGTGCTGTGATGCAATTAGGACAGGTGTGGGAAGTGAGGACAAAGGAGGACCACTTAGATTGGTCTGTTACAGCGCTATTTCCAGATATATGACCCAGAAACTCAGAAGAACTGGGGTTGAGTGGGAGGTGGGGGGATGGGGGAAGCTTGCCTGCCTCTCCCTGGATTAAAAGACATCCCAAGGAATCCTCCCATGATCCCCTGGGCCTACCCATAAGTGTTATTCAGCCCATCACATCCTGCCAAGAGAATTTTCCAATGATACAGAGCTGGTATCAAAATCTCTATGAGACAAAGAACCCACACTCCAAAGAGGGCATGCAGTGCAATGGTTAATAGTTTGGTGTGAACCCAGCTCAGACTCCCTGGGTCCAAATCCCAGCTATGCCATTTCCCAGATGAATGACCTTGGCCTCAGATTCTTCGTCTGTATACCCCCCTTTCAGAGGGTACAGTGTCAGGCACACAGTACATGTTCAATAAATGGAAAGGTTTATCAGTATGACAGCTTAGAGAGTTGGAGCACCTAGGGCTCACTCTGGACAACCCCTCTCACTCCAGATAAAGAAGGGGAGGGATTTGCCTGACTTCTCCTCACCGGTAAGTTGTGGGTCTGGAACCAGAACTCAAGACTTTGACTCTCAGGTGAGGTCAGTTCCTACAACAACTGCTCTTCACATATCATTGCATTTCAACCTTCCAGCAATCCTGAGATACAGAGGTTAATATTTTCTGCTTGATGATCTGCTGTCCCCTCCTCATATCTTGGACTTCACCCTTCTCCACTTCTCTCCTTTTGCTCTGCTCCCTGGCGTCCCTGACCTCCTCACCGCTCCTCCAGCACACCTATCGCCTCCTGCCTCCCTGGTTCTTGCTGCTCCTTCTGCCTGCAATGATCTCCTTTGTATTCTCACTGTAGTCAGATCTCTGCTCATGCTTCCCCCACATAAAAGATCTGAAATTCACTTCAAAATAGTTCACTGAGGAAGAGGCAGCAGGTGAATAACAAAACAGCACGGGTTCCAGTTGATAACTGTTGAAGTTGGGTGATAGATACATGTGAGTTTTTATACTATTTCTTTTATTTATGCTTGAAAATTTCTAAAAATAAGAAGGGTTCTTTTAAAAACACTACATTATTTTCTATTTTTGTATAAGTTTAAATTTTTCCATAATAAACAGATTTTTAACTTGCCATGTTCATTGTATTATTCTCGCTACTTTCATGTAAACTTGAAATGATCCAAAATAAAAAGCGTTTTTTAAAAATAAGGATCAGAGCCCCTTCTCACCACCCCATCAGCACTTCCATCACTCTCCCCATGCACCTGACACATAGCCCCTTGTCTCGCTTTTATATCTCTACCTAACATATTATATGTTTATTTGGTTATTTTCTGTCTCTACTGACTAAAATATCAGCTTTATGAAAGCAAGAACATTGTTTGCTTTCACTGCTTGATTCCCAGAAATCGTAATAGTGCCTGGCACACAGTAAATATTTTCATAATGAATATTTGTTGAGTGAATCCCATTTTTAAACTGAGGAAACTGAAGTGCAGGCTGATTTAGCAACTCACTCTAAATTGCCCAGCAAAGTCAGTGATGAGGCCAGAACTTAAACACTGATCTAGGCCTCCTCTATTCCCCAGCAGCTGAGAATCTGTCCTTCATTTCTGTACACACACACACACACACACACACACACACACACGGGTGATGTTACCTGTCGGCACATGACCCAGGACCAGGAGAGCCACAAGAAGCAGAAGCCGCTGTGTCATGGCCACAGGGTGCTGGAGGGGGCAGGGGACCACTGAGGGGAGCACAAGAGAAGAGGAACCACGCACGCTGAGTCTTGCTGCCTGTGGATCAGCCTTTATTGGGCTGCAGATCAAGGCAGGGGTGTGGGCAGCAGGAGACCTAAGTGGGAGTCTGAGGCCTTGTGGTTCCAAGGGTATAGCTGGATCTTAGCCAGCTATGTGGGGAACTGATCAACCATACCATCTGCAGGTTGCTGAGCTCTGAAGCTGGGGACAGAATGTCTTGAAGCAATATCCTGGGGTCAGAACCTGGACAACTTCCCCACCTGAGAGGTGGGGCAACACCCAGGGCTTGTTAGAAATGCAAATTCTCAAGGTCAATCCAAATGCGGTGAATCAAAAGTTCTAGGGGTGAATCCAAGCAAGCTATGGTTTAACAAGTCCTCCAGGTAAATTTATGCACCACTAAAGCTTGTGGACATGAGTTTGAGTAAACTCCGGGAGTTGGTGATGGACAGGGAGGCCTGGCGTGATGCGATTCATGGGGTCGCAAAGTGTCAGATACGACTGAGCGACTGAACTGAATTGAACTGAAAGCTTGAGGACCACTTAGATAATACATGTACAGAGCTCATAACAGTGTCTGGTACCTAGGCACCTGAGTTGCATCTTGAAAGATGAATAGAGGGAAGGGTATTCCAGTCTGAAGGAAGAGAATGTGGCTAAAAGAGTATTAGCTAGAGCAAAGGATTTGTTCGGAGAGACTAGAAATGGCGCTGTAGAGGACTAGAGCCAGAGCACAAAGGGCCTTGAATGCCAAGTTCAGGCTTCTATTTGGTAGACAACTCTAAGTTTTGTAGCAACAGTGTAACCTGTTCGGACTATAGTTATGAATAAAGAAGTGAAAGTTGCTCAGTCATATCTGACTCTTTGTGACCCCATAGACTATACAGTCCATGGAATTCTCCAGGAGTTCTTCCCAACCCAGGGATTGAACCCAGGTCTCCCGCATTGCAGGCAGATTCTTTACCAGGTGAGCCACAAGAGAAGCCCAAGAATACTGGAGTGGGTAGCCTATCCCTACTCCAGTGAATCTTCCCAACTCAGGGATCAAACTGGGGTCTCCTACATTGCAGGCAGATTCTTTACCAACTGAGATATCAGGGAAGCCCTTGAATAAAGAAACTGAAACCCAAAGAAGGGAAGTGACTTGCCTAAGGTCATACAGCAATAGAGTTGCAGAGATGGGACTCAAAGTTGTCTCACTCCCACTGGTCTAGTCTCACTGGTGGTCTAGTGGCTAACTCCCATTGCAGGGGGCCCAGGTTCAATCCCTGGGCAGTTGTCGACACAGCAGGGGAAGCAGAGGATGGGACGAATTGAGAAAGTAGCATTGACATATATACACTGCTATGTGTAAATAGACAGCTAGTGGGAAGTTGCTATATAACAACAGGGAACTCCACCTGGTGCTCTGTGATGACCTAGATTAGGGGTGGGAGGGAGGCTCAGGAGGCAGGGCATATATATAATTATGACTAATTCATGTTGTTGTACGGCAGAAAACAACACAACATTGTATGGCAATTATCCTCCAATTAAAAATAAATAAATGAGTTTTACCCCAATTAAAAAAAAAAAATCCCTGTCCAGGGAGTGAAAGTCATTCAGTTGTGTCCGACTTTGGAACCCATGGACTGACTATACAGTCCATGGAATTCTCCAAGCCAGAATACTGTCATTCCTTGTGCCACTCGGGATCTTTAGCATTTGGACCCATCTAAAGATCCTAAATGGCACAAGGAATGAAGATGGAAGATTCTGCAGGCCGCAACTAAGACCTGGCACAGCCAAATAAATAAATAAATGTTTTAAAAGTTGTGTTACTCCCAAACAATGCTACACGACTCACAGCCCATCTTGTAGGTAGCAAAGAGAAGTTTAGAGGGCCCAGCCACAGAAGGAAACCAGGCGTGCGGGGCGGGGCGGGGACAGTTCAGCATCTGCCGAAAGCCCTGCAGGGGCTGAGCTAGTCTGCCAGGCTGCTGTGGGAGCTGCCCTGAGCTGGACCCCTGGACCCCCTCAGCCATGACAATGAGGCCTACCTACAGGCACAGCCTGGTCCGTATGGGGTCCACAGGCATACCTACCCTAGTCTATCACGACCTAAAAGGAAGCACCCTGCTCAAAGACCCATGGATGGCCAAACCACAAGTTTCCTACAGGCAACTTCTCTTCTTTACGAAGTTCACAATGTCACTTTTCTCCTCCTACAGGCCTAGGAAAACTGGAGGGGATGGGGAGGAGCACAGACCATGATAGAAAGGGTCAGTACACAGAGATCTGAGTGCCAGGCCCAGGTAAGCCACACTATGTTTATCCTTGTAGTGCGGTATCAGGATTAAACGAGCTAATAATCTAGGCAACATGCTCAAACCATGCCAGGCACAGCACAAGAGTTCAGTAAGGACTTCCCTGGTGGTCCAGTGGTTAACAATCCACCTGCCAATGCAGAAAACACAGGTTAGATCGCTGGTCCAGGAAGATTCCACATGCTGCAGAGCAACTAAGTCTGAGTTGCACCTCAACTACTGAGTCAGAGCTCTAGAGTCCTCAAGCTGGAACTCCTGAAGCCTGGGAACCTAGAGTCCATGCTCTGCAACAAGAGAAGCCACTGCCAGTTGCCCCACTCTCCACAACGAGAGGAAGCCCATGTACAGCAACAAAGACCCAGTGAAACCAAAAATAAATAAATACTTTATTTATTTTCAG
Source organism: Muntiacus reevesi (assembly GCF_963930625.1). NCBI lineage: Eukaryota > Metazoa > Chordata > Mammalia > Artiodactyla > Cervidae > Muntiacus > Muntiacus reevesi. The sequence goes on from NC_089250.1 coordinate 59,414,303, forward strand.
TAAATATTCATCAAGTAAGGGACAGTCATTCTTCTGGGCACAGGACAGCCCTAGCTGCATAAGGGGTGCTTACTTTAGAATTTGTTGAATGAATGAATGATCAAAACAAGACATTCAGAACCCTGCAGGGCAGAATTCCTGGGCTCCCTCCGCCCCCCAACCCCCTTCCAAAATTAATTCTCCATCCAAAGCACTTACTCAAAGTGGGGTCTATGAACCCTGCATCAGGCTCAGTTAGCCATCTGTTTAAAATGCAGATATTCAAACCTCTCTACAGGACTGCTGAATCTGTCTTTCTTGCATGGTGGGACCAGGAAACCGAATATTTAACAAGTTTCCCAAGGGGTTTTTGTGAAGATTAGACTAACCATATAGCCAAAGCTATGGGTTTTCCAGTAGTCATGTATGGATGTGAGAGTTGGAACATAATGAAGGCTGAGCTGAAGAATTGATGCTTTTGAATTGTGGTGTTGGAGAAGACATTTTTTTGGCTGTGCTTAGTCTTAGTTGCTGGGCTTTTCTCTAGTTGCAGTGGGCAGGGGCGACTCTCCGGTTGCATGGGCTTCTCACTGTGGAGGCTTCTCTTGTTCCAGCGTATGAGTTCTAGGGCAGGGGAGCATCAGGGGTCAGTGGCTTGCAAGCTCTAGCATGGTGGCTCGGTAGTTTTGGTGTATGGGCTTAGCTGCTCCACAGCATGTGGGATCCTCCCAGATCAGGGATCAAACCCGAGTCTCCTACCTTGGCAGGCAGATGCTTTCCTACTGAGTCATCAGGGAAGCCCGGAGAAAACTCTTGAGAGTCCCTTGGACTTCAAGGAGATCAAACCAGTCAATCCTAAAGGAAATCAACCCTGATTACTCACTGGAAGGACTGATGCTGAAGCTCCAATACTTTGGTCACCTGATATGAAGAGCGGACTCATAGGAAAACGATTCTAACGCTGGAAAAGACTGAACGCAAAAGAAGGGGGAGGCAGAGGATGAGCTGGTTAGATAGCATCTTCAGACTGGACATGAATTTGAGCAAACTCTGGGAGATAGTGAAGGATAGGAGGGCCTGGCGTGCTACAGTCCATGAGGTCGCCGAGTCCCGCATGACTTAGCAACTGAACGAGAACAACAACAGTTGGTCACCCCACTGATGGAGTGGATAGATGTGGATGCAAAGCGGATCCAGGCTCAGGAATCTGGGACCTGTGTCCTTGCACTGTTATTCCCCGCTCCCTGGCAAGGAACTTAAAGCAATGGGTCAGCGGAGTTCTGCAAAAACTCATTCAGCAGCCAAAGCCATGGGGCGGAGACCCCGGGGCTGCCCTAATGGGGCGGGGCTGGACGGGGCGGGGTCGCGGCTCCTCCCCGGCCCTGGCGGCTGGGCGGGACCCGGCCGAGGGGCTGCGCGGCGAGGCAGTGGTACAGCCTGGAGCACCCGGCAGCTGCGGCCGCCGAGGACCCTGGATCCCTTCCCACTCCAAGGTAAAGGCCCACGCAGCCCGCCACCAACTTAGTCGAGTTGGAGCGGAGTTCTCCAAGGCGTCTGTTGGGGGGGAGGGGGGCGGAAGGGTTCTGCTGCGCAAGCTGGGAGGAGGAGGGGGCCCTCGAACCCGCCCCCCGGGGTGAGGGTCCCCGGATCTGGGGTCGGGAGAGCTAGATGGCCTGGGAACCCTCCTGGGATCTGGGGACTCACACCCAGGACCCTCGAGACTGGGGCAGCTCGGACTCTGCGAATGCCATGCCCTCTTGGGCTCTGTGGGTCTCCTCTCCACCCACCCCCCTGCCCTCCGGGACCCCTTCTTGTCACAGCCCCGCCCTCCAACAGCAGCTGGAGGCCGTCGTGCCAGTCGCTCCTGAATTTTTCACGGAGGGGGCGGGCCGGACACGCTGTTCCCATGGCACCGGGGCTCTCAGGTTTCAGCCGGACAGAACCCCCCCCCCCGCCCCCGCCAGACCCCCAGTCTTTGGCAGTACTGATTTGTCCTCCCGGGCCTCTTCCTCAGCTCTCCTGGGATGCCACAGAAGTGAATTCCCCACCCCACCCCACCCCGCCCCCAACCAAGGAGCTCTCAACTCTCCTTGTACTCCTCAACCCCAATCCAACCGTGGGGAAGCGGAGAAGGGGGCAATTCAGGGGTCTTTCATGAACGTGGGTCTCCTGTTCAGAATACGGGGGGCAGCTCTGTGTGCATGCTTGTGTGGACATCCTGTCTCCCTGCTGCCCTTCTGCCTATGTGTCTGGGGGGAGTGGGTCGTCCTCAGAGCATAGGAAGTGGCCTCTGGGTGTGTATGCGTGTGTGTGTTCACGCGCACTCACCCCTCCCGGCCTGACCCAAGTTCATTCTGGGCCTGAAGCCAGAAAGCCCCCATCTGGAGGATCTTGGGTGCCGCCTCCTCCCATCGGGACTCGAAAGGGCTCTGGAGGAAGCCCGCGCAGCAGTTCATCAGGACTCTACAGAAGGGGCTCAAAGCACCTCACCTGGCTCACCACCCACTCCCACTTCTTGCAGAAGGAAGGAAGGAAGGAAACCCCCCTTCCCAAGGATGACCCTAAATACTCAGCAAGAAGCAAAGACCCCCCTGCGTCGCCGAGCCAGCACTCCACTGCCCCTGTCCGCCCGGGGCCACCAGCCTGGCCTTCTGGGCACAGCACCCTCTACACAGTCCCAGCATCCCCGACTGGGCCAGTCAGTCTCCCTCAACGCCCCTACCTGGCAACCTTCACCTGCCCCCAACGGCTGGTCCTCTGAATCCAGCGACTCTGAAAGCTCTTGGGAGGCCCTCTATCGCGTGGTCCTGCTCGGAGATCCTGGTGTCGGGAAGACCAGTCTGGCCAGTCTCTTTGCAGGGAAGCAAGAGAGGGACCTCCACGAACAGCTGGGAGGTAGGGAGCCTGTGGGCTGGGCTGGGTTTTGGTCAAAGGAGTCAAATCCCTTTCATTTGGGACAAAAGGCTGCCAAGAACTGCTGTAAAACTCCTGCCCTGCTCAACCCTAAGGGGCGTCATTCACCCAAGCTGGGAAGTGAATGAGGCCCCCTGGAGCTGTGCAGCTGGAGAAGGAAATGGCAACCCACTCCAGTGTTCTTGCCTAGAGAATCCCAGGGACCAGGGAGCCTGGTGGGCTGCCGTCTATGGGGTCGCACAGACTCTGACACGACTGAAGCGACTTAGCAGCAGCAGCAGAGCTATGCAGGGCATAACCCACACAAAGATCTAGGGGAGGGGAGAGATCTAGGAGGGGAATTCCTTGAATAGCGGCTGAGAAGTTTGCTAACTTCTCATGGCTGAGAGGTGTGTGCTTCATTTTCATGTCATAAGGGAAGCAGTTCTGAGTTCCACAAGTCCCAGTTATAAAGAAACAGTGGACTTCTCCCAACTCTCAGACCCTACCAGCCCCACAGACAACCATCCATATCCATCATGACCTGCAGCCAAACTGAAATCCTGCCCCAAATGGAAACTCCCAGATTCTAAGTTTTGGGCCCTGGGTTCCTCTACTCCCAAGAGGCGCAGTGAACTGAGAGGGCTTGGAGGTCCCAGGATGATGGGGATCAGGGACAGGACAGAAGAAATGAAGATGGATCCCTTCAGGGCTGGTGGAATGGACCCAGGATGAGTGTGTGTGTGGAGTGGGCAGGGGGAGGGGAGGCTTAACCACAGAGATGAGGTGGAGACACTCTGACCAGGCCCTTTCTCCAGCCTTGGTCGCGCAGAGTGAGAACTTGTATGAAAGGTCTATACATGTATACCGGTATGTACAACAGATGGGAAGACGGAGGTCTAGAGAGGGTGATGTGACCTTCTTGAAGCACACACTAAGCCAGGGACAGAGCAGGACTGGGAGAATTCCCAGCCCCACTTTAACCCCACTGCTCCACATCTGTTCAGTCAAACAAACCAACAAAAGCTTTCTCAGCACCAACTATGTGCCCGGTACTGTGCTGGGAGCAGGGGAGCCAGGACTCCTGGCGCTTGTTGACCCATCAGGAGGAACAGACGTCAAACAAGTATGGTGAACACTTCAAGAAGTGGAGGGTGCGATGTGACCGAAAAGAGGGGTTAGGAAGGGCTACAGCCATCCTCAGGCCTGCGTCTCCTCCCTGAAACCCAGCTTTCTTCTTTTGCAGAAGATGTGTACGAGAGGACACTCACAGTGGATGGAGAGGACACCACGCTGCTGGTCATGGACACCTGGGAGGCTGAGAAGCTGGTATGGCACAGAAGGCAGGATTTGGGGGGAGGGGTGCTGAGGAAGATCTCCTGAAGATACGGCAACCCACTCCAGTATTCTTGCCTGGGAGAATCTCATGGACAGAGGAGCCTGGCGGGCTACCATCCCTGGGGTCGCACAGAGTCCAACACGACTGAGCGACTCAGCCGGGCAGCAGTGCTGAGGCTAGTACCAGACCCCTGTCTTCTCGTAGGACATCCAGAGCAGGGATGGGGCAGGGCCCATCCTCAGCTCCTCATGGAGCTGTGAGCGGTACCCAAATCCACAGCTCCTCAGCAGCCTTTCCAACCAAAGCCAGAAGAACCTAATGACGCTGACCCTCTTTTCTCAGTCTATTCATCCCCTCCTGATAGCATCCCAGAATGTGCTTCTACCCCTGCAAACCTCCTCTCATGAGCACCCTCATCCCACTTCACCCACTCACATTGCACAGAGGAGGGAACACCCCCCCACACCGTCGTTCCTTTGTCTTACACATAGGATTTCTGCAACTGGCTTACCCTCTCTGAGCTTCAGTTTTCTCACCTGATAAATGGGTGGATCATTCCTGCCTTCCTTACCAGCTAGTCGCTTTTTTTTTTTCTAACATTCTTATGCAGTTTCACGGAGAAGGCAATGGCACCCCACTTCAGTACTCTTGCCTGGAAAATCCCATGGACGTAGGCTGCAGTCCATGGGGTCGTGAAGAGTCAGACATGACTGAGCGACTTCACTTTCACTTTTCACTTTTATGCATTGGAGAAGGAAATGGCAATCCACTCCAGTGTTCTTGCCTGGAGAATCCCAGGGATGGGGTCGCACAGAGTCGGACACGACTGAAGTGACTTAGCAGTAGCAGCAGTATGCAGTTTCACAGAGGTAAGCACAGTTTGGAGCATGAAAAAATTGGTGAATATGAGTGAAGAACTGGCAATAAAGATAATTCTTATTAATCATAACTTGGTAGCTAGTGAAAAAAAGGACACCAAGGATGTCCCTCGATAGCCCATTCCAAAGCAGGAAGAGAGCATCAGGCAAGGACATGTTCCCAGTATGCTTTTTCTTATCTTGTTGGGAGTTCTTTTCTTCTTGCTATACAGGTATGCTCACTATAGAACCCTGAAGAAATACAACTAAGCAAAGAGAAGGATCCAAAAATCGCCTGGATCCCATCTCTCTAAGGGGTAGGCCTGTCCACAGAGTGGGACTTAGAGGGACAGTGTTGGGTCATTGACAAGAATGGCTGACAGCTCCAGTGATAGGCCCAAATTTAGGGATGAAGGAGCTATGGGACCAATTCCTTTTCCCCAGCATAAAAGGAAACCCAGGTCCAAATGAACATCATAATAATGATGATGATTCTCCTAAGAGCAGCTGACACTGATGGAACACCCTCTTCTTGAGTGTCAGCCCCGAGTGCTAAGCACTAGACATATATATTATGACATTCGGTCAAGACAAAAACTTGAGTGATTGTACTTCTGATTCTCATTCTATTGATGAGGAAATCAAAAGCTCAGAGAGGTTAAGTAACATGTCCAAAGTTCTCAGATAGCAAGTAGGATTCAAACTCAGATCTATAAGACCCCAAAGTTTGCACTCTTTTTAAAAATATTTATTTATTTGTTTTGACTGTGCATTGGCTTTCTCTAGTTACAGCGAATGGGGCTGCTCTTCACTGCGGTGAGTGGGCTTCTTATTGTGCTGGCTTCTCTTGTTGTGGAGCACAGGCTGTAGGTGCAAGGGCTTCAGTAGTTGTGGCACACAGGCTCAGCTGCCCTTCGGCCAGTGGGGTCTTCCCGGATTAAGAATCAAACCTGTGTCCCCTGCATCAGCAGGGGATTCTTAACCACTGAACCACCAGGGAAATCCAAGTTTGTGCTCTTATGCACTAGGACTGCCCCTTTCTATCCCCACTGGGAGCATCACCTTCTGAACCTCCTCCATCCAAGGTTCTACTTCTTCACTTGTTCATTAAGAAATACTGGTTGGTCCACACCTCAACCAAGGCAAGGGGAGGGCCAGGTGTGCAAGGCCCACCCCAGGGTCTCATCTTGGGTCCCTGTGGCCCCATTGCACATGGCCAGCCTTGGGGTCAACCAGGTGGCGGCAGCCTTCAGGGTCCCATATACTTCTGCCCCAGTGGAAAGCCTTGGGGATCCAGTGGCTGATTCATACCCCAGGCTATTTATTAAAGAATAGAGGGAGGGAAGGAAAGAGGGAGGAGTGAGAGAAGGAGGGAAGGAGGGAGAAAGAAACATTGGTGGATATATACCATGGGCCAGGACACTGGAGACCTAGGAGTGAATAGAGCAGACAAGTCCTCTGGCCTCATGGAGCTCACAGACTAGTGTCTGGAGAGGGTCCACTTTTTGGATACAGTTGAGAATCCTATGGGGCAGAGTCCAGGGACTTAAGAAGGGTGATCAGTCTAAGAGTCCCATGTGGGAGACAGAGGAGGAAGAATACTGGACTAGGTGGCAGGAATTGGAATTCTACGCCCAACTGTTGTGTGGCCTAAGAAAGTGTTTTCTTCTCGTCTGGCCTTTGGTTTCCCTGCAGATTCCCTGGCCAGTGTCTGTGAAGGCATTTCCCAAAGAGGGTCCATGCAGCAGCAGCCTTATTGAAATAAACATCCATTCTTTCTATCCTTGGGTTAGATGATATTTTTTTATGTCAGAGAGACAAAATCTGACAGGATTGGGAGGACTGTTGGCTCACAGTAGTACCTTAGCCTTGCTGTCCATCAGGGTCACCTGGAGAGTATTAAAAATCAGATTCTCAAGTCTCACCCCAGACCTAATGAAACAGAACCTATAAAAGTGGGGTTCTGAATCTACATTTTTAATCAACCCTCAAGGGGTTCTTACCTACTAATCTATGTACCAACCAGCTTTTGTGATCCTAACACATAGCAAATCCTTCATAAATAAATATGTGCAATGAATGAATGAATGGTCAAGACCCCCTCTCATTCTACAGATGAAAAAACAGATTCAGAGAGAGAAAGGAACCTGTCCGTAGTCAAAGCTAAGAACCCAGAATGAGAACCCACATCTGTCTGACTCAGTTCAGAGTTATCTGGGAAGGATCAGCATGATTGTTGAGAACTTACCCGCTTTGACAATAATGGATACCGATGCCTCCCTACTTATCTACTTTATTTGGTTATCAGAAAACTTTCCTGGCTTCTTTTCCCCTAACAAACAAGGCTTCTACCACACTCTGCATCTCCCACTCCTGCCCACCATCTTCCCTGCTGCTCAGCCTGCTCATCCTTTCTAACCCCACTTACCAGTCTATTTAGAAGCCCTCTCACACTCTGCCCAGTTGAGTTCTTCTGGTCTACCCCTGCCTCAAGCCCCATGGCTCCTGCAGTCACTTGCCTATGCCTCTCTTAATGGTACATATCACACTGCATTATATCTCCATTTCCATAGCATCCCTTCCTGATCATGAGCTTTTGGAGGGCAGGAACTGTGACTTATTAAACACTTAGAAAACTCGTACCCAGGTGGTTCAGTCTGAGTGCTGTGCCTGTCAAAAGACCATCATCCAAAACAGAATACCAAAATTATTTCAGTTCTTGCCTTTCCTTGTCAAACATCTTGAAAGGACTCCACTTTTTTAAATGCCCCTTGCCTCTCACCCACACCCTTCCCTCACACCCACTGTTGCTCCTCCAACTCTCCAAGACTATCCAGAAAAAGTCCTCCCCTAGAAGACAGCCTTCTGTCCTCACTTCTCTCCCTTCCTTTCTCTCTTAACTCTGGACTGCAAAAGGTCAAAAGAACTGTCCAGCAAGACCAGACCCTCCTCAGACGAGACAAAAGAGCTAAACAGGCAAAGTCAGAATGCTCCTTAGAAGGAACAGGAACCAAATAAATCTTGTCTCCGATGTCCTGCCTATGTGTGTGAGAAAGTCGCTCAGTTGTGTCCTACTCTTTGTGACCCCATAGACTGTAGCCAGGCTCCTTGTCCATGGAATTCTCCAGGTCAGAATACTGGAGTAGGTAGCCTTTCCCTTCTTCAGGGGATCTTCTCAACCCAGAGATCAAACTGAGATCTCCCATGTTGCAGGTGGATTCTTTACCATCTGAGCCACTAGGGAATCCCAAGAATACTGGAGTGAGTAACCTATTCCTTCTCCAGTGGATCTTCCTGACCCATGAATCAAACCGGGGTCTCCTGCATTGCAGGCAGATTCTTTACCAGCTGAGCAACCAGGGAAGCCCCTCTGTCCTGCCTATAGAAGGAATCAATGAACGAGAGAATGGAGCGAAGTAGTGCCATTTTTCAAGCAAAGAAACTGCAGCTCAGAGAGGATTGGTGGTTTCCCAAGGTGACTCAGGAAATTATGGCAGAATTTGCCCCCCAGTCTGTCCAAAGTATAAACCTCAGTCCCATCCCACCCGTTAGACCATCCCAGGCTTCCTTTCTCAGCTAGGGCCTCAGTACCCTCTGATTCCCTGCCCTGCAGGATGAAAGCTGGAGCCAGGAGTCGTGCCTGCAGGTGGGCAGCGCCTACGTCATCGTGTACTCCATCGCAGACAGGGGCAGCTTCGAGAGTGCCTCTGAGCTCCGCATCCAGCTTCGGCGCACACATCAGGCGGACCATGTGCCCATCATCCTGGTGGGCAACAAGGCAGATCTGGCACGCTGCCGAGAAGTCTCCGTGGAAGGTGAGCCCTCCACCCTCCTTCCCCGCCTTTCTCTCAGCCCCACCGTCACTGTGTCTCCTCCAGCGCTCTTCCTCTCAGTAACTCGTGCTCCACCCCCCACCTCAGTCCTACCCCACCCCATCCCCCCGGCCACCTCCATCCTACATCTATTTGCCTATACCTGAAAGCTAGAAACCATTTTTGCCTCCTCTCTCACTCCCTCTAACCAGTCCCCAAATATTGTCAAGTCTGCTTCCCTTAACCCCACATTCCCTCCCCCTGCCATGCCCACAACCTCTGCCCCATCCTGGCATCTCCACTTTAGCCTGGGCCAACCCCTATACTTCTCTGTCCCCATTCCATGGGTTCTCCCCACCAGTTGCCGGAGTTCTCCAGAACTAGAGCGGACTTTGTCACTTCTCTGCCTAAAAATCCCCCTATGTGCCCCAGTGCCCTTAGTCAGAGACACAATTCACCAGGCATGACAGGCCCAGTGCCTATAAACTTTTCAGGGACTTAACATCTGAGACCTGAAAAAGACAATTATTGGCTCCAAAATAGTTAGAAAATTATAAATTCAAATTTCACAGAGGTTTGTCTACAAAACATAATATTTTTCAGCCAGCAACTGCAAACCAAAATGTTTAAAGTTATATTCAAATTGTATTTAAAGTGGGATGGAGACTATTTTAATATGATTGATGTATCAGGTGAGACAGATACAGGTCTTTCTCAGGGTACTGAGACCCTGGCTGAGGAAGAAGTGCTGGGATGATCTAACTAGTAGGATGGGAATGAGGTTTATACTTTAGACAGATCAGGGGGCAAATGCAGCCATAATTCCCTGTGTCACCTTGGGAAAATCCCAAGATACAGATCTTAAAATGGCCCTACTCATAGGGTAAAATCTGAAAACTATGGAAACTCAGACCCAGAGCAGGGAAGCCAGTTCCTCAAGGTCACCAGCCACTGAGGACTAGACCCCAGGGCCCTACATCCAGTCCAGTGGCATCCTGCAGCTGGAAGACCATATGCTTTATAAGCAGACATCCCGAAATTCTGCAACTTGACCCCCGGGAGGTTGTGTTAAATTGCAGGTTCCAAGCCTCACCTACAGAATCAGAATCTCCGTGGCTGGGCTCAACAATCTTGCATTTTAACAAACTCCCCCATCTAATTCTGATGCACAGATTAGACCCCTTCCCTGGCTTTCAAGACTCTTCTGTGGGACCTAACTGCTCCGAACCTCCCTGTCTTCCCAGCCTCATTTCTGCCACCAGTATCAATCACTAGCCTGTGAACTAACTCCTCAAAGCCAGATTTATATGAGTCCCCTGGCATGGAGCACGAGGTATGGGGAAAGGAAAAACTGTGCTTCCTGGTTGAAATTGACCACACCTTCTGCTACCTTTATCTCTTTCCGATTGTGGCTCTGTCCTGGCTTATCTGACCCCGCCCTCTCAGAGGGCCGCGCCTGCGCTGTGGTGTTCGACTGCAAGTTCATCGAGACGTCAGCCACGCTGCAGCACAACGTAGCCGAGCTCTTCGAAGGCGTGGTGCGCCAACTGCGCCTGCGCCGCCGGGACTGCGCAGCCCGGGAGCCGCCCGCGCCCAGACGAAGGGCGAGCCTGGGGCAGCGTGCTCGACGCTTCCTGGCTCGCTTGACAGCCCGCAGCGCACGCCGCCGGGCTCTCAAGGCCCGCTCCAAGTCCTGCCACAACCTGGCCGTGCTCTGAGGTCGCCCACCTGCCCTCCAAGGGGTGATGAGACACTGGGGTGCGTTCTAGGCTCCACTAGCACCGCCGAGGGGCAGAGTCTTGGTGGTTAGAGTGTGTAGCGTGGGTCTTGGCCGCCCGCTGCCCCATGGGACAGAGCATCACCCCAGCCACAGCTTCACGGACCTCTGCCCTAGGGAAGTGATGGACAGACTACGGGGCCAAAGCCTAAATTGGGTTTTTTATGCAGTGGGTGTCTTTTTGTAAAAAAAAAAAAAAGAAAGAAAGAAAAAACGAAAATTCTTTTGTCCTTGGGCTCTGGCCAACACTCAGAAATGCCCACCACAATAAACCAGACCAGAAGGATCTCCTGTCTGAGTGCCCAGACCTCTTCTTTGCGGTTCGTCCAGGTGTCTCTGTGTCCTGCTTGCCCATATACACAGACTGGGTTAGCCTGCTGACCTGGGTGTCAGGGTAGGGGCTTCCCTGGTAGCCCAGAATCTGCTTGCAATGCAGGAGACCCGGGTTCAATCCTTGGGTCAGGAAGATCCCCTGGAGATGGGAATGGCAACCCACTCCAGTTTTCTTGCCTGGAGATTCCCACCCATGGTCCCAAAGAGTTGGACAGGACTCTTGAGCGACTAATTTTCACTTTCTGGGTATCAGGGTTAGTCAGTAAGATCACTGGACAAATTGTATATTCAGGCTCCTCCCGGAACTATTGGGCACAGCCCCTGCCCCACAACTCTGAGGGAGACCTAGTAGAGCACAAACAACCACAGTTCAGTGTGATAACCTCCTATTTTCTCATTAATCCATTTTTTAGTTTAAATTCACAAAATATTCTCTGAAAGGAATTTTAGCCTGCACCCTAACAATATAATAGCTGGTGTTTGTTGGGAGCTGGCTGGATACAAAGCTGTCACAACAATTAATCTTCACAACCCATGTTTAACTAGCTAGAAAACAGAGGAACAAACAGTGAAGGCTTAATGCTGCAGATCACACAGCTGCTGTAAGTGAAGTTGCCAGAATTCAATCCAGGCTTGTGAGACTAGAAGGCTGGGCCCAACTTCCCCATAGTTCCCTTGGTGGTGGTGGTGTTCAGTCACTAGTGTTCAACTCTTTGTGACCCCATAGACTGCAGCACACCAGGCGTCCTTGTCCCTCACATCTCCCACCGTTCTCTTGGAGAATGTGACAAAAAACTATAGACTCTCAGGGAAATGGACTTTCGAACACAGTTTTGCATACAACATAAAGGGGGTGGGTGGACTCCATAAAATTCAATCCATTAATCCTCAGGATGGACCCGCAATGTAATCCAAGTCGCTCATTTTTGCAGCTGTGGAAATTGAAGCCCAGAGAGGTGAAGTGAGTGCCCCAGAGCCACCCAGCCAGTGAGAGTAAGGACCAGAGCCCAGGGCCCAGCCTTCTCCTACGTCTCTGTGAGAAGTAGGAGGGAGTGAAGCATCCAGTCTGGGTGGGGATGGGCCTTGGGGGTCAGGTCAGGAGTTTCCAGCCTAAGGAGAAGTGGTGTCACACTACTTTGAGAGGAGAACAAGATGCAAAAGGTTCGGACCGTTGTGTCCCTGATGCCTGACACCACTGCCCCCGTCCAGCTGCCTGCTCAGATGCCTCAGCCCCACACGTGGGCCAAGTCCCTGCTGCCAGGACGCCAAAGCACAGGGAGGCGAGCCACCATGTCCTCCAGCTCTGACCTGCCCCCACCCCAATCTTGCCGGTGGGCAGTCTTGGCAAACTTTCCTGTCCCAGCCTCAGCCTGGGGAAGGGAAAAGGAGGAGGGTCTTCCCCCAACCCCAAGCGGTCTCTGGAGGCCTGTGGTCATGGGGGAGGGGCTATACTTGTGGAAAGTTGGCAGAGGCAGCCGGCAGCAGGCGGGAGAGTGGAAAAAATGATATCAAACCCGGAAAAATGCAGGCCGGATGGAGGGCCCAAGCTGGCCCTGGGAGGTGGGAGGGAGGGAGGGAAGGAGGAGGCCCCACAGACAGAAAAGAAGAGGGGCCGGGGAGAGAGCACAGGAGCTGGTTTGGGAAAACCCGGGGATAATCACCGCGATTCCTTCTCTTCTTCATCCACAGATATTAATTGAGGGCCTACTAAGTCCAGGGCAGAGTGCCAGATTCTAGGGAGACAGTGGTGGACAGACGGACTAGGGTGTTACTCCCTGGAACACACTAGAAAACAAGTATATGTTTAAAATAATTACAAACTATAAGGCACTAAAAATCAGAGTGGTCATGAAAATAATCCTATTCTCTGAAGTCACAGATGGGGAAACTGAGGGCCAGAAAGCAAGAGGAAGCTACTCAGATTGTGGAGAAAAATCACTGAGACTAGGATTAGGGGGAGGAAGTGGAGGGAAAGATGAAAGAAACAGTGCAAACTGCATACAAGGTTGGGTATGCAACCAACACAGCAAGACAACGCAGTGGTGGAGGGCATGGACCCTAAACCAGGGGTTTGGTGGTCAACCCCTGCCCCCCTCCATCTCTTGTGCCTTAGTTTTCCCATCCATAAAATGAAATTCATGCCAGTTCCTTCCCTCAGGATTGATGGGAGGACTAAATGACTTAAGATGTGTAAAGGACTTATAACAGTTCCTGTGTCTAGGAAGATTCAGTAAATGCTGGTTCTTACTATCATATCTTAAAACCTTAGGGAAAAAACCTGTCTCATCATAGAAGATTACTATTCATTGTAGTAGATATTTGCTGAATCGATTTATTAACCAATCTGTAAAGGGGCCCTTCCAATCCCAGTCTCTCGGATTCTAGGAGTCTGTGAATAAAGCATGGCTGGGAAAGCATGCCAGAAAACCACAATATTCCTCCCAGGGACATGGCCTATGACAGTTTAGAAAGTTCTTTCTCAGACATAAAAACAAACCAAAAAAAAAAAAAAAAAAAAAAAACCCCGAAAGTTAACTTTGTTTTAGCTCTTTCTATGTAGTAGGTCCTATGTTCCATATTTGGCATGCATTTTCTCATTTCATCATCACCATCTACTTAATAGTTATCATTAAGTAACATAACAGATGAGCACATTGAGGCTAAGAGAACCGAAGAAATTTGTCCAAGGCCACACAGCAAGAAAGGGTAGTCAGGATTCACAACCAGATAAATTGTCAAGAGGCAGGTAGGAACTGCCATCTTCACTGTACATATGGGGAAACGGAGGCCCAGAGAAAGGAGAATTGCCCAAGCTTATGCAATAATAACAGAAAACAGTTCCTTCACTCTTATCATGTATCAGGTACTGTGCTAAGTGCTTTTCATATATTAAATCCTCAAAACAGGTCATATCATCACCATGCCAGTTTTCAGATGGAGAAACTAGAGCAGAGAGAGATTCAAACCCTGCCAGGGTGGAACAGTTAGCAAATAGCAGAGCCAAGATTGGAATCAAGGCAATCTAGTCCCATGCTGTGAGGGGCCATCTATATGGTGGTGTTCAATGGTATAGAAAGTTCAGCGCAGCTGGTGTCTGCCCCGCACCCTGCTGCCTTGGCTGGGGGCAGGGTGAAGAACAAAAGCACATTGAGAGTATCCTCAGCTGCCAGCTGGGACTTTCCACCTTGAAGGGAGGGTACTGTTATGGAAAAAGTGATAAAGCTCTGGAAAGATGAATGTCTCCCCAGGGGCCCCAAGTCGCCTCAGAATCTCCCCCCCTCCTTTAGCTTTAGGGGAGGGCCACAAACTGTGCTGGCCTGATTCAGATGAGATGAAGGCCACCTGGATCCCAACACACCCCAGCCTGGCTGCTCAAATACTGAGGATCCGTATTTGATCCTGGCCTGGATAGAAAGTTCCAGCTTCTCAGCCACGGGCATGGAGCATCCACTCAGGGACCCCCAAGGAAGGAATCAGGTTCAGGCTGAAATTCCCTCGGTTTTGGATGGTGGAATCTCACAGGCACTGTTCAATCCTTCCTTTATTCAAACTTTGACAAGAGTGTGTGCTCTGAAGGAAGTTAAGGAGGACAGAGACAGATACAATTGGCTGCTGTGTGTCTTTTTTTTAGTTGTTTTTAAAGATTAAGAATCTCTCAGCTCTGCCATGACTGGGTAACCTTAGGCACATCAAAATATATGGGGTGAAGGGGTTAGGGTAGAATTCTTTGTGCTGCTGTCTCAAGAATATTTGAATATTCTAGTGGAACAGCTTGAGAAAACATACAAGTTCAGTTTCAATTTTGGTCCTGTTTCCTTCTGTTCAGCTCAGGGTTTAGTGAAAAATAATATTAACAGTGGGATGGGAGCTCTGGGTTCAGCAGTGTGTGTCATTTTTCCCAGTTCCACCTGATTCAAGTTCAAGGCTAAGATGGATCCTCTTTTAGCTTCTCTGCTGCATAACAAACCACCCAAAGGTTAGTGGCATAAAAACAATCATTTTATTATACTCTTAGATTTTGTGAGTCAGGAATTTGGGCAGGGCAAAGTGGGTACGGCTCTTCTCTGGGACCTCAGCTGGGAAACTCACAAAGTCCGGAGTGACTAGAGTGATCTCACGTCTGGAGCTGGAATCATTCACATTGGAGGAGGTTGATCCTGGCCAGTAAAGTCGAGTCTCACCTACACGGGGCCTCTCCAGGTGACCTGGTGCTTTTGTTACATGTTGCTGCTGTAACAAATTACCACAAACTTAATGGTTTAAAATAGCACAAACTTATCATCTTATGTGTGTGCTTAGTCATGTCCAACTCCATGACCCCATGGACTGTAACTGGCCAGACTCCTCTGCCCATGGGGATTCTCCAGGCAAGAATACTGAAGTGGGTTGCCATCCCCTTCTCCAAGGGATTTTCCCAACCTAGGGATCGAGCCCAGGTCTCCTGCATTGCAGAAGGATTCTTTACCAGCTGAGCTAATTGGGAACTATTATAGCTAACTGAGCTAACGATTATAGTTCCATTGACTAAAAGTCCAACTTGAGTCTCACTGGGCTAAAACCAAGGTGTCTGCAGTGCTGCATTACTTTCTGGAGGTTCTAGAGAAGACTTTGTTTCCTCATCTTTCTCAGATGCTAGAAGCCAGCCGCTTTCCTTGGCTTGTGACCCCTCGCTCCATCTTCAAAGCCAGCATCATGAAGCCAAGTCCATCTCATGCTATCGTCTCTCTGGTTCTCTCTCTTCTGCCTCACACTTCCACCTTTGTGATTACACTGAGCCCACCCCAACAATCCTGAATAATCTTCCTGGTTTAAAGTCAGATGATAAGCAACCTGAAATTCCATCTGTGACCTCAATTTCCTTCTGCTGTGTAACATATTCACAGGTTCCAAAGACTAGGACATGGACATTTGAGGGGAGGGGGGAGCCAACCCATGCCAGGATAAAGTGGAGGCTGTAGGAAGACTGTGGCTAGGTTTTTACTTTCCCCCAACACACAAACTCAGTCTTGTTCTAATGAGTACACAGAGAAGGCCCTAAGGTAAAGGGGTTCCTTCCTAGTGGGATGTCAGGGGCACAGGACACTGTCCCCAGAGTCTGACCTTGTCTTCCTTTTTCAAGACCATGGTTCTCTCCAAAAGCACCAGCTCTTTCAAGCCTACCCTGAGGAAATCTTCATTTACCTTCCGGAAAACCCTACTCTCTACTGACAGATGCAAGTCTTGCCTCAGAACGATCTCCTTCCCTCAGCAATAATCTTCAGAAGTCTGAGTTATTGGGGTTGGATTAAGATCCCAGCTATTGGGCTTTCCTGGTGGCTCAGATGGTAAAGAATCTGCCTGCAGTGCTGGAGACATGGGTTCGAGTCCTGGGTCAGGAAGATCCCCTGGCGAAGGGATAGACTGTTCACTCCGGTATTCTTGGGCTTCCCTGGTGGCTCAGACAGTAAAGAATCCACCTGCAATGAGGGAGACCTGGGATTGGAAGATCTCCTGGAGAAGGGCATGGCAACCTATTCCAGTATTCTTGCCTGGAGAATCCCTATGGACAGAGGAGCCTCATGAACTACAGTCCATGGGGTTGCAAAGAGTCGGACACGACTGAGCAAATTTCACTGAAGACCCCAGGTGTCCCAGCAGGGCAGTCAAGGGTGCTCTTGGCTCTTTTTACCACTTCTAATCTTACAAAACAGTCCACAGTAAATGTGACCACTTCAAACTTAGTCCTTTTTAAGGTCTGCCCACCTGTGTGAATAAGTTTCCATGCCTTTTCTCACAGTCTGTTGTCTAGGAAACAGTTGAATCTTATATACACGTGTGTATGTACACACATGTGCACGGTGACTCCAAAACCTAAAAGGGTCACTAATGCAAGTGCTCGCAGAATCAGAGAATATAGATCAGTGAAGTCAATTGGGTAGCGGGCATTAGGAAGCATCAAGTTCTGTGGCAAACTGAAGTCCTGCCTTGCCTAAAGAGAGAGACAGGACTAAGCTTTCTGTTAGTCCTGTTGGGATGTGAACCTAATATTGCCAGATATTTCAATTTTTCTAAGGAAGGCAGCAAGCCAGATATTTATGTGAAGTATCCCAATTCCTAAATGATTACTTCTAATTCCAATTTTTTTAAGCCCTGGACAGGAAAAAAAATCATGTCCCCCAGTAGGATTCTGACCAGAGGTTGAGAGCTTGTAATCTCTGGTTTAAACCCAAATAGTGATAGAGAAATGTATTTTCAGCCATCCCCCAGTCAGCAAGGTCACCCCTCATACTATGAAGTTAGTACTTATAAAGAACAGTTTGTTCTTTTTGTTCAAGAGTGCCTCTTCAGACTTATTGGGATTCCAAAGGTGCCCAACGCCAAGTGGTACATTTTTTAAATTGAACTTTGAGTTACATAAATAATACATTTTAATTGTAAAGATAAATCAGAACCACATAAAAGATATGGTAAAAGTAAAAATGCATTTATCTGTTAAACTGCCCTCAACTGCACCCAATACAAATCCTTATAAGGATATTTTCTTATAGGATGTCCAGAAGTAAGCAATTCTAAGGTTGATTCATCCACCTTATGATACCAGGACACTGGGTCTGCATTTCCATAAACCTCTAGGCATTTCCTTCATGGTTGCAACATGGCAGCCACCACTCCAAGCATCACATCCTCACACCAGTGTTTCAAGTAAGAATGGAAGGGGAAAGGACAGAAAAAGGTTTTCTTTTTATTAAGGAGGAAATTATTCCCTTGACTGTTTCCTTTTGTATCTCACTTACAAGACTGAGTCTCCTGGCCATCACTAACTGCAAGGGACTTTGAGAAAGCAACCATCAGTCAAAAAGGCATGAGACCACCACACATGGCTTGAGTCAATGAGTCATCCCTTTTGCAAGCAACAGAGAAGTGGGTCAGGGTTATTGGATAACAATTTTAGTACTTTCTACATGACTCCTTTCATTCTCCCTTCATCCCATTCCTCTCCCCCAAAGTACCCACTGTTAGCAGTTTGGGGTGTATCCATCCTGATTTTTCAGCCCACTTAGATATACATCGCAGCAGACATTTGGCCATATTTCTTTTCTTCCACGCTGTCAAGAGTCACAGTTTGCTCTGTTATTCTCCTTTTCCACCATGGAATAAAGAACAAATCCTGGTAATTCCCTAGTGGTCCAGTGTTTAGGACTTACCATTCACATTGTGAAGGGCCCAGGTTCAGTCCCTGATCAGGGAACTAATAGCTCACAAGCCCCGCAACACAGCTTAATTAATTAATTTAAATTAAAGATGGACCTACAAACCTGGAGGGTTCTAGAAGAAGTTTCTTTGCCTTTGAAAAAGAGATGAAAAACAAGCAAGCAAACAAAAGAGTTACAGCGAAAAGGGGAAGTCCTTTTTCTTCTGGTCATTGAAGTGTATGAACATGTTTCCTGGAGCTTGATTCCATCTTGCAATTATGATGGGATCTAGTCAGAAGGTGGCAAAGCTGAAAGATGGGAAGCCCCTGAGTCCTTGGTGATGAAGTTGAGCCACTGAATGAGCCCACTACGAAGCTATCCCGCCTCTGGACTTACTGTTATATAAGATAATACTTCTTCAATGTTGAAGCAAATTACCTTGGGGATTTCTGTGCCAAAGTCAAAAATCAACCACCTGCACATAAATAGGTTTCTTTGCTTTTTTTTCTCCACCTAAATGGGGTCATAGTTATATGTGTTCAGTTGCATAGGGATGAAAGCTACAAGAGACTGAAAAGTTGGAAGAGATGAAATCCAAAATAGCAGTGATGGAAACAAGATAGAAGTATGTGTCTCTCTCATGGAAAAGAAATCCAGAAACAGTCTAAGGCTGGCATGGCTCCTTCTATCTTGTGACTCCACCATCTTTGATCCATTATACTGCCCAAGCTGCAGTAGTCACATTCACATTTCAGCCAACAAGAAGTAGTTAGGAGCTCAAAAAAAAGCACTACCTCTCAGAAAATGTACGTTATCACTTTTGCTTATATCCCATTGACCAGAGCTTAGTCACATCACCATACTTAATTGCAAAGAAGTCTAGGATACTTTATTTCTGAATAGCCATATACCAGCTCAAAATCAGGGAATATCAGTGATTCTATGTTTTAAAGAAAGAAGGGACAGCAAGGGGCAGCAAGCAATTGCTGGCTTGATATTAATTTGTTGTTGTTCAGTCGCTCAGTTTTGTCTGACTCTTTGTGACCCCATGGACTATAGCACGCCAGGCTTCCCTGTCCTTCACCATCTCCCAGAGCTTGTTCAAACTCATGTCCATTTAGTCAGTGATGCCATTTAACCATCTTGTCCTCTGTCGTCCCCTTCTCCTCCTGCCTTCAATCTTCCCCAGCATCTTTTCTAATGAGTCAGCTATTCACATCAGGTGGCCAAAGTATTGGAGCTTCAGCTTCAGCATCAGTCCTTCCAATGAATATTCAGGATTGATTTCCTTTAGGATTGACTGGTTTGATCTCCTTGCAGTCCAAGGGACTCTCAAGAGTTCTCCAATACCGCAGTTCAAAATCAATTCTTCAGCGTTCAGCATTCTTTACAGTCTAACTCTCACATCCATACATGACTACTGGAAAAATCACAGCTTTGACTATACGGACCTTTATCAGCAAAGTAATGTCTCTGGTTTTTAATATGCTGTCTAGGTTGGTCATAACTTTCCTTCCAAGGAGCAAGCTTCTTTTAATTTCATGGCTGCAGTCACCACCTGCAGTGATTTTGGAGCCCAAGAAAATAAAGTCTGTCACTGTTTCCACTGATTCCCCATCTATTTGCCATGAACTGATGGGACCGGCTGCCATGATCTTAGTTTTGTGAATGTTGAGTATTAAGCCAGCTTTTGCACTCTCTTCTTTCACCTTCATCAGGAGGCTCTTTAGTTCCTCTTCACTTTCTGCCATAAAGGTGGTGCCATCTGCATATGCTTAGTAACTCAGTCGTGTCTGACTCTTTGCCCACCAGGCTCCTCTATCCTTGGGATTCTCCAGGCAAGAATACTGGAGTGGGTTGCCATCCCTTCTCCAGGGATATATGAGGTTATTGATATTTCTCCCTTGATACTATACATATTATGTATAATCTGCTTTTCTTTTTCATATTTATTTCTGCACCAGGTCTTAGTTGCAGCACTCGGGATCTTTGAACTTCATTGTGGCATACAGGATCTTTAGCTGTGGCGTGAGTTACAGCATGTGAACTTGGTTATGGCTTGTGGGATCTAGTTCCCTGACCAAGGATCGAATCCAGGCCCCCAGCATTGGAAGTGAGGAATTTTAACCACTGGACCACCAGGAAGTCCTTATAATTTGCTTTTTTCACTTAATTTATCCTGCCCTTCTATCCATGCCAGTACATATAGATGAACCTTATTATCTGGAGATTTATTTTGTCCTTCTTTTTCTAGCTTCTTAACATAGAAACTTAGATTATTTGGGGGGATCTTTCTTCTTTTATAATACAAGCACATAAAGCTATATTGAAAAAAAAGCTATAAACTATAAATTTTCCTCTAAGCAGTGCTCTCGATGCATCCTACAAATTGTAGTATGTTGTGTTTTTATTATCATTCAGTTCAAAATATTTTCCCTTTTCCCTGTGATTTCTTCTTCCCGCAGGTTATGCAAAAATATATTAATTTCTAAATATTTGAAAGGTTTTTATATGCCCTTTTTGTTATTGATTTCTAATTTAATCCAATTGAGAATTTGAGATTTGTTTTATATATAGGGTCTATCATGATTCATGTTCCATGTGTACTTGAAAATAATATGCACTATGCCATTGTTGCATGCAGTCTTCTTAAAATGTCAATTAGGTCTAAGTGATTGAACATGCTGTTCAAGTCTTCTATTTACTCAGTGATTTTATGTCTACTTGTTTTATCAATTTGTGAGAAAGGAGTGGTGAAATCTTCTATTATGATTGTGATGGGTCTTTTTCTCCTTTCAGTCCATCCATTTTTCTTTAACTTATTCTCTTTCATCACTGCAAAAGATTCCACAATATGGATGCACATATTTTACCAATCAAAGGTGGGTGAATTTAGGTTAATGTAACTGTTTTATAGTGTGGCAGTAAATTACCAAATCGACATTCACTAAGTCAGAGGGCATGTACATTTACATTTTGACAGACTGCCACTTGCCCTCCAAGAGAGCTCTTTTTGTTTATATTCATATCAACAGTGCCCAATTCTCCACACTAAATTTTACCAGTTGCTATATTATAATTTATAGAAAATATATATTTGGTCATTCAGACAACCAAAGTATATTCTTCATATATATTGGGTCTTCATCCACTGTTCTTGCCTCACAGATCCCAAAACTCTTGGGATAAGTCGTAAGAGCAATGGGAGAATGTTTTGTTATAATATTTGGTCTCTTGTCCTCATTTCTTGAAAACTAGCTTCAGAACCATAATGATGAAATGAGTTTCTAGCTATTCATAAGCCCTATGTCAGCACAACTGGGTTGATGTTCATGAAGGTGACTTTTGGAAAGCATCTAAGGATGGGGTCTGGTTGCCAGGGGAACCAACCCTGAATAGAGGGGTGGAACTTTTTTTCCACCCTGTGATTTCCAGGGGGGGGAAAGGGGCTGAAGGTTGAATCAGTCACCAATGGCCAATGGGTTAATCCATCATGCCCAGGTGAATCCCAACAGAGGGCATTCAGAGAGCTTCCAGACCGTTTCCATGTGTCTCCTTGGCAGACTCCCAGGACCTCACCCTATGCACCCTTCGTCTGGCTGTTGAGTCCATGTCCTTTTAATATCTTTTGTAATATATGAGTAATCTAGTGAGTTAAAGGGTTTCCTGAGTTCTGTGAGCCATTCACCAAACCCAAGGGGATCATGGGAACCTCTGATTTATAGCCGGTCAGCCAGGTAACAACCCAGACTGACAATTGGCATCCAAAATGGAGGATGTTCTGTTGGGACTGAGCCCTTTGTCTGCATGATCAGATGCTATCTCTGGGTAGATGGGGTCAGAATTGACACTAGCAGGGTGCCCAAGAATGCTTGTTGGTATGAGGAAACACACACAAACATACACACTACACACCACACACACACACACACACACACACAAATTCTCTCAGGCACAGGGTGAAAGAAGTTTGTGAGAAAAGGTGTCTCACTGTTTACTTGCATTTCTCTGATCCTTCCAAAGTTGAGCAATATTTCAACGATTGTGCCTATTCACTGCCCAAAATCCCAGTAAAGCTTTGAAATTGCAACTTCCAAGTCCTGGAGTGAAATCTTAGCCTGGGCTACTCCATTCTTCATATTTTTCTGCCTGGAGTAGAGGGTTGTTCTTTCTTCTAGTTACCAGAGCTATTTCATTCATCTTCCCAGCAGTAGGAAACAACACCATCTTACAGGTGAGGAAAACCGAGGCTCCAAGAGACTTAAGTATCTTGTCTGAAGTCACCCAGTTAGGAACCTGCAGAGCTAAGGATTAAATCAACAATGTCTGACTCCCAAACCTGCTTCCCAGGGTAGCTAGCTCATCTCACTGAATAGGAACCTGAGGTCCAGGGAGATAAAATAACATATAAAATTAAATTGTGAGTGAGCAGCGACCCGTTGATCAAGTATTTCCCCTCCTGCTGGGTCTGGGTGACCAGCTGCAGAAGAGACAAGAGAGTGGAGGCAGGGACAGCCACCCAGCAGAGGAGTCAAGAGCATGGAAAATGTCTCTTTCAGCCAATTTTCCTGAGGAACCCTGGCTGAGGCTCAGGGCTGGGAATGGAAAGTGTGCAGGGAGGAGGCAGCAGCCGTGTTCACCCCCATCCGGAGAGGCTGTTTGCAAAGTCCTGCTGGGAGAGGCAAGGAGGTGAAAGCAGGGGGGAGGGGACCAGATCCGGGAGGCCAAGGATCTGGCATTGGCCCAAGGCTTGGTCTCTCGGGAGAGGAGGAGCAGGCGTCCCCCGAGCTCCCTGCTTCCTCCTTGGGCTCTCCCGCTCTGCCAGCTCCTGCTGTGCCCTGCCCGCCTGTTTGGGCATCAGCCATCCTGAAACTGAGACGCTGGCAAACCCAAGTCTCTGGGGACTGTGCACAGCTGACTCAGGGAGCTGCCGTGGCCAGGAAGAGGGACTGATCCTACTCTCAGAGATGTTGACCAGGGCTGGGCTTGAGAGTCACGGTTTCACCAGTGCAGCCCCTTTGCCTGGAAAATCTCTTTGCTGCTCACAATGCCTGCAATTCCACCATCATAGATATGATTGGGGCTGGTGATCAGCCAGGATGCAAAGTACGGTCATACTGGTTGTCAAAAATATTTAGATACAATGCTACTAGCTGTTCAGAACCCCTGTCTCGAATGCCCCTAAATAACCCCTGAGTAATGGCCACCCCAGACCCTCCCCTGGAGCCACACAGATCTCCCCACTTACAGCCACTGAAGACTTAGTACCTGCCCATAATGTGTAGATACATTAGTGAGTGGCAGTCAGCACAGTTAACACTTTTTGTATCATTCCTGGAAATGACCCTCTTGCTTAGACTTCCCTGTGGTCCAGCTGGTAAAGAATCTGCCTGCAATGCAGGAAACCTGGGTTTGATCCCGGGGTTGGGAAGATCCCCTGGAGAAGGGAAAGGCTACCCACTCCAGTATTCTGGCCTGGAGAATCCCACGGACGGTAAAGTCCATGGGGTCTCAAAGAGCCGGACACAACTGAGCGACTTTCATTTTCACTTTGGCTCTTGTTTAAAAGCAAATTGATAGAAATTTAGAGGTGAAAGGGCCTTATGCAAACCCTTCATTTTCCAGATGAGGAAACTAAGGCCGAGAGAAAAGCAGAGACTTGCCCAAGGTCACACAGCCTGTCAGCATAAGGAAAGGCCCTAGAACACAATGACTCCTGACAAATCCCTGGGTGTCAACTTGTCTGGCCCCACAAACACTGAACTTTAGCAGGTGATGGTAGGAGGTAACAGGGAGCAAGCTGTCCCAAGACAGAACTGAGAGCCAATCACTTGGTTCTTGTACCTAGTAATCATAGACTTGGCAACAGTCTCCTTGGTCACCGTCACCTCAGAGATAGTTGTCATGGCAATTACTACCCAGAGCCCCAACTTCCTGACACCAAGAGCCCTAAGATAAACCCTGAAGCAAGTTTGTTCCACAGCACTGACCTAGATCGGCATAGGAAAGAAGCTTGTCCAGCATCGCAGAGCAAGTTACTGGTGAAGCCAAGTTTCCTGAGTCCCGAGCCCAAGGTCACAGCTGCCCCGCCCCTCCCATGGCTGACACCCCCACCCCTGCCCCCGTTTTTATGCCTGCCTTAGTGCTTCCCATATTCCTCCTGCTCTCAGTCAAGATCTCCTTCCCACGGCATCTCACCCTTGGCTGCCTGTCAGCTACTCATCTTCCTGGGAACTGGCTGACATGAACTTAGTGGAGGACTCATCACAGGGGCTTTCATCATTAGCTGGGGCTCCCTGAAGACTGAAAAGCTTTCAACACCCTAAGCCCCCCAGAGGAAATGATCTCCAATGGCGGAACTTCAGGCACTGCTAGCTCAGAATTGAGCTCTCTTTCTGGGTGGTCAGACCCTCTGTGATGCCAGACAGAGCTGCCTCATTGTGGAAAGAACTCTGGGCTGGGAAGCCAGCAACTTGCATTCTAGCCCCAATCTGAATCTGATCTCCTGTTTTGCTTTTATCAAGTTCCTTCTCTTCTCTGGGATTTGGTATCCCACCAGAGAGATGGAGATGAGCATACTGTTTTATAATCACCTCCGTCACCATAAGGTGACTGGAGACCAGATACAATCTGGCATTGGAGTATCACCAGAAATGGGGTGGTATGGTTTAAAGAACTGGCCCACCTTCCTGCTAGCATCTTCCAGAATAATGGAATCTCATTATTTATCTCTTCCAATCTCTGATTTGGAAGGATGGTCCCCATATAGGGAAGAGCTTGAGCAAAAGCAGGGGGCTGGAAAGAATCTAGGAGCCTGTGAGTAGTTGACATGTGGAAGTGTAGGGTGTAAAGCTGGGAGTGAAGAGAGGAGACTACAGGAGGGGTCAAAGGTGATTAAAAAGGACCAGTCACACTAGCCCCAGGGATGAAGACACTGTGGGGGTGGGCCCCAGGCACTCACTGAAGGCTCTGAGACAGTCCCCTGCCAGGGTCAGACCCACTTAATTCCAATATTGTGGATACTACTATGTGAGATGAGGGACAGCCTGGAGGCAAAGAGAGCAAGGTGCATGCCAGGGAATCATTCATCCATTGATTCAGTGAGTGTCTGTTAGACACAGCCAAACTGTGTGACCTTGGGTGAATTATTTGGCCTCTCTGTATTTCAGATTCCACTTGTGTGAAGATGCCTGCCCATAGATAGGTGGTATGAAGCTCAAATAAGTCAGTTAATACATATGTGTAAATGTTAACCACAATGAATGAAAACAAGTGCTCCATTAATGCATACTGTAATCATGATTACTGAGCATCTGCTATGTGCTAGACTTCCCTGGTGGCTCAGATGGTAGAGAATATGCCTGCAATGCAGGAGACCCAGGATTGACTCCTGGGTCAGGAAAATCCCCTGGAGAGGGGAACGGCAACCCACTTCAGTATTCTTGCATAGAGGAATCTATGGACCAAGGAGCCTGACGGGCTACGGCACATGGGGTCGCAAAGAGTAGGACACAACTGAACAACTGACATTTTCCACTATGTGCTAACACTTTTTCTTCTTCTATGTGCCTGGCACCCTCTAGACAGTAGATGTACAGTGTGAACCCTGGTAAACACAGTACATTATTCTGCCCTCAAGGGGCTTACAGTCTAATGTGGGAAACAAGCTGAAAGCCAAAAACTTCATAAAAATGAAAACAGTAAAAATAACTGCAGAGACCTCCCTGGCAATCCAGTGCTTAAGACTCCAGGCTTCCACTTTAGGAGGCACAGGTTCAATCCCTAGCTGGGGACCTAAGACCCTGCATGCTGTACTCCACCAAAAAATAATAATAATTACAAATTGCTGCATCAGATGTAAATCTTAACCCCCAAACTCAGGTGAGCAAGAAACATTCATTTCCCTGTTTTCTCAAAAACCAAATTAAATTCTACGCCTATTCCCTAATCCTCTGGATTGAAAGGAAATTCAATCTTCATCCTTACCAGAGGCTACTTCCTGCCAGGAGACAAGGAGGGAAGCGAGGGGGCTCTCCCTGGCACTGAACCATGCGAGGCTTCTAAGTACAGTACCCAAGCCCTCAAGGGTGCCTGAGGTCCAGCAGCCCCTGCTTCCAAGCCAAGGAGGGACCTGGGAGTCTTGATGGAGACTGGGATCACCAGGGCTGGGTCCAGCCTCTCAGCAGCACACTGTCCATTAATCCCCACAGTCTGGCCACCTCTTGGGGCCCTGCCTAGAACGGGGAGGATCCCCTGATCCCAGACTCCACTGACCTTCCTTCACTTCAAAACCTCCAAGAGCTCCTTGCTCTCCCCCATCCTTGACCTCCAAAGAAATGAGCACCCTCTCTACACCAAAGGTTTACAAAGTCTTTAAGACTCCAGGGACCAAACAGGCAACCAAAAAGAAAAAGAAAGTGTGAGACTTGGTGATCAGAGAGGACATCCCACCTAAAGAGGGCCACGCAGCTCAGCTTCACTAAACTGCCGAAAGGCAGTGTTGCCTGGTGGTTAGGAGCCCACATTCTAGAGCTGTGTTGCCTAGGTTCAAATTCTGATGCTGCTGTTTAGCATCTGTGGGTTTTTAGGCAAGTCACTTAACAACTCTGTGCCTGTTTTCCTAACCATGAAAAAGAATACTACTCATACCTCCTGTACAACAACTTCAAGCAAGAAAACACTTTGAACAGTGTCTGACATTAGCAGGTACTCAGTAACTTTTAGTGCCCATTGCATGAAATGCAGGGCTGAGCCTGCCAGATCTTCTAAATATTCAAGAAAAGCCAAATACCCAAATTTTTATTTCGAAATTGCTCTATTTTTTTTACTTTGGCAAATGAGTGAACGCAGTTGTTAGACTTTGGTGAAGGTCATACAGAACACATCTGGGAGCAGGGTAAGGCCTAGGAAATGCAGTCTGCAGTTATCTGCTCTATGATGTTTAAACACATGGAAAATGAAGCCAGAAAGGAAAGAGTCTTGGAGGCAACTTCTGCTGTGAATCTTATGACCCAGCCTCCCTTGAGAGTGCTAGTCACTCAGTCATGTCTGACTCTGTGCAACCCCACGGACTACAGCTCACCAAGCTCTTCTGTTCATAGGATTCTTCAGGCAAGAACGCTGGAGTGGATTGCCATTCCCTTCTCCAGGGGATCGTCCTGACCCAGGGATCAAACCCAGGTCTCCTACATTGCAGGCAGATTCTTTACCATCTGAGCCACCAGGGAAGCCTCCAAGAGATACAGAAAGGGGAGGAGAAAATAGAGGGAGCAAAAAAAACCAAATTAACATATCAGGTTATCCTGATAGATAGCACATTGCACATGAAAGGGTGATGCGCTATGAGGATTTTTTTTTTTTTAATAGCTGAGAAAGAATAGGAAAGTGGTCAGAGAAGGCGACAGAAGCTGAAATCCATGAGAAGGAACTAGCTTAACAATCAGGGAGAGAGAAGATCTGGCAAGGGAAGAAGCTTACGCAAATAGCCTGAGGCAGAAAATAGTTTAATGCAAAAGAGGAGAGCAGTCAAGGATGAGTTGGAC
Organism: Muntiacus reevesi; assembly: GCF_963930625.1. Classification (NCBI taxonomy): domain Eukaryota; kingdom Metazoa; phylum Chordata; class Mammalia; order Artiodactyla; family Cervidae; genus Muntiacus; species Muntiacus reevesi. Next base: position 59,442,006 of record NC_089250.1, read on the forward strand.
AAGTGGGCAGGGCCAGTCCAAGCAGGGCCTCAGAGGCCATAGTGAGGAGCATAAGGTCATTTCAAGGGCATTTGGGAGACATCGAAGGGTCTCAAACAAAGAGGCGTAATGTGCAGGTGACTTCAGGAGACAAATAAGGAAGTTGTTAAAATAGCCTGGAAGAGGTAATATGTCCTGGATTGGCCAGGTGCCTTGGACATGGACAGCTCAGATTTCTGCATCTGAATCGTCCTCAAAATCAAAGTCTGGATTTAAGCCTCAGAGCAGACCTGCTGTTTTTACATCAGCCAGGCAGTGGCCTTCCCATAGCCAGGCCCGCTTTGGACATCCCCATTTCACCCGGGCCCAATCTGTAAACTGGCCTCGGCTGCCCTCTGCTGGCAGAGGAGTGGACTAGCGCAAGGGGAGCAGCGGCCTCCTGAAGCAGCACAGTTCTCAAGTTAAAGAGAGGATATCTGGCTGACATCCAATCTTCCCCCTTTGAGTTAATAGAATCTCTGTCATCCAGTAGCTCTCCCTTGATCCCCACCAGGGAGTCCTGTTGATTCTATTTTCTAAATAAAATCCTAAGTCAGGAATGTCCTTATATCTAGTCACATCCACTTCTCTCTATCTCCATCAGCCACACCCTAGCCAAAGCCAGCACCATCTCTTCTTTGGTCTGTTTGTTCACTATCATTCTCGTCCTGGCCAATCCATTTCCCACTCAGCAGGCAGAGTGCTCACGGTATATTCCGACTCCAAAATCCTTTCTCCTCGGTGTATATTTCCCCATACCATTCAAGTAAAGTGAAGTGAAATTTGCTCATTCATGTCTGACTCTTTGCGACCCCGTGGACTATATAGTCCGTGGAATTCTGCAGGCCAGAATACTAGAGTGGGTAGATGTTCCTTTCTCCGAGGAATCTTCCCAAACCAGGGATCAAATCCAGGTCTCCTGCATTGCAGGCAGATTCTTCACCAGCTGAGCCACCAGGGAAGGCCCCCATGCCATTCAGTGTTGAACCAGTAGGGAAATCCCCAATATACACATAGCCCCATCCACCCAGGGCATACTGCAGGCATGGAAAACTGTATGAAGATTCAGGAGAAAAGAGATGTTCACATCAAAGCCTTACAAATGCACTTGCCCGCCCACCGCTGACATGTATCCCCTCTCTCCACACGGTGTCCCAGCCTCACCATCCCACTGGCTCCTCTCCTTTCTCCATCCTCCCTTTCATTTCTGTCTGTCTTGTTCTCTTCTGTCCACAAATTCCTGATCATTTCTAATGCAAAGCATATTTGCCATCTCTGTTTCTTTGGCACCTGCCAGAGAGGGTTCTTGGGGTCTCACATTCTCTCAAGCAGATTGTCAAGGTGTTCTTTCCATGCGTGCATGCATGCTAAGTCGCTTCAGTCATGCCTGTCTCTTTGCGAACCCATGGACTGAAGCCTGCCAGGCTCCTCTGTCCATGGGATTTTCCAGGCAAGAATACTGGAGCGGGTTGCCATTCCCTCCTCCAGGGGATCTTCCTGACTCAAGGATCAAACCCACATCTTTATGTCTCCTGCGTTGGCGGGCGGGTTCTTTACTGCTGGCACCACCTGGGAAGGTTTTTCTTCCCACAATATATATATATATATGTATACTGTTCCTGGGCTTCCCTGGTAGCTCAGACAGTAAAGCATCTGCCTACAATGCGGGAGACCTGGGTTCAATCCCTAGGTCAGGAAGATCTGCTGGAGAAGGAATTGGCAACCCACCCCAGTATTCATGCCTGAAAAATCCCATGAACTGAGGAGCCTGGTAGGCTCCTCATGGGGTCACATGGGGTCCATGTGGTCACAAAGAGCCGGACATGACTCAGCAACTTCACTATACAATTCCCTCCCCAGGAAAAATACCAATGCCAAGACAATAACATTTTTACCTGAGTACAGGGTGGTGCTAACATTCTGTGACTAACATTCCATCATTCCAACATCGTATGGTATGACCTGAGATTATGTAAATCGTCACTGACCCCAGACTCAGATCATGTAATAGAAGCTTCATTCTCCCCCTCCCTCCAAAGAGGACATGTGTCAGTAGAGCTGGACACCCTGACCGCACTGAGTCAAGAGAGCCTCCGGGTTCCTGAGGCAAACACAGCATGTTAACTCAGGCCATTGTCACGCACAGGTTTGCTAGGGAAGAAAATAAAGCCACCGTGCAGAGAAAAGCCAAGAAAAGATCCTGACAATACAGACATCCTGGTATCGAGTGGGTAACTAAACCCAGCTCTGTCCCTGCCTGTGCTGGTCAGGGGTTGGTTTTTCACCTCCTAGGAGTTCTAGAACCCATACATTCCTACCTTTGCCTAAAGTACATCCGGCTGGTCTTCTAGCCCTCACCAGCCACAGCACCCTGCCTCGCTGCTGCAGAAGAGCACTCTTTCCCTTGGCAAACCCAGCATCTGGCCCCAAACCAACAAGGAAGAAAGGGAGTTCAAAGTAACAACTTTTTCTTAAAGTCTTCAAAGACCTTTTATTTCCTTTTTGAATATCAGGAGTAGAGGGATGAGTTCATCATACTCTTTCCTTCATAGTAGACTACGTTCACTATTTTCCACAAGGTTCCTACTTTACTTTTGTATGGTTTTTTTTGCTTGTTTTCATTACCAACACCCACTCTTATTCCCATCCCTCTGTATGCAGCCATTCTAATGCTCAATAAGTGTTCTTTAACATGTAAATATCCTTGTTAGGTTTGCAATGTTGCTATGTAATATGTACTTTTAAAATTTATTTTATTGAAGTATAGTTGATTTACAACATTGTGTTAATTTACATGGGGGCTTCCCCAGTGGCCCAGCGGTAAATAATCCGTCTGCAGTGCAGGAGGCATGGGTTCCATCCCTGGGTCAGAAAGATCCCCTGGAGGAGGGCATGGCAACCCACTCCAGTATTCTTGCCTGGAGAATCCCTATGGACAGAGGAGCCTGGTGAGTTACAGTCCATAGGGTTGCAAAGAGTTGGACACAACTGAAGCGACCTTAGCATGCACGCACATTAATTTATATTGCACAACAAAGTGATTAAGTTATGCATCCTTTTTCATATTCTTTTCCATTAGGGTTTATCAATGTGATATGTACTTGTAATTTACATAAACTGTATCACACATTTTTCTTAATGCTCAGCTCTATGTTTTAAAGATCTACACATGCTGAGGAGGGCAGGGGTATTGTAAGGGATGTAATTGGCACCCCATTCAGATGCTTTTTACCAGACATAGTGATCTGACCCCTACCTGTTGTGAGTTTTGGCTAAGAAACACTCAGCTGCCACCTTCTCTGGAGAATTGCCCTTGGTCAAACAGAAGCCAACTAGACAGGGAGACTTCCCCTCCTCCTTCACCTCTAGACTGTGACCAGTGACCAACAGACATAGAGTAAAGGAAGCCTCAAATTTGTGCAGTTAGTGCGCCCCAGAGGTCCCCTTGGAATCATGCTGGAGCAAGTCCCCAGCTGAGACCCCATTCTCACCTGGCCTTTTATCTCCTGCCTTCCTTCCTTCCCTTCCTCCTAAGGACACTCCCCACCAAAGGCACTAAAAGAAGAATTCTCATCTTAGGCTCTCTGACCTATGAGAATGACCACACATTATCATCCAAACTAGTATACACTTGAGGATGCAAGGGGTTCTATTTATATTAATAATCAGCCAGGGACGTCCCTGATAGTCCAATGGCTAAGACTCTGGGCCCCCCATGCAGAAGGTCTGGGTTCGATCCCTGGTTGCAGAACTAGAACCCACATGTCGCAACTAAGAGTCAGCATGCTGCAACTAAAGAGTCTATATGCCGCAGTTAAGACCTGGCACAGCCAAATAAGTAAATATTTTCTTTAAATGATAATAATCAGGGAGGTTCAAGAAAGAGGGGACATATGTACACCTGGCTGATTCATGTTGAGGTTTGACAGAAAACAACAAAATTCTGTAAAGCAATTATCCTTCAATTAAAAATAAATGGGGGGGGGTCAAAAAAAATTAATAATAATAACAATCAGGGAATTCCCTGTGGTCCAGTGGCTAAGACTCCATGCTTCCAATGCACAGGACTAGGTTCGATCCCTGGTGAGGGAACTAGATTTCACATGCTGCAACTAAGACTTAGCATGCCACAACGAAGATCAAAGATCCTGTGTGCCATAACTAAGACCTGGTGCGGCCAAATAAATAAATATGAATATTTTAAAATAATAATAATAAGCCATGGCAAAGGGCAGAAACCACACCTGTCCTGCCCAAACCAGGACATGCGCTAACCGAGCAGGTATTTGGCTCCTTGCTTCTTGTTGCCGTCTAGTATCCCATGGTATACACCTAGCACATTTTGTCTATTTGTTCCCCAGGGGCACACATCTGGGTTCACTCTAACTTCCTGTGACCACCAGGGGAAAAAAGAAAAACAGACAAAAAAAAAAAAACACTGCAAAAAAAAAAACACTGCAGGAAAATTCTTAGACAAGTTCTAGAGCTGGGTGAGAACTTCTCTAGGATAATAGAACTGAAAACAGCCACATGAGCAGTTTGGGCCTCCAAGAAGATCTTCACAAATGAGGATTCCAGCCTTACTGTAAGGAGGTATAGGGGCACAGAGACTGCTTCCCCCTGTTTTTTTTTTTTTCTCCTTGTTTCTTTTACCTTAGTTAAAAACCGGAGTTTTACTAGCTGGCTCTGTGCTGCTAGAAGTAACAGGAGTTCCCTGAGGTTCTCTGAGGAAATCACATGTGACTCAAGCTTTGAGGGATGTGTAGGGGTTAAGCAGGGTTGTGGGGAAAGATTAAGTAGGTTAGGTGGAGGGAACAATATACTCATTCATTCACGTACAAATATTTATTGAGCACATATATTTAAAGGCCCTGTGACCTCAGCAGATAATATAACAGTAAACATTTACACAGAGTTACACTGTTTTCCTACCTGTTCTCTCCCAGGGATCAAGAGCACAGGCTCACCTGGGCTCCTGAGGCAGGAATATACCTCCTACAAATACAAGAGGTCTCCTATACCAGCATTTGTCACATGAAATGTGTGTCTGGATCACCTGGAGATCTAGTAGGTCTGGTGGAGCCTGAGAATCTGCATTTCTTATAGCTTCCAGCCGATGCTGCTAGTCCAGGAATCACACCCTGATCAGCAAGGTGCAACCGAACCACAATACCATCATCACACACAAAAAAATCCACATTCCAGTTTCCCCAAGCATCTGAAAATGATCTTTAAAGCCTTCTTGAAACTGCTGTGATCCAAGATCCAATCAAGGATGATACATTACATTTGCTTTTTACCTCTCTTCAGTCTCTGTTCATCTACACCATGAATTTTATTTTCTTTCACAGCACTGGCATTTTTGAAGAGTTCTGGCTAGCTATCCTGAATATGCCACAGTCTGACATCTTCAGGTTTTTCCTGATGTTTCCTCGTCAGTAGATATAGATTAAATGTGTTTGGCAAGAAGACTGCTCAGGTGATGTGTCCCCCACATTGCATCACATCTAGTCCTTTTGTCCCATCCCATTCAGTAATGGCTAAGTTTGATAACTTGGATAAGGGAGTGTCCACCAGATCACTCCACTATAAAGGCAAGTTTTTGTTTTTATAAATAACAAGTCATCTGCTATTGTGTGACTATCCTGTGCTTTTAAAAAACCTTTCTCCCACAGTTTAGCATCCAATAATGATCCTTACTTAGTATTTTCAGAATTATTTGAGCACATAGTGTGTGCAAGTGTGTGTGTGTGAGAGAAAGAGAGAGAGAGCATATATGAGAAAAAAAACTGGAAAACCTGAAATCCATTTACAGTGACCAAACACAGTAATAAGTGAAAGGGGAGGGGGTAGGATCTACATCTTTCTTTGGAGCAAGTGTTTGGTAATTTAACTATTCCAGGCTAACTAGACAGGCCCTGTTTTTGACCTCAGCTCAGATCTCTCTGGGAAAGTAACACCATACAGAAGGTTCCAGCAGATAAAGCCTCAGGGCACCATCCCCCCTCCTCAAGATTGTCTTTTCCCTGTCTCCAGAGACTATCAAGACAGGCTAGCTCCAAGCCAGAAATCCAACTCTTCAGAAGCCTTGACAGGAGCTTTCTGAACTTGAGTCGACCCCTCAGTTTCCTAGGTCATATTCACAGTCTCCCACGAGGGTAAAGGTAGATGGCCAGATCTGCCCCGGGCCAAACTAAATCAAGTGCTCAGCCTAGCACAAAGCTAGAGTGTCTCTGATTTCCAATTGTACGCTCTCAGATGAAGAGCCTGGAGCCATGAGGCCCAGCTGCTGGGCAAATCCTGTGGCCTGAATTATTGATGGATGAATTCATCAGGCACACTGCCTTCACCCATCCACCCAGGTCATGTCCAGCTTCTGAAAAACAGAGCCTGCAACTGTACACCATCTGCCCAGAACTAAGTTACTCTGGGAACAACTCCTTAGCTTTCTTTGTAGCTGAAATATTAGAAAAAGCAGAGACTTTGGAGCCCTACAGACCAGAGTCCAAGTCTATCCTCTTCCTCTGCTGAACTGTGTGACCTGGCTAGCTAGTTTACCTCTGTGAGCCTGCTTCATCATCTGCAAAATGGGACTAATCGTATCTCAGCAGTGAGATCAAACAAAATGCTCTTAAAGTTACTAGTACAGTGCCTGGCACTAAGTAGACAAACAACTCTATTATTCAATTTTTTTAGTCTGACCCCTTGCCTTTGTCTCCTCTCACTATGAACCGTATACTCCAACCCCACCTCACCACCTGTCTGGCTTGGATCCAGGCGGTGTGATTTTTACACTATCTGTATCACTAATCAACTTACTGCTCTAAATCTACCATTTTTGCCAGCTCTGTGATAATGGAGCTGGACCTTGTAAATATTTCTCCCTTGCCAATTGACATATGTTAAGTCTTTTCAGTAAAGTGTACTAGAGGAATAATGGAAGAGGATAGACCTTCCCTTCCTGGCTCGAGGTTGGCTTACTTCCTGGGTTCCTGGAGAGCATACTCTTTTCCCACTGCTTGGTCCAGAGTTTCTCCAGTGCTCGGTGCCTGCAGGGTGCAACTCTTCAGTTTATCTGCCACCTACTTTCTCCAGCTCTTAACTAGGGCGTCAGAAGCAGAGCCAGGAACCCCAGACAGCCCAGGCATGCACCCAAGCTCGAGTCACTCCTACCCACACCCTCTCCTCACCCCTGAACACACATTGACACTGAGACCCCCACAGGCCTGGCCATCAGCAAAGCAAGCTGATGTCCCCTTTGTCCCCTGGAACTGGCTGGAACCACTCTGGCCCAAGCCATATACAAAAGTTCACTAGATTCCTAGAGAGAGAGGTCTCTATAAATTATTAATCTCTCTTAACATGCTATATAACATATAACTACACAGTAATATCCTATCTATTGTTTTATTTTTATTCATTTTATTCCTCCCAACACCCCCTCCCATCACACTAAAATGCAAGTTTCATGAGGGCAGGGGCTGACTTTTGCCTGTTTTGTTCCCTTCTGTATCTCCAGAGCCTAGGACAGTGCCTATAATATAATGGGATACTCAGTATTTAAGGAATGAGGGGATGATTAAATATTGGATGAATGCATGCATGTGTAAACAAATTGTTATTCATTAGGAATTTCGGGGAGTAGGACATCCCGGGATTAAGGAGATTGACTGGGAATGGGGAATGGGGTCCTCAGGTCTCCCTCGGAGTGGATGCCCACTGCAGTGGTCCAGAGCTCTTTTCCCTACTACCAGCAAGTTGCTTAGCAACCGGCCTCCTGGCCCTCCGCCGCCGCTAGAGGGCGCGCGGGCGTGGAGACATGAACGCGCACGCGTGCGCGGCGCGGGCCGGCGAGGGAAGCACGTCACTTCCTGTTTCTTTAGGAGAACGTGGCTTTCCCCAGAGCGCCGGATCTTTCCCTCTGCGTCTCCGCTGCAGCGGCCGGAGCTGGAGTCGGACCCCGAGCGCAGCTTCGCCATGGACTCTGCCGTCAGCGACCCGCATAACGGCAGCGCCGAGGCAGGCGGCCCAACCAACGGCACAACGAGGCCGCCTTCCACGCCAGAGGGCATCGCGCTGGCCTACGGGAGCCTCCTGCTCATGGCGCTACTGCCCATCTTCTTCGGCGCCCTGCGTTCCGTGCGCTGCGCCCGCGGCAAGGTAGGGTCCGCGACAAAACCGGGTGCTGTCCACCTCCCACCCTGACACGACTGACACGGACCCTCCCCCCACCCCCGCCTTAGACGGGACAGACACCTCCTCTGTCCGGAAACTCACCCTTCCCAATATCGCCCACCACGGCTTCCCCACCCCAGGCCACATCCCGGGGCTGACCTTAGGTGCCTCAGGATGTGGGCACCCATCCGCGAACCAGGTGCCCGAACTGACACCTTCCTCAAATAGGGACTGGTTTCCATCCCCTTTCGGACCTTGACGCGTCCCTCTCTCTATGCGTCGTGCTGGAAGCCCTGTTGGCAGACCGTCACACTATGATTCGAGCACTGTTTTGAGCCTGCTGGTCCCAGCCAGACCAGCTTCACCCTCGCCTCTGGCTGCTCATTCCATGTGGGACACACCGCATCCCAGGCTCTGGGTCAGCATCCTTCTGTACCTGCCGGGGCGCTGGTCCTAACACCTCCTGAATGGTACAGTCTCTTGTCATTCCTCACCCTACCCGCCTCCCCGGGTAAGTTCTGGAACCCAGGCTCATCCCTAGGCTCTCACACCTGTCCCGCTGGAATCTGTGACCCATAGAGTATAGATTGGGCCCTTGCCCCACCTCAAAAAAAAAAAAAAAACTAAGAAATATTAACTCCTAGAACCCCAGCTCAGGCCCCAGTTTTTTGTATCACTTTCTGGAACCAGTTCCAGTCAGCCAGCTCCTCAGTACTTGGCACTTTGGTGCCTCTCTTTTTTAACCAGTCATAGACCCCAAGTTTGCTGGTTTCCTCTTCCCTGCCTAACACCCAAGTCTGGACCTATCCTAGCCTGAGCCCAGACCCTATTCCTAACCCTGTTCCCACCCCAGACCCTGACCCTACCTCAAAGTAGTTCCTCTCTTCATGCCCCTTAAGACAGTCCTTCCACCAAATTGGAGTAACTCAGCTGAGTTGCTGAGCTGCCATTGGCCTTTCTTGTAAGACTGGGCCAGACTCCATCCCTGGCCTTCAACATCTGTCCTGTTGTATACCTAAGAGGATCCCAGGGCCTTCCACCTCCAGACGTCCTCCCTCCCATCCTCCTTCTCTATCCGAAGCTCTCTCTAGCCTGTTGCACCAATGGCTTCTCACTTCCTGTCAGCCTGTCAGTCATCCTCCACCAGCTCCTGATCTGTGGCTCCCTGCTGCTCCTCCCCCACCCAAACCTGAAGTTGAACCTTAGCGGAAGCTCTCTTACCCAAGGAGGGCAGACCCACAAAACAGCTGCTGCTTTTGAAACTGCTCAAACCCAGGTTCTTGAAACATTACCCAACTTGAGCAGTGGCTGGGGCCTGCCACCTTTATTTTCCCAAGATGGGAGAACTTGCTGCTGGTTCCCTCTAGGTCAGATGCAGGGGGGATTGGTCAGGCAGGGCTTAGGTGGCCCCATTTGCCTTACTCTTCTGCCTCTTCTAAGCAGAGTTCAGGTGGCTTTCAGCCTCCCTGTTGTGCCATACAGGCAAACACTTGGTGCAGGGAGAAATTCCGAAATAGATCAGGACAAAGGAGGTGAAGGGCAGTGTGGAATGAGCTAGGCACTTGATGTGAGGGGCTCCCCAAACTTGAGTAATTCTCCATAGCGCCTTCTACACATGAATTACTAATCTCTTTAGAAAACACCTTCCAAACAACAGAATTTCCTGAACCTCCACTGTTGTCCAGGACAGAGGGATGCTGCAAAGATGAGTGGGTCAGAGCCCTATCACCAAGGAGTTTAGGTGTCTGGATGAGTGGGGAATAACTAGATCTGAGATTGTAATACAAGTAGTACTGCAGGGTTTAGGGAGAATATTGAGCACGCCTGGAGCTGGGCAGGGCAGCCTTGTGCTGGAGGTGGGCTCGAGCCTTCATGTAGAGGTTGAATTTCAGCCAGAAGACATTTGAAGCAAAGAAAACTAGGGAAGTAGCTGCACATGGCAGTTTTTTGGAGTTGGTGGAAGGTCTGGAGTGGCTGGAGCCGAGGGTAAGAATAGAAAAGAACTTTAGATCTACTGTAGCATCTAAATACCTCTCCCCAGCATCTCCTGAGAGACAGGGGGATTGGAAGACGATATGGAATTACAAACAGCTTGACCATTAGTAGCCTCCAGCTGCCAGGGTATCCTAAAGCTTACAAGCCTTCACTCTGAGTCTCTCAGCTACTGACTGAGGCAGGCAGAGCCAGTTTTATTATCACCATGGTAGAGAGAAACTGAGAGGCAGAGAAATGATTTCTCTGCCAGTTAGGGGCAGAACCAGGTGTTCCTAGTCCTGGGCTCTCTCCTGGGTGCAGTTGCCTGCATCATACAAGTGGCATTTTGGCCTGGGGAGAGGAGAGGCCAAATGACTCCCATTTTCTACCCTGAGTCATGTTTCCATGATCATTTGACAAGGAAAGAAAAGTTAGCTTGGGGGCCCAGGAATTTTGATTTCTCACTAGTGTTGGACCCCCACTGCCAGCTGAGAGAGGGCATGTGAGGACAAAATTCTCCCTGGAGCCAAGTTGTCCGTGACAGAGAGAGTTGTGAAATCGTGGGAGGAGAAGGTGAAGCGTCCAGGAGTGTGTTGGGAGGAAGTAGCCATTGGCACAGCCATCCAAGAGCAATGCCTATCCCTGTCTGAGACCTGTGTTCCCAAAAGGGAGCAGGTCCCAAGAACAGCTACCCATCAGATCGATTCAAAGGCCTTTGGCTGGTAACTCCGAGGAGCCCCCCAGCCAGCTGGACTGGGCTCCTGCTCTATGCCAGGCCCTGGGCTGACTACCAGGAGTGCCAGACGAAGAGGCCAAGCCTTGCCCTCACAGAGCTCAGTCCCCAACGAGAAATAGCTGTGTGACCAGCCAACTGCTCCAGGAGGCAGCCATGATCTTTGCCAGGGTGGGCAAAAGCTCAGCGGGCAGGACAGGAGAGGGAGATGTAGGACCACAGGCATGTTCTGGGAGGCGGTGAGCAGTTTGATGCGAGTCCAGTACAGGTGCTGGGGTGAGATAACAGGAAGATTCTGCAGGAACCTGCAGCCTTTCTGAGGTATGGAATCCCGAAGGCAACGCGACAGCTAATCTTCATAGCCACTACATGTTTTGTGTTTGTAAAAGTTCAGGCAACACAGAAGCATGAAGGAAATCTCGCCCCATACCACTTCCTTGGAAGTAACCCAGTTTGTTTGGTCTGTGCATCCTTCCCCGCCTTTTTCTGTGCGTATACAGACATGTACGTGCTCATCTGTGTACACATATGTAAATTTATTTTTATAAAAAATGGGATTTTGCAGTGTATACTGCTCTGAAACCTGATTCTTTTTTTTTCTCCAAAGCAGTATGTCTCAGTCATTCTCCTATGTCGGTACATGTAGACTTATCTTGTTGTTTTATGGCGGGGAGGGGTAGGTTACGCACACTTGTGGTACAGAATTCCAGAAGGACTGAGCAAAATCTCCCTCCCACCCCAGCTGCCCAGTTTCCCTCCCCAGAGGCATCCGCTACTACCTCTTTCTTGGATATCCATCGAGAGGTGTCTGTGCCTCTGCAAGCAAATAAGCTCACACTTCCTCCCATCTTTGTTGTATAACTGTTGCCCTTTGTTGTTTCCGTTGTTTAGTCGCTCAGTGGTGTCCGACTCTTTGAGACCCAATGGACTGTAGCCCACCAGGCTTCTCTCTCCATGGGATTCTCCAGGCAAGAATACTGGAGTGGGTTGCCGTTTCCTTTTCCAGGGAATCTTCCCAACCTAGGGATCGAACCCAGGGCTCCTGGCGCATCTCCTGCATTCCAAGCAGATTTGTTACTGGGGAAGTCCACATTTTGTTGTAGACACACTCTTCTTTGCACCTTGCTGTTTCGACCACTTATATGCTTCAAATCTAACACACCAGCACACATGGAGAAGTTATGTTTTTTGATAGCTGTATGATGTCCCCCTGTACCCCACAACCATGATTCTCAAAGTGTAATCCCTGTACCAGCAGCAGCAGCAGCACCTGGAAACTTGTTAGAAACACGTATCTGTTCACAGGCCCTACTGCCAATTCTGACATGTGCTCAGGTATGAGGACCCCTGATTTGGAGTCCTCCGCTAGTCAGTTATTGTGTCAATCTGCTATCATAAGCCATGCTGAAATTAATCTCATTACACATTTGTTACTTCATGCTTCTCTGTGTATTTGTAGGGTAAATTCCTTGAAATCGATTTGCTGGGTCAGAGGCTCTATGCATGTTTAATTTCGATGGATTTCATCAAGTTATCTAGTGCAGAGGTTGTACCAGTTGATACTCCCACCCGCAGTGACCTTGATTCTCATTTAATGGCTGCTTGGTAGTCCGTTCTCCAGAGGTTTCTGAGCTGTTGTGCAATGTGATCAGGTCCTTTAGAAAGAGCTCCTGATAAAGGAGAAGGCAGGCGGGAAGGGGCTGGTGAAGTGGAGCTCGTGGAGACGGCAGTGGAGGGTGAAGGACTGGGGTGGGGGTAGTTTGGGAGATGCTTGGGTGAGTAAGTGCACATGCAGTGAGGAGAGGAGACCTGGGATGACAGAATGGTCCATGAATCCCAGATCCTTTGTAGGGCATGGCCTGGAAGCAGAACTCCCAGAGCTCCAGCAGAGCCAATGACTTGAATGAAGTTGGCATCCTTCTTCCCTTGCCGCTTTTGCTTCCACCCTGATAACTAAGCATCCAGAGTGTCACTGAAAGCTAAATTTATTTCTGCTCTTTGTGTCAGCTCCCAGCCACTCACACCCACCCCAGGAGCCATTGTATTTGCATACGAACATCTAGTTTAAAAACCCAAATTGAATCAGTGGCGAATCCAGCCAACTTCTAGTATACTTATAACTACAAAGGTTCTGTTGCTGTCAGGATTCTGTTCCTCAGAAAAGTCACAGGCCCCCTGAGCATCTTGACATAACTTTCCAGCAGAAATTTCCAGATAGGAAAGGCAGAGGACATCTAGGGGGTAATAGCCAAGAGTTTGCGCTCTGGAACCAGACTGCCTCAGCATGCCTCCTGGCTCTGCCACTTGGGCAGCTGTGTGACCTTAAAGCAAGTTATATCACCTCTCTGAGCCTCGGTTTCCTTATCTGTAAAATGGAGGTATTAAAAGTACCTGCTGCCTGGGGCTATTGTGAGGATGAAATCATGTCAAGCACCTAGAATGCTTGGCACCTAGAAAGCCCTCAGTAAATGTTGTCAGTGTTACTGTCCTGGTCAGTCAGATTTCAAGTCTTCTGTGCTGACTCAACATTGCACGTGGGGTATTTCTAACAGTCACATGCAGAAGGCCAGATTTGACCGTGTGGTGGAGCATCTGTCCAACCTGCTTTGCCATCAGGTAATATTAAGCCTCTTCCCACCCAGGATCCTGGGCTGAATTGACGTGAATGTGTGGAAACGAGCAGTGACACCGGTTTGCAGGTGATGCCAGAGTCTGTGGGTCCTTTCACACCACGTGGCCTGCGTCTGCAGGTCCCTTGCCCGTAAACGCTGCTTGTACACAAAGCAGACTCCTCAACTCATTCAGCATTTATCTGGCTCCTACTGCATGCCAGACTCTGTGCTTGGCCTTCACAGCTTTGCTTAAGTAATATCTGCTCTAACCACCCTGACACTCCCTGCTTCCTTGCAGAAGTAGTGTCCTGTCCACTTTCGTGTGACTCCTTTGTACATAATAATAATGCAATTTGTACAAGTGGTGGGAAGCTCAAGGCACAACACCAAGTACTTCCAATGCAAAAATCATTGAATCCTGGCAACCCATTTTACAGCTGAGGAAATTGAGGCTCTGAGAAAGAAAATAACTTGCCCAAGGTCCCACCGCTGAGAAGCAGAGCTGGCAGTGGGGCTGGGCCCGCTGACGTCAGAGCCCTCCCTCCACCACTGGGTACTCATGCCACGTATGGCGGCAGTTCTACCACGGGTCACGCTACGCGGGGATATTCTGTTTACGTGTCAAGGTCTTGGCTGACCCTTCTGTGAACACTTTAAGGTCATTTAATTTTGTGCCCACCCTGCTGCTACACAGAAATGCAGTGACTCTGTGGCGGTCCACCGAAAGGGCCGTGAACTTATCCACACCCTACTGCACAGTACTGCCAAATGCAGAAACCAAGGGCTGGGAGGAAGGAAGGAAGATGGGCCTGCTTCTCCGTGTCATTATTGCTCATCTGCTCCTAGCGGAGCTGCCAGAGAGTGACTCACACAGCTACCTGGTCCTTTCAGAGGGGAGGATCTCCCTCTGAATACAGCCCCGGCTGTATTGGAGTTTGGCTTAGGGCCTCTCCACTTGCCCCTCCCTGATAATCACAGCTCCTTACAGCCACAGTACTTTAGTTTGCCAGGTTCTTTGACATCTCATTTGATTTAAGCCTCTTGGCCCTTTTAGAGGTAAGTAAAGCTATAGATAGCGTTGTTCTGTTTGACAGATGAGTGAACTGAGACTCAGAGAGCGCACGATCTGCCTGAGTCACCCAGCAAGTCATTGTTAGAGCAGTCACTCCAGGTGCATCGTCATGCAGGGACGGTCGCTGGGTCCTTGTGGACTGTGAGCACAGAAGTGGATGGAGAGCCTCATGGTCCTGAAAGCTTTTGACTTTTAGATTTATATTTAAAATTTTTTTAATATGAATTTAAACCAGAATTATTGGAGAAGGAAATGGCAACACACTTCAGAATTCTTGCCTGGAAAATCCCATGTCAGAGGAGCCTGCTGGGCTACAGTTCATGGGGATGCAGAGTCAAACACGGCTGAACGACTAAACAACAGCCAGAATTACACCAATATAGATTTTCATTAGAAACTCTTTTTGTCATGAATTCCATGGAGCTGATTTAACTTTCTGTGTTGTACTGTTAATTCCATTTTCCATTTTTTTTTCCATTTTAATAGTACTGAAGTGATTTTGCTTGCACGCAGTTGTTTCATGTAGATATTTATCCTCTGTCAGCTCTATACCCAGATCCCATTCCTGCTCACTCTTTTATCTGCCATTGTGAGTTTAATTGTGGCTTGTACTCTGACCAGATTCATTTTCCCAGTCATACTTCTTGAGTTTGAGTTTCATCAAGATTTGCTTCTCCTTGCAGTTGTTGTCTTCCCAATGCTCAGTTTTAGCCATTGTTAGTTTTGGTTTGTTGTTGGTCTATTTCCACTTATAATATTCACTACCTACTGGATAAAAGATTGACCATATTTACTCCTCAGCTAACCTGTAAGAAAACTGGAAGTTGTCCTCATGAGGCCTAGGACTGCTCTCCTGTCACCAGTGTCCACTGTTTTCTCTTCCAGTTGTTAGGTACCCACTGCCTCTGCCACACATGCACTGGGTCTTCCCGGGACTGTCCCTGTCGGGGTCCCAGTCTCTTCAATAGCAAGTCAGTGGGATCAGAGCATCCTGCCCCAGGGTGGATAGACAGTAGCCGTGGCAGAGGGAACAGCACTAGCAAAGCCTTGTGTTGGGAAAACATGGGGACCCCTGAGGCACCTCCGTGACCAGGCAGAAAGTGGGGAGATGAATGAGCTGTTGTGGCACCGGGTTCCCACCAGCTTCCAACCCTTGGAGGCCAGAACCAGTCCCCTCTCTCAGCGTGGCCTTTCTTTCATCTAGAACGCCTCGGACATGCCCGAGACCATCACCAGTCGGGACGCTGCCCGCTTCCCCATCATCGCCAGCTGCACCCTCTTGGGACTCTACCTCTTTTTCAAAGTAAGTCCTCTGTCACCTGGTGTGTCATTTGGTTTAAATAACTTTATTTTATTTTGTTCTGTTTTTCCCATCACAGGAGACATGCATGTTCATTTCTAGAAAATAAAGAGCAAGAAAAGTAATAACAATTCACCCCTCGACCCACTTCCCTGCTGTGATGCCGGGGGGCTCCTTCCCACCAGTCTTTAGTTCCCTTCTCCGTGGAGCTTTCTGTTCTGTTCTGTTTTGATTTCATTGTACTCTCCATGTTGGGGTGGGGTATAGCTGTGTCTCGGACATACCTCTACTATACTAATTGCTTTTCTTTTTTTTTTTTTAATCTATCGAGGTTTATTTTCCCAATAAAAGTTACACAGGCTCAGTGTTGAAAACCTGGAAAGCACAGAAAAGTAAAAAGGGGAAAACAGCAGCCATCCAAACCCCCCCTGCCAGAGACAGTCACAGAGCCCCTTTGGAGGTGTGTCCTTCCTCTGCATGGTCCCCCGTAGCTGTGACCACGTGGCGTGCTCAGTCCTGCAGCTGCTTCCCTCACTTCACATTGATAACCTCATAAGCATTTTCTCATGTACCGCAAACTCGCAAACTTTTTATCTTAGAAGAACGTGTACTGTTTTCTGATGGCAAAAGTAAGTTATGCAGAAAACTGAGGAGAAAAATATACAGGTCATCACCATTAACACCTTGGCATATCTCCTTTCAGACTCTTCATAAGCATATTTTTAACGTAATTATAGTCATTTTATAACTTCTTTTTAAAAATAACACAGTACAGGCCCTTTTTTCCTGGTCATTGAAAATTTTTCAGGGGTAACTTTTTTTTTCTTTGCTACCCTTCATGGCCTGTGCATGGTTCTAGTTCCCTGACCAGGGATTGAACCTGTGCTCCCTGCAGTGGAAGTGCAAAGTCCTAGCCATTGGACCACGAGGAAAGTCCTTCCTTAAGGATCCCTTTTCATTTACATTATAAAAATACATGTATGTAGTTTAAAAAAAATTTTTTTTTCAATTTAAGAGAAGATGCAAGTAAACCATAATACTCTCCCCAGCATAGTTTCTTATGAGTTACTCCATTATGCATAGATCTACAATTATGTAAAAATTTTCAAACAACTATATATACATCAAACATACAGTTCTTACCAGGGAGATATTTTTGTCTGAGCACCGTCAGATCTGCCTCGTTCTCTGTAACAGCTGCTTGTGGTTCTGTTTCGCGGATGCACCCTGAGGGGGCATCCAGCGGTGGGAAGCCCCAGCCCTGCAGCCGTGGGCATCGTTGCGGGCGCCTCTCGGCACGGTCACATGTTGTCGGGTGTATCTGCAGTAGGGCTGCCAGCTCACACAGCATCTCCATGTGGTAATCAGAACAAATGGTGCCACATCCCTCTGATTTTACCAGTTTACGTGCCCTCTGACGGTTACAAGTGTGCTGGCTTCCCTGTGCTCCCACCTACCCCGAGCAGCATCAAAATCCTTTACTTTTACCAGTCTGTGGGTGAGTCAAAAACGCCTGCTTCCCGTTCCATCGTCCCTCGTTATTGGATCAGAACCACCCCTTTTAATGATTTCAGAATATCCCTCCCAGGCAGGTACGCCACGGCTGGCTGACAGCACCCCCCTCGCTTCACGCAGAAAACGTAGTTATGATTTTTACTCTTGTTAGTAAGAAGGCATCGGATAACATTAGGTGTTCACTGTTTTTTTCCTTTCTTCCCGGACCTCGGGAGAAGAGGTGGATTTCTCACTTGCTTCAGTTCACAGCACACCGCCATCAGCCACGCCAGGCCGCCCGCCTTGTTTTCTTCACCCCTGACACCCATCTCCATTTTCCACCTTCACTTCCCTTCACCAGACGCACCTGCCCTCATGCATTTGTGTCCTTGGACATGTGTCTTTTTCAAAGATGTATGGTCTGGGTGTATCTGTGTGTCTTTGGAGAGAGTCTCGTCTCCATACGGAGCACCGTGTTCCTTTCCCTTCTCCCCTGTACCCTTGCCGTCTCTCCGTGACTCCGTGTACATGAGCACGGTGCATCCGACTTGGCTTTTGGCAGCTATTTCTCAAGTCTCTACTGTACTAAGTGCTAGGAATACACACCCAGGCCTTTGCCTCGGGACCATCTAATATTTTCAGTATTTAGGATTGATTCCTTACACTCGATTCCCCAGAAAGAAATTCCTGGCAGCAGAGGGTATGAACATTTTTATTTAAGGCTCCAGACACCTGTTGCTCAGCTTGTCCTCCTCTCCAGGCAGGTAAGCCCCAGCCTGCCTTGTGCCAGAGGACACAGTGTCCATCCCCGCCGAGTCACCAGAGTGTCATGTTGTGATTTCTGAAAGGCAGCTGCCTGGATAACACAGGCACCAGTTTCTTCCCAAACTCCAGGCTGACCACTGGATGTGGTTTGCATAACAGTGGCTCTCACTCTCTCCTTCGGCCCCTTTCCTCCTCTCCTGGTTAGGGCACCGGAGTTTGTTGCATTTCTCAAGATCATAAAATTTGCCTTATTGCACCTCATTTAAACCTGATTGCTTTGAGGCAGCTTACGAAAATTAAATCCAATAGCATAAGGAAAATAAAGGAAGAAATTGAGGTAAAGGAGAAAAAAGGATAAAATAGTAGAAAGCAAGGAAGCTTTGGGTGAGGACCCTACCCAGACCCTATGCTCTAGACTCTGCAGACTTGTACTCCTGCCAGAAGTGCCCCTGACACGGGTATAGCCCTGACTTTCCAGCAGCCGAAGCACAAGTTCAGAATTGGCGCACAATTCGTAGTCCACACAGTCAAGCTGACCAGAAGCTCAGAGACATGAGCAAAAGGAAGTTTTTTCCCCGGGCCCTTGTTAAAAGAGCACTGTGTGAGGGGGTAGCACATCCTTGCGAGTTAACTCGGCCCACATGCCTGTGCCGGTAGGAGCGTTCGCCCTGTGGCCTGTTCAGTCCGTCTACAAGTCTCTGTTGAGAACTCACGCCGGGTGCTGTGCTGGGTGCGGGACACTGCAGTGGGGAAAGCAGCTGGCCCACCCCTGCCCCCTAGGAGCTTGAAGTGGTGGAGACAGACACCAGTCTAGCAATCAGTAGATAAACATGCGGTGAGAGCCTTGGGAAGCGCTGTGGAGTCAAGGCTTGTAGCGCCAGAACAGCTCGCAAGGACCTGCCCCTGCCCAAGCCGCCACCTCAGACAGCAGCCCCTTACCTGCCTCGCTGCTCAGCCGGGGACCCTAGACATGCCCTCCCCTCCACAGCCCGCAGCCCTGGGCACATCCTGCTTCTCTAGCCCAGAGATCTGGAGTCTGACCCCTCTCGTCATGTCTTCCATCCTCCCACACGCAGTGCCCTCCTGGCTGGGCTGTCACCTCGGACCTCGGCCCTGTGGGGTGTGCCTTCCACACCGCTGCAGAGAGATCCTCTCAGGCCATCAGACCAGGTCACAGCCTCGCCCTCAGCCCTGCCTCACCAGCGCGTCTTACCCAGACGAAGCTAAAGCCTTGTTCACAGCTCTGCAGGTTCCGTCTCCCTCCTACCATCCCAGCCTCGTCTCCTGACGCTCTCCTTCCTCGCTCAGCTCCAGGCCTACAGACCCTCACTGCTCCCCGCACACGGGAACACAAGGCCCCCTCAGGACCTGTGCACCCACCCTTCCCTCTGCCTCCAGGGCTCTTCCCGCAGACATGCTCACAGCCGCTCCCGTACTTCCTTCAGGTCTGCTCCTAAGTGAAGCGTCGGAGGCTTTCCTGGGCCCCCTGAATGACAGTCCCACCCCACTCTGCTCGCACTGCTGTGCTTTTCTTAGCATCCATCTCCACCTGACGGTGTGTTGCACGTTCATCTCTTTTGAGATTCTCCCTCTCTGGCGCCTGAACTCTGTGAGAGCAGGGGCTTTTCTGTCTATTCCAATGCTGAGCACGGTGTGCGGCACGTAGCAGACGGTAAACATGAGCTGAATTAATGAAGGTCATGTCGAGGAAAGCTGCTCAGAAGCCCAAGTGAGGAGAAGAGAGCTTCCCAGACAGAGGGGCACGTGCCTGGGCCGCCCACAGGTGGGAACATACCACACCAAGGCCAGTGTGGTGCGAGCTGCAGCCACGGAGGCCCGCGGTGGTCACCACGAGGACATGAGAAGCCAAGGAGAGGATGTGGACTCGAGCAGGGAAGCTGCTGAGAGGTGTTAAGCAGGGGAGCAAGGTGATCAGACAGGCGTTTAAACAGATCCAAGAACAGCCTCGTTTGAGAGTGGTCAGTGGCCCCGTGTTCCACCCCGCAGCACATTATTTCCCCCCCAGTAAGAGGGCCTCACAATAACAAAAGACGATACGATACTGTGACCGTGGAGCCATATAGCGCAGCCTTCCCAAAGTCCAGAGTTAACAACATGTGACCACTGGCTCTGGAGCCCTGTGAGAGAGAACGTTCCTCAGGTTCACCCAAAATAAGACCCTAAAGCATCTGTCAGGAGTCAGAGCTTCAGGCAGCATTGTGGGAGAGGTGGCCCAGGAGAGGATGGAGAGTGAGCAGGGTGCAGATAACTCATAACTGGGTGGCCACCCACAGGCTCCCTCAGCTTTTGAGCAGAGAGGAGGAAGCTTGGAAGAGTTTGTTCTGGGGTTCAAACGGCTCTCTTGGGACTTTGAACATCAGGCTCCCCTCCCCTGTGACTGCCACACACACACACACACACACACAGACACACATAAACACAGACACACACACACACCCCCGCCCCCCCCCCCCCCGTTCCCTGTCTCCAAGTGGAACCACCAAGGGCAGACCTGCAGGCTCCTTCAGTCAGTTCAGTTCAGTCGCTCAGTTGTGTCCGACTCTTAGCGACCACTTGGGGAGGCATATCTGAGGGCTTGAGGGTGCTTCCCTTTTTCCCATTGCCAGAGAAACTGGAAGCCCCCACACTTCCCAGTACCATTTGAGATTCTTCTTGACACTGTTCCCCAACTCCAGAGTGGGGAGACCATCTCCAGAAGAAAAGCAGGGAGTCTGGTTTCCTCATAGCCTCCGACAACCCTGACGTCCTGTTTCTCTTTGTATCTCTGCCTCAGATATTCTCCCAGGAGTACATCAACCTCTTGCTGTCCATGTATTTCTTCGTGCTGGGAATCCTGGCCCTGTCCCACACCATCAGGTCAGAAGGCATCTCTGCGACCTTTGAAGCAGCTTTCTCAAGAGCCAGTACAGGGTCTCGGATGAGAACGTGACCTTTGGCGTCATTCAGAGCCAGGTTTGAATCCTGGCTGTAAAAACCCAAGGGAACTTTTCCCCCGTGTTATACTGTGGGTGACCCT
Organism: Muntiacus reevesi; assembly: GCF_963930625.1. Taxonomy (NCBI): domain Eukaryota; kingdom Metazoa; phylum Chordata; class Mammalia; order Artiodactyla; family Cervidae; genus Muntiacus; species Muntiacus reevesi. The sequence continues at coordinate 59,463,186 of NC_089250.1, forward strand.
GCATGAGAACCAGAGCCTCTCTGGGCCACGGTTTTTTTCCAAGGAAGGATAAGACGGTCCGGTGGGTGTTCGCCACCACGGTTGTTGGGAAAATTATCTGTGAACAGTAATGTCGTGGTAGTTGTCACAGTACTGAGATGAGTGATGCCGGTGCCACCTGCTGGGTGTCGTGGCTGCTGCGCACGCGTGAAGCTGGCTTCTTGTGGTCTCACCTCCTAAGAGAGCAAGGCAGTATTGAGAGCAGTTAGGAGCACAGGCTCTGGAATTTGACTACCTGACTTGGAATCCAGACTCTGCCACTTAATAGCCCTGTGACTTTGGGCAGGTTACTTAATCTCTCTGTCCTCAATTTCCTCACCTGAATGTGAAGGAAAATGATCATACCTTTCTCATCGGTCATGTAGAAACTTTTAGGACAGTATCTGACACTCAGTATGTTCAGTAGCTATTAGCCATTGTTGTTATCACTGTAATCTGTTGCTTTTAATCCTATGACACATTCAGAAACTGAAGCTCAGAGACGTTAAGAAATTTGCTAGGATGACACAGCTGATAAGCAGCAGAGCAAAGATTCAAATCTGAGTTTCTGTGGCCGCAGAGCCCATCCTCTTCACTGCCACCCTGCTCAGATCATCACGTGCTGTGTCTGTTCAGTGGGGATAAAGGAACTAAGCCGGGAGTCCTCGGGTGGGGCACTTACCCAATGGGAGTGGTGCCCCCAGCCCAGCCCCTGGCTGTGACTGCACAATCACCCCAGCCTGCTTCCATCTGGCCCCTTGAAGAGGTACAGCCTCAGGCTGACAACCACGGAGGTGGTCAGCAGACCAGGAAAAGTTCCTGGAAGGCAGGAACGCAACTTGAACGCAGCCCTGAAGGGTAGGAACCCCGAATGAGGGTGTAGGAGGGAGAGGGCAGGCCAGGAGCCAGAAGGTCTGTGCATATTGTAGGTGCAGTCAGGACCTTCCCAGAGCAGTCAGAGAGGAAGAGCAGGATCCTCAGGGAAGCCCTGGGAGTTGGAGTTTGGCCTGGTTCCTTGAGGCAGGACCTGGGAGTCAAGAATGTGGGCCCAAGAGGCAGTCAGACCTGGAACCAAGGCTCAAGTTACTCAAGCTCTCTGAGCATCAGTTTCTTCACCTATAAAATGGAGATACGGGGAGTAGCTCCTTGGAGGGGCGTGGGAACGTTCAAGTGAGCATGTCTGTGACATGCCCAGAGCAAGAGGGTATGTCCAGAGCCCACCGAGGGTGAGAGCAGCTGGCTCGAGTCACACAGCCACATGGGACTGAGGTCAGTGTTGTCTTCAACTTCACCCACCTTCACCCACAAGGCCGTGTTCTAGGGCCACACTCCACCCCCAACCCCCCCAGTCCTTCTGAAGATCCTGACTGACGAGCCCAGCAAGATAGTGGCAGACCTAGTCACCCTTCCTCGATGAACAGACCTCTCCTCTCCTGGTGGACAAGGTGAGGAAGGTCATTTCCCATGCTGGTTGTGCCAGTAACTCAGTTGTGTCCAACTCTGCGACCCCTGGCTGTAGCCCACCAGGCTCATCTGTCCATGGGGATTCTCCAGGAAAGAATACTGGAATGGGTTGCTGTGCCCTTCTCCAGAGGATCTTCCTAACCCAGGGATCAAACCCAGGTTTGATCCCGCATTGCAGGTGGGTTCTTTACTGTCTGAGCACCAGGAAGCCCAAGAATACTGCAGTGGGTAGCCTATCCCTTCTCCAGATCTTCCCAACCCAGGAATCGGACCAGGCTCTGCTGCATTGCAGGTGGATTCTTTACCAGCTGACTTACCAGGGAATCCCATGCTGGTTAGGAGCCCCCCAGTTCTAGCGCATCCCACCCCCACAGCATCTGTGAGAGTCCTTACCACAGCCCAACCACTGCCTTAGCATGAAAGAACCAAATATATTTTGTTTGACCAGGTGCTGAGGAGTTGATTATTTCACTTTATCTCAACAGCCCTACAAGAGAGATCACCAGCCACCTGCCCAGCAGGGTATTTTGAACCTGTGTCATTTTGACACCCTAGATCTTCCTATTTTCCTTTTAGGACAGTAACCGAGAAACATTGTCCAAAATTTCTCATGGATTAACCAAGAAAGAGTTGTCTATCTTTTAACCAATTCATAATTTTTATTGATAGAAATTATTAGCAGAAAATAGAACTAAAGCCACTACAACTGCACGTGGTAAAATCTGTCAGTGACTCATTTTCTTGAGACGATTTAGAGCACACAGTGTGACTTGGGAAGATGAGGCCTTGTGAAAATGATGACTGGCCATGGGCATAAGGGGTACTCACCATTCAGGGTCCAAGCTATCCTCTGAAAAAGAAATTGATCCAGACTGAAAAAACTGGGATGAATGGGATGAAAGAAAGCCTTACTATAAAATGTACAGGGAAAAGAACTGAATCAGATAAAAATAATTTTCGCAGAAAAGGGGGAGGGCATAATTTAATCATGCTCTTTAGATAGTTGATCTGAGAATTAAATTTACCTTCCTTTGAATGGAGTTTTCTTAAGTATTTTCTCCGAGAAGTCTACAGTATCGTTAAAATTTTGGCTGCTTGTTTGTATGTATCCCCAGACATAGTCAGACCTTCCTCAGGATCCAAACAAGGACTGCAGGTTCAAGACAGGAAAACTGAGGCTGAGAGAGCGTCACAGCTTTCAGGAGCAGAGTGGTTTTGAGCACAGGTCTAACTGTGCAACCAGGTATTTTTTGTAGTTTTGGCAAAAATGAAGGAGAAGAGAAAGCTTAAAGATGGGGCCCGGGCGCGCTCTCTCTGATGGGCCTGTGGTTTCCTGAGGACCGGCATAGGAGGGGTCTGTCTGCTGAGAGGCTATAGGGGCTGAGCCCCAAGCAACGGAGTCCAGGTGGGGGCATTTGTGGGATTCCTTCCTCTTCCCCAGCTGCCGTGAGCCTCCCAGGGAAGGAACCACAGCCTGGGGTGTCACAGTGAAGCGAGGACCCACAGCCTGGCTTCACCCTCTGCAGCGACCAAGACTCAAGCCTGTGCCAGTACCCTTCCTGCCAAGGGAACTGTGCAGCTTATTTTTACCACCTCTGAGCTCATATCCTACCCAGCTGACCTTTACAGAGAAAGGTCCTTAAGACCACGATCTGCAACCCCAGGAGGGAGAGGCCACTCAGCAGTTTGCCCTTTGCCTTCACCCCCAGGGGAGAAGGGCAGTAGGATGTGGTTTCCCAGCAGAAAGCAGTGACCTTTAGGCTTGACGTGAGCCTTCGAGGGCTGGAAGGAGTGAGTCTCTGCCTTCTACAAAAACCTGCATTCAGAGGTGTTCAACAAGCATTTACCAGCTGCCTCTCAGGATCCCTCCCCTTAAGGCAGGCTCACACCAGCCAGGCTGCTTGTCTCTTGCCTCGTGTTATCCAGCAGCCCCTCTTCTTGGGATAACAAAGACATCTGTCTAGAGACGTCATACTTAGAGTTGAAGCTGCAGTTAAGCTTATAGGGTGCCAAGCATTCAGGTAATCAATCCTCTTAATGATCCAATGAGAAAGGTATTGTTACAGTGTTCCAAATGAGGAGACAGTTGCAGAGAACAGTTAAGTAACTTTGCCAAGGTCACACAGCTCAATGGCAGGGCCAGGATTTGAATCCAGGAAACCTGGCTCCAGAATCCATGCTCTCAACCCCTTGCCCTCTGCTGGTCGGGCTCCTGAGGTGCACGCCAGGCTGGAGTGAAGGGCTTAGCTCCTCCGGCCTTCTCTCTGCCTCTCCACACACCCTCTGGCTTCATACTCCTGAAACGTGATTCAGCGAACTGAGCTGAAAGTGGCTTCCATCCTCATCCCTCCCAGCTGCTGCCTCCCAGCTGCTCAAGAGCCTGTTTGTGGAAACCCACTCCCAATTGCATCTTGTATCAGTCGTGTCTGCATAATGACAAAGCCTTGTCATTCATGCCACAGCTCTGTAGACGGGGAGGGATTGGCTGTGTGTCAAGTGGAAACTAAGGCCCAGAGATAGTTCTTCATCCACATTTTCTTCCTCCAAGCTCCAGGGTCTTAGAGAGCTCCCTTTTCCCTGCCTTTACTGTGCGCTGGGTACCCTTTGGCCTGGGTCCATTTTCCTGTAGCTGGGAGCACCATTGTGGATTTGCCTGCTTCATAAGTCATCAGTCTGATCTGGTGTTACTGAATGCTTTCAAGGTCAACCACCTACAGTGATAGACTTTGAGTTCTTATGACCCCTGTTGAGGATCTAGCGCTGAGCTAAACTTCTCCCTCTCCTTCTCGCCTACTTTCACAGCAGCTCTTTGAATCAGGTGGTATTATCCCCATATTCAGCAGAGAGACTGACCCACTGAAGTGAGCCCAGGGCCTCACGTGGCAGAGCAGGTGTCAGGGCTGGGCCACCCCGGTTTGTGTCTACTCCACGATACTGCTTAGTATCCAGACCCAGGCTGAGCCAAAAGCCCTGGTTTTCTGTTCCTGCTCTGAAGGCGATCCAGAAAAGAAAGTCTCTGCTCCCTGCCAGGCCAGGAAGTAAACCATGCTGAGTAATCAGAATGCTTCCAGAGATGAGGCCAAGCCCATCCTGAGCCACAAACAGGCCCTGTGGAAGGAGTGAATGTGAGCCCGCTCACCCAAGGGGCTGTGATTCATCTCACTCATCAAGTCCAGCTGAGTTTGTAAAAATCCCAGGCCTGGAAAATCGTGGAGTGGGGTGACCATCAGGTCATCTGACTTAATAGATCTGGAAGGGAATCCAGGAATATGCATTCTTTTTTCTTCCCATGTTTAATTCCTTTTATTTGTATTATGAAGCTGACACCATGGTTATTACTCAAATAAGAGGTGACAGTAATTCAGCTTATACTGTTTCCGCTTTGTCTGTGTTGGCACAGTTTATATAATAGTTAAGGAATCATCTAGAAGGAATTGCTGCTTGCCAACATCTCTAAGTGTTCTGGGAAACTGATAATTAAAGGAAATGGTCAAAACAAATCCCCTCAAGAAGAATACAGTATACTTCCTAGTCAACTCAGGCTTGCTTCGGGTCTACTAACTGCTTAAGTGTGCTAGATTTTTGCAGGGTTTAAAAGACATATTAAGGTAGTTTCAGACACTTATAAGGGTTTTTTTTTGGGGGGGGGGGTTAATCCCTGAGTCAGGAAGATCCCTTGGGGAAGGAAGTGGCAACCCACTCCAGTATTCTTGCCTGAAAAATCCCATGGGCAGGGGAGCCTGGGGCGACAGTCCAAAGGGTCTCAGAGTCACTGAGTTCCAAGGACACACACAAGAGGCTACCTGTGACAGAGTAATTAGATAGCCATTTTAATGGGAAGTCTCCAGTACCTTCAGAATGCAAAGGAACACTGCAGCTTTGATTTGTCACACTGCACACACCTGGATTGTGTTTGAAATAAACAGACTTCTGAGAAATTGGAACAGAGGGTTTACCTTTTTGCTTCTAGAATCAACAACAAAACTCACGCCACCTCACCATCTACCTCTCTGCTTTGAGCCCAGGAGAGACGGCTACGCATCTCATTTCCCTTATGAGTCTGCCCACAGTTTGTGCATCATGGCTTTACTGTGGACCAGGCTGGGTCCACTGCCTCTGGCTGGGCAGGGAGCTGGCAAGGAGGATGTGGTTTATCTAGGGCCATTTGTGGTTAATGGGCCTCTCAGCTGCAGGCCTTCCAGCCTCCTCAGCAACATGGACCCAGGCATTCTCATTGTTAAGGAGTCAGATCTCATCGGGCTACTAGTCGGTCCCTTAATTCAGCTCTGCTGTCTGCCTAGACTCAGTGGGTCTCCTTGAAGAGTAAGGACTTACCCTATGCAGGCTTAAGCCAGAATATGCATTCTTGACAGGGGACTCTCATACAGGTTGTGGATAAACCAGATTTTGGAATCCATTGCTCTCCTAAAAACTGTTTTATGTGAAAGTCTGCCTCTTTTGTGTTTTTGGATGATAACTAAGAGGCTGCATGGAAGCCGGAATCAGAGAGACCTAGGTTCAGGTCTCAGCTCAAGATACTGACTTCCCATGTAACCCTGGGCAGTCGCTTGCCCTCTGAGGGCCTCTGTTTTCACATCTCTACGATGGGCACAATAACACCTACCTCTCAGGGCAGCTGTGAGGTTGTTGGGAGATAACAGCTTGTAAACAGATGTCTGGGATTGTGGGACCCCCACAGGGGCTCTGTTTGCCAACCTGCTTTGTCTTTCCTTTCAGCCCTTTCATGAATAAGTTTTTTCCAGCCAACTTCCCAAACCGACAATACCAGCTGCTGTTCACACAGGGCTCTGGGGAGAACAAGGAAGGTCAGTGCTGCCGCCATCCCCTGCCTTGGCCGTACCTTGGGTGTCTTCCCGCTCCCCGCCCCTCCCCTCTGTCTCTCCGATACTGGGATTCCCCGGTACAGCAAGTGATGGGCAAGGCGGGCTCTGGGATGTCATCCCCACTCTGCTGCTGAGTGCACACTGTTATCTCTCTAAGCTCTGGGTGGTTTTGTTGGGCTTTTTTGGTTTTATTTTGTTTTTTCATCTGTAAAATGCACATCATAATGTAGTACCTCCCTTATAAGCATGTTGTTAGGACTGTGAGTAAGTGATGAGTGGAAAGCATTCAGCACAGCGCCTGGCTCAGTAAACGGTAAACAGTTGGCTCCTGAAGCTATTTTTATCATGTCTGTTTGTAGTGTGATTACTTCCCTAGCTAAGATTTGAAAAGGGGGTTCCACGGCTCTTGAAAAAAATGAAAGCCACAGGAAATTGGGGAAAGCCTGGGTCCTGTGAGTTAGTTAGGGTGTGGGTTCAACTGCTGTAACAGGATTATCAACAGCTTGGACAGGTGGAAGGTGTTTCTCTCTTGTGTACATGTCTGAGCTTGTGAATGTCACACTTGATGGGGATGTGCACATTCTGCCTTGTCCCTGGAGAGCAGCGATTTTATATGATTCCTTTGTGCATCTGTAGGCATCTGTGTCCAGTCAGTGACGTGGAGGTTTTCACCCGTCTTGTGCTCTGCCGCACTCAGATCAACGGGCCCAGGCTAGCATACCATTGCTTCGCAGGCTGTCTCAAAGGACGTAGAGGCAACTGTTCCGCAGGCCCATTTAGCTGCAAGGGAAGCTGGAAAATGTGGCTGAGAGCTAGGCAGCCTCGTTTCCAGTTGAAAATCATCAGGGTATTGTTACCACAGAGAGGAGAACAACGGTTGGGGCCAACCAGCAGTCCACTGCAGTCTGGAATCTGAAAGGAAAGCCTGTGCTCTGTGACCCTGGGCACGCTCCACCACCTCTCTGGGCTTCCTCATTAGGACACTCGGAGGTGATGGAGAAGGGGTCTAACATCAGGGTGTCTGCCACAGGCTCCCCAACAGAACAGCCTCGGGGCCTCCCACCTGCCACTTCTCCAGGCCTCCCTCTCTCACCTGCTTCCTCCTCTACTGGTGACACAGGGCTACCAGCAACCTTCTTGACTCCTTTGGCGGCAGAGTAGAAAGATTCCTGAATGAACTGGGACCTTGCAAGGGCCTTGGGCTCAGTGCAGTCAGCATTAGTTGAGCACCCCCTGTATGCCGGCTCTGTGCTGAGTGCTTTGTAAGGACCACCTCACTTGCTCCCCATGGCAGTCCTATCAGGGAAGTGCTGTGACCCCAATTTTTTTGTTTTGTGTTTATTTTTTTGGTCGCACCTCTTGGCATATGGAACTTCCCCAACCAGGGATCAAGCCCACGCCCCCTGCAATGGAAGGGTGGCGTCTTAACCCCTGGGGACCACCAGGGAAGCCCCATGATCCCCTTGTTACAGATGAAGAAACAAACTCGGAGAGGGAGCTGCCTCCCCTGAGGCCGCCCAGCTGCTAGTGCAGAGCATGGGCTTCCAGCACCATGGACCACCTCCCACTGACCCTGCATCAAGTCTGGGTTGTCTCTGGGCCTCCGTTCCGTCCTCTAGGAAATTGGAGGGTCTGGGGTTGGGGAGGGCTCCAGTGAGCACCCCCAGCCTGTGGGTCTCTGACGGAGCCCACAGCCATGCCCTCCTCCGTCCAGGGGCTGACAGGTGGGAGGGGCAGCCCCGCCCCGGGGAGTGGACTTACCCGGCCTCTCTGCCCAGAGATCATCAATTATGAGTTTGACACCAAGGACCTGGTGTGCCTGGGCCTGAGCAGCATCGTTGGCGTCTGGTACCTGTTGAGGAAGGTGAGTAGCCAGGGCCCAGGCAGTTGCAGGGGGGTGGTGGAGCGCTGGAGGGACAAGGTGGTGACCGGTGAGGTGGCCTCACTCTCGCCTTCCCCCAGCACTGGATTGCCAACAACCTCTTCGGCCTGGCCTTCTCCCTTAACGGGGTAGAACTCCTGCACCTGAACAACGTCAGCACTGGCTGCATCTTGCTGGGCGGGCTCTTCATCTACGACATCTTCTGGGTGAGTCGGGCAGGGATGCGCAGGAGGTCCAGTGGAGGGCAGCCACTTGACCTACAAGTAAGGCCCAGCTCAGGTCCTTCCTGGGGTAGTGCCCTCAGCCGTGAAGTCGATGACAGAGCAGAGCCCCATCCCCGCTTGCCGAGAGCTCACCTTTCTTTGCCCTGTGCCTTCCAGCCACCCTCTCTCCCTCACAGTGAGCCCAGCAGGGGATTGCTTATCCCTTGTCTTTCCAGCAAGCGAGTTGAGGCTCAGAACAGCTGAGGCAGGGGTGGTTAAAGCAGATGAGTGGACGCTGTTGAGCAAGACGCTGTCCTTGAGGACAGAGACGGCGCTGGGCTCAGGGACCTGCCACCCTCGCTCTGAGAGGCAGCCCTGACGGGGTGGTGCTGGAGGGCTTCCTCTCTCGGGAAGCACGGAGCCCTGACCTGACAGCCCAGCCAGGGCATCAGAGATCCTTTCCCAACTCCTTGGAATTGCCCCTCATTGCTGCCCAGACAAGCAGCCCCAGGAAGTGTCCATTTGGCCATGTCGGTGGCCGCCTCCTCTCAACTTTACATCTGCTCTGGAGCCCTTCTTGGCTCCCTGTCCCTCTCCCGCCCATCGCAGGCAGCCCCTCGTTGAGAAGCCACACACAGCCATTCCTTCCCATCTGCCCGCACTTCCCTCCAGACTCCACTCTTCTCCTTTTAGGTATTTGGCACCAATGTGATGGTGACAGTGGCAAAGTCCTTTGAGGCACCAATAAAATGTAAGTGAGCACCCCACCATGGGGAGCCCGTCTGCCCCCACCCTGGTGGCCCATTCCCGCATGGTCCCTGATGCAGTTAATACCCTCCCTCAGCTGTTCCTTCTCCAAGTTCCCCGGTTCTAGGGCCTGGTTTCCTTCTCCTCTTTGATTTGTCAGCTGTGTTCCCACACAGCCATCCTCTGGCCACCTGGTCATAGAGAGCGGTGTCTGAAACAGCCTGTGGCAGGGCAGGCAGGGGCCTCCAGAGGACACCCCCACACCAAGACCTGGAGCCCCCTCCCTGGATCCCTGTAACACATAACCAGCAGGTGTTGTCTGCCCCACTCCCCTCACACTTCCCTGGTTGTGTTCTTCAGTGTATCCATTGTTATAAATATTAGAAACCTCACCTACAGACATCTGTAATGTGGAAATGTCATTTCACACGCAACAAGCCCAGTGGCGGAGCATCTAGAGTTGGGTTTATGACCATCAGTGGCATCGCCAAGAGCCAGGGTCACCTCAGCCCTCCACCCCACCATTCTCAGAAAGTTTAGGGACAGAAAAGGGGAACTTTATGTCTCCCTCTCATCAGAGAGGGTGTTTTTCCCTGAATCTCCCTGCAGCCTCTCTCATATTTCACAGGCCAGAATTAGGTCACAGGCCCAAGTTCATTGTTTCTCATCAGGGGGGGATGAGAAAAGCATGATGAACTTGGAGTTTAAGCCTTAGACTGATCAAGAATCACTCCGGCATCGTGAGACCCAAAGAGGAGGACGGAATCCATCGGGCATGATGGAAGGAAGAAGGGGGATACTGTTGGGCAGTCAGGGTGGAGCCTGCCCTGAGAGAAGCAACAACTGCAGTCCTCATGGTCTGACTCCACAGCTGCACATGGGTCCCCTCCGTGAGCTGGAGAGAGGCTCCTGGTCACACGGCTGCTCCTAGATGCTGTGCAGGGTCGCGGCTCAATGACCCCAGAGGAAAGTTCCTCCCAGCTTTGGCTTGGATGAACCCATGGGGCCTCTCCAGGCCCAGGAACTAGGCTCTCCCACTGGGAGTGGTACAGAGGACAGGGTCACCGCCTTCTCCAGTGCTTGGGGGCAGTGTTTTGAGTTGGCAGCCTCCCAGAACCAAGGGTCTAAGGTGAGGGCAGTCGTGCAGAGCAAGAGAACAGATGCTGGCCAAGCCAGAAGAGCAACTGTGCCTCACACACTGTGATGGATGAACCCAGCCAACGGGTCAGGAAAGCTTTCCTGGGTTCCAAAGAATGAATATGTGTTTCACAAGCGTGAAGGAGCAGTAGGGGCATTTGAAAAAGAGAACAGCTTCAGGCCAGGGTTGCAAGCAGAAGAATGCATGGAGGGAGCGGAAAATCAGAGAGGGAGTATGGTGACTTCAGGGGAGCAGCAGCAAAGAGGCCAGGTTTGAGGAAGCCGAGATGGCATGTCAGGGAGCCCAGCTGCTGCCCAGTGGGCGGTGGATGAGCCATTGGAAGACTCTGGACAGGGAAGTGACAGTCCCCTCTGGTTTCTGGTGTTTGGAATTGGGGTTTTTGTCTTGAGGAGAAAGCTTGTTGCCCTCTACTGCTAGGAGTAGTCCAGCAGAGTGGTTAAGTGGACAGTTAGTGAAGTCAGAAAGCCTGGATTTGGATCCCAGATCTGATACGTGCTGGCTGTGTGTCCTGAGTGGGGAGGCCTCACCTCTGTGGGCCCTGGTTTCCAGATCTGCCACTCAGGATTGAATGATGGCAGGTTTAGGAGGATCAGACAAGGAGAGCTGTAAGTCAGCTGTGACTGTGTTCAAGGCAGGAAAAAGTGGACAGGGAAGGACCTTGGTACGATTCATTGGGGAAGCACCATCTTGGCCCAGAACCCACCCGTCTTACCTCTGTCTACATGCCATTGGCCAGAGCTGGGTCATGTGACCACCCCTAGCTGAAGGGAAGTCAGGAATTCGGTGACCAGCTTGTCCTGACTGTCTTAGCGTTGTGCCACACTTGATTCATCACCTGGGAGGACAGCCTCATACAGAAGCAGGACTGGGTTAGTAAAGACGTAATAGTTAAAGTTAATAATGTGTTCAAATAACCTAATCTTCACTGCAAGGCTATGGGGTCAGTTTGGTTGTTATACCCATTTTACAGGTGAGACAGTTAAGGCCCAGAGTAGTTAAGTAAACTCCAAAGTCACACAGCAGAGCCAGGATTCAGACCCATACAGTCTGACCCTGAAGCCCACACCATAACTGGTGAACTTCTGCTCCAAGGCTGTCTGGATGAAATCCAGTTACAGCTGCCCCTTGCCATAACTGGACATACAGGTAGGCATTTTCCTCAATCTGTATTTATCCAAACAAGCTGGCCAGCAGGATTTCTGAGTAAGGGGCTGTAAGCAAGGGATTTGTAGGTTTGTAGCCTCCTCCTCATCAACAGATGCACAAAATGTGTGGTCCAAGCTCTTCTTCAAAACAAGGGTCTGTCCACACTTTTGGTGAGACGGAAAGCCTATTAGATGCCAGCACCATGTGGGCCCTTTCATTTATTATATGCTAGGCTTTGGGGTCAGTCCCATTTAACCAAAGAGTCCTGGCTATTAAAAGGCATTGAAATTGTATGACATGTGAGTTACAGCTTAGTAAAGGCATTAAACCTTTAGCCTGGATGATTCTAGATTCTTACTGCTCTAACCAGCTGTGATTCCAGATGGACACACCACCCTTCAGCCCATCAGCATTCTCTTGACTCCCCATTCCCATCCTCCCACCCAGCAATGCAAGTGTGTGAGTTCCATACACCAGAGGCGGAGGCTAGGAGTACATGAGCTGGGCTCTCACCAGCTCCTCACATCCCTGCCTCCCCCTCCAGTGGTGTTTCCCCAGGACCTGCTGGAGAAGGGCCTGGAAGCGGACAACTTTGCCATGCTGGGACTCGGAGACATCGTCATTCCAGGTGACGGGGCCAGGGCAGGGGCCAAAGTGGAAGGGGATTCCATGGAGAAGGAGTCATCCTGTGAGACACAGCCTCACTCACCAGGAGAGGGAAGGAGGAAGGGTTAGGCTGTGCGATTCCCCCATCACCACCTGCCCAGGGTTTGCTGAAAGGGGGTCCACCTCAGCACACATGGAGCACCAGTGTGGGCTGGACCTTGGAGGGACAGTGGTGAGCAAGACTGCCCTCGTGGAGCTTCTGGTTGGGTGAACAGATATTACTCGAGAGCTGCAGAAATAAATGTATATGACAGACTGAAATATAAGCACATTCGATGACAGTCTTTTTTTTTTTTTCGATGACAGTCTTAAAGGAATCTGAACCCCTCACACTTGCACGTACACACACCGTTCCCAGTGTTTACAGGTGACACAGGTGTGCTAGAACTGCCACGGTCTCCTTGGCCCCCCTTTCCCCAGCGCTGGGAGGACACCAGGGAAAGCATGCACTGTGTGTGGACACGGGGCACACAGCTGTGCTCCCGTGTCTGCAGTTTTAGCAGAGGGACCAGTGGCCTGCACCTGCTTGACCACACGACCTGGCCTCTGAGTCCATTGTATGTGTGGGTGCTAGTCAGCACACCTGTGGACATGGGCACAGGGACCCCTGTGTATGGGCCCGAGCATGGGCACACATCCTGGGGGCCTGCAGCCCAAACTGCCGGTCAAGAAACTCTGGGCAAAGCTGAGCTGCCTCTCAGGGCAGCTGAAATGGCTGAGACGTGGACACTGTGTGCCTGCAAGGCCTAGGCCCAGTGACGGGTGCTGCACACCAAATGGCATTCTGATTCCCTAGTCACAGAGACTCAGAGTCAGGGTTAGAAGCACCGCTGGTGTTTGCTTAAAAGAAGAAAGCTGGGAACAAATTAAAAGCCAGTTTGTTTTCCAGTGTAGGAAGTAATAGCCATCCTGCTAGTGAGTGGGAGTGAACAGGCACTTCTGTGTGACACTTTCCTTTTCTGATACGTATGGTGGTGAAGCAGAGGCTTTCTCTCATACCAGTGAGCGAACTGAGGCTCAGCAGTGAAGGGACTTAACGTCAATTCACACACTAGCCAGCAAGAGGGCCAGGACTCAGACCAGGTCTATCTGACTGCAAAGAAAGGTGATATTGTCAAAACTACTTTTATGATAGTAACAACAGGAGTAAGATCATAATCCTGGAGCCATCATTTGTCAGGCACCTGTTGTTTGCCAAGCAGTATGCTGTGTTTTTTTATGTATCGTCTTTGCTACCTTTAGCAGCCTGTTGAGGTAGAGAGTGTTTCCATTTTGCTGGTGAGGAAACAGGTTGAGAGAGACTTGTCTAGGGCCGTGGTCTTGAATCCAGATGTTCCCATAGCACGTGGTGCTGGGAGGCAGGGAAGAAGCTCTATCAGGGATGAAGAAATGGATTTGGTTCGCCCTGCAGAGCAGGGTCTGTCCCAGGCACCCGCAGACTTCCCCAAGTTTCCTTGTTGAGTGCTTCTGGGCTCCAGGCCTGCACAGGACATCTCTGAGTATCCACAAATCCCTGTATGTATCGGAAGTCTTCCAGCAGTCACAGTTGGTGTGAGTTATTGCATCCTCACAGAGCCTCAGGGATAATCTTGAAGGAAGAATAGGTTGTGGGGTGTTATTTTAAGGTCAAATGCAGTATTACGAGTAGAAGCTCTTGGGAGCTCTGGCCCGCGGATTAGTTAAAGAGCAGTTGCAGAATTCAGCTGCCAGGGGCCACTGAATTCCTAGTTTTGTTTCCAGAAAGGCAGCATTTGTCTGTTCTCACCACCCACCAGCTCCCAACTGTAGAGTCTTCGATGGGGACGGAATCATTTTCTTCTTTGAAATGAATCACATGTTGCCAGTCAGTGCTTCTAATCAGCACAGAATGTTTGGTTCCTAAGAGCTTTCTCTCAACCAAATGAGGTTCAGCCCTGCTGTGTCCGAGTCCAAAGACAAGTCAAGGACAGACACAGTGATGGCCATGTGTGTGCAACATACAGAGGCTGGACTGGGTGGCTGTGTCTCAGGGACTCAGGTTTCTGGGGTGACTGGGCCAGATTTCAGAGTGCAAATAGGAGTGCAGTGGTGGACAGAGTTCACCGTCCCCACCTGAGCTCCTGTAGAGCCTCCTAGTGTCTGCTTCTGCACTCTCCCACCAACCAAACAACTGCCACAGGGGTCTTTTTCAAAATCTTTTATGTTATCCTCCCACTTAGAACACTTCCAGGAGTGTCCCCTTACTCCTAGAATAAAGACCCAACTCCTCTCACCCCCACGGGGCCCCGCATGGCAGATCCAGCTCCCAGCATCTCCTGCTCTGGGCTGCAGCCTGCCCTGCCACGCCTCCTGGGCCCTGTTTCCTCAAGACCTTTGCACATGCTCTTCCCTCTCCCTGGCAAGTGTCACTTCCTCAAAAAAGCCCTCTTTCCTCCCCACCCACGACCCCCAGCCTGGGTCTCATCCCATGATAGACCTTCCCATGACACAGGAGCACCCTTTCACAGTTACAGTCTCACACTGGTCTTTGTTAATATTTGATCAGCATACCCCGCCCCCAGGTTTTGCTTCCCACTGTATTGCCTACAGCACCTGGTGTTTAGGCATCCTGTAAGTGTTTGGTTGGGCCCAGGGTGGTACAGCAAATGCTGCTGTGAGGTGCTAGTCAGTGTGGTCCCAGGCCAAAGCAGTCTACCTGGGACAGTTGGCCACTTGTTGCCTCTTCCAGTGAGTGTCCCCCATCTATCCAGGTGGACTGAGGGTAGAGAAACGATTTCTGCCAGCAGTTGGCAGTCTCAGCCACACCTTGTCCCCTGATGATTGCTCTGTGGCTGGGGACCCAGTTGTCAGTTGTATGCTTCTTCCCTAGCTCCATCTAACCCTGGTTTTCTCCCCGCAGGAATCTTCATTGCCTTGCTGCTGCGTTTCGACATCAGGTAAGCCACTTAGGAACTCTAGTCCTCAGGTTCCACAAGTGAGGCCCTCCCCTCACAGCAGGAGGTTCTCTGGGGTTCCTCAGTTCGGAGGAGCCCAAAGAGGGTAACTCAGGTCCCAGACCCTCCACCCAACAGCAGCCAGAACAATTCTGATTTTATCTGCGTTGTACATTCTGAGGTTCTAAGTGCCCAGAGCCTGGAGAGGGTGGGGAAGGTGTGACTCATAGGCTGAGATGGAATCCCAGAAGGTCCTGGTGGCACCCAGAGTGCTTTCTCTCTCAGTGGTCTTGGCAAGGAAATTGACCTTTGCAGGCAAGGTTTCTCATCCTGAAGATAGTGGTCGCTCCTGCCTGGGGCTGATGGGGACAGTGTGGAGGGAGTGCTGAGACAAGCTGGCCTCGGTGGCTCCCAGGACATCCGGCAGCAGGTGCAGTCCTGATTGCCACCAACTTTTATCAGCCACGGGTCAGGTCACCATATCCCAGCTGCTCTCGCTGCTCCCCACCCTCTCCTTCCTCAGACATTCTTCATTCCCTTGTAGAAAGTGAGTACAAGGGAGAGGGAAGGGGGCCAAGCTGAGCCACCACTTGAAACTCAGAAAAGGTCACACCTTTTCAGGTGGGTGAATGCACCTGGGCAGAGCTGGGCCTGCCACCAGTAGTTGGCGCTCAGTCTTCCTAGAGGAAGGCTTTCTGCATGTATATGCTTAATTTTGAGCTGGTTTATGGACTGTTTCTTAATCTCCTTATGTCCAGTAGTTGCAAAAACAGTAATAATGTTGAAAGTGGTAGTGAGAAACCCATTGCCAGCATCATGGAAATGCAGGCTGCAGGCAGAACTGAACTTTGCCCCTGCTCACGTCGCTCTGCGTTGTTTGGGTAGGGCCACTGTGGAGCCTTTGGAAGAGACCTCACCGGTCTCTTAAGTAGAAACACATCTGTGCTGGCTGCTCTACCGCTCGGTTTTCAGAAGTCATACAGAGAGAAACCTGTAGGAGTCTCCAGGCCATTTGCTAGAGAACCAGGTTCAGCTGGCAGCACCCTCCAAGGAAGAATCCTTGTCCTGCAGGTCCTTGGGAGCTTGTTCCAGAATCTGTGCACTGTTCCCTCTTGCACTCCGGGCTGCATAGCAGGACTGTTCTCAGTGGACTGCGGCTCCCAGCTCAGAAGTCGCCAGGGCAAAGGGGAGGGAGTCAGTCCTCCTTCATTCCTCCTTCATGTTGCTGGACACACACAAAGGTCCTGAGCTGGCATTGTGAAAGGGCATCAAGTGATGGCAATGCCAGGATGCTTGTGGGTCAGCTCTTCTGAAGCTGATCTTCAGTGAATTACCCAGGAAGCCACTGGCATTTTATCCTTGTAATCAGCATCTTCTTAGTATCCATGATGGGTTACTGAACTGTTAGCTCCACTGCACTTAAAAGTAAGAACTTAGCTTTACAGTTTCTGATCTGTGTTCCTCAAAACATGAGCCCCAAACCAGCAGGGACCTACTCTTTACCACAAGAAACTGTACTTAATACTTTGTAATCACCTATAAGGGAAGAAAATCTGAAGAATTTATGTATATCTGAATCACAGTGTTATATACCTGAAACTAACATGATATTATAAATCAACTACATATTTTTAAAAAGCCAAAAATAAAGTTATAAAATACCAAAAACACACACACACAAATACCAAAATGCAGATCCCCATACCTATTAGATCAGACTCCCTGGGAACTAGGCCTAGCACTCAGTTCTGTTTTTGAGGGTTTTTGTTTTTGTTTTTTTGACCACGCTGCTCAGCTTGTGGGATCTCAGTTCCCTGACCAGGGGTTGAACCCAGGCCATGGCGTTGAAAGCCTGGAATCCTAACCGCTAGGCCTCCAGGGAACTCCCACACAATTCTTTATTTTTTAACATGCTGTCTGGGTGATTTTTATGCTGACCTGAGCTTCATAGCCACTGTTCTCGGTTATAGCATTTGATGTTCAGCAACCATTGGGGAGATGGTACGTGGCATTCCCATTTTGCAGATGATTAAACTGAGGCTGAGGGAAGGAAAGTGACTGGTCCAAAGACGCTTAGATGGGGCAGAACCAGAGTACACGCCTATCTCCACACCCCCCAGCCCATAACCTCAGCCCCACACAGCTTCCGGGGTCTCCCCAGATCCTCTCCTAAGAGGGCATGTGGCTCTGCAGTGCTTGTGTCTCACCTTCCTCCTCTGTCTCCCCATGCCGTTGCTGAAGCTTGAAGAAGAACACCCACACCTACTTCTACACCAGCTTTGCAGCCTACATCTTCGGCCTGGGCCTTACCATTTTCATCATGCACATCTTCAAGCACGCCCAGGTGAGCACGACCCCTCTGTGTACCGGGAGTGCTTTCACTGCAGGTCACCGGGACTCCCGTGTCACATATGCAGGCGATCCAGTGGTGCAGAGCAGGCGTATCTGTGCTTCTCTTGAACTTTCACCCATAGTTGTTGCAAGATGACAGCCCGGCTTCAGGTAGCACATGCACGCTAGTGGTGAGAAGGGGGAGGAGGAAGGATGCCAGCGGAGCCTTCAAGGAAGGCAAAACCTTTCTCAGAGCCCTCTCAGCAGATTTTTGCCCACATCTCCTGGGCCACATCATGTTGCGTGGCCCCAGCTGTGGCTTCTCAGCCTCAGTAGTGGTGGCAGACAGAACGGAATCGGGTGGGTGTTTGTTGCGGTCTCAGCCCATTGCCTGCTCCCCAGGCAAGTGATAGGATGTTAGGATCTCCCTCCCATCACTCCCCAAGCCAGCCAGGCTCTGCCTTCTCCTAGATGGGTGCTGAACTGCCAAGTGGACCAGGCTGGGAGCTGTCAATGTGACCTGGAGAGGAGGAGTCGGGGAGGGGAAAGCCGACAGACAGGGTGCTCTCTGCTGGAAATCAGAGCACTTCCTTTGTGCCAGGCTCTGCTTGGTGCTTCGTGAGGGTCCTGTGAACAGATGAGGAGCTGCAGTTCAGGTGCTCCGTGGAAAGTGTGGTGGAACCAGGATTCAAACCTGTGTCACATGAAGACCAACCCAGGTTATGAACCCCCAGTCATGGGAAAGGCTGTGTGGAGTGGAGTCTTAAGAGAGCCCTGGTGGGAATCCAGGCTCTACTGTCTGAAGTTAGACTTAGGATTCCTCATTGATTCATGAAAACAGAAAATGAGGATAAATAATTGTAGCCACCTTGGGGTTGTTTGAGGGTGAAATGAGTTAATATAAGTGAAGTGCTCAGAGCCACGTCTGACCCAATAGGTATTGCTGAGCTCCCTTCCTCCTCCCCCCTTCCTCCTCCCTTTCTCCCTTCCCTGGGCACCGGCCACAAAGAAGCCACCTTTGAATTAATCACAAAAGCTGCTGACCCAGTTAATCTGTTAGTTTGCCAGGCACTGTGCTAAACCCTTTCACTCATTAACTCATTGAGTCCTTAGAGACACTGTGAAATTGATAGTAATACTATACAGAAAGTTCAAGGTCCCCATCAGTAGAGAAACCAAGAACCAGTGAGGAAGCCCCTTTCATTCACATCTGCTCCAGATGACCTCAGGAGCTGTGCAAGCTGAGAGGGACATGCACTTGGCAAGGAAGGCGCAGCGTACTTGGGCCTCCTCTTTGGGGGTGGCTTCAGCTGTCAGCCCCAGCAGATTCCAAGCCCAGAGCTGTCCCCTGGGTGGCCACCAGGTGGCAGGCTTTCCTTCTGCCTTAGACTCAGAGAAGGCTTCACTGGGAGCTCTCACACAGGCTGGGGGCAGAGGTGGGAGAGGTGATCCTCGACATGAGAGAAAAGGAGCCTTCCCTGCGTGACACAGCAAGTCAAGCTGGGCCCTGGCTGGAGCCCTAGACTCCTGACCACAAGCCGACCCTACTGCCTAACAGCAGCTCGGCTATTCTCCCTGATCATCCACATGTGTATTTCCCTGAAAATCTTCTTTGAGGTGGGATCTGGACACAAGGGGAACCTGTTCTTTGAGCTCCTCCTCCCTCACCAAGACATACGCAGTCCCTCTGCCAGCAATTCCCTATCGAGGGGGTCACCTCTGCCTATATGTTTTTTAACCTCTATCAGAAATGTACTCCAAGCCAGGACTAGCAACCTCCAAGAAAGGTCATTAATATGATCAGGTGCCCTCACTGTACAGATGGATAGGAAAGCCCAGACAGGAAAATGGCCTATTTGTGGTCACAGGGTAAAGCCGAGGCCCGATGGAGACCCAGGAGTCCTGATCCCCAGCTCACTGCCCCAAGCTATACATCCCATCCTCTCCTTAACACTGATTTTCTTTGGAGTGGGTCCCTGGTGCCTGAGAGGAAAGAAAAGAATAGGTTTGTATCCCTCTGATACTAAGCAAACACTTCTTCCCAAAAGAGCACCTCAATTGCTGTTGGCTCTTAAGTGAGGTAGACCTTGGTGGGGCCAAATATCTACCCACCTTCCTCCCAGGAAGCCCTCTATTTTGCCCAGCCTGGCCTTGATGAAGAAAAGACAGTGGACTTAGTGACAGAGGAATCCATGTCTCTATCCTGACCAACCGTGTGATTTAGGGCAGATCCTTTTTCCTCCTCCAATCCTCAATTTCGTCATCTCTTAAGTGTTCTACTTTTCAGAAATTAAATTTTAGTAAGTTTGTATTTGTTTTATTTCATTAATTTTTGCTTTGCCTTCATTCTTTTCCTCCTTTGGGCTTCCTGATTTGAAAACTTACATTGTTTATTTCTAGTCTTTCTCATAAATGCACTTAGAGTTATAAACTTTTCCCTGAGTACTGCTTTGGCTGCCCCTCTTGAGTCTTGATGCAGGCTTTTGTCGTGATTTCTGTCGTTCCTGGCCCAAGGCCGATCTCATAGCAAAGACTTGATGCAGGGGAAGAAGCTCAGCTGCCCGAGTTTAAATCCCAGCTCAGCCACTTACACACCCTGTGTGACTGCAGGCAGGTAGGTCATTTCCCTCTGTCTGAACCTCAGTAGCATCATCTATAAAACTCAGATCGAAATGCTCAGGGTGTAATTAGGTTCAAGGATAATCTGTGTGAAGTGGGGTAGTTCACAGCCCATCCATGGCAGGAGTCCGAAAATGGCCTGATGGTCAGCCTCCGGGGACTGTGGAGCCCTGTCCTCTAGCCAGGGGCTGGCCTGGATTTAGGAACAAGGCTTGGCTTTAGGTACGATGTCTTCTTCACCCTCACCTGAATCATCTCCAGGACACCCTCTGAATTTTGTGAGGGAGCCATTGGCTTAGTATTTACCAGGCCCTCTTCTGAGTACTAGGAAGACAGCAGTGAAGAAAACAGCTGTGGAGCCTGCCCTCGTGGAGTTAACAGCCTAACAGGAGGCAATCTCCAGACTGTAACGGCCCAGGGATGTTTCATTCCAAGTTGCTGGAGAATGCCGTGAAGAAATGCAGGGGGCCCAAGAGTGTGCAGCAAGAGGGCCTGACTCAATGCAAGCGAAGGCTTTCCCACAGAAGTGACTGCTGAGCTGAAGTCTGAAGGAGAAGGAAAGTAGGCACAGATGGGAAGAGCATCCTAGAAATGGCACGTGCCAAGATCCTGTGACTACAGGTGACAAAGAGGATCGAAATGAGACCAACGTGGCCAGTGCAGAGCAGGGCGGGTGAGGTTGGAGAAGGAAGCAGGGGTCACATCTCTTGAGGATGTCAGGCCACTGGGAGCAGTAGGGGCCATGGAGGGCTGAGAAGTAGCGTGAGGTCCAGCTTTCAGACACCGTGAGCGGAAGAATGGCTTTGGAGTCTGGGGGTACCCGAGTTCAACCCCCAGTTTACCACTTAGGCTCTCCAAGGCCTGAGCTGCCCCCTCCCCACTCCCAAAGCATGAGCCTTCCGCTTCTACACAAGGAGGAGGGTCATGGGGGTATGGAGATCGACTGAAGTACTCTCCAGAGCCTGTGTTGAATGCACACAGTAGGTGGTCCGGGAACAGGGCCGGCTGGTATAATTGCCCTGTCCTCCAAACCCAGCTTCACCAGGAGTCTCCTCACAGGCTCTGGGCCCTGACCAGCTGGGTGACCTTGATCCCAGGCCGCAGCAGGTGCTCCATCCATAGCGGCTATGTCATCATCGTTGTCATTATAACAGCATCTCCTGGAGCGTTGTTAAAAGTGCAGACGTCCAGCCCCAGACCTAGGCAGTCAGGGTCTCTGGGAGTAGGACCAGCTCACCAGGAACCTGGTGTCCTGGGCAGTTGGGATGCTGCCAGCCAGACTCCAGGGCACCCTGAAAGCCCTGCATGATCGAGTTTCTTTGGGCTTCTTGCTGCTTCTCCCAGGGAAGTCAGGAGCCCCAGTGTAGGCCCAGGCACTGACTTGCTTCGTGAACCTGTCCCTGAGTCACACCCAGCAGAGAGTTGGGGTGATGGGCCCGGTCCTGAGCGGGTGCCCTGCCCAGTGTTGCCTCACCAGCCTTTGTTCTCTCACAGCCTGCCCTCCTGTACCTGGTCCCTGCGTGTATCGGCTTTCCTGTTCTGGTGGCACTGGCCAAGGGAGAAGTGACCGAAATGTTCAGGTAAGAGGGGGCGGGGAGCAGCGGTCTGCCTAACACTGCAGGCTGCTGGCGGAGCCTGTGGGGACTGTGGGTACATGCCTCCGGGGGAACGCTGTTCACACCACCAGCCTTGCCCTTTGCATCAGCACATGGGTGCCAGGCCCATGGGCACCAGCAGAACCCTTCTGTGGGCCAGTAGCCAGGGGTGGGAACAGCCTTGGGGCTTTCAAGGCAGCCCCCACACCAGATGCCAGCTGAGTCATGAGAAGGGACTGGCTGGTGTAGCCTCCCCACCCCAGGCTGCCCCGATGTCGGGAGCCCTGGGTTCCCATCCCGACCCTGCTGCCATGTGACTTCAGGCAGGTCTTCCCCTGCCCCCAGCCTCAGTGTCCACACGTGAGTGATACAGGCCCCCAGCCTCTAGTGTGATGGAAGTGCCCGATGAGAAGTCAAGCGTCAGCCTATGTCCAGTTGCCGCTGTGGCTGTAACCCAGAGCCGGCTGCTTTCTCTCTGTCTTAGTCACACACATGCCCCTTCCCTGTGGCCACACACCTGCCACACCCGTGATCAGCCCCACCCTGACCCCCAGGCCTGCGTGACTCCGACAGGTGTCTCCACCCCAGCAGCACCAGCCCCGCCCGCCAGGGACCCAGAAATAGCTGCCAGCTGCAGCTGAAACTGCCCACTCGGGGGCCTTCCACCAGCTCCACCTGCCTGGCCTCCAGGTTGTCCCTCGAGTGCCTGCCAGAGCTTTCTGCACACCTGGCTGCCTGTGGGGGAGCCTGTGACTCACCCCTCCCCCGTACCTGCCCCTGCCCTCCCTGCCCTGCCTCAGCGCCCCAGGCTCCCAGCCTGCCTGCCCAGGGTTCCTGACCTGGCAAAGCCCTGTGGACTCAGGCAAGGCTGGGGGTGAAGCAGGTGGCAGGTCTGGGGGCAGGAGTGCGGCCTGAGCCCTGAGCAGGTCCCTGCCCTCACCCTCCGCGCTCAGCCGGTCTCAGCCCCTGGCGCCCAATCGGGGTGCCCTCCCCAGCCAGGACTGAGGGTGCCAGCCGTCACCCACTTGGTGCTTGGTTTCTGTAAAAGTTTGCCCATGTGGGTACCCCACTTTTCTGCCCCCCACCCCCCAGGAGGTGTTTAGATTGAGGTGAAGAAGCAAATAGTCTCTCTTCTCTTCTGCCCATCTCTCTCCCTAATTCTCCACCTTACCTTTGGTTTTACTTTCCCCTTTAGTGGCACTATCCCTTTTTTATTCATTTACTTCTTTTTAAATGATAACACATTCACATAGTTCAAAATTCCATAGCATGAGCTGGACAACCAACCCCCTCATACCCCAGCCACCCACAAAGCGAACTCTGTCCCTGGACATTCAGAGATATCTCTGCACCTGAAAGCATGTATGTGTATACACATTCTCATGCAGGTGGTGGCATTCTTGGAGCATTCTGCGTCCTGATTTTTCACACCAGGGTGTGTCTGAGAGATGTCTCCACAGCAGCAAAACATCTGCGTGTGTGCTCAGTCTCTCAGCTGTGTCCAGCTCTTTGCGACCCCATGGACTGTAGCCCGCCAGGCTCTGACCATGGGATTCTCCAGGCAAGACTACTGGAGTGGGTTGCCTTTCCCTTCTCCATGGATCTTCCCAACCCAGAGATGGAACCTATGGCGCTTATGTCTCCTGCATTGGCAGGCAGGTTCTTTACCACTAGCGCCACCCGGGACACATACGTATACATCTAGGGCATCCTTGTTCTTTTGCAGAGTCTCTCCCTGTATAGGTGCATCTTTTCTTTTTTATCCTCCAAGTAACACTGACTTCTTTCCACAGAGTTCGAAAGTGCAGAGATAGATAAAAGTAAGACCCACTTCTGCTCCCTGGAAGAGAAATCTCTGTCCTTGTTAGTCTTTTCCTCTCCATCTCTTTTTTTCTGTCTCTGTCTGTCTCTCACACAGCTACGAGTCCTCAGCGGAAATCCTGCCTCACACCCCGAGGCTCACCCACTTCCCCACAGTCTCGGGCTCCCCAGCCAGCCTGGCGGACTCCATGCAGCAGAAGCTAGCTGGCCCTCGCCGCCGGCGCCCGCAGAATCCCAGCGCCATGTAATACCCAGCGGGTGCCCACCTGCCCACTTCCCCCCACTGCCCCGGGGCCCAAGGTAGGGCAGACCCCCCTGCTCCAGTGTACGGGGCAGGGAGCATTGCCGGGGCAGGCAGCAAGAGGCAGCTCCACCACCACCAGGCAGTCACAGCGCCCAGCTGAGGGGTGGGGGAGCAGGGCCCCAGGACCCCAGCGGCCTCACCGGTACTGTGGGGCTCACCTGAGATTGGGAGTCAGCAGCCCTGGTCACACAGCAGTGGACACTGTTATCGCTCTCTGTATATATATAACCTGGGGCAAGTATATAACCTTCACTTTCCCCTTTTGGAACCTCTCTTTGTTCATATAGAAGTGGGCACATACCTGCCTCACGGGGTTGATGTGGTAAGGAAATGTGAGCATTGTCCTTGGCATGAACTCACTTGCTCAGTAAGTGGAGCCCAGAGGAAGAGCTAAGCCAGGGCGCCTGCCTGCAAGAGTGGCACCTTGCCACTTGTCAGTAGAGCAGCCCCCCTGCCCGCCCGCCCACGCCCCTGGGGCTAAGCTTTTTGACTCCTATCATGTGCCCTGGGAGGCAGCCCTTCGTCCTGTAGCCTCATCCTGGCTGCCCCTCTTTTTCCCCACTCTTTCCCCAGTGGAAGGTCCAGGAAGCTTAAAATGGGTCTGCACAAGCCCAACCTCTCCTCCACTTGCCACTGCCCTTGGCACCACCAGGCACAGAGAAAGTGGAACCCAGCAGCCGGTCTGAGGAGGGCGCACGGCAGGGCCAGGCCAAGTCCTGGAACGTGCTGGGCCAAGGATATGTGTGCCCAGGGTTTTCCTGCGATGGTGGGAGGTGGGCACAAAGATTCTGCCCTTCCCTCCTCTAAATGTGTCGTCCTTGTTGTTATGTCTTGTTTTTCTGGTCAGTTATGAGGAGTCAAATCCTAAGGAT
The DNA here is from genome assembly GCF_963930625.1 of Muntiacus reevesi. Taxonomy (NCBI): domain Eukaryota; kingdom Metazoa; phylum Chordata; class Mammalia; order Artiodactyla; family Cervidae; genus Muntiacus; species Muntiacus reevesi. The sequence goes on from NC_089250.1 coordinate 59,487,769, forward strand.
CCAGCAGCAGTGACAGAAACCAGAGAGGGAACAGAGGCGACCACATCGAAGGGGCTGGAGAAGAAGGAGAAGTGATGGAGCTGGTGCCTGACCCTGCAAGGGCTGGACACCCGGGTGGACTGGCCACACACTGGCCCGCACAGCGCGGGCCTGCCGCTGGGGCAGGCAGCTCCCAGAGAGGGGCAGGGGCAGCAGGCTCCCTCCAGCAGGGCCTCCGGGGCCTGGTTCCCTCTCCCCCTTCTCTGGCCTTCCTCTGCTCCTCCCCGTCTCCTGCCTGCAAAGGAAGCCCCCAACTGTCCCCACCCCCCCAACCCTTGGGTGCCAGGTGGGAAAAGTGGGTCTGATTTTTAGACTTTTGTATTGTGGACTGACTTTGCCTCAAATTAAAAACTCATCCCGTTGCCTGGGCAGGCCACTGTGCTTCGAGAAAGTTCTCACCCAATACCTTAGAGTGGGTTTCCTGCTTCTCACCCTCCCACCCAGAGACTTTCATGTAAGCCCCTTCCTGGGGCCGTGGACTGTCGCAGCCTGCAGTGAGGCCCTGACCTTCCAGTCCCTCCATCGTGGCTCCCCACCCGGCGGGTGGCCAAGGTGCCAGCTTAGCACCCCCAGATGCCCTCTGACCAGCAGAGGGGGCCCTTGAGCCCTGTCCCCAGCCATCCGGTTCTGCCACGCTCCTCCCAGTACTTGGGGGCAGTGAGGGTGTCAGACAGGTACTGGCTGCATCATCTTCTGGAGGAAAGGTCTGCGGGGAAGAGGCTGTGGTATCAGAAGGCTAACCTGACTCAGCAAGAGGGCCATTATATGTGAAGCCAGGGAAGCAGCAGGGCCACGTGGGCCCCAGGAAAGAGTGGATTTTATTCCCACACTGGCAGAAGCCATCCTCTGTGATTTCAACGTTCACATGGCTTCAGCTGGGGAGCACTGGGACTCTAGGTCACCCTAGACATGGAGGACCCACCACTCCCCTTCTGCCTGTTCCTGGGGTTCTTCCCAAAATGACTGCTGCAAAGCCAGAAGGATCCTGATTCTCGAAGCCATCCCGAGCGCCCCTGGAGAGGCTGGGGAGGGGGCTTCTGGGAGGCCATCCAGGCACGAGAACCAGAGATCCCAGAGCCAGGGTTTCTCCACAGTTTGCCAAAGACAGCAGCCCTGGCCTGAAGGAGAACCCCAAGTGGACCAGGCAAGGGGTGAGCACAGCCTTCATTTACCTGCCTAGTATGGGGTCACTGGGTGGAGAAACTAAGGTCAGGGAGGGTGGCCACTGGCCTGAGACTCAGACTTTCAACAGCCCAGAGATCTCTGCCTAAGCTTCCAGGTTTAAAGGCTGAAAATGACAGTGCTTCCAGTTTGGAGCTTAAGAACAAGTGGGAGCAGATAATGGGAGCTGCTGAATGTACCAAGCACCTCAATACAGGATTTACTTAATTCTCATACTCTCCATCTGTAATATTAGCCCCATGTACAAGTGAGAGAAATGAGGCAGCTTACCTACCCCTAGACAGGGATTTGACCTTGAGCAATCTGAATCAAATTCCAGAGTTCCTGAGGACTTTGCAACTCCTCTGCAGCAGACCCCTGGGCCTGAGTCACTATCAACTTCTCTGGGCTTTCTGGAAAGGAAGGAGGAGAAATTTCAAAAGCTTCCCCCAGCCAAGAGGGTCCGTTTCAGGGGCTTCTCGGATCTCTGCCGCCTCCAGAGGGGAGGCCGTGTGGTCCTGGAACAAGGCCTCTCTGAGGGCGGCAGATGGGGCAGGCAGCCCAGGCACACAGCACGGTTGGTTCTGCGGTCCATAGCCTACAAAGCCCTCATTGAGTCACCGCCGGCCCCCGGCAGAGGCTGAGGTGGCAGTGGCGCCGGGCGCCTGCCACCTAATGACCATCCCGGCCCCGCCAGATGCTCCACAGACCTCGGCAGCGGCCATCCAGGGCCCGCCCGGCCAGCCGGCACCGCAGAGGCCACTCTAATTCCAATTAACCAGCTTCAGCTGAGCAAACAGTGGGCAGTGGTGGCCCAGCCCGGGCGGTAGGCCCGGCCCGCAGAGCCTCCGAGTCTAGACTCCAGATGTGAACTGCCACAGCCAGAGTCCCATGGAAAAATGGCACCAGGCCGGGCACGGATCGGGTCTGCACGCTGGAGAGGCAGGGGTGGGTGGCTGGGCAGGGCCCTGGGTGGGCCTACTGCCAGCCTCACCCCGCGGGTGGGAGTGGATTCTTGGGAAACAGCTCCAAAACCCCCAAGTTCGGCCCTGATTTGTTAGGTGTCCCTCAGTGGCCTCCCTCTCTCCTGACTACGGTTGAGTAGGAGGGGGCTACTGTAGGGGAAGAGGGAGGCCAGCCCTGCGGAGAGCTCCAGGACACTATTTCATCTATATTTAACATGTCTAGCATTATGATAACCTATTTTATTTTAGAAATATTCATGTAATGGTTATAACACCCCTGTAAGGGAGGTGTCATCATTTTTACAGATAAAAGAAATGGAAGTAGACATTAAGGGCCCCAGAGGGATTTGAACCTAGGATGCCGGGTTTGGGGGATGTTCACCGCAGGTGCTGCTAACACAAATTGAGCTAACAGGATGCTCAATTCCGGGTTCCCTGTCTTGGAGTGGCGATGGAGAAGAGGGTCAGCATCGACAGCAGGGCTGGCTGCCCACTCTGTCGTGTTTGCTCAGCTGTCAAATGAGTAAGCTCCAATTTGGAAGGGTGGCTCCAATTTGAGGGGTGGCTCCAGTTTGCGGGGAGGGGGTAAAGCCTTGACATGCCCTTTTGGGGCTTCAGCACCTGGTATGAGTTGGGCGCAGGTCAAGCCGCTGGGCAGGGCAGGGAACACGGGTCAAGCGCAGGCTCCCCAGCTGACGTTGTGATCAGGCGGACAGACTTTAAATGGCTGAACGAATGGATAATGTCAAGTCAATGATCATCCTCAGGCAGGAGAGGTGCCTCCCGCTCCCACAGCCTGTCTGGAGTCGGACCCTGAGTGGCAAGGCAGGATCCTGGGCGATCCGGTCAGAGTTCAGCCGTTCTCACACAAATGGGAAAACCGAGTGCTCTCTACACCCCTCCCACCCACGCCAAAAAAAGGGCCAGACTTGCCCGAGGTCTCCTAAGGAGTGGAGACCAGAGGCGGGGCCTGCTGCTCCCTGCCCAGCCCGCTCTCCCACCGCTAGCGTTCCCTCCCCGTTCCAGGCCAGGTCGTGGGAGGCGGAGGTTGGGAAGGAGGCAGCATCCTGCCCGGGTGCGTCAGGAAGGGCCGAGCGGGAAGGAAGGCACCACCCCCACCCCCGCCGCGGCCACACCTGGGCTCTCCAGGCGGGCATGGGGGCCCAGGCCGGCGCCTGGCTCCAGCGAGTCTGGGCCGCCTCCCCGCGCCTCCCCGTGGGGGCCGCCAGATGGGCCGGCCGCCCGCCCGCCCAGCTACGCGGGCAGGAAACAGCCGCAAGGGCTGCCAGGAAGGCAGGCGCGAGCGGCGGGGCGGGGCCCGAGGTGGCCCCGCCCCCCGAGGGGAGGTGCCGGGAAGGCCGAGACCTTGTGAGCCTGGGAATCCCGGCTCTGCCGCCTGCCGGGTTTGCTTAGGCGAGTCTGTTTCTCTCTCTGTGCCCCAGTTTTCCCAGTAGTAAAGTAAGTCTGCTTATCCCGGCTCTTTTCTTACCACTGTATGACCTCAGGTCTGTTTCTTTCGCGTCTGTTCCTTGGTTTTCTTACTCAGAAAAAGCGGGCAACAGCGACAGGCCATCTCCACTGAGATATAAACTCTGGGAAGGCTAAGCCTCTGCCCTCCTCCCCACCGGAGGTAACCTAGCCCAGTGACCTAAAAGAGTGGCACTCAGTATTTGTTGAATGACTCGCTGAATGTCCCAGCTCTGGGACAATCCTAGGGCACATAGAAAGCACCTCATAAATGGACATACATTTTCTCGGATCTACTGCTTATCAACCATGAGGCTCTGGTCTCTGAGCCTCAGTCTGCCCACAGGTGGCTGTGAGGATTTAAGTGAAATAATCCAGGAAAGCACACAGCAGATCTTCAATAGATGACATTTATGGAAGAGTCTTTAAGATGTGTAAAAAGAGATACTAATTGGAGGAAATTTGAGGGCAAGAAAGATATTAAGGTCTGGGTAGCTTGTAATCTTTTGTATGCTTTGTATTTTCCAAATCTTGAGTTTTTCAAAACCAAATACAACTGAAAGTAAAACTACATCCATCCCCAGCAAAAAAAAAAAAAAAAAAGAAATATCAGCTATTATCTCCATCTAGCAAAGTGAAAGTCACCCAGTCGTGTCCAACTCTTTGCGACTCCCCCCTGTGGGAGACAGTCCATGGAGTTTTCCAGGCAAGAGTACCAGAGTGGGTTGCCATTTCCTTCTTCAGGGTATCTTCCCGACCGAGGAGTTTTCCAGGCAAGAGTACCAGAGTGGGTTGCCATTTCCTTCTTCAGGGTATCTTCCCGACCGAGGAATCGAACCTGGGTCTCCGGCATTGCAGGCAGATGCTTTACCATCTGAGCCACAGGGAAGCCCCCTTCTGGCAAAGGAAGGAGGAAAGGAAGCTCATTTAGCTTTCATTGCTGTTTCCAGGAGAGGATCCCAATCCAAGGAGAAGATCCCAGTCTGAGAAGAGGGAAGAGGCCGGCAGAATGGGAAAGACTGCGGTATAAGGAAAGGTGAGCAGATCCCACAAGGCCAGGCCACAGAGCGTAGGCCTTATCCTGGAGGCAGTGGGAGCCAAGGAAGGATTCTGAGCAGGGGGGTGACATAGTCCTTTCTAAACATTAGATTGGGGAAGGCCTGGAGGCCAGGGGTGGGGCTCCAGGACAGTAATGATAATGCTGTGAGTTATTAAAGGGCAAGGGCCATGGGGGCAGATGAATAAGAAAGATGTAAGAACTCAAAGCATTCCAGAAGGTGGACAATCATAGATATTCCTCAGCAACATGGCAGGACCATGAACCCACGTGTCCCAACACTTCTTACCACCTTCCTCTTCCTTGGAAGTTGTTCAGCCCATACTACTCCCAACCTTACAAATGTCCTAAGACCCCTAAAGGAGCCCTGAGTCTAGGCCAATGCTGGGAAGAAGCCTAAATTCCCAGCAGCTCTGAGCTGAAAGGAAGCAAGGGATGAACATGCTGGGGTAGAAAACTGAAACAGCATTGCCTCCTCCCCAGCGATCAGAAGCAAGGACCTGTGATCTTGTCTGCAAGCACAGTGCTTGTCCCTGATACCCCATGGGCGTGCAGTCTCCTCGTGCAATGTGTGGACCTCAGTGCTCGAGGGACACGTAAGTGCATGGGCAAACCTATATGTAGGTGAACTTGTACGTGAACCAGCCTAGGGAACTTGTGCACACCCATCCTTGCAGGCAGCCAGATGGTGTCCAATCTGTTCTGGGAAATGTTAACAGAAACCTTCCTGGAAGAAGAAGAACAGCAGCTGCCATTATCGAGCACTTCTGTGCCAAGCACCATCCCAAGTGTTCACACCCTCCATGTGCTGAGTCTCCATCGTAGGGATGAGGAAATAAGGGCACAGAGAAGGAAGCTCCCCACATAGCAATCAAGAGCCCTGAAGTCGGGACTTCCCTGGTAGTCCAGTGGCTAAGACTCCAAGCTCCCAATGCAGGGGGCCTGAGTTCAATCCCTGGTCAGAGAACTAGATCCCATATGCTGCAACTAAGAGTTTGCATACTGCAACTAAAGAGTCCACATTCTGCAACTAAGACCCAGCACAAATAAATAAACAATTAAAAAAAAAAAAAAGACTCCTGAAGTCACTTGAGGACACCACTCCCTTGTCATTTTTCATGTCATTCAATATTCATTTATAAAAACCTTTTATTGGGCTTCCCTGGTGGCTCTGTGATAAAGAATCCACCTGCCAATGCAGGAGACATTACCTAATTTAGGAAGATCCCACATGCTGTGGAGCAACTAAGCCCGTGTGCCACAACTTCAACTACTACACCCCAGAGCCTGTGCTCGGCAACAAGGAAGCCATTGCAATGAGAAACCTGCGCAACTGGAGAAGAGCCTCCACTCGCCACAACTAGAGAAAAGCCAGAGCGCAGCAATGAAGATCCAGCATGACAAAAAATAAATGAAACAAATAGATCAGTTCAGTCACTCAGTCATATCCAACTCTGCGACCCCATGACTGCAGCAAGCCAGGCTTCTCTGTCCATCACCAACTCCCAGAGTTTACTCAAACTCATGTCCATCAAGTTGGTGATGCCATCAAACCATCTCATCCTCTGTCATCCCCTTCTCCTCCCACCTTCAATCTTTCTTGGCATCAGGGTCTTTTCTAATGAGTCAGTTCTTTGCATCAGGTGGCCAAAGTATTGGAGTTTCAGCTTCAGCATCACTCCTTCCAATGAATATTCAGAACTGATTTCCTTTAGGATGGACTGGTTGAATCTCCTTGCAGTCCAAGGGACTCTCAAGAGTCTTCTCCAACGCCACAGTTCAAAAGCATCAATTTAATTTAAAAACTTTTATTATCCAGAAGTTGCATCCATGCTTTGTAGAAAATTAACATATATGTTTAAAAATGGGAAAATAAAACAGCATTTTCCTGCCACCCAGAGATTACTGTTAACAGCTAAACATAAATTTCAGACTTTTTTGTAGTATGTATTTTTTAACACAAATCATATCTACAGTGCAATCTATTTTGATACCTATTGTGTTACCATAGTTAACAACCTTCCTCTTCTTATTTTGGTCAGCTGTAATACCTGTAATACCCAGACAGCCTCCAACCTCTTTGTCATTTTAAGGCAGACCAGGTGAGGCAAACAGGTCATCTGCATGTGAAGGCAGATCCTTGTGAGGCGGATGAGCCGCTCCGGGGTCTGTAATGGGCCCTTCCTCCCCACGGCACCCTGCCCTCTACAAAGCGGTGGCAGGGCCTGGCCCCTTGCCCTCCTGGGACGAAGCGTTGGGGGAGGAGGGTGATGGCAGAGGGGACACAGAGAAGGCTGAGCCCCTGGGCGCAGAATTCAGGGCCTCTCCACTTGTCTGTGCCCGGAAAGTAGGCACCTCTCTTGCTGCTAAGACCTGAGTTGCCCCCCGCAACACCCTGGGGGCCCTGGAGTGGGGAGGGGAGAGGAGGTAGAGACATATGTGTCAAAGGTGGTAGGTGGTCGGGGGAGGAGGGATGGGAGGAAGTAGAAAAAACCTGGGCTCAAGGCTGCAGAGCTAGCTGCTGTGGTGCAGAGTCCAGGGGAGGGGCCGGGCCCCTTCCTGCCTTAGAGGTTCTCTGTGCAACTACACGTGTGAGAAAGAGAAAGTGTGTTTTCTTGTGGAATCTGTATGAGTTTGGGGTTTGTATAAGTGTGTGAGTAAGCGTGAGGGCACGGAAACCTTACATAAGACAGGGCTGCAGATGTATTTCTGCGTGGCGGTGGTGAAGTCGTGCTCACACATCTGGATGTATCTTGCCCATTTGCAAGAGTGTGTGTTTGTGAGAACACTTATGAGCCAGCACCTGCCCTGGTGTGTGTGTGAGAGAAAGAACGTGATTCCATGCAACTGTGGCAGCGTTTGCGGTGGGAAGGGGCTCGGGGAAAGGCTCTGCTGTTTCAAGCTGGGGAACCTGTGCTGCTCCACTTGCTCTCTGCCCGTGTACATGAGTCCGCGTGTACTCCAGCTTTCCTGCAATGGTCTGTGCACCCCTCTGCCTGGGCCCCTCCGAAGCCTCCGCTTCCTCATCTGTAAAATGGGGACACCAGGTCACTCGGTGCCCTTGTGGTTCTGATTACCTCTCTACTACCTACCTTCTATGCAAACGCTGACCAGTCCTTTCTGCTCCAGTCAAACTGACAACACCTTGGGGAACATATGTACACCTATGGCTGATCCATATTGATGCATGGCAGACACCAACACAATTATTCTTCAATTTAAAATGTTTAAAAAAAAAAAAAAAAACTGACAACACCTTGATTTTTAAGTCTAAAACCTGCTTCTCCCAATTTGCTCAGCAACTATTAATATTTGCTAATCACCCTGGATTCCCCCAGGACATATTTTCCATGAATGAAAGAGCTATTCAGGGACGGGCGCTGGGAAATGCCCCCATGGAGATGCTGACCCGTGTGCACTCTGTGAAAGGCTCCAACTCTAAGTGTTGAGACCTAAATATGCAGCACAATCAGTGGGAAAGTTGCAACTGGGGGGGGGGGGGGAGGGGTTGGGAGAGTTTTTTCCTTCCTTAAAAACAACATTTTGTGTTCAATCTGTGTCTCTTTTAAGCCTCACAGGATGGAGATGTCCTAAAATAAGAAATTAAACAAGAGGGGAAATCCCATTATCTGTTTTCTTAATGGGTCCCTCAGGATTCCATAAGGACTCCCTTCCCAGTCACTGTGTGGTCCAGGCCTGAGAACACCCAGCTCCCCCCACCCACCCCCCGCGGCCCACGCCCACCCACCACCCAGCCAGGGAGGCAGTTTCCCAGGATTCACATGGTAATGAAGGCATCCATCTTCTCCCAGACACACACTGGGCCCTCCGATCCTCCCAGGCTCCTGCACAATGGTCCCCAGTGCAGAGGCCCCACCACCTGTTGGATTTTCCCAGGGAAGTGTGGGAGAGAGTGGAGGAGAAGCGCCTCTTGCTCCCAGCCCCCAGTCCATTGGCCCCCTGGACCTGGGAGTCAGACAGTGAAAGAACTCAAGTCCGCATCACCCCCTTAGCTGACTGCATCCTCAGTTACCTCATCTGCAACATGGAGGTGGTGGGACTCAAGTCACGGTGTGACTGGAAGGATTCCGTTGGGAATGGTGTGAAGTGAAATGCAGACAAGTCAAGAGCGGAGTCAATGATAAACGCTCAGTGATCACTACCTCTTTACGTGAGACCAGGCAAGATGAAGCATATTGCAGTACTGTCACAGTGCATCGCAATCCCGCGGGTAGCACAGCTAAGATCCACTTATAGAAGAGGACACCCAGGCCCAGGAAGATGGGCTTCGTGCTAGGAGCACCACACTTCCCAAAGCCACAAAGCCATGTTTCAAGTTTGCCTCACCCCAGAGCCTAAAATCCTAACCACTACTTTAGATCATCACCATCATCATTAGCATCACAATTATTGACTTAGATAGTGATCCTGGCAAAGGCCACATGAATGTCCCTAGGGAAACTAGGAAGGGAATATTATTCATCTATGTCTCCCCAAGACTTGGCCAGAGCCTGGCACAGGGTAGGTGATTAATAGCTGAGGCCTGCATGAGTGACATAACTGAGAAACAAAACGCACAGCTTTATATTCTGGATCATGGAGTCGGTTTCATTATATTTTACTTTCTCTTGAGCATCTACTACAAAATGCTCATGAATAAATTATTTCCTCAAATAAACGCATAATTCCACCTTTCAGTAATAGAGGCTGGGGCAAGGAGGAGGAGGGCATTCAGAGCAAGTAACAGAAAATCAAAATCACTGCCTCTGTAAGCAGAATCCTAGAAATCCCTGGACCACAGCACCTCCTTCCCACCCCCCAGTTACTGCTCCCCGGTGCAGAAACTGCCTCTCCTGTACCCTGCCCAGATCCCATCCCCACTTCCTTAAACATTCAGAAGGAATGTCTCTATGTATTTACAGGTAGAAAGACAGAATTAAGGATGACTCTATTTTGCTTAAGTTGAACTATATGTCCAACTTCTCTATAATGAATATGTATTATTTAGGTTGGTGCAAACAAATTGCAGTTTATGCATTATTGAAATTTTCCATTTGATATTGAAATACATTTTCAATAAATGTGGTTATGTTATACATCATCTTAATACACATTTCTCACTTAGTTTTTTGCTAATAACTTATTACTGTTTGTTTTTATTTATTTCAGACTATGGAAATGATATTAGACAAAAAGCAAATTCGAGCAATTTTCTTATTTGAGTACAAAATGGGTCGTAAAGCAGCAGAGACAATTGGCAACACCAACAACACATCTGGCCCAGGAATGCACAGTGCAATAGTGATTCAAGAAGTTTTGCAAAGGAGATGAGAGGCTTGAAGATGAGGAGTGCAGTGGCTGGCCATCAGAAGGTGACAACAAGCAATTGAGAGCACTCATCGAAGCTGATCATCTTACAATTACACCACAAGTTGCCAACTTAGTGTCAGCCATCCTACGGTTGTTCGGCATTTAAAGTAAATTGGAAAGGTGAAAGACTTGGTAAGTGGGTGCCTCATGAGCTGACTGCAAATCAAAAAAAAAATCATCATTTTGAAGTGTCATCTTCTCTTATTCTATGCAGCAACAACAAACCATTTCTCAGTTGGGATTGTGACCTGTGATGAAAAGTGAACTGTATACCACAGCCAGCAATGATCAGCTCAGTGGTTGGACAGAGAAGCTCCAAAGCACTTCCCAAAGCCAAACGTGCACCAAAAAATGGTCATGGTCACTGTTTGCTGCTGCTGGTCTGATCCGCTGCAGCTTTCTGAATCCCGGTGAAACCATTATATCTGAGAAGCATGCTCAGCAAATCAATGAAATCACCAAAAACTGCAGCTGATATCAGTCAACAGAAAGGGCCCAGTTCTTCTCCATGACAACACTTGACCAAAGGTCGCACAACCAAAAGTTGAAGGAATTGGGCTACGAAGTTTTGCCTCATCCACTATATTCACCTGACCTTGGCCAACCAACTACTACTTCTTCAAGCATCTTGACAACTTTTTGCAGGAAATACACTTCCACAACCAGCAGGGTGCAAAAGATGCTTTCCAAGAGTTTGTTGAATTTTGAAGCATAGATTTTTATGCTACAGGAATAAGCAAATTTATTTCTAGTTGGCAAAAATGTGTTGATTGTAAAGGTTCCTGTTTTGATTAATAAAGATGTGTTTGAGCCTAGTTATAATGATTTAAAATTCGTTGTCCATAACTGCAATTATTTTTGCACCACCTAAATATCATTTTTGTTGTTCAGTCCCTAAGTTGTGTCCAACTCTTTGTGACCTCACGGACTGCAGTATGCCAGGCTCTCCCATCCTCCACTCTCCCACAGTTTGCTCACATTCAAGTCAGTGATGCTATCTAACCGTCTCATCCTCTGCCAACCTCTTCTCCTTTTGCCTTCCATCTTTACCAGCATCCAATGAGTTGACTCTTCACATCAGGTGGCGAAAGTATTGAAGCTTCAGCTTCAGCATCCGTCCTTCCACTGAACTATTATTTTAACCAGCCTTAATACAAGAAATACATTATTATGAAAAAACAAATCATGTAGAAGTACATGTCAGAGAAAGACGAAGGTCCACTTTCAACCTGAGTCGGAGACCTGATCCCACATCCCAACCCCAGAGACAACCCCTATACAGTCTGCTGGAGTAACTGGGCATTTTATTTTATTTATTTATCTTTGGCAGCACTGAGCAAAATGAGGGACCCTGGAATCGAATCTATGGCTCCTGCAGTGGAAGCTTAGAGTCTTAACCACTGGACCATCAGGAAAGTCCCTCTCTGGGCACTTAAAAGTATATTCTAGGGAAAGCTTGAAAATGTTATGCTGCATAAAAGAGACCAGTCACAAAAGACTACATTTGTATGATTCCATTGATAGGAAATAGCCAGGACAGGCAAATCTATAGAGACAGAAGGTGGATTATTGGCTGCCAGGGTCTGAGAGGTAGTGGGGGGAATGGGAAGTGACTTGCCAATAGATTTCTTTGGGGATAATGAAGATGTTATAAAATTAATTGTGGTGATCACTGCACAACTCTATGATATACTAAAAACCATTGAGTTACACACTCTGTAATTCTACTTTATTTATTGTAGGCTGCAATGGGTTTTCGTAGCTGCATTCTTCGTTGCTTTCCTCTAGTCGTGGAGAGTGGGGTCTACTATTTAGTTGGGGTGCTCACTTGGGCTTCTCATTGCCGTGGCTTCTCTTGTTGCAAAGCATGGGCTCTAGGGCACCCAGGTTTCAGTAGTTGAGGCACGTGGGCTCAGTAATTGTGGCTCCCAGACTCTAAAGCACGGGGTCAATAGTTGTGGCACACGGGCTTAGCTGCTCCACACCACGTGGGATCTTCCCAGATCAGGGATCGAATCCTTGTCTCCTGCCTTAGCAGGCAGATTCTTTACCACTGAGCCACAAGGGAAGCCCCCAGTTATATACTTTAAATGGGTAAATTGTATGATATGTGAATTATATCTCAATAAAGTTGTTAAATAAAAGCTTTCTTGATGGCTCAGATGATGAAGAGTCTGCCTGTAATGCAGGAGACCCGAGTTTGATCCCTGGCTTGGGAAGATCCCCTAGAGAAGGGAATGGCAATCCACTCCAGTATTCTTGCCTGAAGAATTCCACGGACAGAGGAGCCTGGTGGGCTACCAGTTATAGTCCATGGGGTCACAAAGAGTCAGGCACGACTGAGTGATCAACACTTTCATACTTGTTTAAAAAAAAAGTAAATTCTATAAATGCTCCTATTTTGGAGCCCTCAGCCCACTGACAGGGTATTTCCCACCTCCAAGCCCTGGGTCCCACCTCCAGGTGGCCGTGACTCTGAGTGAGTCTCAGGTCCTGTCACAGGTCCGGCTGAGTTTCTCAGGTTGTTCACAGATGTCTCCTAACCACATAACACACAATCTCAGACGGGGAGGAAGCCCCAGAGACAAAGCACTCTCCCTTAATCTTTTCTGGGTGCAAACCTTTCCCTTTTACATTTTTTTTTTTTTTTTTTTTTTTTGGCCACACTGTTCAGAATGTTGGATCTTAGTTCCCTGACTAGGGATTAAACCCATGCCCACTATAGTGGAAGCACAGAGTCTTAACCACTGGACTGCCAGGAAAGTCCTCTCCTTTTACATTTTAATTTTATTTCATTTTTAAATAGGTAATGAATGCTCATGGTACACAATTTAAAAAGTAGAAACATCTCCCTTTGCACCCCAGAGGCAGTTTCCTAGTGAGTTACATGCAAATATGAATATTTTATTTTCCCTTCTTTTAAAACAAAAATGGTGGCAGTCTTTGCATACTACTTTACAACTTGTTTTGTTTTTCCACTTAAGAAAGTACTAGGAGACCTTAATATTTCAGGATAAAGGCAGCTTTCTCATTTTTTCACAGCTGCATGTATGTATTCTGTTATATGGAGAGAATGGTCTTTATTCAATCCCCTAGTGATGGACAAATGGGTTTTTTTTCCAGTTGACTCTTCTTCCTGGACATACCTCATTTCACACATTGAGTTTGTCCTTAGTATACATTCCTGAAAGTGGAAGTGCTGTCTCATGATTTCCCAGAGCCCAATAGCATTTCACAGTGCAGTTAGCTATTCTCCTTTTGATGGATTTTTAAATTGTTTCCAATTGGGTGCTCTTATGAACAAGACAGCTATGAACACTTTATATTCCTCACAGACCCCTTTGGCAATGTGTTAAAAGCTGTGGATCTTTCCCCACAAAAAAAATACAGTAAATTTACCCAACAATGAAACCCATCTAGGAGCCTCAAATTAAGAAACTCTGATCTAAACCAACTGCTGTCATCCAAACAGAGAAACACAAGGGTGGAGATGAGCAGCGGCCACCCTGCAGTACAGAGATAGGAAGCTTACAGAAGCTGGATCATAGTCTTTAAGATTCTGCTCAAGAAGTCAGACCACCATCCTCCTCTGCTCAAAACCATCCCAGGATCTTGCCTCACCAAACTCCTCACTGTGGCCTCTGAGATCAAGCTATGCCTCTGCCCCCATATCTCCATGACCTTCACCTTCTAGCAGCCTTCTCCTTGCTCACTCAGCCAGAGTCATATTAGCCTCTTGAACATACCAGGCACCTTTCTGCCTCAGGACCTTTGCACTGATTTTGACTTCTGCCTGGAACATTTTGTCCCCAATAGCGGAAGGAAGTACGAGAACCAGTTCTTTACTGAGCTACCCACCTTCCCAGAGAAGACTTTTGCCAGCCCCTGAGATTGCAACCTATCCCAACCCCGGCCCTCCCTAACCTCCCCCTCCCTTTCCTGACTTATTTTCCTCCATAATATTTATCATCAGAAGAGATAATATATACTGCATTTACCCTGCTCTCTGTGTGCCCTTATCCCCTAAATATAAACTCCGCAGGATAGTGACTTCCCTCTGTTCTGTTCACTCTAAAATCCCAGTGTGGGCCCAGAGCCAGAGGTGCAGTAGGTGCTTCACAAATGTTGATTAAATGGAGAAATGAGGTTGGTAAAGAACTCAGCACAAAGGAGGGTAAAGGAGGCATGATACATGGGAACCCATAGGCTTTGAGAAACCCAGACTTCAACCCTAACCTTGCTAAATTCTTCTTCGACCGTCACCAAGTCACCAGTCATTCAGGACCTCTGTGTTCATCATCCCTCAACTGGAGTTGATGGTTAGAGAATCTCTACTCAGAGTGGCTGTGAGAATTAAATGAGCTCCTGAGAAATCTGCATGCAGGTCAAGAAGCAACAGTTAGAACTGGACATGGGACAACATATTGGTATCAAATCAGGAAAGGAATACGTCAAGGCTGTATATTGTCACCCTGCTTATTTAACATTTATACAGACTACCTCATGCGAAATGCCAAGCTGGATGAAGCACAAGCTGGAATCAAGATTGCCGGGACAGATATCAACAACCTCAGATACACAGACGACACCACCCTTTTATGGCAGAAAACAAAGAAGAACTAAAGAGCCTCTTGATGAAAATGAAAGAGGAGAAAAAGAAAAGAAAAGAAAATGAAAGAGGAGAGTGAAAAAGTTGGCTTAAAACTCAACATTCAGAAAACTAAGATCATGACATCCGGTCCCATCACTTCAGGGCAAATAGATGGGAAAACAATGAAAACAGTGAGAGACTTTATTTTCGGGGGCTCCAAAATCACTGCAGATGGTGACTGAAGCTATGAAATTAAAAGACGCTTGCTCCTTGGAAGAAAAGCTATGACCAAACTAGACAGCATATTAAAAAGCAGAGACATTACTTTGCCAACAAAGGTCCACCTAGTCAAAGCTATGGTTTTTCCAGTAGTCATGTAAGGATGTGAGAGTTGGACTATAAAGAAAGCTGAGCACCGAAGAATTGATGCTTTTGAACTGTGGTGTTGAAAAAGACTCTTGAGAGTCCCTTGGACTGCAAGGAGATCCAACTAGTCAATCCTAAAGGAAATCAGTCCTGAATATTCATTGGAAGGAGTGATGCTGAAGCTCAAACTTCAATACTTTGGCCCCGTGATGAGAAGAATTGACTCATTAGAAAAGATCCTGATGCTGGGAAAGATTGAAGGTGGGAGGAGAGGGGGATGAGAGAGGATGAGATGGTTGGATGGCATCACCGACTGGATGGACTGAGTTTGAGCAAGCTCCAGGAGTTGGTGATGGATAGGGAAGCCTGGAGTGCTGCAGTCCATGGGGTCGCAAAGAGTCGGACATGACTGAGCAACTGAACTGAACTGAACTGAATGATTTCAAACCCTGATAAGTGCTTAATAAATATCAACCAGCATTGCTGCCGAGAGGATGATGACGGGGCTTCCCTGATAGCTCAGTTGGTAAAGAATCTGCCTGCAATGCAGGAGACCCGGTTGGATCCAGGGGTCGGGAAGATCCGCTGGAGAAGGGATAGGCTACCCACTCCAGTATTCTTGGGCTTCCCTTGTGGCTCAGCTAGTAAAGAATCCACCCGCAATGCGGGAGACCTGGGTTTGATCCCTGGGTTGGGAAGATCCCCTGAAAAAGGGAAATGCTACCCACTCCAGTATTCTGGCCTGGAAAATTCCATGGACTGTATAGTCCATGGGGTATTTTTGTTAGGCTTCCCTGATAGCTCAGTTGGTGAAGAATCCGCCTGTGACTGAGCGACTTTCACTTCCCTTCTTCTTGATGATGACGGTGGACGTGTGGTGATGCAGACAGGGGTGTGTGCTGACACCTCGCCCCCTAATACCGGAGGCCTGAGGAAGGAGGTCACATGGCGGGGGGAGGGGAGTTCAGCCCAATTCCTGAGCTGTCTTACTGGTACTTTGCAGAAAGAAGGTAGAACTTTCGGGGTGGGGGGTGGGGGGACGCTAGGGGTAAAATGCTTCCCCCAGAGAGCCCCTTAGACCCTGTCGTGGGCTCCCCGCTTCCCAGCTGCCCCTGCGGGTGGCTATACCAGCTTCACCTCGCCCGCCGCCCGCCCGGAGCCGCCTTGGGGGGAGGGAGGCGGGAAGGCAAGTCGATTTTTCCCAGAGTAGCCCCCCTCTCCCGCGAACATCTGGCCGCGAACATCTGCCCTTAGCCTTTGTCTCCGGGCCCAGGCCGGCCTCGCACCCATCTGCCGCCGCCCCGGCCCCCGCCCATCTGTGCGCGGCTCCCGGCGCCCCCGCCCGCCCGCCGGGTCTGTTCCCACCCGGCGAGCGCAGGAAGCGGGCGGCCCATCTGCCCGGCGCGGCGGGTCCTGCCGCCAGGCGGCCCCAAGGGGCGGGTCGCCCTCTTTCAGGCAGGTGCGCGCCCCAACAAAAGCTGGGGTGCGGCGCCTCTCCCCTCCGGCTCACCCCGAAGTCACTGCCGGGGCTGCGGAGATGAAGGGCGCTCGGGCACCCCGCCTCTTTGCAAAGCACTCCTTGCTGACCTCCCGCCAACCCTGGACGCCTGGGGTCCCCCGCGCAACTCTCCACCTCCAGCCCCCAACCTTTAACTGGACTGGCCCTCCTGCCTGGAAATGCCTTTTTCCCTTCTTGTTTGCCTAACATTTTACCTAGTGCGGTGTAGAAATGACGGAGAAATATAGCGATTTGTATTCCCAGTACCTTATTCCCACCACCTGGAGCTAACAACCCAGCAGTTTGCTGTCTTTGTTTCCCCTCACATCTTCTTTTAGTTTGTTTCCCCCCTCCATTCCACGGCATGCAAGATCTGACCTGGGATGGAACCCGCGTCCCCTCCAGTGAAAACGTGGAGTCCTATGCCAGGGAATTCCCCCTCCCGTATTCTTTAAAGAATAAAACTTTACAGATGCTGCCAGCTTTCCCCCTGTAGTCAGTGCCCCTGCCCTTTTCTCCAAGACTGCTTGCCACCCTCTCCACTTCCCAGTTAGCATCACAAAGTGGCCATGTTTCTTCCAGGCCATGTATATTTTTTTAAGATTTATTATTTTTGGCCGCTCTGGGTCTTCTGGCTGTCCTGTACCTGGGCTTTCTCTAGTTGCCACAAGCAGGGGCTACTCTTTCCTTGCCCTGCCGGGCTTCCCATTACAGTGGCTTCTCTTGTCATGAGGCACAGGCTGTAGGCGTGGGGGCTGCAGTAGTTGCAGTGCACAGTTTAGTTACTCCAGGGCGTGTGGGATCTTCCTGAACCAGGGATCAAACCCGTGTCCCTGCATTGGCCGGTGGATTCTTAACCACTCTACCACCAGGGAAGCCCTCTTATACTTTTAATACACAGAAATTTATTAACGTTGTTTGTGGCTTTTAAAATTTATACTTAAAAAATCCTTCTGCATTTCCCCCTAAGCAGCATCATATTTTTGCAGGTATCCAGCAGCATACTTACAGGTCTAGTTCATTCCTATTAATGAATGTCTACCACTCCACTCAATGGGAATGAATTTGAGCAAACTCCAAGAGATTGTGGAGAACAGAGGAACCTGGTGTGCTGCAGTCCATGGGGTTGCAAACAGTCTGACACGACTTAGCAATTGAACAACCACCACTCCACCATTATTTCATTTCCCTGTTCTCCTGTTGTTGAATGGGTGGGTAGTTTTCAATCTGCTCTGTTGTCGGCATAGCTGCCATGTTCCTGCCCCATGCCTTTGGCATCTCGAGGGCAGGATTTTCAGAGTATGTCCGTGGGAGTAACTGCTGGGTCATAGGGAGTTCCCATGTTCACTTTTACTCAATATTGCCAAACTGAGTGATCATACCAGTTTACATACCAGCGGCGGTTGAGGATTTTTGTTTTCCCACACCCTCACCAATTTACGTTATCAGACTTTGAAGTTTTTGCAATTTGATGTGGCAGTTGTCTCCTGTGTACATCCCAGATGTACAGATGTTCAGGCTCAGGAGCCTCTGCCTCGCTCTTCCTCACTTTTTTCCATCTCAGCAGGCATATTACTTCTTCCTACAAGAAGTCCTCCTTGATCTCCCTTAGTTGACTGGGGTATCTCCCAGGCCACGCCTTCCACAGCACTTTGTGCTTCCCCATCACAGTCCTGGGAACTGGGGGGTGTCTGCCTGATCCCCAGGCAGGGATCAGGTTTGCAGGGCCATTGAGCAGGCTGCGAGGACCCTGTAAGTGCTCCGGAGAGCGCTCCTGGAAGGTTCATTCCTCTCCAAAGTGCCCCCCTTGGAAGGGCAGTAGTTAACTTACTGGTGGCATCTGGGTCCCCAGCATGTGGACACAGC
Organism: Muntiacus reevesi; assembly: GCF_963930625.1. Taxonomy (NCBI): domain Eukaryota; kingdom Metazoa; phylum Chordata; class Mammalia; order Artiodactyla; family Cervidae; genus Muntiacus; species Muntiacus reevesi. Next base: position 59,506,149 of record NC_089250.1, read on the forward strand.
AGCCAGGAACCAGCCACCTGGCTCCCTGATGGCATCAACTTGCACCTTGTTCTTTCAGTGCTGTGCCTAGAGTTGGTGTGTGCCAATTACAGAATGAGTGGTTGGCATTTCATGCGACCCAATGGACTGCAGCACCAAGCTCCTCTGTCCTCCACTATCTCCTGGAGTTTGTTCAAATTCATGTCCATTGAGTTGGTGATAATAATAATAACTAGTGTCTACTGAATGCCAACTTTGCCAGGCACTGTTCTAAGCTCTTTGTGTGACTTAACTCATTGAATCCTCATAGAGAGGGGAGCTCCTACTGTCCCCAGTTTCAAAGATCGGGAAACTGAGACACAGAAAAAAATGAAGTGACGTACAGGCTCATAGCTTATAAGCAGTAGACAAAGATGCGAATCCAGGTCTCTTTTCACTTAGGAAAAGGGCCCCTTTCTCCCTTAAGTGTTTCTGAGATGTCAACTTCTTTTTAACCAGAACAGTTCTGCTTTTGCATCAGCAAAAACTAATGAGACTTTTTAAAAGACCTGAGAGATTGACCTGAGTCACAGTATTTGAGGTGTATAGCCCCACCCATGACCTGAGGCAAGGGTGCAGTCAGAGGGTACTTAGGGTTGGGGTGAGTGGAGAGGGTGGAACTGCTTCAGGCTTTTGGGGTGGGGAGGCACCTGGGCAGGCCCTAAGAGACACACCCTCAGCTGTTTCCGGGTTCCGGGCCCCAGGGTAGGAGGGGGCACCAGGTGTTGGGGCAGGTGAGTCAAGGGAGGGCCCTCTGTTAGGCACCAGGCAAGAGTGAGGATTTCTGCTTCTGGGAAGGGGAGCTCGGGGCCACCAGTGTAGCCCCAGTGGGCATAGGGGGAACTTACTAAAGCCCAGCACCAGAAGACCCTTGCCCAGTCTCCCTGCTTCCACCTCCATGGGCCTGCTGGGCCTTGCAGCAGGAGTGGTGGTCTCTGCAAGCTCTGCAGACGGTGCCCTGACTTGGGGCATCCCTGGCGGGTGGCATCAGCTTCTATGGCTGCCAGGATCAGACCAGCTCTCATGCATCTGCTCTGCCCCGGGCAGAGCCCAGTTCTACATTCTGAGGCATGAGTTCCTGAGCACTGGGTAGGCATGGTTGAGTGTTTGTGTGTCCTCGGGGTTTATGTACAATACTGAAGTGTCTGTGTATATATGTGTGTGTTGCAGGAGGTGCCTGCATGCAGAGTGGCTTCAGTCATGTCTGACTCTTTGCCACCCAATGGACTGTAGCCCATCAGGCTCATCTGTTGATGGGATTCTCCAGGCAAGAATGCTGGAGTGGGTTGTCATGCTTTGCTGCAAGGGATCTTCCCAATCCAGAGATTGAATCTGTGTCTCCTGCATTGCAGGCAGATTCTATACCGACTGAGCTACCTGGCAAGTGCTGTTAGGAGAGGTATCTACATCTAAAAAGACTATGGGGGAATTCCCCTGGCAGTCCACTTCACTTCTTGGTGGCTCAGACGGTAAAGAATCTGCCTGCAATGCAGGAGACCGGGGTTCGATCACTGGGTCAGAAAGATCTTCTGGAGAAGGGAATGGCGACCCACTCCAGTATTCTTGCCTGGAGAAGTCCATGGACAGAGCAGCCTGGCAGACTACAGTCCATGGGGTTGCAAAGAGTTGGACACAACTGAGCGATTAACACTTTCTTTCCAGTGTTTAGGACTCCAAGCTTTCATTGCCAAGGACGCAGATTCAACCCCTGTTTGGGGAATTAAGATCCCTTAAGCCACCCGGTGCAGCCAAATAAATAAATAAATACAATTTAAAAGACTTTGGGGGACTTGGTGGTTCAGTGGTTAAGACTCCATGCTCCCAAGGCAGGGGGCCCAGGTTCGATCAGGGAACTCGATCCCATGAGCTGCCACAACTGAGAATTCACATGCCACGACTAAAAAGATCCTGCATGCTGCACCTAAAGATCCCACGTGCCTCAACTGAGACCTGGTGCAGTCAAATTAAAAAAAAAAAGATTTTAGGAGTGGTGGGAGGCAGTATGGGGTCTTTGACCTGGTGAAGGTGGTGCTGGTCGGGCATGGGAATCAGTGCCTGGGGGAGCCAGCTTGTGGATTTGCATTTGAGTGTTTTCTGTAAGACGTGGGCACTGTGGGAGCTGTGTCAGCATCTTGAAGTGAGCAGTACTGATCTGGGTGTGAGTGTCTGTTGTGTTTGGTGAATGTGTGTTGCAGTGTAGGGTGTATGTCTGGGTTGTGCTGTTGAGGGTGCTGTTGCAGTGCGTTGTTTTGGTGTGGTTCTGCTAGGTGTGACAATTGGGTGTTTCGGTGTGTTGCCTCCTCGGTCTCTGTGTGTTCACTGATGTGTTGGTTGTACAGATTTGGGTGTTGGTTGTGTGCTCTGAGGTCAGCGTGCTGATTGTTCTTATCATGTGGTACTGTGCTGTGCATTTGGCAGGTTGCTCTGCTGGTTGTGTGTTGAGGTGTTCCTGTCAATGTGTCAGTCATGGTGTCAGTTTGCACCCATGCTCTGTGTTTGTCATTCTGTGTGTGTGTATCAGTGTATCTGTGCAGCTCTGCAGGCTTGGCCTGTGCTGAGTGACCTAAGATGGGAGGTCCCTGGGACCTGACTCTGTCCCTCCCTTTGGTCCTAAGACCCCAGGGCAGCAGTGGTCCTTTGTCAGGCCACAGGAAGGCCCCACCTCACTCCTCAACTGCAGGGGACCCAGGGAGGGGCCCAGACTGGAAGGCTCCAGCCGCCTGTTCCTTGTTCTGAGGCCTCTTTGGAAAACAGGATGAAAAGCAAAAGGTGAACTCAAGCCTGGACCCCTGTACTCTCAAACATGACCCAGGGGTCCAGCACAAAACCTCTAGGATGGAGGGGTGGCAACAGGCCTCATGTTATAGATGTGGAAACGTAGGTCCAGAATGGGAAAGGGACTTGGCAGAGGTTTCCACAGCTATTAGGGACAGATAGCTTGAAGTCCCCACACCCTCATGCCCCCATCCACAGTCTCCTGCTGGTTTAGAGGGTTGAAAACTTGAGGGCCCTGGAAAGACACAAAACTGTGTTCTGGCTCCCATTTCTGAATGCTTTCCAACTGATGTGTTATAACCTTGTGGATTAAGTTCAACTTTTGTCTCCATTTTGCACACGAGGTAACTGAGGACCATAAGGTATCCATTCATTCATTCGACAGATATTACTCTATTCTAAGTACTATGCTGTGTGACCTTGGGCAAGTCACTCCCCCTCTCTGAGTCAGGCCCTCTGCTCAGCTCCGGGGACCTAGCAGTGACTGAAGGAGCTCACAGCCCGGAAAGGGTGTGGAGAAGATGGACAATTACCAAGAAAACGATGATCATTTCAGATGGTAATAAGTTCCATGAGTGATGAAGACCAGGAGAATGGAAAAGAAAGTGAATAGCCCAGGGAGGCTTTAAAAAGGTCTCTGAAGAGGAGACATCTGACCGACCGAGCAGTCTCATAAAGATCTAGATGGGCCTTCAAGGCAGAGGGAAAGGCCCTGAGGCAGGACCACAGTAGGTAGTAAAGGAGGCCCTGGGGCTGGTGAGACGAAGCGAGGGGCAAGAGGTACGGTTGGTGGGGCTGGGGGTGCTGTCAGGGCCTGCGCTTGGATTCTCTTCTCAGTGTGATGGGCAGAGAGGAGTGTTGGCTGAGCACACAGTTCTGGGGGCAGAGCATGCAGGGGACGCTTGTAGTCTCCCATTACGGGGGGGTGGGGACAACCAGAGCCAAAGGTCTCTCCCCCGCAGCTCCGGCAGCCCCAGCCCAGAGGCGCCGGCCTGGCGGCTGGAAGACTGCGCTGTGGGCACATCTGGGGAACAGCTGCCGGGCCAGGGCCAGAGCGGGTCACGTGGTTCAGGCAGGACCGCCCTGGAGCCTACAAGGCCAAGACTCCCAGGAGGGGCAGTGGGGAATGTGCCGGACATGTACACAAATCCTGCAGTGTAGACACACATGCAGTGTAGACACGCATGCACACAAGACCCTCAGCCCCTCACAGCGACTCTTTTAGGAACCAGACCACTTAGATTCAATGCCACATCCCAGATGTGTGATCCAAAGCACTCAACTTCTCTGGTCCCCAGTGACCTCAGCTGTAAAGGGGACCTAGTATCACTATAGTATCACTAAATCATGACTCGTTTTTCTCTCATCAACAAATACTCATGGAGTGCCTCCTGTGTGCCAGGCACTGCGCTCTGCTTTGGGTTACAGCAGTGACGATGACAGCTGTGGTCCCTGCCCTCCTGAGCTCCCTATCTTAGGTTAAACTTGGAACCAGGCCTGACCCAGAGTGAGCACTTAAGAAATGGGAGCCATTTGCCTTGAGCCCCGGAAGCCAGAGGAAGGATAATAAGGGCAGAAAAGGAGCCGTGGTGACAGAGACATAATAACCAAAGACCTCGCCATTCATCGCTTCCTGGAATAGCTTGTTTCATTCTCATAACCGCTCCACAGAGACAAATAAGGGTTAGGTCCAGTTTACACTTGGGGAAACTGAGGCACAGTTTATCAATGGAAGACCCAAGATTTCAAGGTGTGAAGGGCTGGGCCCTTCTCCTCTCTGGGCCCCAGTATTCCCATCTGTGAAATGGAGTACTATATTCACAACAGCTGTGAAACTCAGAGGTGTGTAAGGGCTTTCTGAGGGACTAATGACAGACTTTATTTTGGGGGCCTCCAAAAGCACTGCAGATGGTGACCGCAGCCATGAAATTAAAAGACACTTGCTCCTTGGAAGAAAAGCCATGATCAACCTAGACAGCATATTAAAAAGCAGAGACATTGCCAACAAAAGTCCATCTAGTCTCATCTATGGTTTTTCCAGTAGTCATGTATGGATGTGAGAGTTGGACCATAAAGAAAACCTAGCACTGAAGAATTGATGCTTTTGAACTGTGGTGCTGGAGAAGACTCTTGAGAGTCTCTTGGACTGCAAGGAGATCAAATCAGTCAATCTTAAAGGAAATCAGTCCTGATTATTCATTGGAAGGACTGTTGTTGAAGATGAAGCTCCAATACTTTGGCCACTTGATGCTAAGAACTGACTTATTTGAAAAGACCCTGATTCTGGGAAAGATTGAAGGCAGGAGGAGAAGGGGATGACAGAGGATAAGATGGTTGGATGGCATCACTGACTCGATGGACATGAGTTTGAGCAAGCTCCAGGAACTGATGATGGACAGGAAAGCCTGGCGTGCTGCAGTCCATGGAGTCTCAAAGAGTCAGACACGACGGAGCAACTGATCTGAACTGAAGGACTAGTAGTGGAACCCTGGGGTGGGACTCTGGGGGGTCATTTAATGCGTCCTCCAAACTTTCTGGCCAAAAGAGTGGTCTGGGTCTGTTTTCCTGAGCTGGCTTGGTAGTGGGGTTGGGAGGCAAATACTCCCCTAATTCACACTACCAAGGAGAGGGACAAAAAAATGCCCATTTGACAAAAATATAAACAAGCAGTCTTTATTCCAACTCCTTGTTAGACCTTAAAAATGCCGGAGATAAAAACTAAAGTCTGGAAGTACTGAAAATTTTCTGGAGTGAAATGAAGCCAGATTTTTTTGCTCCCACAGGCTTAGGTGTGTGTATAGGGGAGTGTCATGATTTCAATTGGCAAGTTTTAAGGGAGCATAGTGAAGGGAACATTTCAGGGGATTGGAAATCCCACCTTTCAGAGTTCACTAAAAACTGCTGGGAGCTAGGACTTCCCTGGCGGTCCAGCAGTTAAGATTCCACACTTACAATGCAGGAGGCATGGGTTCGATCCCTGGTCAGGGAACTAAGATACCACATGCCCTTTAGCATGAACAAAACATTAAAAAAAAAAAAAAAATTGGGAGCATAATTACAACCAAACGGTTCCCAGAGGGCCAGACCTAGACTTGAAAAGATGCTATTACTGTCTACTGTATGGTGAGTATCTGCTCTGTGCCAAGACCACAGTAGGAGCTTTGCAAAGCTTAATCTCAGTAACTCCTAGAAATAGGCTAAGGAGTTAGGAACTTCTATCATTTTGTCAATGAGGAAGCAAAGGCTCAGAGAGGTGAAATGTCTTGGTCCAGGTCACACAGTATAACAAGGATTTAAATCTTGAACTGTTGAACCCCAAGCCCTAGCCCTTTACACTATTCTGTAGCCAACTGTCTCTCCTCAAATGATCAGACCTTTACAGGCCCCTTACACGTCTTCATTCAGGCCTTATCTCCTTGTGCTTTTCCGTCATAAAGTGCCTAGAGGATAAGTCATCTCCTTTAGGAAGCTCCCCTATTTCCTCCAAAATAGGACTCATCCTTTCTTTGTGTGGCTAATGCACATAGCAGGCAATTTGCATAATATAGTCTTGATACAGCTTACACAGGACCTGGCAGGAGGTGGACGCTTGTGAATGTGAGGTACACTTAAATATTGGGAGTCCTAATGGTCTCTTGACTTACTCTCCTCTGTTTGCCAGCAAAGGATCTTTGAGAGTCTACCTCGTCCTAATCAGCAGTCAGGTCAGAAGGAGGTATACTAAACATTTGGAGTTTGCTTTTTTCTTACATAAAGTAGTACATGAATACACTTCTGTTTAAAAATATATTCAAGGGGACTTCCCTGGTGGTCCAGTGGTTTAGAATCCACCTTCCAATGCAGGGGACATGGGTTCAATCCCTGGTCAAGGAACTAAGGTCCTATATGCCATGAGGCAACTAAGCCCACATGCCACAAGCAAGACCCACCTCAACCAAAAAAATATCATATATGTGCAAGTGATAATCACTTAGTCATGTCCAACTCTTTGCAACCCTATGGACTGTAAGCTGACAGGCTCCTCTGTCCATGGAATTCTCCAGGCAAGAATACTGAAGTGGGTTGCCATTTCCTTCTCCAGGGGATCTTCCCGACCCAGGGATAGCACCCGGGTCTCTCACATTGCAGGAGTTTCTTTACCATCTGTGCCACCAGGGAAGCCATATATAAGAAATACCTGGTGTAATGGGTCATAGACCTAAAGCTATAAAACTTCTGGGAAAACAAAAAAGAAGAGCTTTGTGATCTTGGGTTAGGCAGAGATTTTTTAAAAATATGACAAAAATGCATGACTCATAAAATTAAAAATTGATAAATTGAACTTCATCAAATTTAAAACTTCTACTCTTCCAAAAACATTATTAAGAGGATAAAAAAACCTAGACACACACTGGAGAAAACATTCATAAATCATTTATCTGACAAATGATCTGTGTTCAAAATTTATGAAGAAGTCTCAAAAGTCTACAATATGAAAAAAAAAAAAACAACCAAATTAAAAGAAACGGACAAAAGATGAAAGGGTGGCATGAGGGAGCCTTATGATGGAACTGCTCTGTGTATTCACCCTGGTGGTGATCACACAAGTCTACACATGTTAATAAAAATGCACAGAACTAAATACACACACATTAGTGCATGTTCAGTTCAGTCCAGTTACTCAATCATGTTAGACTCTTTGCGACCCCATGGACTGCAATACACCAGGCTTCCCTGTCCATCAGCAACTCCAGGAGCTTACTCAAACTCATGTCCATTGAGTTGGTGATGCCATCCAACCATCTCATCCTCTGTCATACCCCTCTCCTCTGGCTTTCAATCTTTCCCAGCATCAGGATCTTTTCCAATGAGTCAACTCTTCGCATGAGATGGCCAAAGTATTGGAGTTTCAGCTTCAGCATCAGTCCTTCCAATGAATATTCAGGACTGACTGATTGGCTCTCCTTGCAGTTCAAGGGGCTCTCAAGAGTTTTCTCCAACACCACAGTTCAAAAGCATCAATTCTTCAGTGCTCAGCTTTCTTTATGGTCCAACTCTCACATCCATACATGACTACTGGAAAAACCATAGCTTTGACTAGACGGACTTTTGTTGGCAAAGTAATGTCTCTGCATTTTAATATGCTATCTAGGTTGGTCATAACGTTTCTTCCAAGGAGCAAGCATCTTTTAATTTCATGGCTGCAGTGCATGTAAATCAGGTAAAACCAGAAATCAGGTGAAATCTTGTTGTGATATTGTAGTGTAGGTAGGCAAGTTTCCCATTAGGGAAACTGGGTAAAGGATACAAGGTGTCTCTGTTATTTCTTACAACTTCATGTGAATCTACAATTAGCTAAAAAGTATTTTTATGAGCAAAAGAAATGAATAGCTTCATCAAAGGAGATAATGGATAGCATATAGACGAATGAAAAGATGCTCAATATCTTTAGTCATTAGGAAAATACAAATTAATACCACAGTGGGACACCACAACTTATCTTTCGGAATGGCTTTTAGCTTTTATTAGCCATTCTCTTGGACAAGCATACAATTGTCAGAGAAGACATGGAGGGAAAATAAATGGAATGGGATACTGATGGGAATGTAAAATGATGCAACAACTGTGGAAAAGAGTTTAGCAGTGTCTTTTCTTTTCTTTTTTGGCTCCAAGGATTGCGGGATCTTAGTTCCTGGACCGGGGACTGAACTCATGCCCTCAGCAGTAAAACTGTGGAGTCCTAATCACTGGACTGCCAAGGAATTCCCAGCAGTTTCTTAAGAAGTTAAATAAATATCTTCTATGTAACCCAGTCATTTCACTACTAAGTGTCTACCTAGAAGAAATGAAAGCATCAATTCATAGAAATACATGTATATAAGAGTTCATTGCCACTTTATTTGTACTAACCAAAAACCGAAAACTGTAAACCCTGGTGGTCCAGTGGTTAAGAATCCGCCTTGCAATGCAGGGAACACAAGTTGGATCCCTGGTTGGGGAACTAAGATCCTATATGCCTCAGAGAAACTAGGCCAGCAGCTCGTGGCAAGGACTGAGCCCTCGCACAACTAGAGTTCGCAACCGCACTGATACAACAAAAATCCATCGAAGATTCCCGCCTGCGGCAACTATACTAGAAACAACCAAACCCAAAAAACTGTAAACAACTCAAATGCTCATCAACAGGGGAGCATTTGGTATATCCACAGCCTATTTACTACTCAGCAATAGGAAGGAATAAACATTCTCAAAATAATTATGCCAAGTTAAAGAAACTAGGCTGAAAACGCTTCAAGAAATTAGAGTATATACTGTGTACATTATATACTGTACTTGGGTATATAAAATTCTAGAAAATGCAGACTGATCTATAGAGTGCTTGGGCACTGGGTGGAAGAGGCAGGAGGGAGGGATTTCAAGCGGCAGATTAAAACTTTTGGGGGTGATGAAGCATATAATTTTCCTAAACATGGTGATGATGCATGGGTTTATGTATATGTCAGACCTTATCAGACTGGACACTTTAAATATTTGCAGTTTGTGTATGTCAGTTATACTTCAACAACACTGTTTTAGGGAATTCCTTGAAGGTCCAGTGGTCAAGACTTGCGCTCTCACTGCCAAGGGCCCAGGATCAAGCCCTGGTTGGGGAACTAAGATCCCATGAACCGAGTGCTACACTACAAACGAACAACAAACAAAAACATTGTTTGTTTGTTTGTTTTCTTCAAAAAAGGATGAAATATCTCTGTGAAGATTACAGTGAAATTTTGATTTCATATTGCTTCCCTTCCCTTCTCAGGTAATCTTAATAGTTTAGTGTCTACCCTAGTATTCTTTTTTTAACTTTCTTATATTTCTTTTATTGACGTGGAGTTTAAATACAATGAAATGGACAAATGTATATAATTTAAAATATTTTGACTAACTCATACACTGTGTAACCTACACCTGTAACCTGTATGACCATGGACCATTTCTATTCCTCTAGAAACAGTCCCTAAATTCCCGCAACTCTCACTCTCCACTCCCAGAGGCAGCCACCATTCGGATTTCTTTCCTCTAGATTAACTGTGCCTATTCTTCATGTAAAAGAAATCACACAATGTTGTGTTTGAATTTTTTTCTATAGCATAATTTTCTCTCTTGTTTTAAATTCATTTCCAGATCCACATGTAATTGGGATCAGTAAGAGGTCCTGCCTTGACCCCCGGTCTAAAACTTGCTTTCTCCACCAACAGTAGGATCTAGAAATGTCTCAGAGCCATGCTTCCCACCTGCTGCACAGCCAGGTCACTGTGTTGATGCCTCATTCATAATTTATATCATGTTGATGGACATTTACATTGTTTCAACTTCCCCCCTTGCAAGTGGCACCTCAGTGAAACATGTTGAACAGATATCCTTTGTGCCCCTGTGTGTAGGTTTCTCTGGAATTGATTCCAGCAAGTGGAATTGCTGGATCAATTAATAAACACTTGGTAATGAATAAATATTCTAATTTTCTCTGGTTGGTCCTTCCAATTCTTTAGCAATTCTTTTGCACAGCAAAATGTTCTCTCCAATCATTAGAGGGGGTTCCAGGTGCCACAGTGATAAAGAATCTGCCTGCCAATGCAGGAGACACAGTTAGATCCCTGGGTCGGGAAGATGCCCTGGAGTAGGAAATGGCAACCAGGTCCAGTATTCTTGCCCAGAAAACCCCACGGACAGAGGAGCCTGGTGGGCTACAGCCCATGGGGTCACAAACAGTTAGATAGGACTGAATCACTGAGCACACACACACGCACACACAAACAAGACCTAGGGAGTTGGGAGAGTTTGGTGGTGGTGGTGGTAGGGTGTTAAGGGGGTGGATGGAGGAGTCCAGTTAATTAATTAGTGATCTCTCCTTTGAAGCTGGTCTCAGGGATCAATTTTCCTGCTTTCCAGATGTGGAGGCAGGGGGCAGGTTTATCGGCCCCTCCCCCCAAACAGTGGGAAAAGGAAACTTGCTGATACTTAGTGAATTAATTGCAGGGGGAAAAGGGGCCATAACATCATCCTCTCCTTTGTGAGCACAGAATTTTAGCCTGGCTAACGCTGTGTGACTTAGGGCGGCTATTCTAAGCCTCAGTTTCTCCTCTTCTAGCTTACTCACGGTTCTTGGGGCCGACTGCCTACCCAGGCAGGAAGGCACTGCATGGCAATCAAGTACCCTTGTTATTATAATGCAGCCATTACAACTCAGGCTCCTGGGAAGCTTTTTGCGCGTCAGTTTCCTTCTTTGTATAAAGAAACCAAAGGTGGCTCAGCCTTAAAGAATCCGTCTGCCATGCAGGAGACCCCCAGTTCCATCCCTGGATGGGGAAGATCCCCTGGAGAAGGAAATGGCAGTCCTCTCCAGTATTCTTGCCTGAGAAACCCCATGGGCAGAGGAGCCTGGCGGGCTACAGCTCATGGGTCACAAAGTCCGACACGACTTAGCAACAACAACATAAAGATGCTGGGATCGGGTAAGGTTGATAAAGCAAACTCTTCACATAGTGCCTGGCCTTACGGACGGAATAATTCATCACCTTTATCATTACCGAAATACCAGGCAGACGTTAGGGCTCAGACAGAGCCCGAGAGGGTTACTCAGCTAAATTCACCCAGCAGCAAAGTTGGAATCCGAAGTCTTTCCCCAGGCGGGAGCGGGGAACTAGAGAGGTGGGGAGGGGGGCGGTGAAGAAACCTCTCAAGCGCCCGCGCTGTGGGCCTGGTGGAGAGATTCCCAGGTGTGGGGCCGGGAGGTAAAGTGACCCTTGCTCAGCGACCGCGCCCGCGAGGAGCGCATTCCCAGGCTTCCCACCGGAGGTCTGCAGGTGACTGGCCGGGCTGGGGGGTAGCTAGGGAGCGCTGAGGCCCGGTTTGCCGTCTCCATGGCGACCGCCCTCACGGCGCCAGCCTGACAGCCCGTCCGGGTTTTATGAATGGGTGACGTCACGGGCCTGGCGTCTAACGGTCTGAGCAGCTTGTTCAGACGCTGACACAGAGCAGCCCTGGGAGTGGGGGGTTGGGGGAGGGTGGGAGGGGGGACGACGAGAGCTCCGCAGCTGCCGCGCCGTGGGAGGGAGACCCTGATCCCAGCGGTCTTTGGGGGGGGAAAGGCCAAAAAGGGAGAAAAAAAATTTAATTACTTAATGATGCAGATTTGGGGCTGCAAATTCAGGGGAGAAATCAGGGAAGACAGCCCACTCTGGGTGCCTTTTTCTTGCTCAGGTCCCAGGGGCCCAAGCCCCCAGTCGTGGAGGAAGATTTTCCAGAATTAGTTGCATCCATCCTGAGGGGCCTGGGTAAGACTGCCGGTCTCAGGAATAGTCACCAGCAGCGTTCTCTGGGAATTGGGAAAGAACGCCTCCCCCCCCCGGGGGGGGGGCGGGGAGCAGAGTGTTAGAGGGTCAGCTTTAAATATCAGCTCAAATATTGGGAAGATCAGAGTCCCAGAGGTAATCTTCCGATAGGGTCCAGAAGCCCACGCTGCTTCTCCATCAGAACCTCAGTTTCCCTCATCTGTAAAATGGGACTGGAGAAAAAAAGAGAACATATCCCTGAGAAAACTGACTCTTGGAATCTTTTCGTGATCAGTAATAACCGGTTTCGCCTTCTGGACAGCCCTCGGCTCCACTAGCCATCTTGTCCCCCGCCTCCCACTCTCTCTTGTCTTGCTACTCGAGTCGCTTTTCCACGCGGGTGAGGGTGCTCTAGGAGAGCAGGAGGCGGGACCCAGAAGCCCTCCAGGCCACGCCCCTATGCCTTCCATTGGCTGTTTTTGAACATCTGAGCCCGCCCCCCAAGGAAGGGGCGGGGAGGCGCGCGGCATCTTTATAAAAGTCAGGTAGGGGGTACTAGAGTAGCGCTTTTGCACTGCCGTCTTTCTCGGGTTCGCAACTTTTCCCCCCACTCCCGGCGTCCTCTTCCTCCTCCGTCCGCTTCGTTTTCTCCCGACGCCGGTATCATGAAGGTCGCCAGTGGCAGCGCCGCGGCCGCCGCGGGCCCCAGCTGCGCGCTGAAGGCCGGCAAGGCGGCGGGCGGCGCGGGGGAGGTGGTGCGCTGCCTGTCCGAGCAGAGCGTGGCCATCTCGCGCTGCGCGGGCGGCCCCGGGACGCGCCTGCCGGCCCTGCTGGAGGAGCAGCCGGTGAACGTGCTACTGTACGATATGAACGGCTGCTACTCGCGCCTCAAGGAGCTGGTGCCCACCCTGCCCCAGAACCGCAAGGTGAGCAGGGTGGAGATTCTCCAGCACGTCATCGACTACATCTGGGATCTGGAGTTGGAGCTCAACTCGGAATCCCACGTCGGGACCCCCGGGGGCCGGGGGCTCCCCGCCCGGGCTCCGCTCAGCACTCTCAACGGCGAAATCGGCGCCCTGGCGGCAGAGGTGAGGTCCGAGTTGGAGTAGATCACTTTTCTTTTACGGAAGGGGACACTTGAGGCTCAGAGCGGGAGGGGGTGCTTGACCCTATACTCCCCCCATCCTTTCGAGCACCTAGGTGCTCAAGGATGCCCATGTAGATCGTTAAACAACAACGCTTCTCTCTGTTTTCACAGGCGGCGTGTGTTCCAGCGGACGATCGCATCTTGTGTCGCTGAAGCGCCGCCCTTGGGAGCCGGCAGACCCCAGCCCCGCAGGGGGCGAGAGGAATAAGTGTTTCTGGTCCTTCCAGGCGCCTCGCCGGAGCTGGAGAGGAACAAGACCGATCGGCGGCCACCGGGGCGCTTGCAGGATCCAGCCCGGGTCTGGGGGACTGACAGGGCAGGCTGACCCTCCTCACCCACCAGCCACCAGAGACTTGGGGGAGTCCCCCCTCGTGTGTTTCTATTTTTTGAAAAGCGGACATTTAAAAAATGGTCACGTTTGGTGCTTCTCAGATTTCTGAGGAAATTAATTGCTTTGTATTGTATATTACAATGATCACCGACTGAGAATATTGTTTTACAATAGTTCTGTGGGGTGTTGTTTTCTTTTTTGGTTGTTGTTATTAAACAAATACTTTAGATGATGATAAAGCTTCAGTGACTTCTTGGATTGTTGGGAGGGACCTGGGCTGGCGGTGACCCCTGACCCTTTTCACAGCTGCTGTGGGGGAGGGAACGGGAAGGCCACATCTGGACGGCTTCTTTTACCGACCTGAAATGAGTGTTTCCGGTGTCTTTAAAATCTATTCTTCCCCCCCACCCCGCCCCATCCCTGGCCATTTCCCCGCTCCCCAGTGTCATAAAATTAAATCCTTCAGATTTTAGGGTTTCTCAAAGTGGTCATGGGGCCATCTGGGTCACCTGGGGAGGTTGTTAAATGCAGATCAACCTGACAAGGCCCCCTCTGGGATGAAGAGTATCAACAAGCCGGTTACTTGGGAGAACCGGGTCACTGGACCTGCATGTTGGCTTAAATGGGGGTAGTGAGAACCTCAGCTTGTCAGGGACAAGATTGCCAAGTTGCCCCATTCCCCATTCCCCAGGAGGAGGCGCCTGCCCCCTGGGCCACCAAACCCTGGATCCCAGCAGGCTGCCCCGGGGCTTCAGCTTTGTCCAAGTGGGTGAGCAAGTTGGCAGGACCAGACCAGTCACAGCTGCTGGGCCACCTGCTCTTGGGTCTGGACTCTGCCCCCTCACCCTGGCCAGGCTGTGCCAGCAGCCCAGGGCTCCTGTGTGGGCAATGAGGAGGAGTGGGCGAGTAAGTCCACAGCTCCTGAGCTGGAAAATGGTGTCCTTGGCAAGGACCTATCTGCCTGGACCTGTGTGTGGGTTTGTACTCATGGGGGAGTGCACATGAGTGTCTGGGCCTGTGTGACATGAGTGAACTGGTAGTTACCCTGAGGGGCTGGGTCATCTGTTGGTGTGCGGGCCTGGGGGTGTGGATGAAGATACACGTGGGGATGTGTGCAGAAGGGCAAATGTGAGCGCATGTGTTCTGCAGAGAAGTGAGCCAACTCCAGCTGTTTGGGCTTGTGGGCTCTGCTGAAATGCACGGTGGCACCTCTGCCTGGATCTGGCTTGATGGTTGGGTGTGAGTGTCTGGGGACTGCAAAACTGCACTGGATGTCTAAATGTGTTCTGTAGATTGGCTGGCATTCCTGGGTCTCTGCTGATCTGGGGATAGCGGTGAGGGGTAGGTAGCTTTTCATAGGCAAACCCTTCCTCAGAAGTTTTAAGTACCAACTTTCTGGGCAATTGTTAGACCCCTGGGGACACCAACAGTCAGTATCCCTACCAGGCAGCTGCCACGTATTACACAGGGAGAAACAGCCCCAGAAAGGGCAAAGAACTTGTCCCAGAGAGGGCAAGGACTGTTAATATATTTTGTCAATAAAATAAATAGCACCTAGCACCATGAGCCTGACTCTACTCTCAGCCGTTTACATAAAGGATTTTGTGGATCCTTGTGGAGCTAACAGCAGGATTGCGAATAACAATAACAATGAAGACTGCCTATTGAGCACTAAGCCAGGTACCACCTCCTCCCCGAGCATATTCTAGACTTTATCAAAGGGAACAGTATTTGGAGGTAAATCGGGTGCCTTCCTACTGCCCACCCAGCTCACTACGGGCTGCTGTTTGACAGCATCAACTTCCCAGAACTGCTGCAGAGAATAAATGAAATAGAGCACTTAGCACGCAGTGTTTGATAGCTGTAAATTATCATTATTAATTGTCGCCTGTTCGTCCTTGGAGTGTCCTGAGTCACACGTGTGCCCTCGCCCCCCCTCCCAGCCGCCCACCCACCGGGCCGTGGGCGTGTCCCCGCGCGTACCCCCTCGCGGCAGGGCCCTTTTCCAGGGGAGGAAGGGGCTGTGCCGAGCCGGGGGTAGGCGGGCCACCTCCTCCCCCGTGCAGGCACACTCTGGCCTCCACGTTTCCCTCTTTTCCCCTTTGGCCCAGGCCCAGCCCATCTGGAGGCCGGCTCGGCGGCGGCCTGGGAGCGTTTCCATCAGCTGGGCCCGAGGAATGCGGAGCTATTTAACCTGAGCATCCCCAGGTGTACGGAGGCGCCTGGCTGTCTGGGGCCCGCCGCCTTTGGCACGGCCGCGCTAGACAAACAGCGAGCCGCCCCCGCCCTGCCCCTCCGCCCGCAGCTGCAGCCGGGCCTGGGAACGGGCGGGCGCCGGCGGCTTGCATAAGAGGCTCGGGCCCCGCGCAGGGAGGGGGCGAGGGGGGGACGGGGCCGCCGCGGGGTGGGGGGTTGTGAGAGCTAGAGGGTGTGTGTGCACGTGTGTGCGTGCGTGTGTGCTGCACACAAGACCCTGCTCCTTTTGGGCCGCCGCTTGGGAAATCATTAACTCCTTAACTGTGTTGGACAGGGCGCGGCAGGAGCTGGGTGGGGGGAAGGCCGCAGAGAAAAACCGGGACAAAGTTCCTTGCACACTGGACCTTGCCTCTCCAAGACTGTGGGCCCCAAGACCTAAAGGATATTTTTTTTTTCTTTAACAGACACTTTTAGAGTGCTTATTATGTGCCGGGTACTATACTAAACTCTTAAAATTAATTTGGTTAATCCTACTCACAGCTGCATGGGGCAGTGCTGTCATATACTCATTTTAATAATAGCAATGACAGCAGCACAATAGTAATGGGAAGATAAACGTTTTAGTAGGTAGGCTGGTAGAACACAGCCTCTGAAGCAGCCTGGAGGCTTCCCAGGCTGGGAAGGAGAAGGCTGGGAAGGGAGGCCCTTCCCTGGAGGCTTCACCTGTCTTAGCCTCCACTTTCTCATCTGGGAAATGGGCTCTGGAACCTCAACCTCAGGGATCCATTGAAGGGCTGCAGATGGAAAGCTTGGCACCAGGACTGGCGCCGTGTAGACTCTAGGGTACGTGTTGGTGTAAAGCCCTCACCAAGGGGATTGACTCATGAGCCCGTTAGGTGTGTAAACCCACTGCTAGTCCTACTTTTCAGATGAGAAAAGGGAGAGGTGAAGTGACCCACACGAGGCCACGTGGGCATTCTGACTTAAACTTTCTGGAAACTTAGCTTCTGAGGGGCTGCACTTTTCCCACAAGAGGTCCAGTCTAGCTTTTTCGTCTTATTTCCAATTTAAATCACACCAGGTCATTACGTATGCTTGTTTTAAATGCGTAAACTGGAAAAATGCAAGGCATAATATATATCCCAATTTTTGCAACTTATGTTTTTCTTAATTTTAAAAAATCTTAACAAGAGCCTAGAGAAATAGAACTTGCGCAGGCTCTCTTGTCCTCTAAGAGGTCCTAGGCCAGGTCCCATGTGACTTGGCTCTGAGAGGACAGTGGCACAGTGGGGTACAGGTCTTGAACCCGGTAGAGACCAACCGAACTGTGGACACATCTGCTTGAGGGATGCCTGGTGGCTGAGGGATCACTAGGCTCTGGCCTCTGGGTGCACACGCCCCTCTCCACAAGGGTCAAGGGGGTTTCGTGGGCAAACACCAACCTTATACCTGCCAATCTGAGTCACCCAGACCTCAGAGTGCTCCTGGAGCCCCTTTCCCTGCCCCACTGCCTCCTGAGAGTAAGACTCAAGGGTGAAACCTTTCTTCATACCAGCTACTCTTATTGAGGTCTAGGAACTGCGCCCAGGGAGGGCTCCCCACTGTCCAGGTCACAGGCTGCAAGGCTTTCCAATGACAGGCAGGCCTGGGAGCCCAGCCTGGCTGCCAGAGGGAAAGGAGGTGAGTCATGGCCCAGCCAGGGTCCAGGCTCTGCTTTCCGGGAAAGGGAAGGGAAGGGAAGAGAGGAAATCAAAAGGCCTGGAGGCACACAAGGGGGTGGGCCGTTCTTATCTTCCCGGGACCCACCCTGGCTGGTGCTTCCTGACCCAACTCTTGCAAAATTGGTTTCCCAGCGATGCCCCCAAGAGAGGCGCCATGGGCCTTACAGGGTTGCATCAGAGCCTTGTGCAAGGGCTAGCTGATGGGGAGGGCGGTGGCTGCAGGCCAAGAGCAGGCAAGAGACGGCAGACTCAGATTCTAGGCCCAGTGCCACGTCTCATGGACACTTGCCACCTCCCTGGACCTCAGCATCCTTACCTTTAAAATGGGTTGTCACAGCCACTGTTCTGAGGTTTCAGTGACATCATCCTTGGCCCACCCACTCTTCAAGCCCCACCCAGGCCAGGCCTCGGTCATCCCTACCTGGAAAACTGTACCAGCCCCAACTGGTTCATTCAGCGAACACAGTTGGCTCTTGAACAACATGGGTTTGAACTGCACTGGGGTTCACTTATAAGCGGATGTTTTTCAATAGTAAATATTATAGGACTGGGTTTCCCAGGTGGCGCTAGTGGTAAAGAATCTGCCTGCCAGTGCGGGAGAGGAAGGTTTGATCCCTGGGTCAGGAAGATGCCCTGGAGGAGAGCATGGCAACTCACTCCAATATTCTTGCCTGAGAAATTCCATGGACAGAGGAGCCTGGCGGGCTACAGTGCATGGGATCGCGAAGAGTCGGACCCAACTGAGCACACACACGTAGGACCACACGGATGTGTGGTTGGATGAAACCACTGATGCAGAAGCATGGATACAGAACCCAGGATAAGATGGCCTAACTATAAATTTTATGCAAGTTTTCACTGCATAGGGTTGGTGTCCCTAACCCATGCATTGTTCAAAGGGTCAACTGTAGTTACAAAATTTCTACATATGCTCGGAGTGGGTTGCAGAAGCTAAGAATTTAAATAAAAACCCATGCCCTCTTGAAACATTCCTAGTAGAAGAAGACAGACAGTAAGTAAATATGCATAAGCATAATCAGAGGTGGATTTACCCTGAAAAAACTGAAGCTTAAACTTCAAGCCAAAGAGCTCGAGCAGTGAGGTGGTTTTGTGTGTGTGTGTGTGTGTGTGTGTGTAAAAGTGTAAGTATTAGTTGCTCAGTCATTTCAGATTCTTTACAACCCCATGGACTTCTCTGTCCAGGCTTCTCTGTTCATGGAGTTCTCTAGGTAAAAATACTGAAGTGGGTGGCCATTCCCTTCTCCAGGGATCTTCCCGACCCAGGGATCGAACCCAGGTCTCCTGCATAGCTGGTAGACTTTACGGTCTGAGCCACTGTGTTTGTAAAATGTGCAAGATGTGCCTAGATTGCAAAAATCTAGGCCCCACAACACTTAGCCTCCCCTGTATAGGATTCAAGCTTGAAGGTAAGGCTGCTGGAAGGGATGCAGAACCATATCTAACTCAGCTGTTCGTTTTTTCAACATGAGACCCTCGCCCAAGCCCCCCGCCCGCCCACGCCCCTCACCTCGCCCCGCCCCGCCCCGAGCTCCGAGCGGCAGGGAAGAGCTTTGTGGATCAGGGCGCTCCAGTGCCGCTGAATTCACTCTGTGCACAGCAAACCTGGGCGCCCTGCCGATCTCCAGCCTTCCTCGGACCACTAGCGCCCCCTCCCGGGAAGATTTGGAAATGCGCTAGCGCCCGCGAGAAATCAGGCGAGTCCTGAGGGCTGCGAAAGCTGGTGCCTTTGCGACCTCTAGTGGACTGTCTGGGAACTGCACCCAGAGCTGTGAGTGTCTTAAAAGTGTGTTGTCTCTCGGCCAAGTCCGACTCTTTGAGATCTCATGGGCTGTAGCTCACCAGGCTCCTCTGTCCACGGGATTCTCCAGGCAAGAATACTGAAGTGGGTTGCCATTTCCTTCTCCAGGGGATCTTCCTGACCCAGGGATCCAACCTGGTTCTCCTGTACTACAGGCAGATTCTTTATTCTTTGAGCCACCAGGGAAAACCTTGAGTGTTTTGGAAGAGTTATTTCTGTATCTGGCATGTGACTGTATGTCTGTATATGTGTATACAGCAGGTGACGAATCAAAAAATCACCACCCTCAGCTCCTGCTCTGATCAGGGCCTTAGCTACTCTTTCCCCTATTCTCTCATCTTTGTTTGCTGTATGACGGCCCCCTCCGAGCCTCATTACCTCGTCCACAAGAGGAGGAGATTTTAGGCAAATTCTTGACCTTAAAAAAAATTGTAAAATGTATTTTACACACAAAAGGGTACATATCAAGAATGCATACAGTTTAAAGACAATAGTAAGCACTTAGGTACCAGCCACCCTGCTTAAGAAGTAGAATATTAAATCTTTCAGTGCCCCTCTGAGTAGAATCCCCACTCTCCTTGTAAGATGTTATCACTATTCAGAACCTTGTGTTATTTAATCATTTGCCTTTTATATAAATAGAATCATACTAAAAAATAAATACATGGAATCATACTGTGTGTAGTTTTCTACACTTGCTTTTCGCATGCAACATAAATTTCGTTAGAGCCATCCATGCTGATGTGTGGTCTTAGGTCACTCATTTCTCGCTGCATATAGTATTCCGTAATGTGATTCATGTACCCAGTCCCCTACTGATGGACCTGTGGGTTGTTTCATGGTTTTTGCTGTTAGCAGCAGGACTGTTCTGGGTGCCCTCGGGCAGGTCTCCCAGTGAAGCCGTGTGTGAAGTGGTGAGATGGCTGCATCACAGGGCATGTAGTTTAAATGCCGCTAGGTTGGACTGGAGTCTATTCTGATTAAATAGAGGAGTCCAAACCTGGAGGTCCCTTCCTTACCACTTAACCCAACACACTCACTGTAAGAGGTAAGAAAAGGAAAACCCAGAGGCCTTAAGTGACTTGCCCAGAGTCCCCAACCTTGGTCTCTCAGGCTAAGATCACAACTGAGGAAGTAATTTTGGGTGTGGGCGAGGAGAACATATTTCCTTCCCATTTTGACGATTAGCAAAACTCATTTATCTTTAAAATTGTCCTCTGGCCTGGTTTTAGAATTCTGGACAAAGTAGAAACAAGGATACTCCTTGAAAACTGTTCCACAGATAACACACACACACACATACACATTCACTCCATGTCCAAGTACTGCCAATTCTAACCCCTGAATGTATCCCCAAGCCATACATTTCCACCCATCCCCCTGGTTTCCATCATCTCTCACCTGGACATTGCAGTAACCTCTTCATTGGTTTCCTTGCTTCTAGCATTGTCCCCCCGACTCCAACCCCATTCTCCATATGGCAGCCAGAGACATCATTCTAAAATGTAGGCAGAACACATTACTTGCCTGCTTAAAAGTCTCCTGTGCCTTCCAGTTGCTCTTAAAATAAGATCCTAACCCTGTCCCACGGCTCGTAAGGCACAGTGAGGCCTGGCTCCTGTCTGCGTCCATCCTACTGCTCTCCTGCACCCGCCTCACTGACCTCCTATCACTTTGGTTACATTCCGATTACTCTTCCCCATCTAGGAGGCCTTTGCATGAGCAGAGCCTGCTGCCTGCAATTCTGTGCCTCGCAAAAAGCCTTCTCGTTACTCAGGTCTCAGCCCAAACGTCCCCTCAGAGGACGTTTCTTCCCCGACCATGCCACCTCCTTCCTTTCTTTCTGTTTTTTGGCCACTCCACTTACAGGATCTTTGTTCCCTGACCAGAGATTGAACCCACCGGGCCCTTGGCAGTGAAAGTACAGCGTCCTGATCATCGGACTGCCAGGGAATTTCCACCATCTCTCTCTCTCTTTTCTTTTTTTCAGTATAGTCGATTTACAAAGTTGTGCCAGTATTGGTTGTACAGCAAAGTGACTCAGTCCCACACATACATTCATTTTTTAATATTCTTTTCCATTATGGTTTATCACAGGATATTGAATATAGTTCCCTCTGCTATACAGTAGGTCCTAGCTTCCCACCATCTCCTTTCATTCTCTGCCTTTCACCCTGTTTTTTGTTTCCTTCTTAGCACCATTCATATTCATAACTGTCCCTGGGGAAAGTTGCTGAAGCTCTCTGGACTTGTGGCACTGAGAATAACTTATCCTTGTGGCATTTTTTTGTTTTTAATGGCCACTGTTATCCTTCCATCAAAAGGTGGGTCTCTGTTCCCTCCCTGTGAATCTAGATGGGATTCTGTGACCGTTTCCACTAACATTTTATAGGAAGTAATGCTACATGACTTCAGCGGCTATATCATGAAAGGCCAGCTTCTGTCTGGTTCTCCTGGAGCGCTGGCTCTGGAGGGAGCAGCCGCCAGGTAAACCTGCCGTGAGACTGTCCAGCTGACAAGGCCATGCCCAGGCACTCCTGAAGACACTGCTAGCGGAGCTCAGCCATCCAGTCATTCAGGTCTGTGTGAAGCTGTCTTGGATCCTCCGAACTAATCTGTCGGTCAGCTGGGTCCCACTGAGTGACCACGGACGATGCCACAGGGAGCAGAAGAATTGCCTAGTTGCCCAGACAAGTCCTGCCTTAACTTCTGATCCACAGAGTTTGTAAGAGGTAAGGAAATGGCTATTGTTTTTAAGTCACAAAGTTTTGGAGTATTTGTTACCAAATGGTATAAAACCAAAGCAATCTTGTGTGTTTGTTTCCTTGTTTATTGCGTCTCCTTTCTCTAGGATGGGTGTTCCATGGGCTGCCTTGGTCTCTGCTGTGTGACTACTGCCCAGCACAAAGCCTGGCAAACAGCGGTGCTTGGTAAATACTTGTTGAATAAATGACAGCATGGATGAATAGATGTATGCACTGTACACTCAGCTCGAGCTCCATTCACCATGCTGGGTGGGGTTTTGGGGACAATCCTATGAATATCTTGGCATTGGGAAGGGGACACCCAAGCTCCTGCCACCCCCTGGCAGCCCACTACCTAGCTCTGGAAGTGGGTACTGAGAGTTGCTTTGGTCCCCAAAGCCCACTAGGGCATCAGGGCCTCTCCAGTAATTGCCCACCCACCTCGACCTCTCTTCTATGGTCCAGCCTCTGGAATTTGCATAAGTTCCTTCCAATGTATCTTTCAAGCCTCCTTCATCTGAAGTCACCTCCTCCCGAAATTGGTCCAGTTTGGGAACGCTCCTCAGGCTGTCTACCTGACCTCCAGAAACGAGTACCCTCAACTGCTTATTGACCACAGACAATTCCAGGGATTTCTCTTAAGTTCATTCCCGCCCCATGCCTGCAGAACACCTCCTTGCTCCATATCGTCATCTCCCAAGGAGCACTCACAGCCCTCTCTCCCATAACTCAGTCCTCTGGCGTCAGCCCCATCCCAAGATACCTCAGCTGGCTATTTTGCTGCCAGGATCTCATTTCAATGTCTCCACAATCCAGTGAGGTCAGATTCATAATCATCTCACTTTATGAAGAAGAAAGCTGAGATTCCAAGAGGAAAAACGGGTTCCAGGTACGTGACTGGCAAGTACTCTTCTGGGATCCAGTTCATCACCGTCATCATCATGACTATAATTTCTTAAAGTACTGACTGGAAAGGTGAGCAGATTCTTTACCATCTGAGCCACCAGGGAAGCCCTAATGATGCACTGAAGGATGCTAAATGTAATGGGTCAAACTTGAAGCAGAAACGGGATATTTTCACAGTTTCAAAGTATCTCCCTTAATGTATTTAATAATTACAAAGAGTAAAATATTAATTTTAGTATCAATCCAACAGATGCTACCCTAGACAGGTGATCAAGATGACATTACAAGTTAAACATATCAACCTCGCAAAGTCCTGGGGGATGGCAGCACACAGAGGAAAGCATACATCAGTTCTCTGGTGTTTTCCCCCCAAAAATGCATAACCTCAATATGATCATAAGAAAACCTCAGACAAGCCCACACTGATGGACATTCTACAGAAGAGCTGGCTAGCACTCTTCAAATGTGTCAAGACCATAAAAAAGATGGAAAGATGGAGGAACTGTCACAGATCAGAGGGGACTAAGGAGACATGACAACCGAATGGGATCCTCCCTGCACTGAATTCCAGGACAGAAAAAGGACATTAATAGGCAAACGGGTGAAACCTAAATGACTTCTGTTGTTGTAACTTTAGTTAATGGTAGTGAACCGAGGTTAATTTCTTAGTTCTGATAAGGGTTCTATCATTATGTAAGACGTTGACAAAAGGGAAAGCTGGGAGAAGGACATACGGGAACTCGGTACTATTTTTGCAACTTCTGTAAGTCTAAAATTTCTGTAACTTCTGTAAGTCTAAAATTACCTCAAAAGGAAGGAAAAAAAAAAAAAAAAACACCCTTTAGGAGGGAGAATGAAGGCTAAGCTAAAATAAGCCTCCTACAGCCCATCTCTCCCACTGGTTACAACTGAAAACTCTGGACAAATTTTTTTAAAAAGCAATTACTTAAGAAAGAGCATGGTAAAGTAAATAAAAGAGAGCAGATTGGAGTGAAAAGTCAAAATTCGAGGAATAACCCACAAAGCAGGTTAGTGAAAAAGCTCTACCAGGTGAGTTTCCTGGTAAATTTTTTTCCTGTATCTTCTTGCCTAGAGTCAGGATGCTTTAAATCGGAAACCGCACCTCTGATATAGGCAGCACACACTCCCACAGAGAAGCCCAGCGTTCTGGTCAGAGAAGAGGAAAAATGGACCTGCAGAAGCTGGAGAGTATAAGGAAACTCCTTATTTTTTTAATTTAATCATTGCTCTCAACTAGCCCTGCTGCAGGGCAGCCCCACTCTGCTCTACAGTTCCAATGCCTTTGACAGAAAAGTCTGAGAAAACCCACTCCCTGGAGAAAGGAACTTGGAAAAGAACCCCTGAGTGTAAATAGTGTGGGGCAAATCTTCATTTTTTTTGTCTTTTGGCTTTTTGATGCTTTGCTCTGAGGGTAAGCCCAGTGGTGAGGAATTGTATGACAGTGCTGGTGGTTAGAATTCTGAGAGAACTTCATATTTCTGACCAGAGGACCAGAAAAACAGGCCTGTGGAGCCAGAGAATGTACATATAATCCTGGCGACGAAAGAATGGATAAAGGAAATCCTCCAATTCTGTGTTGAACCAGCACAAGTCCTGGGCTCAACCCCAAGCTGAGCCTGTGTGGAAGACACCCTCAGAAGGGTGAGAAAATCTTTTGAGTATTGATACCATGTAAACCACTGCGCAAATTCCAGACTAACCTTTACATCAGGCAGAACCAAACCACATAAGAAAGCTGTGAAAGTAAAACTGATACTAGAATCACTGCCTGTAGAAGGTGACAAAGAACATGCAGTCTGAACCTATCCAATTTTGCCTGCTACTAAAAAAAAAAAAAAAAAAAAAAAAAAAAAAAAAAATTCCAGAGGCTTTTACCAGTACCTAGATTCTCATAAGATAATATTGAAAATGTCCAGGATGCAATACAAAGTAAGGCACATCCAACCAATTCTCAAAGCAAAAGACAATCAGTAGATTCCAACCATGAAAAGACCCAGATGTTGGGATTGTCAGACAGAGACTTCAAAGCAACTATTATAACAGTACACTGTGAGGGGAAAATGGATACTTTAGAATGAATGGGAAAACAGACGTTCTCAGCAGAGGAATAAAAAACATTTAAAAAGACCAAAAAGCAGGCAGTGTTGGTCAAAAGGTACAAAACCTCCGTAACACAAAACCAACAAGTTCTGGAGAGCTATACAGCGCAGGACCTGTAGTTAATATTGTTTTGTAGACTTAAAGACTTGCTGAAAGGGTAGACCTTATGTTAATCGCTCTTATCACAATAAGGAAATCAATATTTTTTTGGGGGGAAGGCAGGAGGAAACTTTTGGAGGTGATGGATAAATGTATGGCCTTGATTATTGTGGTGAAGGTTTCAGGGGTGCATTCTTAGCTTCAAACTCATCAAATCATATACATTAAATATCTGTAACTTTCTGTATGTCAATTATACCTTAACAAAATGATTTTCAAAAGAATCATTGAATTACACTTAAAAAATCCCAAAAGGGTCAAATGACCAAATGGCAATTTTATAACATAAGAAATACAATATCTCACATCTTAAAAATGCACAGGATATTCTCAAGAGTAAAGAGAGGTGACAAAGGAAAGACTCAATAAACCTGAAGCTAGATCAACAGAAGTGGTTCAATCTAAAGAGGAGAAAATATTGAAAAAACTGAACAGACTTACAGACATGTGGGGAAATATCAAAAGATTTAATATGCATGTCATTTCTGTACCCTTAAAGATGCAAAAAAAAAATTTTTAAGATGCCTTAAAATTTCTCAAATTGGGTGAAAAACTTAAATTTACAGATTCAAGAAAACGTGGTCGCTCACACAGTAAAGAATCTGCTTGCAATGCAGGAGACTTGGGTTTGATCCCTGGGTCTGGAAGATCCCCTGGAGAAGGGAATGGCAATCTACTCCAGTATTCTTGTCTGGGAAATCCTATGGACAGAGGAGCCTGGTGCGCTACAGTCCATGGGGTCACAAAGAGTCAGACACAAGTTAATAACTGAACAGCAAATATTGATTCCAAATAACATTTGGCTACGGTTCCAGTTACTACTGTTGCATGACAAGCCACATGAAAACAGTGTGTAAAACAGCTGTCTGATGTTAATGGATTCTGTGGGTCAGGAATTCAGAAAGGTCACAGCAGAGGTGTCCCATAATGTCTGGGACCTTAGCTGGGAAGACGCAATGGCTGAAGGGGACTTGGTGGCTAGGGACTGGGATTGTCTGAAGAAGTACATGGCTAGAAGGCTGTATACTAGCACCTCAGCTGGGCAGCAGTCAGACCACAGACAAATGACTTCTCCATATGTTCTCTCCACGTGGGTTAACTTGGCTTCCTCGTGGCATGGTGGCTAGGTTTTAAGAGAGTATCCTGAGAGAGTCCATGGCATCTTATGATCCAGCTTTGGAAGTCACACAGCATCACTTTTACCATGTCCTATGTTTAAGGCTGTCAAAAAGTTGCATTCAGCTTCAGGGAATGGGGATACAGATGCCACCATTTGATGACAAGAGGGTCCAGGTCACATTGTAAAGAGAGCATGTGGAATTGGAGATACTGTTAAAGCCACAATAATCAAGATGCTTGTTTGTAGACCATAGTCTAAGTCTGCGGGTGAGAAGTGAGGTGTGTTGCTCCAATAAGGTCTTCTCGCGTGGAAACATGCAAGTGGGAATAAATTGAGAGGAGCATTTTGGCAGAGGGAGGCGCAGTTACAAAGGCCCCACCGTGGGCAAGAGTGGAGTGTGTTCCAAGAACTGAAGGCCAGCATGCCTGCAGTGTGAAGGGAGAGGAGAAGTTGATGAGGAGGCTCCATTTGTGGAGTTTGGCAGAGGGAACCTTAAAAATCAGGTTAAGGAGATTCCTGGAAGGCCAGTGAGTGGTGGTGGAGGCTAAAGGATACCAAGAGGCTGTCCCCACAAAGGCTGGGCCACATGAGGGGGCCTATCCCCATGACCATGAGACTGGTGAGTTTGAGATCAGGACATGGGCCAAGGGCCCTTAAGCCCTGCCCTGTGAACCCTCCGTTTGGCCTGTGGTACAGAAGGCCCTGGAAGGTCAGGATCAGAAGCTGAAGACCATTCCACATTAGTGTGGATCCCAGATCCACTGGGATCTGAAGGGACCAATGCCTACCCTGGAGTTGATTTGACACCCTGCACCACCAGGATCCCACTGCTGCAGCCCTTTGCCAAGTTGGACTGTTCTCTGGTGGTCAGAGCAGAGCACTGGGCTGGACCTCAAGGCAATATTCACACTGCCCATAGCTCCATCCAGAGCTTGGCTTATATATCACAGTCATGGGTGCCTCTCAGAGAAGCCCCGCTTTCAGTTTAGTTCGGTCACTCAGTCATGTCTGACTCTTTGTGACCCCATGGACTGCAGCTTGCCAGGCTTCCCTGTGCATCACCAACTCCCTGAGCTTGCTCAAATTCATGTCCATCGAATCAGTGATGCCATCCAACCATCTCGTCCTCTGTCGTCCCCTTCTCTTCCTGCCTTCAATTTTCCCATCATCAGGATCTTTTCCAGTGAGTCAGTTCTTCACATCAAGTGGCCTAAGTATTGGCACTTCAGCTTCAGCATCAGTCCTTTCAAAGAATATTCAGGACTGATCTCATTTAGGATGGACTGGTTGGATCTCCTTGCAGTCCAAAGGACCCTCAAGAGTCTTCTCCAACACCACAGTTCAAAAGCATCAATTCTTCGGCACTCTGCTTTCTTTATGGTCCAACTCTCACATCCATACATGACCACTGGAAAAACCATAGCTTTGACCATATGGACCTTTGTTGGCAAAGTAATATCTGCTTTTTAGTATGCTGTCTATATTTGTCACTGCCATGGGTGCCTCTCAGAGAAGCCCCCACTTAGACCACTGCATTCACCCTCCGGTCCCCAAGCAGAGCTTGGGTGTGATTGGCGTTACAGAAATGTGGAAACCAAGGCCATGGAGGCAGTCAGGAAGGGGGCTGAAACCAGCAGAGGATGGATCTGGGACTAGAAGCCCAGCAGTGGGCCTCCCAAGCGCTCAGTTTCACTGCCCCTAATATTAACCTCAGGGTCCTTTGCATGTCGTTTGTATACACCTGCCCAGCTCACAGGTGGTGGTGATGAGGACCCAGGATCCTAGGCCCCGGGATTCTAAAACAGCAAATTCTTTTTTTTTTTTTTAATTAATTAATTTTTTTTCCAAAACAGCAAGTTCTGACCAAATCCCACCCTCACGCCCCATCTCCTGGCTCAAGGCGAGTTCGGGTGCCCTTCTTGCACCCAGAGTGTGAGTGCCTCGGTGCCCGATAGGGGAACGCCTTCGCCTACTCTGCTTCTGCGATGATCACCTGGAACGTGGGGTCTCCAGCTTGCACCTCAAGGACCACCTGGTGGGGGGAAGGACCTGAGCAGGCTGGAGGGGGCGGGGCCCCAGGGATCAACGGGGCGGGCCAGTGGGACAGGCGGCGCGAGGCGCGAGCGGGCGCGCACCAGAGGGGAATGGCAGGCCTGGCAGGGCCTCGGGGGCGGATCTAGGGGAAGGAGGCGGGGCATTGAGGGGCGGGGCTTGTGTGACTGACAGGGTGGGGGCGTGACTGGCGCCTGCTGCGGAGACTGCAGTGAGCGGGTGTTTCCGCAGATGACCGAAAAACAAGGCGGGAGCCACGGCGAGGGTTTAGCGAGTCTTGGGAAGGCAGTGCCAGAATGACGGACTGGCCGAGGGGCTGACCCGGGCTGAGCGATTAAGGACGAGCCTCAGGGTAGGGGCGGGGTCGGCGGGCGGGCTAAGCTAGGCGAGCCGGGCACCGCCAGGGATAAATGCCGCGGCTGGGGCAGGGCTGGAGACGGTGGAATGCTAGCCTATGAGGTAGAGTCCAAAAGAGTGGGCACGAAGACTGCCCGAGGGACTAGGGAGGGATGACTGGCAGCTCCAGGACGGGAAAGGAGGGGCAGACGACGGGCGTAGGCGAGTAGTGTGAGAGACAAGACAGGTGGCAGGACCTGGAATAAAGGCCGCTTATGGGTGGGGCCAAGGGGCCATGAGTGACAGCCGGTTGTCACTCATGGCCCCTTGGGGTCGGCCTCAAACATCTCCCCTGCAACTCTGAGACGAATTGCTCTTCCAACTGAACATCCAGGGCTTCGTGCATTTCATGCCCCAGGTGTGGTGCAGAGACATCAGACCTGCCGGAAGGAGGTTTCCATCTTCCAGGCCACCGGTCCCAATGAAATCCAGCCAAGGGCGTTCACCTGCTTCCGACTGCACCATGTGGGTCTTTCCTAGGACCAGGAAACCCGCCACTAGCGATTGTCTCCGTGGTAGCCCTGGTTCGGCGTTGGTTCTGATTCTGCCCGCCTCTCCACAGTTGCAGAAGCGCTGTCTGGACTGCTTCCTGGTGTATCTCCGGGTCTTCGAGCGATGATCTCCGAGCCTGCGCTGCTGCCCGGAGCCGCCCGGGGCCCTGAAGGCCTCAGTGTTCCGGAATTACAGTGTCTGCTGGGAGTTGGCGCGTCAGCAGGCATTCCATCTGGAGCGAAGGATAGGGATCGGCTCTTTGTCGTGACCACGCCTCTCTGTTCATTGGCCCCTCCCTCCGCCCAGCTGGCCCCACCCACTTAGTGCCACCGCCCCTGCTCTTGCCTGGCACCCCTCTAACTCGCAGTCCCCGCCCTTATGGATAAACTCCGTCCACTCCTACTCTCAGGCTCCAGCTACCCGCCATCTCGCGCCCAGTCCTTGGCCTCGTCCCGCGTGCTTCCCCGTCCCAGGCTCCCCATATTCAAACGGCTCCAGGAGCTCCCCAGGGGCTGGGAATACGAGTCCGCGATGCTTTGTCCAACACAACAGCTCTTCCTACTTTCGCCTTCGGGTGCTTTCTCGGTACCTCCTCTGGGCTGGGAGAATGAAGGTGGTCCTGCAGGAAGTCTGAATTGGGCGAGGGGAGACGGTTGTACCCATGGGATGCTGAGATCGTGGCTCAGGTCCTTGTGTCTGGGCAGAATCTCAGGGGCTCCCTGAATCTGATCAAGTGAGTGAGAGCTGTTCCTTTCTGTACTATGGGCTCCCCTGGGGAGGGTTGGAGCCGCAGGGCCTCTCTCCTCCCATTCCTGCTGTTTCAGAAATCTCAGCCTGCATTTGCAGAGAGGACCCCTTGCCCTGAGTGGGCTGTAACACTCTATCTGGAGCCTGCCTTGTGCCCACCAAGGTTCCCAGGGAAGACTCCTACTCCCTGGTCCCCACACCTCTGAGTGATCTGTTTCATGGAAGAGTCTGACTATTCCCAGGTTCCAGGCCTTGAGACACTGCTGGACATCACCCCCCAGATGGTCCTGCTGCCCTATGTCAACCTTGAGCCGCCTGGAGCCTGCCATCACCCCATCACCCTCAGCCCTGGGGCTAGCTTCCCAAACAGATGTTCTTTGTCACAGCATCACCCCACATCTGGAGACCGGAGTTCCCACAGAGGTGGGAGTGAGAGACGGTAGAGGAGAACAGAGGATTGAGTTCTCCAGATGACTTCTCTTGGGAGGCCTGTGAGCTCTGGGGAAACTGAGGCTCAGAAATGGGGCTGCTTGGTCGCCATCGAGGCAGCAGTAGCGCTGCCACTCACACATCGGCCCCTCACTCCAGTGCAACTGGCCTGGAAAGTTCTGATGAGACTCCAAGTGTATCCTCCCCAGGTTGCCTGAAGGCGGATCTTCCCTCTTCTTTTGTCCTTAGGCCTACTCTTCAGGACATCCTGGACAGCATCCAAGAGGTGAGGTGATCCTCTTGGGGTTCTCTGAATCCCCTTGATCACGGGGAAGAGGGAGCAGCAGTCCCCAGGAGTAAGCAGGGCCAATCCTGGGTGCTGGGGTCTCTTAGACATCCAGGAGACTCCCACACTGCCTTCTCATCTCTCAGAATGGAGGTGGCCTGGATCCTGCCCACTGTAGGGTCTCTTTCTTCAAGGCTCATCTGCCTCTGGGGCAGTAAGCCCCTTCTTCCAGGCAGTAGCTAGAGTGAGTCTCTGTGGCCTCAATGGGCTACAGGAACCCTGATGGATGGTGGGTGCTCAGCACACCTCACTTGACCAGAGCTTGGACACCTAGAAAGCTCTGGCCCCAGGTCACAGAAGGGACTCACAGCCTTCACCCATCAGTCCAGCATCAATATTCTAACAATCCCAAGCCACATTTACTGAACTCATGTTCTGCTCCAATAACCACATCACTCCCCATTTTACCTTTGTTGGCCTCCCATCTTTAAAATAAAATCTGAGATCCACACCATGACTTCCAAAGCCCTGCTTGGTGTTCCAAACTCTCTCCAACTTTCTCCTTTGCCCATTACAATCTGACCAAGATGGTCTCTCTCTATTCTACGAACACATCTGTGTTTTTCTGCCTTTGGGTCTTTGTCCAGGCCTCTTTCTACTTGGAACTAGATTGTAAGCCCTATAATGGCAGGGACTGTGTTCAGTTTTGTTTCTCTCTAAATCCTCATGTGTTTAAACAATAGACAATAATGCCAGCTCTAACAGGTCTTAATAAACAGTCCTGGAATAAATGTGCCTGATGCTTCTCTATTGATGTATTTAATCTTTACACAAAGAAACTCAGGGAGGTTTAGCCTTTTGTTGAAGGTCACACGGCTGAGTTGAACCCCAAAGGGAGGGGTTTTCACCTGTCATTGTGAATGGGGGCATGAGTGCCAGGTGGTATACCACAGGCCATCCCCAAATTCTAGATGCTTCTAGCTTTCTGCAGCAGGAAGCATTGGGTCTGTGCTGCAAAGCTGGCAAGACTTGGGTCCTCAAAGCCCTCCAAGAGTATTCCAGGTAGAAGAACAGCAGTGAGCAGAGATGTGAAGGCAAGACGATCCAAATCCTGGGACAACTGGACTCAGAGGGCTGGGCCAGCCCAGGACACACAGCTGGCTGGATCCAGGGCTATATCAGCTGGTGGTCTCCAGAGGCCTGACCCTGAAGGGCAGGGAAATTGAGGCATGGTGTCAGTGTCACTGTGCAATCCCTCTCCCCAGGCTGTGGGTAGGAGCCCCTAGGGACGTGGGCTGGGCGTTTGCAGGCAGGACGTTCCCACGCGGGGGCGGCCCTGGGGAAGGCTGTGGGGCGGGCCCGGGGCAGGAGCCAGAGATCCACTCCCTCTGCAGCCTGTTCTCTGTTACTTGCTCTGCAGACCCGGGTCGCATTCTGGCTCCCTCCAAGCTGCAAGGTGAGTGAGTGGCTGGGGAGAGCCCTGGCTGCCCAAACGGGCCGGTGGGGGATGCGGCTGGGACTCTGGCTTTCATCACCCCGTCAGGGCCTGTGGGGTCGCTGCTATGGAGGAGGATCTGGGGGCTGGGGGCTACTGGCAGCTCAAGGGTGAGGGGAATTTTCCTCTGTCCACGTATGGGGCACTATCTCTTTCCTCAAATGTAGATTACTCCTTCCCCGTCCCCACAGGTGGGGCTCTGTCATCCACTTATCACTGATGGGTAACCCTTCCTTTCCAGGTGTGGGGTGTCTGTCCACTTTCCACATATGGTACACCCTACCCTCTCTCTAATTACTGGGTGCCCTTCTCTTGCTCTCTAGATGTAGGGGTCCTTTCAGTTTCTGGAAGTGGGATACCCTCTTCTCCCCAGATGTGTGCCCTCTCTTCCTACCTCTGACCCAGTTTGATCTTTGTCCCCCTCTGAATCTCCTCTTCAAGGCCCCCCTGCCCATCCCCCAACCCCCCCTGCCCCAGGTTGCCAAATCCTGATTTTCCCTGGGGATCGGGGGTTGGGCTCGCCTGTCCCTCTCCCCCACCAGGTCCAGCAGAGCAGGCTTTCCAGGCACGTAGGCAACCAATTATGGCAGGCGGGGGTCGGGGGGGGGGGGGTGGCGGGGCAAGCCATCTGCAGGAGACCTTGGCAGATGGCCCTGTAGCAAGACAGTTATCCCAGGAACTGCTCCCTCCCGACCTGGACTCCCACTCTGTTTTCTCTGGGGGGCAAACAGCTGAGGGAGCTTGTCTAAGCTAGCCACCCATTGTGAGCTGAGGCTGGAACCAGAACCAAGGCTCCCAGATCCAAATTGTTCAGGCCCTGGCTTAAGAATTAGGCCTTGTCCCACTTCTCAGATAGCGAATTGAAGCCCCAGGAGGGGGCTCCAAATGTCTAGAACCACTCTCTACCCCCATAGGCATATCATACAAACTTAGAAGGGGGCAGGGGCTGGAAATGACCTTGATATCCTGGAAATCATGCCCTTCCCGGTCACCACACCTGTGTAAACCGTGCGTCTCTGTCTGGGTCCTGAGGGGAAGGGCAGAGGGCAATGTGAGGGCAGGACTCACCCCAAACCACACCCCAGATGTCCTTCAGAGCTGCCTGGAGCTTGACCCTGAGGAAAGGGGGCCTTGGAATGCGAGGGATCCACAGCCCAGGAAGCACCGGTAAGACGTGGACATGCCCTCCCTTGCCGAACTCCGAGGCTCAGGCCAGGGGTCCTGTCTGCAGGCTGCCCCTGGTCCCTTCCACGCTGCTCTGGGCCTGCCCTGAACCATTTCCCATAATCCTGGTCCTTGGTGGGGGGGGTGGGGCACGTTCCTCCAGGAAATAGACAGCAGCCCCCTCCCCAAAGCGTTCTCAGGGCCTGACGCCTGTACCTCAGGTTCCTAAGGCCTTTGTGTCCGGAGGCAGAGGGTGCTGACAGAACCTTCCGGGCCTTTGCATCCAAGCCAGTCAGAAGAAAGAGGCCTAAAGAAAGAGAGACTTGAGCCAGATAGGTGGGCCTTCTTGACCCTCTAGAGAATGATGACAGATAACATTTATTGAACCCTTACTGTGTGCCCTGAGCTGGGATCGATGTTTTGCACAGATGAACACATTTGGATTTCATAGCAGTCACACGAAGTGGACACTGTGCCATTATCTCCCTTTCTCAGATGAACAAACAGGCCCAGAGCTGGGACTCTTTTTCCCAAAGCGGTTCCCACGCTCTCTGGGCAAGGTGGTACCAATACCCTCCTGGAGGGCATCCCAGGTGACAGTAAACAGAAGAAGATTTACGGAGACTCTTCTAGGGCCCAGCCTTGTCCTGGACACTCACACGGAGCCCTCGAGGGCTAGGCTATCAGGGAGAGCTTCCAGGCATGGAAGTGAGAAGTGAAATCAACATCTATCAGTGTAAATTATGTGTGCCCGGGCCCGGGCACTATCTTGAAGTTTCCACAATAGCGTGAGACAGGATCGCTTAGTATCCCCACTTTCCAGATGGTGGGCTACACTGAGGTAAAGAGGGCGTGTCGGAGCTGGGGTGGGGTGGAACTGGGGTCCCACGACTCCAAAGCCATGCCCGTGACCACTCATTAAGGGCACAGGTCTAGTGCTTTGCAGTTTGCAGAGCAGTTTCCCACCTGCCATCCGGGTTCATCTCTCCGAGCCTTTCTCCGCCCATTGCCTTCGCCTGCTGTGCCCTCCCTGCCCCAGATCTTCCCAGAGGACACAGGGTCCGGAGCCAGAGGGGCTGAACTGCCGCCCCGGCCCTGCTCTCTCTTTCTCTGTGGATTTCAGCAAGCTCCTTAGCTACTCAGTTTCTTCCTCTGTGAGATGGGAATAATATCACTGTCTCAGAGCCATACCAAGCCAATGAGTCAACTCGCCCAAAGGCCTTAGCATGGTTCCTGGCACACAGTTTAAGTGCTCAATACGTGCTACCCTCTTTGTTAAGCTTATGATTGGTGCTGGGATGCCTCGGGGCAGCCTCATCTCCGCTCCTCCCTGTGCCCACAGCCCACGGCAAGGAGAAGATGCCCCCCTACACTAACTACCATGCCCAGCGCTCCTACCCCATGCCGGAGGAGCCCTTCTGCATGGAACTCAACGCTGAGCAGCAGGCCCTCAAGGAGAAGGAGAAGGGCAGCTGGACCCAGCTGAGCCACGCCGAGAAGGTGGCCTGTAGGTCTCAGGGTGGGGATGGGGGTGATTTTGCAAAGAAGGGCCTGGCCTGTTAGGGAGCAGCCAGCAGGGAGAAACCCTGGCCAAGACAGCCAGAACCCACTCCCCCAAATACTCAAATGCATACCTGAGTGGTGAAATTCATTCCTTTGTTCATTCACTTTTTAATTCACGCAACTGTTTGAGCACAGTCTGATGCTAGGTGATGCTGGGGACACAGAAGTGAATCATGGGGAGGGTTCCTGCCCCTAGGGTGCTCCCAGTCCAGTGGGGGAACCAATGCAAACGCAGAAAGCTGTAATAGCGGATATGCTGCTGGGTGAGGTGTGTTCACGGGGCTGTGAGAACCCAAAGGAGAGAGAGAGATGCAATCCTGGTAGGCTTTCCTGAGAAGGGTTGTTCTAGCTGGCCTTGGATGGTGAGGGGGAGGGGCTGCCAGGCAGTGGGAACAGCATGGGGAAGGATATGGGAGCTGGAGAGCATGGAGGGTTGTGGGCTTCACTGAGTCGTGTTGGGGGGATGGAGCAGAAAGAGGCAGGTGAGTTGGGTAGGAGAGCAGGGGTCTGGCGCTCGGAAGCAGGAAGGATGTGTGACACCAAGTACTGCCCACCAGAAGTGCCCCCAGAAAGCCTCGAGCCTCATCATCAGCTCCTAGCCATGCTTTGCACACAGTAGATCCTCAGTAGGAATTTGCTGAATGGACAGCTTCTGCTCCAGGGAGTGGGGTGGCTGGAGGTCCCCGAGGCCAAGAGTTGGTCCAAGAATTGGATGTATCTGAAGCCCCTCCCCCCCACCCCCCACCTGCCTCCAGTGTACCGGCTCCAGTTCCATGAGACTTTTGCAGAGATGAACCGTCGCTCCAATGAGTGGAAGACAGTGACGGGCTGTGTCTTCTTCTTCTTTGGATTCACAGGTCTGCTGATTTGGTGGCAGCGGGTCTACGGTGAGTGGTAGTGCCTCACCCAGCCACAGTCCTCCCATGCCCTTGTGGTCACAACCATCAGCCAAGTTTTGATAAGTGAACTAAGCTAGTACTCATCTGAAAAGTTTTTGAAAAGTCCTCCAGCATGATGTAGGGTGAAGGGCAGAGCATGGCTGCCTGGGTTGGAATGTAGGGACTCTGCCTCTCTGGGTCTCAACTCCCTCATCTGTAAAGTGGGAATAATAGTGCCTACATCTCAGGGTTCTTGTGAGAAGTTATTTATTTATTTTTCATTTATTTTTATTAGGTGGAAGCTAATTACTTTACAATATTGTAGTGGTTTTTGCCATACATTGACATGAATCAGCCATGGATTTACATGTGTTCCCCACCCTGAATCCCCCTCCCACCTCCCTCCCTCTTGTGAGGATTTAATGAGAGGGCTGTAGGCTAGTGCCAGGCACATAGTTATGAATGGTGTTGTTACTGATTGCTGTTACTAGCCATGAACTTTTCAACATATTGTTTCAGCTGCTGTAATATACAAGAGCTTAAACAGCATAGAAGATGGTTTCTTATGCTTCCCCCTTCCTTAACCCCAATAAAGCTGGCTGTTCTCATCTTCTTCTTCCTGAGGGGAAGCATAAGAAACTATTTCATCCTGGACGCTTCCCAATAAGTTGGAACAAACTCAGTACTTAAAACTATGGTGGTGGTGGTTTAGTCACTAAGTTGTGTCAGATTCTTGCGACCCCATGGACTGTAGCCTGCCAGTTCCTCTGTCCGTGGGATTCTCCAGGCAAGAATACTGGAGTGGGTTGCCATTTCCTTCTCCAGGGGATCTTCCTGACCCAGGGGTCGAACCTAGGTCTCCTGCACTGCAGGCAGATTCTTTACCAACTGAGCTACCAGGGAAGCTATGGTAGCTATCATGTATTAGGAGCTTAATATCTGTCCCGCATTCTGCTAATTGCATTATAAATACTAACAAATTCAGTCTCCACAAGCCTAGTGGACAGGATCTGTTTTTGACAGGTTAGGAAACTGGGGTTCAGAGATGAAGTGACTTGTTCAAGGTAACGCAGCAAGGGAATGGTGGAACTGAGATTTGGACCCCATAAGACTTCAAGTCAGTGCTCCTCCTATCTTTGGGTCCCAGAGTAGATGAGGAACCTGAGTCTGAGAAAGGGGAAGGACCTCGCCCAGTTCCCCCAGTGAGTCCAAGGAGGAGCTGGCGACAGAACCCGGAGTGCAGCTTTAGTGGGGAGTCTAGTGGGGGATGGAGAGAGTGGGGAGGGGGCCTCAGGGCAGGGCATCTCAACCCCGTGCCTGGACACCCTGACTCAGTGGGAGGGGGTGGGCCTGGCAGGGTCCCATATGCCCCTGTTCCTACCTGGTTCCTTCCCTGCAGTGTTCCCTAAGAAGCCCATCACCCTGACGGATGAGCGGAAGGCCCAGCAGCTCCAGCGCATCCTGGACATGAAGGGCAACCCCGTGCAAGGCCTGGCCTCCCGGTGGGACTATGAGAAGAAGGAGTGGAAGAAGTGACATGGAATCCCGGTGGCTCCCCCTGAAGCTTCACCCTCGTCCAGAGGCCTCTCCCCTCCCTTAACCCCAATAAAGCTGGTGGCTCTCATCTGCCTTTAGTCCCCCCCCCAGTCTCTACCTGCCATAAAGTCTAGTTTATACTTAAGATTAGGCAGGACAATAAGGGGTATTGGCCACTGGCAATAAGGGGTAATAAGCCACTTGCCAGGGGCAATAAGGGACAATAAGCCCCTTGCCAGGATATCACTCATCAGGGAGGGCTTCCTGGAGGAGAAAGGGTTGGGGTTGAGCCTTTAGTGAGGGGCAATAAGCCCCTTGCCAGGACCCCACTTATCAGGGAGGCCTTCCTGGAGGAGAAAGGGTTGGGGTTGAGCGTTTAGTGATAGGTGGAACTTGGAATGGCAGGAGGGAGAGGGAAGGCATTCCAGGTGGAAGGAATAGCTTGAGCAGAGGTAAAGACACTCCTTTATTCTGTCAATTAGCAAATACTTCCTGGGTATCTGCTGTGTGCCAGGTACTAATCCAGGCCCTGGGGATGCAGCAGTGAACACAACACACAGTCTCTGGCCTCATGGAGGAGGCGCTTCTTTATTTGTGTGTGTGTGCACGCGCCTGTGGCGGGGGAGACAGAAAAGGGAATAAGTCCATACAGTACAGTGTGTTACACTGGAGTCAGTGCTATGAGGGGCAAAACAGGGCAGGATAAAGGGGCAGAGCT
Source organism: Muntiacus reevesi (assembly GCF_963930625.1). NCBI lineage: Eukaryota > Metazoa > Chordata > Mammalia > Artiodactyla > Cervidae > Muntiacus > Muntiacus reevesi. The sequence continues at coordinate 59,544,255 of NC_089250.1, forward strand.
AAAAGGGGCTTGGAGGGTGGGAGGCGAAGCCTCTTAGACGAGGTGGCAAATGAGAAAACAAAACAGCAAGTGAAAAGATCTTGAGATAGGATTTTAGTTTGTCTGTGGAACATCAAGGAGGCCACAGTGACTGGAGCAGAATGACTTGGAGAATTGTAAGAAGGTGTGTGCTGAGGGAGAGGGCTGGTCTTGCGGCAGAAAGCAGATTATATAGGAATACACACACACACACACCCCAGAACAGAGAAAAGACTCCTTTCTTCTTGGTTTATCCCCTCCAGCATCCTCTACTGGCAAAGTTAGCATCTCACTATACAGGGCACAATGCTCAGAGTCGGGCTCATTGTCTTAGAGCAGGCACTGAGGGGTGAGTTTGGGATGGAGAGACAATACATTGAAAACTGGCACAACATCTTTGGGAAAGTCTTGACCAGGCCAATAGGGAGCTTTAGAGCAAAAAAGGAGGAGTCTTGTATTGGGAAAAACTGACCCATCCCTAGAGCCCCACTGTGCTCAGTCCTTGGCTAGGAGCAGCCCAGGGGGACACTGGCCTTGGCAGGAATACCCAGGAGCTCTGAAAGTGTAGCAGCCAGAGATGGTCACACACCTACCCTCCTCATAGCAGGTTCTCTTGAGAGACATCTGAGCAGCACACGTCCGTGATACCCTGGATGCGGATGGAGGGTGCATCCACTACATGCAGACTCTGGGGGACAGAGTGAATGAGACCTCATTCTAGTGTTATGAGTCTGGTTCTCATGAATCTGAAAGTCTGTAATTGTCACCCTAATCAATTACAGAACAAATGAGTGCTAGAAAGGGGAGGTACGTGGTACTGATACTTGGACTGACCTAATTTAGAGCAGTCAGGGTGGGCTTCCCTGAAGAAATGTCTTCATATTGAGATATTGTGGCCAAAATTCAGCCCCTGTACACTGGTGCCTGATTAAACCTCACAGACGGAATTTTGAGAGAAGTAGGAAGAAATAGTTTTACGGCTTTTCCAGGCAAAGGGGGCCACAGTGGACTAATGCTCTCAAGATTGTGTGACCTGTCCTGAAGGGGACAGTGAGCAGGGTGTGATCAGTTTGTGGACATTGCTCTGATTGGTAGGTGGTGAGGTCATTGGGAGGCAGCATCATCAGGCTTCCAGTGCCAACTCGTCTGGGGTCTACATGCTTGTGGGTAGCACCGAGTTAACTTCTTCCACCTGATGGGTATTTCAGTGTCCGCAAAACAGCTCAAAGGACATGGATCAGAATATTATCTACAGTCCTTGAGGAAGGACTAAAGTCCTTGACTGTTTAATGGATAAAGTATTATTATTTTGTCTTGCTTGACTGTTTTCTTTCTGCATTTTCTCACTTCTCTGATTAAATTTACTCTTTGACTAAAGTTTTTCCACAGACAAAAGGCAGGTGGAGGAAACAGGCAGCATCTGCTCTGGGAAGGCCTCGTGGGATCCTGTTTGGTTACAATATGAAAGGTGACTAGGTATAAACTAGGTGAAAGGGGTGGTGGATCAGCTTTTAGGCAGAGAAAAGCGTGTGCAAATGCCCTGTGCTAGTGAGGACCATGGCATGGAAGACATAAAAGAAGCCAGTTGGAGGAGAAGGAAGAGATGGACAAGGGGAGACAGGGAAGCAGAAGACTCACCTGGAGCCTTGGAGTCTCTGCTTCCTCTTCAGAAGAGACAAATCTGGGGGAAAGCAGGAAGCGATGGTGCAGAGGGAATATGTGGGGGCCAGAGTATGGGGAGCCTTGAACATCTATATTTTAAAATAATCTTATTTCTTTATTTATTTTTGACTGTGTTGGGTCTTAGTTGCTACAGGAGCTTTTCTCTAGTTGTGGCAAGCGGGGACTACTCTCTAGGTGCAGTGAGTGGGTTTCTCACCGTTGGTGGCTTCTCTTGTTGCAGAGTACAGGCTCTAGGTGTGTGGGCTTCAGTAGTTTCGTCTGCTGAGCTCCAGAGCACAGGATCAGTAGTTGTCATGCACAGGCTTGGTTGCTCCTCAGCATGTGGGATCTTTCTGGATCAGGGATTGATCCCATGTCTCCTGCATTGGCAGGCAGATTCTTTGCCACTGAACCACCAGGGAAGTACCATATGACTTTTTTGATATTTATTTTTATTTATTTATTCTATTTGACTGTGCCAGGTCTCTGCTGCAACATGCGGGATCTTCAGCTGCAGTATGTGGGATCTAGTTCCCGACCAGGGATCGAATGCTCTCCCCAGCTCCCCCACCCCCCACATTGGGAGCACAAGAGTCCTAGTCACTGAAACACCAGGGAAGTCCCCATCCATTTAATTTTTATCTGAGAAAGGCCACTGCCTTGGCACCAGGTTCTGTCTGGCATGAGGGATTCATCTTTTAGTCACTTATCATGAAAGATGCCGGGGATACAGACATGGAGCAGACAGGAGCCCTGGCCTTCTGGTCTCCTGGCCTGTGGGCAGGACTGGCATAAACATGGCCAATCAGAGACTAAGGGAATAAGAGCTATAGAAATTTCTGATGGAATGTTTTGACCCCACTGTTTGGTCCTTTTGCTAGCAGCAGGAGCGGTTTGGACATAACTGAAGATGTTGAACTATGCAGGTGGTAAACTTTGTTTAGATTAATAAATTGCTAAGGAATTATGTCATGGGTAATAAAGACAATTGTCAAAATGGGCCTAGGGGAAAATTTTAATTTTTTTTCCTAGTCATTTTTTCCTCTACAATAATACTGTATAACAAACACCCCCACAACTTGGTGGCTTATAACTTTGAGCATTTATTTCTGTCTTTCCTGGGCTTGTGTGTTGGCAGAAATTCTGCTGGGATCTGCCAGGTCTAGTTCCAGGCTCTCCATTGGTATTTTAGCTTCTTAGAGCTGCCATAACACAACCGCAGACTGGGTGGCTTAAGCAGCAAAAGTGTACTTTCTCATGGTTCTGGAGGATAGAAGTCCAAGATTGAGGAATTCCCTGGTGGTCCAGTGGTTAAGACCCCAATGCAGGGGGTGCAGGTTCAATCCCTGGTTGGGGAACTAAGATCCTACATGCTGCGCAGTGTGGTCAAAAACTGAAAATAAAAATGAAAAGAAGTCCAAGATAGAAGCGTTGGTAGGACTGGCTTCTTTGGATGCCTCTCTCCTTGGCTTGCAGATGGGTTCCTTCTCACTGTGTCTTCATGTGGTCATTCCTCTGTGTGCATATCCATGGTGTTTCCATGTGTGTCCAGATTTCCTCTCCTTCTTTTGAAATTATTTATTTACTTATTTGGCTGCACCAGGTCTTATTTGCAGCATGTAGGATCTTTTATCTTCATTATTGCACATGGGACCTTTTAGTTGTAGTATACAAACTCTTAGCTGAGGCATGTGGGATCTAGTTTCCTGACCATGGATCGAACCTGAGCCCCCTGCATTGGGATTGCAGAGCCTGAGCCAGTGGACCACTAGGGAAGTCCCCAGATTTCTTCTTCTTATAAGGACACCAGGCAGATTAGTGAGGGCCTCCCCCAATGATGTCATTTAAGTTTATCACCTTTTTAAAGGCCCCAAATACAGCTTCTCTTGTGGCTCAGCTGGTAAAGAATCTGCCTGCAATGCAGGGGACTTGGGTTCAATCCCTGGATTGGGAAGATCCCCTGGAGAAGGGAAAGGCTACCCACTCCAGTATTCTGGCTTGGAGAATTCCATGGACTGTACAATTTGTGGGATCGCAAAGAGTCAGACATGACTGAGCAACTTTCACTTTCATCTCCAAATACTGCCACACTGGACATATTGGGAGTTAGAGCTTTGACATATGAATTTGCAAGGAACACAAGCCAGCCCATAACACTTGGGTTTAGGGTTATTCGTGTGTCTCCTTGTTCTGACACCAGCAGGCACCCAGACAGAACTCAGAGACTCCTGAGGAGGCAGAGAGACAGTGGGGACCCATGGTACTCTGAAAGCCCAGGTTCAGAACCATACACAAAGAAAGTCCTGTGGCTAAAGCAAGTCCTGTGATGCGTCTGTTACAACTGCTACATTCCAACCCCCCTTAAAACTTAAAAGCATGAAACAACCATCTCCTTGGGCTCACCAACTCTGTAGGTCAGGAGTTTAGGCAGGGCACACTGGGATCTGAGCCTCCCAGGTGGCTCAGTGGGTAAAGAATCCCCCTGCAATGCAGGAGACACAGGTTCAATCCCTGGGTTGGGAAGATCCCTTAGAGGACGGCATGGCAGCCCACTCTAGTATTCTTACTTGGAGAATCCCATGAACAGAGGAGCCTGGCAGGCTACAGTCCATGGGATTGCAAAACTTTCATTATTGCCAGGTAGGTGTGGAATTCCAGGCTCCCAATGTGTTTCTCCACTGACACTGCAGGGAGGAGGGGTGGCAAGAGAGGGCTCATTAACTGGCAAGCAGAGATGAAAAGTCCTGCTCCCTTGGCCTTATCTTACAACACCCCACATTGATAGTGGGTAGTCAGGGCACCTTGAATCAGGGTGGAAGCCTAGGGTCCCCACTCACCCTTTGTTGATGTAGATGGCCATAGTTTTCAAAGTTCTTCTTTCCCAGTGGTATTTGGCTGGAGTAGAGCTGCAATCATCTAAAACTTCTATCTTGCTAGGATGTTTCTCTCCTAATCCTTTGAATAGAGAGAGCTGGCTTCAGTTGGGGCTGTTATTCTTTTCTGTGCCCACTGGCTTTTTTGAGTAGCCTGCTACAATGTCTTCAACCCCAAGTCTGGGATCTCTGAGACAGAAAACCCAGAGAACTCACCACTGTGTTGTTCCTCAGGTTCTCAGGTCCCCATCCAGCCTGCCTTCTTTTTACCTTTCGGGGTTTTCTTATGCTTGTTGCATATACAACGTCCAGGGATTTTAGTTTTACTTAGCAGGAGAAATAGAGGAAAGCGCATCCTCTCCATCTTCCTGGGAGTGGAAGTATAGAAAAGGCATCATCTATCCTGAGGGGTGTCCTCCAGGCCGCATTTTACTGATTGCCCTCCCATGTATCACTCACTGTGTTCCTCTGTCCCCTGTATCTTCCGTTCAGGGGTGGTCACATTTAGAGGCTCTGGTCAGATTCAGATTTGACTTTTTGGCAAGAGTATCTCGTGAACGTTCTTTTGCCAGGAGGCACACATGATGCCTCGCCGTCTTTATGTGCCATTTGCAGCCTTCGTTGGTCATTGTGTAGATTCATTAACTCATTAGGGGTACAGATGGCTTCCACATTATCAAAAGATGTCAACTTCAATTAGAGGCTTGAAAATGAAATTTTAAAGTATGGGATACTATTTTTCCATCAGCCAGATTGACAAAGATCAAGGAGTGTTAACAAGGATACTGGCAAGGGTTCAGAAGACAGTTTCACAGGATGCCAGTTTTAGATGTCTCCATCAAGATGACAAAAGGCCTGGTAATTCTACTTCTATAAATAGCCTGTGGATACACATGCACATGCGCAAAATGATGGATCCGTGAGGTAGCTCAGACAGTAAAGAATCTGCCTGCAATGCAGGAGACCTGGGTTCGATCCCTGGGTCAGGAAGGTTCCCTGGAGGAGCGCATGGCAACCCACTCCAGTATTCTTGCCTGGAGAATCTCATGGACAGAGGAGCCTGGCAGGTTACAATCCATGGGGTCGCGAAGAGTCAGACACAACTGAGCGACTAATATTACTAATACTACTACACATGTACATGTACAAAATGATGGATCTGTGAAGTTGTTCACTGCAGTATGGTTTAGATTAGCAAAAGTGGAGAACCACCAGTGGTGCCTCCCTCAAGCAGAATTTTCCAACTGATGTGCTACCAAATTTTTCATAAGTTGTGGTAAATGTGATGGTGCCCCACCATGTGTCTTCAGACCACCCTCAAAGGTCATGTGCAGCTTTGGTGGACAGTTTTCATTAAAGAAACAGGTACCTGGGTCTTCTTGATCATAGGTGTATGCTTGGCAGGTAGGAAGTGCCAAGTACTGAGGATAAATGATCTAGGAGCTGCCCTAGCCAGATGAGGAATGGGAGTTAGTATATAAATACCTTGTGTTCTTGCCTTTAGAATGCTCCATGGGTCTATCAGTGGATCCTCTGAGGAGAAGCCCCATTGCCTGAGGTGGCAGGTTACTCATCATTGCATCTTCTGTTGATTTCCAAAGTCCCTCCCTGATCACCCCCTGATTCACTGTCTCCACTGCCCTGGGATCACCATTTAAACTACTTAGACTTAACTTAGTGTGCATGCTCAGTCATGTCTGACTTTTTGCGACCCCATGGACTATAAGTCTATGGGATTATCTCAGCAAGTATATTGGAGTGGGTTGCCATTTCCTATTTCAGAGGATCTTCCTGACCCAGGGACCGAACCCATGCCTCTTTTGGCTCCTGCATTGGCAGGTGGAGCCTTTACCACCGAGCCTATCTGAATCCTTATTTTAGGCTTTGCTTTTGGAACGTATCCATGGTAAGGTTAGAGCTTAGCCCCAAGACTAGTCCTCTCACCAGTCCCTAGAGCACTGGTGGTAAGGGGTGGGAGGTCTGACAACATAGCCTGATAAAGTTTATACAATATTTATGGAGCCAGAAACCCTTCTTAAGCACTTTACAAGCATAAAAATTTGCACGAAATCTGCATAACCACCCATCAGGTAGGTATAATTATCATTTTACGGATGAGGAAACTCAGGCACAGAGAGGTTAAGTCCCTTGTCCCAGGGCTCCCAGCTAGCCCTGGCAGTCTGGCTTTATAATCTTGCTACTAACTGCTATATAGTCCGTCTCTCCTCTGATCCCTACTGCTCCACCAGAATGAGATGAGCCTGGCCAAGGTTGGGCTCTTCCTTCTTGGACATCTAATTGCAGTGGTCACCTGCATGGCATACGACCACCCATCTGAGAGCGCCGCCTACCCTCCACAAGGACCCTTCACAAAGACCATGGAGCCACTGGAGGAGTTTGCTTTCCAGGTGCACAGGGAGCTTGGCACGAAGCCTGGGGGAGATTGCCGTTCCTAAAGGTGAAGGCAAGCTAGCTGTTGGGGAATGTTCCACCGCATCAATGGTTTGCAGACAAGGGCCTAATTATTGTTGTTGTTTATTGTTATTATTTTGTACAATGCAACTGGATGGGGGCACAGCTGTTTTCTTTTCCTTGGGTGGGTGCAGGGGGTAGAAGTTTGAGGGCAGCATTTTCACATCAGCGCAATTTAAGCCAAGCTGACATGGGCACTGGTCATTTCCCACTTGGCAGCAAATTTACAAACCATGAAAAACATGTAAGACAAATGCAGTGGACTAGGCCACTACATTGTTATATACTTTAAAATTTTACTCTTAGAAGACTGTTTTCTTAACTTTATGTCCATATTCTTGGTACCTTAGTGTTTTAAGATTGATTCCCTCCAACTTCAAGACGGAGTTGTTAAAACTCTGTGATAAGACCATTTAAGTTGATAAGAATTCACAAGACTCTTTATCATTAAATTATTCAAGTTAATTATTCATGTGTGAACCTACTGAAATGGGATGGTTTAAATAACTTAGGAGGGAATTAATACTCCACATGCCCTGAATTCTAACATTAGTGCATGGATATCTATCAAAAATCAAAGAAGACAAATTAGTAGGGATCATATATGTTCATTTCTATTATTTATTATAGATTAAGAAAAAAATTCTTGGTTTTTTTTTCCCCCTGATTCATGACAAAGGCTGTGATGGTGGAGACAGAAAAATGGAGAGCTGGACGTTATGTAATGAATCTGATCATAAGTTGATGATTTTTCTCAAAGATTCGTTAACTTTAAAAAATTGCACAAGCAAAACACACAATCATCTTAAACTTAAATTCAGAAGGGTATAAAAAAGTGAAAGCTAACTTTCAACTCTTAGCTTGATAAAAGATTTTTTAAAGTAATAAATAGGTATTGAATTTTACAAAATACTATTTTGATATCTACTGAAATACCATAAGGATTTTCTTTGTTAATGCTTCAGTACAATTACACTGAAAGATTTCTTATACTGAGGCAAACTTATTTACCTGGAATAAGCCCTACTAGGTCATGAGGTATTCTTTTTATATGTTGTTGGATTCCATTTGTTAATATTATACTTAGACCTTTGGCTTGCATGTTCATAAGTGAATTGGTTTAGAATCTGCTTTCCTTTCCTTCTTTCCCTTTCTTCCTTCTCTTCCTTTGTGCTGTACAGTCTTGCTAAGTTTTAATAAGTTATATAATTTAAAAAAATACTTTGGGGACTTTCCTGCTGGCCCAGCGGTTAAGACTCTGAGCTCCCAATGCAGGGGGCCCAGGTTTGATCCCTGATCAGGGAACTAGATCCCACATGCTGCAGCTAAGACCTGGTGCAGCCAAATAAATGAATAAATATTAAAAAAAAAATACTTTGAAAGCTTTAGGTCATTTCCTGTGTTCTAGAACTCACAGTTATTTTCTTAAATACCCAGAATGAAAAAGTTCGTTTGGATTTGAAATTCACTAGATTACAAGATTGTATTTGTCAATTTAAAAAAGGGAAGAACAATTGGAACATTAAAAATATAATTTCAATTGTTCTGGAATAGTTTAACATTTTCTTTTATCACCTACTTGAGGAGACAAAGTCTTGTAGTACTGACTACCAAGCATTTGAAGAGATCATCATTAATCTTGATCAGGAATTGTGTAAACCATTTGATCATAAAACCTCTTATATATCAAAGTTGCAAAAAATTTTTAAAAATGAATTAGACCAAAAAAATGTTGCACTCACAGGAACAAGATCAAGTTTTTTAAGGAATATATTTTAAATAATATATTTAGATATTTTAGTCAAAGTTAATTCTTCATATCCTAGGAAATGTTATATTGCTATATTTCTCTCATCATAAAAATATACGGAAATGAATTTTTCCCTGGGACCCACACAGACATCCAAAATCCCTCCCAGTTTTTCCTCAGTGTGCAGTTCCAATATTTTATGTGTGCACCATGCCATGTTTGGGATTCCCTGGTGGCTCAGAGGGTAAAGAGTCTGCCTGCAATGCAGAAGACCTGAATTCAATCCTTGGGTCAGGAAGACCCCCTGGAGAAGAAAATGGCAACCCACTCCAGTATTCTTACCTGGAAAGTCCCGTGGACAAAGAAGCCTGGTGGGCTACAGTCGATAGGGTTGCAAAGAGTCAGATAGGACTGAGCAACTTCACTTTCACTTTTCACACCATGTTTAAGGTTGGAATCACGGAGTTCAGGGTCTGGTTCAAACATTTGTGGAATATAATACAGCTAGAAAAAAGAATTAACCTGCCATGAGTTAATTGCTGAAGCTGTATAACAATCAGGGATTCATGTATGAACATGGAAACTTCTATAAGATAAACTATTTAGGCAGAAAAAAAACCAGGTACAGTGTGTCTGTTACTCTTTGTGTTAAAAAATGGGTCAGAATATAGTTACATATTATGTGAAAGAATTGATGCTTTCAAATTGTGGTGCTGGAGAAGGCTCTTTTGAGCGTCCCTAGGACTGCAAGATCAGTCAATCCGAAAAGAAATCAACCCTAAATATTCATTGGAAAGACTGTTGCTGAAGCTCCAATATTTTGGCCACCTGATGTCAAGAGGTGACTCACTGGAAAAGACTTGATGCTGGGAAAGATTGAAGGCAAAACGAGAAGAGGGTGGCAGAGGATGAGATGGTTAGATAGCATCACTGACTCAAAGGACAGGAATTTGAGCAAACTCTGGGAGATAGTAGGCACAGAGGACCCCGGCATGCTACAGTTCATGGAGTTGCAAAGAGTTGAACACGACTTAGTGACTGAACAACAACAACAAAATTCTGTAAAAAGACGTTTCTGGAAGAATCTCAAGAGTCTGGAGAGGGGACTTGAGTGGTTAAGGCCCAGGGTCGTATCCTGGGCCGAAAGATGTAGAAGCCTGAAGGCTTTGGAGAATGGTGACCCTGAGCCAGGAGCCGTGAAAAGCTATGAATCCGGTAGCTAAAGGCTGGAAGTGTAGACGTCCTTCTTGGTGAACAGGGCAGAAGATGGGGGACACAGCGGAAAGCTGGCCAGTCAGGAGACGGACAGGTCCTCTGAAGCACTGGGAGCAGGCATCCGGGGTGGGAGTGGCTTTCAGGTGGAAACCCCAAGCCACCAGGGGGCAGTCAAGCTCGCTCCTGAAAGCAGACGGGGAGGGAGGGGCGCCCGTGGCAGGTCCCGCCTTCTGGCCCGCCCCCCGCCCCCAGCTGGAGAGACCGCCTCCCTAGCTGGAGGGCCTGCCTCTGGAGTCCTGCTCCTTTTTCCAGACCCTTCCCGGATCTCCGGCCACAGCCACGTTGAACTCCTTGAGGAGCACCTCCTTCTTCCTTTTGAGGTTCTTCTTGAAGGCAGGGTCATCGCTGCATCCCCCCTCAACTTCCAGTTCACCCAAGCTTTGTAGGGTTATCTCTCATTCACTTTTGAACACTATTGCTTGAGATGGGTACTGCAATCCTACCCATTTCACAGATGGGAAAGCTAGGACATAGGCTAGGTTACTTGACCAAAGACCAGGAATGGCGACCCAGGATACACACCTGGCCGACCACCCTCAGAACTGGAGCGTTAACCGAGCCACGGCTTCTCCACTTTGCTCTCCCTCCAGAGCCTTCTTCACATAGCAGCCAGAGGGCGCTTTGGGGTCTAAGTGCTATGCTGCTGCTGCTGCAAAGTCGTTTCAGTCGTGTCTGACTCTGTGCGACCCCATAGACGGCAGCCCACCAGGCCCCACCGTCCCTGGGATTCTCCAGGCAAGAACACTGGAGTGGATTGCCATTTCCTTATCACTCTCTAACAACCTTCCGCTGGCTCTCACTGCCCTCAGGATCAAATCCAGTCCTCCCCATCCCACCTCTCTAGCATCATATTGACCCAGGAGCCACCAGACACACCAACTTTCCTTCAGCCTGAAGAAAATTCTGGATCGTCCTGTGCATTTGCTTCTTCGCCAGGACCACTCTTCCTGCCTCCCCGCTTCTTTTGGTGAACTCTTACAGACGCTTCAGGCTCTGGTTCTGATATCACTTCCTCCAGGGAGCCCTCCCTGACTCCCAGACAAGCTCAGGTTCCATATTAAATGCTGTTAGAGCATTCACTATGAACTTCTTGGCCTCAGATGGGTGCCTCACCTTGGGATTATAATGGTATCACTATTTCAAAACCTTGAATCACCCATGGTTTCTCTTTCTCTCTAGAGCTCTCTCCAATCCATCATCTGATCTTGTGGGATTATCTTTAAAATGTTATCTCCAGTCTGACCCCTTCTTATCTCCTTCCCCACTAGGTCTTTCATGTCTTGCCATGCTTCCTCAGTCATTCTGTTTCCACCTTTGCCCCGCAACAGTCAGAGCCATCCTCATATTCATTTCCCTGTCTCCTTGACCAGAATGGAAGCTCCATAAAGGAAGGGGCTTTGTTCTCTGCAGAATTCCCAGTGCCTAGGGCTGGGACTGCCTGGTGCCTGAGACAGTAGAGAATCTGCCTACAATGCAGGAGATCTGGGTTCAATCCCTGGGTCAGGAAGATCCCCTGGAGAAGAGAATGGCAACCCACTCCAGTATTCTTGCCTGGAGAATTCCATGGACAGAGGAGCCTGGCGGGCTACAGTCCATGGAGTTATAAAGAGTTGGACAGGACTGAGCAAGACTAACACTTTCACTTTCTTTCACGACTGTGCCTACATAGAGCAGGGCTCAGTAAACACTTGCCAAGTGGCCACTCAACTGTTTCTCCCACTAGAATATCAACCCCTGAGGGCAAGGACTGTGTCTGTCATGTTCACACACAGTCCCAGTGCCCAGCACACAGCAGGTGCTCAATAAAAGCCCAGTGTACAGGTGGAGAAATTCAGGACCAGAGAGAGGAAGAAGGGACTTGTCCAAGGTTGGGGCAGCAGAGTCAGCACGGGTACCCAGCTCTCCTGCACCTCTTCTGCCAGCCAAGCGTCCCCTCCCGGAGCACACAAGAGGCCAGGCCCTTTGCTCACGAAGAACACATTTTATTACTGAACTGCACCTTCACTTTCACACAGACTATTTCAAAGAGCTGGAAAAAGTGTGGGGTAGGGGTTGGGGGAGGGACAGGTGCCTCTCAGGAGCCAGGACCCCCGGCTGGCTTTCCCAGACCAGGGTGGGGGGTGGGGTGGGGGGGTGCAGGGAGCATCAGGCTGTTCGATCTCCGGGCACCAGCTCTCCACGTGCACACGCACTGCAAGCCAGCAGCTCCTCACACATAAATACAGACACGCTTAACAAAAATAGTATATCATCTTCACAAGGAATAAAAACTAGTTTCAAATATGTACAGCAGAGAGCCCGGGGTGGCCGGGGCTAGGCCTGGACCCCCAGGGATGAGACAGGCCATGGGTGGAGCAGAGGAGAAAGAGGGAGGTCAGAAGAGCTCCTGGCCAGGCCGTGCTGACCTTGGCAGCCCGGCTGTTCAGGCTGAATGGGGGTGGGGCACAAATTGTTCAGGCCAGGCAGGGCTGGCCCCTCTGGCCAGTCCCAGCTCCACCCCATGCACAAGGCTCTCCTTCCTGCCCTTCCTGCCTGAGGTAGGAAGACCCTAGGGCTCCCACAGCTGCTCCCTGTAGCTCCCCCTCACCTCTGCGCCACGGCCCCTGAAAACCATGGGCAGCAGCCCAAGGCAAAGATGCCACAGGCTTATCTTCTTGCAGGAAGTGAGGCAGCTGAGGCCATAAACAGCTCTGCGGCACCTATCTCGGGCCCAGTTGGTCCCTCAGTCATGGTCATGGAGCCAGGGAAGGGGAAGAACTGGGGTGGTGCTAAACTGCAAGGCCACCCCAGCTTTGGCATGGGGTGCTTCCTGCAGCTACAGTCCCTCCATCTCGGGTGAGGCCAGCCTCTAGCCAGAGGCCTCTAGAGGACACTAGGATTGGGGGGAGGGACTTTGGCCGGGTCAGAGGTGGGGAGGGGGTCCTGGTCCTTATTTCTTTATCCCAAGCATCCTGAATCCCTAATTAGTCAGAAGTGGGCCCTACGTGGCTCTTGGGAGGGTGGGGATGAATGAACGGGGAACCCAGGGCCGGGAAGGGGGAGACAGGAAATGATCAATTCTGAGGCCACAGACATAAAAATGAAGGCAATCTATTGTCTCTCTTTCTGGGGAAAAGGGTCAGAAAACTTTCCAGCTCCCTGGCAAGAAAGCATGCTCAGGGACCCTAAATGCGGAAGGGGACCCACCAATCGGATGGGGCACTCCGGCCCCCAGTCACAACCCCCCACACCTGTTAGCTTCCACCGGGGCAGATTCTAGGGAATTTTGTGGGTTTTGAAGCCACAAGAATTGAGGAAGGCGGCTCTCACAGAAGCATGTAAATTCTAGAAAACTAATTGCGGGGGACCAGGTCGAGGCCCAACCCTGTGATGTGTGGGTGGCTGTGGGCTCCATGGAGTGGTTCTCCTGGTGGTGATGGTGGTTGGACGGAGAGATGCAGTGGGGGAGGACGGGGGTGTGTGGGTGAGTGGGTGGTCAGTGTCTGGTCATTTCCGACTGAAGAGCGAGCCCAGCAGAACCACACCAGCCACAGTCATGCCCGTCAGGAACCAGCGGTTGAAGCGCTCCTGGCCCTTCCGGCTCTCGGCTGCTGCATTGTTTCCATAGAGTTCCACAAAAGTGTCCTGCAGGGAGACAGAAGAGAAGGGAGCTGTTTGAGTTCTCAAACAGGAATGTGGCTGGGACAAAGAGGGTGGTCGGCATGTGATGACCTTGCTGAGTTGAAAAACTGCAGCCGTCCGTGCCCCCTCTGGGCCAGATAAAGGGTTAAGGGCTGCTCTTCTTCCTGACCCTCAGCTGGGGATAACCAACCCATTTTACTGCGGAGAAAACAGGTGCAAAGTGGGGGAAGAGTTCTGTCCAAGGCCAGCCAGCTAGGAAGTGGTCCTTCCAGAACCTGAGATGGGAAAGAGATGGGAAGGGAACTGAGGGAGGCCAAGGGGCTGGAGCAGGAGAGGAGGAGAGGGGAGATGAGCCTGAAGGGGTGAGTGAGAGCTGGACCACCTGTGGGCTGGAAGCTTGGAGGAAGCTGGAATTGAGCCTGAGGGCAGTGCAGAACTACTAGGCCCCAGGCTTTCTACTGCTGCAAAGGAGCGAGAGAGGGAGGAAGGGAGAGAAAAAGAGACAGGGGAAACTCCCAGAGTGATTCTGGGGCAGGGCAGATCTGCAGGGAGCCTCTGACCAGGGCAGGCTGATGGGTGGGCAGAGCAGGGTGGAGTGGAGAGGGTAACAGCAGTGCAGGACTGGGATGGGGTCCATGAGGCCTTGTCCCCCACCCCAGGGGGCATGACCCGGGGCCCAGGAGGAGGTGAGCAAGAGTCCTCTGCCCCAAAGCTAGTCAGGAGGGAAGCACGTGATACCACGCAGGAGGGGCTGCGGGCTGAATGACCCAGCCTAGGGTGGAACCAATCTGTGGGGCAGGCAGAGCACCCTTTAATGAGGGCGCCTTGCACCCCATTTGTCCTTTAATCCTCTCAACAATGCTGCAGTGCGGGCTGCCTCTCCCCACTGGCAGACCAGAAAGCCTGGCCTCTGAGTGCAGAGGAAGTTGGTCAGGTCACCCAACTCTGGAGGAACCAGAATCGAAAACTGGTGTCTGGCACCTAGGATCAGTGTGCTTTGACTGCCCAGGGAGGGAACCACTGGCTGGTTCCAGAGACTGTGTTCTTGCTTCTCCACCATGAACTCACACCGTGGGCCCACACTACCTGGGCCAGAGTGGCTGAGCCATTGGGTGGCCCCCTCAAACCACGTCTGCCATTTCTGGTTGGCTCCATGTCCCACCTGGACAGTCTGCTCACTACGCTATCTGCTGGGCCCTACTTCTAGTCTTGATGACACCCCCTCACTCCATGCCAAGATTTTTAAAACATAGGTCAGAGTGTGGCACACCAACAGCTTTTCCTTGCACTTAGAATGACAGTGTCATGTCCGTTCATGTCCCTGGTACCTAGCAGAGGGTAATACACACTGAACTGAACCTGACTCAAAGAACCCTCTATATTTATTAAGCCATTAGGGAGGCAGCAGTGATGCGTGAGCCAGAGCAGAGTCCTTCTAGAAAGGGGGAAAGGTATTGGGATGGAAGGCGGGCAGGTGGGGGAAACCCCACCACTGAGCCCCTGTCACTCCATGTTCTCGAGCTCTCCAAGGCTCCCCATCACACACGGAATCGAGTCCTCACCAAGGCCAGTGAGGCCCAGCAGGCCCCAGCCCCTCCGCACTGCACGCTCCACTCTAGTAGACTGGCCTCCCTGCTGTCGCTGCAACATCTGCTGAGCTCAGGGCCTACAGCCCTTGTGGCCTGGAGCACTCGACCCCAGGCTCCCTCATTTCACTCCTAACTCTGTTCAAACGCCATGTCCTCAGAGGAGCTTTCCCTGGCCACCTTGTCTACTGTGGTACCCCCACCCTGATCTCTTGCTGCCTATCCCCTCACCGTGTTCTGTTTTTCTTCTTAGCACTTTCTGGAAGCAGAGCCTGCCCTGTTGGGTCTTTGCTTTGACTGATCTCCTGCAGTAGTCATGGCTTGACGAGGCAGAGAGGCTGCCTGTTTCTATATACTCAGAACCCAAAACAGTGTCTGGCAGAGTCCGTGGTCAATAAACACATAAGGAGAACAAAGGTTTTACATGCCTCCTAAGTTCCAGACACTGTCATCCCCTTCACCTTCATCAGAATCCTCAGATGTAGCGATCTGAGCCCCATGTCACAGATGAAACAGCTGAGGTATAGAGTCGGAAGACCTTGCCTCGGTCACTCAGCAAACGGGCGCGGAGCCTGGATCAAAGCCCAGGACCGCCTGGCCCCAGCCTGGGTGCTGCTGTGGAAGAGAAGGTCGCTCAGTTGTGTCCGACTCTGCGACCCCACGGACTATACAGTCCATGGAATTCTCTAGGCCAGAATACTGGAGTGGGTAGCTTTTCCCTTCTCCAGGGGATCTGCCCAACCCAGGTCTCCCGCACTGCAGGGGAGCCACAAGGGGTGCTGCTCCAGCAGGACTATTCCCTGTGTGGCGGCTGGGGTGGGGGGGGCCTTGAGCCCGGAAAGAGAAGGGCAGTGGCAGCAGCCAGCGTCCCTACTCTTTGGCCTTCATCCTGCTTAGCCTCCATGGGTTTCTTGTTGGACCAGAAAATTCTTACAGGAACTGAAATTTTTCTGGTCCTAAGCGAAGGTGGCCCCAAGTGAAGCCACAAAAAAGATTGATCTGTGATGAGGGAGAGTCCTGGGCTGTGAGGAGCATGGGAGAGGGAGCCATGGCCAGAAATCATCCCAAGGGGCCAAATGTCCCACAAGAAACCAGGGACACTGGGCTGCAGCCAAAGTGGGAGAGGCCTGGCTCCCTCGATGGGAACTTTCCTGAGTCGAGGGCTGGCAGCCACGGGAAATTTTCAGCTCTGGGCTGAGCTGGAGTAAACAGGCCCCGTCCCTGCAAGGGCACAAAGCGCTCCCTGTCCAGGAACAGTCATCCCAGGGAGGAGGGAGCATTCTCCTCTCGGTGCCACGGAGACACAGCTCTCATCGGCCCAGCCCCCACCCGTGCATCCGCTGCGCGCTAGGAATTGTCCAATCTTCATCTCCATTTCAGAAGCTCCTCCTAGGGAGGGGGAGAGGATCCTGGGGATTGCTTTCACAGAGAGAGCAGGAGCAAAACGGGGCGTGCTGTTCCAGGGCGGGTGCCGGGGAAGCAGTGGTGTGGGTATATTTAGCCCACGGTTCACACGACACACTTGGAAACAAACACAGCCATTTTCTCAGCAGGCGGCTGCTCTGGATAAACAAACAGGATTGCGGAGCTGCCCTGGTCTGGAAAAGCAGAGATAAGCCCCCACTGGTGCTCAGAGGCTCCCACTGGTTTGAGCCAGAGCTGCTGTGGTAGACAGGGGGTCAGATCTAAGGTGGGCAGCAGGGTGATCAGTCTCTGATGTCCCAGAGGCTTTCAGGAGACCCAGCCTAAAGGACCATGTGCATCCTCAGTGTGGGGCAGGGCAAAACGGGGTAAGCTGCTCTTTGTAGCTGTGACCGCTACCATGGGATCCATGGAGGGGTTTTCAGGACCCCTGGGGATAGGTGGTGGCTACCGATGACCTCCAGGGGAGAACCATGGACTCCGAGGCTAGAGACCCACAAGTCAGCAAGGCCCACCTGCTCACCTACTCTACAGTTTCAAAGAGCCAGTGTGTGGGAGAGCTTGGACTCTACCATCTAGCATCGGGGCCCTTCGGAGTGGTGAGACAAGAATCAGGGTCCCCAGGACAAGTAAGGCTGGGATCACTTTCAAGGTCCTGCCTCCAGCAGTCCCGGCCACCAGCATGGGACGGCCGCAGCCCCACAGTCCAGAGTGCTTCAGGCCCCGGAGCCTTGGCCAGCTCTGAGCCCTCTAACTGGTAACCCTCCCCACCTCTGCCTTCCTCAAACAGCCAACCCTACGCAGCTTATGTGACTACTTTGGAGTCCTGTCTTCCAAGACTTCCCTGCTTATCCTGCCTTCAACTCCAGCAGGAACATCTCCTTTGTGCTCCCAGAGATTCTGGACCTTCATTCATACCGTAACTACTCTGTCTACTGTGCCTTGGGCCCAGCACTGAACAGGACAAATAAGGCCCCTGCTCTCAGAGCTTACGCCCTAGTCTACGCATTCTCCATGGGGGCGGGGTGAGGACACAGCATAGAAAGAGATGAACAGCACAGCTGTGGTATTCAGACTTATGCCAGGGCAATTAAGACAAACATGTCTAAAAAGACTCCTTAGTAGGGAGTGGTGAGGAGAAAGTAAGGTTGAGAAACACAGTCCTAGAGAGAAGCAAAGAGAATAAGCAGCAAGACAAGTTCAGATATGATGGGGTTTTGGGCAGGCGGTAAAGAATACCAGTGAACTGACCTAGGTGGAGTGGTCAGAGAAGGCCTCTCTGGAGGAAGCTGGGGGTCTAAACTGAGTCCTGAACAACTAGGTGGCGGTGGCCAAGGGAGGATCAAAAATCTTGGGTGATGAGATTTCCCTGGTGGTCCAGTGGCTAAGTCTGCAGTCCCAACACAGGGGGCCCAGGTTTGATCCCTGTTTGGGGAACTAGATCCCATGTGTCACAACTAAGATCCAGTGAAGCCAAATGAAAAAAAGAAAAAATCCTGAGTGAAAAAGAGCATGTTTCAGCAGAAGTAACAAGTGCCAAGACCCTGAGGTGAGAAGGAGAGGCAGCGGCGTCTGCAGGTTGAGGCCCTCTGTATGGTGGTCTCGCGTATCAGTCCAGGGACTTGGTATCGGCAGGGATCAAGACTGACATGTCTGAAGCCAGGGGCTCATCCAGACAGGCACAGACTGGCTTCAGCTAGATCTCTGCCCAGAGAAAGTCAACTGCACGATGAAGGTTACCTTGCAGCCACCTGCAATCCTGCAGAAGTCAGGAGAAAGGCTGGCACAGCACTGTCCTTGGGCAGCGGTCCAAGTGCCAGTGGACCACGTGGCCTGCCAGGGGCTGGAGCGCACTTCCTGCTTTAACCCCGTCAGTTCTCCACTACTCACCCTTCCCTCTCACCTCCCACATCTCCATGCTTCTTCCAAGCGGTGTGGCTTTCAGCAGGTTACTTCGCTTCTCGAGCCCATAGTGTCCTACTTTCTAAACAACAGTATAACATCTGGGACATCCCTGGCGGTGCAGTGGATAGAAATCCACCTGCCAATGCAGGGGACATAGGTTCGCTCTCTGGTCTGGGAAGATCCCACACGCCGCGGAGCAAATGAGCCCGGGTACCACAGCTACTGAGCCCGCGACCCAGGAGTCCACGCTCCGCAACGAGAGAAGCCCACACACTGCAACTAGAGAGCAGCCGCAGATCACCACCAACAGAGAAATTCTAAGAAAAAGCAAGGAAGACCCAGTGTAGCCAAAAAGAAAAAAAAAAACAACACAGTATCTGTTATGATGGCAGCTGACCTTTATATCACACAAGTGAATTTTTGCCTGCTCCAGGCACTGAGCTAAAGCACTTTACTCTGAGGAGGCCGTATTCCCTGGGCACATGCACAGTCACATTCACCTGGTCCTGTCTGCTCCACTAGACTGTGTGTGGTTTTTGTCACTTGTACCTCAAGAAGCTGGTGCTGTGCCTAGAACACAGCAGGTGCCATTCTAAATGACTCCATTTGAGATGAACAAATGAATGACTACGTTCAGTCAGCCCTCAGAACATTCATCGGAGCCTCATTCTATAGATGTCAAGATGGCAGCTTCAGTGTCCCCCATAATCCCTGTCCAGCAAGGGGCAGGACTGGGATTTGTCTGAGTTCTGGCCTCTTGCTCATTCTGAGGTCCAATCTTGCCATCTTGGGTCCCTGCTGTCTCCACCCACAGAGAACTAGGCTCCTCAGTGGCAGCAGCAGCAGCTGACATTTCCAGAGCACTTACCTAGAAAGACCCTCTCCTTGGTCCTTTCTGTGGACTGGTTCATTAAACTGTCTCTATGCTCTGAGGGCCAGTGGGTGGGCCCACAGATAACCCGTGACTTGCCCAAGGTCACACAGTGGTCTGGGGACATGACTGGGCTGTCTGCACCAACAGTCTGGCCTCAGAGCCTTTGCTCCTAGCCTCTACACAGTACTCTGCTCACTTACAGAGTACAACTGTTCTCAAGGCCCCATCACGGGCCAGGTGCACGCACTATTACTGAAGGAGGTCCTCACTCCGAGCTCAGGTAGGCGAGGCTCAGAGATACTGAGAGACCTGTCTCAAGTGGGTAACTGAAGAACCAGCTCATATTCTGGGGCCAGGCCTATAGACCTGGGTCCCTTCAGGAGGAGGAAGGTGGCCTGAAGCACCAGCTGAATGAATGAGTTCTGGCCCCAAGCCAGCTGAGGGGAACTGGGTGCCACAGGAAAAGGATGTGACGAAGGCCAGGAGAGAAAGTGAAACCCTTCCGTCCTGGCTTTAGTGGAGAACAAGCACCGCTGCCAGACGGGCCCTTCCTTCCTCTAGTGTGACTCTGGAGGGCCCAGGCCCACTGCTTCCTTCCTACTTGGTTATTTCTGGAAAGAGGTAGGTGGAGAAGAGGAAGGGGCTCCTAGCAGCCCAGGGAAAGTGCCAGGAACATCAAGAATGTACCTTACCCGGCCTCATCAAAGCCCTGCACAGGCAGGCCATGAGTCACTTTCTGCTCTTGGACTCAGTTTCCCTGAAGTAGAGGCTGACAAATGCCAGCGGAATAGACAAATGAGGCCTTGCTAGGAGATCTCACGGAGATGGCAGGCAAGTAGGCAGTGGGGCAAACGAAGAGGCCTTATCACTCTCTCGGCAGGGAGCTGCAGGCGGAGACTCGGAAGAAGTGAGGTTTGTGGTTGGAATCCACTTCCCTTGGCTTTCCCGGGGGGCGGGGGCTGGAGGTGGGAGGCTGTGTGTGGGCTTCAGCAAAATGAGAGGAACATAGCCTCTCTCCTCTACCCTGGGGACCACAGGCCTGGATGTAGGCAACTCAGAGAGGTGGCTCCATGGGGCAGGGAAAAAGAGATGGGTGGCTAGACAGCTGGGCTGATACCTCAGCTGGTGGGTGGCACAGCGGGCCTCTCTACTTCTGAACCTCAGTTTCTCCTGCTTTGACCTCACAGGCAGTGATGATGAGAAAAGGGGATGAAAGCACTTGGTGAAGCAAAGTGACCTTGGTGTTATGGTGGAAGAGGGTGGCATGGGGAGCCCCAGCCATCTGGGCTGTCGGGGCTATTTGGAGGCATCCTCACAGCAAACTTCTTGGTAATCTTTCTTTAAGTCTGCCCCTGTCAGCTGCCAGCCTCTCCTCCCCCGCCTCCTCCCCCTCCATTAGTTCTAAGAAGCTAAGCCTGACAGATGTGCTCATTTCTCAGAAAAGGAAGTGGTTGTGCCGGGAGGAGATAACACCTCCGCTAGGGAATTGAGAAAGCTATCAGGCCCAGCAGTGCAGCACAGGCTCTCCACCTCCTCAGCTCAGAAGCAGGGTACCAGTCTTGGAGGCAGAGAGAGGTAATTCAGAAAAGCATTTACTGGGGGCACAGATGCTCATTTAGGGGCTCTCGATCTCCTTCCCAGGGAGTGATGGCTGAGATTTACTGAGCACTTACCAAGCACCAGGCATGGTGCTAAGAGCTTCACTGTGTATGTAAATTCACTGAATCCGCATGAGAACCCCATGAAGTAAGTGCTATCATTACTCACCATTTTACAGATGAGGAAACAGGCACGGAGGGGTCACGCGACCTCCCAAGGCCATCCAGTTCACAAATGGCAGAGCAGGGATCTGAATCCAGGCAGTATGGCTCCAGAGCCCAAAGGCTTAATGGCTCCTGGGCAGCTGCTACCTGCTCATATGCATGCATTCCCTGGAAATCTGAAAACTCCCCTCATCTCAACCTTATCTCATCTTTGGTAACTAACTCCCTATTCACTTTTTTCTAGGTATTTTTATTTATTACTTAGTTATTTTATTTTTGGTTGCACTGGGTCTTCATTGCTGTGTGTGGGCTTTCTCTAGTTGCAGAGAGTGGGGCTACTCTCTAGTTGCAGTGCACAGGATTCCTACTGCAGTGGCTTCTCTTGCTGTGAAGCACAGGCTCTAGGTGCATGGGCTTCAGGTGTTGCAGCATGCAAGCTCAGTAGTTGTGGCTCACGGGCTCCAGGGTATGCAGGCTTCAGTACGAACTTCCTATCTTTCATGAGTAGACGGCCACAGCCTTTCATTCTTCTCCCAGTGTCCAGGGTGAGAAGGACCAAGGCTCAGCCTTGAAACAGAATCAGAGACTCAAAAGTGACCTTAAAAGATGCCCATCCAACCTTCCATGTGATGCTCAAGCACGCCCCTAACATCCTCACTTCCCAGTTGAGGTTCAGAAAGATGGAGTACAAATCTATATATTCAGTGCAATCCCTATAAAAATATTAATGACATTTCCCACAGAATTAGAACAAATAATAAAAAAATTTGTATGGAAATACAAAAGACCTCCAATAGCCAAAATAATCTTGAGGAAAAAAGAAGAAAGCTGGAAGTATCATGCTCTCTGATTTGAAACTATACTACAAAGCTACAGTAATCAAAACAGTTTGGTACCAGCAGAAAAAACAGACATATAGATCAATGGAACAGAGAGACCAGAAATGAACCCACACTTACATGGACAACTACATGCAAAAGAACCAAACTGGATGATTTTCTCACACCATGCACAAAGATAAATTTCAAATGGATTAAAGGCTTAAATGTAAGACCCAAAACCATAAAATTCCTAAAAGAAAACACAGGCAGTATGTTCTTTGATTTGTAACATATTTTTTGGATACACCTCCAGAGGCAAAAGAAACAAAAGCAAAAATAAACAAATGGGACCACATTAGACTAAAAAGCTTTTGCATGGAGAAGGAAATTATCAACAAAGCTAAAAGGTCACCTACTGAATGGCAGAAGATATCTGCAAATGATATAGCTGTTAATATCCAACATATACAAAGAATTCATACAACGCAACATCAAAAAAACCAAATAACCAGATTACAAAATGGGCAGAGGATCTGAACAGATATTTTTCCAAGGATATACGGATAGCCAACAGGTACATGAAAAGATGTTCAACATCAAGAAACATTAGGAAAAGGCAAATCAAAACCACAATCGGCTAACACCTCGTACCTGTCAGAATGGCTATTATCAAAAAGACAACAAATAACAATCATTGATGGGGATGTGGAGAAAAGGGAATCCTCATGTACTATTGGTGGGAATGTAAATTGGTGCAACCATTATGGAAACAGCATGGAGATTCCTTAGAAAATTAAAACTAGAACTACTGTATGATCCAGCCTGCCTGCTAATTCAGGGAATGCAAGTTCGATCTCTGGGTCAGGAAGATCCCTGAGAGAAGGGATCTTGGCAACCCATTCCAGTATTCCCACCTGTAAAATCCCATGGACAGAGGAGCCTGGTGGGCTACAGTCCATGGGGTCACAGAGTCAGACATGACTGAGCGTGCACGCGCGCACACACACACACACCACATAATCTAGCAATATCACTCTCTGTATATTTATGTGAAGAAAACAAACACGTTAATTAGAAAAGATAAACCCACCGCTATGTTCACTGAAGCATTATTTGCAACAGCCAAGATATGGAAGCAACCTAAGTGCCCACCAACAGATGAATGAATAAAGAAAATATGATACAAATGCACAGCACTAAATACTAGCCATTAAAAAAGGATGAAGTCTTGCCATTTGTGACAACATGGAGGGACCTAGAGAGTATTATGCTTAGTGAAATAAGTCAGAAAGAGAAAGACAAATGCAGTATAGTTTCACTTATATGTGGACTGTAATCCAAAACAAATGAAAAACAAAATAAAACAAAACCAGGTATAGATACAGAGAACAAACAGGTGTCTGACAAAGGGAGCGGGGTAGGAACAGGAAAGAAATAGCTGAGACAGATTAAGAGATATAAACTTTCAGTTGCAAAATATATGAGTCTTCATGAGTATGAAATGTACAGTGTGGGGAATACAGTCCATAATTACGTAACATCTTTGTATGGTGACTTATCTTAACTACACATATTGCGGTGATCAGTTTGCATTGTATAGAATTACTGAATCACTATGCTATATAACAGGAACTAACATAATGTTGTAGGTCAATTATATTTAAAAATCAAACAGAGACTTCCTTGGTGGTCCAGTGGCCAAGATTCCATGCTCCCAATGTAGAGGACCAGAGGGCTGCGGGGAGAGGGGCGGGTTCAATCCCTGGTCAGGGAATTAGATCCCACATGCCACAACTAAAGATCCTGCATACCCCAGTGCAGCCAAATAAATATTTTTTTAAAAAAGAAAGAAAAAGAGATCAGATTTGTGGTTATCAGAGGCAGGGTTTGGGGGGATGAGGGGAAGGGGGAGGAACAAGGTGGCCAAAAGGTAGAAACTTCCAGTTATAAATTGATACTAGGGATGTAGTGTACAAAATAATAAATATAATTAACATTGCTCTATGTTACATATAAAAGTTCTTAAGAGAATAAATCCTAAGAGTTCTCATAAGAAAAAAAAATTTTTTTCTACTTGATTTTGTACCTGTATGAGATGATAATGAGATGAGTACTGGAGTAGGTTGCCATTTCCTTCTCCAGGGGACCTTCCCGACCCAGGAATCAAACCCGGGTCTCCCACGTTGTAGGCAGATGCTTTTACTGTCTGAGCCACCAGGGAAGTCCCCCTATATGAGATGATAGATGCTCCCTAAACTTACTGTGGCCATCACTTCATGATGTATGGAAATCAAATCTTTATGCTGTAAACCTTAAACTTTTACAGTACTGTGTGTCAAATACATTTCAATAAAACTGAAAAGAAAACAAACAAACAAAAGGTAAGTTGGAGCGTCCTGATCACACAGTAGATCTGTTTCACTCCAGACGGTCCACAACCATGGCGTTATCTACAGGGCATTGCCTGCTTACACACTTGCAGTAAAGAATCCTCCTGCCAATGCAGGAGACACGGGTTCCATCCCGGGGTTAGGAAGATGCCCTGGAGAAGGGAATGGCAACCGACTCTAGCATCCTTGCCTGGGAAACCCCATGGACAGAGGAGCCTGGCGGGCTACAGTCCATGGGGTCGCAAGAGTCAGATGAGACTTAGTGACTAAACAACAACACACACACACTTGTGAGAAGGGGCTCCCCTCGTCCTGTGTGGATCATTTCATTTCTGAACAGCTCTTTTGGAAAACTTTTCCCTTTGATCTAATGGAAAACTTTTTGCCTTTTTCCCTCTACCGCCTGTCCTGGCTGGCCTTAGTTCTGGTTCTCTCTCCTCTGCTGCTCTCTTCCAACTCTTCCAAGGGCTAACCAAGAAGGTAACACGAGCTAGCAGAGAAAGGTTAAGGCCCTGAGCCAGGTCCTGCTGCTCTCTGAGTATCAGCTTCCTCATTTATAAAATAGCGGTGCTATCTAGATGAGGCCAAGGATGGTGACAAGTTATCTTCTTTTTCTCCACCAAGGTGGGCTCCTACAGCAAACAGCTGGCAGGAACCCAATAAGTCTTGCAATTAGACTAAGATGTTTAGCTTTGGACCTCATTAATAATATGGGAATTAAAGATGTGCTTATTTCACAAGAACATTGTGAAAATTCAATAGTAATTCATATAAAGGACTTAGAACTGTATGTAACACCTAGCAGACTTGCAGTAATTTAAGTAATTATTACTGTTAGGCTCAGCTTGAGTCTTAGAGCTTTCTCCATGGTCTGCAGGGTCTCCCCAGCTTTGTCTGGGGCCAGGTTGCTTACTCCTCAACACACCACAATCTGTTCAGCCTCAGGATCTTTGCTCATGTTGGTCCCTATGCCGAGCTCTCTCCTACTTATCTCTTAGGTTTCAACCTGCAGGCCTTAAGGAGGCCTTCTGCTCTCCTGCTCCAAGTCTCCTTCAGCTCTCTCACCCATTTGCTGAGCTGCTCATTTCTGACCATGAGCTCTGTCCCCTAGGCTGACAGTCCAGTGCTAGGCCCAGAGAAGGCGCTGCTGAGTAGGCTGACTGGTGGGAAGGAAAGAAGGCCAGTCCCCTCTCTCTTAAGCCTCACCTTCATCGCCTACAAAAACTAGGAGGAGGCCCCAAGATACCAGGTGACTTGGGCAGGGTACCTGGGGCTCCCCAGACACCAAGTTCTCCCAGGCTCAGGAGAAAGTTCTGGAAAAGACATCTTCTGCACTGTATTGACACAACAGGAAGGAGATACTAGGATAGCAACTGATAAGGAACAGAAGTTTGAGCTCTAGGGCCAACCCCCTTCCTAAAACTCCGCTGCCTTCTGGGGTCTATGCCTCCGAGTACTCCACAGTCCAAAGCAGCCATCCCCTCCTCCTTTCTGCCCAGAGCCGCCCTACTCTGGCACTGATCAAGGCTGCGTGCTGTGAAGAGCAATGGGCTGAGCGTCAGCAGGTGTGGGTTTTGTGTCCCAGCGCAGTCACTGGCTTGCTTGGGGGTGAGTCCACTCTGCTGTTTCGGATGCTGGGAAAGTCTGGGACTTTCCTCGTCTGTACAATGAAGGGGATCATCTCAAAGGACTCTCATTAGTGCTGCAGCGTGAGGAAGATGAAAATAACTCACACATGGGCAAATAAGTGACTACCTGTGTTCTCTCTCAGGGGTATTCGAAAGAGCCAGGCATTTAGTGTGGAAGGTGAGAGGCAACATTATGGAGTAGAAGGACTTGTTGCCTCCACTTCAAAGCCTGCTGAGCCTTGCCGTCCAGCCTGCAGATTCCAAGGCAAAGGGCATTGGGCATATCTGTGACCAGGGCCAGCTCCTCAGAGGGCCAGACCTTGCCAGGCTCTGCCCCAGTGGCCTCAACCCCCTCACCCCAGCACCGCCTCCAACTAGCCCAGACAAGTCCGGGTATTTTCAGCCACCTTTATCTGATCGGAAATGTTTGGAATTCCACAGCAGAAGGCAACAGCGCTGGAGGATTTGGGGATGGGAGCAAATCCCTGCAACCCCTCCCTGCTCCCCACCACATATGAATGCTCTCACATACAGCGTGTGAAAGTTGCCCAGTCGTGTCTGACACTTTGCGACCCCGTGGACTCCTCCGCCCATGGGACTCTCCAGGCAAGAATACTGGAGTTGGATAGCCATTCCCTTCTCCAGGGGATCTTCCCAAGCCAGGGATCAAACCCAGGTCTCCTGCACTGCAGGCGGATTCTTTACTGTCGCAGCCACCAGGGAAGCTCCTCACATACAGCCTTGTAACCAAAAACCTCAGAGCGGAAGGCTCCCTCAGGCTGCAGCCTCCCCACTTCATCTTCATTGCAGTCCACCAGCCCCCTCAAGGTGCAGAATAGCAAGATGCCTGAGACTGGTGTCAGGCAAGCTGGAGGATTCTGTAGCCGGGATACTGAGGGAGGGGCCACCTGGAGGTTTGCTGTTCACAGCCGATGCCCACAGCACCAACAAGCTGCAGAAGACCACCACCACCAGCATGTTCAACTGCTACACTGAACAAATGGGAAACGGGGACCTGAGGAGGTAAAGGGACCCCCCTCGCAAGGCGTCTTGACTCCTGGAGTCCAACAGTGTGGGTTCTAACCCCCGCTCTGTGACTGCCGGACCTGGAGCAAGATCCTTTATCTCTGCAAGCCCAGGGTACTATCTACAAAGTGAGGATACTGTCATCACAGCCTTAGCAGCAAGAATTAAAAGGTCCATGGAAAGTGCTCAATAATCATTAGCTGTTGTTTTTCTACAGCTAAAAATGAATGGCCCCACTTGTGCTTCTCATATTGTAGTCTCATTACTTATAGCTACAAACAAATAACAACAAAAAAACCCCCACAGCTCATATTGACTTAGCCTCTACTTGAATTCTCAAAATCTTCCAAGTAGGTGTTGTCCCCATTTTACCAAAGAGGAAACTAAGACTCAGAGAGGTGAGGAAACTTTGTCTGAGATCTGGTTACCCAGTGAGGGTGTCTGACTCCACAGCCCGTTAAGTCTGCCAGTGCAATAGGACAGAGGCAGAAGGATGTGACTAAGCTCTTCCTTCCTTCCCCTCTCACCCACCCAATGCCTACTACTTGCTGAGGATCTTTTCTTTTTTTTTTTTTTAAATATTTAGATCTTTATTTTGAATTTATTTTTATGTATACTGTGATTTAGTGAAAGTGAAGTCACTCAGTCGTGTCCGACTCTGCGACCCCACAGACTGTAGCCTACTGGGCTTCTCCGTCCATGGAATTTTCCAGGCAAGAGTACTGGAGTACGATGCCATATCCTTCTCCACTTGCTGAGGATCTTGAGCCTTGGATCAGAGACCATTTTGAGGCCAGGGCAGAGGCATGTTCCTTGGTAACCCCCTGGGTTTCTTGGTGGAAAGAAGAGAAGTATGCAGATGGCTGCTCTGTGCTTCCTATCGTCTCCTAACCCAGGCTCTGCAAAATCAGTCCTGGAAGAGACCCCCCTCCCTCCATCTGGTCATTATCTTGGAAACAAAAGTCATGCCTAGTAGCTTTGGTGGAGCTGTTGGCTGAGTTCCAAGATAGACCATGATCCCTTTGTGGGTTGACCTGTGGGGCTGTAGGAGGATTCCCTGCTTAGCTCTGGACACTCATTCATTCCACAAATCTTTATTAAGAGCCCACTAAATGCCAGGCACCATGTTAAATGCTAGAGATAAAACAGCAGCTAAATTAGAAGAAAATTCCTACCTGTGTTAAGTTTATAATTTAATGGGACGAGACAGGAAATAAACAAATGTCAGACGGTGGTTAAGTGCTAAAAAGAAAACTAAATGAGAGAAGGGGTTAAAAAGAAACACTGAAGAGGGCAGAATTAAAACCCTGGTTAGGGAAAGCTTCCTTAGGAGGTGACATCTGATCAGGGTCCTGAATGAAGTGAGGAAACAGGCACTGCAAGGATCTAAGGAAACGCAGGGGAAGAGCAAGGGCCAGACCCCGAGGCAGCAACACACTTGGGGCACTCCAACAACAGAAGATGTCAGTGTGGCTGAAGCTGAGTGAATGAAGGGAGAATGACAGCGTGGGGTCTGGCAGTGGCCAAGGGTCAGAATGTGCAGGGCCTTGAAGGCCATTTAAAGACTTGAGCCTGTCCTTTGGGTGAACACTGCAGGGTTTTGAGCAGGGGAAAGACATGATCTGACTTTGATTTTAACAAAGGCCCTCTGGTTGCTGGGTGGAGATTTGCAGGGGTAAGGGACTGGTGACGACCTGATGCAGCCACCTGGGAAGAACATGAGGGTGGCTTAGCCAGGATGGTGCCAGGAGAAAAGGAGTCAGATTCAGAATTTATTTCTTAACAGTAAAGCTGAAGGGATTTCCTAATAGATTGGATATGGACCATGAGAGTTGCTTGCTTCTCTGGCCCTGTTTCTCATCTACAATAGGCAGGGTAAAAGGCCTTTGAGGATTTTTTTCTCAGCTTGATAACTATGGGAACCCTGTGGGAGGAAAAAAGAGGTAAAACCACTTCTGCTGTCAAAGCCGTTTGTTCACCTGACCTCCAGGCACACGCAGGATCATGAAGTAGCCAGATCCAGCGAGGAAGGGCATAGCTTTATTGATAAGGGGAGGGATGGGGCATTAGAGCTGTGCTGTGTGTGTCTAGGGCCTGCTAGGCAGAAACTGCTCAGTGAGTGAGTGAATGAGGCAACACTGGGAGGCCAGGATGTGTACAAGAACGTTCCAGGTCCTTCCAAATTAACAAAAGAAGCCTGGCCCAAGGGATTCCTCTCCCGGCTTTCCTTTTGCATCCATTACATTCTAGGCTGAGTCTCAAGTTCCCATTCTTCATGAATGGCAGACTTCGATATCTGAAATCACCAAAGTAGAATTTCAGGGCTGGAAGGAAGCAGAGACACGTCTGGCCCCCTCTATCCACAATTTCAGCTATCACTGTTTGAGTTTTACTTATGTGTCATGATTATTATGAACATTTTCCTATCAACTGACTTACTTTTTATTTTCATTAGAGTTCACTCTTTTAAAATTTTTTTTAAATGGAGATAATTGCTTTACAATATTGGGCTGGTTTCTGCCATATATCAACATGAATCGGCCATAGGTCTTTATACATATGTCCCCTCCCTCTTGAACCTCCCTCCCACGGCTCTAAGTGGTCACACAGCACTGCTTTGAGCTCCCTGAGTCATATAGCAAATTCCCACTGCCTATCTATTTTACATATGGTAGTGTATTTGTTTCCATGCAACTCTCTCCATTCGTCCCACCCTCTCCTTCCCCCGCTGTGTCCACAAGTTTGACTCACTTTTTAAACACTTAGATGTACGGAAAATTCTTAACCTACTCCCCAGCTTGTTCTTTCCGCATCTTTCCTCCTCTTACTGAATGATAGCAGTTTCATCTGTCCAGGTACGGAAGCGTGGGACACCTTGCAGTCACTCTTAAGTCCTCTGTAGCTCTGACCTGTCAGCAAATTCCCCTGAATATATATTCAAAATTTATCCAGAATTCCACCACTTCTTACCACCCCCACTGTCCGAGCCAACATCATTTTCTGCCTGTGTTGTTATAACCACATCCTTCCTGACCTCTCCGTTTCTTACTTCCCTCTCTGGTCGCTCACACCAGAGCCAGCAGAAGAGTCCTCTAAAAGCAGTAGGATCCGAACCTGCCTGCTCAAAACACTCCCCTGCCTATCCCTCCCATCTCACTCAGAGGAAGAGCCACCGTGTCTCACCACGGCTTACACAAACCTCTCTTCTACCACCCTCCTTTGTGCACTCTGTTCTAGCCAGACTCATCTCTGCTCTTCCTCAAACATGCCAAGCACACCCTTCTTACCTTGGGGCTTCTGCACCTGTTCCCTCTGTCTAGAATGTTCTTACCACAGACTGTCATATGGTTTACTCCCTCAGGTCACGCAGATTTCTGCTCGCATGGCTCCTCCTCAGAGAAGCCTTTCCCAATCACTCTTTATTAAAACAAACAAATACCAAGTGTTACCTAGCCACTTTCCATCCCAACCACCATTCCCTGTCTTTTCTGAATGTAAACTCCATGAAGGCAGATCTCCCAGTAGTTAGAACGGTGCCTGGCATAGGCAGACACTCAGTAAGTATTTGCTAAATGAAAAACTGGAATGAAAAGGCAACATATTATTATTGATATAAACAGAAAACTAATATCATTTGCCACAAATGAAAATCAACATAAAATAAAAGCACTATTAAAATTTTTTAATGTTTATTTGCATATCATCTGTAAGTTATCTTGAAGATAATTGGTACCGATCCTGGTCCCACATCTTTATAAAGGAGACACATGAGGTCTCTGGCGGAGAAAGCTCAGGAAGAAATCAGCCAGTCAATTAGAGGCCAGTTCAGAGCAGCCACACAGGTGCCCTTTCCCTGGCTTGGAACCACAGCACTGCCCTCCAGAGTGCAGGTGAAGAGACTGGATCTTGGGACGGGCACAGCTAGGCTGGGCCAGTAGAGCCTATCTGAGGGGCCAGGAAAGCTCACCCCTTGGACAGGCACAGAACTGGCAGCTCTGCTGAAGAGAACAAAGGCCAAGCTGGAGGAGGCTCGTGGGGCGGCACCGTGGGGGACGGGCATGCATAAACCTGTAGGCAAGGTCCATGGAGACCAGACAGCTGAGAGCAGAAAGGAAAACAGGCTAGGTCCCAAAGGGTGGTAGCTTCAATCCCGTAAACACCAGACAGGCGTGAGGGTTCGGGTGCAGGCCTAAGGGCCCAACTGAGCCCAGAGGGAAGATGAGACCTTCCCATTCTCCTCCAACAGTGATGATGACACCAAGCTGCCCTGAGCAGAGCGCTGCCAACCCTGCCACTACTAACCACAGCAGGCTTTAGATATGAGCAGGGAAAGAGACAGGGACACCCTCCTAGTCCCCACATCCAGATGGTCTCTTCCAGCACCCTCCTAAGTCCTAGCCAGCTCCATCTACCTGGGCCCTTGAGGATCAGACCCCTGTTTATAGGGGAACATTCTTCTCCCACCCCCACAGGGCTGAGCACACATGGCTGCAGGTGCAGGGGGTAGATCGAGAGCTGTTATAACTGCCAGGCCAGCAACGCCTGACCTACATCTCCATGGTTGGTCATGCAAAGAAAAATACCAGGGATTTCCGTTGGTGTTCACCCAATGCAGCTGCCAAGGGAAGGCTGGGCCTTTTGAAGGCCTGTTGTGAGCGGGGTGGGACAAGTGGTAAGCTGGCTGGGACAGGCTAGGGCTGGCCTCTGAATTATTTCCTGGCTTTGAGGACCTCCTTAGCTTTCAGAGAATTTATCAAATTTTTACCTTTTTTCTACCAAGGTCATCTACTGAAGCTCCTCCTGCTCCCCTTTCTAGTATATCACCCTTAATGAGAATTGAGAGAGAAAGAGAAAACGAGAATGAAATTATACTTGGGAAAAAACTGCCCAAACTAAACAGTTGTTCTAATTGTAAACTGTTGGCAGTTGGATGGAGGTTTTAGGTTTGCATAGAAAAAAAGCAATTTGGAATCCAGTTTTGCAAGGTAGTGTGAAAAGAAAAGAAATCAGCGTCAGGATGCTGGGTTTATTACTGCTCTGTGGTGGGCAGACCTGTCTGGCTGTGGACAAGTCAGTTAAGCACCCTGGCCTCGCTCTTCTCATCTATCAAGTGTGGAGGAGGAACCAGAGGATCTCTAAGGCTCTCCCTTCAGCTCCAAAGTGCTTTGATCTGACCCACGAGGCCTTCCTCTGGCAGGACTGCACCCCACCCCCATTATGGTAGGGGAGCAGCATTGTGTAAGAAAAAAGTAAGCTCTCTTTGGTGACAAGAGACCAGAGTTCTAACCCAGTGTTGCAATTTATTAACTCACTGTGTAGTCTTGGGCAAGTTACTGTAATTCTGGGGGCACATCACTTTTTTCACATGTAAATCAAAGACTTGAAAGTGGGTTGAAAAAAGCACCACAGGAACTCTGGTGTTATTGTGTCTCCCTATGTCATTGACCCCTTAGCATACACCTGCCTCCTAAAGGGCATGCTCTTCACCTGCAATTGCCTCAACCTGCAAATCATAAGACCATAGAGACACAAAACAGAAGGAGAAGACACAAAACAGAAGGTGTTAGAACCCCCCTCTAGCCCCCTTCTATCTGACTGCAGAGCTTGTGTTCTCCAACTACAGAAATGTGGAGGTGGCATGGATGGTGGAAAGGACTTGGGACTTGGAGTCAGAAGAACTCAGTTCCCTTCATGGTTGAGAGGAAGACCTCCTCTACACCTCCCGGCACAATCAGAGGCTCAGTGAGATAATGCATGTGCACTCAGTTGCTCAGTCGTGTCTGACTCATTGTGACCCTTTGGACTATAGCCCGCCAGGCTCCTCTGTCCATGGAATTTTCCAGGCAAGAATACTGAAGTGGGTTGCCACATCCTCCTCCTGGGGATTGTCCTGGCCCAGGGATCGAACCTGCATCTCTTGCATTGGCAGGTGGATTCTTTACCGCTGAGCCATCTGGAAGCCCCTGTGATATATTATACGGATGCCAAGCAGCACTGGACAAAATTCAGTCAATGACCCTATGCTATTACATTGTGACCCAAGCCCGGGTTTCCCCAGAGAATGAAGGAGAGTGGTAGGCACAGCTGTAATATCTTAGGGGTGTAACAGCTCCACTTTTCAGTCTTTTGTCCTGAACACCTTGGCCTCTCTCTTCTTAGCCCTACCTGTCCATCCTTCCAGACTCCGTTTACCTGGAGTCTCCAGGCCACCCAGGACAGAGCCCACAATGCTCTCCCTGAGAGGTCGTGGAAGGGCTCAGAGTCCTGAATCTGACACTAACTTGCTGTGCACTCTGGCTGGTCACTTAAACTCTGAGTCTCAGCATCTTTACTTATAGGTACCTACAGTCTCATAAGAGGTACGCCTGTACTTTATACATCTCTTCTCTCCCATGAGAGCAGTGAGCACATCACAGGTGTGCAAAGCGCACCTGTTATATGATTGGGAGAGGGGTCTTTCTGAGGCAACATCAGTGGGAGACCATCGCCAACAACCACTCACCAATCCTCGGCATCACACTACAGCCCACTCTTTGACACCCTGTCCTGAACGGTGGGGACAGGGGTGGAGAGTATGAGGTAGAGGGGAGCTGTAGACCCTCTCCTCTAAAGCAGTCACTGTGAGGTGGAGAAGCCAGATTCTCCATCTGAGAGGGCATCAAACAATACAGAGAAGTGCAAGAGGCAGAGAGTCAAGAGATATCCATGGACACTAGAGTGAGTGTATCTGAGTCTACTAGATTGTACTTGGATTCTGTCCTTATTAGCATCTGACCTGTCTTACTCTCAGTTCACTAATCTAGACAATAGGGACAGAATGCTTCCCAAGCAAGATTACTGTCAGGGTTTAAAAATACAACACAGTGCATTTTACAGCATCCTGCACATAACAGGTACTCAATAAACGTCAGTAATTATGTTTCACTAGTATATTCATCATAGATGGTTTATGTCAATGGGCCCCTCTGCCAGCCAAGAGACTGCACACCAAGAACCAGTAAGACTTATGGCTCCCTATAGCAACTGGAGCTCTGGATGGAGAAAATTCTCTTGACAGAATCCTGATTAGATTTGGAAACTACAGAACTCTCAGCTCAAAACAGACCAGAGACCCTCAGCTCAGACATATGTGAGTCCCCCCTGGGACTCCACAGCTTCCTGGATGTGTGTTCTTCAGGCCAGTTACTTTCTCAGTCTGATTTCTCATCTGTATTAGACTCTTAGATCATGTGTTATTCCCCCTGAGGGGCAGTCAGGGTGTTATTTAAGAGCACAAGTGTTAGAGAATTTAAACCTGTGTTTGAATCCCAGCACTGCAACTTACTATTAGGTTGGTGCAAAAGTAACTGTGGTTTTTGCATTATGGAAATTTACCTTTTAATATTGGAATACATTCTAAATAAATGTGGTTATGTTAAACATAATTTTAACGTGCATTTCTCACTTTATTTATTTATTTTTTTTGCTAATGACTTATTGGAGAAGGAAATGGCAACCCACTCCAGTATTCTTGCCTGGAGAATCCCATGGACAGTGGAGCCTGGTGGGCTACAGTTCATGGGGTTGCAAGAGTCAGACATGACTTAGTGACTAAACCACCACCACCACCACTAAAGACTTATTTATTACTTGCTATTTATTTTATATTCATTTTAGACTATGGAAATAATATTAGACAAAAAGCCAATTTGAGCAATTTCTTATTTGAGTTCAAAATGGATTGTAAAGCAGTGGAGACAATTCGAAACATCAACAACACATTTGATCCAGGAACTGCTAACAAACGTACAGTGTGGTAGTGTTTCAAGCAGTTTTGCAAAGGAGAAGAGAGCCTTGATGATGAGCGCAGTGGCCAACCATCGGAAGTTGACAATGATAACTGAGAGCATCACTGAAGCTGATCCTCTCATAACTACACAAGAAGTTGCCAAAGAACTCAAACGTTGACCATTCTACAGTCATTTGACATTTGAAGCAGACTGAAAAGGTGAAAAAGCTCAATAAGCAGGTTCCTCATCAGCTGACCGCAAATCAAAAAAACCATCACACTGAAGTGTTGTCTTCTCTTATGCTACACAACAACAACAAACCGTTTCTTAATCAGAATGTGATGTGTGACAAAAAGTGGATTTTGTATAACTGACAATGACTATCTCAGTGCTTGGACTGAGAAAAAGCTCCAAAGCACTTCCCAAAGCCAAACTTGCACCAAAAATGGTCATGGTCACTGATGTTCTGCTGCTGGTCTGATCCACTACAGTTTTCTGAATGCCAGTGAAACCATTATTACATCTGAGAAGTATCGTCAGAAAGTCGATGAGATGCACCAAAATTGCAACTGCAGCCAGCACTGGTCAACAGAAAGAACCCAATTCTTTTCAACAACCGCACGCTGCACAACCATGCTTCAAAGGTTGAACGAACTGGGCTATGACGTTTTGCCTCATCTGCCATATTCACCTGACCTCTCACCAACCAACTACCACTTCTTCAAGCATCTTGACAACTTTTTGCAGGGAAAACGCTTCCACAACCAGCAGGAGGCAGAAAACGCTTTCTAAGAGTTCGTTGATTCTAAAGCATGGATTTTTACGCTACAGGAATAAACAAAGTTATTTCTCATTGACAAAAATGTGTTGATTGTAATGGTTCCTATTTTGACTAATAAAGATGTGTTTGAGCCTAGTTATAATGATTTAAAATTCACGGTCCAAAACTGCAATTACATTTGCACCAACCTACTAGCTTGGGTCACTGACCATAGTATACTATTAAATCTTCCCGAGCTTTAATTTTCTCATCTAAAAATGTTCCTTGTTGGCTGGCTGTATTACTGGGTCTGGCACATAGTAACAATTTCACTTGATACACGAAAGTGTGATCTTTGTATCTAGAGCCTGGCATGGGAAAGCATTCAGTAAGTATGCTGAATCAAGCCCTGACTGCCCTGGTGGGAGGATGCAAGGAGTAAGATGTTCCTGTGAGCTGGCACTGCTGCTACTGGTCCACATTGGTGATGTCTATCAAAATCACAAGAGCACACACCCTTTGACCCTGCAACTGCACTTCGAGGGATTTATCCTCCACAGACACCCTGTAGTCACACGTGGGCCAAACGACAAATATAGAGGGCTGTTCAGAGCCCCTAATGGGGCTAAAAAAATGCCTCCCAAATGCCTACCACTAGGAACTGGTTCAGTGAATGACAGTACTGTGTATGGAATACACTGCAGCTATTAAGAATGAGAAAGTTCTTGATGGACTGATATGGTATGGTTTCTGAGAGACACTGTTAAGTGGGAAAATCAAGGTACCAAACAGTATTTATAGCACATAACTGTGTGTATATCAGGAGAAATATATCTGATTGCTTCTGTCTACAGAGTCCACTCTCCCAGGAAGGGAACTGGGTAGCTAGGAGAAAAAAGTGGGAAGGAGACATTTGTTCCTTTCAAAATTTGAACCCCATGAATACATTATCTATTCCAAGAAAACTAATAAAAAGTTAAGGGCAGGGTGGTTTGAGAGAGGACAGAAGAGAGAAAGAGAGAGAAATGAATTCTCCCATAAGAAACAGTTGGGACTGCCCAAAGACAGACTCCATGGCCAGTTATCACATTATCAGAAAAAAAGACAATTCTGGTATTTGCGTCCCGTGACACCAAAATAGCACCACTACTGTATGACCAGCTACACTGGGGCTGCCCCCATCGCTGACCCTTTGGCCCCAGGAAAGGACCAGGAGCCATGATGAAGTTTCTCTGTCCTCTAGGTTAAGTTTGTCCAGGTAGAATAACAGGGAAAGAAGGTTCCAGTTAAAGTAAAAATTATCCCTGATAGTCTCAGGAGAAAAAAGGAAAAAGCGGGGACCTAGTTCTGGAGGAATGTGGGCAGTCGGGCTCTAGGGGAAGGGCTGGCAAGCAGGCCTGAAAACTACCCCCCTCCTCCCACCTTTCTTCCCCTAAGCCCCCAACCACTCCTTCTCCTCCTGTTTTCCTTAACAATCTGCCTGCATGGTAAAAAAATACTCTATCAGGGACTCCTAGAAGTAAATGGAGACCCAACTGGCTCTGGAAGAAATATACATGGCTAATAAAATGTAGGAAAAGATGCTTTACTTCATAAGTAACCCTGGAAATAGTCCTTAGATATTTTTAACTTTTGATTATGAGAATACTTAATCACGTACAAAAGTAGACAGAATGATAAAATGAACCACCACCACTCAGCTTCAACAATTATCAACTTCATACCAATCTGATTTCACACGTTTCCACTCTCCCTTGCATGCATGCATGCTAAGTTGTTTCAGCTGTGTCCACCTCTGTGACTCCACAGACTGTAGCCTGCCAGTCCATGACATTCTCCAGGCAAGAAATACTGGAGTGGGTTGCCATGCCCTCCTCCAGGGGATTTTCCCAACTCAGGGATCAAACCTGTCCGTGTCTCCTAAATTGGTAGGTAGGTTCTTTACCACTAGCGCCACCTGGAAAACCCACCCTCCCTTACCCCTGTATTATTCTGAAGCAAATTCGAGAGATAGTTTAATATGTGCTTCTAAAAAAGGAAAAAAAATTCCATAACTGCAATACCATTATCGTATCTGAAATTTGAAGAAAGCCAACAGAAGTCATGGAAGGGTTTTAAATGTGATCAAAACTCCCAAAGAGGGCACCTTTGTTCAACATGAAATATTAATGCAGTGTATATAATAAGCTCTAGGTACAACTCAAGTTATAAATAATTCAGATTTATAGATGCTTAAAGCCTACTGAAATAAAGGTATTCCACCAACAAAAATATTAAGATGACATGAAAGTCAATTCTAGATCTATTAAAGACTTAAATATGAAAGGCAAAACTTTAAGGAGAAAATAGAACTGTCTATAGGACTACAGATTAAGGAAGAATTTCTTCAACATAACACAAAACATGTAAATCGTGGAAGAAGAGATTTAACTACACTAAAATTAAGACATGTTAGGGGGCTTCCCTGATGGTCCAGTGATTAGATTTCATCTTCCAGTCCAGAGGGTAGAGGTTCAATCCCTGGTCAGGGAACTAAGACCCCACATGCCTTTGGGCCAAAAAACCAAACCAAAACACAAAACAGAAGCAGTGTTGTAACAAACACAATAGACTTTAAAAAAAAAAAGAAATTTCAGTCATCAAAAGATATCACATATAAGGTGAAAAGGCAAAATGCAAAACTGAGAGCCTACATTCAAAACACATGCAGACAAAAGATTAATGTTCAGAATACGCAGAGAATGCCTACAAATCCATAAGAAAAAGGCCTATCAACAGAAAACAGCAAAGAATTGTATAGATATTTTACAAAAGAGGAATCATGAAAGGTCAATAGATGTAAGGAAAGATTCTCTACTCCACCTGAAATCTGAGAAATGCAAATTAAAACCCCAAGATACCATCTCATACCCACCAGCTATATAAAAATTTTCAAGTCTGACCGAATCAAGCATTATTAAGATGTAAAGCAATGGAAACTCATGCTGCTGCTCGCAGTATAAATTCTTACAAACACATACGGAAACATTTGGGCATTACCTTCCATCAAGCAATTCCACTCCTGAGTATATACCTTAGAGCAATGTTTCCCAGTGTGGTCCCGAGACCCGCAGCAGCAGCATCTTTTGGGAACTTGTTAGAAATGTAAATTCTCAGGGCCCCAGACCAGACAGACAGAAACACTGTAGGGGTGGAGTCCAGCAATCTGTGGTTTAACAAGCCCTCCAGTTGGCTCTGACAAGCAGCTAAGGGGTAGGAACCACTGCCCAAGAGAGATGCTTGAACACGTGCATGTGAGGGGGAGACACACACAGATGTTGTTCAAAATCACAGTTTGAAATCGCAAAAACAAGGGAACAACCGGAATAACCACTGACTATAGAATGGATACATAATTTGAGACACAATCATACAAAGGGATATGAAAATAAATGAACTACAGCTATACACATAACATTGGCAGTTCTCATAATATTGAATGAAAAAAGTAAACTGCAGATGAATACATACAGTATGACATTTTAATGAAATTTTTTTTTGTTTTTTTCAAAAATTTTTTTCTATTTGGCTGCAACACACAGCATGCGGGATCTTAGTTCCCTGACCAGGGATTGAACCTTCAGCCCCTGCAGTGGAAATGCGGAATCTTAACCACTACACCACCAAGGAAGCCCCCTTAAATGAAATTTAAAAGCATGCAGAAGCACACACACACATACACACACATTAAAACTTTAAAAAAAGGCAAGGGAATGGTAAACACAAATCTCAGGAGAATGGGCAGGGCATGACTGTAACTGAAGGGGCACAAAAGGGGCTTCTGAGGTATTCATAAAAGTGTGATTTCTTAAACTCGGTTACAGTTTACAGGTGATCATTTTCCTACTAAAACTTTATACATGCATAAGATATTTTCTGTTGTATTTATGATAAATTTCTTTTTTAAAAAAGAAAAAGGTATGTTGAAACAGTGCAATACTTGGAGTCAGAACTGCAACCATTCGCTCTGGCTACATGTGTGGTGTCCAAAGAGTTAAGCCTGTTTCTGGCCTGCCGGTGGGAGGGCAGGCAGCAGCTGGGGCACAGTGGGAGTCCCTGGCTCCAGCTGGCTCCAGCCTAGATCTGCCTGGATCAAGCACCACGCCCAGGAACTGGCACCTGTGTGTGTTGGGGGGGCGGTCTCCAGACAGGTGGCACCTGAAGCCCTTGATGACCTGTCCATGTAAAGAACTGCGCCCAGTTGGAGGGATGGTAGCCGCCTCCTCCTTTAGGAGTCCCTCCATCTGGTAAGAAAGTATCCTGGTGGCAGTTCAGAGTTGGTGAGGAGGGGATGAGGGTCTGGGACTCAGGGTGGGGGTGGGCAAGGAACTGGGTGGGCTGGGCTCAGATATCACCGGAGGCTGCTGGGATTAGCACCTGCTGAGAATGAGATTAGGTTTCTTGGGACAGGCTCATCTCTCTAATGTGCCCCCACCCCCCCCAAAGCTGTCTCCCTGTGGCTTTTCTGTGCTGGACAGATGGTGTCTGAGCTGTCTTTTGGAGGGTGGGCTCCTTGAGAGGGTGGTGGAGGTGGGGTGGGAACTGATGCCTGCTTGATCATGGGAT
Source organism: Muntiacus reevesi (assembly GCF_963930625.1). NCBI lineage: Eukaryota > Metazoa > Chordata > Mammalia > Artiodactyla > Cervidae > Muntiacus > Muntiacus reevesi. Next base: position 59,584,475 of record NC_089250.1, read on the forward strand.
TCCCTGTCTTCCACAATAATAATGATCAAAGCGCTTACTGAGACCCTACTATATGCCAAGTACAGGCTTGGTAAAGTAAACACTTGCCCAAAAGTCAAATAGTAAACAAACAAGGCCTTGCATCCAGGCAACCCTTGCAAGAAACTACTGGCCATGATGACATCTTCGCCTTCTCAATAAACGGCAGCAAGCTCCTTCCAGTTGCTCAGGCCAAAAACCCAAACTCTTTTCTCTCTCACACACCCCTTATCCAATCATTAGTAGATCCAGCGGACCTGACTTTCTTTTTTCTTCTTTTTTTTTGTGTGTGTGTGTGTAATAAAGTTTTATTAAAGTATAAAGGAGATACAGAAAGCTTCTGACATAGACATCAGAAGGGGGCAGAAAGAGTACCCAGGACCTGACTTTCAAATCATACTGACACACTGACCACAGCTCACCACTCTGACCACGCCTCCACCTCGTACAAACCACCCTCATCACCTGCCCGGCTTCTCACTGGCCTCATGCTCCCACTCTTGCTCACATAGTGAATACAGGGACTTTGGTTTGTTTAATACCGTATGCTCAACCTATTACTCAATGCCTAACACATGGCAGCCACTCAAAAATAGTTATTAATGAACAAATGAATGAATGACCAACATCTCTCAGGAAATGACTCAGATTCAGAAGGGAGGAAGGCCTAAGTGTCCTTAGTTTTCTCAGCCAAGATGACCTCTGGTACCCCGAGGCAGTGGTCAATGTCCTTCCCTGTTATGAAATGTCCAGGGTGCAGAGCATCATCGCTGTGTCATCGACTGGTGCCTGCACACATGCACATACACACTGGGACACCGGAGCTGGGAAAGAGCTACTTCTGGTTAGGAATGTGTCTAGGGGACTGGCCCTGCACTATATACACGGTGGTTTTTATTCTCATGAATGAAGTCACTCATCGGTTCAGAATGGAGGGTTGTGAACTGAAGAATGACAAGATCTGATCTCTACTTTAAAAGAATCGTGGTGGCTATTTGGATAACAGATGGGGGCGGGGGGACACAAGGGCAGAAGCAGGGAGGCGGCTGTAGAGCTGTCCAGGTGGGAGAGGCAATGAGCAAGAGCTCTGCCCTCTCACCTCCCATTGCTGGCCTTTCATCAGACTAAGTTCTCCTGCCAAATGAGAAACAGTGACAGCACATGCTGGGGCCTTCCTCAGCAGTTTCCCTTATGAATAAAGCACCTCATCAACCCCCTCAACAGTCTTAGTGAAGCAGGTTCTAGCAGTACCCAAGTTTTACAGAGAAGTAAACGGAGGCGCTAAGAGGTAAAGTCACCTGTCAAGATTCTACAGCCGTCTGCTTCCAGCCAGCATCCATCCTAGCCTAACCAGACTCCAAAGCCCAGATCCCAAACTTGCTCAATGGCCTTCTTTTGAGGACCTGTCTACAGAGTTACCATTCACTGAGTACTCCCTGGGTGCTAAGTGCACTGCTGAATGCTGTACCTGTGTTATGTAATATTCCAATGATCAAAGGAGTCACATACCCTGGTGACTTCTATTTTACACATGAGAACAGTGAAGCTGAGAGAGGCAAAGTCACAGAACAAGTAAGCGTATTGTCCTACTCACCTGCCACTGAGCCATCTTTTTATTATTTTTCTTTTTCTCTATTTTCTTCCTTTTCAGTCACTGGGTCAATGGAAGATATCTAATAGATCATAGTGTTGTGGATGCTCTGCTCTAAAATATCAGCTATCTTTTGTCCCCTTGACCTGATGTTAAATGCCTTAAGGTCAAAGTCCACAAATAACATTTGTCTGCCCATCCTACAGCACTGGACCTGAGCCTTGGACTTGGGCAAAGGAGACGAGAAGGGTCAGGAGTTCCTGTCAAAGTCACAGGGCTAAATGAAGGTGGAGGAGAGGGGCCCCCCTGTGAATCCTACACCTCGAGGGCACAGTTCCTTTAGCTTGAGAAGCCTTGAGGACACTTTTGTCCGAGAAAATGCACCTTTCAACTCTTTAAAAGCGGGGAGCACTGTTTCAGCTAACACCCTGCAGACAGGTGGAATGTCTGTACCCCAGTCTTGTTCTGAAGAGACTTGCGGAGTGGGAAGGAAGAGGCAATGACTTTCAGTTCCCGTTAATGTGTCTAGAAGCAGCAGCTGATTCAGCTAGATGATGTCACCTTCCCAAACCTCCTGACCAGCAGCTGAGATGGTAAAAGCAGGAAACTGGAGGCTACTCAGCTGGCTAAGCCCGAACATGCCTCTGGCAAAGGCCAACAGTAACCCCAGGCTCTGGAGGCATCTTCCTGCAGTTGAGCAAAAAGAGTCCTCACAGCTGACAGGATAGTAGGTGTCCTTCAAGACCATCATGCCGAGATACTGCCCTAACTCTCCTTTTGCTCAGCAGCTTTCTGCACATCCCGAACTAACAATGCTTCACTTATTCGAGGGTGGAGCCCTAGAAAGAAGCCTGGGTTTGGAGCCAGACCATGGTGGAGCTGAACCCAGGTTCCACCATGTCCAAGCTACAGGACCCTGGGCATGGAACTTCATCTCTCTCAACCTCAACTTCCTCATGGAAAAGAAACAGGGGCTAAGAGCCCACTCATCACACAGGCCGGGTAGGAGAATAAACAAGACAATGGACATAGAGTGCCTGATTGGGAAAAGGTGCTCAGTAAATGATGGTCGCCATTATTCCCTTCGGGTCAGAGTGAAATACCAATACCACAAAGGGAAAGCAATGCCCATACTGGGCCCACCAGTGTGAGAGCCGAACACATATGTGGGCCCAAAGCCTGGACGAGCCAAGTTTAAACTGCCTTGATTTTCTGTTTGCACAATCTTCGCTTCAGATCTTCTCAGGCTGGCTTTCTCCTTCATCTACACTCCAGTCAAAAGTCACCTTCTCAGAGAGGCCTTCCTGACCTCCTCATCTAATGTTGCTTCCCTAGATTCCCTGAGACTGCATTACTCAGTCTCATTTTCATCTGAAATCATCTTATTTGTTTCTTGGGGCAGCTGGCTTCCCAGCTAATATAATAGTTCTGTGAAAGCAGTGTCCTTGACTGTCCTGTTCATCACAGCATCCCTGGCCCTTAGCACACGTCTGGCATATACTGGTGCTCAATAAACATCTGCTGAATCAACAAATGAATGAATGCACCTGCAACGGCCAAGGGCTACACTGACAAGGACCCCACACTCACTCCTGTGCTATCTGGCCCTGGCTCTCATTCCAGATGCTGGCACTGCTACCTGGGAACGGACCGACAGGTGGCCAGAATGGGCATCCACACCTGGCAATAACTCATATATGGGGATACCAGGACTGCTGAGGAGGGCCTCAGACTCTCCTACAAGTCTGGCTTCAGCTGACCTTTCTGTCTTTATTACTTAATAAGCGACCCTTCCAGACACACTCCAAACAGACTGCCACTCCTATGGGTCTCTCCCTCCTTGAGAGTCCATCCCAGTCTGCACAACTGAGGTCCTGTGGAGCACCAGCCCCTTTTTCCCTGTCTCTGCAGTAAGTCCCAGCACAAAACTCAGCTTTTCTGTGACGTACTGCTCTTATTTTGCGTTTAGCATTTATTGTTGGTTTTCTCAAGATCTTTGTCATGTTCGTAACATCTTTTCTAATTCAACTGGAAGTACTTCAAGGGCAGAACTGGCTCTTCAAATGGTGATATCACAATTAATAAATCTGGGGAAAAGCCTCTCTTTGAAACAAAGCTGACTGGGTCCAGAGAGGGTTGGGTCCAGGCTCCTTCCTGCTGGCCAGGCCCCTTTGGTGAAGGAAGCGGAAGAGATCATCACATCGCCTTAGCCCAGGAGTGAGGGAGCCAACAAACCCCGGACTATCACATGGAGTCTGGGATGATCCCAAGGTTATGCACATGACTGGATTTTTAAAATATACCATCGTTTTCACAAGTCTGTGCATAACTTACTTACCAATCATAAAGAATGATAGAAAAACTTTGCTCAGTTTCAAGGACTCAGTGGTATCTGCTTCTGTGAACTAAGCCTAGTCCTGGCCTCATCTTATCTACACCTTTCCCTTGGCTCCACTCGCTACTTCATCCTTTGATCATATAAATTTTCTAAGTTGCCAACTAAGTTTTCAACTTTTTGTAAAACAGAGTAAGGTTCTAATAAAATATGACTTGGTCCATTCCTCTTTTAAATGCTACAATGGTACACAAAAACAACATCCCAAACACTTTTATTATGGCACAGATGAGTGACAAAAATAATGCATGAATCACTAAGTAGAGTGCTTCGCACTTAGTGAGCATTCAAAAGGTTCACTTGAAAGAACCTCACAATTCTTACTAGCTTTTCTCTGGGCTAACTCAGTTTTCTCATGTATAAAATAAAAACAATGTCTTGAAAAAAAAGTCTTGGGTTTGTTCATTTGCTGAATCATTCATTCCAAAATCATTCACTGAATGCTTACTACCTATAGAAACAGTTCTAGGTACTAGAGATAAAATGATGACCAAACTAAAGTCATTGTAATCATGGGGCTTATATTCTAGTAGAAGGGTGACAAAAAATCAAGCAAACAAAAAGAAAATTTCAGAGGTTGGTGCTGTGATAAAAATACAAGAAGGCAAAAGACTAGAGAGTAATTAAGTGGTACAAAAGCTTGGCTACTTTAGATCAAAGGTTAAAGAGAACCGCTCAGAGGGGGTGACCTGTGAACTGAGTCAACTGAAAGTACCAGCAAGGCAAACACCAAGGGCAGAGCACTCCAGGCAGACGGACCAGACTACAAAGACCCTCTGGCAGGAACAGGTAAGCCTGGAAGAGCAAGAGTACCCAAGCTAGGAGTGCAGAGAGGGAAAAGTGAGGCCTTAGGAAGGCCTCAGTAAGGACTCTGGGTTTTATTCCAAGTGGGTGGAGGGTTGTAAGCAAGAATGTGACAAGATCTGAATTTGGTTTCCAAAAGATCATTCTGCCTGCAGTGTTTGGGAAGAAGTGATTTTTTAAGGTATTCTTAAGCTCTGATATCTGATTCCCCTGTCATTCTAGGCTCCGGTGAATTGGTTGCCTGATCCACCTCAAGAGGAGGATCCACCTCAAAGAGAAGGAGCAGTTTCAGCTCTGGGGCAGAAGCAAAGAATCTGTGTCACCTTGTTCTGCAGATGGAGGGAGTGGCCCAGTCAGGGAGGGGTGGGAATCCCAGCTTGGAAAACAGCATCGCCAAGCCACCTGTATTGTTTCTGCCTCCTGTGTGGAAGTTTCTGCCCAATGACACAGTGCTGTGGAATGCTCTCCCCACCCCCACACACCCAATCTTCCAGATTAGGTTTACAGAGGCCAGAATTGTACTTTGCATTCCTCCCAGGATTTAGCTCAAATCTAGCATACAGGAAATGGTCGATAAAGAGCTACTGATTGATTAATGATGAAAGGGAATATTCCCAGCCATTAGGCAAATATTAATGAGTACTATGTTGGGTCTCTGGGGATACAAGGTGATTAACATGAGTTTCTTGCCTTCACTGAGTTCAGAATTCAGCAGATGGACCAAAAACCACAGACAGCTACAATGCTGGATACAAGAGTAACAGCAGCAACACCGATGAGGCCCTCTTTATCCAGAAGTAGAACACTGTGGGCTCTGGAGCCAGACGGAAGTTCCAATCACCACTTCACCACTTACCAACCTAGCATCTTTCTACAAACCCCTTAACTTCCCCTATGTCTCACTTTTCTCCTCTGTAAAACGAGAATTATAGTAAGAATGCCTACTTCAATGGTATTGTTTGAGAATTCAATGAGTACATATGAAACACTTAAGGATAAGTGCTCTGTAAATGTTAGCTATTATTATAATTGGGCTTCCCTGGTGGCTCAGATGGTAAAGAAACTGCCTGCAATGCAGGAGACCTGGGTTTGATCACTGGGTTGGGAAGATCCCCTGGAGAAGGGAATGGCTATTCACTCCAGTATTCTAGCCTAGAGAATTTCACAGACAGAGGCGCCTGGAGGGCTATAGTCCATGGGGTCACAAAGAGTCAGACACTACTAAGTGATTTTCACTTTTTCATTATTAAAATTACCATAACATCTGTGCCAAGCTCGACATGTATGATCTCAATTCATCCTACAAAAACCCTACAAATCAGGTATTATCGTCTCCATTGTTGAGACAGGGGAACTGAGGTTCAGAAAGAAGAATGAGTCAAAGATCAAACAGCTGGTATGTGAAGAACCCAGATTCAAACTCAGCTCTGTCCCACTCCAGAGCCCATACTTCCGATAATGAAATGATCTCACTCTCTTCAAAAGCCCCCAGCACAGTACAGGGCCCCAAACATAGCAAAAGCCGCTGGTTACCATCCCATTGTTCCTGAAGATCTTCCAGCAGGAGGTGCTGTGATGCCCAGCGGAAGCACTTCTTTCACCTTTGAAGGGGTTTGAGAAGGGTTCAAAGGACACTGACCTGGGGACCAAGTGTAGACTTTGCTCTGGATTTGTATGGGTTCTCCATACTGAAGCCTGGGGTACTAATGTGGAACCCTATCTTCCACCACTAAATCAGAGCCAGAAACTGCTCCCAGGTGCCTGGACACCTGCATGGACAGGCAGGCAGTTTCCTCTGGGCTGACTTCTTGTCTGGCCCTACTTGTCTCTCAGTTTCATCACTTAGCCACCAGCCTGGGGCCTCCTGCCTGCACCTGCTGCTGGACTCAGTCCCAGGGGACCCTGCCCCGAAGGGCCATTTCTCAGTGACTCCCTGGGGACTTCCTTGATATGGTAATCCCTAGGGTTCCATATGAACGTGGGTGTTGTGAGCAAAGGGAAATTTTTTCTCACTGAGTAGCAGACAGGGAGTGGGTAGAACAAGGGGTGGTTGTTCTTGTTTTGAATCAGAGGTGAGCGTGGGGTGAGGCCCACTGGTGCCTTCCCGTTTTATATTTAAGCAGCACTGATCCTGGCCAGTCAGAGTTCCCACTCAGCAGTCTGGCCAAGGCGGCTGAGGACATCCAGGGGTGAGGAGTTAGTAGTCATTTCGCCTTCCCATTTGAGTATTACTCAGAGGTCTGGTCTTGCTGGGTAATTAGACTGCAGAAGGCAACCAAGGCTGAATCAAGGAATGACCAAACTTCGCAGTAAGAGGAAAAGGAAAGACCCTGAATTTGGGGAGCTTTTACTCCATACCAAGCTCTGTGCCAGGGCACTTTACATACACTGTTCAAATGATGATGAATGTTCATCAACTTGGACACTAAACACTCAACCTGGTAGTAGCTAATGGCAGTGAATGGGATGTAGTTTCCACCCTCAATAAGCTCAGAGTGCTTGGCTTAGTCTTTCTCCCAACAATCCTGTGAAATGATTATTAATGCCATTTTATAGATGTCCGAGCTTAGAGAAGTAATTTGTCCAAATTCATGAAATTAGATAAGCCAAAGAGCTAGGATATTGCTTCCACCCAAAAAGTGCTTGGTGGTTGAATGAATGAATGAATGACAGTTATGGTTTGACCTCAGTCAAGGAAGGAGCAGCAACAAGACCAAACATTTATAGTTCTCAAAGTGCTTTTTCATCTATCATCTCCTTGGGCCTCTCAGCTAGCACGAGAGTGAGGCAGGGTGGGTGTTATCTTTCTCTAGCAGATGAGGCAACAGGCTTACAACCACACAGCAAACAAGGAGTGAGGCCACCCTGGAAAATGCCAGAGTCCCCACAACATTGTTTAATCATTCAGACACAAGTCAGGCACTTACTATGTGCTAGGCATGCTCCTATGCTCTTTAAATATTCAACTCATTAAGTATTGCCTCAGTCAACAGATGCCTGTCTTCTATGTTTCAGGTTCTGTGGCAGGATCCAGGGACAGAGCAGTAAATAAAGCAGAGGAGGAGATCCCTAACTTTCTGGAGGTACTTGGCAAAGATCGAAGAAAATAAGCCCCATTACCAGATGCCCAGTCAGCAACACTGGCCGAACCCCCACAGTGTACAGCATGAATAGGGGCTCTCGTGGAGGATATGAGGGACAAGGTTAGGAGCTGCAGTCCCCACCTTCAGGAACCTTAAAATCTCCCAGCTCTTGGTTCAAAGCGTATCTACGTACTCTGTTAGCCTAAAAGTTTGCTCTTGGAGAGTAGCTCCAATTGTGATCACAACTTCTTGATCACCTGTGACGGCAACCTGCTAGTAAACAGCTGTAATAGTGGGTGTCATACTGAGTAACTACACGTGCTAGGCTCCATGCTAAGTGCTCCGTGTATCTTATCACATATTTTCATGATCAAAAGAGTCTTTCAAGAAAAGTACTACATTATTTTAGCCTCTTTAAAGATGAGAAAACTAAGGCTGAGAGAGATTAATCTGGCTCTAACAGGGACAGAATTTCTCCGAGGGAGGCACAGGAGAGGCAAACATCAAGAATACCAAGACCAGGTGCTTCCTAGAAGGGCTGGGGCCTCAAGCGCTCCCAACAGACTCTTCCTCGCCCTCGTTTATCAGGTCTGAACACCAGCACAAGGAGGAAAGGTAAGGAGGCAAGGGTTAGGTATGCTCAAGCTATCCCTAGGGCAACACGAGTCTCTGCCGAACCTACAGGGAAGAAGTCTGTGACCTTCATTTGCCACTCACTAACCCCTCAGAGACAGACAGAAGCAGGGGTGGCGGGGAGGAAGGGGCAGGGGAGTCTTCTTCCTGGCTTGAGGAGGGGTGGGCCCACCTGGGAAGAAGGGAAGAAGCCTGACTGGTTCTTTCCTCTCTTGGACAAGAAGTCTGCACACGTGACATGGTGCATGTCTTGCACATGGACGCCCCTCGGGGAAATGCCAGGGTATCTTTTGGACCCAAGAAGCCTCAGAGACGAGAGACTGGCACAGCTCTGAACTGCAAGCTAAGCTAACAATTTCTAAGCACTGTAACTAGGTCATCAGGTTCCTGGAGAAGCCAGCTGTGACTGGGGGGTGGGGGATGGGAGGGAAATTTTGCAGCCTACCAAGATCCCTACTTCCCTTCAGGCCCCGCCCTCCTTGAAATCTGCACCTGCTCCCAAACTGACCCCTCCCCCCAGCTGGGCCCAGCTGTCAACGGCTCCCAAAGCCCCACCCCTGCCTTCCAGGGGCGGGAACCACAGGGGCCTCTTGGACAGGAGGTACCTTATTGCTACCTGAGCCCTTTGGAAAAGAAGCTGTGGGGCAGGGAAGGAGTGGCCTCTCCTGGGGGGTTTCTTATGCCATGAGGGCAGTAAGAAAGCTGGGCCCCTCTGGGCCTGCCCAGGGTACCTTCCTGGCATTGCTGCCGCAGGTGGCAGAAGACAGGTGATGTTTACCCGGCTAAGACCAGAGTTGCCAAAAGGCTTCAATCAAGCCTTTGAATCTGCACCTGGCCCAGAGCCCCAAAATAACAACCAGCACAGCCTACCTGATCCACAGGTCGCAGGTGCCTCTGGCTTTTTTTCTCCCTGCAGCTCTGTCTGCTGAGCCCTGGTTGGCAAAGGATCGTCTTCCATGATGACTAGGGACCTGGCTGCATCACTCTGGTGCTGGGCCTCTCCCCAACTGGCCCACCTCTAATGTCAACTATCCCATCCCTCTGTCCACAGGCCCCCACCATCAGTCACCATTCCCTTCTCCCTGACCGGCTTTATGACAACCCAGACCCTCTTCTGCCAGTCTGTCTCCTCACTGTCGCCCAAATGCTTCCTACACATCTCAGCCTCCAGCTCTGTCTGGAATGCTCTTACCTACCAAGGCTGCTCTTGCCACATTTTTTCACCTACTGTAAGCCTTCACGTTCCACATCTTCCTCAGAGGTAGTAATGATGCCTAACTGAGCATACTGTATTCAGGCACCGTGCTAGGTGGGCTAGAGTCACTCACTCCTTCAGTAAGTATTTGCTGAGTCCCTTGTGCCAAGCATTATGCGAGATGCTGGGGATGAAGGAAACATGAGACAAAACTCCTGTACTCTGGGAGCTTAGGTTTTACAAGAGGAGACAGACAGTAAGGAGGTAAACACAGGTGGTCTCTGGAGAGGTGATATTTGAGTTGAGACCTAAATGCTAAGACAGCCCTGATCAGATTTAGGGGAAGAGTGATCCAGGCAAGCCCAAGTAAAAGAGATCACCATTGCTATCTTCATTAAGGGATGATTACTACCTTTCAATTTATGGATGAGGAAACTGAGGACTTGGTGTGAACTGCACAAAAAGTCCTACTGCTAGGAAAGCTATCATTCAAGCCTCTAGTGAACTTTCTCCTTCCTGACACTTTCCACTATTGGCACAGAAGAGGGTCTGAGCTGGCGGTGCAGCTGGCACGGGAGAAGGTGCACAGGATGATGCAGGCTGAGGGTGTAGGCCACTGGGCAGTCACCAACTGAGTAGCTGATGGTGGAAGTGGGCTGGTTTGGCAGAGGTCCGGGTACCCGTGGGATGTGCCAGCGGGTCTGTCCTCTTCCATTTCTGAAGCCTGCACTACAGATTTGGCACAGTTTGCCTGGAGCCATTCACCAAGGGTTGTGAGTCTATTCCTACTGCTTTAAATGAGTTTGCTCCCTTAAAGACAGAGACATTTTTGTAGCCTGCTGCTAAGTCACTTCAGTCGTGTCCAACTCTGTGAGACCCCATAGACAGCAGCCCACCAGGCTCCCCCGTTCCTGGGATTCTCCAGGCAAGAATACTAGAGTGGGTTGCCATTTCCTTCTCCAATGCATGAAAGTGAAAAGTGAAAGTGAAGTCGCTCAGTCGTATCCGACTCCTAGCGACCCCATGGACTGCAACCTACCAGGCTCCTCCGTCCATGGGATTTTCCAGGCAAGAGTACTGGAGTGGGGTGCCATTGCCTTCTCCGTTTGTAGCCTAACCTGCATCTAATAATAACAACCCTTCATGTTCATTGAGCAAATCCTGGCCGAGCCTGTGCCCAACCCCAGGCCCTGTGCCAGGTACTCGGGGTGAAATAAGCCAGTCTGGGCCTGCAAAGAAACAATGACGCTGTGGTTTGAGGGTAGGCTTTGGTATCAGATACAGCTGAGTGCAAGACCCAGCTCTGCCTCTTACAAGGTGTATCACTTTGGACATGTTATAGAGCCTCTTGAAGCCCTGAATTCTCCATCTTCACGCCAAAGCAGTTATGAGAACCAAAGAGGATGATTATGTCAGGGGCATAAACATAGCACCTGGCACAGAGCAAGTACTCAACACACAGCATCTGTCATTATTACTAACGACCACTGCGTTTCACTTTCTCATTTGAGCCTTGCTTACTCTGCAGGGCTGGTACTATTCTCTCAGATGTGTGGATGAGCCTGGAAAGCTGATTCACATAGTGCTGCACCACCAGCAAGAAATTAAGCTAAGTTTCAAATATGAGTGCAGAGTTTTATCTAACTTTTGTAGAAAGTGATCAATACATCCTGTAACGAGCCTTGCCTGGTATGTCTGGGAGCTGAGGGAACGGCTGGGCGCTGCACACAGCCTGACTCAGATGGCAGAAAACCACCATGGCCCAAGGTACCTCAGGTTTGAATCCCGGGTCATCCTGGTACTAGCCTGTGAGGCTCCGAGCATGCCACTTTTCTCTGAGACTCAGTCTTCTCAACTCTACCATGAAGATGACACCACTTACCTTGCAGGGTTTTTAAGATGGTTTAGAGATAAAGAACACAGGCTTGGAGTAAGACAGACGTTGTTTCAAATCTTAACTCTGCTTCTTACTAGCTGAGTCCCCCCAAATCTCATTGTCCAGTAATGCTGAGGTTGTTGGACAGTAACACAGAAATGAAGCTGGGGAAAGCCCCGCCACATAGTAAGCACTGGATAAATGCCAACAACCATTCAGTTGGGGAAGGGGGTGCATGCAGTGTAGTGTTTAAAAGGGGGAGCTTGGAAGTTATCCTCATAGGCTTTGTCACTTACTAACCATGCTGCCCTGCATAAGCTGCTTAACATCTCTGTACCTCAGTTGCCTCGTTTGAAAAACAGGGATAATAATAGTAACAGCTTCAGAATATTGTCTACGAATGGAATAAGTTAATACATGTAAAGCATTGTGAACAATGCCTGGCATAGAATAAGCACTTGATAAATGTTAGGTGCTATTAATAGCAACATTAACAATAATATTAATCACCAAGTGGAATAAGAGGGAGGGACTGTATAATCCTGGGACACGGGCATCCTGTGGAAGAGTTCCAGGGAAGTCCCTGGGCAGCTATTTGTAGGCAAGTTCTCAGCCTCTGGCAGAAAGACTCTTCTATGGAAAGGACATGAGGCTGGGGGTTCCTGAGCAAAAACCTCAGTCCTGCTGACCAGGAGGCCAGCCTCTGGGGAGGCCAGTCAGGCTCCTTGGAAGGACACAGTGTTCCCGGCCCCGCCTGACTCGGGGGAACAAAGGCACGTGTGTGTGGCCAGGGAGGAGGGAGGGGAATGTTTCCCTTTCAAGAGCGGAACAAAGGATCTGAGGCATAGTTGAGTACGTTCCAATTCCCTCCCAGGCTAGCTCCCATTCCTCAGATGATTGTCCAACAAGGTTTTCAGTCTTTTAGCTTCCTCCTGGAAGGTGACCGCGGGGAGGGGCTGGCAGGCTCCACTGAACCCTCTATCAATTGTCTCTTGGAGGTAGGATTTCTACCTGCCAAACCTCTGAGGAGTCCCAGGCCTGTGCAGGGGTGGGGTGGGGACCCCTGAGGGTTAATGGATGACCTAGGGCACCGCAAGTGACAGGTTTCATGTCCCTCTCGGGTAAGTCCAAGACTAAAACTGCTACTCAGTGTGGAGCCAGGAGAGAATCCAGGAGTTTGGACAACCCCCCTCCAAGGGTGGGTGGAAAGGTGTGACAGAACTCAGTGGAAATGCATTTTCTAAGGGATGATCATGAGAAGAGAGAGAAGACAGGCGAAGGGTCAAAGGGGAGGGAACAAAGAAACTGACAAGAGGAAAGGGAGAGACATGGGCAAAAAAGGAGTCTGTATGTGGGGAGAGCCTTTAGGGATATTACTTTCCAATTTCCACATTCTAGCCAGCAAGAATCCGGCTGTAGGGCTGGGACAGGAAGCAGTCCATGGAAGTCACTGCAATGGCATTTCCTGAAGAGGGAGAAAAAAACCTCTAGTTCCGAGGGGAGCTCTGGAGTCTGACCAAAAAGCCCTGTAGCGTGGAGCCAGTCTTAAAGCTCTGGCTTGGCCTGAGTCTCATCAGGGGTGAAACCATATAGCAGAAGGTTCCAAAGGCAGTTTCTTTCTGCAAAAATACGATATACAAAAATCAGTGTAATAAATGGGAAGCCAGGTGATGTGATTGAAGGAACCCTAGGATGTGACCGCTGGTTGCTGCTGATACTAACCGTCATTATGCAGAGCCAGACAGGAATTAACTCACTGAATCTTCAGAATAAGGCACCATTAGTACAGTCATTTACAAGGTAAAAGACTTGCCCCAGGTCACATAGCACACAAGTGGTCAAATCTAGACCTGAAAGCCCAAACCCTGCATCTTCTTCCAATGGGCAGATCACTTTATCTTTCTCTGCCTGATTCCTCTATGCTCACCTCCAGGGTTGTTGGTTATAAGCATCAAAAAGGCAAGGTGGGGGGATTACTGGCGGTCCAGGGGTTAGGACCCCGAGCTTCCACTGCAGGGGTCATGGGTCCGATCCCTGGAAAGAGCCATCCAACAGCTTAACCATCATGAAATATGCCACAGTGGTGGAACCCACAAGGCCTAGGGCCACTGAGAAGCAGGATTCCTAGACTCAACTTCAAACCTCCATCTCACAGATGGGAAACTGGGGCCTAGAAGTGATGTGGCCAAGGTGAGACAGTGAGCTGAGGCAGATTTGAGACTAGAACTGGGATCCTAACAAAGACCAGCATTTGACCACCATGGCAAAAGAGCACTACAGAGCTCCTGGCAGGACAGGAACACTGCCGGGGCCTGCCTGCCTGCCCGGAGGATGTGCCAGAAGGTCACTGTGGAGTCCAAACAAGGGAGAACAGATACTGTAGACTCTGTGAACAGGTCTCTAACACAAGCTCTGTGCAAAGATGGACAGAATTAAGATACCAACTACTGCCAGACACTATGCATCTCAGGCAGATCTCGTCAGATCTTTTGTGAAGCAGATAATACCTGCCCTAAGGTTCAGAGAGTTCAAGAAGTTGGCCCAAGGTCACAGAGCTAGACACAGGTGATCTGGGACCTCAATCCAGACACGGTACAATTATTCAGACGAGATCGCGCGCGTTCAGGGTGGTATGGCTGTAGACAGACATGGTACAATTATTCAGAAGCAAGAATGCTAGAGGGAAGGACCATTCAGGATACCACATTTGAAGAGACTATCTCCAAAAAACATCTAGCATACTTAAACCTGATTCTATGATTGCTAAGTGGTTAAAAAACGTGGCTTTCATGGTGGTCGGACCCACCAATAAGCCGTGTGAGTTTGGTCTTGTTCCTCAGTCCCTGTTCACCATTTCCACCTCTATCTCCTGATTCAAGCCACTCTTCTTTCTCACTTGACTGCTACACCAGCCTCTTCTCTGGGCTCCCCAGTGGAATTCAGAACTTGTGGAACTCATCCCTGCTCCTGATCTTTTCCTGGCCTCTCATTCAACCAAAGTGAAGTCCTCATCATGGCCTGTCATATGCTATGAGATTGGGCCCCTGGCTACTCTGCCCCCTCAATCCCACCCACTCTCCCCTCTGACCACTTTCCCTCTTGCTGTATCTTCTCCAGCTGCACTGGCCTTCTCTTTCATCCCTGAGTCTGGCCAGCACACTCCCTTCTGAGTCCATCCCTCTGCTTATAACACACTCTCTAAAGGCACCCACATCAACCACCAACTTACCTTCTTCAAGTCTTGGCTCAAATATTACCTTTCAGTGATGCCTTCCCTAGGCACTCTTTTAAAACTGCAGCCTTATCTCCTTTGATAGGCATGCCTTGTACTTCAATGTACTTTATTTTCTTCATAGCACTTAGTATCAATTGATATATGTTACGTATGTATATAATTGGGGCTTCCCAGGTGGCTGAGAAGTAAAGAATCTGCCTGCCAATGCAGGGGATCTGGGTTGGATCCCTGGGTTGGGAAGACACCCTGGAGAAGGAAATGGCAACCCACTCCAGTATTCTTGCCCGGGAAATACCATTGACAGAGGAGCCTGGAGGGTTATAGTCCACAGAGTTGCAAAGAATTGGACACAGCTTAGATACTAAACAACACAATTACATGTTGTCTGTTTCTCCCCATTAGAATATGAGCTCCCGACACAGAAACTTAATTTTATTTAATGCTGTACCACTAGTGCCTAGGACAGCCTGACACACAATAGGAGCTCAATTAATACTATCTGAATCAATGCATGAATAACTAAATAAAGGGCAATTCCCATTACTATTATTCTGGTTTGGTAAGTGTCTGTTTCTTCAGAAATTTAGTGGGCTTCTCTTTCATTACATACCTGCTATGCCTAAGGCCTCTGCTCAATGCCAATTAAACAAGTATTGACAAGACATGGACTCTACTCTCAGGAAAGTCCTAAACCTGATAGAGATATGGTAGTGTTAGAAATGTCTTCACTAATTTAAGCTCTATCAATGCGATTTACCTATCCAAATTCTCCTATACTATACCAATAAAAAAGGCTTAGCCCCTCTTCCTGCAGATATTTGAAACCAGAGATCGTGGTCTCCTGGGTCTTCTTGTCCCCAGGCTAAACAAAAAAACCCATTGGGACTGTCTGACTCAGATCTGCCAACTGGGAACAGGAAAGACAGACTGTCGGCCGGGGAGAGAGAAGAGAAGCGGATCCAGGAGCAGACTGACTCCTTCAAAGAAAAGAGAGAGTCCTTGGGGAGGACTCCACGGAATTAGGTTGGAGGATGGGGGTGGGGACAGAGCACTGCTAATTAAGGCAGTAGGAGATTATGTTTCCGCAGAAGAGCAGCTCACTGGGAATTACCCCTAAATCTATCCATGGTAAACCCAGACAAAATCATGGCCGCTGAAAGAAAGCCCTGTGATGGAAGGCTGAGGGCACCGGAAGAAACCAGGAAGGATGCTCAAACCTCTAGCCTCAGGACAGATACCAGCTGGGGAAGGGACAACTAACAAGTGCACCTTCCGGTAGCCCACACAAAAACCAAGAAAACCCTGCAGGTTCCATTGAAGGCCCCTGAAAAAAACCTGGGGTAATTTTCTACCAGAAGCTGAAGGGCTCTGTGGGGCTACTGTGGAAATCAATCCTAGGAAGCCTGGAAAACCCTGTGATGGTGATGGAGTTTTAAGGGCAACTTCAAATGTACCTCCAGAAGAACTGGGTGTTTTGAGGGGGAGCCCCCAAGACACTTCTACCTCACTTTGGGACCTGAATGAGATTACTAAAAATTTCCACGTTTGGGGTTTCTAATGGGGTTTCCCCAAGAAAACCGCAGAATTGCCAACAGCTGCTGAGATCTGCAAAGGTCGCTGAGGTGCTTCAGCAAAGCATACATCAGTGCCAATGAAGCCAGAACAGTCAAGAAGAAACCTACAGAAACTAGAAGACCACAGAGCCATGCAGCCTGGGGAAAGGCCAAACGACGTTTTCTTCCCCCACCCCCCAAAAACTGTTCAACAATGGTGTTTCCATTAAGTTACGGGGTTTCCCAGGGACAGTGATCCCAAAATGGCCTGGCCCACCTGGGTCCTACCACCTAACTGTCCACATTCCCATTGGAAAGCCCCAGAAACATTCAGTCTCTACTATTCTGGCTGAGTATCTCAAGAGCTGGCTTTGTGTCTCGAGAAACTCTGGGGGCAAAGTTCAGTTTTTGGAGGCAGGTAGCCCACTCATTAAAAGAAGTGCCTCCACCATACAATTAAGGCCCAGGAGAGCCTTTGTTCTACATCATTTACTAGAGTCAAGCTATGGCAGGTGGCTATCATTAGTTCATTTTACAGGTGGGAGAGATGAATGGACAAGAGAGACAAACAGGTTCAGCATCTTGCCAGGGGACTCTAGGTAGGCAGTGGTATGGCTATACAGATGAGGAATTCCAGTCCTTGGGGCATCACCCACAATTAAGTAGACATACCTGGAACAGGCCATCTTCTCCCTTTACGCGTACAATTCTTACCTACCGGGAGGGCCAGAAGTTTTAACAAAAAATTAACAAGAAGCCCACTCTCACTGGGCAAAATCCTTTTACTGAATTGAGTTTTACCAGTGACAAAATCTAGAAGCTACATACATGCCTCTGACAGCCTGCTACCACCAACACAGGGGCTGTTCTTCCTGCAGTTCCTGAATAAGGCCAGCATCATAGACTCAAGTGAACACCTCCACAGGCACGTTTTGCTTGGCCGAACAGCATCTCTGGCTCACATTATTACTCCTAAGACAATGTGATATGGAGGGGAAGAGATTATAGGCTTTGGAGTCACGCCCACCTGGGGTAAATTCTCACTCAGTCACTTAACTGGCTGATGGATACTTGTGGCCAATCATTTAAGCTACCAGGAGCTTCACATATAAACTGAGAATAA
This sequence comes from Muntiacus reevesi, assembly GCF_963930625.1. Taxonomy (NCBI): domain Eukaryota; kingdom Metazoa; phylum Chordata; class Mammalia; order Artiodactyla; family Cervidae; genus Muntiacus; species Muntiacus reevesi. Next base: position 59,601,981 of record NC_089250.1, read on the forward strand.
ACCTACCTACCTTAGAAAGTTATTGTGTGGAATATATGAAATAGCATGTCATTTCCATGAAAGTACCATATCTGGCTTATAGCCAATACCTAGCACATGCCTGCCTCATAGAAGATGCTCAGTGAATTTTGGCTGCATAAGTAAAAGACCTAATACAATGCCTCATGCATAAGATACACTCTGTAAAAGCTCATTTCCTTTTCCTTTCCTGCAAGGATGCTAAATTTAGAGCGTATCCCAGAGTGGAATGGTCCATAATTCTTACATTCTTGGATCCCCCAGGCACAGCCTCCAGGAACCAGTGTGCAGCTCAAATAGAATGGTCCCTGAGAGGAAGTGGGCGGGTTCCTTCTAACCAAAGGATCCCAATGTCACAAGTTCTCTACCTCCTGGCCTTGGGAAGAACACATGCCCAGAAATGGTTCTGGCGTAACTGGCTCTTCTGCACACATCCCCTCTGTCCACCAAGAGTAAGTAACATATGGTATGCTGTCCAATGGGCTCTGATAACTCTTGGGCAAAGAGACAGCAGAAGATGGAATGTCAATCCAGTGGTGATCTAATGATTTTGCCCAATGTTTCTGTGTCGAAGACCTCTTTCTACACGCAACACTGGGTGACTGACTAACAACTCTTGGTCCAGGTGGCCCTCTTAGACACTGGCTGGCAGGCCAGGAACCTCTCCCACATCGCCTTTTGTTAACAGTTGGCCACAACCCACATGGTATTAGGACCACCAGCCAGAGATAACAGTGAGGGGCAAAAGGCCCAAGTCTCTACTTAGGCCTCAGAGGGTGTGTCAGAAACGCTGGAATCCTGTCCCTCCTGTAGTAAGTTAAACAAATATTTGCCCCTAAAGAGAATCAAAGGAGGAGGGAATAAGACAGGTCATCACACAAACCAACAGGAACTATTTAATCATTTATTCCCCCAGGGAGTTCATTTACTGAAAGGCTTTCAAGTCGGGTTAGTCTTAGCCAAAGAAAGCCCTCCACCTTTACCTTCCCAGCCCCACCCCGGTCACCTGACCTCTACTCTGCTTTTTACAAGAACTGGCAGTGGGAAGAGTTGATGAAGTTGCAAAGAAATGGGAAATAAGACAGGGGGTGGTGTACCTGGAGGTCCCTTGCTCAGTGGTAAACTGAAGTGGCTGCCACACCCTAGGCCCAGCCTCTGGATAATTGCATTCTTAACATTCCTGAGTCCATGGTGCGTGGCTCTTTCCACCTCAGCTCCTTCAATAGATGACTTATTTTCCACAGCCTGCTCAATTTTCTGATGGACAGAATGAATACCTCTCATAGGCCCTACACCTCCCTGAGGCAGGGAGATATGCGAGGAGATACAACTGAGTTCACTGCAGAAGAGCAAAAGCTGCTGACAGTGACCACAGGTAAAGAGTCCCTCCACACCAGCTCATCCTGACTTGGTGATATCAGGGCAAGGGAATTCTCTTCCCTGGCAAAGGAATGAGGCACGACTCGGGTTCAGAAAGTGTACCTGGGTCTGACAATAACTACTAGAGCAAACTTCCTGTCACTGTGCTCACATCAGCTCCAAGATTTACAAGGACTGCAAGGTAAGGAGGGTTGGCCATGTTTTTTTAGTGGAAGAACCTGAGGCTCAAGGTAAACTGGCCTGTCCAAGGTCACATACCTAGTTATGTGACAGGGCTGGGACTCACCCTGTGTCAGTTGGTTTCTGAAGTCTGTCACTGAATCTCAATGTCCCAAGGAGCCCCAAAGACCAGGTTCTTACATTGCCAGCAAATAGTGCTCAGTGAAGAGGCCCCAGGGCTGTGGCAGAAAAGTGACAAGCGTAACAGCTGGAGCTCCCCAACCAACCCCAGGCAGTGAGGTGCAAAGTCCCTGCGCTTATGGGTGACACAGCAAGAGCTCCGCAAACTAGCCAACCACACAGAAAAGTTGCATACTTTAGAGCCAATAAACATGGGGCATAGCACAAACACAACTGGCCCACTGGCACAGCTTACAACCTAAAATCAGACAATCCTCAGCCATCCAGGCCAGAGGGATGCAAAGCCTGGCCATGCAAACTCTGAAATAAAGGGAACTTGATTTGGAGGAGGGAAGCCCAGGACAGGATTGACATCTCAAGGGAGTAAGACTAAAGGGGCTGGTGGGTCACTGATACTCACTTTCTCCTCCAGGCATTCCACTCATCACCCCTTAACGTTGTGAACTATTATGTCAGGGTGAGGGGTAATCTGTTACCTTTGCATTCTCAAAGGTTTGAGGCCAAATGAATACGCAGTCTATGTTATCTTCTGCAGAGAAACTGGAACACAAGTATGACAGAGTAGGGTCACGAGGAAGACCAGAATGAAGATGTCTGGTCCTCACAGAACTAGGTCATCTATATTTCAGAACAGTTAACCTCTGTGATACAAGGCCAGTTATGTCTCCTTAACAAACAATAATAATCACCCAGCACAAAAGAGACACAGGGGAAAGGTCGCTGGGGATTTGACAAGAAGCCAAGGAAAAGGAATACACAAGGGGCGTGGTTCTTACCCAGCCGCCGTTCTCCTGGATCCAAGGCTCTAGGTGGTCATTCAGGTAAGTGGCCATCCAAGTTGCGATCCGACTCACCAATACCTGCATCTCCTTGTCTACGCTTTCCACGCACAGTGCCCCACCGAAGGAGAAAAAGGCCACAATGCGACCCCAGTTCACCCCGTCCCGGAAGAGTTCATTCACTACCTGTTCAAAGCTCTGATAAGCTGTCCCTGGGGTGATGTGGAGCTGGGACGTCAGGTCGCTGAATGCCCGTCGGTACCTCAGTTCAAACTCATCGCCTGCCTCCCTCAGGGCTTGCTTCACCGCTGCCATGGGGATCACTTCCCGGGCATCCAAGCTTCTGCTGTGGCCAGTGGCTCCATTCACCGCAGGGCTATCTGCCAGGTGCCAGGATGGGTTGCCATTGATGGCACTGCGGGTTTCCATATCTGATTCTGTCCCTTCTGGGGCCTCAGTTCTGTTCTCTTCCACATCATTAAACTGACTCCAGCTGTATCCTTTTTGGGAAAGCTTGTAAGAGAGAAAGTCAACCACCAGCTCCCGGTTGCTCTGAGACATTTTTATAATAAGGATGGGCTCCACCAGTCCATTGTCCAAAACACCTGCTCACTCACTGGGTCTGGTCTCTGCTTAGTGGTTCTCTTCCAAGATCCAAAGCCAAGATAAGGTTCTGAAGGGAGAGAAAGAGCTTCAGAGGAAAAAAAATGAATATGCAAGCCATTTACCTACAACATCCCATTCCCCACTCCAGGTACTCGAACTGGGTTCTTTGCCGCTCTTAGGAAGATCTGGGTCTAGCTTCCCAGGTACTTCAATGAAGTCAATCTGAAAGCACCAGTGGGCTCTGAATCATCACACCGGCCTTTTTTTTTCCTCCCCTTTTATCCCAGACACCCCCTTTTCTCTGAAATGTCTTCCTCGAAAAGTCACTCCCATGGGCAGTCTGCCCCCCACCCCCATACCCCCTCACCACCTACATTCAAATCCGTCTCAGGCGACGTTAGGCAGGTGCAGCCCCCGGAAGATCTTTTGTATCATAGGTGGGAGAGGAGGTGGCAGCGGGGATGCCGGTAAGTCAACCGGCCTCGCGGCGGCGGCTGGCAAAAAAAGCAGCTCCGGCTGGAGGGATCATGCGACCCGGCGGACTGAGAGCTCAGGAGGCGACACAGGAATTACGAAGCTCAAGAACCGGCCCCCTCGCTTGCTTCCTCCTCCATCGCCCCGATCGAGGGCGGCCGCTCAGCAGCCGCGGCCTCCTGCCACCCGGGAGCCCAGCCCCCTCGCTCTTGCACGCCCCTTGGCTCTCCGCCTCCTACTGGGAGCTAGGAGAACTCTCTCGGAGGTGGCTGGTGTGAGGTTTAGTTTGTCTTTTTGTTTTTTTCTATTTCAGTATCAGCCCTGGGTGAGGCTTCCGAAGAAATCCTGAAGGGACTTCTCGATGGGGCTCAAGGTTTCGAAGAGAAACAGAGGGAGGGGAACACTGCCTTGGATCTGCGGTCTGACTTTGGAAAGGCCATCCCCGGGCCTTTCTGGGAGGCTGAAAGCCGGAGACCCCCCAGAAACGCCGCTGGCTTTCTTTGAATTCCCCAAAGGCCCTGGTCGTGGCGGTGGCGGTGGGGGATTGCCGGGTCCTCCATTCCCCGCACGGACACAATGGCCGCCGGCGCCCTGCACAAAGACCCGGCGAGGGTGAGGCGCCGAGCTTCTCCACGGGTCAGAGACAAGGGTCGAGGCCTGCTCGAGACCCCCCACAACTGAGACTACGTTTTCCTGGGGACAGCCCCAGTTCGGCTTCTTGGCACCCCCGGGAGGGCTTAAAGGCCCGGGGTTGCACCTCTCCAGAGCCCCGGGTGGGTGGGCTGCGGCCTCGCGGCTTCCTCCGCGCGCTAGGCCGGGTACCCGCCTGGCCACCGCCCCGTTGCTAGGCAACCGCTCTCCCTCAGGGGCGCCCCCTAGACCTTTCTGGGAGGTGGGGTCTCGCCCCGGCGGCCCGCCCCGGCGTAGCCAATCAATGAGCCTAGGTAGCAAAGAAGCAGAACGGCGAGGGCTCCCATTGGGCACAGCGCCTGCCACGCACGGGGGAGGCGGCGCTCTCACCTGCGAGCCCCGCGAGCCGTGGGGGGCCACATACCCCCTTCATCGGCCAGGTCGTTTCCGGACGCGAGCGCTCTTCGCGGCCAAGTTCCGCGCCGCGGACTGGGGCCGGCCTACCTGGCTGACGGCTCGCGCTCTCTCTTCCGAACGAGCCGGCCTCAGTTTCCCTGAAGAGACCGGGGGAACTTGCAAGCTCTGTCACTTCCGGTGCCGCGGCAGCGCGCGCGAGCCCGAGACGCAGAGGGAGTGCGCGCCTGGAGGACTGGCGTCAAGAACTGGGCGAGAGCGCCCCTTGGCGGTAGATCTGAGGATTCCGGACACAAGGGGGAAAATGTCTACATTCACATTTCCATTCCTTTGGTCAGTTTAATCCACCGATCAGTTTGCATATCGAAAAAGCGTTGCCTTGTGGCTAAGAACCTTGTGTTTGGGATTCTAGTCTTGACGATTTGGCAAGTTACTCAACTGCTGCGCGCCTCAATTATCCTTAACTCTAAAAAGTATAAACTAGCCTCCCTCCTTGATTTATTGTGGTGATTTTAGAGTTGTTGTTTGTGAAGTCCATGGTCTGTGCTGCATAAATGCATTCAGCAATTATTTATTGTTCCGGTTGCTGAAAAGAGAGTTAGGAACAAGACAAGACATGACCCATGTTTTCATTGAGACTTAAACCCTTGAGGTGGAGAGAGACAGTAAACAACTGAGAAAACAAACAAGGTAATTTCAAATAGTGACTAGGGCTCTGAAGAAAACAAATCAGGGTATTGTCATAAAGAGGGTGAAGGAAGAGGTGGTCCATTAAAATGGGTGCCTTCTCTGCCCAGTGAGGGAAACAGACATTTTGTTTCAACTGTTTTTTAATTGTTTGAGTAGGGTGCCAGAGATGGCCTCTTTGAAGAAATGACATAGAACCCAAGACCAGAAGTGTAAGAATATGCCAACCCATTGAAGGAGTGTAGAGAAAATCAACCTTAGCAGAGGAACTGGCTTGTACAACGTGTCCTGAGGCAGGAAGCTTCTGGCATGTCCCAGAAACTGAAGGAGAAGCACTGTGACTGAGGGCAGGCAAATGCGATGTGAGAGGAGGTTGAGAAGTTTACCATGGGAATGATTTGGAATTGATTCTAAACATTGAAAAGTTTTATTTTGTGATAATTTAATTGATTAAAAATAGGATATTAAAAATATACCAAAGAGCATAGAAAGTCCTTTTCCCACTCCTGCTTTCTAATCCCTGCTTCCCCTCACAGAGATCATCACAATTAATTAATTAATTTTTCTGCTGACTGTGTGACATGTGGGATCTTAGTTCCCCAACCAGGGGTTGAATTCATGCTCCATGCAATGGGAGCACAGGGAATTAATCACTGGACCATCAGGCAAGTCTCAGAGAGCATCACTCTTAAACCTTTCTTCTGTAGTCTTTCAGAGATGGTCACTGTATTCACAAGCAAATGTGTATGTAAAAATGTTTTACACAACTGGTAACTTGCTATAAACACTTCTACATCTCGCTTCTTTTTGCTGAGCTCTATGTTTTCAGTCTACCCTGATTTTTTGTTTTATTTTTAAAATATTTAAGTATAATTGATTTACTATGTTGTGTTTATTTCAGATGTACAGCAAAAAAAAGTCAGTTATACATATATCCATTCTTTTTGGATTCTTTTCCCATATAACTCTCCCTTAATTTTTTAAATTAACACACAACTTCATAAAGATATGGGCTTCCCTGGTGACCCAGACGGTAAAGAATCCACCTGCAATGCAGGAGATCCAGGTTCAATTGCTGGGTACGGACGATTCCCTGGGGAAGGGAATGGCTACTGACTCCAATATTCTTGCCTGGAGAAGTCTATGGACAGTGGGCTACAGTCCATGGGGTCGTGAAGAGTCGGACACGACTGAGTGACTAACACTTTATAAAGATATGCCGTAATTTACTTGCCAATCCCCTATTTAGGGACAATTAGGTAGTTTCCAGTCTTATCTTATTATAAATAAAGCTATAACTTGTTCATTGGTTATTTTGCATATGTGGGAGTTTAACTGTTAAGAAATTCCTGGAAGTGGAATTGCCAGTAACTGAGTATATGAATTTGTTTTTGTTTTGTTTTAATGGATATTGGCAACATGCTCTACATAGCATCTGCACCAGTTTGTCCTCCCACCATTGAAGCATGAGACGGATTATTGCCTCACATTCTGAGCTACACAGGGTGTTATCAGACATTTTTATCTTCGCCAATCTGATAGGTAAAAACTGAGAGGAACTTTTATTTTTCATTTCTTTTGATTAAGAGTGAAGTTGAGCAACTTTTCATATTTATATGAGTCTTATATAAGGGGGGAGGTTTTGTCCTGATGAATTCTCTGTTCATTTTGTTCGCCCTTTTTTTCGGTTGGTCTTTCTGTTGAACTTTTTTCTCATTGATTTGTAGACTGTTTATCCTTTTTTTTCTCCCCTACATATAGGTTATCAATAGTTTCCCAATGTATTATTTATTACCATGGGAAAACTTTTACTTTCTATATAATTAAATGTATGAGTCTTTTCCTTTGTGATTTCCAGGTTCTATGTCATTCTTATGAAGACTTTTTCCAGTTTGATACTATAAAAATACTCTATTTTCTTCTACTTGGTTTCATATTTTACATTTCAATCTTTGTTCCATCATAAATTCCCTTCAGTGTAAGATGTGAGGCAGGAATCCGTAAATTTTTTCCAAATAACTACCCAGTTACCCCAGTATCATTATCTTTTCCCAACTCACCTGAAATATCTCATTACCATTGTCTATATTCCCAAGTGTATTTGTGTCAATTTCTGAACTTTTTATTATGTTCCATGGAAAGGTTTTAAACTGGCACAGCACATGATCTGATTTCCTTTATTAAAACCTGTGGTGTCACAATCATTTCAACGTGGAAACTTTTATTCTGAAGGTCTATGAGAGGCTTAGGGAGCCCAGCATAGGGCAGAGTAGCTGAGGGGCATTTTAGGTGGAAGGCGCTGCCTGAGCAGAGGTGTGGAGTGTTAACAAGAGGGTCCAGATGTGTCTTACAAATAAACCAAGATGGCTGGGAGGAAGTGGTGGCAAAGGAAACAATGCAAATGTGTTTCCGAGGGTGCTGAACACTAAATAGGCACTGGAGGAGCCAGCCATCCTTTTTGAACGGAAAGGACATGAAGAGATTCATGTTTGGGGGAGATAGAGCATTTGGGGAAGGAAACTTTGCAAGATTTATTAAGATCCTTAAAAATGGTTCTGGAGGGACTTCAATGGTGGTCCAGTATTTAAGACTCCACACTTCCAATGTAGGGGGCGAGGGTTCAATACCTGATCAGGGAACAAGGAACTGAGATCCCATATGCTGCATGACATGATCAAAAAAAAAAAAAAAGACTCTGGAAAGATCATTGAAAAATAATCTTTGATTGGAATTGAATTTAAGAAAAAACATGAAGTGCAACCAAAGTTTATCCACGGAAATGTTCATACAAGGTTATTTATAGCACAGGATAGAAAAACTGAGAAGTTCAGTAAAAAGAATGATGCTTTAAATAGATTAAGTTCACACCATACTTCATGATGTGGAAAAATACTCATACCATAGAAGTTTGAAAAAAGAAGGTTACAAAGCTATTCTGAGAATTATTCTAATTTATTTTAAAATGTACATTACATGCAACATATAGTAGAAAAGATTATACCAGGATGCAAAAAGGTGGTTATTGCTACATAGTCAAATTATGGATGATTTGATTTTCTTTTTTATACTTTTTGTATTATCTAAACATGACTATATTTGTAAAATTGGGAAATACTGTTTATAAAAACACGTCTGCTGAGATTTAGATGATGAGATGCTTATGTTATAATGTTAAATGAAGATAAAGATACACAAAATTAGATTTGTGACATCTCAACTCTAAATACCATGCATAAGAAAAAAGGCTGGGAAGTCAATATGATAAAGACAAAAGAAAAATGGAGAAAGCCCTTGTGCAGATGCTAAAGAGGAACAGAAACGAGTGGCCAATAAACCACAGACATTGAGGTAGATGCTCAACCCCACTAGTTTTCAGGGAAAATGCTGATGAAAACCTCAGTAAGATACGATTTCACGTTCATCAAATTGGCAAATCTGAAATTCCATCAGATTGGCAAATGAGAAAAACTGTCTTTTTTTTGTTCGATGACTGTTCAGCAGTTACTTCTTATTTTTGGTGTTTTCGTGAGTCAGTGAGCTCAAGTCCTTCTACTCTGCCATCTTGTCTCCTCCGTCCAGATTATTTTAATGATGTCCTAAACTTTGGTAAATATCTTGCCTTTGACTGACTTCTAGAGCTCCTTTCAGTCGACTCTCAGAAAGCAAACCATCAATCTACTGCAGGAACTGGAGGGAATGGTGCTGCCTGCTTGCCAGCATCTCCCTCACCTTGGGAGAGGAAAATTGGATAAGATCAAGTATGGTTCAAGAATATGGAATAGGGACTTCCCTGGTTGGTCCAGTGGTAAAGAATCTGCCTGCCATTGCAGAGGACATCGGTTCGATCCCTGGTCTGGGAAGATTCCACATGCCATGGGGCAGCTATGCCCGTGTGCCACAACTAATGAAGCCCATGCGCCTACAACCCGTATTCTGCAATGAGAAGCCACCACAATGAGAAGCCCACACACCTCTACTAGAGAGTAGCCCCTGCTCATTGCAACTAGAGAAAGGCTGCACAGCAGCAAAGACCCAGCACAGTCAAAAATAAAAAAATAAGTAATCTAAAAAAAAAGAATACGGAGTAACTTTGGGGAAAAAAGTATTGTTATAGGGTAGAATTGAAGATGCCCACAACCTATGACCCAGCAATTCTATTTTTTTATATATGTTCTAAAATAACTCTTAACACATGTGTGACATGCAGGTATAAGGATGTTTCTAGCAGTACTACTTGTTATAGCAAAAATATGGAAACTATCCAGTTGTTCATTATAGCAGACAATTAACCAAATGGTAGTATGTTTATGGGCTTCCCAGGTGGCGCTAGTGGTAAAGAACCCACCTGCCAGTGCAGGAGACATAAGAGATGCATAAGCATATATATTTTTTTGTAATTTAGAAAGTTTTTTTAAAATAGAAAAAGTCTCCAATATTAAAGTACCTTGACCTAGGCCAGGGTCCACTGCAAATGCACAGGATGGAATTTCAAGTGATTTCCCTTTTCCAACTTGGAGAAGAATACAAAAGTGAAAGTGAAGTGAAATTTGCTCAGTTGTGTCCAACTCTTTGCGACTCCATGGACTATCCAGGCCGGAATACTGGAGTGGGTGGCCTTTTCCTTCTTCAGGGGATCTTCTCAACCCAGGGATCGAACCCAGGTCTCCCACATCACAGGCAGATTCTTTACCAGCTGAGCCTCCAGGGAAGTGAAGAATACAAAGGCACCACTCATTTTCCTCTGCTCTATGAATTTGCCTATTCTGGAAATTTCATATGGATGGAATTATACAGTATTTGTCCTTTTGAGTCTGACTTCTTTTATTTAGTATAATGCTTCTGGTTCATCTATTTTGTTGTACATATCAGTATTTTATTCCTTTTATTAAAGAATACTATTCCACTCTATGGATTTACCACATTTTATTTATCCATTCATCAGTTGGTGGATGCTTAGTTGTTTCCTATATTTCATTGCTTTTAATTACTGTGTGCTAATTTAATTTCTGTGTGCCAAAGTGTCATCCCTTGTGGCTCAGACGGTAAATCCGCCTGCAATGCAGGAGATCCAGATTTGAGCCCTGAGAAGGGAAGATCCCCTGGAGAAGGGAATGGCTACCCACTCCAGTATTCTTGACTGGAAAATTCCATGGACAGAGGAGCCTGGTGGGCTACAATCCATGGGATCGCAAAGAGTCGTACATGATTGAGTGACTAACACACAAAGTGTAATCATAGATCACAGCCTTGTCATGGTAAAGGGGCTTGTGTAACTTGAAGTTATAATCCAGGGCATGCAGGGCCACCCAAGATGGGCTGACTCAATAGACCTGAATTTGAGCAAACTCGGGGAGATAGTGGAGGATAGAGGAGCCTGGCGGTCTACAGTCCACGGGGTTGAAAAGAGTCAGGCACAACTTAGCAATTGAAGAATAACAATGAGGTATCTGTAATCCTTCCTCCAGAATGGATTCCACATCAGCCAGGAAGAGACCAGGACGCCCACAGAGCTCCCTGTGTTTGGTTGGATGGGAACTGTAGAAGACAGATCCTTCTGATGACTGTCACCAATGGCTCACAATTGTAAACTTCTCCGGGGGTGTCACTGGGTGATCACAACCACCTCGCCTGGAGGTGTCCGAGGGTTATTCCACCACCTAGAGCCAATGACCAGCTGTTGTCTATTTTCCATGAAGTAGGCGGTCTCTACTGAGCTGAAAGGCAGGTCCAGATTTCTGGCCTGGTGACCTGGTTGGATGGTGGAGGGAGTGACAGACATGGAATGAAGAAGATTTGGAAGGGGTAGGAGTAAAATGTTGGGTCTTTCCTTCTCACTTTTTAAATACAGAGCTTGGCTTCCTGCACTTCTCCTTTGCAGACATCTTTCCTCTTCTGTTACAAGAAATAATAAACTCAAAGCACACAAATATTAATAATACATGGATATATTCTTTTTAAAAAATTAAAGATAAATCTCCAATCGATGTGTCCTGTTTAGCTCCTTCCCTCTGAAGTTCCCACTCTCTGAGTCTCAATTTCCTCAATCTATAAGACGGAAATACAACATTACTTACATCACAGGGTTATTGTTAGGATGAAATGAGTTATGCACAAAGTACTTCAAAGAGTGCCTGGTATGTGGTAAGTGCCAGGTAAATGCTAGCTGTTATTACTTCTTCACACCTGTGGGTAAAGTGTTGCACTGTTTTGCATAGTAAAAAAAAAAAAAACCATAATGATCAATTATACTTCAATAAAAAAAGTACTTAAGGTCCAGAAAAAAAACCCATAATGGTTTCATAATGAAAAAAACAAACAAACCCACAATCAGCACTTTGTGTTTTAACTCAATAATGTGCTTCAAAGATACCTCCCTATCAGTCCAGATCTATTGAACTCTTTTTGAACTGAGGCTTAGTGTTCCATCCTATAGACAGTTTACTGAAATAGCCCCCCCTACTAATGGACGGTTAGGTGGTTTCCAGTTTCTCACAACTACAACGCAACAGCCTACTAATTGATATCCCTATTTCTGCTCTCCTTCCCCATCCCCCTGTTTTCAGCATAGCAGGCAGAGTTATCCCATTAGAAGTAGAAAGTTAATCAATGCTTAAAACCCTCCCAGGACTCCCACCTTATTCAGAGTAAAAATGAATTTCCTTACTAAGGCCCACTATCTGCATCCTGCCTGGGAATACCTCTGGCCTCATTTCCTGAAACTCTCCTCCTTTCTGTTTGATCCAGTCACCCCGTGTGTGTGTGTTAGTCGCTTAATCGTGTCCAACTCTTTTCGACCCATGGACTGTAGCCTGCCAGGCTCCTCTGTCCATGGAATTCTCCAGGCAAGAATACTGGAGTGGATTACCATTTCCTTCGCCATCAACCACCCTGACTTTCTAGCTATTTCTAAAGCATGCCTCTCTGCTCTTGCCTTTGCACTAGCTGTTCCTTCTGCCTAGAACACTCTTCCTTAAGATATCTGCATAACTTACTCCTCCTTCTTCAGGTCTTTATCCAAATGTCCCTGAACTACCCTATTTATACTTAACCTTTTACATGGATGAGGTCAAAAGAGTCATGACTGAAATTGTGGATAGAGCCAACCAGATGTATCTGTGTTTCTTTCAGGTCTAAAATTCTACTTTTGGTGATTTCAGACCTTGATGTCTCCTATTCATAAGTAATGGAAATTTGAGACCCATCATTCCATATTAATGGATGCAGAAGGACTCTCTGGGGCCAGGCTTACCTCTTGTTAATTTGGGAGGACTTGGGAAGTTCTTGTACACAGCCTCCTGGCATTGGTTCATTCATTCACTGAGCCCCTTCTGCCTAGTAGGCTCTGAACACAGCACAGCTTTGATACCCCTTCTCTTCTAACATAAAATGAGCATGTTTACCTTCCCTGCTCATGGCCCTGCATGTACCTGGAGGTCGGTGAACAGCCAAAGCCTAGGCAGGCCCTGTCCTCCCTTTGTCCAGCCCTGTTTCTCCTCTTCTTTTCATCCACCCTTAGGGGCCTGGTGAGCAGACAGCTTTGCATTTATCACCTATTGTGAGATATCATTTACTTACTTATTTACCTTGTTTAGTGTCTGTCTTCTCCACTAGTATATCAGCTCCTTGAAGACAGAGATTTTTGTCTGTCTTTTCACTACTGCATCCCCTCATTTAGCACAGCGACTGACACATAGTAGGCGCTCAGTAAATGTTGCAGATACTGTGTCTTCATGTGAAAGTTGATAAGTGTGTCTCTTGGAACTAAATCTAGAAATAGAAGTCCTAGGTTGCAGGGCACACATGTTTGACATTTTAAATAGATGTTGCCAAGTTGCCCTTTAAAACAGCTGAACCCATCCATTCTCCCATCTTCTGAGTTACCTTGTAAATTATTGATACCATCACACTTTTAATTTTGGTCAATCTGATGGGTGAAAGACAATACTTCTTTGTTTAATTAAATTCAAAATTAAATTCCAGCATTACTGCTGAGATCAAGCATTTTTCATGTCTTTAATGGCCAGTTTTGTTATTTCTTCTACAAATTGCCTTCCCTCCCACTCCCACCCCCACTGAGCTTTTGTCCTCTTATCACTGATTCTTAGGAGGGTTTTTTTGTTTGTTTGTTTGCATTTTGTTAGATGTGTTGGAAATATTTGATTTTATTGTTTTTTTTTAAAAATAATTTTATTATTTATTTATTTATGGCTGTGTTGGGTCTTCATTACTACTCTCTAGTTGTGGTGCAAGGGCTTCTCACTGTGGTGGCTTCTCTTGTTGCAGAACAGGGGCTTTAGAGCTCATGAGCTCAGTGGGGTTTAGTTGCCTTGAGGCATGTGGGATCTTAGTTCCTGGACCAGGGATTGAACCTGTGTCCAGTACATTGGCAAGTGGATTCTTAACCACTGGACCAGGAGGGAAGTCCCTGTTTGTTTTTCTTTTGTCAAACAGAATTTTAATGTTTTGATTTGGTCAGTCTTTTCCTTTATGTCTTAGTTTTTTTCTTTTATCTTACTTTAAAATTTCCTATATGATGTCATTTTTTTAAGCTGTAAAAATTTTAATAATTTTATATCTTTAGGATTTTAATTCATCTGAAGTTTGTTTTTGTAAATAGTATTGGATAAAAATCTAACATAATATTTTCCCCAAATGAATAGCAAATGTCCTAAATTCATTATTTGTTCCATCTGATTTGAAATTCTACTCAGCATTTACTCAATTCTGATATCCATGGGTCTGCACTCTTAAATTCTTCTACTGATCTTTTGTTGTTGTTAAAAAAATTTCTATGCCAGTATCCTACTTTAAAAAATTGTGGAAAATTTCAAATGCACATATGTTTGAATATGTATATACGTGGGCTTCTCAGGTGTTGCTAGTGGTAAAGAACTCTCCCACCAATGCAGGAAACATAAGAGATGCAACTGTCACCCCTGGATCAGGAAGATCCCCTGGAGGAGGGCATGGCAACCCACTCCAGTGTTCTTAACTCGGAAATTCCCATGGACAGAGGGGCCTGATGGGCTATAGTTCATTGGGTCGCAAAGAATCAGGCACGAAATGACTTAGCACACATGCACGCATGTTTATATGTATCATGAACCTGTCAGTCAGGTTTTTAAAAAATGTTTTATTTATTTGTTTGACTGCACTAGGTCTTAGTCGGGGCAAATGGGATCTTTGATCTTCATTGCAGCATGCGGCATCTTTAGTTGTGGCATGGGGGATCTAGTTCCCTTACCAGGGATTGAACCGGGGTCCCTGCATTGGGAGCATGGAGTCTTCAGCCACTGGACCACTAGGGAAAATCTCCTGTTACTCAATTTTAATAATTGTCAATTTGTGGCTAACCTTGTTTCAGCTATACTCCCATCTTCTCTTCTTGGCATACTCCAGATTATTTTGAAGCAAATTCTAGAGTTATTTCATCCTCACCATTTCTATATGTATCTCTAGAAATATTGAAAAACAAAAACAAACCAAAAAACTCTACTCTTGCTGTATTTTGCTTGTTTTTTTCTGTTTTTTTTTTTTTAAAAAACTATATCTTTTGTCTTTTTGCTGTCCAGTTGTCCCAACTGGATTTTGCTGATTGTATCCCCATGGAATCAATTAATGATACTTTAAAAATTATAATTTTGTAATATGTTAATATTTATGGCAATTCCCCCTATTATTTTTCAAAATTCAGATGCCAAGTCTTCTATTTTTTTCTTCCATGTGAATTTTAAAGTCAATTTGGCAAATTCCATGACAAACATGTATTGGATTTTCATTAGAATTGCATTTAACTTTTAATATGGAGAATTTACAGTATTAGAGCTCACCATTCATTAATAAGGTATATGAAAGCATGAGTCACCCAGTCATATCTGACTCTTTGCTCCTCCATGGATTATAGCCCACCAGGCTCCTCTGTCCATGGAATTCTCCAGGCAAGAATACTGGAGTAGGCAGGCAGACATTCCCTTTTCCAGGGGATCTTTCCGATTCAGGGGTTGAACCCAGGTCTCCTGTATTGCAGGCAGATTCCTTACAGCCTGAGTCACCAGGGACACCCAAGCCTTATTTATTTTTATAGTTATCCAACAAAGTTTCAGTTTTAAAATTTCCTGTAAAAGTTTTAGGCTTATTTGTTAAAACTTTTGTAGTTTTTTTATTATGAACACTGATCTTTTAAATAATTTTTATGTATTTTTACTAAGCATAATTTACATATAGTAAAATACATGAATCTTAAAGGTACAACTTACCAAATTTTACCTATTATAAATCAGTGTAATCATCAGATCCAGATATGGAACATATATATCACTCCAGAAAGTTCCTCAGATTTGTGTCCTTTTAAAGAAAAAGTTAGTTTATCCCCACCCCAAACTTAAGATTATACAAAATCCAATATATTAAAAAAACGTATTTTAAAAAAAGAAATTTCTCAGGTTGAGAAGGGGACCCCCCCTTCCACCCTCCCCTGAGGAACCCTGAGGGGTGTTGGAGGCCAAGTTTGACAATCCATTCTTCTCCAAAAACCCCCCAAACTGTGTGTACAGTGTTTATATTCACATGCATATTTTGAGGGTGCATGGAATTCTAGACCCAAGCTGTCCAATACAATATTTAAATGCAAATTGGAAAATAGAAAATAAAAGAAAAAAAAATAACAAAAAAAGAGAAAAATAAATAAATAAATGCAAATTGGTTAAGTTTAAATAAAATTAAATGTTCCCTTCTGCAGTTGCCTTTTCCACATTTTGAATGTTCAGTAGCCATGTGGTGTCACTGTGTTGGACCACACAGGGTAGAAGAGTTTCATTACCACAGAAAGTTCTATGGGGCAGCACTGATCCAGAGAGTTCATTAGCTTCTCAAAAGCATCCATGACCAGAAAATGTTGAGACACTAGGTCAAGTCAGTGAAACTTACCTTTAAGGAGCCAGAAATTTCTCTGGAGAGCCCAAAGCTCATCGTTGTGACAGAGGCTATGGTCTGCCATGAGTATTACTCCTAGGGCTCCTAAAAGCTGTTAAAATATATCCAGATTTTATGCTTTAGTGACTATCTCCTTTTTTCTTAGACAGGGACATCTGAATTCTAATAATATTTGCCATGAGAAAGGTGCTCTTGGTGCCCCAGAGCCTCTGTGCTCAGCGTGAGGCACAGTGTGAAGTGGGAAAGCGTGGCAGTGACATTGTTCTTTGGTGTGTGGTCGTTCTAGGTGGGCAAGGCACTCCTGGAAAATGCACCGGGCTCTTGCTACAGACGGAGAATATTCAGGCGGGCGCAGATGACTTTAGGAAGTAACACGCAGCAACAGAGTGGACCATCCCTCCACACCTAGGATTCCTGGGCCACTCGGGTAACACGGCGCCAGAATCTGCAGCAGGCATCTCAGCCTCACAGAATGCTGGGTGGAATAACAGGGGTCCTGGGAGAACCCAGAGCCAAGACCATCTGGCTCAAACCCTTCTTGTCAACACAAATAGGTCCCGAGGCCTGAGATTTTGCCAGTGTCTCTTGGTTTAGAGCAGGGGTCTCAAAACTCAGTGGGCATCAGTATCAGCTGAGGGGCTGATAGAAAACAGATTGCTGTGCCCACTCTCAGAGTTTCTGATTCAATAGGTCTCACGTGGGACCTAAAATTTACATTTCTAATAAGTTTCCAATTATACTGATCATCTGGTCCTTTGAGAACTACTGGTTTGGAGTAATGCTTCTCAATCCCGGCTGCATATGAGAATTGCCTGTGCACTTGAAAGTGCCAGTGCACAAGCCCCACAGACTAATTAAAACAAAATCCCGAGGGGTGTGTGTGTGTGTGTGTGACTGTTGATCTTTTTGTTCTTGTTGCTGCTATTACCTCCTAAGTGATTATTGATGATAAATAGGACTAGATGTTCTTAATGCAAATCCCATCTTCTCCACTCAAAAAAATGTGATTTTAAACAAGTTTACTCAATTTCTCTAAGCCTTTGTTTTCTCTTCTACAATATGAGGGTAATAAAACCAAGGATGTTGGTGGAATTAAAGGAGAAAAGAACAATCCTTTAAAAACCGTGGCTTCAGGCACTAACATCCATCGGGCGTGGACTTGAATGAAGAGTTTGACAGACTCCACAGTTGGCAAAGTATCTAAGGGCCAGTCTATGTTGCATTGAAGGGTGCGTGCTAAGTGGCTTCAGTCGTGTCCCACTCTTTGCGACCTATGCACGTTAGCCCACCAGGCTCATCTGTTCATGGGATTCTCCAGCAAGAATACTGGAGTGGGTTGCCAAGCCCTCCTCCAGAGGATCTTCCCAACCCAGAGATCGAACCCGTGTCTCTTAGGTCTCCGTCGGCAGGCGGATTTTTAACCACCTATCCCAAAATAGTTTGTAGCGGAGCATTCTGGGCTTTGCAGTAACTTCCTTTGTCGAGTTGTTGCAACCGGCTCTCGCAGTTACACTACATTTCCCAGAAGCCTTCGGGGCCGGTTGTTTGCTTGTCCCTCACCCTGACTTCCGGCGTCGCCAGCATCTCAGGAGCCAACCGGAAGGCTGGGATTGCCGGTTCCCGGCACGCTGATTGGTGCGTTTGTGCAGAGTCTGCGTTCAAATTTTTCAACGGTACTGAATGAGTTCCGCGGCGGATCTTCGCGGCGGTCGGTTGACAGCGCTGGGCTGAGGCGAGCAGTGAGGAGGAAAGAGGAGCAATTGGGGCGCCCGGCGGCCTTCACCCTAATTTCAAGCGACTGGAGGTCTCCGCGTGGAGGGCGCAGCTACTGGGACGTGTACTGCGGGGGTGACGCCCTGACCCGCGGAGCTGGAGCGGAGCAGGAGCTGAGCTTCCGGCCTCCCTTCCATACAGGATTTCCCCGTGAAGTTCGGCGGGACCAGGTCTAGCAGGCTGTTTGCAGGTAGAGGCGGAGGCCAACGTGGGAAATAGAAGGAGGAATTAGGGTGAGGCTGTGGGCTTAGGGTAATGAAATTACCGTATCGTTACCCAGCACACAGGCAATAATAAGCGTTTACTAGACTCAGCACTGGGTGTTTTCTCATTTAATTTTCTCCCCAAGCCAGTGAAGTCGCTGCTAGTCTTAGCCGTCTTTTATAGGAGGGAAATGAGGCCCGTGATCTAGATAAATTTCTAGAAATGGGTGATACAGTAGCCCGTCCTCAAGACGTGTGGCGTTTGGTGGAGGAAAACAGGTGTAGCCACGAAACAACTGCATCTCATAACTATTTTGTAAAATAGAAAGGTAAAGGAAATGAGAACACAGTTGAAGGCGTGTAATTCGACTTGGAGTTGACTTTCTGTCGGGGGATTTAAAATTCATTCGATTTTATCAGCCCTCCCCCTTTGTGTGCATCACTGGGTATTATTGTCTTTCTAATTTCCTGTCCTAAGACATTTAACAGATTGGAGTGGAAAGAAAAAGTGAACCAGATTATAATATTGTAAGATTGTTTTTCTCCCTGTTTTCTTCATTGCTGCTGCTGCTGCTGCTAAGTCGCTTCAGTCGTGTCCGACTCTGTGTGACCCCATAGACGGGAGCCCACCAGGCTCCTCTGTCCACGGGATTCTCCAGGCAAGAATACTGGAGTGGGTTGCCATTTCCTTCTCCGGTTTTCTTCATTAGTGGTTTCTTTTTCGCACAATTTTCTAGTACTTAGGTACCAAGAACTTTCAATCAGTCCTGCTTAGGACAAGATAGCATCGGAGTGCTCTACAGATTTCGCTTTAAGATCATCACTTGAAGTTTGCCCTGATTCAGCCTTACCTTGTCTTGATAATCTATGGTCTGTCTTTGAAATTGTCTCATGAGATGTCAAAATTCGAACTATTTGCTGCAATACTAAGGATATTTTTGTGTTGCGGCCTCAGTGTATCACACCCCCTGTCAAGCCACCCCTAAATCAAACTTGAGTCCCTTTGGTTGGTTGTTTCGGTTTTGTACTGTGGGGTGTGTCAATTCGGTATTAGGTTGTCACTCTTGGGATCAAAATTATTGTGACTCCCAGCTCACTTAACTAATTGATCTTTGAGGTTATACTCTGTGCTCAGATTGGTGTAAGATAATGTGTGTGTACAGTCAAAGGGTTTCTGGTATGCTTGAGGACAAAAGTCTGATTCAAATTGACAAGTGACAATTAGAACAAGACGAGATAGCATCTGCATATTCTAGTTTTTGTATTGTCAGCCCCTGGCAGTTTAGAGGTAAGGGAGATTGTTGAGGCTTAAAACAAGCAAAGGTAGCTTTGTGAAGCAGGGGGGACACAAACTGCTCTTGATAAAGAGAGGTTAGTTAGGAACCAGGGCAGTCTTGGTGCATGGAAACCACCCATTCAATATCTGTTGAACTGGAAAGGCAAGAAGGTGTTATCTTAAATTGACTACAAAATTTCAGGTATGAAAAACTGAATATATGGAATTAGGTTGATAAATTTGTTTAAACCTTCAAGTCATTTAGATAAAATAGTTATTTTGGGCAGCCTTATGCTTAAGTCTGTGCATTCTGACCTTAATAAAGTTGCCTGTCCTGTAGCTGCAGTTAGGCTTCAACAGGTGACAGGATTAGTGGAAGGGTCCTTTATTTCTTGTATAGGCACCAGGAGAGGGTCAGAGTTCTCCCGTATTTCCTATGTGTATTTTTTCTTTAGCCTTTCCCTAATTCTTTTGGAATTGTTGGGGAAGAAATGAGGAGAAGAGTTTTGTGGGTTTGTTTTTTTTTTTTAAGAAAGTTTTGAGTTTTTTTGTTTTTTTTTTTATCCTTAGTTTATGGCTGAATTGCATCTTCATTGCGGCACATGTGCTCTTCGTTTTGCTGTGCTTAGGATTTCCCTAGTTGTGGTGTGCGGGTGTTTTCTCTTGGGTACCTTAAGGCATGCAGGCTTCAGTAGTTGTGGCTTGTAGGCGTAGTTGCTCCATGGCATGTGACATCCTAGTTTCCGTACCAGGGATTAAACCCAGGTCCCCTGCATTGACAGGCAGATTCCCAACCTCTGGACCACCAGGGAGGTCCCCAGAAGGAGATATGAAAAAGTCCTTTGGCAAATGAATTTTCTTTGCCATGGGTAAACGTAGAAAGCAGAATTTACTCCAGGGACATTGAACAACCCAATCAATTCTGTGAATAGATCTGTGTTTGAGACAGATCACCTGCCAAGGTACTTTGTGAAAAAAATATAGGTAACTGGAAGGGGTTCTGTTTTTGTTTGTTTGTGTAAAGGAACTTGATTGGGGGAAATTAAAGGTTAGTGAGAAAGGTATAAAATTGTATGTAGGAGCAAACTTTAGAAATTTTTTTAATAAAATGCTCTTTCTACTTTTTTAAATTTAAAAAGGTAGTAAAATTTTTTTTTCATATACAGGGTGCGTACTCTTTGTCCTGATATTTGAATAGGACACACACTAATGACCCCTTGATGTTAGTGCTCCTCAGTTTCAGGCTGTGGAGAGGTTGCTTTGAAGTGGAAGTTATGTAACAGCAAAAACAAAGGGACATAGCACATATACCCTGAAAAACTTTAAGAACACTTTTACACTAATGAAACAATAATCTGTTGAGTTTGGCGTTTAGGGGGCATCATGCTATTTAGACCTTAGCTCTCAGGAGTACTCTTGTTTTAAGCATGGTTATCCTTGGTGTTTTATACCACCTTCTGTTCTCTGCTAACCTTTTTTGCTACAAAGAACTTGAACCTGTTTCATCATCTTTCTGCTTCTTTCAGATTCTGGAAAAGAAGTATTTTCTGGACTTGAGAATTTCAGGAGAGGTGAAAGAGTATATTGCATCTTTGAATAAAGTCTGTAGTCAGGGGTACTGACCAGATTAAACCACAGGTAAGGCTGTGGTCACAGTGTTACATTGAAAAATAAGGGGAGTGCTAATAGCTTAAAAATTATTTACATAATTTTCATTCATCTTTATAACATAACATTTTGGAAGAAAATTTATTTAACATGGAAAAGAAAATAATGTCACCCACTATCCTGCTTCTCAGATAAATTATGGATAGCATTTTGGTAGATTTCCTTCCAATGTGGGATGGGTGGGTAATGTATATTTGGTTTTAAGAAATCATGCACTAATAACTATCATTTTTTTCCACTTTATAATTAGGCTATGAAAATTTTGTCATTTCATTAAAATTTTCTATAACATAATTTTAATGGCTATTATTCCGTTATATGGTTCTGCTGTAGTATTTTACCCAGTGGAATCACTGGTCAAAAAGAATGCATATTTTTAACACTTTTGTATGAAACACCATATTGCCTCATAGGATAATTGTGCTGATTTACCTATCCACTGGCAGTGTACACCACACAGGCACAATTTTACATTTCTAAAATATTTAATGTTTAGATTCACGAGGTACAAAAATCAAAGTAATATAAAAAAATTTAGCTTTCAAAATCTTCTAACCCTGTCACTGTCTATCTCACCCCTTGCCACCTCATTGGTAATCACTTTTTGGGGTGTCTGCTTTCCAAACCAGACACCTTTTGAGGGATATCATTCTCTATAAGACTGAGTGAGATTTGGCTAGTATTGTAACCTCCTATAGCCCCACTGTCAGCCCTTACAAAGTCTCTCAGCTTCTTACTTTTGGAACATCAGAACACTTTGGTAAAGGTAAGAGTTGTTATTTGGCCTAGAGGTAAATGGCATCTTTGATTTCTATCCAGGTTCTATTAGTCATTTAAGAGTGAATTATGGTTTTATAGAGTTCTGTGGATGAATAAAAAAAAGTGGAACTGAATTTGTAATCATTCAGAAATGAAATATGAAAGTTTGGAAGGAAAATGATAGAAAAGTGTGTTTGCTCGAGATTTCTGGACAGTGATGAATTAGAACAAATGTCCTTGTGTCCTGTGCTGACTTCTAAGAGCTTGGAGAGTGAGAGATTGTCATTGGATTTTAAATTGACCCAATTTTGGAAGCTTCATAGATCTGTTTCTGTAAACAGATCTGATTTCAACATAGAAGTTAGCAAACAATTGTAGAAACACAAAGTCCATTAACTTTCTTCAGACTTGGTTTGTGACTTTGATTAACAATTAAAATTGCAGTCTGGATTATGTTGCCATTTGCCATCTCTTGCTAATCCTATGTATAGGAAAAAAAGAAAAGAAGAATGTAAGTCTTTTCTCCCTGGGTAAGATGAAAATAACTCAACTCTAACTTGTGGTAGTGTAACAAGATCTCTTATCCCTTGTGGAAATAGGAGAGGGTGTCCCTGGGGAAATGGCACTGCCTGGGATGGGACCATTTTAACTATACTTCTAATGAGGTCTTGACTTACTCTATTTATTCTATTGTATTACCATTTATTTAACTCATGATTTTCCTCCAACAGAACGAGGCAAGACAGTTCACAAGTGAACTGTGAGGTATTGAGATCATCTATCACACCAAAGTTTTTGTTTTTCCCAGGAGCTGCTGGTCTGCTATTTCAGCCTTGCTTAGAATGCACCCTTTTCCAGCTTTCCTCCACCCTACTCTGAACCTGCACCTATTGATTTATAGAGCTTGTCATGGCTGGTTATTTTTGGTTGGAGAGTGAAGAGAGACAGGGAGCCATGGAGGTTAATTTCAGTTGAATGTGGAAATAAGTTACATTGCTTCTTTTACAATCTTTCTTAATTACAAGCTTCCCAGTATGTGTTTTCCTTTTCCATTTATTTCTTCTGCTAGAAAAAGTCAGTATTCATCTTTAGCCTGCAGAACTCTACATGTCTGTCTGTATCTTTTATGTATCACTTCCACCAGCAAGCCTTGTCTGACTCTCCTTCATCTGTTACCCTTTTCTTCACTTCCACAGTGCTGTTTGTTTATCCCTTGTTAGTGCAAAGATCACCCTGTATCACAATTAACTGTGAGTTCCTTAAGGGGAAGGATTATATGTATCTTTTCAGACTTTGTTTTTTGGAAACAAGAATAAGCTATGTGATATGATGGATGGCATTCAATAGGCAGTTTTAAAAGGAACCTAACTAGTTTATAATGTAGGAGAAGCCTTTTCCTCGGGTCTGTCATAGGATTATTGGTCAGGAAGAACTATTTCTTCACACAGAATGTTTAGTTTTGCAGAAGTCTGAAGCTTGCAGAAGTCTGGTGGATTCAGGTAATTTTGAAATGTGAAGCCAATTCTCTTGCGGCAGCTTGATTTGTGTTGGGGAATGTGGTTGACGCATGTGCCTTTTTTTTTTTTTCAGTGAAACCTGTTGACAGAAATTCAATCTTGATTAAGGGGTGCAGGAAGGCATCCAGTTCCACCCTGCTTGGGGCTCTCATTTAAACAGTTGGCTTTGGCCTGTTTCAGTTCCCACAAGGCTTTTAGTTTTTGAAGGTTTCATATCCTAATATTTGTGGGAGAGGCGCTGTAATGAAGCTATCAGTTGCCAGTAGTTACTTTTCGTTTTGTTCATGTACTTGTGCAGTCACTCTTTATTGAGGCGAGTCAGACTTCTCAATGGGTATATATTTATTTTCCTTTTTTTTTGGTAATGGGGTAGAGAGGTGTACTAGACCAAAAGATGGCTCAGAAGATTTTTTGAAAAAGAGATCATTTTAAAAATTAGTATTTTGGTTTTAAATTTTTAACCTACATAAACATTAGGTATATTTGGGTTTGAGCCCCCTTTGCCTTTTAACCCCCACTGATCAAAAAGCAGTTCTAGACTTCAGAGCACATTCCTCCTTCTGATGCTTAAGTAGTCCCTTTTACTCTGAACTGTCCAATGAGAGATTCAGACAAACCTCCATCTTGTTTATAGCAAAAATTTATATGCAAGAGTAAAAACTTAGGAAAAAAAATTAAGGGGTGATGTTTTAGTCTATGAGAAGATTCAGCTCCGAGCTTTCTTGGTATACTTAGAATAGGGTTTTTAATTTACCATAGTGTTCTTTTTGCAAAACTTGTTAAAAATGCTTAATTTTTCTGTAGAGAATAGTTTATTTTTGTATTTGTCTAACAGGCTCCTCATTTTTGAAGGAATATTGATAGGAAAACCCTGTATATTATAGTGACCTCAGATTTTTTAATTCTATCGTTACAAGAAGTTATAGTCTTGTAACTCAGTGCTACTACCTGCCAGTTTGTGATCCTGGAGTAGCTTGGATCCTGGAGGAACTGAGTGAAGTTGCTCAGTCGTGTTCGATTTTTTGTGACCCCATGGACCTGCCAGGCTCCTCCATCCATGGGATTTTCCAGGCAAGAATACTGAAGTGGGTTGCCATTTCCTTCTCCAGGGGATCTTCCTGACCCAGGGATCAAACCTGGGTCTCCTGCATTACAGGTGAGCTCTTTACTATCTGAGCCACCAGGGAGTAACTGAGTCAGTTCCTTATTTGTAAAACTGATGATGATATCTACTTTCTGTTTTGTTAATACAGTTTAAATGAGATAATATATATGAAGTGCCTAGTAAAGTGCTTGTGCTTGGCCTGTAGTACACAATCAGTATTTGGAAGTTATTATCTAAAATTGTCTTTCACAGATGTATAGAACAGACTTTTGGACTCTATGGGAGAAGGCGAGGGTGGGATGATCTGAGAGAACAGCATCGAAACATGTATATTATCAAGTGTGAAACAGATCGCCAGTCCAGGTTGGATGCATGAGACAAGTGCTCGGGGCTGGTGCACTGGGAAGACCCAGAGGGATGGGGAGGGGAGGGAGGCGGGAGGGGGGATCAGGATGGGGAACACATGCATATCCATGGCTGATTCATGTCACTGTACGGCAAAAACCACTACAATATTGTAAAGTAATTAGCCTCCAACTAATAAAAATAAATGGGGGGACAAAAAGAAGTGGAAAAAAAATAAAATTGTCTCTCACTCTTGACATTTGATATTTATCTACATAAATATCTATTTTTAAGCAAATAGGAGAGGCAGTGGATAGTGTGGTGGATAAGGACACTTCCTTTAGGGCTTGTCTGAGTTCAAATCCTGGCTCTGCTACTTATGTGTATGACCATGAACAAATAGTAAATCTCTCTGTGCCTCAGTTTCCTCATCTGTGAAATTAATAATAGCACCCACTTTATAGAATTACTGTTGAGAATTTAGTGGAGTTAATACTTGAAAACACTACACAGTGTCTGACTTGTCATAAGTACTCAGTAATTGATAGTTATTACTATTTTTAACTTTGCTATTTTTAACTATTTTTAATTTTGCTTTCAAAATTTTTATTAGGTCAATACATAGGATTTTATACAGAAATATTAACAAAGAAAATGTTTTATCATTTGGATATGTGAAGTTAGTACCAGTTTATAGACCATGTAAATGGGAAGCCTTATTTCCAAAAATCAAAAGGTTTAACAGTTATTGCTGGATTATAAGAGTATTTAATACAAATCCCAGAGAACTTAATGACTTCTGGACTGTCACCATAGATTTCGGGGGATAATAATACTGGTTAACTAACTCTTTAAACTGAAAAGGTATGCATTGAAATAATAGAATAAGAAAGTTAATATAGTGAAAAGTGTTCCCCTGACCCAGACCTCCCAGCTTTCTTCCCAGTCCCAAATGCTGTTAACACTTTTGTGTCTTCTGCAATAGTCTATGTATATATAAAGGTATTCATGAGTATACATTACCCCTTTCCTCTTTAACCTGAATGAGAACACACACTTGTACATTTTGCTTTTCTTATTTAATAGCTCTTGGAGCTCATTCTGTAGAAATCACATATGTAACATTATTTAATATTAAAGCTACTTAATATCTTAATATGTGGTTGTGCCATAATTTATTCAACTAATCTATTGGTCAAATTTGCATATTCAGTTTTTTTGGCTTTTATGAACAATGCTTTGTGAATATTCTTATATATGCATAGATACATGTTTATAAGATAAATTTCTACTTTTGGCAAGATCTATCGAAGAAAAATGCAAATTACTTTCTAAAATTTAAAAACAAGAAAAAAGGCTGTGAAAGGTTAAATTTGAATTCTTTCCAGGTGGTTTTCAGCAGCATGCTTTGGTGGAATCATGATTTTTAGAAGACTAAGTGGGATTGCTGCATATTACATTCCTGCCTCTTCCCTCCCCCTAACTTTACTTGTCTTTGTAACATTCCTGCCTGGGAAGTCTTCCCAGTGACCTGGGTTAGGCATTAAGATCATGGGAATCCAAGATTTTCCCATGTTTTCTAGTATGTTTGTTCAAAGAATAGGAAAACTTCCTTCTTAGAGCAGAGGAATTTTAACCACTGTCAGTTGCTGGAGAATCTTTCAGTAGGATCCTTTGAATAGAAATATGGCAAGAAGAGGAAAGGTATCAGTAGGTCAAAAGGCAGTGATAATATCATAGTACTCAAAATAACTTCTTACTTGTTTATGAGAAGTAGGTAGGCAGAAAGGTGGAGTGACTTCCCCGTTGTCATATACATCAAGTAATGCCAGGGAGAGGCCTAGAATTCTGTATTTCCATGTTGGGATTGCTTAGTAAGGACCTATATGAAAAGAGTTTTATTGTCTGGAGGTAGGTGGTTGCTGATGTTTGATCACCACTGATCAGTGATATCTGTTACTCTCGGCTATTTACTCCTGTGTGTATGATGACTGCTATAGCTCTAGCCATTACATCTGCATTCAGGGCAAGAAGCAAGGTGAAGGAAAAGGGGAGGAGCAAGGGCTGTCGTGTATCTATATTAGGAAAGAATGAATTTTTTTATGAATCCCTCAGCAGATTCCTACTTTGTTCTTATTGGCCAAAGTGTCCCATGGCTACTACTCCACACTTGGAAACTTGGTGATCAAGGAGGTGATTTCTGTCTTAGAGTACTTTTTACTGTTTTGATGGTGTTCAATGAAAACTATTTAATCATAGCTTGATTTAAACCATTTTAACCTCTAATTTTCTTTATGCTTATAGTTCATACTATATGATTTACATATTCATACTGTCTTATCTCTTAAGTCTAATTAATAGTCTAAACATAAGTCTAGGCTTCCCTGGTGGCTCAAATGGTAAAGAATCCACCTGCAATTCAGGAGACCTGGGTTTGATTCCTGGGTTGGGAGGATTCCCTGAAGGAGGGCGTGGCTACCCACTCCAATATTCTTGCCTGGAGAATCTCGTGGACAGAGGAGCCTGACAGGCTGTAGTCCGTGGGGTCATGAAGAGTCTGACACGATTGAGTGACTAAGCACAGCACATCTTTTAAATCTGATAGGCCTCCTGTCTAGATTTTGAATTCCTTTGTGTCTGAGACTAGATCTTCTACTTTTTGTATGAGACAGTGTCTCATCCTTGAATATTAGTGAGAAAGGAGCTCCAGTATTATCAAGCCCAGATTTATGGCCCCTAGCAAGTATGAACTGCTAACACATAGCTTACTGAGTTAAATTGAATAATGAAAGTAGAAATGGGGAAGTGTGAAAACTTAAGAATTGAGGATGATAAAGAATCCTCTATTCAGGGTAAAAGACTATGAAGATTATTTCTACTTGGAAAGAAATACAGTACTGTTTCCTATACAGTACTGTTTCCTATGCAAATATAGACCATAACTACATTAGCATGCTTCTCTAATTCATAGGGTGAGGGCAGATGATGTAGAAAACATATTGTACTAAAGTCAGGAGCCTCAGTTCTAGATCAGATTCTTCCTTTATATAACTTTATGATATTGGGCAAGTCTTTTTTAATTTCCCTTACTTTCAGCTTCCTCTTCTAGGATGGGAATAATTGATGCTTTAGAGGATTATTGAGGGTATTAAAATTGTGTGTATTTAGTATTGATATTTCATGGTGCTTGGCATGTGTAAGCACCTTTGGTGCCTTGTTTTTGTCATGATCATTAGTAGTATTGTTGTATGATCCTAGAGGACCTCATTTTGCTTTATTTAATCTTTATCTATAAACTGAAAAATATAGGTGTTATTTAAAACTCCTCCCAACTCCAAAATGTCACATTTCTATACTTAGTACTTCAGCTGGAGCATTGTTATAAAGGTACCTGTGGAGGTATAGCTTCAGTGAGTTCATAGGGGAGACCATGGGAAGATGAGGGTCTCTGGTGCGTAGATTGATTTCACTATGTAAACCAAATAGAACAAATTCCTTCTGAATTACCCAAGTCCACTGAGAGAAATTACCCAAGTCTGCTGGCCAAACCACCAAGCAACAATGAGTTTGGGCGGACCTAATCTCATAATTTATCTCAGAGCATAGGTATAGTGGTATAATATAGAGAAAATGAGTACTGAGGGCTATTAGTACCTGGAAGAGAACTAGCACACCTCTCTGTAATGCAAGGGGATATTACTGTCCTGAGAAATGTTTTCACATTATGTGTCAATAGTCAGTGATTCTGTCTTTTAGAATTTGTCTTCAGGGAAGAATTAAGTATATATACAGAAACTTAGCTTCATGGATATTCTTCTAGTAGTATCTTTAAAGTGAAAGTATTGGGGCAGTCCTAATATAGGGGATAAGTAAATTAGGGCACAGTCATTAGTTGCTGATATATCTATATTGACATGGAAGATGCTTGCGATATGTGAAGCAGATTCAAAATGTCAATGATCCCATTTGAAAAAGAAAGTAAAAGTTAAGTGTGTGTATGTGTTGTGTGTGTAGAGATTGAGAGAAATTGTGTGGGTGTGTGAAGTAGTATGGCATTGTGGATTTTTATGAAAGCGGTTTTTGTGATCTCGTTTTTAAAAATGAGCATGTATTCATAAAGGCTTAAAGAAAGTACTTAAATTAGCAAATGTGTATTTAAGTCATTAACTGATGTCTACTTGTCTTCCATGATACAGAATACTTTTAAGTCCATGTCATTCTATAATAAAGACAAATGATTCATTGGGTTTCATAGGGAAATTATTTGCCAAGTGAGTATAGCCTTTAGGCTATTACTTTCAGCTATTTTTTTTTTAACCACATTGGGTTGGAGTGGGGGCTGACACTCCTACACAGGTTTCCATAGGACAAAGGACACAGGACAGTTCTTCTGTACAAAGTATGCGGAAGTAAGGATGGGCCCACATCTTTGACATTTTTTTTTTAACCTAATCTGGATGTTGTCCCTTTTATGTATTTTTTATTTATTTATTTATTTTTTCATGTATTTTTAAAAATACGTCTCTTTATGCCCAGGATTAGTATTTTTTACAAAAGTATTTTTAAAGAGGAAACGTGTACTTGGCAAAACACTGTCGAGATTTTTTACTTTGTATAAGATACTGTTCTAAGCACCTTAATGGATGAGGTATACACAAGTGAGTAGAATTCATCCTTGTCTACAGGAGCTTAGCATTTACTAGGAGAGAGATTTGCATAGTTAACTAATATAAAATTAGATGGTATAAAAGCACAATGGCTTTGGAGGGGCAACAGTAATGAACGGTAGATGAAAATTGGGAAAGATTTTAGAGATGATTGAATTGGACTTTGAATGATTAAAATTTTGGTTGATAGCTATGATGTGTTTCACAAAATGGTTTATTCAGGGCAAAGAGAAAGTGCATTGGATGTGGATGAGACTGGAAATGAGAAAATGGTAGATTGAGGAAAATAAGATAATGAATGTAAAAGACTTAGCACAGTACATGATATATTGTAGGTGTTCATTAAATTTGGCCTCTTTCTGATTCCAGTGTATTTACCTCAAGGAGTGTCAAGTTACTGAAAAAGTAAACTTTACTTTTAATGTGATTTGAAAAGTAAGGCATATTGCCCAGGTTATTTTCAGAATTGCACATGTGATTGTAAAAGCAAAATAGGGAACCAGTACCTTAGATAAATGTGCAACCAAGTTTCTGAACCATTTATTTCCTTAGGAAGTGACCTGTTGAGAAAAGTGACACAAACGTTGGAAATAACCTACTGTTTTGCACCAAGGGTGGGACACAATGTCACAAGTCACAACCTCTTATTCCTATGATGCTCCAATGGACTTCATCAATTTTTCATCTTTGACTGATGAGGAAGATACACAAAACATAGATTCCTGGTTTGGTAAGTGTCTGCTTTTCTAGTTGTTTTAAGGGTTAGTGACTTGCTTTGTGCTGAGCAGCTTTCAGAAGAATGGATTGTAGATAACTAAAATATAAATTCCTTTCTGCACTTAGAGACTTTGTCATCCATGATATGATAGAAATAGTTGAAATGTCCACTGTTTTGGAAATGGACTATCACTAGAAATCAAAGTTTTGCATTTAAAAATGAAGACTATTTAAGCTTTATGAGCATATGGTAAAATCTGGTTGAAAAAAGTTGAGTGAAATTCAACTACATGTCTGTAGTGAGGGCAGTCACATAAAAACTTGCTTTATTGTCACTGAGCATAGAGTATAATATTACAGCTGGAATGTTGACAATGATACACTCCACAAATCTTACTCAGATTTCCCCAGTTTCACTTGTACTTATTTTCATGTGTATTAAGTTCTATGTAATTTTATCACCTGCGTAGGTTCATTGATTTACTACCACAGTCAAGATATCAAACCGTTCTAACATCATGAGGATCCTTGTGTTCCCCTTTTAGAACTATACTTACCTCACTTGCTACCTCTCCCCAGCTCATTTTTTTTTTTTTAATTTATTTTTTACTGAAGGATAATTGTTTTACAGAATTTTCCTGTTTTCTGTCAAATCTCAGCATGAATCAGCCATAGGTATACATATATCCCCTCCCTTTTGAAACTCCCTCGCATCTCCCTCCCCATCCCACCCCTCTAGGTTGATACAGAGCCCATGTTTGAGTTTCCTGAGCCATACGACAAATTCACGTTGGCTATCTATTTTATATATGGTAATGTAAGTTTCCATGTTTCTCTTTCCATACATCTCACCCTCTCGTCCTCTCTCACCATGTTCATAAGTCTATTCTCTATGTTTGTTTCTCCATTGTTGCCCTGTAAATAAATTCATTATCATTTTTCTAGATTTCCGTATATATGCTTCAGAATACAGTATTTATCTTTCTCTTTCTGACTCATTTCACCCTGTACAATAGATTCTAGGTTCATCCACCTCATGAGAATTGACTCAAATGTGTTCCTTTTTTTGGCTGAGTATTATTCCTTTGTGTATATGTATCACAACTTCTTTATCCATTCATCTGTCGATGGACATCTACGTTGATTCCATGTTCTATCTATTGTAAATAGTGCTTCAATGAACAAAGGGATACATGTGTGTCTTTCAATTTTGGTTTCCTCAGGGTATATGCCTAGGAGTGGGATTGCTGGGTAATATAGTGGTTTTATTCCTAGTTTTTTAAGAAATCTCCATACTGTCTTCCATAGTGGCTGTATCAATTTACATTCCCACTAACAGTGCAAGAGTGTTCCCTTTTCTCCACACCCTCTCCAGCATTTATTGTTTGTAGACTTTGATGAGGGCCATTCTGACTGGTGTGAGGCGATATCTGATTGTGGTTTTGATTTGCATTTCTCAAATAATGAGCGAAGATGGGCATCTTTTCATGTGTTTGTTAGCCATCTGTATATCTTCTTTGGAGAAATGTCTGTTTAGGTCTTTTCCCCACTTTTTGATTGGGTTGTTTGCTTTTCTGTTATTGAGTTATATGAACTGCTTGTAAATTTTGGAAATTAATCCTTTGTCAGTTGTTTCATTTGCTATTATTTTCTCCCATTCTGGGGTTGTCTTTTCTTATAGTTTTGCTTATAACTTTGCTTATAGCTTTGCTTATAACTTTGCTTATAGTTTTCTTTGCTGTGCAAAAGCTTTTAAGTTTAATCAGGTCCCTCTTGTTTACTTTTGTTTTTATTTCCATTATCCTAGGAGGTGGGTTGTAGAGGATCTTGCTTTGTTTTAAGTCATCAAGTGTTCTGCCTATGTTTTCCTCTCATAGTTTTATAGTTTCTGGTCCTATATTTAGGTCTTTAATCCATTTTGAGTTTATCTTTGTGTATGGTGTTAGGCTGTGTTCTAATTTCATTCTTTGACATGTAGCTGTCCAGTTTTCCCAGCACCATTTATCGAAGAGGCTGTCTCTGCCCCATTGTATATTTTTGCCTCCTTTGTCAAAAATAAGGTACCCATAGATGCATGGGTTTATTTCTAGACTTTCTATCTTGTTCCATTGGTCTGTATTTCTTTTTGTACCATACTGTCTTGATGACTGTAGTTTTGTAGTATAATCTGAAGTAAGGAAGGTTGATTCCTCCAGTTCCATTCTTCTTTCTCAAAATTGCTTTGGTTGTTAGAATTCAGGCTTCTAGGATTTATGGAACCAGCCCAAAGTCACAGTGAAAGTGAAAGTGTTAGTCACTCAGTCTTGTCTGACTCTTTGGGACCCCATGAACTGTAGCCCTTGGGGATCCTCTGTCCATGGAATTCTCTAGGCAAGAATACTGGAGTGGGTTGCCATTTCCAGCTCATTTTTATATGGAGGGATTATGCTACTCAGATCCCAGTCTCCACATAGAGATAGGATTCCCTGATACTGGGTCAGGTGATATGACACAAACTTTGACATCGTCAGCAAATAAGGATGTGGGTTTGTTTTTTTTCTTTACTGAAGAATAATTGCTTTACAGAATTTTTTTTTTTTTCTGTCAAACTTCAATGTGACTCAGCCATAGGTATACATATATCTTCTCCCTTTTGAACCTCCATACCATCTCCTTCCCCATCCCACCCCTCTAGGTTGATACAGAGCCCCTATTTGAGTTTCCTGAGCCACACAGCAAATTCCCTTTGGCTATCTATTTTACGTATTGTAATGTAAATTTCCATGACTGTTTTCATACATCTCACCCTCTCCTCCCCTCTCCCCATGCCCATAAGTCTGTTCTCTGTTTTTATATTACTGGGGAAATATGTGAGACCAGTGATGTGTCATGCTAGTTATTGCTGGGTCGTCTTCATTTTTTTCTTTCTCATTAAGAGAAATCAGTATGTGATGGGGGTAGAAATGAGTCCATTGCAGCTGTACTTAACACTTACAGTGCAGTGTCCAAATGTGATAGCATATGCCATTCTCTTGGAAAAGAACTCTAATGAAATCCAGTGGGTCTATTGGATGTGTATAGGAGGAAGGGTGGATAAGAAAGCCAGCTGCTGTACAGAAGGTCTTCTCCATGCCCTTGGTCCACTGAAACCCTGAGGAAATAGCTGGGCTGTCTCTCTTTTCCCAAGTTTTTTTCTTGAAAATAGGAAAGGAAATATTAGTGTAATAGTACTTTTAAATATACTTTGGAAGAAAAAATGGATCTCACTGTTTTTTCAAAATCATCTTAGTTCTAATGTTCAGTTCATTTCAGTTGCTCACTTGTGTCCGACTCTTTGCGACCCCATGGACTGCAGCACACCAGGCCTTCCTGTCCATTGCCAACTTCCGGAGTTCACTCACACTCATGTCCATTGAGTCAAGTGATGCTATCCAACCATCTCATCCTCTGTCATCCCCTTCTCCTCCCACCTTCAATCTTTCCCAGCATCAGGGTCTTTTCAAATGAGTCAGCTCTTTGCATCAGGTGGCCAAAGTATTGAAGTTTCAGCTTCAGCATCAGTCCTTCTAATGAATATTCAGGATTAATTTCGTTTAGGATGGACTGGTTGGATCTCCTTGCAGTCCAAGGGACCCTCAAGAGTCTTCTCCAACACCACGGTTCAAAAGCATCAATTCTTTGGCACTCAGCTTTCTTTATAGTCCAACTCAAATCTATACATGAATACTGGAAAAACCATAGCTTTGACTAGACGGACCTTTGTTGGCAAGTAATATCTCTGCTTTTTAATATGCTGTCTAGGTTGGTCATAGCTTTTCTTCCAAGGAGTAATCGTCTTTTAATTTCATGGCTGCAGTCACCATCTGCAGTGATTTTGGAGCCCAGGAAAATAAAGTCTGTCACTGTTTCCACTGTTTCCTCACCTATTTGCCCTGAAGTGATGGGACCGGATGCCATGATCTTAGTTTTCTGAATGTTGAGTTTTAAGCCAACTTTTTCACTCCTCTTTCACTTTCATCAAGAGGCTCTTTAGTTCTTCACTTTCTGCCATAAGTGTGGTGTCATCTGCATATCTGGGGGTATTGATATTTCTCCTGGCAATCTTGATTCCAGCTTGTACTTCATCCAACCCAGCGTTTCTCATGATGTACTCTGCATATAAGTTAATTAAGCAGGGTGACAATATACAGCCTTAATGTACTCCTTTCCCTATTTGAAACCAGTCTGTTCCTTGTCCAGATCTAACTGTTGCTTCCTGACCTGCATACAGATTTCTCAGGAGGCAGGTCAGGTGGTCTGGTATTCCCATCTCTTTCAGAATTTTCCAGAGTTTGTTGTGGTCTACACAAGTTCTAATGCATTCCTTTATAATTTTCTTCCAGATAATCACATCTTTTTACATAGTCAGAGTATACATTCATAGTGGGACTCAGCACATTCCTAAAACTTGTATCAGTAGGCTGTTGATAGAACACGCTTTTCACTGCTTGTACTGGCTTTGGTCATGGCAAAACCTAAGATATAATTCCCTGAGAGAACCTAGCTCTATTCCATCCTCTTGCACCCCACACTGCCTTAATTGAGGAAGAACCTCAACTTAATTAGACTGCAAGATATCCCTTGTAAGCCTCACCAGTTTCACTGATTACAGTTTTCTTTAAAAGGAACATGATGCATTTAGGCAGTAGATAAGGCCAGTTTATGATTATATGGTCCTAAATATGTATCAAGCAAAGATAAAGAGCTATTCACAATGCAGAGTCTGCACTTATCCTTTTCTGTAATACTTTGTTCAGTGTTTTAGTGATAGTGATAGTTTTAGATAGTTTTTGCAGTTGCTGTCTCTGTTATATAATCTGTACTTAATTTTTTTAATCACTGAAACTGCTGGTACTTGCCAAATGAGTTCTAAGTGTACCAGTAGGAGGCTTTAGGCCTCATTTTAAGTGTATGACACTCTTCTGTTTGCTTCCTTGCTGGTTGTTTAGATGATCATGATTTTACGTTTTCACAGATGAGAAGGCTAATTTGGAGAATAAATTTCCTGGGAAGGATGGTACAGGAGGGCTTTTTCAGGGCAAAACACCTCTGAGGAAGGCTAATCTTCATCAAGATGTCACACCTTTGAGGCCAGGTAAGAAAGAACATCTTAGAAAAAACCTCCTTGGCAGAATGGTGGAGCAGTATACTAGGAACCTGAGGGACCTGGGGAAATTACCTAAATGATGTATTCCTTTGTTTTTAATTGGTGAAATGGGCTAATTCATTTATTCATTTCATGGTGAGTTGAAAACTAATGATGTGCTGTTCTTTTCATTTTTCAAACTTTGGGAAATTAAGCTAACATAGAATTTTGTTGCCAGATATATAACTGTTTTCTTTTTTGACTAGATTTAATGTAACCTAACCTGAGTCTGGCTGGGAAACAAAACAGCAGGAGAGAAGAACGTACTGCTTGCTAATTGTGCAAGGATTCTTTGAGTCTTGTATCTGATTTTAAAAGATGATTGGCATTTAACTAATAGTTACTAAATATACAAAATACTGTCTGTTTGATTAGAACAAAAAGTATTCTTTTAGGAGGTCATAAATCCTCAGAAATGATTGTTTTGAAATAGTAGCTGTATTTAGATATAATTCACATGTCATACAATTCACCTGCTTAAAGTGTACATTTCAGTCTTTTTTCATATGCTCATGGAATAGGGCAATCCCCACAATCAATTTAGAACATTTGAGAACTAATTTTATGGGTTAATCTGAAACTCGCTCCGATCACAGCACTAACCAGAGGGCCATATCAGAAAGTCACTGTATTTTCAGTGAACTTGTTTCCAGAGTGTCAGTTGCTAGGCTGACTTTCAAACACAGGTGATATCTTATTGAATTTGGGGTCTGGACAAGTATCCATCTTTCTTGTGTAAGAGGTTATAACCATGTATACATATTTCACTTGAGGTGCTCAGAAGTGTGGAAGATTTTTGTTGCTTTGATGGTCTTTGTGCTCTTCTTGAATTGAAAGAGGATGTGATGGTACCTAGTTTGTCTGGACCACTTTCAGTTTAAAATTATTTGTTGGCGGTGAGCCCCAGAGCAGGACACCTCTGCTTGGACTATCATGTACCAAAAACCATATACACTGCTTCCACTCATGCATACTCCTCAGCCACAGTGTTTTTATTCTTTCTTAGTACACATTCTCACCTGTCTCATTAGTGCTGCTGCTGCTAAGTCGCTTCAGTCGTGTCAGACACTGTGCGACCCCATAGATGGCAGCCCACCAGGCTCCCCCATCCTGCTATTCTACCCTTAATCTAACTGAAAAATTCTTATCATCATTCAGTTTCCAGCTTAAATATCTTTTTTTTCCTCCAATTGATGCCCCTTATTTGTGTTCACAAAGCACTTTTCAGAGCTCTGGTTTTTGTTTTTTTTTTTGCCTCACAGCATGTGGGATCTTAGTTCTTCAACCAGGGATTACACCCATGCCCCCTTGCAGTGGGAACACAGTCTTCACTACTGGACTATCAGGGAAGTCCCCAGACCTCTATTTTAATTTCAACTTGATTGTTTCTTTCTCAGATTCTCAGCACTTTTTTTCTGCTTCTGTTTTATGATGTCCATAGTAACATCAAAATCCTTTGATAAAATATCTCCTTCCTCTTCCCACCCCATACACAGTCCCTTTTCTTAGATGCTGCATTTTAAAATTCTTATTGTTTTAAATTGAATTGGGGGTTGTATTTATAATGTCTGGTCATATGATTACTACAGAAATATTTACATTATTTTGATTATGTAAATATTACTCAATGCCAGGTCAGTTACTGTGATGCAGCTACATTTCTTCTTGGTTCTTCTTGGTGTTATTTGTCACAATCCCTTGACCACATAAAGATGATCTTGACATCCGGGTCAGGTAGATTCTTTAAACTTGATCAATTACTTAAAATTTTGTCACATTTGAGCTTGCTACATATTGAACAATGATCCTTGGAAGTTACACTGCTTTATTTGAGAATGGCATTATTTTTCTTAGTTTCTTCTTAGTGTCTTGTTTCCTGAGTCTTATGTCCTCTTTTTTATATTCTTTCATTTGTACTTCATTAGGCAGGGGTACGTCCCCAGGGAGCTTCCTAAAACAAGGTGTAGGAAGAGAACTTTGAGTTCTCATATGTCTGAAAATGTCATTGTTCCACCTTTGTTTACTATTGAAAGTTGGACTTAATATAGAATTGCGGTTTAAAAGATTTTTTTCTTGATTTCTTTGAAGGCATTATTCCATTATCTTTTATCATCCTTTGTTGCTGATGAGGAATTCAGCTTATCCTGTTTTCCTTACTTAGGTGATTTAATTTTCTCACAGAAGCTTTCAGAATTTTTATAATTTTGAAATGTCACGAGAGGGACTTCCTTGGTGGTCTGATGGCTAAGACTCTGGTCTCAGTGAAGGATGCCCAGGTTTGACCCCTGGTCAGGGAACCAGATTCCACATGTTTCAACTAAAAATTCATATGCCACAACTAAAGATCCCACATGCCACAACTAAAGATCCCACATGCCACAATGAAGGTCAGCAATTCCACATGCTGCAACTAAGACTCGGTGCAGCCAGATAAATAATAAAACAGTGTCATGAGGGGTTTGGGACACTTTTTTTTGAGGTGCTTTAGGCTAGTAAATAGGTAGGGCCCTGGTTATTTCATTTCTGCTTCAACTAAAGTAGCTTTTATAAATTGGTCTTCTGCATAAGATTTCAGTGGAACAAAAGGTTCCACTGCTTAGGAGGGATACACACACACACATATTTCTATCTAGAATTCTATATTAAGTCATATGTATATATAGACATATATTTCCTTGGGATTTGAGTACAGACTAGTTTTTGTTCTCTTGCAGTTGATAATACTTACAACAAACAGGCAGAAAAAGAAAATCTGGTGGAAGAGTCCATTCCATCAAATGAATGTCCTTCTATGAAAGTCAAAAGAACGACATCAAGAAATAATCCAGCTCAGCCTCAGAGGTAAGAGGTGTTCAAAAGTGGTGGTTATATTAATAATGTTCAGAGAAGGGTTATGTTTCCCATAGTACATTAGACTTTTCATGTTACCTTATTTAATCTTCATAACATTAATGAGTTGTAGGTAATATACTTATTTTATAGATAAGGGCTCAGAGGTGCTAAAGTTGCTTGTCCAGGGC
The DNA here is from genome assembly GCF_963930625.1 of Muntiacus reevesi. NCBI lineage: Eukaryota > Metazoa > Chordata > Mammalia > Artiodactyla > Cervidae > Muntiacus > Muntiacus reevesi. The sequence continues at coordinate 59,640,475 of NC_089250.1, forward strand.
AGATTTGTTTCAGAGACAGGATTCAAACTGTTTATAAGAAATAGCCAGAATTTTTCCAAAGTGACTATACCATTTTCCATTTCCATAAGCAGGATAGTATTAGAGTAACAGTTGCTCCATATCTTGGCCAACACTTGGTATTAGCAGTCTTTTTACTGATATTTCATTATGTTTATAATTTGCATTTTCTTGATGACTAATGATGTTGATCACATCACATTTTCATGTGGTTTCTGGCCATTCATATGTCTACATATATCATTTTTTTGAAAATCTGGCTTCTTGGAGTCTCCCCTATGCCTGAAGATCTTAGTGGTCAGCCAAAACCAAGTAGAGTTTATACTCAAGCTAAAGTTTTCATCCTCTTTGTGGTTCTCTTACTTCTGGAGTTTTGCCTCTGAATTTCCAGGGGCTCAGAGGTTAAAGCGTCTGCCTGCAATGCGGGAGACCCGAGTTCAATCTCTGGGTCGGGAAGATCCCCTGGAGAAGGAAATGGCAACCCACTCCAGTATTCTTGCCTGGAGAATCCCATGGACAGAGGAGCCTGGTAGGCTACAGTCCCCAGGGTCGCAAAGAGTCAGGCACGACTGAGAGACTTCACTCACTTTTGCTTCGGTTACCTCAGGCTAGTAAGACTTGAGTCGTGTGCTGTTCTACTATATGCACACTGGGTAATGCACTGAATCAAAAAAACCCAGCAAACTCACCAGTCTTACCTAGTGCACTTGTCTTTTAAGGATGGACACCTCACGAATTTCTGTTTTCTTCACTGGGCATGTTTGGTCTCCCCTAAATACACATAGTTAGCATATATAGTAACAGGAAATTTTTGCAGAGTTTTGGCTCAGATTTTGAGTGATACCTTTTTTGTAGCTCTTTTTCTTCTAGGACTTTCCTCCAAGTTTCTAACTCCTGTACCGGCCTGAATTCTATCTTCTGTTATTTAAAACCAGTGAGAGTAGAGTTCTCTGCTGCTGGAGCTGCCACGGTTGGGGCGTGCCCACAGGCAGAAAACTCGTAGCTCTTAACCTTGGTCGTTGCTATTCATGGATAAATGTTCCTGTTTTCTACCTGCTTTTGGTCACTTTCCAGTGCACTCAAATAGTCATATTTTTATATATTGTGTACATTTTGTAATAATATGCAAGAAGATTTGCATGATAAATGTACTCTACATTACTCTCCATATTTTTGTTTTTATGAGTCCCTTTAGAGATTAATATGAAAATACTTGCAGGTGAAAGATATGAAATTTGGGGTTTGCTTCAGAATCTAAGATCGGTAAATGAAAAGAAAGTTGACAATGTGATTGGCTATAAGTTGGAAACTTTTTTTTTTAATAAGTTGGTAATTTTTAAAGCTGAATGATGAGTACCTATTGGTTCTTTATATTATTCTCCATTTTTAATATGTTTTAAATTCTATGTGATAAAGATTTTTAAATTAGGTACTCTATGCACTCATAAAAATTTGAATATATACTAATAAATCTTAAGAGAGTGTTGAGAAAAATTAAACAAGATCTAAATAAATGACGGGACATACTACATTCATGTTTTATTTATTTTGGCTATGCTGAGTCTTTGCTGTTCGGGCTTTTCTCTGATCGCAGCAAGTGGAGGCTACTCTAGTTGTGCGGGCTTCTCTTGTCGCAGACCATGGGCTCTGGGCACGTGGGCTTCAGTAGTTGCAGCACGTGGACTCAGTAGTTGTGGTTCCTGGGCTCTAGAGCACAAGCTCAGTAGTTGTGGCTCATGAACTTATTGCCCTGCAACATGTGGAATCTTTCCAAGTCAGGGGTTGAATCCTTGTCTGCTACATTGACAGGCAGATTCTTTACTACTGAGACACCAGAGAAGCCCCCATGTTAATGCTTTGAGAGACTCAATACTATAAATATCAAGTCTCCTTACCCGACCTATAGATTCAATGTGATCTCTACAAAAGTCCCAAAGGTTTTCATTTTGGACATTGATAAGTTGATGCTAAAAGTTATATAGAAATGCAAAGGTCCAAGAGTAGTCAAGATACTTTTAAAGTATTTTGTAGATAGCAAGTCATATTATAAACCTATAATAATTAATGCTTTGTATTAATTTGGATATTGCCCAATGCTGAGACCTGATGGAATCATATAGAAGCTTACTCTCTCATATATGGACACAATATATACAAAAGTGATACTGCATGCGTATGAGGAGAGGGTGTTTTTATTTTTCCCCCTTCAGTAAACAATGATTGGACAATGGATAGCCAAATAGAACAAAATGGGAGTTGTCACCTATCTCACTCCATATAAAACAGTCAGTACTAGGTGAATTGTAGATCTAAATGTGAAAACACAGCTCAAGTAAGGAAATACAGGAGAATATCTTCATGACCTTGGAATAGGGAAAGATTTCTTAAATAGAATCCACACAGAAAAGCACTGACATGCTTTTTGGGAAGAAGTGGTTTTTGAACTCACTATCTAATCAAATGATACCATGAAGAGTGAGAAACCACCCCCCCCCCCCCAAAAAAAAAAGGAGTGAGAAGTCAACCCCTAGATTGGCGGGAAGTATTTGTAACTCTTAAAACTCTTAAGACTCATATTCACAGTGTATAAAGAATTCCTACTAATCAGTTAGAAAATGATTCACAATGCAGTAGAAAGCAACCAAGAGACTTAACCTAGTACTTAATGAAAGATGATAACCAAATGGCCAATAAACATGTGAAAAGGTGCTCAATCTCCCTGGGAAAAGGAAACTAAAACCACAGTGAGGCTCTGTAATTAATATATACCAATTTGTATGACTGAAATTAAGTCATCCAACAGTACTAAGTATTTAGGAGAATGTAGAGCAATACAGACTCTTATAAATTTGCCAGTGTAAGCATAAATTGGTAAAAGCACCTTGGTAAATAACTTTAGTTAATAAACCAATGTCCTGTGACCTAGCAATCTTGTAACAACAATGTGTACATCAGGAAACATATTCGAGAATCAACAGTTGACTGGATAAATAGTGGTATGTTCCTATAATGAATGTTATAGACCATTGAAAATTCGTGAATTAGAACTCCATGAATAACTGGTTGAATCTCACAAACATAATGTTGAGACAGAAAGCAAGACAGAAAAAATGTATAAAGTTTTTGTTTTCTTTTCAAACCAACGTACTGTGTTTATGGAATGCATGTTTATATGGTAAAAAAGATAAAGCAAAGTAATCATTACTGTAAAAGTCAAGATAGCACCTGCTGCCAGTGTTTTGTTTCTTAGTTTAGGTGGTGATTTCATGAGTCTTCACTTTGTAATCATTAACTTGGTTTTTGTGTACTTTCTGTTATGTGTTACATATTTCAAGAAAAATAGGGGGTCATGACTAAAAGAAAGAGGAGAAAATAAACACTTTAGTAAATTTCCGGGAGATCTTCTTTCTAACTTCCAAGTCTGACTAGTTAGCTGTGTAACAGGGTCAAGTCACCTTATCTTTTTTTTTAACTTTTACTCATTCAAAAGGAGGGAGTTGTACCAGTGCCTTTTTACAAAATTAAATCAACTTTATTGAGGTTTGATTTACAAATACCAATGCACTTAAAGTACCAACATTTTATGGTGAATTTTCAAAAGCTATCAATAAGACATTAGATTTTTAGAGTAGAAATAATACCATTTTTGTAGTTTGTACAAATAGCCTTTGTAGTTTGACATATTTTCACATTTTGCATCATATATAGTAGATGTATTCATTACAGATAAGTTTTGTCAATTCTTCTACCATAGAAGATCTCTCAGACTCTCTGCTCAGAAGAATTTGGAACAGAAAGAAAAGCATCATGTAAAAATGAAAGCCAAGAGATGTGCTACTCCTGTAATCATCAATGAATTTCCACCCTCCAAAAAAATGAAAGTGTAAGTATCCACAGCTTCTGTCAGTTGGCGTAGATTTTACCCCTGTTTGCTCCTATGGTAATAGCAAGCAGAACACATGGTGCTTGTTCTTATTTTTGTCAGTTAGGAGTGTGTTTTGTTGAAGGTAATATGGGAGCCAGTTTAATTAGAGAAGTTTAAAGAGCAGTGATTTACTTGCTTCATAGAATTCTGAAAGTAGTTTGCTGCTAGCTTTGGTTCGATGACATTTCTGAGTCTTAGTGGGTTTCCCCCCACACTTGCCGCTCCCGATAGCTGCTCTGTGTTTCTTAGATTCTTCCTTGGGCTTGTTGCCTCATTATCACATGGTAGCTTCTCTGTCTCTTAGGTATCATATCTGTGTTTGAGAGAAGGGTCTGATGAAGAAAGAGGGGTAGCATCTATAATAGGAAAGTAAAATATTTTCCGGTAATGCTTATGTTTATACATTAGTTGACTGAACTGTAAATTGGATCCCCTCTAGTTGCAGTAGAGACTGCTGAAATAAGTACAATACTTTTACCTTCATATGTTGGCTGCCCCAAACAAAATTAGAGTTCTGTTAATAAGAAAGAAAGTGACATAAATTTTGGAAAGGAAACTGTCTTGCATTTGTTCATTTGATGAGCAGTTGGAATCTCTTCCCACCTTCCTGAACCATCACCAGACAACTCTTACCTGACTTCTCTTGGTGTTCTCAAAGTTTGCTTGTTGTAGCTATTGGTATATATAAACTGATGACACTGTTGGAAGAATCTTGGCTGTTGAAGTATGGCTGTTGTCTTAAAGAATGAGAAAACTTAAGCCATGTGTGGTAGGTCTGGGGAGGAGATTGAGATATTTATATGCTGTAGGGGATTGAGATATTTTTTGTCCTTTTCAACTCAAGCTCTCACAATAAAAAGAAGTTAGAAGAAGAGGAAGAAGGCAATGCTTGTCAAGATATTTCTGAAAAGAATGAATCTTCCCCAGAAAAAGCCAAGGGCAGACAAACTGCACCTTGTATCCCACCTGTAAGGTATGATACTTTCCTGAGTTTCATCTTTAGAGTCAGAGTAAAATTACAAATGTGTACAACTACAGTCTGTTTGAAGCACATGGAGCCTGGGAAACTCTAAAGGCTGTCACCATGGTAAGGTACATTGTTTATATCCTAGTGGGTGCTTTCGTCTTATACATTGAAAAAAATAAACTATTAAATGTAAAAGAAATATAAAAGAAAAAAGTTAGTAAAGGTTCTTGTTCAGTCGCTCAGTCATGTCTGACTCTTTGCGACCCCACGAACTGCAGCTTGGCAGGCCTCCCTGTCCATCGCAGTCTCCCAGAGCTTGCCCAAACTCATGTCCGTTGAATCGGTGATGCCATCCAACCATCTCATCCTCTGTTGTGTCTTCCTCCTGTCTTCAGTCTTTCCCAGCATCAGGGTCTTTCCTCTGAGTCCTCTCTTCACATTAGGTGGCCAGTTACCTAAATTGAACAGTATTTACTTTGTCAAGCTCTATTCTGGACTTTACTCAAGTAAAATACCTATTTTTACAGTCAGTATATAAGCAGTCTTTGGATTCTGCTTTATTCACTCACTATGAAACTCTTATTTTCTGTAACTGCTACAAAATCTTCACATTTATCCTTCCTTTTGGTAGATGGTTAACATTCTTTATATTAATTCTTTCCTGTTAAAAATGCTGTTTCAATTTTTCACTGTTACAAGGAATCAGTGAACATTTTTATAGAGATATTCTTTTCTTTGAGTAGTCTCCTCAAGATAAGGAAAGATAAATTCCTTGGTCTATGAGTATGATCCTTTTTATGGCTATTGATTTTTATTGTCAGTTTTATTTCTGAAATGAATGTGTAAATTTTTAATGCCATCAACTTTGAACATTTTTATTTCCTTGTAGTCTCACCTGTATTGAATTTTTTACTTTAAAAATTGTTTCAAATTTAACTGATATAATGTTGATGGCATCAAATTATTTTAATTTTTGTTTGTTAACAGGATTGTATTACTGTTGCTGTAAACATCTTTTCCAAAGTTGTTTCCTTTTTATTTATCTGTAAGTGGTCTTAGTGATGTTTCATTACTAAGAATGACTACTTTGTTATTGTTTTTTCTTAAGAATGGCTACTTTAAATTGAACTTACGCTATGTCGATTATTTTAGAAACTGTCTGGTTTTTAATAGTCACAAGTATTCTATGAAAACAAGTATTTGTATTACCCATTTACATTGGGGAACACTGAGGGTCATAGAGGTTAAATAGTTTTCTCAAGATCACATAGGAAGGAAATGAAACAACAGGGTTGTGATTTGAACTTTGGTTGACTTTATTCCTAAGGCTTTTCTGTTTATCATAGTATATATTTTATGTATATTAACCTTTTGCTGTGTTTATTGAAAATATTACTACTGGTTTTTCAGTTTTTCTTGTGGCATGAAAGTTAATCATTATACAGTCAAATTTGTGGATATTTTGTAAAATCCTCTATAGTCTGTTTTAACTTTTTTTCTGAAATTTTTTTCAATATTTTGGAATAAATTTTGCATCTTTTTTTTATAGTGTTATCTAAGTTAATAATGATTTCTTGGATAATACTTTCTGGTTTTAATGGTTATTTTTATCCCAGGTTAAAAATCTAATCTATATAATGCCTTTAGATTTTTTTTTTTACCATTGAACCTTTCTTTTTCTCCTCTCCTCTCTCATCTCCTTTACTTATTTGCCCTTTAGGCAGAAGATTCTAAAAAGTACTGAGGAGCAAGAGTTGGAGAAGAGAGTGAAAATGCAGCAGGAAGTGGTAGAGATGCGGAAAAGGAATGAAGAATTCAAAAAGTTTGCTCTTTCAGGAGCAGGTCAGTTTGGTTCTGATTGAGTCTGATTTATGAGGTAGTGCTTCTCATAACCTTGTTAGAGTTTTTAAAGTCTCAAAAGCAAAAATGTCTTTCTTGGTCAGTAGTCAGCATAAAAAGATGTGTTTATTTAGGAAGCTGGACATGGGTACCATTCATATCCCAGTGATCATTCCCTAGAATGTTTTATGTACGTTGGTCCTTTCTTAGAGCATGCTGTCATTCCTCTCCATCTCTAACTGTAGAAGGGACACCCATCTTTTTTTTTTTCCACACCCATCTTTTGAGGTCTTTTCCATGAGTCCTTACCTCATTTTCTCAAGTAGAATTAATCTCTCCCTCTTTTTTCGTCCTAATTCTTTGTCTTTGTATTGGAAAAAGAAGGAACTAGGATTAAGACAGAAGATAGAGCAGTTGGACAGACCAATTTTTTTTTTCCTATTTTATCCTAGGCAGAAGAGAAGAAGGTTGAGTGAATCCACTTGTAGCTGGGGAAGAAAGTATACCTGAGAGAGCTGAAGGGATTAGAGTTCTGCTTTGCTTTAGCATGATTATATTGGTGAAGTCAAAGCTGTAAAGCTCTGCTTACTGGGTTGAAAAGCATCTTTGGAGTTTATGGGGTCTCCCTCTTAGAGATGCTTAGTTAAGTGTGTTTCTAAAGTCATTTCATAGCTTTTCTTGTCAAAGGTATTCCAGTTTCTCTGTCTCCAGAGCTGTGAACACACCTGGGAGATGGGATTCTTCTCCCCTCTGCTACCTTATTACAATTTGCATCTGACTGAAGGGCCTCAAACTCAATAGTACTAAATGAATAAGGCACATATATTGGTGTCCTTGAGGACTGTTTCAAGTTGGGTTATATGCAGAGAGTAAATAAAGTTAAATCCATGGTAATAGAAATACCCAAAGGACTGAATAAAAAGGGACTTACTCCATGTATGTTCTGTATTCTTAGTGTTACCTGTATGTTTTACTGTACTTTTTACTCAGGGCAACCTGTGAAGAAATCAGTGAGCCAGGTTACCAAATCAGTTGACTTCCACTTCCGCACAGATGAGCGGATCAAACAACATCCTAAAAACCAGGAGGAGTATAAGGAAGTGAACTTTACATCGGAACTGCGAAAGCATCCTGCATCTCCTGTAAGTTGACTGACTAAATTAATATTCTTGTTAGTTATTCAGTGAAGATTCTGGTGTAGTATTTATGGTCACTACTTATAGTAATGTACTTGAGAGAAAAATGTGTTTTTGAGTTAACAATAGATCTAAATCCTTACTTTGCCCCCTGTTAGCTGTGTAATCTTGAATAAATCACTGTCTCTGGGAAGCATCGTATCAAATTCTGTGAAAACTGAATTGAGAATGTACATAAAACACATAGAATTACATGTGGCAAATTGTAGGTACAGACTTGTTACAGCTTGTGCTATTAAAAATTTGTTTAAAAAAATCTTGTGTCTGCAAAGTTTTGTGCAAAATATAATGGGTTTATGGGGAAGGTCAAATTGGGGCAGACCACTCAAATCCTATGCAGTTTTGTTACCAGAGCACTAACAAAAGCAGTAATAATCCTAAATAAAAAATCTAGCACTAAGAATTTCTACTTGCATTTGCAATTACCATCATCATTTTTTTTTTAAGTAAGTTAGTCTCTTTTTAAAAAATTAATTAATTTTTGTTTGCACTGGATCTTTATCATTGTGTGTGGGCTTTATCTAGTTGCGGCAAGTAGGGGTTACTCTTTGTTGTGGTGCATGAGCTGCTCATTGCAGCGACTTCTCTTGTTGCAGAGCACAGGCTCTAGGCGTATGGGCCTCAGTAGTTGCAGTACATGGGCTCAGTAGCTGGGACTCTTGGGCCCTAGTGGGCACAGGTTTCAGTTGTGGTTGCTCCACAATGTGTGAAATCTTCCCAGACCAGGGATCAAACCCATGTTCCCTGCATTGGCAGGAAGATTCTTATCCACTGTACCACCAGGGAAGTCCACCATCATTACTTGTTTAAGTCAGTCCTTTGCAGACTTAAATCCTGGAGTTGTGCTTCTTCCTTTGAGATGTAGGTCCTTGAGTTTTACTTCCAGTCAGAAACTAATTTTATAAAAATTGATGACCCAAGGAGTAGACTTCTTCATTAGTCAGTTTTGGGGTAGGATATGAGAAGAGAATTTGATTCAGGTAGCTGCCTGAGCTGATCCAGAAGCCCAGTTAAAATTTTTAAATGACTTGGGGTGGGATACCTGTACAGCTTTTCTCCACTTCTAATTCTAAGAAAACTTGTTCTTGATTGCTTCAAAACATGAGCATGCTTGGGAAAAATCACCTTATGTACAGAATAGACAATTTGTTAAGTGCTGGATGCTTTCTCCCCCTTTTTAAAAGATGGGAGTATACAGATTATAACCCATGCTCAAGGACCGACAACTTAAGAAGAATCTTGGCTTTCCATGGATTCTTTTCCTTTTGATCCTCTGCTGAGTTTGAGGATTGTGGTGGATCTGAGCTCTTCCATAACATTTCATTTAGGGAATGAATTCTTTCTTTTCAGGCCCGAGTGACTAAGGGATGCACCGTTGTTATGCCTTTCAATCTGTCACAAGGAAAGAAAAGAACATTTGATGAGACAGCTTCTACATATGTTCCCCTTGCACAGCAGGTCGAAGCATTCCATAAACGAACTCCTACCAGATACCACCTGAGGAACAGGAAGGATGGTATTAGTAAGTTTCTTTCTAGTATCATACCTGGCTGGAGCCTCCCCTAGAATTCCCTTTGCTTGCATCTTAGGTACAAATTTGTCTTTAGTTGATTCTAGTTTTTGAACTAAAGCATGGCATATGTTGTATGCAGACCACAAATGTACCCATAGCTGAACATTTCTCAAAACACGTAGCTGTCTGTCCCCTTACACCCATCAACCACCTTGATCCTCCCAGTCAGTAACTGGCTGAGGGGAATTAAGGTAACATGAGATGGCATGACACATCACGGTTATCTTTGCCATGTGTCCAGGTGCACACTTATCTACAGAAAATGAAAGCTTTCTATTCACTTAATGTTGTGTGCTTTTTGTTCATTGATTCAATAAATGTTGACTACTACGAAGCAGACACTCTGTGTGATGTAGGCAGTATAGAAGTGAGCAAAACAGACTTGGTGCTACTCAACATCAAGTTTGTAATTCAGTGAGATAAACAGGTCATCACAGATTATTGTGAGTGCTGTGAATGTGTATGTAAATGTAAGAATCAAAGGAAGTGCGAGATAGGGAGAGCAGGTCTGTGTGCTGAGAAGTCCAGGCATGGAAATACAAGAGAGAAAAAAGTTAACCAATGGTTAAGACCATGTGCAGGTAGGAGAAGGATACTTAGCATGGGTGGGTGATTGTTCTTTGAAAGGGGAGTAGAAGAGAGCAGTGAGTGCAAATGTTGCTTAATTTGTAGATTTGGTGGTAAACAGATGAGAGGAAGCTAATCTAACAATGTCTATCTTTATGAAAATAACTCCTAAAAGAAGTTTGAGGATTGGAGGTGTGGTGTAAACTAGTTGTTAACAGTGCAGGGTAGTATTCTGGATAAAGCAAAATCTGGTTGTTTGACTTTGAAGGTTTCTAAATTTTTCCTGCCTTTGCCTGGGCACTGTTTAGTGCTATTTTAGGTAACAGATGAGTTAGTTCCTGTAAGGACAGCATTTCCTAATGTTATTATGTTCTCGTAGCCATTTGTAAATTTTATATCATGAAAATAGTCTTTTTTATTCTAATGTAAATTTAAGTATTAACCATGACTTTGCAAATATATATGACTCTTAGAGTCTGGTATTCTGCTCTTAGAATCTTAGTCCTAGCAAATAGAAAGAAAAATTATTTTCTGCAATTTTTCTTCCTTTGAGATGTAGGTCCTTGAGTTTTACTTCCAGTCAGAAGTAATTTTTATTTATAATTTTGGACTATTATAGCTCAATAATAGTTATATGTATACTTGAAGCCTGGCTTATTTCTAAAATAAGTAGATTTGGTTTCCATCTCCAATTGTTAGGTGGTAAGGCCTAAATTAGAAAATTCATTCTGGGTAATTATGAAAATTGACAAGGTTGCTTCTGGCCAGGTAAATAGTATTTTCTGTGAATGGTGATGATGATCTTAATATTGATGCTTTGACATAGCTCTTTTTTCTTTTCTTTTTTTACTTTTTCCGTTTGACTTTCTGTGGGGGATAGTCTTGATGTTTTGATATAGATGCTTTTAAGAAGTTCATAATATTGGAAATTATTACATTTTTTAAAATGCCTTATTTTAAATCTTATATGTCAATAACATGCAGAATAGTTGGCACTGTCAGTTGAAAGGAAGTGCAGGCCTCTGCAGTGATAAGAAATCCATCAGACACAAAGGGATTTTAGATTCCGAAGTTGATAGCAGAGTTCCCACAGGCTACCTTTATCATCACCTCTCAATAAAGAGTGATAGTGAATGTTTGTCAGCCTGACTTGATGTGAGCTGAGCTGAGTGTGAGGGGCCAGCCACTCTGTGGCTTAGCATCTCTGGGCTGCCTAGCTGAGTCAGCACCTACAGGTAAACGGGGTCTTAGCTAGGTAAACGTCTGTGATCTTGGTTTACAGTGCCATTACCCTCCAAATCTGTGGTCAGAATATGCAGAGACCCACAGACTCCAGTGCTGCAAACCAAACATCGTACACGGCCTGTGACCTGCAAAAGTGCAGCAGATCTGGAAGCTGAGGAGCTTGAGAAGCAGCAACAGTAAGTTCCACTGGCAGTATTTGAGGAAGAGTTCCAAGAACCTGCCTGCTTCCTTTTCACTTCTGTAAGGGGGTCAGTTCCTGTTTTTTGCCTTGGGAATTATGGTATTTGAGCTACAGGTTGTGCCTTGCCTCTGTGGTGAAAGGATTGATAGTGGGAGTAGGGAGCTGTCCTGGAGTGTAAACTGGTTAAAAAAAAAATAATCAGAGAATGGGGTGGGAGAATTTACGATTCCAGTAAAGAGTGGCCTTTGAGGTTTAGGTAAATCTCACCCTTTTATGGCTACCCAAGGGATTGTTACAACTGTTACCAGTGGAGAGAACTGGAATTTAACGTGAGTTAAGTCTGGGGGTTGTCTCTTGTAGCCTTCTTTCTCCCTTCTAGTACTTCTTTTGGGAAGGGGGAGTTTCTTTTCTCAAAAGAAGTACAAGAGAAACCCCAATCTTTACAGTGTTGGGGATGTTAGACTGTCTTGTTTTTCCTTTGCTCTCGAGGCAGGGATAATGGCTATGGAGAGAGTTGAATTTTGTTGCACATGATGGATAATCTTAATAATTACTTTTTTTCCCCCCTGGTTTTGGCCTACTTTATTGTTTAGTTTTCATTTTATTAAAAAAATTTTTTTGTATGGTTATCACTTAAACTCTCACAGATACAAATTCAAAGCACAGGAACTTGATCCCAGAATTCTTGAAGGTGGGCCCATTTTGCCTAAGAAACCGCCTGTGAAGCCACCTACTCAGCCTGTTGGCTTTGATTTAGAAATTGAGAAAAGGATCCAGGAGCGGGAGTCAAAGAAGAAATTGGAAGAGGAACATTATGAATTTCATTCCAGGCCCTGCCCTACTAAGATCTTGGAAGATGTTGTGGTAAGAGTGGTGAAGCCCTGCGAGCTGGTAGAAGTGTCATGTTCACAACCACATATCTACCCAATCACACATGTTTGGATACTGTGATCAGGACATCATATTAGGAGTTCTGGGTGAAAAAGAGACTTGTCAGAGGTGGATTTTGCTCTTAGGAAACCGAAAGTCCAGTATAGTATCATAAAGTAGCCAATGGCAGAGCTGGGATATGAATTTAGGTAGTATAGTTCAAAGGTTCATGCTCTTGTATTAAGATAGAAAGTACCTTTTAAAATGAAAGGTTCTTAGGAAAATGTGTGATTATTTTTTAAAAAACTATCTACATCCTACCTAAATATCACCAGTATTACCTGAACTCCATTTTTAGAAACACTGATTGAGGAAATTGGTTTGGTAGTTTGTTGTAATTTGGAAATGTTGTGGTGAAGTGGTAAGTGGGGAAGGGTAACTAGAGTTCATTAGGAGTTAGTTAAGTGAGATCATAGAGTAGTGTCGTACTGGGTAATGTGTTGTTGTGAGTTCTGGATAAACGAATCAGCAAAACACTAGGTGAATAAGAAGCTACTGAACTGATATGGTATGCTGTAGGGTAGTCATTGCCAAATCAACTGGGCCTCAGAGTCCTCTGGGATTTTGTTACATAAACAGATTCCTGGGCCCCACCCCTGGAGTTTTGATTTGTCAGGTGCAGCATAGATTAGAGAGCCTGGATGAAGACCTTAGTGTCTGACACAGAGTAAGCAGTCGTGTTGTTAATAATAATAACTGTTGCATGCTTACATGGTGCAGCGTTTTACGTAGATTGTCTCATTGATTTCTCATAACAACTCTTAGGAAATAAGTTCTGTTTTTGTCCCTACTTTTCAGATTAGCAAAGAGATGCTAAGAGGTGTCTAGTATGCAGAACCAGGATTTGAACCTGTCATCTCCTTAAACACTGTGTTTCTCTACCTCACAGTGCTGTTATCATTGTTTATTCTGGCAAGTGCAGTTTTGAGTTTGTTTTCAGCTCTTTCCCTACTGAAATTTCCAGGGACGTCAACTTTTGGATTCTAGAAAAAACAAAGCATTGAAGGAGTCATAGATATATTTATTCCTTCTACTCTCTTCATTTTTTAGAAAAGGGGGGCTTTCTTTGAAGGAAGAACGTGGCTTGCCCATAGGAACATTTTTAAAAGTTGGTGGCAGAACTGAAGTTAGCTGTCCTAACTTTTGTTGCTGGACTCTTATTTAAAGCAGAAGAACGTGCCTCCAGAGCCTGGGTGCAGCTGTCTGTCTGCCACTGTTTGTCTCCATCTGTGTCCCCTCGATGCTGAAGCTCTCTTTCCTTGTGTCCTTAGAGTGTTTCTTGTGCTCTCCCAGTTGTTGATAGGTGGCAAGGAGACAACGGGGCTGATGAGAGATGGGCTTGGGCAGCAGTGGGCCTCGAGGCAGGGATGAGAAAAGGGCTCTTGGGCCGAGGTAGAGTGATGAAAGCCTTGAGCTCCAGGGTGTGAAATGTGAACTTGGTGCCGACATCTAGTGGGGAGTTGGGGCTCCACAGAGGTGGATATGGTATCAGTGAGGCCAGTGAGTAATTTTAGCAGTGATATTTTAGGGACTTGGGGAGACCAGCAGGCTTTAAAAATTGTTTTTTCATGGTCCCTGAGATAACATTGCTTCATGGTAATTTCCTAATTGCTCTGGGACAGTCCTGATAACTTGTCCTAGGGCACATGGGGTATATCTGCCTTAGGGAGACATGCTCACCCTTTACATCCCATCCCGGGCTGCTTTTCCTAAATGTATCTTTTATCCATCCACGTTTCCCACTTATACCCATTTATCACCTGTTTAGAAGTACCCTCCCTCAGCTTCCTTTCAGAGCTTCCCCATTCCTTCAGCTCCATATTCTGTTGGATTTCTTCAGAGCACTTGTGAAAATCAAGAAATACTTGGTTTATTACTTTTTCATTGTCTTGTCTCTCCTCCACCAGAGTGTGAGCTCCCAGATAGCAAGGACCATGTCTATCTGTATTGTTCACTGCTGCTTCCCCAGCATCTAAGCATAGCATAGGCACTGGGGTATTGAACAACCGTGTAAGAGACAATACAAGCTGAAATCCATCAGCCTGTGTTAGACACTGGGAATCGAATGAAATCAGACACAGCCTTCATCCTCAAAGCTTTCACAGTCTGAAAGAGCAGATTGGCATATAGACAAATAAGGACAGTAATACTAATCAACATATGTTCCCTTAACAATTACTACTTCTTGTAGGTGCTGTAGAGAATGCAAAGGAATGCAAATGGCAGTATCTCTACCCTCAGGGAGCTTATAACTAAAAACAATTTAATACAGTGCAACAAGAAGCTTTCTCTGTTTCTAGAAACCCAGTTTCTTTATCTCTATTTCTGAATGAGCCCGCTATTGGCTTTGATTGCAGTGGAGATGGGGTATGGATAAATAATTGCTGCAAAGTTGATTTTCATAAATCACCTTTCCTTCTCCCCTAAGTAATATGAGGATTGATCCCACTCATATAAATATCTCTTTCCTGACTTACTTGTTAGAGATTTCTTTTAAAATGCACATCTCTGCTGGGAGGATGTAGACAGAGGGGAAAAGTAGGAAATGAGGAATTATTTTAGAACTAAATGAGTTCTCAGGTATTTATTTCAATTATTTTTATGAAAAGAAAAACAACCAAAGACACATTATACAGATTGGAATGAAAGCTGGGCAAGAACAGACCTCTGACTTCTTGTTCAGTGTTCTTTCCATTTCCACCTGTCCTGGCTGTGTTCAAGCTCCAGGCTGGTGTCCACCTGTCCAGGATGTAGAACAACAGATTTTTGTTGTTTTCTGGTAAGCATTAGATGAAAACCCATTTCATAAACTTTTGTCAGTCTGGTTATAAGTTCTGTATTAAATTTTACTATACTAGTGATTCTGATTTTCTTTGGGAAGTGTGTGACAACTTTTCACAGCAGATTGAAGCTCCCCTTTGCAGTAGTCACCTTGAGAGAGTATGTATTCTTTCCAAAGATTGATAGTGTACAAACCACTTTGGAAAAGCCACTTGTCTTGGATGTTGTGGCAGTTTTTTGGATCTCTTCAACAATACCAGGTCTTGATACTTTAAAGATTAATTAGCTTTTAGGAGTTGGTCTAAAGTCTAAAGTTGGTCTAAAGTCATTCAGAACTAAAACTCCAGAGTAGTCCAAAATAATAGAGCTGGAAACAATATTGCTTAGTTAAAACTAAAGAGTGAGCAACTGCCTTGGCTGGCCCTAAAACTGGCTTTGAAGGCCACTCCAAGAAAGACATTCCAAACATGTTTGGAGCAGTTGCAGCATTGTTGGGATTAAGAAGTGTCTCCCAAGGTATAAATTAGAGTCCAAGAGTCCTCAAGTCCACGGTATAAATTCTGTTATTCATGCTTACAGTATTTGTTCAACAAACATTTACTGAATGCCTTATGCTTGCCAAGATCTGTTAGGTATTAGGGATTGATGGAATAACAGTCCCTACTCTCAAAGCACTCATAGTAGGAGGAGATGAATATCTTAAATCAACAAGTGCAATGAAGGATTTTTTTAAACAAATTTATTTATTGTTGCTGTGCACAGACTTTCTCTAGTTGATGTGAATGGGGGCTCTTCTCTAGTGGTGCACGGGCTCTAGGGAGCTCCACTTCATCACTAGTTGTGACCTATAGGCTTAGTTACCCAGTGCCATGTGGGATCATCCCAGATCAAACCTGTGTCCTCTGCATTGGCAGGTGGATTCTCAACCACTGGACGACCAGGGAAGTCCTGCAATGAATTTTTTATGTACCATAATAGACTATGTACAAGGGAGAGTGGCATCAGTAGGTTCAGGGAGTGATCTATTGAAGGGTTTTATAAGAGAGGAGATGCTTTAGTGGAGGCTTGAAAAGAAAAATTAGATACTTCCCAGCAGCTGGAGCATTTCAGAGAGGACATAAAGTTAGAAAGTTGAAAGTTAAGTCGCTCAGTCGTGTTCCAACTCTTTGCAACCCTGTGGACCGTAGCCCACCAAACTCCTCCGTCCATGGGATTTTCCAGGCAAGAATACTGGAGTGGTATGAGAACCAGTGTTAAATTTTGGCAGTTGCCAGTAGTTCATTGTGGCTGGAAGCTGGTGCCTAAAGAGGGACAGGAGACATGCCTGGAGAGTCAGGCAGGGTACCAAATTATGAAGCACCTTGTCCTTCATGCTAAGGAATATGTTATACTGTTGTAAGTAGACATTAGGAGCCATTAAAGAATTTTAAATCAGGAAGTAACATGATCAGATCTTTTGACTGTATAAGAAGATGGACTCGCAGAATGAGATGAGATGCTGAAAGCTGTTAGTGGGCTAGTGGAATGGTACAGGCAATAGATAGTGTGGCCTATGGCATAACAGTGAAGAATTAGAGAAGTGGAATAGAGAGCTGATGGGGGAAGCGTATGGATGTGAGTGTAACAGATAAGGAGTTACTGAGGATGTCTTTAAGATATTTTAAAAATTGATCTGGTCATACTCTTTATGCAGAACAACAGCCCTAGAGATCACCAGATTCATGATAGAGGGTAAACTCTAGCAGAGTTAGAAAATACTTATGGAACAGCTTTCTAAAATACATTAGTTTTGAGTCACGTGCATAGTATGATACACATAATTCAGTCAGAAAGGATTTGAAATGTTGGCAGTGTTTTGGAATCACAAAGCAGGAAAATCTTCCAAGGAGTTGAATGTATAAGAATTAAGGAATAAAAAAAAAAAAAAAAGAATTAAGGAATATAGAGATTAAAAGCCTCTTTTAATCTGTTCTCAAAGAGATGTGAGAGTTGACAGTTTGGTATTCTTTTCATATTTTATTTTCTATGCTTAGATTAATTATATATATTTTTTGTTTTATTTTTAGTGTATATGCAGGTATCTTTTAATTTGACTTCTTAAAATTTTTTTGGAGTATAGTTGATTTACAGTGTGTTAGTTTCAGATATACAGCAAAGTGATTCTGTTATCTACATATAGTCATTTTTTTCAGATTCTTTTCCCATATAGGTTATTTTAGAATATTGAGTAGAGTTCTCTGTGCTATATAGTAGGTCCTTGTTGATTTTCTGTTTTATATATAGTAGTGTATGTGTTAATCCCAAGCTTCTAATTTATCCCTGCCCACCCCCCACCCCTCTGCCCCTGTTTCCCCTTTGGTAACCATAAGTTTATTTTTGAGATCTGTGAGTCTGTTTCTGTTTTGTGAATAAGTTCATTTATATTATTTAAAAAATTTTGATTCCACATATGAGTGATAGCATATATTTGTCTTTCTACATGTACATTTTAAAAACACAAAATATTTTTTGTTTCAGCCACTTGTCCCTCCTCTCTCAATATTATGAATTATATATATTGTTCTGTGTCAGTAATAAAGATTTGTTTTATTCTTTTTGATGACTGTATAATATTCTAGTGTGTGGATATGCACCACAATTTAAGAAAGGATTTAACCAGTTTTTATTCTTTTTAAAAATGTTATATTGAAATATAGCTAAAAACTAAACTAGAGATCAGATATTAGGGTGTAATACTGAGTGAAAGAGTATGACCATTTAAAGGTTTAATAGCTAATTCCTAAAGATTGTACCAGCTTGTGTCCTATACCTCACCCAGCTGTATGTGACTGCCCACTTCTCATCACATGCCAACCAACACTGGTATTAATCAATCTTTAAAGTGTATTACTCAATCTTTTAGGTGAAAAATGCCTGATTATAGTTTCTAAAATTCTTGAGATTAAGCCTCTTGTGTATCTTTGGTAACTTCTTGCTCTTTGTCCAGTTATTTGGCAAAAGGAAATTAAGCTAGACCTTGCCCAGTGCCTTTTTCCATTCACCTTTTGAGGGTAACATTTTAAAATATAAGTTCTTATTGTAGAGCTGTATGTGAAATAGGTTTAGGAGAATGAACCATATTCTGTCCCTAGTTAACATTTGGAAATCCTTTCTGATTTTGTTTTTAAGGGATTAGGGTATAAAAGGGAGAGAAACAATAAAATATTGATGTTAGTTTGTTTTGTGGTGGTTTTCAAGAATACCAAAAAAGATTTTGATGAGTTTCATTTTTTATTGAATATACAACTCAAACTATGTTTTTTGCTGATCTTCTGTCATGTTAATCCACCTTTGGGAGTACTAATACATACCTGTGTTAGGTGGATAAATAACAACTAGCCTTTTTTGATTTCTGATACATGAAGTTCTAAGAAAAGTATTAATTTCATCACATAACCTAGTTGAGATTGCTCTGGGATATCTAATTGAATTGCTTACTCCCTTCAGGGTGTTCCTGAAAAGAAAGAGCTTCCAATCACTGTTCCAAAGTCACCAGCCTTTACTCTGAAGAACAGAATCAGAATGTCCACCAAAGAAGATGAGGTGATTCCCTAGGATGGGATCTTTACTCCTTCTGCATAATCAATTTAAGCACTGTGTGCATGCTAAGTCACTTCAGTTGTGTCCGACTCTGCAATCCTATGGACTGTAGTCCACTAGGCTCCTCTGTTCATGGGTTTCTCCAGGCAAGAATACTGGAGAGGGTTACCATGCCTGTCTCCAAATCTAAGCATTACTCTTTCTTAAACAGAGAGGAGTTCAAAGGCAGTCATTCTTGCCTGGAGTTGTCTTAACAATGGGTATGAATGATTGATCATCTATTTTTGCTCTTCCAAGAACAAAGTAGTAAGTGTATGAGGCTCTTTGCCAACAAAAGTCTGTTTAGTCAAAGCTATGGTTTTTCCAGTAGTCACATACAGATGTGAGAGTTGGACCATAAAGAAAGCTGAGTGCCGAAGAATTGATGCTTTAGAATTATGGTGCTGGAGAAGACTCTTAAAAGTCCCTTAGACAGCAAGGAGTTCAAGCCAGTCAGTCCTAAAGGAAATCAACCCTGAATATTCATTGGAAGGACTGATGCTGAAGTGGAAACTCTGATACTTTGGCCATCTGATACAAAGAGCTGATACATTGGACAAAACCCTGGTGCTGGGAGATGAGGGCAGGAGGAGAAGGGGGCAACAGAGGATGATATGGTTGGACGGCATCACCAACTCGGTGAACATGAATCTAAGCAAACTCTGGGGCACAGTGAAGGACAGGGAAGCCTGGTGTGCTGCAGTCCATGGGGTCGCAGAGTTGGACATGGCTTAGCAACTGAATGACAATGATGAGTCATTTTGGCTTTCAGTGGTAACTGGTCGTAACGACTTAGGATTGTTTCCATTGGATTGGAAAATAAGTCTTTTTTTAAGACCTACACTCTATTTTGCCTACTATTGTCATCATTTGGTGAAGGATTTTTAAAATTCACACTAAGTAGTTACATCTGCCCTGTCCTATCTCCATTGACCCAAGGGTTAAAGAGGTGACTATGTGGTGATGGTTCATGAAGTTGGAATATATAAACTGTCATTGATCAGGCTAGTTTCTTGTTACATCTCCCTTTTTATCTATAAATATCCAGAGTTAGGGTAATTTTATAGCATATCTCAAGCATAAACCTTTTTATAGATTAATTTGAAACTAGAATACACAGTAATCTTATGTTACCAGCTTGAACCCAGTCAACTTACTTGGTCCTATTCTGGGTTTGGCAACTGGAAATACTCCCAGTCACATGTTTTAGTGGAGTCTAGAGGCTGGGTCAAAGAAGAGGCCAAGGTATATGCTTGGTTAGTACTTTTCTTCTGTTCATTTTACTCACACTGTTTGAGTTCATTTAGTTTTTTCAACCTTCCTGTGAAAAATTTTAGATCTTTTAAAAGTAATTGTGTTAATTTATCAAATGCTTTCACGTTGATCTCACCCTTGTGAGTTAATAAATGACTTAGTAGGTTGGTGAGTTGGTAGGTATCCCTCTTTGATAGAAAAGGAAGCTAAGACACTTGAGAGGTTGAGTGACTTTGCCTTAATGACTTCTTTCATATATTGTCTTCTGACTTCACATTCAGAGGAGGCGAGAGAGTGAGAAGTCTTGTCTCTAAACTGCAATTTTTTCCCTTAGGAAGAGGAGGAGCCAGTAGTGATAAGAGCTCAACCTGTGCCATATTTTGGAATGCCTTTTAAGCCCCAGATCCCAGTGGGAAGAACTGTGGAAGTATGCCCTTTTTCTTTTGATTCCCGAGACAAAGAACGTCAGTTACAGAAAGAGAAGAAAATAAAAGAACTCCAGAAAGGAGAGGTAGGTGTTCCATATCTATAAATAGTATAATATTAATACTAGTCTTTAATCTCTCAAAGGTAATCTTTTATCTTGCACCTTTTGTTTTATTTATTATTTTTTTTTTATCTTGCACTTTTAAAAAACTGGATTTATTTGGCTGTATCGAGTCTTATTTGCACCTTGCGGGATCTTCATCGAAACACATGGACTCTAGTTGTGGTTCATGTGCTCCAGAGCGTGTGGGCTCTCTAGTTGCCCCATGACATGTTAGTTCCCTGTGTTTCCTGCACTGGAAGGCAGTTCTTAACCACTGGACCACCAGGGAAGTTCCTTATGTTGTACTTTTCACGTATAATCACTAATTTCCTTTGATACCTCTAAGAACCTTATGAAGTATAAATAGGGCAAGTAATTTAAATAACCATTCTGGAAGGAAGGAAGGTTAACTTAACCACTTAACCACAAGGAAGTTAAGTGACTTGCCCATGATCATGCTGGTAGTTATTGGCAAAATTGGGAGGAAAACCTTGATTTCCTGTTGAGCCTATTAGTTTTCTGTACCGTGCTGGTTTGAAAACTTGCCTTTCATATTTTTCAGATTCATCCAAATATTCTGGAGCAGCTGTGACTTTCTGACTAGAAAGGCCTTATCTTAAATCTTACATTTTCTTTTCTATTAGGTGCCCAAGTTCAAGGCACATCCTTTGCCTCACTTTGACACCATTAACCTGCCAGAAAAGAAGGTGAAGAATACTACGCAGGTTGAGCCATTCTGCTTGGAGACAGACAGAAGAGGTGCCCTGAAGGCCCAGACTTGGAAGCACCAGGTGGGGATGCGGAGAGCAGCTAAAATGTGAATTGCTTGACTGTTGGTTTGTTACAGTAGGTAGACCCGCTACACCAGGCTTCATCTGGGAACTAACACACTGGATTGTTTTAGGGACTCTCACTATAGTCAGGGGTCAGAAAACTTTTTCTATAAAGCACCATATATTAAGTATTATACATTGTATAGGTTACATATGGTCTCTGTCACATGTTGTATGTTTCAACCCTTTAAAAATATAAAAACCATCTTTAGCCCAAGGGTTGTATAGAAAGACATTACAAGCTGGATTTGGTCTGCAGCTTAAGTTTGTAAGTGATCATCTGGAGAATGAGAGACTTTTTGTGACAGGAGATTCTTAAAGATCTCACCTATTTCATCTATTAGACTTGTTCATTAAATATTCACTTTTTTCTGTTGGTGCTTTGATAAGAAACTGTGGTGAGAATAGATTCTCAATAGAGTATTTTTTCTCAACATAGTATGCTATTTGCTCTTTATAGATGATAGGTGATTTGAAACAGTTAATTGGTTGTTGGCTGGTTTAGTTGGGATCTAATTCTGCCTTGTCTGGAAAAAAATCTCCTGAATTCCTAAGTTTGTCAGTGTTGATATTATGTCTTATTTTGAAATCTGTCCAAAAGGGGCTCTGGCTTGATCTTTGTAGAAAGTCTCCCCTGTTGAAGCCCAAGAGATATGATTGATTAAGTTACTAAACCTAGGCCCCTTGTTGGCACTATTCTCTAGGAGAACTTAGGGCTGTTGCTTTGAAAGCAATCATGACATAGAATGTGGGGGGTATTTCCCATAATAAAAAGGTTTTTTAAGTTTTTCAGATGTATATAAAAGAAAGAATAGTATAATGAACTTCCATGAACCTGTCACCCTGTTTTCTAGTGCTCAAAACATGGAAAATCTTATTTCATCTAACTTTCTACCTACTCATCTCTATACTGGATATTTCTGCCTATACAAGATTATTTTGAAGCAAATCCTAGGTGCCATCTCATTTTATCCAAAAATACTTCAGTGTGTAACTTTAAAATGTAAGGATTAAAAGAATTTCATAACTCCAATGCTATTATCACACTTAAAAAGATTAAGAGTAATTTCTTAATAGTGACAAATAGCATTCATATAGCTCCATCTCTCATTTTTAAAACGGTTGAATTGTTCACATCAGGATTGAGAAAAGATCCATATTTTATAATTGTTTGATAAATCTCTAAATCCCTTTTCATCTATAGGCTGCTCTATGTGCATTTTATATGTTGAATAAATGGGATTGTTTATCCTTTCTAGATTTTACAATCTGGATTTTGGTCATTGTGTTCGCATGGTATTGATTAATAATCACCTGCTATCTTTATAGATGAAACAGTTCAAAAACATTCAAACTTGAGTAATTGAGGTAGTGGTTATGGAAAGTTGGTGGTTGCTTGTCTGACAGATTTTCTTTCTTACAGCTGGATGAAGAACTAAAACAGCAGAAAGAAGCAGCTTGCTTCAAGGCTCGTCCAAACACTGTCATCTCCCAGGAGCCCTTTGTTCCTAAGCGAGAAAAAAAATCCGTTATCGGTAGTATTTTATGTGTTCTTGAGGGATTGGGGAAGAATTGTGAGACTTCCTAGGACTGAGTTGTGTCAGTACAGTGCTGTGTCAACCAGAAGCATTTGAGTATAGAGATCTAGCCTTTCTTCCTTAGATCTTTGTTGAATGTAGCAGAACAGCGTCTGGGTGGAGGCAGCTGACATTTTAACAATTTTACTTCCCAGTCCAGAGAGTAGCAAGTAAGGAGGGAAGAGCCAGGACTTGTTTCTGGACTTCACCATAAAGCTAGTCTTAGATAGAAAACATTTGATTCCTTTCAGAACTGAGCTGCGTTTCTAGAAAAGTAGGATTCTTCTCCTAAATCTGTCTCTCAGGCTCTGTGTAGTTTTGAGCAAGCCACTATCTGTATGGGTGTTGCTTTTCTCCTAATTAGATGATTTATAGGGGTCCTTACAACCCTGAAAATTTGAGGACTTTTTGTATGTGGTATACTTCACCTTTCTCCCGCTTGGGCTTCCTTTGAGCTCCGCCTTTCTGTTGCGATGCATCTCTGTATGCTTGTTGGGTCTATGGGGCTAGGGTTCCACAAGTCGTGCTTGTGCACCAATTTTTTCTCTGTTTCTGTACTCAGAGGGCCTTTCTGGTTCTCTAGTTCAGGAACCTTTTCAGCTGGCGACAGAGAAGAGAGCCAAGGAGCGGCAGGAGCTGGAGAAAAGAATGGCTGAGGTGGAGACCCTGAAAGCCCAGCAGCTAGAGGAAGCCAGGCAGCAGGAGGAAGAGCAGCAGAAGGAGGAGTTGGCCAGACTACGGAAAGAACTGGTAACTAGGCAGCCTAAGTGCTGACTAACCCATGATTGCATCTGTTTTGTTTGTCTGTACGTTGCCTTGTTCTAGAAGAGAGCTAAGGTGGCCTCCAAGGACGCATTGAAGATGAGTGAAACCAAGAAGTCATACAAACCAAGGGTGGTGACAAAGTTGACAAGTGAACGAGGCTAAAGATGTGTATATTGTGATCCATGGATCTCCTAAGTTTATACTATAATTTTGGCCCTTTGTGGAACCAACCTGTCAGTTGCAGAACTTATCATGGTTGAGAGATATAAACAAGCTTGTTATTTTTAAAAATACATTTCTCTTTGATCCTAGATTCAGTCAGAATTTCTTCGTAAAGAGAACATCACATGCTATGCCAGTGCACAGTAACACATTTGTAGGACTTTTTAAAGAAATTATTTTTGGTTGTGCTGGGTCTTCATTGCTGTGAGCAGGCTTCTCATTGTGGTGGTTTCTCTTATTGCAGAGCATGGGCTCTAGGCCCATGGGCTTCAGTAGTTGCAGCACTTGGGCTCAGTAGTTACGCTCCACGGCATGTGGAATCTTCCCAGACCAGGGATTGAACCCATGTCCCCTGCATTGGCAGGGAGACTTCTATCCACTATACCACCAAGGAAGTCCCAGGACTCTTTATTTAACTTATTTTTATTATTGCCTTAAGGCTTAAGGAGTAATAAGGAAACCAATGTGTTTTACAATTAGAATATATAGGTAAGGAAGGGCATGGAATTGTGTGACAACTGTATTTTCATTTTCCTCCTAATTCTTGATTCAAATTCCTTGGAGTTACAGTGCATATAATCCAGGTGACGTTCCATCCTATCACTAGATAATGATTTAAATATTAGTTATCCAAAAAGAAAGCTTAATTCACCATAAGGACCCTTTCACTCAGATGGTAGCAAGCCACATGAACTACATTAATGAGGAACGTTTTAGATGAAACTTCAAATGCTTAGTGTAATAAAAGGATGACTGTGGAAATACAGAACTTATTGAGATTCTGTCTAAAATAGCTAAGCGAGCAGTTGATATAGCTGTTGGTAGAGGTGACAATGCCAAGGAAGGCTCTAGGGACAAAATATTAAAGGGAATAGCTTCTTGACAAAACCAAGCTACCATTTGCTTGGTTAGATGAAAAAATACGTATATATAATCCTCAGTCCAGATACACTCACAAAGCCAGCCTCAAGTGTTTTGACTTTTCTTCACCGCTTGAGTCCTGCCTCTTGTGTTTATCCATATTGTAGAGCTCTTTAATAATCTGGTTTGATTCAGGGTTAAGAATGGATGGGACCATGCCTTCTCCCAGCAACACTTCCTAGTTTTTTGTTTGCTTGTTTGTTTGCTTTAAAGTCCATGCTTTTGGTGAATATTAAGACTCAGTAAAATTAAGATTCTACTCTGGCAGATTCTTAAGGTGTGACTCCCCTCTGATGCAATCGAGTACACCCCCATTCTACCCCAGTACTGAACAGTCAGACTGGAAGTGCACTCTGAGGAATCCAGCAAGACCAGAACAGAAATCTACTCGGGGGATGTCCCTGGTGGTCCAGTGCCCTCCAGTGCAGGGGGCGAGGATTCAGTCCCTGGTTGGACAGCTAAGATCCCGCATGCCTCATGGCCAAAAAACCAGAACATGAAAAACAGAAGCAACATTGTAACAAATTCAATAAAGACTTTAAAATGGCCCACATTTTTTAAAAAAAATTATCTTTAAAAAATAATAGAAATGAAATCTACTTGGGCTCCAGAGCTCTTAATGCTTTGCTGCTAGACTGTGTTGCCTTTCCCCCCCTTCTCTTAATTAGTGACTGGGATGTGCAATACTATACAAAATGTTTTCAAGAAAAAGAAAAACACCCATAAGTGTAGTTCTCTAACATCCTTATCAATGGTAATTACATTTTTCTCTACAGGTGCACAAAGCAAATCCAATACGAAGATACCAGGGTGTGGAAGTCAAGTCCAGTGACCAGCCCCTGACGGTGCCCGTCTCACCCAAGTTCTCTACCCGATTCCAGTGCTAAACTTGGCTTTGAGCTGCAGATACCATCTGGGAACCTGAGCTGCTTTTTCCATCAAACCAGGAGCCGTCTTTGTCATGGGGCATAGAGAGAATCCATTTCTTCAGGCTTTTTCCTACCTGTGCCTGACAGAGCATGCCTGACAAGTGTGGACTCCCGATTTCATTGAGAGTTGTGTTTTCCTGTATTATCGTGGCTAATAATGAGACTCAGCTCATGTATGTCTCAACCAGACTCTTTGGAACCATCAGTATGATGGTTGACCTTCAGTATGGACCTTAATTCTGACTAGAATTTAAGCCTTTGTATCAGCGCAGTATAATTTCTATTGCCCTTATCCCACCTCTCTTTCTATTTTAATCATAAAATAAACATAGTTAAATACTGAGAGATTTAAGTCATGGATTAAATTGGAACCATCAGATTCTTGTCAGATTCTTTCCTCTTCTCAGTGCAAAATGAATTTAGAGTTAAGGAGCCCATCACTATGAGTGGGGAAGCCTCATGAACCGCCTGATGAGGAAGAGACTTGACTGACGGGAACCTCACAGTGGCCATCAGCTGGCTTCAGGCAGGGCTGCTGTTCAGACAGATTTCTTCCCTTGTTGGTGCTGTAGATAATAGAACGCTGAGCAGTGCATGTGTTAAGTCTTCCAGTGACCTGGACTGGAATAAAAGTTTGTCTTTCCCCTCCTTCCCCATAGCCCCGATTTTTTGTTATTTGATGTTTCTACATCTGTCGAGCCCCTTTAGAGGTCACATCTTATTGGGGAAGTGGGTACTGTGAGAGGAGAGTCCAGGAGCTTTTAAAAGCATAGGCTTGGTCCCTAAAGGAAAAGTGCTCTTTTCTGTCCTTTGTCAGAATCCTTCCATTGTTTGTTAACTCCTTCCTAGGAACAACTCTGGAAGCCTGTTATTCCTTCGAAACAGACTGTGCCTTCTTCAAATGTGTTTTTTCTCATCTGGTAAAACTCTTCCTTATGAATTCTTTCTCATAAATCTTTCCTTGACCATCTGGTCTCGTCCGGTAAGGATGATAACTTCCTCATTTGTGCCTCCCAGATGTTTCTTAATGTATATATCTCTAGTAGAACAGGTAAACCACTGAGTTACTTGGGCTTGTTTACAAACTAGTAGAGATGTAGATAACTAAAGTATGTTATTTTTTGAAGATAAAAATAAGGGTAATCACATCTGTGGTCCTTGTATTCTGTTAGCACAGAATTTGCTAGGTTCATGTGAAATAGTTTGTTTTCATTTAGACTTGATATCATTTATAAACTCTTACTCTGTACCAGTCTTACTTCTGTGCCACGAGTTAAAGGCTGTATCCATATTCTGCCGAGGCCAGTCAGTCCTAGGCAGTATATATGATATTGGATCTATTTTATATTCCTTTTGTTGATTCATTTGGTGAGCATTATCTACAGTCCATTGCAGATTTAGTGATGGGCAACAAAGTGAGGTGGTGTGATTTGCAGATCCTTGGGTCTCCTGAAGGCCCACAGACTGATACAAAGTGCAATTCTTTTACTCATTTCCTAGAGATATGTGGTGTATAGTTCTGTAACAACTTGTGTAGTTCATTTACAAAAGATTGATTTGATGCTAGTTATATATATGTTGGCATTGTTCTAGTCTCTGGGCATATAAGCAATGAACAGAAATAGAAGACCTTGACTTTATGGAGGTTACCTTTTAGAAGGGAGACAGACAATAAACAAGTAACTGTCCTCTTCTGTCAGGTGATAAATGTTTCTCTGACTGACTGCTGTGTGGAAAATAGACTGAGATGGGGATTTGGGGGCATGTGAGATTGGAAACAGGAAGGAGTGGAGGTTCTTGCTGTTGTTTAGATGAGAACTGGTAGTGGCTTGGGCTAGAGTGGTAGCAGTGGAGGTGATGAGAAATGGATTCTAAATGGGTTTTCAAGCTGTAACTGACAAGATTTGCTTACTGATTGGACATGGAGAGGGTAGAGAAGGGCATTCAGGTATCCACCTCAAACAGAGAGAGAGTTCTCCAGGCCTTGTGCTGTGAAAAATCCAGTTCTACCCCAGTCCTTGTATCTCTCGTGGATTCTCAGGGGGTGAGGAGGACGTTCATGTTTCTTGCCACCTTTCTGGTTTTTCTACTTCTAGTCATGTTGATCCCCTCTCTGTGTTTGTTCTTTTCGACTTTTCTCCTTCCCGTGTATCAGCAGTTCTCTTTAACAGTTTGCTGTCGTTCATATAGTACCATCTAAAATCATTTTTTCACATATTTTGTCCATTTTTTGTTTCAGTTTCAGTTAGAAGAATAAATCTGGCCCTCAAGTTGAGAATTTTAGAGTGTTGTCAAGAATTGTGGACCTATGGGATCTTTCCACCCCGTTTGCTCCAGCCTGGATTACCTGCTCTGGACATACCCGCATCAGGGTGGTAATGTGTGACAGTCTCTTAGACATAACAAGGAGGGATTATATTACTTCAGAGAGAACAGCTTTTCAAATTAAGATGCCCTTGCTTCCCAGAATTTCTGGGCGGCTATCTCTTCTCAGCACAGTCCGTCTAGTATTGAATCCTTTCTTTTGGACCACCTCACGTGACCTTCATTTTTCTAGTAAAGCCTCCCATTTTCCCTGAAAATCAAACTGCTTTTATTTTACAGAGAAATTTGGGTTCTATTTTTTCCTTCAGGACTTGTCCAAGAGGGAGCTTCACTTTTAATACTCAAGCTACCCTGGAATTTTCCTAAACAAGGAACTGGACCTCTAATAAAAATTTACTGAATTCTACTGAGAAATCTGGTGGCCATACTTGGCTTGGCAATTTTGTAAAACTCCTAGCACATGTGCACATGCAGATTATTGGAATTCCCACACTTTCTGGGAAGGACTCTTGTTTTCAGTGTTGTTTTGACTTGGTCATGGTTCCCCATTGCTGGTAGTTTTATGCTAATTAATATGAAATTATTGTTCACTCTGAATTTGATCATTTTGTTCTTGTGTAATTGCTTTATTGCCATTTTGACTACTGTTTTATTCCTTATCAGTTCTTCTCCACAGAATTTTGTCCTTGGAAAGTACAGCTTAAGTGGTAGACAGGCCTCAGTGCTATTTGCTCCAGCATTTAATGGAGATAAGTCTTGTACACAAATAGTTGTCATACAAGATAGGATGTGACTGAGTAACAGGAGACAGAAAAAATGCTGCAGGAATTTAGAAATTCTTGTTTGAGGTGAGATTGCTGTTCTTAAAGAACAGCAATTTTTTTTTTTTTAAGTAAGTGAAGTAAAAATTGTGAAAGTAGTACAGTCATCCCTCAGTATCCACAAGGGATTGGTTCCAGGACCTGTGGATACCAAAATCCACAGATGCTCAAGTCTCATATGAAGTGGGTGTAACTATGTACATCCTCCCATATACTTGTAATCATCTCTAGATTACTTACAGGACCTAATACAATGTAAATGGTTGTAAATACAATGTCAATGGTATGTGCAAAGTTGTCCCTGTACAGCAAATTCAGGTTTTGTTTTCTGGAACTTCTGGAATTCTTTTTTTTTTTTTTTTTTTTTAATTTTTGATCTGTGGTTGGTTGAATCTGCAGATAAGGAACCTGTAGATACAGAGGGCTGACTGTACTGCCTTTTGGAAACAAAATAGTACAAACTGTATAAAACCTGAAAGTCTCCTTTTGTGTCCCTCGTCCCATTCCCCGAGAGTTACCCATTATTAACAGTTGTGTTTTCTTCCAGAATGTTTTTTGTATACACACACAGTCACAGAGCATTTTTAAATACTAAGATGATAGCATTACGCATTTGCCTTTAATTTATTCTTTGAAGGTTATATGTCACGTTATTCAAAATTCGAAAGCTGCAAAGGTGTTTAGTTCCCCACTCGAGGTATAGTTGGTGCTGCCACGTTTGTTCCCTTGCAGAGATGGCTTCAGCATGGATGTATTCCTATCTGCCCTCTCTTATTTTTCCACACAGTGTCATAATTTACACTCTGCACCTTGCTCTTTTCATATGTATTTTGCATTGGGTGATATGACTTAGGTGCTACCTTGGGCATTGTGATAGCTTTCTCCCTGGAGAAAGTATGAACCCTCTTAGGAGAATCTAGTGATGTGGAGGCAGACCTGGAGTGGGGTCTAGTTCTGTGTGACATCCTGGCCAAGTGACCTGAGGTCCCAAGGGCTCGAGGTCAGGTCAGCAACACCTAGCCTTTTAGCTCCTCTTGGCTTCTCTGAAACCTTGAGGGCTTATTGGCCTGAGTATCTGGTTAAACCTGTGTATCCTTTCCAGTAAATCTTGATGCGCTTCCTTTTCAGTTCCCTTCTGAATCTTGTCTGCTGGGGAAGTTCCTCATTGCTGAGAGTAGCAGTTAAAAAAGCTGTCAGCCACATGGCCGGGCTCCTATTTCTGCACAGGCAGGCTGAGTAACAACTTGGTGGTGTGGATCCAGGTAGAAACTGGCCAGCATTCTGAATCTGCCTTGCAGCCTGCTGGGATGCTCAGTTTAGACAACATATAAAGTTTCCTGGATACAGGACAAACCCAGGCCTATGGAAAGAGCAGGAAGGTTAAAGTGTGTGGTACTTTGAGCAGTGACGAAGGCGTAACCAGGGAGCTGACATGTTTGCTCCAATGCCAAGAATTCCAGGACAATTTGTTATTCAACCGAAGCCTGTGTAGTTGCTACAAAAAAGAAGCCTGGGGACATACCTTTTCCGTGTTTTTGTCTTCCTGCATACCCATTCTGTTCTCTAGTGCTGTGGTGAAGCTTGCTGACATCAAAAACAATGTCTGATGCTGTTTGCTATTCTCTTTCTTGCAAGAGAATAAGAGGCAGGGCTCTGGTCAAAACATGGCTCTTACATGCCGAAGGTATCAGCTTCCTGAAAGGGCTTGACAAATGCTAACATACTCTAAGAAATCATGGTTGGAGGGGCTTAGGAAAATCCTAGGTTTTATCAGAAATTATTTTGCCAGAGTAAGCCCAGCCTGAGGGCATCAATTACCTTCTTTCTTTTTCTTAAAATTTTATTAAATAGAAGGGAAATAAAAATTTGGCCTGTCTGATCTGCCAAAACCCAAGTAATTATGGGACTAGTATCCCAGAACCTCACAGGCAGGTGTGTGAACGGGCTAAGAATTGTTCATCAGCTTGTTTCAGCACCGGTTGTATTCTGGAGAAGGAAATGGCAATTCACTCCAGTATTTTTGCCTGGAGAATTCCATGGACAGAGGAGCCTGGCAGGCTACAGTCTATGGGGTCGCAAGAGTCAGACACGACTAAGTGACTAAGCACACACACACAGTATTCTCAGGGCTTCTTTGGGAGCCAAGGTGGGTGTTTTTCAGTGGGTCAAATATTATATAGTCAGTGGTTATAAATTGTTATTTGAAAAGCATTTTGGGGCAGCATTATCAAGTTTGCCGGTAAGGAGCGATGAAAAGTCTGAGTCTGACCTGATGCTGACGTACTCCACTCACAGTGTTCCAGCATACTGTCTTACATACTCCTTGAATTTGCTGTATGCAAAAATCTCAACTGGATTTTGCAGTGTTTTGTTTTTAAAATTGGGATTTATTGTTAATTATGTACAATTCAGAAAATACCTGGTAATGGCAGGAGGAAAAAACCCATGGTCCCATCACCTGTGTTGAACACTGGTGTTTCTACGTATAATCTTCTCTTATAAAAATTTTTTTCTACATTGTAGGGGTTTTCTGTTTATATGTATTTTTTGTATTCCGATTTTTTTTTCAGAGTAGCAACTCAAATATTTTTCCTGTATTACTGCATATTCTATAAATACCAATTGTAATAGCAACATGCTGTTCCATTGTCTTGAGTTTACTTCTCCCCATTGAAAATGTTTGTTTTGCAAAAGATTTTTCTAGGCTATTTATAAGACAGATTTCTTTGTCCCTCTAATGTATTATATCTGTCTCTAAAATTTAAATGGCTGTTTCAAACCACTTAGTCAATCTTTGTAATTAAAATGTTCAAAGGAAATGTAAGTCCCTCCTGAAATCATAGTTAATGACATCATTCTGGCATACACGTTTGCAAATTGGAAAGCTTTTGGCTGACATGTCAATGTTACTGGCACTGGTACCCAGTGAAAAAGTTTATTGGCCCTTAGCAAAGCCTTTATTGAGAGACTTCTAGTTATGCTGTTTTAAAGTTTTGGAACTCTATGTCTTAAGACGGATTTATCCAATAGATTGTCTCAAAGCTGTTGAGATTTTTCTTCGGACTGCTTTTGTCTGTCTTAACTAGCTGGGCTATGATGGTGTCTTTTGGGAAGAGTAGAGGCAGGAATATAATCTCTCTTCTGGCACAGACACAGTGGGTGGCCTTTAAAAAGGCACTCCACTTTTCTGGACCTCAGTTTCCACATCACTTCAGTTTCCATATCGTCAAAGAGGAGATTGAATTAGAAAGATAAATAAGGTTCTTCCCAGCTTGAATATTTTCAGATTTTTTTCCTAGGCAATTTGTTTTAATCATATTAGCCCTGCTTTCAGATTTATATTTTTCTATAGTCAGCTGCTCAGTCACTGCAAGAGGGCTCTTCTAGCAAGCTCCCTGCCCCTAGATTTCCATTTGAACTTCAGTGAAGTATGTTGGAGACCGGTGCACTAACTCGTTGAGGACTTTCCAACGGTTGTTCTGGAAGCGGAAATCTAGCCCAGATCACTCCAGGGGACTAATCTCTGAATAATGTCCTCTGACACACACACATATTTTCTGATGTTTCTCTTGACCTTGGAACTGGTTAGAGACAGCACAGAATGCTCAATGAATTCTAACAGACTACACCAAGGAAGTCCCTCCCACCCTTGGCTTTTCCAAGATGTAGGGTTCTTTAATTGTTAGAGGCAGTTTAAGGATATCACCTTGCCTTGCTGCTCTGCTATTTCTCTCTGCTGCAATTCAGTTTTTATAATGTTTGTGATCAAAGGGACCTTGGATGGATTTGAGATAATTGTCACGGAGTTCTGGAGGAGTACAAAATTGTTTAGTGGAGTGAACCTCAGATTGGGAATTGGGAGACCAGCTTCTGGTTTTATGGTCTTGAGCATGTCATTTGCATTTTGTGGGTCTCAATTCTCCATCTTAGAAGTTTAAAACAGCGTTTCTAGAAAGGACCTTTTCTCTGGCTGCATGAATGAGAATTTGCTCCTGGCTGGAAAATGACCAGAAAGCACTCTGGGCCGTCATGGTGACTGGCACATTGGGCACTTATTCATCCCTGTGTTGGCCAGCATGATTCAGTGTGACCCTGCTTGAGTTGTATATTCAATATTAATTGTCAGTATGTGTCACCAGAGGCCCCTGCAGTTTACCAAAAGCTAGCAGCCTGATAGGACAGGGCCAGCAGCTACTAGTCAGCCATAAGCAAGAGAGGCAAAGAAATTTAGTTGAGCTTGTAGAATCTCATTCTCACTGGTCTGGAAGTTGATGTCTACACTGTAGCCTCCTTGACTCTTATTTGCACATTAGCCATTTTCTCTCTCGTAATTTGTTACTACAATTATAGAAAACTAATATGTGAAGCAACATAGGAGTTGGGAGGGATTGTCAGTATCTTCCCACCTTCACTAAACAACTTTTGGTGCATCTCCCAAGCTGTACTGACCACAGGGTCTTAGTGTTTGTGTCTTCCTCACACACATACCAAAACACTCCTACTCCTACTCCCATTTCCCCCAGGAAAATGGGTGGAAATTAGCAGGCTTGAAAGCTCAGCCACTAGAGTTAGGGAACTTTTCTCTAGGGCGGTGGTCCTCAGGCTGGCCTGGAGACCAGCAGATCAGCATCACTGGTACTAGAAATGCAAATTCTCCAGCCCCCTGAATTAGATACTATGGACATGGAACCCAACACTGTGTTTTAACAAGCCCTGCAGAGAGCTGTGAGGTACCCCCAAGGGTGAGGACCACTGTGTCAGGAGGTGTTGTCCTAGTGGACAACAGGACTCCCAACTCAGTGCTCCCTATGAATCAGGAAATCTGCAGCCATTCTCTCCTGTGACCCTCAGTATCCAGGCCAAACCTAGAGCCCATGTGGACAGCAGGAACATGCCTCCCCTCTGAGCTCCCTGGAGAGTCACATTTGTGCAGCCTGTTCATGTTACCGGGGAGAGCTGCTGAGTTTAAGTGTTTATCTCCTTAGCCAAGGCTCCATTACCAGAATAAAGATGGAAGGAAGAATGCTTTTCCATATGTCCTTCCAACAAGTCATAAGACAGATGAGGAAAACTGAGGCTCCGAGTTTAAGTTACTATCCCAAAGTCACACTGCTGGTAAGTGGCAGAGTCAGAATTTGGACCCAGGTCTGTGCCCTCAAGTGCCCTTTGCACCACACCAGTTACATCCCATGAGAGGATGGATGGACATTTTCAGGAGCTCCTGGAGGACAGGGCCTAGCTCTTTTGGGACCCGAGTGACACTTGATCAAAGAGCCCCATGGGTAAAGAAGAGATTGTTTCTGTCACCCACCATGGCCAGCAACTGAGGACTTTGGAGCAAGCTTGTGGGCTGGAGCCCTCACTGAACTCTTGATGTTGCTTGTGGGAACCTCCTGCTACGCTTCCGAGACTGGGAGCAGGCGGGGTTCTCTCTCTCCTCAGTTTCACCCAGCAGGCGTCTCCTCAGACCAAGCCGGATGCTTACGTTCCTGTTCGGGATGCGGCAGCTGCCGGTCAATTAAATCACAAGCCTCAGCAGGCCTGAATGATAGCCAGCGTGGTCTAAGTGCCAAGTGAGTGCAGCCAGAAGGTGCTTTGTCCCAGCCCACCCCTCATCCTTTATTTGAAACCCCCATTACCGTCCCAGATGGGACCCTCTTCTCCCAGCAGCCTCTCAGAGTTCGTCACCAACCCCCGGCTCATGTGGTAACCCAGTTCAGCAGACGGGCCTGGAGGGTTATAAATAGCTCAGGGGTAGGCCAGGAAGCCAACCGGTGCACCAGGACAGAACATGCATTCCCCGCTTTTGGAGCCATTTCCTGGGATCGTGTGCCGGGAGTGACTCCTGCAGATAAACTCCGATGCCTCTCCTCTCCAGGGTCTGCACTCTGCCCTTGAGCCTTGCTTCTTCCTGTGTTTGTGTTTGTCCCCCACCCCCACGGGCCGTGTCTTTGGAAGGCGGCGCTTCCAAGTCTGCTCCTGGGACATTTCCTGTTCTTGGAACAGCTGCACCAGCCTGGGGTACCCTCCTGCTACATGATCCTATAGGGAGGTATCCAGTGGCCATGGGCAGTTTTCAGATGACCTTGTTCCTCTGACGTCATTAGATGGCTATTTTTGGCTTTGCTGTTTGTGCTGTAGAGAAGTTGGGCTGGGATGGGCGAGAGGGAGAAAGCATGAAAGAGGGGTCGGTCTCAGTTTCTCATCGTCCCAGGGCCCTACCAAAGTAGGAGCATTTATTCTTCAGCATTCACAGAGCACCTACTGAATGTCAGGCCCCGCAGCTACCAAGTTGTGACATAATCTAAGTATTCTTCACTCACCCACAAATTCATTGTTCAGCAGGCGTTTACTTGGTGGTGTGGAACAGTGATGATGAGCGAGGGCTCTGAGCCTGATGGCTTGGGTTTGAATTCTAGTCCCAGTGGAATCCCACATCTGAAAACTTGAGCAAGTTACTCCTCCTCTGTGACTCAGTTTCCTCTTGGAAACAGGACTGATAATAGTATCTACTCATAACATTACCATGAAGATTAGAAGAGTTCATATCTGCGTCTGACCCAGGGTGAACGCACAATAAATATTAGGGGCTATTATTATTAACAACAGAAGCACCACTCTTTGTACTGAGTCCTTGGGATGTAAGGTTGACTGACATGGTCCTGATCTGTTCTGAGCTGGCACCTGATCCCTAGAGCCCCAGGTACTGGGGCAGTGCACGCAGTCAATGCAAGTCAGAAGGGAACACCTCCCATGTGCACTGCCAGACCCTAGCTTGTGGGAGCATTCCAGGGAAACAGGTGAAGTTCTTGCTCTGGGAGAGCCTCAAAGCAGTGGTTTTTAACTCTGACAGCACATCGGAATCTTCTAGGCAGGTTTGAAAAATAACACTCTGAGCCCCACCTCCAAATGTGCTGCTTCAATGGTTTGAGCTCAAGAGGGGCTCAGACTTTAGAAGTCATGAAAGTTCTCCAGACTTTCCCATGCGCATCAGGGTTGAGAACACAGCCCAGGCTAAAAGGTTGTGTGTCCTGGGAGTACCCTGCTGACTACCTCAGGACTGCCTCAAAGTTGGCCCTCTGACTCGTGGGTTCTCAAATTTCAGGAGTGCATGAACCCCCCTGAAATGCTGGTTGTAAAGACAGATTCCTGGGGCCCCATTTGAAGAAGGCTTCATTTTATTTATTTATTTATTTTTTTGAAGGCTTCATTTTAAACAAACTCTGGGGCCTAGGCACTGAGAAAGCCTGCCACAGCTGAGAAGTCACTTGTGGTCATCAGTACCAAAAACTACCTCTGAGACCCCATGGTGTTTCATATCTCATATGTAGCTCTAACCATTTTCTGTCTTGAATTGTAGAAATCTGTATCTATATTGATATCTTGAATTTATCACCTAAGAGTTACAAATAGCCATTTCAAAAATGTCTCAAAATTCAGACAAAGCATAAAAATAATCTCTCCTCCCACACCTGCATGTATATATGTATATATGCATACATATCCCCCCAAATATTTCCTCTACAAATATTTTTAGCAACAAAAAGAACCCACTTCATGAAGAATTTTGCAGTCTTTTTATTTTCCCAAAGAATGCACTATATGGTGATTCTAAAGCTTTTCCTCACCTTCATCTCTGTGTCCCCAAAGTGACCAATTTAGTTCTTGCCAGAGTAGAGCTTCCCTAGTAGCTCAGATGGTGAAGAATCTGCCTACAATGCAGGAGACCTGGATTCCATTCTTGGGTCAGGAAGACCCCCTGGAGGAGAGCATGACAACCCACTCCAGTATTCTTGCCCTGGAGCATCCTACGGACAGAGGAGTCTGTGGGGCTAAGGTCCATGGGGTCTCAAAGAGTCTAACAGGATTGAGTGACTTAACACTTTCAGAGTAGAGCACCTAGTAATAATCTTGGCAATAAAACTCAACAGTTCTGGGTTGAACAGTGAGTGTCATTTAAACTTCCAGAAATCTACATCTAGTTGGTCACACAGAATGTCCATAGATCTCTGCTTACCCTCCTGGGAGGAAAGGACTGGGTCTGCAGTAAGGACAGCAGCCTTATCAGGCCTGTCCCGGGGCTGAGAGGTACTGCCAAAGCCCCAGGCTCAGGGACCCTAGATGGGAGAGGGCAGAAGAAAACAGCCCTTAGTTGCTCCCATATCAGGACTGGAGGGAAAGTCGTGAGGAGAGTTGGCTGCTCTCTTTGGAGTCAGTAAGGTCGTTGCTCAACTCCCTGGATTTTCCATCACAGCCGAGCAGGCAGAGGGTCAGGCCGGGAAATGTCTCCTCTGAGCCGGTCCTTTTAAAGCCTCTTGGCTAAATCTGTTTCCTCCAGGAGCCAGGGAAGCAGTGCCCGAGTGGAGTTAACTCCTCCATGCCCAAGGAATTCTCCCAGGGATGGTTGAGCCTGGGAGCTCAGGCTTCTGGAATGCAGAGCCTTCCAGGGCAAGAGGCCTAAGGAGCCGTGAACTCTGGCTGGAGAAACCTTCTCCCTGGCCTTGTTAAATCCAACAGGCATAATTGCATCCTCCTGACCTTAATTCCCCTGGCCGGTTTAATTGGCCCTGGCATTACCCCACTTCCTGTCCTGCCGCTGTAGAGGCGGGGGCGGGGGGGGCGTGGCTGCACAGCTGGTGCAGGGTGGGAAAGCCCCTTCTTAAGGGTGGGCAGGGGCTCTGGCAGCCCCCAGGCGGGTGGAGGAGGTTTCCCCGGTGCCCCGCCCCTGTGCCTCCCAGGGAGCAGCTGGCCAAGCTGAGCTCAGCCCCGGCATGGGCATGTCGACGGGCGAGCAAGCTGCAGGCAACCCTGTGGATCCAGAAGCAGGCCAGGCTCTCGTCTCACTTAGGAGCGAGTGCGGAGAACCCTTCAGGGACAGATGAGCCTCCACCTGGGGTGTCCATGTGATGGAGACCCCACAGTGCGGCAGGCACTGGGCCAACCACTCTAACTCCACGTGCTTGCTAAATGCTCCCAGCCGTCCCTGGGAGAGAAGAAATGGGACAGAGTAGTTATGAGCTGGGCATTGTGTTAGGTGGTTCAAACCCAACTTTGTGACTTTGCCCTGTGACTCAGTTTTGCTGTCACATCTGTGAAATGGAGATGAAACAGCTTATGTTTATATAGCATTTAAGTACCCATGCGCTGTTCTAATGCTTTATGTACATAGTTCCCTGTGATGAAGGGGCTCGTCCTATAAATGAAAGATAAGAGAAGGCATTTGCCCAAGATTTAGTCATTAATCTGAGAGCATCACTGCCCAAGCTCCTCAGCCACTGCTCAACAGGACTGTGGTAAGGATAGAATGAGGACGGGGCCTGGCCCACTTGGTAAGAGTTATTATTTGGGAATCATAACAGTAACAAATGTAGCAGTGAGAGCCCCTTATGTTGTCCCAGCCTGGATTTTGGTCTCAAAAGGTGGCTGTGGATGTGAATCTGGGTGATTCAAAGTTATTCAATAGCTGTGACTCTAGGGACAAACCTCTTACCCTCTCTCAGCATCAGTTTCCGCATCGTTAAGAGAGTCTAGCACTTGGCCCCCAGAGCCCCTTGTGAAGATCCAACGAACTGAGCAAAGTCCCTGGCAGAGCCCTTAGTGGCCCTTCATGGGCACTCACTCAATAAACGATCAGTACTGATAACCACAGTCATAACGAGAAGACATCAGCGAGGGCCATCACGATGGAGTAATCCCACGAACGTGGTCTAGAGCCTTGGACTCAGTTACTCAACAGGCACCGATCGGCAAGTGCATTTTGTGCCAGGGACAGGTGTGAGCATCATACAGCCCCTGCCCTCGGGCTCTCAGACAGTCATTGGTGGGATCAGTCTGGAACTGAAGGAACCAGAGGAGGGAGTCCAACATTTCGAGCTAAACCAGAGCATGCTGTGGGGACAACCAAATAGAGGGCCAGGGGTCCATACTGTAGGCACAGACAAGAAGATTTCAGCCTTCAGAATGTTAGGAGGCGCATAAAACCAGTACCCAGCAGGGAGCCAGGGTGAGACACAGTCTGGGAAATTTTAGGCAAGAAAGAGAACTCTGAGCCATAAAGCAGCACATTTCTGGCCCAGCTCCCTTCCTTGCAGAGTGACTTTTGGCAAGTTACTCTTTTGATTCTGCCGTCTTAACCTAGAAGACAGGTTGAGATCCTTCACAGAGTTATTATCAAGGTGATGTTTTTTTTTTTTTTTACTTTTATTTTATTTTATTTTTTTTTTTAATATTATTTTATTAGTTGGAGGCCAATCACTTTACAACATTTCAGTGGGTTTTGTCATACATTGACATGAATCAGCCATATAGTTACATGTATTCCCCATCCCGATCCCCCCTCCCACCTCCCTCCCCACCCGACTCCTCAGGGTCCTCCCAGTGCACCAGGCCCGAGCACCTGACTCATGTATCCCACCTGGGCTGGTGGTCCGTTTCACCATAGATAATATACATGCTGTTCTTTCAAAACATCCCACCCTCACGTTCTCCCCCAGAGTTCAAAAGTCTGTTCTGTATTTCTGTGTCTCTTTTTCTGTTTTGCATATAGGGTTATCGCCACCATTTATCTAAATTCCGTATATATGTGTTAGTATACTGTAATGTTCTTTATCTTTCTGGCTTACTTCACTCTGTATAATGGGCTCCAGTTTCATCCATCTCATTAGAACTGATTCAAATGAATTCTTTTTAACGGCTGAGTAATATTCCATGGTGTATATGTACCACAGCTTCCTTATCCATTCATCTGCTGATGGGCATCTAGGTTGCTTCCATGTCCTGGCTATTATAAACAGTGCTGCGATGAACATTGGGGTGCACGTGTCTCTTTCAGATCTGGATTCCTCAGTGTGTATGCCCAGAAGTGGTATTGCTGGGTCATATGGCAGTTCTATTTCCAGTTTTTTAAGAAATCTCCACACTGTTTTCCATAGTGGCTGTACTAGTTTGCATTCCCACCAACAGTGTAAGAGGGTTCCCTTTTCTCCACACCCTCTCCAGCATTTATTGCTTGTAGACTTTTGGATAGCAGCCATCCTGACTGGCGTGTAATGGTACCTCATTGTGGTTTTGATTTGCATTTCTCTGATGATGAGTGATGTTGAGCATCTTTTCATGTGTTTGTTAGCCATCTGTATGTCTTCTTTGGAGAAATGTCTGTTTAGTTCTTTGGCCCATTTTTTGATTGGGTCGTTTATTTTTCTGGAATTGAGCTTCAGGAGTTGCTTGTATATTTTTGAGATTAATCCTTTGTCTGTTTCCTCATTTGTTATTATTTTCTCCCAATCTGAGGGCTGTCTTTTCACCTTACTTATAGTTTCCTTTGTTGTGCAAAAGCTTTTAATTTTCATTAAGTCCCATTTGTTTATTTTTGCTTTTATTTCCAATATTCTGGGAGGTGGGTCATAGAAGATCTTGCTGTGATTTATGTCGGAGAGTGTTTTGCCTATGTTCCAAGGTGATGTTTTAAGACAGTATGGATAAAACTAATAGGCACTCGAAAAATGGGAGCTCCTGTCTTTTCAGGGAGCCTGGGTTCAGATCCTAGCTCAGCCCCTTTCAAGCCCGATGGCTCTGGGTCAGCTGCTTGACTTCTCTGTGCTTCAGTTCCACCATCTGTAATGGTACCTACCTCAGTGGGCTGTACCGAAGATCACATGAATGAGTCTACACAGGAACCCTTGGAACAAGGGCCAACACACGTGGCGAGTACTCTATAGGTGCTAGTATTTTTGCTTCCTAGAAGAGGCAGGCTGTCAGCTAGGAAGGAGAGAAATGGAAGAGGGGAGGCCAGGTCAGAAGAGGAGGACAGCTGAATAAAAGGCAGCAAGTTGGGGAAGAGGCTCCAACTCTGGTGTTTGCTAGCCTTGGACTGACAGTCCCAACATTTTCTCACCTAAGAAAACATCATTCATTTTGAATAGTAATCTGTTCACATAATTTTAGGTTCAAATAAAAAAGTAGAAGAGAATGCGGAGACATCTTTCTCCCACCTCTGGCTCCCAGTTTCTTAGTCTGTCAAAGAAAACTTCATGCCTGTAAAGGGAAATTGTATATATTAGATATGTTATGTTCACTATTATAAATTGTACCCCCTTTTGTGCAAATGATAGCACCCTCTACATACTATTCTGCACCTTGCTTTTTGTCCCCCCATTTTGTAGGTTGCTTCTTGTCAATTCATTCACAGCTTCTTCCATCTTTTTTACAGCTACACAACTTCCTATTGTTCAGATGTGCTGTATTCTCAAGCCATTTCCCCCCTTCCCTGTCTCAATGGAGGGTAAGAGTTGCTTCCTCTATTTGATCATTGGAGGAGCTGGGCCCTGGAGTAGGGTTGGAGTGACCGGATGGGTCACCATAGTCAAGACCTGAACCAAGTCCTGAATCCACTCCAGAACTATTTCCAACACACTCAGCTTGGGGCTAGTTCTCAAGGTGGCCTGCAGAGAAGCTTTGGGCACGCCTGGGTGATGGAAGGCCCTTTGGATCGTACCTCTCCCCATCCCATATCTGCTTGAACACCTTGGGCTGGAGTGGCCTCTGGGTCACCACTGTGGTGGAGGTTCCTTGGAAGACTCTCCACCAGCCAGACGCCCCACTTTCTAGTGGGCCATTGGAAAGGCCTGCATCAGCTCAGGGGAGCAAAAACACTGACCATCTCTCACAGCTGCTTGGGACAGCATCCATCTCCCCAGGAGCCCAGGAAAAAGACATTTTCAAAAGAAACGGCTTTCAGGCGCACAGGCAAATTGAGCAAGTGCCCCCGAGACCTTTTCTTACTCAAAGATGCTCCACGCTGGTCTGGAGGCCAGGCGCAGGGCTTGTGGATACAGAGCTGGGCGCTGGGATCAGGGTGACTATCCCTGGGCCTGTGTCGTTCCAACCAGGCTCCGGGGAACCCCAGGAGATGTTGGCAGAGCCGGAGCCTGGCCTGAGCATAGTCTTGCCCTTCAGCCCTGTCTGAGAGCTCCCTCATCTATCTTGTCCCAAGTCAGAGATACCAGGCAAGGTCTGGGAGAAGACTGCTCCCCCAGGGCCCCAGGTGCCCCCTCCTGCTTTCTCTTCCTGCTTGTTCCAACACCACTCTCCCCCCAGTCGGTCCACGGGAAGAATGCCGTGTCCTCTGAATGGGGGCCAAGAGTGACAGGTGGTGGCAGTCCGAGTTGCATGGCCCCTGGTGTAAGAGATCCTCTCCCCCGTCCCCGCCTCCTCTGCCTGCACCCCTGCCTCCGCCTCTGCCCACCGGGCCCCGGCCCTTACAACTGCCCAGGACGGCTCCCGGGCAGCCACTGCGAGACAGACA
Organism: Muntiacus reevesi; assembly: GCF_963930625.1. Taxonomy (NCBI): domain Eukaryota; kingdom Metazoa; phylum Chordata; class Mammalia; order Artiodactyla; family Cervidae; genus Muntiacus; species Muntiacus reevesi. The sequence goes on from NC_089250.1 coordinate 59,682,794, forward strand.
CCAGGTCGCCCCTCTCTGCTCCAGGTGCCTCTCTCCCCTCCGCCGGCTGGCCCCTGTCTCCTCTCAGCCAGACAGGAGGAGGCATCCAGCACCCCGACACACCTTTCTCTTCTTTCTGCAGCTGGAAAGACTTGAGTTAGACAAGCAGAAGCACACGCCTCCCTACCTCATGGCGACGGAAAACGGAGCAGCGGAGCTGGAAATCCCGAGCTCATCAACAGGTGCCATCCGGGGGCCAGAGGTGGAGGGAGGAGCTTGGGAAGGGGTGTTTGAATCCAGAGTTGGGCCAGTGCTCTGGATTCAAAGTGGGAGTTCTATGCCCAAGGCTTCTTTGTGTGGCACATGGAGGACCCAAAAATCAGAATTATCTCTGGATAGGGTGGGACTGGGTCAAGGGCCCACAGGAAGCCTTCCCCGGAGAGACTGGGAAAATGTGAAGTCCCCATGGATGAGGCCTGAATACTCACAGCAAGGGTTGGGGGTGGGCTCAAGGCCCACCAGATGCCCGGAGCCTTGCACCCAGGGCCTCCGAGGCCCAGACAGCTCATATTGGGAGCCTGTGGAATGGCCCCAGAAGTTCAGCGGGACAAGTGCTTGTAAACTGTGGCCTGGGTGGGAACCTGGGCCCAGAAGCGGTCCCTGGCCAGCCTGGCTGGGGAAGGAGGGGTAGGAGGGTGAATCCTGACATGTTTCACCTCCTTTCCAGACGAGGCACCAAAGGGTGCAGCGGGCAAAGGACCCCCAGCTGCAGAGAAAGACCCTGGGCCCCCAGATCCACAGAAGGATCCTGGGCCCCCAGATCCAGAGAAGGATGCTGGTCCCCCAAACCCAGAGAAAGAACTTGGACCCCCAGAACCAAAGAAAGAACCTGATTCCCTCCACTCAACGAAAGATACTGAAGCCCCGGCCCCAGAGAAAGGGGATGGGGTCTCGGCCCAACCCTCAACCAGCAGCCAGGGCCCTGAGGGAGAAGGAAGCCTGCAGGGAGAGCCTGCGGAGGGCTCTGCTGGGCAGCCGGCAGCCCTGCCTGAGGAGACAGCGACAGCCGAGGCCAGCTTCAAGGAGCCCGAGGCTGAGCAGGGGACCCCGGGCAGCCAGGACTCCGGAGAAGCCATGGTGCACAAGAAGGTAGCAGAGGGCCAAGCAGTGAGCAAGAAGGGCACGCCCGCCTTTCTGCACAGCCCCAGCTGCCCCGCCGCCATCTCGAGGTGAACGGCCCCTGCCTGGGAGCGGGGAGGGGTCTGCGATTACTATTTGTCTCGGCCACCGTCACCGCGTTCAGTGCTGGCTTGGGTAGTTCCGATGTTCAACTCCCTCTGTCCTAGGCATTGGCCCGACCGCCTGGTCTTCCTGCAGAGATCAGAAATATGTGATAGTTCACAGAAGCCTGGAGTGTCAGGCAGCAGAGGACCTCAAAGACCCTTCTCCAGGCGTCTGGAGTCCAGAGTCCCCCTTACCCCATGGACTTGAGTCTCACCAAGGGCAGGACTGAGATGTCAGGAGGAAAAGATAGCTCATCTTGTTAAAACAGTTATTGGTATAATATGGAAATATGACTAATAATCAGGCTGATAGATCATTACTAATACTCTTGAAGTGAAAAGTGAAGTGAAAGTGAAAGTCACTCAGTTGTGTCTGACTCTGCAGTCCCATGGACTATACAACCCATGGAATTCTCCAGGCCAGAACACTGGAGTGGGTAGCCTTTCCCTTCTCCATGGGATCTTTCCAACCCAGGGATTGAACCCTGATCTCCTGCATTGCAGACAGATTCTTTACCAGCTGAGCCACAAGGGAAACCCAAGAATACTGGAATGGGTAGCCTTTCCCTTCTTCATAGGATCTTCCCAGGAATCAACCCGGGGTCTCCTGCATTGCAGGTGAATTCCTTACCAACGGAACTATCAGGGAAGCCCACTATTCTCTTAGAGCTATAATACAGCACCAGTCTCAAGGTGCAATCCATTAGCTTAACCTGAATGCCAATGATATAAGTGAGGTTATTAATGATATATTTATTGTAAATCACAATAATAACACTTACCATATCAGTTTGAACCATATGGTAATATAAATTAATATCATTAATATGTTATCAATTGTATCACCACAATTTATGAATCTAGAGCTACATAACCTTCCTAATTGTCACACCTAATGATTAACCAGGACTTCCCTGGTGGCTCAGCCGGTAAAGCGTCTGCCTGAAATGTGGGAGACCCGGGTTCAATCCCTGGGTCGGGAAGATCCCCTGGAGGAGGAAATGGCAACCCACTCCAGTACTCTTGCCTGGAAAACTTCCATGGACGGAGGAGCCTGGTAGGCTACAGACCATGGGGTCGCAAAGAGTCAGACACGACTGAGCGACTTCACTTTCTAATGATTAACCAAATCAGCAATCCTATTAACAGTTGTTAATGATCTCTTAGTGCATTGATACTCAAGATAGCAACAGAGACATGGGAATTCTCCGGTGGTCCAGTGGCTAGGGCCCTGCACTTCCACTGCAGGGGCATGGGTTGGTCGCTGGTCGGGGAACTAAGATCCTGTGAGTCGCATGGCATAGCCGGGAAGAAAAAACCACCACCACCACAGACATTTATGGTATTATTAACACCCCCAGATTTTATATGAAGTGAATTTGGATTCACCATCCCACGTGTTTGGGGTGGGGGCAAGGCTGTAGCAGCTCTAGATTGCAGACGAGGTTCTGGGAGGCCTGCCGGTTTGGGGGGGCGGCTGGCTGTGGCTGCTAAGGGTGTCACCCTGCTGTGTTCTCACGTTTCAGCCTTGAGAAGCCACTGGCCGAGAAGCCCCTAGATGAGACATTAGAGCTCATCTTTGAAGGGGTGCCTGTGACCCCTGGCCCCACGGAAACTGAGACAGCCAAGGTAGCAGAAGGAGAGAAGAACCTCCCGGAAGGCAGCCAGAAGGAAGGAGAAGAGAAGGCTGCAGGCCAGGCTGGCCAGGCTGGGGTGCAAGAGGACACCTCGAAGGGGATCGAATTCCAGGCCGTTCCCTCGGAGAGATCGGAGGTGGGGCAGGCCCTCAGTCCCACAGCCAGGGAGGAGGACTGCTTCCAGATTTTGGGTAGGCCGGGGCTGCCCTGGAGCCCAGGGAGGAGGGCAGGGGCTCCCCATGTCTCCCCCATCTCCTCCTCACTTAGAGCACTAAACCCTTCTGAGCCACCTCACCCAGGGTGATTCATCAAAGTGTTCCAACCCCAGGAAGTCCGAGTTCCTAGTCCCCTTCAAGAGACAGGGAAATGGGGGCTCAGAAAAGGGAGCACCCCAAACCCACAGCTAGAACAGGATATGAACCTGACTCCAGAGTTCTCTTGTTTACTTTCTTCTACATTGGCTAAAATGGAGTTAAAAAAAAAAATCAGACATGTTGGAGCACCACCAGTTCTCTGGACAGTGGGGTTTGAAGTTACTCTGTAAAAGGGCTCAAATGCCAGGCTTTAAACTGCATCCTGGACGGGTAGGGAGGGTCATGGGAGCCACAGAGGGTCGTGAACTGAGGAGCACAGGTGTGTGCATGGAGGGGGGAGGGAGGCGGTGAACAAGGAAGCTGGGCACATGAGATGGGCAGGACCCGAGTGGCTTCAAGTGCTGACGGTTTATTCAGCGAGCAGCAGGGAGCCATTGAGCATGAGCAAGCTTGGCCAGTAGGTGAATAGGGAAAGAGCCCGGGCAAGGGTGCAGCGGGCCTGGGGGGGTGGGGTGAGGTGGGGTCAGGAGAGCCCGGCGTGTCCTGACAACCCCCCTCCTCCAGGCCGAGGTGCCCTGGGAGATCTGCCAGTCCGCCTGGTGAGCGGCGCAGTGCCACCCAGACAGGGTGGGAGGGCCTGGCGGCTGGGCGGCAGCCAGGAGCCCTGCCTCCTCCCCCAAGCAGCGGCACAGACCTCCAGGGCCCACTCGGCCCGGCAATCACATCCTCGAGGGACGGACCTGAACAACCTCCAAGGGCCGTCTGATTTATCACCAGCCGGCTTTCCTGCGGCCTTTTGCTATTTATAAAGAGGTTTCCATTCCCGGTGACTCAGCCTGTCGGCGTTCAGGGCCTGCTGTTCCCCATATTGTCACTAGGTGGCAGCAGGTCCCTACCAAACAGCTCCATCCCCGGCTCCTCCCCGCCCACCCCTGCCCGTGGGTGAGAGCTCGTGGTGTTATTAGACTGGGTGGTAGGCAGGTCCCATCCTCGACTCCTTCAGACACAGTAACGCCTATCTGGCATGGTGCTCCACCATTATAGTTGAAAGTGAAAGTTAGTAGAAAGAAAGCAGCTCAGTCCTGCCCAACCCTTTTCAACCCCGTGGACCGTAGCCCATCAGGCTCCTCTATCCATGGAATTCTCCAGGCCAGAATACTGGAGTGCGTTGCCATTCCCTTCTCCAAGGGATCTTTCCGACCCAGGGATTGAACCCTGGCCTCCTGCATTGCAGACAGATCCTTTGAGCCACCAGGGGAGCTCACAGTTGTGCACTGCGCCCGCCCCGCCCCCCGCCCTCTGCCCTTTTATAAATGGAAATGCAAAAGCTTTGAGATGGAGTCTTCATACCTTATAGTGTGGGAGGGTCTGAGGAGTCCAATCAGCTGTCCCCACTGTTGTGCCGGGAGAAGCTGAGCCTCCCTCTGACAGAGGCAGAGGCCTCCCAAGGAGGGTGAATGTTGGTGGCAGAGCTGACATTGGAAACTGGGCCCCTAGCCCCTATCCTGGAGCAACTGTCCCCCAGGTATCACTTGGTGAACGTCCCTGGATGGGGCCCAGGCCAGGCAGGAGGGCATGGTGCCAGGGTGAGTCCTTAGCAGCCCAAGCACTGACCAAAATGGCTCTGCTCTGCTCCACAGATGACTGCCCGCCGCCCCCAGCCCCCTTCCCCCATCGCATTGTGGAGCTGAGACCCGGGAACATCAACAGTCAATTTAGCCTGAACTCCAAGGAGGCACTGGGCGGGTGAGAGCTGGGGCCCCGAGCCCCTGGCCCAAGGGTGGGAGAGCATGGAGCCCCTGGGCCTTACATCTGTCCCATGGGAGGCCCAGACACTCTGATCAGACGTGAGCCGTACGGTCACGGTTGCTTCCATGTGGTCTCACTTGTCTGTGTGCAGGCTGTCACATGGCTGGTGTGTCAGTCACTCACACAAACACACCATTGGTCATTAGGTGTTTCCCATAGGAATCACGTAATACTGTCCTGTCTGTCTCAGTTTGGGGTACCACACTGACCCCTTCAAGGTGATCCTCTGTTTTGTTAGACGTCCTGAAGCTCCCTCCCCAGGGGCCTGGTGCCCTTGCCTGCCTGTGAGGTGCCCATCAGGGGCTGTCCTTTGATGAGCCTACCCTTCCTGAGCCTGTGGCTTGTGCAGTTCAGCCGTGGTCTCTGCGGTAGAGCTCACATTTTGGGAGGCTACTGGAGCTGGCTGGGGTTCCCCCATCTCACAGGAAGCAGAGCACAGGCCCCCCTCTCACTTGGTCTTTGAAACTCGCTTACTCTCAGCCTCTTCTCTCTCCAGCGGCAAGTTTGGAGCAGTCTGTACCTGCACAGAGAAGGCCACAGGTCTCAAGCTGGCAGCCAAGGTCATCAAGAAACAGACACCCAAAGACAAGGTAGTGCGGTCTGGCTGTGGGGAGGGGGAGGGAGAGGGGATGCTTGGAGCCTGTGCCTCTCACCTCCCTCCACCCACACATCTGCACCAGGGGCCAGGGGTACAAAGCTTGATGCTCCAAAGACATCAATCACACAGATCAACAGATAGACAGGCGGAGAGGACTGCCACAGGGGCCTGATGCCACTGACCATAAACTTGACCCCACAGGTGGTGAATTTATCTTGGGGACTTCCCCTTCAAGCCCTCTGGTTCCAGTCAGGAAGTGCTGATGAGCACCGGCTCTGAGCCAGATGCTATACTGTGCACTGGAGGTCCCCAAGGGAAGCCAGGGGGTCCCCGCCCCCCGAGAACAGCAAGGGAAACAGGCCTCAACAGCAGCCCGGGCCTGGTTCAGAGTAGTGTTCACTCAAGGAGTGAATGAATGAATGAGGCATAGACTCATGTGGAGTGCGGGAGTCGGGTGTGTGAGGAGGTGATGGCAGCCTAGCAGCCTGGCGCAGTGAGAGCTATATAACTTAGAAAAGCTAGGACGGGAGGGTGGGGAGAGGGGTTGTCACGGTGGAGTCTCCTGACCCACCAGCAGGTCAGCAAAGAGTCTCCTGAACGAAGGCTTTGAAGAAGGAGGAGCTGTTTTCCAGTGGGAAAGGCAGGGGAGAGATGTTCAGACAGAGGGGACTGTGGATAGAAAGGCCTGAGGATCAGAAATGGCAGGTGGGAACCCTGGAGTCAAGGTCAAGGCCATGGGAGCAGAGACAGCATGTGCAGAGAGAGGCCTGGAGCCCAGAAGGAGCAGGAGAAGCAGCTCCAGAGGAGTGCTGGGAAATCAGAAAGATTTTCTATGTGACTCTTTCTCTGTTGCTTCCACTTAATGGGGCTTGGGTCCCAGGCCTCTGTCATGGACCTGGCTCAGTGGAGATGCTCAAATGTGATATGTAAATTAATTGGAGTCAGTTATTGATTGATTAATTATTGGGTACTTTTTCTGTGCTGTACACTGTACCAGGTGCTAGGGAAATGGCATCAAAGAAGTCCTAACATGCTAGAGAGGAGGAACAGACAACTAAAACCAAACCAAAACATAAAAAGTGTGGTGTCCGCAGCAGAGACAGTGTTAAGAAAAGTAAAGCCAGGAAGGAACAGGGTGTGTGGAGCCACTCACATAGGATCAGGTGGCAATAGGCTTCTCTGAGGAAGTGGTGTGAAAGGTGAGATATTCCAAGGAATGGAATAATGGAAAATGGAACAGTCCAGGCAGTGATCCAGTGCTCTGGGGTAACAGGTCTAGGGAGAGATCTGATCTGTAATATTTGCCAATTTCCTTGGTGTAAATATTCCTACCGTGGTTGATTTCAAGCTACAGATGTGACCACTGGCTGGCAGACTTTCTGAAAGTGACAAATAATGGCAGCTGAAACTAGAAAGGCAGTGATGGGAGAGCTGAGAAATGATTGGATTTGTAATCTACTTTGGAGGTGGAGTCAAAGGATTTACTGATGGGCTGGATGAGGGGGTGTGAGGAAGCAAGAATAAGAGAGAAACCCTGGAAAGCTCCTAACTTTCTGTCCTGAACACCGGGGTTAAAAATGACAGCCTTTTGCTGATGGACATGCTGCAGGCAAATCAACTGTGAGGAAAGGGTGGTATCAAGGGTTTAATTTTGGACATGAGAGATTTGAGATGCCTATTAGGCATCCAAGGGGGAGGGACTGGCGTCTGGAGTTCAAAGGAGCACTTGTGGGTGGAGATATGTATTTGGGAATCGGTCACATCTGGATGGAATTTCCAGTCATGGGACTTGAGAATGCCCTGGGAGAGAGTGTAGAGCAGGGAGGCCTGAGTGGGAAGGATGGGGCCCAGGATTCAGCCAGCGGGAGGAGAAGAACCAGCAAAGCAAAGGAAAGGTGTCCCAGCAGAAATGACTGTGTGGTAAGGACACAGGCTGGAGGGTTGGGAGAGAGATGGGAGGCGGAGAGACCAGCGAGGAGGGGGAGGGCAGCGGTCCAGGCGAGGTCCACCCCGAACAGGCTGGAGGGCAGGGAGGCATGATGCTCAGATGGTACCCCTGATGCTCCTGGTCCCCAGGAAATGGTGTTGCTGGAGATTGAGGTTATGAACCAGCTGAACCACCGCAACCTGATCCAGCTCTACGCGGCCATTGAGACCCCACACGAGATCGTCCTCTTCATGGAGTAGTGAGTGTCGGCGGCGGGGTGGGGGCCTGGGAGGGGGGGGGCGGCGGGCCCAGAGGCAAGCCTGTAGAGGGGTCTGTGCACACAGCATCGAGGGCGGCGAGCTCTTCGAGAGGATTGTGGACGAGGACTACCAGTTGACTGAGGTGGACACCATGGTGTTTGTCAGGCAGATCTGCGATGGCATCCTCTTCATGCACAAGATGAGGGTTCTGCATCTGGACCTCAAGGTACTAGGGGTGGGCGGCCTCCTGGGAGGGGTCGGGGTGGCATCGGACCACCTATCGCTGCTGCAGCCAACCATCCCTCCGTCCCCCGTGACTCCTTCTCCTCCTCCATCCAGTCCTTCCAGCTGTAAGGATCAAAACAGGGGACACATCAGAGAGCAAGAACGACTTGGTCCCAGCCCTCTCCTAGTCTGGAGTTGCTGTAGTACTAGTTGAAAGGGTCTCTTGCAGTCCTGTGAGCCCCACATATAACACTAGCTAATCAGTGTTGCAGGAGCGCCTGCCTCTGTGTAGGCCCCTGATAGGCACTGCTAATGTTTGTTCACTTATTTCACAAATACGTGTTGAGGGCCCACTAGATGCCAGGCAGTGTTCCAGGTGGTGGAGACCCAGTGGTGAACAAAATAGATAAAAATGCCTGCCCTCATGAAGCTTATGTTCTAGAAGGGGAATCAGGAAGACACATCAGTAAGTATAGTATTGGGTTTCCCTGGTGGCTCAGCCGTGAAGAATCTGCCTGCCAAGCAGGAGACTCGAGTTCAATCCCTGGGTTGGGAAGATCCCCTGGAGAAGGGAATGGCAACCCACTCTAGTATTCTTGCCTGGAGAATCCCATTGTCAGAGGAACCTGGCAGATTACAGGCCATGGGGTCGCCAAAGAGTGGGACCCGACTTAGCAAATAAAACAAGAACAAAGTGCAGTGTCAGTGCAGCAGTATACACGTGGCAGGCACTAGCAAAGACGTGTGCTGAGAGAACACTTATGCTCTTCTTGCTCCATACCTTGCACATAGCAGGTGGGCAAAAAAGCTCGTTTGGGTTTTTCCGTAAGATTTTATGAATCCCTCCACGTCTGATCAGCTGTCAGTGGCCGTGGTGCGGAGTGGACAGGAGCCCCGTGAGTGCCAGGTAGCCCTATCCTTATGGCAGGCGTTCGTGTTTATGGACTCAATGGAAAGGCTAGTGGAGAAGTTGAAATCTGAACATGGAGGCGGGTGAAGGCCCGTCGGCAAAGTGGACAGTACTTTCATTCATTCATTTGGTAAATACATTCTGAGCACCTGCTTCTGTGCCTCTGTGCACAGTGCTGGGCATGGTTGTTACCCTCCGGATGGTGAGGACATGACCCCATCCCCTGGAGCCCATGGGGTCGGTGGTGGAATCAGACGTAGTGACTCAATGAATAGGTCATTTTATTTTTTGTTAAATTTTTTTTTAATTTTTATTTTTGACTGTGTCACTCAACCTGTGGGATCTTGGATCCCCCACCAGGGGTCAAACTCATGTCCCTGAAGTGGAAGTGCCGAGTTTTAACCACAGGTCTGCCAGAGAAGTCCCTTAGATCAATTTAAACCACTAAAAGCATTTTGAAAAAGTGCGTGAGTGTAATGGGGAGACATACAAGGTGGAACTGAAGAAGAAGGTAAAGGCTGGAGCATTCAAGCTTGATACAGGAGATGCTACTGGTGCTGTTGTGGACTAACCCCTCCTCTGTGCTTGCTAGGGGTCAGAGCCACTCAGGATGTGTTTAGAGTGTGTGACAGCCCTTTGGGTCAGGTGTGCTGTCATCATTCCCACTGACAAGTGAGGGAGCGCGGAGGGTAAGGGAATGGGTTTCAGTGGGGCTATTCTGACAGCAGGGAATTTAGGAGGTGGGCATAATAAGCCAGGAGAGATGATGGGGCTGGAACCCACAGCAGTGGGGGAGGAATGGGAAGTGGTCAGATGATGGACACATTCTGAAAATAGAGTCAGCTGGATTTCTGATGGTTTGGATGTGGGAGGGCAGAGGGAATGGAAAGACTGCAGGTGCCTCCTGAGTTTTTCAGCAGAACTCAAGCCTGCATGATGGCATTGGAGGCTGCCCTTTTCTGGTAAAAGCCATTTTCCTTGGGGTAGAGCAGGGTCCCTGATTAAAATGCAGTGTCCTGGGAAGAAGTTCAACTTAAATCTCTGTATCCCACATGTGATCTTTTTCAGGATAGCAATAAGTTTTTCATCAGTAAATGGTTTCATGATTGAGTAAGCTGGGCGAACCGCAGCCTGAAGACCCTTCCCAGGGTCCCAGCTGCAGGGTTTTTCAGGAGATCCCCTGTCCTCATTCTCCAAAAAGATATCTGGATCTATCTGCTTTCCCCTGCCAATTGTGTCCTTGGAGCTTTTTTTTAATAATATTTTTTCACTTTTTAAAAATTTGTTTTTGGCTCTGCTGGGTCTTCATTGCTGCGTTTGGGCTTTCTCTAGTTGCAGTGATCAGGGGTCACTATCCAGTTACGGAGCGAGGGCTTCTCATTGCGGTGGCTTCTCTTGTTGTGGAACACAGACTCTATGTGCATGGGTTTTAGTAGTTGCGGCTCATGGGCTCCAGAACATGGGCTCATTAACTGAGACACATGGGCTCAGTTGCTCTGAGGCATGTGGGATCTTCCAGGACTAGAGGTTGAACCAGTGTCCCTTGCATTGCAAGGACCACTGGACCACTGGACCACCAAGGAAGCCCTCCTTGGGGCCTTTCCATCCTTCCCGTGTTTCAGTGGAGCACTGTTGGGCTGTTGAAGTCACTAGCATCCTGCTCTGAGTGCAGCAGTGTGAAAGGACCTTCAGAAAGCCTCCTGTTTGGGGCCTCAGATCAGATACCACAAAGCCCAGGTGAAGAACAGAACCCTGTTCTTCAGAACCCAGCTGGGTCAGGAGGTGGAGGCCCTGGGGGAACTGGAGGACTCCCGCCCATCTCAGCGGTCAGCACCAAGTCCCTCCAAGCCGTGTGTGGCCATATGGCCAGGGCTTCCAGTCTTTCAGGAGGTGCTGAAAATCAGGGTTCTTGTGCAAAACCTGCCTTTTAGCCATCGTTAACAACTTACATTTCTGCCCCACAACCTCAGATGAGTCCTGTGTCCTTGTGTTACATGAGGAGGAGATGGAGGCCCAGCGTGGGAGGGGTTAGCCCTTCAGTGACCTCACATGCTCACCCGTGCTTGGGGTGCCAGATTCCAGGAGTCTTGACTGGGCACCTACTGGGTGCTTTGTTGGACGCTGAGGGTGGGGAGCAGGGACGCCTGGAGAAGAGTCCCTCTTGGGCCTCCAGATCCCCCTCTGTGTCTGAAACAGGCAGATCCGAGGGTCTCTGATGGGGGGCTGTCCACTCTGGCAGCCTGGGCCTCTGGTCCAGGGAGCCTGGGCCTCAGATAGACTGGGATGGAGAGGGAGGGTGAGCCGGGCCAAAGGTCAATCCAGGCCACCCCCTTCTCCTCAGCCAGAGAACATCCTGTGCGTCAACACCACAGGCCACTTGGTGAAGATCATTGACTTCGGCCTGGCACGGAGGTACCACCTTGGGTGGGCGGGTGCCACCTTGGGTGGGTGGGGTGGCTGGGGCCAGGGGAAGGTGGGAAGGTGTCTGGGAATGGGCTGGGAGTTGTGCTCTGAGCTCTTGGCCTGACCTCCAGGTATAACCCCAATGAGAAGCTGAAGGTGAATTTTGGGACCCCAGAGTTCCTGTCCCCTGAGGTGGTGAATTACGACCAAATCTCCGATAAGACAGACATGTGGAGCCTGGGGGTCATCACCTATATGTTGTGAGTGTTGATGCGGTCGGGGCACATGGGCGGGCAGCTGAGGCCAAGATCGCTTCCACCTCCCCACTCCTTCAGTCAGGGTTTGCTGGGCATTGGGGGTGCACTCATCATTCCTCTTCTTCACGGTAACCCTGGGAGGCTCAGATGATTACGGCCGTTTTACAGATGAGAAGAGTGAGGCTCAGAGAGGGGAAGTGACTTGCCCAAGGTCACCCAGCCAGATTCAAATCCAGGTCTGTCCCTCTTGAGAGGCCTGGGGTCTTTTCAGCTCACGGTGCTGCTTCTCAGGATCTGTCGCATCCCCGACCCGATCTTACCTCCCTGCCTCCTGCCATCGCCTCCCTCCAGGCTGAGTGGTCTCTCCCCCTTCCTGGGAGACGATGACACAGAGACCCTGAACAACGTTCTATCAAGCAACTGGTACTTTGATGAGGAAACCTTTGAGGCTGTCTCAGAGGAGGCCAAAGACTTCGTCTCCAACCTCATCGTCAAGGACCAGCGGTGAGGCTCACCCCCCAGGACGTGAACCCCGTGTGTACAAAGCCCAGTGCGTGCGTGTGCCGGGTGGGAACTGGGCTGGCAGGCCGGCGGGAGCGGTGCCTCCCAGGCCTGCCGCCTCCTCTCACCATGCCACCCCCTCTCCACAGGGCCCGGATGAGCGCTGCCCAGTGCCTCGCCCATCCCTGGCTCAACAATCTGGCAGAGAAGGCCAAGCGCTGTAACCGCCGCCTCAAGTCCCAGATCTTGCTTAAGAAATACCTCATGAAGAGGCGCTGGAAGGTACCACTGGACTGAGGCGGGGAAGAGAGAGGGATTCAGGGTGGGCAGGGTGCTGGCCCCACTAACCCCGTCTCTGCCGGTTCTGTCCGGGAAACAGAATTGGCTTTTCTCTCTTTGTCCTGGGCTGGCTCCTGCCCTGGGTGGTGGCCCTCCACCCACCCCTCCACCCTGGGGAGGGGCATCCTTTTACGGCTTGGGCTCAGGAAAAAGTCTCTGACCCCATCTCAGGCTTCTTCCCTTCATTTCACAAATGTTTCTTGACCATCTACCATCTCTGGGCATTAGGGACACAGCAATGGGCAAAGAGAGTAGGATTTCAGTCTTCATGAACTTACTTTTGTTAGAGGGTGGGGAGTTATTAAAAAGAATTAAGGAAGGGCTCTGTTGGCTCAGACGAGGAATCTGCCTGCAATGCAGAAGACCCAGGTTCGATCCCTGAGTCGGAAAGATCCTCTGGAGAAGGGAATGGCAACCCACTCTGGTATTCTTGCCTGGAGAATTCCATGGATAGAGGAGCCGGGTGGGCTACCGTCCTTGGGGTCACAAAGAGTTGGACACGACTGAGCGACTAGCACTTACACTTACTAGAAAAAAATAAGAATGGTCAGGAGTGCTGGAGAGAGGCTGTGCTTCTAAATAGGGTGGCCAGGGAGAGCGCACTGAGAAGGAGCCTGTGAACAAAAACCTGAAGGAGATGAGGGCTAAGTCAGACTGCTACGGAGGAGGGCATGTCCCCAGGCAGTGGGAACAGCTGGTGCAAAGGCCCTGAGGCAGAAGCATGGTTGTGGAGTGTGAGGAACAGGTAGGAGGCCAGTTCCTCTGAGTGGAACTTAAGCAAGGGGCAGGAGAGGTGTCTGAGAGGATGGGGAGGCAGGGCGTGGAGAGACTCAGCCACGGTGAGGGGCTTTTTCTTGGAATGAAATAGGAACCAGTGGACCACTTCCCAGGTGGGTAGTGCTAGTGGGAAAGAACCTGCCTGCCAACGCAGGAGACATAAGAGATGCGGGTTCAATCCCTGGGTTAGGAAGATCCCCTGGAGGAGGGCACGGAAACCCACTCCAGTATTCTTGCTTGGAGAATTCCATGTAGCCTGGCGGGCTACAGCCCATGGGGTCACACAAAGTCGGACACGACTGAGCAACTTAGCATGCACACACAGACCGCCATGAGGGGAGCGGGACTCGGGTTTGCTGACCGGTCTGTTGAGTGAGACAGGGCATCCTGGAGGCTGTGGTGTCTTGGCGCCTCCTGTGGCCATTTTGGGCACTGCAGCCTCCCTGGCCAGGGGCCCTCCAGGGATGAGGGGGACCTCGGGAGACACACAGCCTGTCCTACAGCTTTCGGCCTGCCCCGCTGCTGACGGGGACCCCTCTCCCTCCTCCCTCAGAAAAACTTCATTGCTGTCAGCGCTGCCAACCGCTTCAAGAAGATCAGCAGCTCGGGGGCACTCATGGCTCTGGGGGTCTGAGCCCCGGGAGCAGCTGAGGCCTGGACGCAGCCGCGCAGTGGCCAGGGCTGAGGCCACACAGCCCAGAAGGCCGGAGCAGACGGGCCAGATCGCCGGGGCAGGCTGGCCAGGACGAGGCTGCGCCAGGCTGGGAGGCTCGGGGCTCCCACGCCCCAGCGCGGTGACTGCTTCCCCGACGTGAGCCGCCTCAGATGTGGCCTGACTCCATCCTGCTAGCGCCTCCCCAGACAGGGCTCTGGCCCCCAGCACAGCCCGGACGCCAGGGGCCCTGTTGTTCCCGCCTGGCTCCCCTTCTTGGAACTGCTGCTCTGGTGACCCCGGCTTGGCCTCACCTGGGGCATCCCTGGCCTGGGCTTGCTCCTAGCTAGGGTGGGAGGGCTGGGGGTCCCGGCATGTGGGGCTTCTGCAGTTGTGGGTGGGAGGCCTCGGTGGGGCAGGACGGCAGACGGCCGATTTCTGAGGCGCAGCTGCCAGGGGAGACAGAGCAGGCTTTGTGAAGGAGGGCCTCCGTGTCCCCAGTCGCCCGTCTCCCCACTCCCAACAGATAAGGCTTAGCACACACCATCTGGTGCAGGGCCCGGCCCCCGCCCACCTTCCTCGCGACCACCAACATGCAGGAACTCTGTGTGAGAGAGAAGACGCCCAGCCCGGGCCTGGGTGGAGGGGGAGGGGAGAGGCCTGGGGGACAGGGGAGACCACCCCCGAGCTTGCCTGAAGGCCAAGCCAGCCTAACCCAGCCACTCCGGCCCCCATTCCAGGGGTCACCCACGGCCTCAGAGGATGGCGTCGGCAGGCCCAGAGGAGTGGGAAGGCTGTCGGGCAGCCCCCAACCTGCTGTCAGCTTGTGCCATGTAAATAAATGTACAGGTTGGAAGCGGCCCCCCTTCCCTCTATGTGTGTGCACCTGGGTGAGGTCACAGCTGGCCACAGTTCACGAAGCACTGCCGTGGGCCAGTCACTTTAGCAGCGCTTCGAGTATGTTGTGGTGGTTACTGATGCAGCCTCAGGAGCCAGACCACCCAGTGCTTGATCTGGGCTGCCTGCCTTGTACCTTAATGCGCTCCTCTGTGAGAGGTCACAGCACCAGCCAACATTTACGGGAGACTGCTGTGTGTCTGGGCTTCCCAGGTAGCTAAGCTGGTAAAGAATCCACCTGCAATGCAGGAGACCTTTGTTCGATTCCTGGGTCGGGAAGATCTCCTGGAGAAGGGATAGGCTACCCACTCCAGTATTCTTGGGCTTCACTGGTGGCTCAGACAGCAAAGAATCAGCGTGTAATGTGGGAGACCTGGGTTCGATCCCTGGGTCAGGAAGATCCCCTGGAGGAGGGCATGGCAACCCACTCCAATATTATTGCCTGGAGAATCCCAATGGACAGAGGAGCCTGGTGGGCTACAGTCCATGGGGTCATAAAGAGTCAGACGCGACTAGGCACAGCACAGCACTGTGTCTGACTCTATTTAAGCGCTTGTATGTCTATTAACTCATTTATGAGGTCACGAGGTATATATTATTCATATTATACAGAGGGATACTGAGGCTTAGAGAGAAGAAGGAACTTGAAGGCTTTTCAACAAGTCAGAAGCTAGGGCTGGCTTGAAATGGACTATTTCACCTCCCACAGCAAGGCTCTGCCCACAAATCCTCCCTGCTTCTCACCAGAACAAGGTGTAGGCAGATAGCAGAGTCTCCAAGTGGAGCCAGGAGTTCGGGCCTGCAGCGATGGGGGTCCCCTGGGAGGCGTAGGGAGAGAGCTGTTCTCCAGTCTCACCCACGGGCCTCAGCCCTCCTCACCCCAGGCCTCTGCTGGAGGGCAAGAGAGCTTGATGCTAATAGGGTACAGCCTTTCTGGCTATGAGGACAATTGAGTCAGTTGAGGCCTAAGCGGGGCTTCCCCAGGAATGGCAGGAACAGCAGCTCCCATGCAGTGAGCTCCAGGGGGTGGCACGGCCCAGGCCCAGCTGTGTGTTCAAGTGACCCTGGTCCCAGCGACCCCACTCGGTGGGCAGCTGTATTAAGTTCATTTCTCTTGACAGAGCAGCCAAGCCTCGGGAGGCAATGCCACTTGCTCAGGGTCACATGGCTAGCCCATGGCAGAGCCAGGGTTTGTACCCAGACAGTCTGGAACCAGAGCCCCTGCTCTGAACTGCTGCACTATCTGCCTCTGAGAAATCTTGGATGGAGACCTTGACCGTTCAGCCTTCCAGCCCCTGCTTCCATGAATGCTGGCCAGGAGGGCAAGGCCAGGTCCTCACCCGACCCTGCCCTGTTCCAGCAGATGGGTGTGGAGTTCCCCTGCCGCAGGTGCCACATGGGACAGGATTGGGGGGCTCTGGGCTCTGAGCCTGCTGGGCTTGCACTCAGGGCTGGGGGGGGGGGGGGAGTGCGCCTGGGGGAGCCTGGCTTAGGCTCTTGGTGGGAGATGTGTTATGGGCAGGGACCCTAGGGCCGTGGATCCCTTGCCTGCCTGTCTGCCCGCCACCTGCTAGCTGGGCCAGGCCTGTGGTTTCCTCTGCGTTCTCTCAGCCGTGCTGGCCCCCACCCAGGCTGAGCCTCGGCCACACAGCGTGATGATGAGGAATGAGTCACCGCCATAGTGGAGGGGTAAGGAAATGAGGTCCAGCCAGCACCGAGATCCAGGGCTGGGATCCAGCGGGGGAAACCAAGGCCAAAATGGGCAGGCTGCTCAGTAGGGACAGGAGAAGCTGGGACTAGAACGCTGGGACCCCAACTCCCAGCACAGGCCTCATTTCCCCTTCTATGAAACCAAGGACAAAGGACAAAGGTTCAGAGGACAACCTCAGCACCACTGTCCTCTGCCACCCCAAGGGCCATTGTGATAAGTGAGAGGAGGGACAGGGGGGCTCAGTCACCATATTTCACAGGTGAGGAAACAGGTTCAGAGAGGGAAACTGATCTGCCTGAGGCCACACAGCAAATGAACGTGTCCTGGGAAGGAAATCCACCCAGAGCCGTGGAACAGGGCTGATCACTGCCTCTTCTGTCCCTATTCCCTCCAGGGAGCACACCTTAGAAAGCTCTTTTTGATTCATTGGGTGCCTCCTTTGGGTTTCCCCTGGTCCCTGGAGGTAAAGGATATGGACTTGACAATACGGAAACAATGGGGGTTCAGAGAGATTTTGCTCCCCCAGGGCCACAGAGCACACCCAGGAGAAGGCTGGGGTGGCAGTCCTTGGTGTGGGACTGAATCTCTGCCTGTCTGAGGCTGGGATCCAGCCCCGTGACCTTCACTAGCGCTCCCATCCCCAGCAGCCTCGGAGCTGCCCTGATGGAGGGAGTGGAGCCAGAGCCAGGCCCAAAGCTCGGGGCTGGGGCTGGGGTTCTGCAAGTCCCGGGCGGCAGACCCTGCCCCTTGCTTGGCGTGCCCTGCCCACCCCAGTGCCTGTGCTGTGGGCTCCCCCTGCACAGTGCCCATCATGATGCTGATGCTGTAACCTTCTCTGCAAGCAGCTCTGTTGCCCCATGGGGCCAGGGCCACCAGCTGCTCCTGCACACCATCATAGGCAAACCCCTCCCCCTACCGTGGGCTCTGAAGGGTTAACACCCTCAACAGGACAGCTCCTTCCGACTGGTCCCAGCTCTCTGGTCCCAGAGAGCAGAGCAGAGAGCAGCATTCTCCAAGACTATTTCCTGCCTCTGGGCCTTGGCCAGGCCCGCAGTGACCACCCCCATGGGTCTGAGGCCACATCTGGTTTGGATTACTCCAGGGCTGGTGACGCTGCCTTTTCCTGTCGGCATCCAGTGGCCTTGAATTCCACCAGCCACCTCGGAACCCAGCAGGGCAGCTGTGGGAAAAGATTCAGCCAGTGACAGGGCCGCCCTGAGGGTGTGAAGCGGCCAGGGCTGTCCTAAGGGATGTGCCCACCTGGACCAAGCATCCGTTTGTGCAGCTGCCCACACACCTGTTCCTTCCTTCACTCTAATGGGTGTTATTTACTGAGCACCAGGCACCGTACCAAGCGATTCCCGTGTGTGCACTCATTTCATCCCACCCTGTGAGTGTGTATTTCAGCAGTTCAGGGATGAGGAAACTGAGGCACAAGGAGCTGATGGACAAGTGCACGGGTTCCCAGCCAGTACACAGTAGGCTGAGGGTGCAAAGCAGGTGGCCTGACTTCAGACACATCCTATCACTTCACTGCTATTTCTTTTTTTTTTTTTCATTTATTTTTATTAGCTGGAGGCTAATTACTTTGCAATATTGTAGTGGCTTTTGCCATGCATTGACATGAATTTCACTGCTATTTCTTGAGACCCTTTTCTGGGCCTGGCCTTAAGCCAGAGCCTGGAGATGAATTAGTCATGGCCTCGGTCTTTGGGGAGTTCACAGTCTCTGGAACCCCTGGGGCAGGAGGTTGGGGATTGTAGTGAAGCTAGAAGGGCGTGGAAGAAGACACTTGCTTCTATGCTCTCCTCTCCAGTGGGAGTGACAGCCAAGCAGAGAGCGAACAAGGAGCAGACCTTTTCCAGATAGAGTGAGGCGGGTTGTTCCAGGCAGCTCCAAAGACTTGGAACTGAGAACAAGCTAGTCTTGAAGCATCCCAGGGGACTTTTGCAGATGAAGAAGCAAGAAATAAGTCTGGAGAAGTTGGCAGGAGCCTCAAATGCCAGGCTGAACCCCAGCCATAGGGAGCCATGGAAGGATTTCAAATGAAAGAGGGACATGATCAGATTTGTGATTTCGAAGGATCGCTGCAGTCTGGGACATCACTGAGTGGGAGAGAGAGACCGGAGGCAGGGAGAGGCCAGAGGGAGGTTGGGGCATGACTGCTTGAGGGGCTGTAAGGACTGTGGGGACAGGAAGAGGGAGCTGCAGACCTAATACACCGTCAGGGAGACCGGCTGATGACAGAGAGACTGGGTGCAGGTCAGGCAGAATGGGGTTCACATGGACCTTGCACCCTCTCTGAACCTCAGTTTCCTGTCTGTAAAATGGGATAATAGTACCTGCCTCCCAGGGTCAAAGCAAAAGTGACCTGAGATGTACAGATCAAGCCCCTGGCCAGGCTGCTGAGTTTACGTGTGCGCCACAACTCTCTCCAGTCCCTGCTCTGTTCCAGACACTACTCCGGGTGTAGAGGACAAGCAACTGATAGACAAAAACGCCTGGCCTCATGGAACTTCCTTCTTGGGAGACAGACACTGGACGGCAATAATGAACTTGGAACGTGTTGGCGGGGTGGATGGGGGACGTGGTGGTCAGGGAGTGAGTCCCGTGGGTATTCGTGGGAGACTGCTCCAGGAAGAAGGATGAGCAAGTGCAAACAAAGCCTGTTTGGAGTGAGGGTGGGAGAGAGTGCAAGAGGAGCCAAAGCCAGATCATACAGGCCTTTGAGAACTTGGCCTCTGGCTCTGACCGGGAGCCCCTGGAGGATTCTCTGAGATTTAATCCATGGCAAGTGGAATTATCCATTTATCCCTTCAGCACACCTTTATTGAGGGCCTGTTACATGCCAGTCAGTGGGTTAGAGAAGTGGATAAAGTGGATAAGACAGACCCAACCCCTGCCCCCAGAGGCTTATAACCCTAAGGCAGAGATGCAAGAAAAAGTGAATACACACAGAGATGCATAATTCCACATTGCAACAGGTGCCAGGTGGAGGAAACACATGGGATGCAGAGATGGAAAAAAAAAAATCTAGAGACACCCAGTCAAATCAATGCGTGAGGTGAGGCTTCTCCCAGGAGGTGATATTCAACATGGACTTTGGATGCTAAGAAGTCAGCCATGGGGAGTGAGCTTTACAGGCGGAGGGAACAGCGAGTGCAAAGGCTTAGAGGAGTCAGCTGCCTTAACTCACTCGGGAGAATCAGCCTCCTCTTGGTCTCCCAGAGAGATCAGGGCACCCTGAGGACTGCGGTCTGGAGGAGGCAGCCTTTTCAGAGGTCAAAGCCAGGGTTCTGGCTGACTGTGGGACTAAATGAGCCTCTGGTCTGTTTTTAGCCTGGAACCACTTCCTTTAGCCCCACCAGCTACCTCCCTGAGTCACCACCCAGTTACCAGCAGGGTGGGAACAGGGGATTAGGCACCTCGGGGTCTGGACCTTTGCCAATGAAAGGGGTGGAGAGGACTGGGCTGAGGGTACAAGGCCCTCCAGCGGGGCTCTTTCATGTTCCAGTAGCATGTTATATTAGTTTCAGGCGTCCAGTTTCATTCGTGTTGACTGAATTGTACATATATTGTGCAAGATGAGATTTTCCCATATGCCAGTCCTTGAGAATTAAAATCTTGCTCCATTTAACAGATGAAGAAACTAGTACTCAGAGAGGTGAATCTACTTGTTCAAGGTCACACAGCAAGGAAATGAAGACGCCAGGAATTGAATCCAAAACTTCATCTCATAACAATCTCTCCTCTCCCTACACCCCGCCACCTCCACAGTAGCTAGAGCCTCCCCTGGGGGGTAAACCAGGTTAAGAAGACAAGCCCCCAGGACCCACGTACTCATTTTGCTTAAGTACATACACTGCTGTTTCCATGGGCCAGACCCTGTTCAAAGCACTTTGCGAATATTAATTCATGTAATCCTAGCAACAATCCCATGGATGTAGGCACTGTTAGTATATCCACACTTTTCAGATGAGGGAAACCCAGAGAGGGGAAGCAACTTGCTCAAGATCTTACAGCTGGGAAGGGACAACTGGGACCTGAAGCCAGACATCTGGGGTCCAGAGCCCTTGCTCTTAGCTGCCGTACCTACTGCCTCTGGCAGCCTGGCCTCTTAGGGAGGGGATGTTTTGGTCGAGGCTTGGAATCCTGGGTTTGTACACTCCCAGTAGGCAGATATGCCAGGCTAGCCGACACAGCCTCCCTCATCCTCCTCATCAGTGTTGTGGCCCCAGAGGGCCCACGCTCTAAGGGAGAGGGTCTTCCCACCCTGGCTCAGGCGCTGTCTGGGGTGTGGGAAGGAGCCTGGAACTCAGGCAGTGGAATGCCGTAAACCAGGGAAGGAAGCGGGTGGGCGGAGAGGCAAGGGGGAGATAAGATGTGGAGGGTGGAGAAGCAGCTGAGGAAGGCCCAGCCCTGTGGGTGGGGGCAACCTCCCTGGAGGCAGAGAGAGCAGAGACCAAAGGACCAGCAGGTGAAGAACTTCCTGACAGCCCTTCAGAGCTGCCAAACCTGGGTGGGACGAGGCCAGCTCTGAAGGCACCCCACGTGATACGCACTGCCTGGTGTGGAGGGGATTCAGAAACGGGGTGGGAGACGCCCATTCGGCTCTGATAGTCCAAGAATCTGAGTCACCGGGATTAAAGACTCTGGAATATTCTGAAGTACCACTGGTTCTACCGTTTTAGATTTGATTTAGCCTGACTCTACAAGGCCACTCAGCACCCTTTTGCACTCTGACCTGCTGAGGAGAAGGAGTGGAGGTTGGGAGCCCCTCCTGGAGACAGACCAGCCTCCAGTGTGGAGCATGAGAAGGAGGGGCTCCTGTCCCCCTAAGACCTATACAGTCAAGGCAGCAGAGGGGTACTCCTGCTCTGCTGTGTGGCCTTGGGCACATCACTTACCTTCTCTGGCCTTGGCCTCTCCATCTGTGCCGAGGTGCTTTCTCTGGGTCGGCCCAGCTTAGGCATTCCAAGTCTCTGCTGAGCACGGTCCTTCCCATCAGGTGGGGGTGGCCAGGCAGGAGCTGGAGGGTGTCTGTTGGTCACGGAAAGTATGTGAGGGCAGGAGGCCCAGTGGGTGGGGTCCCCGGGCTGGGCAGCAGGCAGGCAGAGGGCAACGTGAGACCATGGTGTCTGGTCTTCCTGGTCCAGCGCCACTGGGAGGGGATCCCTTCCAGTCTGTCCCCCAGGTCAGCCCCACCCTGGGATCTGGGTTCAAAGAGTCAGGCTGTGCCTTCCTGACTGCAACCCCCTCACCGGGCAAAAGGAATGAAATCAGGGCCCAGAGAGATGGGCGCCGGTCCAGGCTCACACAGCAAGTCCAACGCAGGCTCTGAGCCCAGGGTCCTGCTTAGGCACTGGGGCTGAGAGGCCCATCTTCACTTTTGGACTCTTCGAGGGGACCTGAGAGGGACATGGAGGGGGCTTGCCCAGATCTGGGTGCGACTGACCCCTTTGCCCATTCCCCTACCACAAATCGGAGACAGGGGGTGCAGTTTCTTCTCCCCAAGCCCCCACCCCAGTTAGATGCTAAACCTCCTCCAGGGGTGGGTGGAGCAGGATGCCGAGGCTTGGGCTCTCCTCCCATTGGGCCGGCCTCCCCATCCTCCTACTAGCTCCAGGACACAGGCTGGGAAGGGACTGGGGTCACCAGGTCTCCACAGGAATGCACCACAGGGAACAGCGCCCGGCAGCGGCCTCTTTCTCTGATCCAGCTGAGAGAGGACCCCCGCCCCCCGAATCTGTCCCTGTTTGTCTCTGAGCATCTCAGCCTCTCCTCTCTCTCACACACACACCCAGAGTCGTACTGACCCACACAAGCACACCCTGCGTGTGTCCTGCACTCCTGGGGCTCCATCCTGTCCCCTTTCAGCCACAAGGCCACCCGAGTGGGACAGGACGTCCCCCCGCTGCTCCATGGGTTCCAGGCTGGGGCCCGGCACACACGGTGGGGAGGGTCCGCATACTGGCCAGGCATTTTTCCACCCCCTTCTGGCCGCACTGAGCCCCCTACTCTGCAGGTCCCCCCTCCACTCCAGCTCTGGAGTCTGTGGGAACCAGACAGCTGAGGCGGTCCAGCCGGGCTCGCTTCCTCCCAGGCCTCAGGGGACTGGCCGAGGGAGGAGGGAGCCACAGAGACTGAAGCCAGAGTGGCCGCCTGCCCGAGAGGGGGGTTTCTGGAGGGAACTGGGCTGCCTGCCTGATGAAGGGGTCTCCAGCCTCCTGGATATCATCTTGTGGGACCCAAGAGCCTACAGCAAAGAATCCCTGGCTCCTGTCTTCTCTCCCTACACCCATGATCCAGACCGGGGACTGACGTCCGGGAAGAAAGCCATCGGCTTCAGCAAGCCTGGTGTTGGAGGGTGTGGGAACAGTGAGGTTTCAGGTCCCTAAGTCCGTTCCTCTGATGGGGGCCACGAATAGAGACACTTCTCCTGCTTCCACCCAAGGGGGCAGTTGAAGAAGTTCAGAGGTCAGGGCTCAGTCTCTTCTGAGCTGTACCCTGGATAGCTACCCCCTCCCACCAAGAGGGAAATGTTTTCTTAAAGAGACACCAGGAGACTTCAGAGAGCTGTTGGCTCAGAGAGGTCTCCCAGTCATGTGGGAAATCCAGACAAGGGAAGTGTGCCTGCCTTTTGAGCCTTGGGCTCCCTGTCTGTGTTAGGAGTGAGGGGTGGCTTTTTAGCCCTGGCACGCCAGGCTTCAAACAATGCCCCCCTCCGTCTGAGGGGGTCACCCTGTGTGCCAGCCTGCAGCCTCACTCAGCCTGCAGGTAGCATTGGTTGGGGGCAGGGGGCGGGTAGAGCCACACAGACCTGGTTTTGATTTCTTCTCTGCCACTCATTTGCCATTTGGAGCCAGAGCTAGTGAGCCCCGAATTCTTTGAGCCTCAGTTTCCACCACTGTAAAATGGGGATAACAGTCTGTACCACACAGATATATATATATGAAAAGATATACATGAGCCCAGGACAGGATAAATACCACAAATGGTCACAGGTATTGTGGCTGCTCATCATGAGGGAGCCAAGTCAGACTTTGGGGCTGGAGGATCAGCCCCTCAGTGCTGCCCAGCCCCAACCCTGCTGGGCGTCTCTCCTGATTGCATCCCTCCTCTCTCTCTCTCCAAATCCCTGCTCCCCCTTCCTCTGCCTTCCTGGGAAACCCCCTGAGAAAGCCCCAGCAGTAGAGAGCCTCATGTGGGATGTTTCTGTCTGGGGTCCCCTGCCCCTGCCATTTTACCCCACAGTCATACCCACTCCACATGGAACCAGGTGTCATGGTATTCAGCTGCCAACCATCCAGCAGACTGACCCTCATCATCACACTGGTTTTATTGGCCCTGAGAGCCACAGAGTAAATCCCCAGGGGGCCCTGCTTCCCCTCACCCCCAAGTCTGTCCAGAGGCCCTAGGGCTGGCTGAGTGTTCACCGCTGCAATCTTGGCTTCCTGTCCCAGCTGTCGTGGGCTTGCCAGGCCTGCGTCTTTGAGAGCTCCCCAGATCCCAGAGTCAGGCTCAACCTGGAGGGCGTAGTTGGCAGGGGCTATGCAGGGACGGCCTGAGGCCGGCTGGCCTTCACTCAAAGAAGAACATTCCTGGCGTCCGGTACAGGCAGGAGGTCAGCCCCAATGGGTAGCTGGAGCTTCCCTGGACAGGGAAGCTGCCTGCAACCCAGGGTTCCTTGGGGTCAGCTGGCAGGGGCAGCGGGGCCCGGAGGGAGGCTGGCGGGGTGGGTGGTGCAGGGGAGGGGGCTGCTGAGGCCAAGAGGTGCTCGAGTCCCGGGTCAGTCCCCATGCAGAAATTCAGCGCCTGCAGCCGGCACTGGTAGCTGCTCCCGATGGTGGCCTCGGGGGTCAAGATGGGTGCAGAGGCCTTGCTAAACCCCTCAGCCTCAGAGAAGCTGGTGGGAAAGCCAAATGCAGGGCACGAGGAAGACGAGGTGGCCACAGGGAGCTCCCCGGGGCCTGCAGCCTTGGGCGTGGGCATCTCCTTGGCCTCTGAGGGTGTCTGAGGCCTGGTATCGGTGGTGGCCGGGCACATGCTGGCTGGCAAGGCCCCCACCAGACCCCCATAGCTTAGGCCCTTGGGTTCCAGTGGCTCCGGCGGGAACGGGCACTGTCTGCTAGCTGCGATGTCGGGGGCTCCTGGATCCTGGCTGGTGGCTCGGAGGGGTCCACGGCGCGCTTTGGTGGGGCCCTTGGCGCCCTCGGCACCGGCCCGTCGGGTGAAGCGCCGGCGGCGGCGCAGGAAGCTGCCATGCTCGAACATGTCATGGCAGTCGGGGTCCAGCGTCCAGTAGCTGCCCTTGCCCGGCTTGCGGTCATCGCGGGGCACCTTGACAAAGCACTCGTTGAGTGACAGGTTGTGGCGGATACTGTTCTGCCATCCCGGCCGGTTGTGGCGGTAGAAGGCGAAGCGGCCCATGATGTAGCGGTAGATGCCGCTGAGTGTGGCCCGCTGCCCCGGAGAGTTCTGGATGGCCATGGCGATCAGGGCGATGTAGCTGTAAGGAGGCTTGGTTGGCTCGGCCGCAGGGGCCAGGGGCCCGGGTGGGGGCGGCTGCTGCATGCTGGCCAGGCTGGCCGGGCTGCCGGAACCGCAGAGGCCAGGCACGATGTCCAGGGCTGGTGTCCGGCACAGCCTGCCCAGGCTGGTTAAAAGGCCCACTGGCCCAGCCTCCCAGCCTGGAAAGGCAAAAAGGGGTGGGCCCGCCAGGCTGCCCTCCCTTCCTCCCTCGCCCCCCTTCCCCCAGGCCCAAGAGGGGCGGGCAGGAGAGGCCAGGATTGGGAAGCTGTGAGCAGCTGCCCAGGGTGAGGAGACACGGGAGGGAAGGGCCTGAGACCCTCAGCCCACGTGTGCTGGCTGGTGGCGGTGGCTGAGGACGGACGGGATGTGAAACTGGGCGAGACAGCAACAGAAACAAAAAGAGATCAAGGCAGAGATACAGACAGAGAATGAAGAAAGACAGGACAGAGACAAAGAGAGGTGGGGACATAACGAGAGGGCGACAGGAACACACAGAGGAGACGGGCAGAGACAAGAGACAGCAATTACGCAGAAAAAGGGGAGACACAGAGCCAGCCCCATGCACGTGCGCACGTACATAGAGTACAGAAAAAGAATCACTGAACGACAGAAAGAAAGAAATCCACAAAGACAGGGAGACACACACACACACACACTCTCACTCTCTCTCTGTCTGTCTGTCTGTCTGTCTGTCTCTCTCTCTCTCTCTCTCACCAGAGAGGAGAGGTAGTGAGGTCAAGCTCAGGGAGCTTTGTGAGAAGAGCCTCAGGGACCTCTTGAATCCCCACCTCTGGTTTCCTCTTTCTCCTCTCCTCCTCCTCCCAGGCCCGGTGATTCTCTTTCTCCTCCCCGCAGCGCAGAGCACTCGGGGTCACAGTGTTCCCTGCCCTCCTAGCACTGGGGTCTGCAAGAGGTGGGGCACCTAGGGTGCTTATGAGAGCCAGCCCAAACCCGGCTTGCTGGGCGCTGGCGCCCTCTAGTGACTAGTATGGGGAGGACAGACCTCAGGCCAGAGACATCCCCCTTCCAAGAGGCTCTCAACCAATTCTCTGGCTGAGCCTCAGTTTCCCATCTCTAAAATGGAGCTGCTGACTCTGCAGTTGTCCAGGCTGTGGTAAAGCTTACACGGAATCCAGTGCCCTTTTAGAGCCTGGCACTGAGTAAGGGTTTGGGCATGATGAGGACTGTCACCTTGAGCTGAGTTTCTCCGATAGCTGCAGCCTTAGGCTTGGGGGTACAGCAAAGCCCAGGACAGTCAAGTCTTCTGAAGGTAAAGCAACCGCCACCGTGCTCTCCCAGCTCCAAGCAACCAAGTCAGCCGGCACTTCCTGTGAGTCACTGGCATGCCAGGCCAGCTCCCCTCCCCTCTTGACAGTTACTTCTCAGACCAGCTCTGCTCCAGAGGCCCTGAGAGGTTCTTCTGAGCAGATGAGGAACCTGAGGCTCAGAGAAGTTAAGTGACTTGCCTGAGGTGGCACAGCTAGTGAGAGACCAAAGCTGAGATTTCAACTCAGAAGAATGGAACTCCTTAATACCACTCCTCCTGTGAGGGGCAGGGGGTAGAGGACAGTTACCAGGCCACCACTGGAAAACAGGTTTGTGACCCATAAGAGAATAGGGACCATGGTTTGCTCTGTCCCCAGTGTCCAGCATTTGCCTGAAACAGAGTAGGTGCTCAATAAACATTTGTTAAATCAATTTTAAAAATAGTGATTTGACTGACTTCTATCCTTTATGGAGTCATAGAGTTTCTCTTCTGTAAAAGTGGCTTATTTATGTATCACTGAAAGATTTATTACATTGCCATCTGAAAGAGAACTCCCATAAATAGTCAGAAATCAGAAGAGGTAAAAGGTCTGATATCTGGGGTAGAAAACAATGACTTTACTGACAAGGCAGGGTCACTGCCTTCATGGTGGAGGGGGTTCCCTCCAATTCTCACGGACTCCCTATAACTCACATTTTGCAAAAAATTGGTGGGGCTTGGGGATGGGATGGACTCCTGGCTCCCACTTAAGTTCTTATCCTAGGCCTGACTAAGTTTCTCCAAAGACAGTATCTACAGGTGGTGGTTCAGTGGTTAGCATTCAAAGCCCCAGGTTCAGGTCAAATCCTCTGTTTTGGGAGCCTGGACCCCCACTACTTCTTACCCCCTCCAAAGAAGAGAGATTGTGGCAGGTGGAAGGAGGGTCTGGAAACTCAAACCCCTCAGAAGTAGGAGAGTTCTGTTACTGGTTGGGCTTCAGTCTAAACCATGCCGAGGGTCTAATTATTAGTAAACTCAGTCACCCCCCTCCTTTTTTTTTTTTGGCCAGGCTGTGGGGCTTGCAGGATCTTAGTTCCCTGACAAGGGATCCCTCCAACCTGGGCCCCCAGCAGTGGAAGTGCAGAGTCCTAACCACTGGAGCACCAGGGAACTCCCAGTAAACTCAGCTTTAAGCAAATTTTATAACGGATCAACTGCCGTTAGAGTCTGCTTTAGGTAAACCAGTGTAAGCATGTCCAACTCTTAACAAAAAGATGAAGCCTTGTTTCTGTCCTAATTGTTATTTCTGGAGCCTCAAGGTTGAGTTTGATTTTCAAGCCTGATGCCTCAGGTCCAGCTGTCTATCTCTGCACCTGGTTCCCAGGCTCCAGCTTGGTGGCTGAGTGGTTGAAGGCCATGACTGGCTTCTACTGTCCCAACCTATCTTAAATCCCCTGGCTCAGTTGGGGCAGGACTAGGGTGGGATCTATAACCTGTGGGGAGTTGCTTTAGTGGGTACGGTAGGAGGAAGAAGCCGCTTAGGGCTGACTCAGCTGTGTCATCAGGTGAGTGATGCTGTCGGGGATGCTCCGCTGGGGACCTGCCACGTGGGCATCTGGCCGTGGATCTTCGAGTGCAGGAGGAGCTCCCTGGCGAAGACCGGCTCCACCTGCAGGGTGGGAGTGAGGTGGAGGAATGAGCCGACCCCTTCCTCACCCACCCACTTTGTTGGGTGGGGAGTGATAACCCATCTCCACGTGCATTTTCACACAGGAGGTCTTCCAGGTCAGAGGTCATATGGCAGGTCAGGGGCAGAGCTGGGACTGGAGGGAGCAGTGAGAGGCTATTTAGAGGGGCTGGGTAGGGGGTGGTTCTCCGCTGGAGTGGAAAGTGACTCACATGGGCCATAATGAGCCGCTCCTCGGGCTGGTCTGGGGGCCCCGGGTACTCCTCGCCAAAGCACAGCCGGATCTGGTACTCGGGCTCCGGGCGACCATCCTGCAGATGGGCCCGCAGTTCTACGGGCACCGAGATGGTGGGGTCTGGGGTGGGGGATCCCATCTGATGCCCACCTTGTGCTCATATCCCCTGACCATGTCCTGTAAATCCATGTCCCCCGTGTGCCCAGGCCCACTCCCACATTCCCATGCCTGTCTCATGTTTCACTTCTAATTCTCAGGCCCTGTGCCTCGTGCCCTGGGCTCACTAGCATGCCCACTGCCACTCACCTGTGCCTATCTTCTGCCCAGCGCCCCAATGCCCAGCTTATGCTTAATGCCCTAAGACAACACGTGCCCAAGTCCTAGGCTTCCGTCCCACACCCAGCGCCCCAAGCCTGCCACCTGCCTACACCTCCAGCTCCTACAGGCCCACGTCCGTATTCGTCCCCACTTTCGGGACTTCTGTGTCACGTCCTTTGTTTCCAGGCCCATCCCAGGCCCAGAATTCTCAAACCCAGGGCCCCGCGGTCGCGCTCTTACCCGCGAGGAAGCGGCGCGTGTCGAGCAGCTGGCAGGTGCGCTCGCGCTCCAGCTTGTTGGGCCGCGCGCGGTGCGGGGCAAGCGGGCCGCGCCAGTACACGCGGCCCTGGCACAGGCGCTTGGCGAAGACGCCCTCGGGCGCCACCCACAGCAGCACGCCGCGCTCCAGGTGCGGCAGCAGGCGCCGCAGCACGTGGGCGCCGGCCGGCGGCTCCGGGAAACGAACCTGCGCCACCCTCGGCGGCGGCCCCAGCAGTCGCTCGGCGGCCGCGGCGGCCGCACGCGGGCTCAGGCGGCAGCCCTCGGCCGCCAGCGCTGTGGCTTCGCGCACCAGCTCCGCGCGGTAGAAGAGTCGCACGTGCAGCCAGCAATCTGCGGGAAAGGGAGCGGCCGCGCCCGGCGTTGGCGGCGCCGGCTCCCGCTCCATCCACACAACTGGGCAGGGGACCCAGGTCCTCCCGGCCCCCACCTCAGGAATTTTTGACACTCCCTAAGTGATAATAATTCTAGCAGTAGTGGTGGTGCTAGTACACAATAGCAGCTTCCAGTATAACTACTTTCAACGGATACATACTTCTAACTACCAGGATAGAACTGGTAGTTGAGCTTCAAAATCAGAGTTTGGCGCCTTCAGTATAATGGGGGCGTGACACTGCTGCCCTCCTAGGCCCAGTTTCTGGAATTCTAGGAACTTCTTCCCAGCAAGGATTTTAGTGCTGGAAGAAATAATAATAATAGCAACAACAACAAAACAGCAGCCTCCAGTTAGCAGTATGCTCAGTGGTTAGGGCTGTGGGCTCTGTAACCAGGCCCTTGGATTCTACTCTCTCACTGCCACTTAGGAACTGTGGCCTCGTAGTAACTTTCCCAAGGTTACTGTGTGGCCTTGGGCAGGGTTCTTAATCTCTGTGTCTGGCTTCTGCATCTGTAAAATGCCAGGAATGGCACTATCTATCTCACAGGGCTGTGGGGAGACTTAGAAGGATGCCTGGCATAAGCTAAGCCCTCAACAAATGTTCGCTCTTGTTATCTGGAGTCTGCATGGGTGCTTTGGGTGGGAGACAGAGGCTATTTGGCCTCAATCCTGGGCCCTCCCCTGTTCTGCACAGTGGTCAGAGGAAAGGGCCTTCCAGTTCCTTACCAGGGTTGCTGAAATTCTCAGAGGGCAAAGGGCCCCAGGGGTGAGCGGGATTGTGTGCCTGGTAGCCTGGGGAAGGAGAGGAAGCAATAAGGCATCGTCTCACCCTGGGTGCCCTTACCCCTACACCAAGGTCACAGAAGAGGCCAGGGAGGGGGCAGGGTTGGGTGAGGAGACCCAGTCCTTACTGTGGTCAGCCAAAGGGCTTGGGAGCAGGGAGTCCTGCTGGGCTAGCCTGGAGGGCTGCTCCTTGTCTTTATCCTCTGTGACTAATCCGGATACATCCTGAGCATTGGGAGGAAGGGTGGTGAGGGTAGGAGGTGAGACCTGTGGGCCACAGGAATTCCCAGTCTACACTGGGGCAGATGGAGGTCTGGGCAGAACGGAGGGCAACTGGGGTTAATAGAGACTTTGAGGTTTCAGAGCTCAAGACTTTTTCCCCCACAGAGGTAAAGAGAGAGTTGATGGGGTTTTTGGAGATGATGGGGTCAGAGATGAAATTCATTGTGGTAGGGAGAGAAGTGCTAGGAGTGAATGAGGAGATGGAGTGACAGAGATGGGGGGACAGAGTGATGGATGGAATGGGGTACAGGGGACAGTGGAATGAACCAGGTTAATAGGGTGATGGGGACGGAGCAATGGACCGTAGATGAAGGAGGAGACGTGTCGGGGTGGAGTAAGAGTGATACAGACAATGATGGAAGATGATAGAGAGCTAGAGGTGATGAAGGTGAAGGGAATACAATGATGGAACTGGATTTGGTGGCATGAGTGGAGACACACCGATAGACCCAGTGATAACAGGGGAGAGGGGATGAAATGGGAGAAAATAGGACTGATGCACATGAGGGATGGAGGTGAAGGTGATGGAGACAATGGGACAGAGATGGTGGAGTTAAGGAGAATAGAATGAAGGAGCTAAAAGTGATGGCAGAGATGGAGTAGAGGTAGGAAGTAGAGCTGATAGAGGAATGGGGACAATGATGGCCAAGACCTGATGGAGAGGATGAGATGATGCACTGGAGATTATAGAGGGGGTGGTATGGGTATGAGGTGACTGGGTTGACAAGGCTGCAGGGGCTAGAAGGACATGCTGACCTGCTCTTCTGTCCTGCAGGCTGGCTCTGTCACTCCTCCAGGGGGCTTCTGCTGCCTCTGAAGAATGCCCTCCTTTTTACCGGGGGCACAAGCCCTGGTAACTGGATGGAGCAAGTAATAGTCTGTGGTTTCCTGGGCCCCAAGGTGAATCCCTCCAACCTTGTCTGAGATGATCCCAGCCCACTGAATGATCTCAGGCAAAGTCCACCTCTCTCTGGGCCTCAGTTTCCTCTTTTTGGAATGGGGAGATAAACTGTAAGCATCCTTCTATGTTTACCAGCCCATGATTTTAAGCTCAGTAAGTTCACTTTTTCCCATTTTACAGGTGGGCAAGGTGGAGTCCTTATTGCCTAGAGAGCCATTCTAAGCTTCTACCTCCAGCAGGCATTATGGTACCTGGGTCGTGGGCACCATCAGATAGGAGCCGGTAGACCTTGTAGGGGTTGGAGATGTCCAGCTGGCTGCGCTCACGTACTTCACAGAAGTCAGCACTCTTGTTGAGGGCACAGCGAAGCCGTGTCTTCCAGGTAGAGGGATCCTCCTTGTCAATGCCCTCTAGGTGCTTGCCCTTGTATATGGCCCAGGCCTGGGGATAAGCAGGGGAATTGGGGAGGAATGACCTGGGAGACAGGGCTGGTGCCATGCAAAGGGATGAGGACTGCCTTGGCTCCCACCCTTCTCTCTCTTTCTCTGCCCCTAGGTTCCTCTGTTCCTCCCTCCGTCCATTGAATACTTATTTCTTGAGCTCCTGCTCCTTGAGCAAGCTCAAGTTCTAGACTGAAGGGGAAGCAAGACAGACACCCCTGTTCTCAAGGAATGCAAGTCCAATGGGAGAAGGCAGCTGCAAACAGCTGAAAAGAAATAATTATATTCCAAATTATGGATTGTGAGAAATAAAAAAATAAAAAATACAATGGGACAGAAAATGATGGCAGTGACCTGCTACCTGTTGCTGCTGCTGCTACTAAGTTGCTTCAGTCGTGTCTGACTCTGTGTGACCCCATAGACGGCAGCCCACCAGGCTCCCCTGTCTCTGGGATTCTCTAAGCAAGAACATTGGAGTGGGGTGCCATTTCTGTTTCCAATGCATGAAAGTGAAAAGTGAAAGTGAAGTTGCTCAGTTGTGTCGGACTCTTAGCGACCCCATGGACTGAAGCCTGCCAGGCTCCTCTGTCCATGGCATTTTCCAGGCAAGAAGACTGGAGAGGGGTGCCATTGCCTTCTCTGGACCTGCTACCTGGAGAGCCATAAATGATATCTGCACCTACTGCACCATACAAAGTGGACTCCAGATGACCAAAAAAAAAAAAAAACAAAAAGTAAGGTGAAACCATAAACCTAATAGGAGATAATTCTTCTAGGGGGCAGATAATGTTTCTTAAACAAAATTTTGAGGGCATAAACCATAAGGCAAAAAATTTGCAAAGTCTGAAATCAGCAAGGGGCTAAGATCTGGAACATATGGAAACTCCTGCAAATCAAGAAAAAACAGAGAACAACCCTGAAAGAAAAAAAAATCTTATCAAAGGACAACAATGGGTAGTTTACCGAAGAGGAAACCAGAAGCCCACGAGCATAGGGGAAGATGTTGTGACTCATTAGTGCCACAGAAGTACAGATAAAAGTATGAGATATCATCTGTAAGCTTACAAAATCTAGCCAGTTGGCTAAGCCAGGAGTTGGTTGGGATGTGGACATGGTTAGTGGAATGGGGGCAGAGTTTCTGGAGGGTACTCAGGCATGCCTAGTCCAGTTAAGTATAAGCATACCCTGTGACCAGAAATTTCAGTTCCCAAGGAATTCTCACAGAAGCTCATGAAGGGACCAGATTCACTGCAGAGCTATTTGTGGTCCGGAAAGCAAATTTGTGTCCATCCCTGGAAAGTAGATGGGTGTGTGTGTGTGTGTGTGTGTGTGTGTAATAGATACCCACTATAGAGTCTGTACAGCATCTAGAAACAAATTAGATGGACAGAGAACAAGAATAGATCTTCAGAGCATGACCCTCAGTGAAATAAAAGTAAGATACAGAATGAGACCTACAACACAAGATAATGTACATAAGAACACACAAAACAGCAACGCCCACTTTGCAAGAACACATATAAACCAAAGATGCTCATTAAACACATTAGAATGACTGTTACGGTTGTTGTTTGCTGTTCAGTGGCTCAGTCGTGTCTGACTCTTGCGACCCCATGCACTGTAGCCCGCCAGACTCCTCTGTCTACGAGACTCCCCAGGCAAGCATACTGGAGTGGGTCGCCATTTCCTTCTCCGGAGGATCTTACTGACTCAGGGATCGAACCTCTGTCTCCTACTTGGCACTTAGGAAGCCAGACTATTAGGGTAGAGGGACTAAATAAATAAAAAATATGAGGGACTGCTTTAGAGAAGGTTATCAGAAAAGGGCTCTTGGAGGAAGTGGCATTTGGGCTGAAGCCTTATTGAAAAGAAGGAAGGAGTCTGACAAAGAGCTGGGGGAAGGCTGTTCTAGGTAGAAAGAACAGTGAGGGCAAAGGTCATGGGGGTGGGATAGATTTCAAGGAAGGCCAGTGTGGAGCAGAGTAGTCAAAGGGGAAGACAAGAGATGTCTTGCTCAAACTGATCACTTTTAGGAATCAGTGGTGGACGGGGGTGGGGGGGCGATTTAACTGATAAATCGCACTCAGTCATTGCTCTTGGAGATCCCAGGCTTACTGGGACACCAGACAAAAGTCGCATTTCCCACGTTGGTGTCTCTTGCCAGTGGTGAGACCTTTAAGGCTTGATTTTGCTGTCTGTAAACTGCTAATAATACCGAACCTCACATGGTTGTGGCAGGTGTAAGATGAGTGGTCTGTGTAAGATGCTTAGCACAGCACGTAGCAGACAGTCCGTGCTTGTTTACTGCAGAACTTGTTCATTATATTCATGATGCTCTAACTCAAATATAACAGGGGCTCAAGGCTCAGGCTGCTATCACCAAACTGAGAGAGGGATCTTTGGGAACACTGCTGTGCCCCCCAAGCACATAGAGTGGTGCGTAGCACACAAGAGATGCTCGGTAAATATTTGTGGGATGGACTGAATTTGGCCTTAAAGGATGAGTAGGAAATGGCCAGGTGAAGTGATATTCCTGGTGGGGTGACCGCTTGAGCAAAAGCATGGCATGAAGCACGCAGGGGACAGTGAGCAGCCTGGTAGGACGAGCTGATGTGTATGTGAGGGTATGTATATAGTTGACTCTCATTACTCGTGGTAGTTGTGTACCATAAAATTTACAGAAACACTCAGTAAGGGCACACGGAACTATCACTCCTAAAGGAAATACAAGGCTAGGTCCTTGTCAGCCTCTGATACATCAACTGGTCAATACATCCTGTTTATCAACTGGATTTGGATTTTTTATCAAACTGGATTGTTTATCAAACAATACATAACCTTGTTTTATGTGTGTTTCTGTTGAAGGACACCTTATTGAATATAAACTGTTGATTCATTAACAGTGAACTTATGGCCAACAACACTATAACTCACATCTCAAAGGAACTTACCCTATACAGGTATTTTCTCCGAAAGGCACATCCCAGCCTTCCTGCGCTCAGGAGTCCTAACAAAGCTTCAGCACTGTGTGGGCTTGGGGGCCATTTTAAACAGTGAAATCACCAACAGAAAGCACAAAAAGTATAAAAAAATGTGGCACTAAAGATTGTCTGTGAAAGGACAGTAGAAGAGCTGAAACTAGGGTTGTCACCTTCTTCAGCCTCCGCTGGAAATGTGCATATTGGTGGCCCAGTTGTTTTTTTTCCCCCGTTCTGTGAATGACTGCAAAAGTGCCTTGAATATCAATTGGGGGATTATATATAATTTCAGCAAGGAAGAGAATTTGTCAATATGCAATCTGTGAAGAATGAGGATCTACTGCATGTGTTGGGGGAAAGGGAAAGAGAGATTAAGGAAGAAGACAGACTGAAGCTGGATTATGAAGGCCAAGCTTTATCCTGTGGGCTTTGAGGTACCGGGAGGGCATGAAGCCAGGGGGCCACATGTGTGTGTCACTAGTGGGTTGAAGGATGGGTCAAAGTATCCCCAAAGAGGGACAGGGAGGGCCAGTCCACAGAATCTCCCACTTCTGAACAGCACATAGCCTTAAGGTGCAGGCCAGGTAACCAGCTGTTGGACACTTAATGAGTTCCTTCTGTGGCCAGGCAGTATGCTCGGGGTCACCACCCATTGACAGCTGGAGGAGGCAGAGTCATCATACAAGGCACCTATAATTCATAGGGAAAGTTGTTCAATGGAGGAAGCAGAAGGAATCAGGGCCGACTTGGAGAAGCACTCAGAGCTTCCTCAATGCTTTAAACAAATGAATGCATCAGGGGAAGCTTGTCTTCAGTAGGAGATGTTTACACTGAGCATGATGGGGAGTTGGCCGGTAAAGGTAGAGAGGGTGTTCCAGGCAGGGGGAACGGAATGTACAAAGGTCTCCCAGTGAGAGACACAGGAACCATTTGGAAAGTGAAAGAACTATCTGGCTGGGTCTGAAGTTGGGGAGGGAGTGGGGAGAGATGGACAGAGGCCAGAGAGGAGCAGTTCGTGCGGGGCTTTGTGGTCCTGGTAAGAAGCTGGGACTTAATTACAGGAGCAACAGGGAGTCATGGAAGGAATCTGAGGCGGGGAGTGCAGAGGCAAGATTTACATTTAGAGTGATCCTTCTGGAGGACAGAAAGGAGAGCCAAGGGACGGGAAAGCAGGGCACTCAGTTGTCCTGGTGAGAGATGGTGGGAATGGATCCAAGTAGATGGCTGAAAGAGCAGTTCTGCAGGAAGAGCCAAACACCTTGGTAATGGGTTAGAATGAGACTGGAAGAGAGGGGAGCAGCCAGGGTTCAGGTGCCTGGCTCTGTGGTCTGGGTGGCGGGTGATGCCATCTCCCATTTGAAAAACAATTTTGCAGCGGGGAGCTGACAAGTGTGGTACTGAGGAGGTGCTGAATTTGAGAGGTCTGGGAGTGCTAGACTAGCAGGCTTAGGGCTTGGAGGGGAGGGTAGGAAACATGGAGGCCGCGTAAGGGGAGAGTGGGACGCGAGGAGGGAGGCCCAGGAGGGAGTGCTGAGAGCACCAAAAGAGGAGAGGGGATGGGGGCTGAGAAGCAGGGGCCCAGAAGGCAGGAGGAAAACAGGTCAGGGTTGGAGTGGTACAGAGATTCTGGGAACCAAAGTGAGACTGTTTCGAGGAGGAGGAGGGACCACTAGATGTAGACTCCCTGAGGCGCGCAAGGGGTGTCTAAGAAGATGATAGCAATGGCGTTCTTAGAGACAATTAGAGACATCAGCCGGAGGAAGGGAAGACAGATTGTGGGGAGAGGAGGAGCTGAGGGGCTATGAGTGAGGGAGTTGATGACCAGAAGGTCCTTTCTAGGTGCTTTATACCCTGTGAAAGTAGAGGGGAGGCCAGAGAAGCAGGAGTTGGAGGCAGCTGAGGTGTTTGGGATGGTGGCAGTGGTCTGGGATGTGGCTGGTTGCTTATTGCTCATGGAAGAGATCCAAGTTAAAACCTTGATGGGAAAGATACAGTCTGGAGGAAGTTAATGGTGACTGAAGAAAGACAGGGCATTCCTGGAGGAGGTCCCTGAGAAGGGCTGGGCTTGGGAAGTACAGAAAATGTCCTGAAGTTGCTGGGGTTAACAGTTTAGGGGTGGGAAGTGGAGGGAATTTCCATCCATGGCAGTGGTATCTAATTTCCCCATGAAGAGGGAGAAGTCCCCTAGGGGATGAGGATGGTGCAAGTCATTCATCCCTTGGCTAATTCTCTTTGAAGAGGGTGGGCTTCCCAGGTGGTGCTAGTGGTAAAGAACCCTCCTGTCAATGCAGGAGACATAAGAGACTCCTGCATTGATCCCTGGGTCTGGGAAGACCCCCTGGAGGAGGGCATGATAACCCACTCCAGTATTCTTGCCTGGAGATCCCCATGGACAGAGGAGCCTGGTGGGCTACAGTCCATGGGGTGAGGAAGAGTTGGACACAACTGAAGCGACTTAGCAGGCACCCACGGGAGGGTCTCCCATATGTAGAGAACATATCATCAACATAGAGCCTGCCGAGGTTAAGGGCTGAGCGAGTTGCCCGGGGTGACAGCGCATCAGGTCGCTCCAGGCGCTGGGATGGTGTGCTACAGAGCCCTCCAGGACCCAAACCTGGGACCCCCGCCCCTACTCCCTTACCCTGAAGAGCGCAGCGTCCTGCCGCACCTGGTAACCCTGCTTGGCTGCGTGCTTCCAGGGGATGCGGAAGAGGGTCTTGCCTGCGTCCTCCCAGCGCAGCCCCGCATAGCGCCCGCTCTCGATCTGCGCCACCAGCCATTCTCGGAGGCGCAGGGGACCCCCGGCCCCCTCCATGGATCGTCTGCGGGCGGAGACCTTCCCTTCGTCCCTCCGCCAGGGGTCGCCGGCCATAGGGGAACGCAGTGCTCCGGGGAAGAGGTCTGGGGCGCGCGGGTGGCCGAACCCCAGGGCGACAGGGGATCGCGCGCGGGGGCCACCTGGACAGCGCGGAGGCGGCGAAAGCGAAAGTCTGGGTAGGAAGTTTCACTTTCCTTTCTGCTCCCTGGAGGCCCTTTCGCCCCACCCTGTGTCGCCTGGCCTGGAGGGCATCAGTCCTCACACAGCGGGCAGCCTAGAATACCGTGGGAAGCCAAGATCCACTGGAGGGTACAGGGTGAAGTAGCCCCGGGTTCTACCCGTCCCTGGACCGGGAGAAGTGGGGGCGGGGACGCGCACCCAGGGTGTCCCTTGCGCCATCCCTGCACCTGTTTTTCTTTCTTCCCAGCCTCCGGGAAACTTAGCCTCTTTCCAGGACCAGGACTGAAGAGGTGGGAAAAGCATACCAAACTAATTCCGGGCAGAACTAGGAGGCAGAGACTGGTTTAAAAATGCACACTTCCAGCCTCCAACATAGACCTGCAGAATCAGATTTCCTGGGCAAGAAGTCCAGGAACGTGCATTTTAAACAAGACCCCCATGGTATTCTGATCCAGGTGATCCATGAGCCACCCTTAGAGAAATATGTCCTTAAATACTGGGAGTCCCCTTCTTCTGACCACTCCCCGAGGTGCCTGGTCCAGCTTTCCTGCAGTGTCTCAATTGCTTACATGTCTCAACAGCATGAGATGAGTAAAATTACTGATTTTGTCATTAGAAGACTGAGGTCACCCAGTTAGTGCCCGGGGGAGCCAGTATCTGAAAACGGGACTCTCTGCCCTCAGAGTCCAGGAGCCTAAACGGTGTCCCACACTGCCTCCCAACAGCTGCACCTGGAGTTTATAGATTCCTGGTGGGGTCTGTGATACCACTACCCCGCCACCCCCCATCAGAAGTATATGCAATGTTTTCATCTCTACGTATTTTTTCTGGGTGGCGCTGGTGGTAAAGAATTCACCTGCCAATTCGGGAGACGTAAGAGACGAGGGTTCAATCCCTGGGTCGGGAAGATCCCCTGGAGAAGGGCACGGCAATCCACTCCAGTATTCTTTCTTGGAGAATCCCATGGACAGTGCAGCTTGGCAGGCTACAGCTCACAGGGTCGCAAAGAGTCAGACACGACTGAAGTGACTTAGCATGCACGTATCTTTCATTAAACTGTCAAAGGGGGATCATGATATGAAAAAGGTCAAGGAGCTCAGACTGCTCCACGCTGGCTGTGTACCTGGGGAAACTGCGGCTCTGAGAGGGAGAAACCAGCCCTCCCAGCAGCCAGCACTGCACTAGATGGGGGCCAGCATTGACCAGAGGCTGGGCACTGTCCCTCGTGGGTACCTGTCAGGGAGCTTTCTTCATGCTCCCCACTCTCTCCTCATATGGCAGCAGCCACCCAGTTCTGACCCTTCTACAGTCACAGCCAGGATTCAAACTCAGAACTGCAGGGCTCCAAAGGGGCACAGAGAATTTCAGATGGTTAAATACAAGAGTAATACTTGCATCTAAACAGGAGACTTGATTGTGTCAGGCCATCTCTTCATTTTTTTCAGGGCAGGGGGCAGAGTCATAGTAACGAGGAGGATGGGGTCCACAGCCTGACTGCCTGGATTTCAATCCCAGCCCCCCCACTTGCTAGCTGACTATCTTGGGCACCAAGTCTTCATCTGTTAAATAGCAAAGCCTACTTCATAGGGCCGCTTGCAGATTCCATGCGATGCAGGTCCAGTGTCCAGCACATTGCCTGACCCACACAGAGTGCTCAATAAATGAGTGATAATATTATTGCAGCTATTGAGCCAGAATGTGGTGAAGGTAATGATGAGGGGGCCAGGGAGCATCATGAAGGACCTGGAATATCCTATCAAGGGGTTTTGTTTTCTCCTAGAGATGACAGAGATAATTGTGTGTGCTCAGTTGTTTCAGTCGTGTCCGACTCCTTGTGACCCCAAGGACTGCAGTCCGCCAGGTTCTTCCTAGCAAGAATTCCCTAGCAAGAATATTGGAGTGGGTTGCCATGCCATCCTCCAGGGGATGTTCCCAACCCAGAGGTCCAACCTGCATCTCCACCACTGAGCCGCCAGGGAAGCCCAGAGGGCAATGGGGGCTTTTAAATAGGGAGCGACACCAGCAGAAACACAAAGATGTTTTAAACCCGGTGGGTGGAGGCACCACTAACCACTTAGGAGGACCGCAGGCTCCCTGCACTCTGGTGAGTCCTACCACCCTGCTCTCCATACACCATCCTACCTCAGGCCTCTTCAGGTATTGTACCCTCTGCCTGAAATGCTTCCACACACACAGCAAAGCAGTTCCCTCCCTCACTACCAAACGTAGTTTTTCTTTGGTTTATCTGTTTATCCAGGGACTTTCCCATCAGAATGTCAGCAACATGAGTGCAGAGGCTTGCTCACTGCTGTGTCTTCAGTGCCCAGCTCATGGCCTGGCACACAGTAGGTACTCAATGAACTTCCATAGCATGAATGCTGAGGGGGAGGTTCGGCAGCAGGTGAAGGTTATTTCACCCATCTCCCACCCCCAATCCTGGAATCTGGGCCTCCCCCATCACCCCCAGGTCTTGATGCATCATAAGAACCCCTGTATAGGTGATTATTAGACTACAGAAATTTCAGATCCCTCTTAACTCTAAGTTAATTTTAGTTTAGGAAAAATAAGCTCAGGTGGCCATTGTTCATCCTCAGTCAGTCTGCTGCTTTCTTGGGCTGCCCTGAGGCCCTCCCTTCTCAATGCTCCGCGGGCCTTTAAACTCTGGGAAGGGTCATTCCCACTAGCCAGGGGTGGGTCCTCCTGGCCGGTAACCTTCAAGACCAGAAGGAGCTGCTTTTTAACAACTGTCATGCGACACAGACTGTCTAGGGTCACATCCAGCTTCCCCTACTCTGGCTGTGTGTCCTTGGACAAGCTGCCCGACTTCTCTGAACTTGTTTCCTCCCCGAGGATTAAGTGAACTCATTTAAGTAAAAAAATCAGGCATGAGGGAGGTACTACTTCTATACCTTTACTAGCTAGGATTTGTGGCTAGGGAAAGGAAGGGAGCTGGGGAGGAAGAGGTGAGGTTCAGAAAGGGGTTCAGCCAGGGGGCAGGGGGTTCAAAGAGAACGAGGAGTTGGGGGCCTTTTCAGGAGACCAGGGCTCCAGGGAGAGATAGCTGTAAGGATAAAGGAAGTGGAATTTCAGCGCAGCACACTGCAGTGCCGGGAAGATGGCAGGCTCCGCAGGCCGTAGGAGGATGCAAACTTCCTCCCATTCTCGTTTCCTGCAGGCGACAGGAACAGCCCCCCGCCCCTTAGCTCAAGGACTGAATGACTGGGAGACGAGATCTGACCGGCAGCTTCTGTGTCTCTTTAATATCCTCCAGGCCCATCCAACCCTCCCCCTCCCCCACTCCCACTCCCGCCGCCTGCAATGGGGCGGGGCGGGGGGGAGGCGCGGGTGCACCCTCCCCCAGCCCAAGGACTAAGGCACCAGGTGGCTGCAGCAGGCCGGCCCAGACACAGAGCCACACACACAGATGGACACACGGACTGCGGACGCAGACAAGCCAGGCGGGCAGAGGGGCAGGGGCAGGGGTCAGGCCGCCGCGGCGCTCGCTCCCACGGGCGCTGGGCCCCTCCTGAAGGCCGTGAGAGGCCCGGACGATCCCAGAAGGGGGACCAGTCGGGAGGACGAGGGGCGCCACGGCGGGGGCGGGATCCTCACTTGCTGCCTTTGCGGGACAGACACCGCGGGAGGCAGGAGAAAGTCTGCTTGACGCGCGCCAGCAGCGGCAGCGGCCGGTGGGCCTCCCGGGGCGAGCGCGGCACCAGGCGCTGCAGGGTCCCCTCCGAGGCCGTGGAGTTGGGCGCCGGGGAAGCGGCCGCGCTCGCCGAGCCCTGCCGGCAGCGCTTGCACAGCGGCAGCAGCGCGCGCACCTCCTCCTCGTCTCGGAAAGGGCTCTCGCCAAAGCGCTCCTCCAGCTGCCGGCGAAGCTGGGGCGGGAAGAGGGACGGGGTCGGTGCCCGGCCCCGGGGTCCCCTCTCCATCCTCAGGGCTTCTGCTCTTCTACTAGCTCCCCACAACTCGCTAAGCCCCTCCCCTTCCTGAGCATCCTCTTAGCTTCCCTTGGGGTCTCCATCCCCCTCATTGAGCCCCCTCTCCCTCCGAGTCCCTTCCCTCTCCCTGAGTCCCCTCCTTCCCCTTTGACACTCCAACTTCCAGACCTACCGAAGTGACCCCCCACCTCACCTGCACAGTGGGACCACACTAAGCCCTCCCCAGCCTGCACAACAACCAGCCAGGCCCTCTTCCTTGCCTCTTTCCTAATACAGCCTTGCAGACAAGTCTCTCGGAACCAGCCTGGCTTCTTACACTGGCTGCTTCTCTCTCTCACTTTCTCATCTCTTGTTCCAGGGAGGTGGGAGGGTGGGCTCAGTCCCTGACATCTCCACGTGCCATCTGCCCAGTGGGCACAGGAGAAGGAATTGCTTTGACCCAGGGGTGGAGTAGGGACTGGACAGTTCTCCCCAAAGGAGCCAGAGGCTCAAATGCC
Organism: Muntiacus reevesi; assembly: GCF_963930625.1. Classification (NCBI taxonomy): domain Eukaryota; kingdom Metazoa; phylum Chordata; class Mammalia; order Artiodactyla; family Cervidae; genus Muntiacus; species Muntiacus reevesi. The sequence goes on from NC_089250.1 coordinate 59,724,769, forward strand.
TTCAGGTTTCAGGCAGGCAGAGTGGGCATTGCTGGCACTTGGCCAAATTGAAGGGTCCATAATCTGGCCCATGGGTATACACATCCTAAGCTAAAAAAAAGAAAACCTCTGGCTGTCCAAACACCTAGGGGCTAAGTTAGCTCAAGAGCCACAAGTTCAAGACCTCAGAAAAATCTGCCAGGTCTGAAGCACAGGTGAAATTCTTTCCAATCAGTGCTCAGCTCAACTAAGAAGTCTCGCACCCCTGCCCCAGCCCCTGCCCCTGTTATTGCTTAGTTGCTCAGTCGTGTCCAACTCTTTGCAACCCCATGTGTAGCCCACCAGGCTCCTCTGTCCATGGGGTTTCCCAGTCAAGAATACTGGAATGGGTTGCCATATCCTCCTCCAGGATTTATTCCCAGCCCCAGGGATTGAACCTGCGTCCCCTGCATTGGCGGATTCTTTACCACTGAGCCGCAGCCCCTACCTTCCGGGAACTGCCCCAGCCAAACTCCTCAAGCTGCTGCCTAAAGCCTGGGTTGGGGTTGGCAATGGGCCGAGTGGCCTTGATGGCTTCAAGCACGTCCCTCCAGCTTAGCCCCGTCACAGTCATCACATACGCCGTCACGATGGTGGTGCTTCGGGAGATGCCTGCAAAACTGGGACACCACACCCCCAAGACTTCAGGTTAGGCCCAGTCTCCTCTGTGTCCCCTGGGACACAATCCACACTCAGCTCTCCTACTTTGCCTCCTGAGCTCCAACTACAAGGAACCTACCAAAACCTGTCTTCTCACATCCAAGTTTTGCCTTTGCTATACCCTCTGCCTGGCATGTTTCGTGACCATCTGTGATTTTTCAGGTACTGGGGATATAGTTAGGAATAAAACAGAAATGGTCTCTGCCAGCCTGGGGCTTATAAGATGGTTGGGAGAGACAAGACACTAACCAGGGAGACAATTTCAGGTGGTGATAACTGCTTTAAAGATGGATCCAGAGGCTAGGAGATGGTATAGGAAGAGGTATTCATCTAGTGGAAGGGACGTGGAGGATTAGGGAATGGGTTCCTAAAGAAGTGACAACAAGCTGAATCCTGAAAGATGGGTAAGGATTGTTAAGAATATCCCGGCAGTGTACAAAGACCATGTGAGTGGGATCCAAATGGACTTGAAGAATGGAGAGATGACCAGTGAAGCTGAAGAAAGGCAAGGAGAGAGGGGGAGAGACAGGCTAGAGAAGGTGTCCCTACATCTGGGGCTCAGGCAGAGCTTCCCTGAAGCAAGCATGGTGAGAAGTCATGGGATGAATGACATCAACAGGGCCAGGGGGTCCTGGGAAAACTCAAAGGTCCCATCTCCCAGCCTGGGGCTCCTCACTGCCCTATACTATAGCCTCCAAGGCTGGAGGGGAAGAGAAGGAGCCGGAACTACTGCAGGATGCTGAACTACCTGCAGGACTTCTCCTATTCCTCCCAATAGCCCATCAGGTCAACAGTCTGTCCCCCATTTTACAGATGAGAAAATTGAGTCTCAGGGAGAAACAGCTATCTGACCACAGTTGGGGACTGTCAGATGAATGGTGGAGTGGCAGGCATGGTGACAGGCTGCAGAAGACCCATCACAGGCTGCACTCCCTGCAGGATGAGGGTGTGTTCAGGATGGAGGACACTCACTTCCCCTCCCCCCACACCCCTCCTAACTCACCAGTGTACAAGGCAGTTTCCCCCATTGAGGCGGCAACAGTGGATGAAGTTGATACATTCCTTGAAGTGCTTTTTGCTAGAGAAGAAAGCAAGAAGGTACTGAGTGCTGGGGATGGGCACAGGTCTCCAAGAAGCTGTCCCCACCCCCCACTTCTGGGATGGCAAGAGACAGATAAACAGCCCTGGGTCCTCAAGTCAGCTGGCACGTGAGGTGACTAGGGGCCGATGTGGCAGTGCAGGTGGAGAAGTGTGTGTGCAATAATGGTGGCATTTCAGGCGGGGAGAGAGGCCTTGGATGAAATCCCACCAGAGAGGCAGGAGCACCTCCTCAACGGGTCCTGTGGATCCTGTTTTCACGGAGGATTCATCTTGATCTTTCAAGGAAATGGGCGGGAGGAGTCCCACCCCTCTGGGGTCTACAATCAGAGCACCTGGGGACAATAACAGTCAGCAGTGGGGTTGGGAGCAAGATTCCCAAGGGGCAGGAGTGTCTGTCTGGGTCCCCCACAGGCTGGGGGCCCCTACTACTAATAACACAAACAATCTTGCTTTCTGAGCCCCCATTACATTCCAGGCCCTGTCTTAGAGCCTCAGCCTGTACCATCTGATCCTTGAAAGTCTTCCTTGATGATGACAGACCCCCACCCCCCACACACCCATTTTCTCTCTCAGAGAGGGGAAGTGATTTGTCCAAAGTCACATAGCAAGTAAATGGCAAAGCCTGGCCAGGACCCAGATTCCTAAGTCCAAGGCCAGGAACAGGCTGAGCCTGACCCTTTCAAACCCACGGGGGCATCTGAGCCTGAGGGACAGGGTGCTTTCTCCATTCATAGCTGAGGACACTGGGCTCTTCTGGGAGGTTAAGGCTTGGCCAGCGGCATAGGCAAGGACGTGGCTGAGAGTCAGAGCAGTCTGGGAGACCGCCTGTGCTGGGGTCCCCAGGGCAGCTCTGGGGCCTGAGTCTTCTCTGTCTTCTCTCAGGCCACCTCTCACCCTCCCTCCTCCCACCACAGGAGGCAGCTGTCCAGACCGTTCAGAGGAACTTACATGGGTACCTCAGGGGCGTCGGCCACTGAGATGCGAAGGTAGGTTATGTCCTGCAAGTACAAAACACACGTGGGCAGTGGGCAGCCCTTGCCTGCACCCCCTGACCCCAGCCTGGGCCTCCCAAGCACCTCGCGACTCTGGGCCAGTTCCTGCCCCTCTCTGGGCCACTGTTGTCTCTGCCCAGAGGATAGACACCTTCTCTGAGAGCCTCTCAGGTCTGACCACCTATGGTTCCAGAACCTTCTGAGAAGATAGTATCCTAACCCCATGGGTGGCTTGGGCACCTGCCAAAAAAGGGCCCAGGGACCTTTTATTTAACAGCTGGGAAAGGGTCACTTAAAGTGACTCCCCTCCATGTGAGGATTACAAAATTACACAGTAAGAAGGGCAGAGTAGATTTTATTATCTTGAAAAGAAACAAAACCTATGAAGATAAGCTTTTAGTTCATGAACTGTGGTTATAAATATCTGTGTATGCTAAGGCGCTTCAGTCGTGTCTAACTCTTTGTGACCCCATAGACTGTAGCCCACCAGGCTCCTCTGTCCATGGGATTCTCCAGGCAAGAATATTGGAGTGGTTTGCCATGCCTTCCTCCAGGGCATCTTCCCAACTCTGTACTAATTATTAAAATAATCAAGGTATGAATTGTCAGTAATTTCTCCAACAAACGTGCTCTGACATCATGCCCAACCTTCACACAAGATCTTAAAGATGAGTTCTGCCCACATTCCAAGAGGCACTTTTCTCAAGGACCTCACTTCGTCCTTTGATATTCAAATGTCTCTTTTCAAGGGCCTGGCCCACCTCCAGCCAGTGACTCAGGGACCCCCTGGCCAGGCCCTCATCTGTTAGTGGCTTGTGTGAAATTCCAGCCCTTCTCTATAACGCGCACGCCCTCCCCAAGGTCACTTGAGCCTGCATCTTTTGCAAAGTTTGCAATTTCAGTTTGCAACACAATCGGCCTTGAACTTCTTGGGCATTATCAAACCCTGACTGGTAAATTCTCTGATGGATGGAGAGGGAGATGCTGATGACGAGAGGGGAGGGCTGTGGGAGCAAGGACTCATTTTGCTAGCTATCATTTCATTAGTAAATATAGTCATGCCTAGACAGCATCCCCAGGCACTCTAGTGACTGCATTCTCCAAATACTCCAAAACAAGCCTCTCCTATAAAGCAAAAACAGACTCCACTGACCTGGAAATTTCTTCTTCAAATGACACTGAGAACCAAAGATTATCAGAGGTTGCTCTTAGAGACCATCAAATCTGACACAAGGGGAAACTTAGGCCCAGAGAGGGGGAGGACCCTGCCCAAGGTCACAGAGCAAATCTGTGACAGAAGCGGGGCTGGATCTCAGATCTCCAGAGCCCCTTTCTACCCACTGTTTCTTCCCTTCAGTGGGTGACCCAGACCCTAACAGATAAGAAGGAAGGGGCTCTGTTTATAGGTTGAGAATATGATTAACTTTGTTATTATATCAGCTATAATTTATTGAATACTTATTATGTGGCTCTCAACAGCCCAGTGGGGTAGGAACTGTTATAAAATTCCCCTTTTTCAGACAACTGACGTCTAGAGAGGTGAAGTCCTGGGCCCAAGGTTCCAGAGAGAATGTGGTCAAGATATGAATTCAGACCTCTGGACTCTACCTTTCCTACTTTCCTCCTTTCCTACTTTAGGTCATAACCCTCACCCTGTCTTTTCTAGGACTTGATAATACCAGCACCAACCCCTCCCAGTGGAGGCCAGTGTGCAAAGCATCTTCACCATCTCGCAGCTTCCTGGGGACAGACAGGGCTGAGGGATCAGAGGCCCAGATGGGTAAAATCATAGCCTCAGGTCACAAGTAAGATGCAGAGCCCAGAATCATCTATTCAGTTGGGACAATGGGAAGCCCCTGTGAGGACTTAGCTCCTTAGCTAAGGAGCTAAGCTTCCTAGATGTGTGTCCTTAGGCAGGTTACTTTACCTCTCTGGTCCTCAGTTGCCAAAGAGGGAGCAAGTAGGGATGCTAATGGAAAACAGATCAGTTTTTAACCAAATGAGTTAGCATGGCTCAGGAAGGCCCATGTGCCGGAATAGGACCTGGCACCTAGTTGGTACTTGATAAATGGGTGCTGTGGGGATGTAAAGTACCCCTCCCCCTCTATGCACAGCCCTGGGGTGGGGGTAATGCATACCTGCAACAGAGGCTGGGGTGACTCGTGGATGGAGATGATGTGTGTGATCTTATTCCGGCCTAGCTGATCTGTGTCTTTGGCATCTGAAAGAAACAGGATGTCTGAGCCAACCTGGCAGGTGTGATTTACATGTTCCCGACAGTCAAGTGAGGCAGAAGCTCACCGCCCTGCTCTCCTCCTGGTCCCTCCCTCTCCACCTTTGCCCACCCTCCGCTAGCGCCCTGCTCCTTCGCCACCTCTTGCCCCCAGCATGACAGGTCCCACCATACCCCTAGGCTTCAGTCTTACCACTGGGGTACCCACAGGTAACAGTCCAGCACCTCCTCAGCTTTGCCCCGCCCTGTTCTTCCCATCGCAAACACTCTTTCCTGGCATATTCTTGACCAGGCAATTCTACTTTTAGGAATCTTGACTACAGAAGAATGAACTCACATGGAAAACTGTGTGGGAGAAGACCACGTTCTCTCCTTATGACCGTGAACACATCAGGAATAGTTAAAAATGGGAACAACCCAAAAAGGGACTGGATAAATAATGGCATATTCATACTTGAATATTCTGCAGCCACTAAAAGGATCTCTACGTGCTGACGTGCAAGGAAGTCCACAATATATTATTAAATGTGAAACACAGGCTACAGAATAGCATGCAGAATAGACTTCCATTTTTTGTTTTAAATAGTGTATCTGTATCTGTAAAGTTAAATGAAACAAGACCCAGGGAGATGCCCACCACAGCTCTCAGTGACCATCATAGGGGCTGGATTCCCAGCGTATGAAGCTCTTTTATCAGTAAAGTAAATAACACTCTATCTCCACTCCATGCCCACTTCATCATCCACCACATTGACTGTTTATTATGTGCACCCTTGGCTAGGCATGGCACTGTGGGGTCAACTTCATGACCCCTGCCCTCATGGGCCTACACACTTTAAAAGGATTCAGATCTTACTTACCAAACATTCAGAAGTCGATGTGGTGTGAGCTGCTGAGGAAGCTCCCAGGGAGGAAGGGACTAGGGTTTAGGAGAGAGGGAGCCCCTAAGCCCAGGGAGGACAGGATCGAGGGAGAAAGCTCTGCCCCAGGCAGATGTCCCTCCCTCCCCGAAGCTTTTTCTGACTCCACCGATGGAAGTGACTTCTCCTGCCTCTGGTCTCCCAAGCTCCAGACCAGCCTGTGCCTTAGCACAGGTCTGGGACAGGCAGAGTGCCGTGGCCTTGGGACAGAGCAGGCACTGCTCACCAGTGAAGCTTCTGAGGTAGAGTCCAGTCTCTAGAGACCTCTCCTCTGAGGAGGTTGTGCCAGGAAATGTTCCCAGCTTCCCCAGCTAGAAGCAACACCTCCAAACAGACCTCAGCCCAGAACCTCAAGACCAGAAAAACCCTTAGAGGCGGGGGTAGGCCTTGTGCTGAGGCAGACGCTGAGGCTCCCAGCAGGTGCAGGCTTGCCCGGCGTCCAGTGCTCTGAGCGCTTTGCACTGGGGCCGCTCCTCCACCCTCGTCCCCCTTAGACCTCATGAGTTCTTCCCTGCTCCCAGCCTGGCATCACGTCCCTGCCCCCAGCCCCATTCCTGAGCATGTCCAGGGTGCGTGGGCCAGAGCGTGAATGGTGGACACAGGCCTGGGACAGGGAGCGTGCCAGGGCCTTGGGACAGAGTGGGCTGTGCTCACCAATGAAGTTTCCGAGGTAGAGTCCAGGAAGTACCTACAGGAGAGACAGGCAGGGGGTCAACCAGCAGGGGTGCAGGACAGGTCCCCTGAGACTCCGGAAGAGTGTCTGACCCTCAGGACTCAAGGAGCAGAGTCCTCTTTCTCTGTGAGAGGGGTCTAGGGAGGGCGGCCGAGGTGGGCCACCAAGGGAGGCCAGCTTGGGTAGGGGGAGAGGAAAAAGGAGGGGCGCGCAAAGACCTAGGGAAAGAGAGTGGAGGAGTACAGGGGAGGGGTGAATGGAGAGGTGGGCTTGGCAGGTAGCAGGTAGGTGGTGGAGAATTCTGACGGGGGGGCGGTGGGAAGGATGGGCATGTGGGGGGGGGGTCGTGCAGAGGCATGGGGGTGTGGGGGTCCGGGTGGGGAAGGAGGGAGAAACAGCACTAGAGAGTCCAGGGGGACAGAGCCAAGGAAGGCAGAGACACAAGGAGACAGAGAAAGGGACTCAGGGTGAGATAGAGCCTAGGGTTGACAGAGAGCCACAGAAAGACACAGCAAGAAATACAGAGTCACAGAGACACGGAGAGACAGTCAGAGACAGAGATACACCCCGAGAGAGACAGACATTGAAGTCTGCTCTCAGAGTCCCGGGGAGACGGAGAAATACACACACACACAGACAGCAAGAGCCAAAAGCTCAGAGGCCGGCGCCCGGCCGGGGCTGGGGGCGGCCAGCGGCGGGCTGCGCCATCTCGGCCCCCTACCTTGGTCATACCATTCCCCATGATCCCGGGGACGGGGTTCCGGGAGCACCCCCAGCTCGCCACCCGCTGAACGCAAGGGTCACAGCTGCCCTGACGGCCCGGGCCCGGCGCCTGCAGCCTGGCGGCGATCGGGGGGCCCGGCGTCCGCAGCTTGGCCCAGCTCTGCCCAGCCGCCGCCGCCGCCGCCGCCCGCCGCCCCCCGGCCAGGGAGGGAAATGCCGGAGCCGCTGCCGCCGCCGCCGCCACAGGCTCCTCCTACCCCTTCGGTCATGTGGGGCGCCCCCCCACCCCGACCCGTGGGTCGCGGCGGGGGGCTGGACAAAGCCCCAGTGTGCCGGGCCCGGGGCCCGCGGGACAACGACAGCTTGTTGGGGCCGCGTGGGGCCTCCGCCTCCGGAGGTGGGGGCTGGGGGCGCTCCCCCCGCCCTGGCACCGTCAGGCTCGGGGAGGGGAGGGCGGCGGATGGGGGCGGAGAGAGCCCCCCAGCCGCGGGGCCCAGAGACACGGATCCCAGTTCCGGCTCGGCCCGGCCCTCCCTATGGGGCCCTGGGGCAAAACGCCGGGCTTCTTCGGCCTCCTCGGTTTTCTGGTAGAAACGTGACGGGGGCTGGATTTGGATCGCTAGGGGTCCTCTGATCTTCAGATTCTGTGTGAGGCGAGAAAAGTGGGTAATTCCTTCCCTTTGTACACCCTCCTGCCCCGCCCCCATGCAGGCATCCTACCCGCCATCCAGCCTCCTCCCAGTCTCCTGCAGCTGGTCTGTCTCCCATCCTCCACTCCATCCATTCACTGGTCCGTCTGTCCATTCATCCAGTCATCCTCCCGTCTCTTCCTCTCATACTCTGGCCTCTGAGGAGGGTATCATCTGGGTCAGCTTTCCTGGGGCCAGGCATACCTCTACTTAGGAGCTCCCATAAATCAGAGGTACACGTGAGGAGAGGGAGATGAGTGAGGGTTATGGTCACCTGAGCCCTTTGCAGTAAAGGAGACTGCAAGAGGATGTAGTGAGAGGCAGGAGTCTGGAAAGGTGGGTATGGAGACCAAGGTTCCAGGCCCTATTCATTCACCTATGACCGGTGCAGTGACCCTGGGCAAATCCCCTTGGGCTCCCAGCTACTGACTGTATGTCTCAGTGTGTTACTGCTGGGACCAAAGCTGGAGAATGCGAAATAATTGAGAACACACACCTCCTGGGGGACTGAAATGGGAGCCCCCAAACCAGCTCTGCTCCTCCAGCAGTCACCTGCCCCTCTCCATCTACAGTAGTGGGTGACTGCAGAAGGAAGGTGGGGACAGAGTCCACGGAGCCTGTTTGAAATACAGTGACTGGAGGAAAATCAAAGTGTTTCTTTCTTCCTCAAATTCGCAGTGTACATAGAACTGCCTGTCTCAGGTGTGTGTCCAGGGTTCTCATAAAAACTAAATTATCCAACAGATACTTAGTACCCTCTATATGGTATTGACACAGAGGTAGGTAAGGTGGTGGTGGTTCCTACCTTTTTGGCTGATGGCCTAGAGCGGCGTTGCCCAGTAGAAATACAATGCAAGCCACATGGGTTATCATAAATTCTCTAGTAGCCACATTAAAAATGTAGAAAGAAACAGGTTGTTACTAATGGTTTTATTTGACCCAGAATAGCAAAAATATAATCATTTCAATGTGTACTCACTAGTTAAACATTATTAATGACATATTTTACATTCTTTTAATTGTATTCTGTCTTCAAAATCCAGTGCATATTTTACACTTGGAGCACATCTCAGTTCAGATTAGCCACATGTCAAGTGCTTAATGCCATATGTGGCTGGTAGCTCCATATTGGATATCTGGGCTAAGAAGGAAGGCAAACAAAACAAGCAAATAGACAAAAAGCATTTGCAAACAATGGAAATGTGCTATGGAAGAAACAAAATGGGGGACAGGAAGAACTCTAAACAGGTGACATTTGAGATAAGACCTGACGTGTAAGAAGGACATGGGTGTTTAAAGAGTGGTTTCCAGCAGAAGGAACTGCACAAGCAAAGGCTCTTTGGTGGGAAAGGTTGGCCTTTGGGAAGAGTCAGTAGGACTGGAGGGGAGGAGTCCAAAGGGAAGTGGTAAGTCTGAGGCTAAGGAGGAGAGAGAAAAAGAACATGTGTGGCTATGATTGGGTATTTATAGTTTCCTTCTCGGCATGATGGAAAGCCTGACAGTAAAGTTTTAACCTGAGAGGCCATGTCGTCTGATTTACATGGATCACCCTGGTCCCTAACTGGAGTGTAGATTAGAGAGGCAAAGAAGGGAGGTTTTCAGGAGAGATGGTGAGAGATACAGTATCCTGGGATAAGTGGGAGCTGAGAAGCTGGAAAGTGTTGAGGCAGTCAAAGCACCAGTTGGAAAAGAATGTTCAGACACAGGGCATTTCAGAATGGAGTGAGTTTATTAAGAACAAACAGCAGGGTTTGCGACCACCATTTCTTCTGCCTTCAGTCTCTGGATCTTTTGTAGAGCTTCCAACAGCGCTATGTTGAGACGGAGCATCCGGAGGTTCACAACCTCTGTGGTTCGTCGGAGCCACTACGAGGAGGGTCTGGGGAAGAATATACCATTTTCAGTGGAAAACAAGTGGAGGTTACTAGCTATGATGACTTTGCTCTTTGGGTCTGGATTTGCTGCACCTTTCTTTATAGTAAGACACCAACTGCTTAAAAAGTAATCCATGAGACAGATAGGAAGAGGAACATATTAAGAGGTGCAATCTATTAAAAGGATCAAACCCTTGAACTCAGCATCCTAGATATGTTTGTAAATAAACTTATGGCATAAATCCTTAATGCCTCTTCTCTGAAATATGGAACATGATAATTGAACACGTGCTTACATTTTATTTGGGTAATATTGCATTATTAGTTTCTTAATTAAATATGTATTTGATTTAGCTTGTTTAAAAAAAACAAACAAACAAACAGCAGAGATAAAGTGGGCACTGCGAGCTCAGTGAGGCAACCTCCTGACAGACCAGGGAAAGTCAACAGTTTTCATGGGTTAATAGCCAATTTTTATAGTCTCAAGATAAAGAAAATTCCTGCTGGACAGTTGGTGTTAGGTGATTGGTTGGGGTGTAATAAGGGCATCTTTGCTTAACTGGGAGTCAGGAAGCTTGTTAGTGACTATCAGGGTTTTTGGCAAGGTTACAAAGGGGCTCAGTCAGCTTCGGAGGGGATCTTGATTCTGGACTCTGTTTCTGTGGCCTTGGGGCAGGACTCAACGGAAAGAAGGGGACAGATGCAGCACATATTGGTATTTTGGCAGCGTAGCTGACTTGCAATAGACTAGATATGGGGAACAGGAAGGAATTCTAGGATGACCCCCAGTTTTCCTGCCTTGAAAATCACTATCTGTGCCTCAGAAGTAAAAGCATGGCTATTTATCCATTCAATAAATATTATTTATTGGGCCCTAGGTTACACATGAAATATTGCGCCAAAGATGTATGATTTGAGTTTCCCAGAATATTCCACCCCATGGATAGCTTAAAGAAATGCCTAAAAGGGGGCCTGAAGTCCAGTTCCTCTTCATGACCCTGGCCTTAACAGCTGTGTGAACCTGGGCAGGTGACCAAAAGCCCCAGGGTCTGTTTTCTCATTCATGTGGGATTAGTTACCGCATAGCCCTCTGTTCCTCTACTTGACTTTTTCAAAGCACATGTAGGAAAGAACTCTACCACATTAAAACACCCTGGGAAAATGTAGTTATTAGACTTAACACATTTAATATCTATGTACTGTTCAGCCTTTGAAAGTGTTAGTTGTTACAAAGCCTAATTTGCCTTAAATGAGTCACGAAGTGACAGTTTTCTAAAACCAATAATAATGTGAAAATGCTAAAATGCAGTTCTCACCTTGTCTTTCCTTGCTTAGCACCATTCGGTGGTTCACCATGGTAGGCAAATTAATGGACAAAAATGTCCATTCTCTAATTCCTGAAAATTGGGAACATGTTATGTTATGAGGGAATTAAGGCCGCAGATGGAATTGACTGTGAGATGGGGAGATTAGCCTGGATTGTTTGGGTGGGTCCAATGAGGCCAACTTGGATTCACAAAGAAGAATTCTTGTAAGTGAAAAAGAGAGGCAGGAGTATAAGAGTCAGAGGGGATGTGACGACAGTAGCAGAGGTCACAGTAGTATGATTTCTGGCTTCAAATATGGAAGGGGGCCGTGAGCCAAGGAAGACGAAACAAAGAAATAGATTCTCCCCTAGAGTTTCCAGAAGAAACTCAAGCCTGCCAACACCTTCATTTTAGCTTAGTGAGACCCATTTCAGACTTCTGACCTCAAGAACTATGTGCTAATAAATTTGTATTGTTTTAAGTCACTCAGTTTATGGTAATTACAGCAGCAATAGGAACCTAATACACTCAATGTCCTTGGGAAAAAGTCCAACCTGCTTAGCACGGCACATAAAGCCTGTGGGACTGGCTTCTACCACTGTGACTTGGAGCAAATTTCTTAACTTCTACAGGCCTCAGATTTACTATCTATAAAACGAGGAGGGAAAAAGCCCCTCTAGGTCTGTAGCAAGATTACAAGCAAGGACATATTTAAAATATCTACCAGAGAGACTGCACACAGCACCTCATCACCATTATTATCATCATTATTGTTGTTATTATTATTATTATTATCACAGAAAAATTGACAGGGTGTTAGGAGGCCTGGTTTCTACTGCCTTCACTAGGGCTCTGTTTCCACATCTGTGAAAAAGGAAACAAACAAAAACATCCAGGTTTGGCTGTCTCATCATTCCTCTCTTCGCTCTTTTCTGGCCACTGATCTTCATTCACTTCCTCAAACGTGTTTCACTCTGTCTTCCAGTTTTGTACATGCTGTTCCCTCTTACCGGAATGCCCTTCCCATTCCCATTACCAGATGAACTCCTATTTCCTCCTGAAAGTCTCTGCTGACTCCAGTTAGAGTCGGTTAGACCCCACCATTGTGAGTTCCCAAAGTATCCTAAATGTCATCTCTCATAGTACTGATTTTCTGTTATTGCTATGGCTTGGTTTTCATTTAGAAAAAAACCTGAAAAGCAAATTCAGGTAAGAGTATTTTGACATATTTGCTTCAACTGGGTTATTAAAAAAAATTCCAAATAAACTTGACATAATTGAAGTTTCTTCTTCTCTTTCCTCATCTTTAATTCTTTCCCCACAGGCAATACTGTCATGAATTGGGTGTGCATCTTTCCAGTCTGTGTTTTTAAACTTGTAATACCTATATACCTGTAGTATATAGAATATACTTTTGTATGTGTGTTTATATTTAACACAAATCAACCTTTAAAAATATTTATCCTTCTACAACTTTCTTTTATTGACCCAAAAATAAGTTTGGAGGATATTTTTATGTTGATATAGAGCTGGGTCATTAATTTTTATCACTATGTAGTATCTTATTATTAAAATATATCATATTTTACTCATCCATCACCATACTAGTGGACATTTAAATCATTTCTAATATTTTGCACTAATACAAAGAATGTTTTATATTATATGCAAAGAACATCGTTATACATACAACCCTTACACAAGTGTAAGAACTTCTTTAGGGAAGGTTGTCACCTTGCACATTAGCTGCAAAATGAAAGGTAGTTCATAGGTCTTGTGGCTGTATTCAAAGAGCATATGTTCAGTAGTTGAATTAGTGGGTTGTGAGGTGTGTGCCTTTTCAATTTATAAGATATTACCAAGTTGCCTTCCAAAGTGTGAATGTACCAGCAGCATATAAAGATTCCTGTTTCCCAACATGCTCACAAACACTTAGCATTGATAAATGTTTTAATATTTTTCTGGTTAAATATTTTTCTGGTTAAAACCATATCTTATAATTATTTTTATTATATATCTCAATTGCTTATTAGTGATTTGAGTTTCTTCTACTGAAAGTCCCCAGTTGTGTATTTTATCCACTTTTCTTTTGCAGGTTGTGGGAGAGAGTCCTTTTCTTAATAGTTTGCAAGAGTTCTTTGAATACTATCCCTTTGTTATACAGGTTGAAGATTTTTACTCCTAATCTGTAGCTTGTCTTTTAGTCCGGTTTATAATGTCTTGTGTTATATGGTGAAGAAGGCAATGGCAATCCACTCCAGTACTCTTGCCTGGAAAACCCCAGGGACAGAGGGGCCTGGTAGTCTGCAGTCCATGGGGTCGCTAAGAGTTGGACGCGACTGAGCGACTCCACTTTCACTTTTCACTTCCCTGCATTGGAGAAGGAAATGGCAACCCACTCCAGTGTTCTTGCCTGGAGAGTCCCAGGGACGAGGGAGCCTGGTGGGCTGCCATCTATGGGGTCGCACAGAGTCGGACACGACTGAAGTGACTTAGCAGCAACAGCAGTGTTATATGGCAGTATAAATTTTGAGAAAGTCACAGATCAGCTTTTCCCTTATGAGTTGTGGTTTATTAAAAAAGTCATACTCCACAGTTGATCTTTGAATAACATGAATTTGAACTTGGCATGTCCACTTATTTGCAGATATTTTTCAATAAAAGCATAATACAGTACTATACAATCAGAGATTGGTTGAATCCAAGGCTGTAGAACCGTCTACAAGAAGGGCCAAGTGTCATGTTATAGGCGGTTTTTCAACTGCTTAGGGGTTGGTGCACCTAACTTCTGCATCATTCAAGGGTCAGTTGTAGTCTGAAATATTTGCTTGCCATATTTATTCTTTAATCTACTTGAATCAGGCATCAATTTTTTACTCCTATGGAAAGCCAGTTTCTCAGTGCCGTTTATTGAGTTCTCCACCCTTTCCCTACGGATTTATGATTTCACCTCTATTGTACATCAGTACAGAAAAAATCGTGTCTGTTTCTAGGATCCCTACTGTATTCCATTAATATTTGCCTCTTTGTACCATATGTGACTTGATAAGCAAAGAAATATCTCCCTTCCCCAACACATAAGCTTTGTTGTTTGGGTTTGACAATTGTTTTCAAAAATTCTTGATTAGATTTGGGAAAATACATGTCTTTATGATATTGAGTTTTCCCATCCATGTACATGGTATGTCCCTCTGCGTATTCAGGCCTTCTTTAATGTCCTTCAATAACGTTTTGTAATTTTCTCTATGAGAATATTAACTCCACAGTCTTTGTTAGTTTTGTTCACTGTTGTATCCTCAGAGTCAAGAATGGGCCAGGACATACAGTAGATGCTTAATAAAAATTTGTTATTTGATGAAATGTCTTTCATATATTTTGTTAGATATACTCCTACATGTTTTTATTGCTATAAAATAACAACAACAAAAATTGTTTAATAGTTTCTAATCAGCTATATAGATATAGGTATATAGATCCCAGGGCAGTGGGAAGTAAGGCAGGGAAGGACATGGAGCCATCACAGGGTGCAGTGAGGAATAAATGGCCTGGTTATAGGCAGGGGAGAGACAAGATCAGGTTTGTGTTTTAAAGAGCTCTTTGCCAGCAGTGCAAAGACTGAACTGGAATGGATAGGGCAAAGTGGGCACTCCTAGAGGCTCAGGAGGCTACTGCAGACGTTGAGGCGAGTCCTGGCATTGAGTTAGTGCCTAAGAATTAGAATGACTGAGAGAGATCAAGAGTGACTGATTGGCCACTTGAGCAACTGACCAGGTGACTTTGTGAGGGACCGAGTAATGAAACTTAGAACCGTCGCTTTGACCAAAAACTGACAACTTTTCAGATGCAGGGCTATTAGGTCAACCGAAGTGCAGCCGCAGGAGACACGAGGCGTGAGTGCCCTCGGCTGGCAGCCAGTCTCCAGCTAGGTCGCGGAGGCATAGGTCTGGGGGAGAAAGTTTTAGGGATTAGAGGGGTCTGGGCCGCCTCGGCACGCAACGGCTTCTGAGCTGGGGTCTGTGAGTTGCGCGGAAAGGAGTTTCCCAACCTCATCCAATCAGAACAGCAGAGCCCCTCCGTCGCCTTGGCAACAGGACGCTAAGGCTCTGGCCAGAGAAAGTGGCGGTTTGGATCGCGCGCTGGGGAATCCTATCATGTCGCGACCGAAGGTAGGCGCGCCCCTCGATCCAGATGGTTCATCGTCCCTAGAGAGGGAGAGAAATCGCAGAGAGGTTCAGAAGTTGAGGAGTCCTAGTGGAGGGATTCCCGTTAGCAAGGAAGAAAATGACGCGTTCAGAGAAAAAAACTACAAGTCCCGGCATCCTGCGCAACGCCGGAGTTTCAGTGCGAGTTCAAGAAACCTGGCTTGCCGGCCAGAAATTTATGAAACTCTAGGATTCTAAACTATAGTCAGCGATTTCTGTGACTACGTGGAAAGCTCAGAATTACGGATTTCCTGACCTGGAAAAGCTCTTTAGAAATCTATTTACCCCGTCGGCCTTTTGCAACTCTCTCATCCATCCATCCCCCAGACGCTAATTAGTGTTTTTTCCGAGGCCAGCCCAGTACTGGCCAATGGAGAGGTGAAACGGACAAGCCCCTGCCCTCTAGGAGTGCCCAGACCAACGCCCCCATTTCAAAAGTGGTAGAGATTTCTAATCTGGGAAAGATTAGACTCAGAGAAAAGAATGAATTACTCTAGAATCCAGTTGTCTCACCCGGCCTGCTTCTTACCCCGTGTTCCACCTCCGAAGAATGGCATTTCCATTTCTTTATTTCGATCCCTGAGTTGGGAAGATGCCCTGGAGAAGGGAATGGCTACCCAAGGACTGGAGAATTCTAGGGACTGTAAGAGTCGGACACGGCTGAGCGACTTTCACTTTCAGAGCAAAAAAATAAGTGATTATCTTGGGCCCACCCAAATGATCCAGGATAATGTCTCTATTTTCAAGTCAGTTGATTCCAAACCTTAATTCCACCTACAACCTTAATTTCCCTTTGCCATACAATCCCAAGTGGCACAGTGGTAAAGAATCCCACCTGCAATGCAGGAGACATTGGCGATATGGGTTCCATCCCTGGGTCAGGAAGATTCCCTGGAGTAGGAAATGGCTACCGACTCCAGTATTCTTGCCTGGAAAGCTCTGTAGACAGAGGAGCCTGGCTGACTACAGTCCCTAGGCTAGGGTCCCAAAGAATTGGTCATCAGTGAACACACACGCACCTGACATATTTACAGGTTCTGGGGATTAAGACATGGACACATTTTGAGGGAGCTTTATTTTGTTTCAGTTCAGTTCAGTCGCTCAGTCGTGTCCGACTCTTTGCGACCCCATGAACCGCAGCACGCCAGGCCTCCCTGTCCATCACCAACTCCCGGAGTTTACTCAAACTCATATCCATCGAGTCAGTGATGCCATCCAGCCATCTCATGCTCTGTCATCCCCTTCTCCTGCCCCCAATCCCTCCCAGCATCAGGGTCTTTTCCAATGAGTCACCTCTTTGCATGAGGTGGCCAAAGTATTGGAGTTTCAGCTCCAGCATCACTCCTTATTCTGTTTACCATCAAATAATTGGAAAGTGAAAATTTACAATGCATCACAAAATCAAATGTCTAAAAATAAATGTAATTTAACATGTTCAAGACTTCTATACTGAAAACTAGAAAACAGTGGAAATAAAATTGAAAACTTAGATTAATAGAGATAGACCATATTCATGGAATAATGCACTCAATCGTTTATGATGTCACTTCTTCCCAAAATGATCTGTACATTCATTATAATCCCAATAAAAATACCAATATACTCTTTTGATAGAAGTTAGCAAGAGGATCCTAAAATTAATACTGAAGTCCAGAGGACCTCAACTTGTAAAGACAATCTTGAAAAAATCAGACTTACTCGACTTGATTTCAAGATTTACTAGAAAACTATGGTAATTAAGGCAGTGTGGTGGGGACATAAGAGTAGACAAATAAGTCAATAGAACAAAATAGAGTCTAGAGATAGACCCACATATATATAGCCAATTGAATTTTGACAGAAGAGGCAAGACAATTCAGTGAGAAATGGGAAATTTTTTCAAGCAAAGACTCTGGAGCAACTATGTAAGCATACATAAACATGTGAGGATTTAAAAGATATTATGAATAAAGATTAGAACACTTGACTAGGGGAACTGGAGAGGCTTGATTGAAACAGGGTAAAATTACCCTTGCTTTTGTGGGGAGCTTACTTCTGCAGGTTTTGTAAAATAATAACCTCTAGCCCTTTCTACTGGCTTTTTGAGGGGTAGCATTGTGTAGTAGGGGCTTCCCTGATAGCTTAGCTGTTAAAGAATTCACCTGCAGTGGAGGAGACCCAGTTCGGTTCCTGAGTCAGGAAGATGCCCTGGAGAAGGGATAAGCTACCCACTCTAATATTCTTGGGTTTCCCTGGTGGCTCATAGGGTTAACAATCTGCCTGCAATGCAGGAGACCTGGGTTCAATCCCTGAGTTGGAAAGATCCCCTGGAGGAGGGCATGGCAACTCACTCCAGTATTCTTTCCTGAAGAATCTCCATGGACAGAGGAGCCTGGGGGGCTACAGGCCATGGGGTCACAAAGCGTCAGACACGACTGAGTGACTAAGCACAGCACAGCGTTGTGTGGTAGGCAGAATTCTAAGATGGCCCCAAGATTCCCACCTTGGGTGTACACACCTTATATAATGCCCTCCCCTTGAGTGTTGATGGAGCCTGTAGCTTTGATGGGATAGTTATTACCATGTTGTATGAGCCTCCATCATAGCCAACTTGGAGTGGGAGAAGGGTTGGAATCAGAGGGATTTGCTTTTGTTGGCCTGGAAGAAAGTAAGCATCCATGTTTTGAACTGCCTAAGGGGGCCACTTCAAAAGGAACTGCAAGCAGCCTCTAGGAGCTGAGAGCAGTCCCAATCAATGACTAGCAAATAAACAGGGACCTCAATTGTACAACCCCAAATAACAATTTTGCCAACAATCCGGGTGATCTTGGAAGAGGACCCCAAGCCCTAGAGGAGAAACATAACCACAGCCATCACCTTGATGGTAGCCTTGCAAGAACTGAGCAGAAGATCCAGCTAAGATGTGCCCAGACTGACTCCTGGTTCAAGGAAGCTGTGAGATATAGATCTGCACCGCTTTAAGCTACTATGTTTGTGGTAATTTGTTATGCAGCAATAGAAAACTAATACAGATGGTTCATCTGTCCAAGGTGCATAGGTCATCTTGCATAAGACCAATTTCTGATTCTCCTTTCACACCTGCCTTAGGGATCAGTTATACCAGGACTGAGGATCAAACTGTTTTGGACATAGTTGTAGGCAATAATATCCCAAATACCCTTTGAGGATTTGGAAGGTCCATTTTGAGTCAAAGCAATTAACATTGCTCTTAGTCATTAACCCAGCTCCTCCTGAATCATGGGTCTAATCAAACATTCAATGTTATAAAAGGTCCAGATCCTACTGAGTTCAGCCCTCATACTGGGGTTCATGGTTGGACATTTGAAACACTTAAAACTGGGTATTCACTATACGGCCATATCTGGAGTAAGCCTAGAGTGACGTGGACCCTTGGATCCTTGGGGGTTCATTCCAAGGACCAAGTTTCTGGGTACATTGCTAACCAGTGAGAACTTTGCCAGGCTAAACCTTCCTGTCATAGCATCTGTGCAGTGCTGAGTCTGATAGTTTGAAAATTTTAATATCTGCAGTAAGCTGAGCTGGAAAAACAGAATGGAAATGTATAAAATTATATCACTTTCATTTTCTCATTGCAGAATCAAAATTACAAGGGCCATGGATTGCCAAAAGGAAAAGAACGGTGAGTGGTCCCACCCAGTCCAATAAACCCAGAACTAATTGCAGCCCTCCTTCCTTCCCTTTGTCCATCTCTCCCTTCCCCCTTCTTTACTTTGATAATGATAAGGATAATGATAACAAACAATTAGCAAGCACTTGCCAGGCCCTGGGCTTGTTGTTTCACTTGCTTATCTCAATGAATCCTGACCACAATTCTTTGAAGTAGATACTACTATTCTGTCCATTTTACAGATGGGGAGACTGAAACTCAGAGAAGCTGTTACTTGCTCAAGACTGTAGGATCCGTTAGTGGCAGAGCTTGTTGGCCTCCACAGACCATGTTGTATCTGTGTTCCCATGCCTTGTTCAACAACCATGTGAAGTGGACTTGATAAATGACAAATCCATTCTAAATTTCTGTACCACTCTGCAACAGTAACCTGGGTGCAGAACTCAGCATCTTTTTAGATTTCTTAAACAGAATCCACCGCACAAAGCAGGAGTGAGCAATGCAGACTTTACTGAAGATTTTTTTTTTTTAACTGAAGATTTTTGTGGGGAGTTAAGGAGGTCGTTACATTGCACACACCATGGCAATTCTTTTAGAATTTTCTTTTTTCATTTAGATATTTTTATTTTTTCTAAAGTCCTTCCTGACTATACCACTACTGGGGAGGGCACGCATGGTCTCTGACCTTTCTCTCATGCAGCGACCATCTTTGGTTTCTGTCTATATGTACTGACTCCTTTCCACCAATTTTAAACCTTTCACTCTTGCACGCAGAGTGATTCCACTATGTTCCAGATCCTGGCCCCAAACTTACACGGCTGCTCCCATCTCAACAAAACAAAGAGCACTTCTGATAGCAGAAACCATCCATCAGTTTTATTCAGTTCAGTTCAGTCACTCAGTCATGTCTGACTCTTTCTGACCCCATGGACTGCATATGTATGTTGCCATGGATTTCATGTATGTTATATTGTTTGATATTATCCCGTAAGGTGCTGAGATCTGTTGTTCTAAATTTTTTCTTTCTTTAATTCAGATTGAATAATTTCTATTGTCTTGTCTTCAAATTTACTATCTTTCAATTATTTTCTAGCTTTACTGAGATGCAATTCGCATATAGTATCGTGTAAATTTAAAGTGTATAATGTGATGATTTGATACACATCACATATATATTGTAAAATGTTTACCACAATAAGCTTAGTCAACACATCCTTCACCTCACATAATTACCATTTTGTTGTTGTTGTTATGGTGAGAACACTTAAGATCTACTGTTAACAACTTTCAAGCATATCATAGAGTATAGTTACCATGCTATACATTAGATCCTCGGAACTCATTTCTCTTATAACTAGAAATTTTTACCCTTTGACTAACATTACTGTCCTTTCTTCGATAATGTCCTATCCCCTGTTAAATTTATCCTATGAATTTTTAATTTCAGATACTGTAATTTTCAGTTTTAGATTTTTCCATCTTGGCTCCTTTTTAGACTTTTAATATCTTTTCTGCAATAACTCATATATTTACTTATTATATCCATCTTTTCATATAAATTATTTAACATATCTATAGTATCTGTGTGAAGTCTTAATCTAATAACTCCAATAATTGGGTCATTTATGAGTTTATCTCAATTGGCTGTTTTTCCTCTTGATTATGCATTACATTTTTCTGCTTTATTATTGCATGCCTTATATTTTTTATATTCCATTCTGCACATTGTGTGTAAAAAATAGCGAAGACCAAAAAAATTATACACACCCACTTCCACACCCACATATAATTGTGTACATGTGTTTGTGTATAGGCATACATCCTTTTATTATACTTTGCTTTGTTGCACTTTACAGATACTATGTATTTTTTTACAAATTGAGGGTTTGTGGCAACCCTATATTGATCAAGTCTATTTGTGCCGTTTTCCAGCAGAATTTTCTGCCTTTTTGTCTGTGTCACAATTGGGTAATTCTCACATTTCATATTTTTTCATTATTATTATGTTTATTATGAGAATCTGTGATCTTTGATGTTACTACTACACCACACCGAAGACTCAAATGACAGCATTTTTTTTAAAAGAAATAAAGTATTTTAAAGTTTTTTATTTACATATTTATTTATTCATTTTATTTTTTGTTGTGCTAGGTCTGCATTGCTGCACATGGGCTTTCTCTAGTTGTGGCCAGTGGGGGCTGCTCTTCGTTGTGGTGCACGGGCTTCTCTTGCTGCTGAGCATAGGCTCTAGGCACGTGGGCTTCAGTAGATGTGGATCAAAGGCTTAGTTACTCCAAGGCATGTGGGATCTTCTGAGACCAGGGGTCGAAATCGTGTACCCTGCATTGGTAGGCAGATTCTTAACCACTGGACCACCAGGGAAGTCCCAGCAATAAAATGTTTTTAAATTAAGATATGTCCATTTTTCAAGAGACACAATGCTATTGCACACTTAACAGACTACACTATAAACATAACTTATTATATGCACTGGGAGCATGGGTTGGATCAAAGCTTTAATACACTGACTTCATCCCAAGCCTAGCCTCCTGTACTGCCATTTTGAACGTGTTAGTATCTGACCTGGGAGGAGATTGGACTGCAGTTTTGTGTTCTTTTAAAATTTATTTGTTTGATTGTTTTTGTTTACTTTGGGATTCAACTCTGGCAGGGCTGCTGGAATGCAAGCACCATGTGCAGAAGTCTGGGTTTTCTCTCAGCTTTACTGTTTTCTATAGTGCTTCTTTTTTAAGCAAATTTGCCAGAATCCAGCTTCATTTCATTTGGTTTGGGAAAGGGCTCTTCCGGATTTTTATCCACCCTACACGTTGTCTGTGCTATGCTATGCTTAGGCACTCAGTCTGACTCTACGCGACCCCCATGGACTGTAGCCTGCCAGGTTCCTTTGTCGATGGGATTCTCCAGGCAAGAATACTGGAGTGGGTTGCCATGCCCTCCTCCAGGGGATCTTCCTGACCCAGGGATCGAACCCAGGTCTGCTGCATTGCAGGTGGGTTCTTTGCTGTCTGAGCCACCAGGGAAACCCAAGAATACTGGAGTGGGTAGCCTATCTCTTCTCCAGGGGACTTTCTCAACCCAGGAATTGAATTGGGGGTCTCCTGCATTGCAAGCAGATTCTTTACCAGCTGAGCTACCAGGGAAGCCCACATGTTGTCTAAGTTCGGCTAATTTTTCCTGGCACCGCAAATTCTATCTTCCACTGCTGGCGTCGTTCCCTTACTTGTCCAACCCAGACCCAGATCTGGAAACTGCTGCATCTTCTCTGCTCCTTGATGAAGGCCTTGTTTCTCTCTGGAATTAGTTCGTCAAGTTTTCTTTTGTCTGTTGCTCTCCACTAGCCCCAGGAACAAGGACATTTATTCTATGCATTATTTTCTCATTGTAATTATAGGATTGAAACTCTTTCGCATCCTTTTATATCATAACTAAAAGCAGAAGTCCTTTTTATCATAATTTGCATTTCTTGGTTATTGATAAGGTTGAGTATATTTTAACATGCTTGTTGGTCATTTAAGTTTCCTGTGCTATTAATTTGAGCTTCCCTGGTGGTTCAGCAGTAAAGAATCCATCTGCAATGTGGGAGATGCAGGTGCTATCCCTGGGTCAGGAAAATCCTTTGGAGAAGGAAATGGCAACCCACTTCTGTATTTTTGCCTGGGAAATCCCAAGGACAGAGGAGCCCAGGGGGACTATAGTTAAGTTTCATATAAACTATGAGGTCTCAGGGACTTCTCTGGTGATTCAGTGGTTAAGAATTTGCCTGCCAATGCAGGGGACACAGGTTCGATCCCTGGTCTAGAAAGATCCTGTATACCAAGGAACAACTAAGTCAGAGCTCTATAGCAAGAGAAGCCTCGGCAAGGAGAAACCTGTGCTCCACAATGAAGAGCAGCCTGCGCACAGCAACAAAGACCTAGTGCAGCCAAAAATAAATAAATAAATAAATTAAATAAAATTAATTTTTAAAACTAGTTCACACAATAAAGTACGAGGTTTAAGTTTAGGTTCATATTTTGCATGTGCCTATCAAATCACTCCAGCCCCATTTATTGAAAAGGTTATTCTTCCTCCATTGAATTGATTTTGTTCATTTGTCAAAATTTAGTTGGGCAGATTTGTGTGCTATTTCCTTGCTCTTTTTTCTCTTCTCTGGGTCCCTGTATCTCTTTTTCTGTGAATACCGCACAGTTTTGATTATTGTAGCTACATAATGTTTTGAAATTGATTAGACTGATTTCCCCACAGATTGATTATATACTTTGCAGCCGAAGATAGAGACGCTCTATACAGTCAGCAAAAACAAGATTGGGAGCTGACTATGGGTCAGATCATGAACTCCTTATTGCAAAACTCAAAAATTAAGAATTGTGAACTTAAATTGAAGAAAGTAGGGAAACCACTAGACCATTCAGGTATGACCTAAATTAAATCCCTTATGATTATACAGTGGAAGTGACAAATAGATTCAAGGGATTAGATTTGATAGACAGAGTGCCTGAAGAACTATGGATGGAGGTCCATGACATTGTACAGGAGGCAGTGATCAAGACCATTCCCAAGAAAAATAAATGCAAAAAGGCAAAATGGTTGTCTGAGGAGGCCTTACAAATAACTAAGAAGAGAAGAGAAGCAAAAAGCAAAGGAAAAAAGGAAAGATATACCCATCTGAATGCAGAGTTCCAAAGAATATCAAGGAGAGATAAGAAAGCCTTTATAACCTAGATGCCCATCAGCAGATGAATGGATAAGGAAGCTGTGGTACATATACACCATGGAATATTACTCAGCCATTAAAAAGAATTCATTTGAATCAGTTCTAATGAGATGGATGAAACTGGAGCCCATTATACAGAGTGAAGTAAGCCAGAAAGATAAAGAACATTACAGCATACTAACACATATATATGGAATTTAGAAAGATGGTAACGATAACCCTATATGCAAAACAGAAAAAGAGACACAGAAGTACAGAACAGACTTTTGAACTCTGTGGGAGAAGGTGAGGGTGGGATGTTTCGAAAGAACAGCATGTATATTATCTATGGTGAAACAGATCACCAGCCCAGGTGGGATGCATGAGTCAAGTGCTCGGGCCTGGTGGGCTGGGAAGACCCAGAGGAATCGGGTGGAGAGAGAGGTGGGAGGGGGGATCGGGATGGGGAATACATGTAACTCTATGGCTGATTCATGTCAATGTATGACAAAACCCACTGAAAAATAAAAAATTTAAAAAAAAGAAAAAAAAAGAAAAATTAAAAAAAAAATTAAAAAAATTAAAAAATTTATTCCTAAAAAAAGAAAGAAAGAAATGGAGAAAAACAGTAGAATGGGAAAGCCTAGAGATCTCTTCAAAAGAATTATACATACCAAGGGAACATTTCATGCAAAGATGGGCACAATATAGGACAGAAATGGTATGGACCTAACAGAAGCAGAAGATATTAAGAAGAGGTGGCAAGAATACACAGAAGAACTATAAAAAAAAGATCTTCATTGCCCAGATAACCATGATGGTGTGATCACTCACCTGGAGCCAGACATCCTAGAGTGCGAAGTCAAGTGGGCCTTAGATTTGATAGACAGAGTGCCTGAAGAACTATGGATGGAGGTTTGTGACATTGTTCAGGAGGCAGCGATCAAGACCATGCCCAAGAAAAAGAATTGCAAAAAGGCAAAATGGTTGCCTTTCATCACTACAAACAAAGCTAGTGGAAGTGATGGAATTCCAGCTGAGCTATTTCAAATCCTAAAAGATGATGTTGTTAAAGTGCTGCACTCAATATGCCAGCAAATTTGGAAATCTCAGCAGTGGCCACAGGACTGGAAAAGGTCGTTTTTCATTCCCATCCCAAAGAAAGGCAATGCCAAAAAATGTTCAAACTACCGCACAATTGCACTCATCTCACATGCTATCAAAGCAACGCTCAAAATTCTGCAAGCGGGGCTTCAACAGTATGTGCATGGAGAACGTCCAGATGTTCAAGCTGGATTTAGAAAAGGTAGAGGAACCAGAGATCAAATTGCCAATATCCGTTGGATCATAGAGAAAGCAAGTGAGTTCCAGAAAAGCATCTACTTCTGCTTTATTGACTACGCCAGAGCCTTTGAGTATGTGGATCACAACAAACTGTGAAAAATTCTTAAAGTGATGGGAGTACCAGACCACCTTACCTGCCTCCTGAGAAATCTGTAAGCAGGTCAAGAAGCAACAGTTAGAACTGGACATGGAACAACAGGCTGGTTCCAAACCAGGAAAGGAGTTCGTCAAGGGCATATATTATACCTGCTTATTTAACTTATATGCAGAGTACATCATGTGAAATGCTGGGCTGGATGAAGCACAAGCTGGAATGAAGATTGCCAGGAGAAATATCAATAACCTCAGATACACAGATGATACTACCCTTATGGGGGAAAGTGAATTAGAGCTAAAAAAGCCTCTTGATGAAAGTGAAAGAGCAGACTAAAAAAGCTGGCTTAAAACTCAACACTCAAAAAACTAAGATCATGGCATCCGCTTCCATCACTTCATGGCAATAGATGGGGAAACAATGGAAAAAGTGACAGATTTTATTTTCTTGGGTTCCAAAATCACTGTAGATGGTGACTGCAGCCATGAAATTAAAAGATGCTTGATCCTTGGAAGAAAAGCTATGACCAACCTAGACAGCATACTAAAAAGCAGAGACATTACTTTGCTGACAAAGGTCCGTCTAGTCAAGACCATGGTTTTTCCAGTAATCATGTATGGATGTGAGAGTTGGACTTTAAAGAAAGCTGAGTGCCGAAAAATTGATGCTTTTGAACTGTGATGTTGGTGAAGGCTCTTGAGAGTTCCTTGGACTACAAGGAGATCAAACCAGTCAGTCAATCCTAAAGGAAATCAGTCCTGAATATTCATTAGAAGGACTGATGCTGGAGCTGAAGCTCCAATACTTTGGGCACCTGATATGAAGAACTAACTCACTGGAAAAGACCCTAATTCTGGAAAGATTGAAGGCATGAGGAGAAGGGGACGACAGAGGATGAGACGGTTGGAAGGCATCATCAACTCGATGGACATGAGTTTGAGCAAGCTCCGGGAGTCTTGGTGATGGACAGGGAAGCCTGGCATGCTGCAGTCCATGGGATCACAAAGAGTTGGACACGACTGAGTGACTGAACTGAAGTGACCCCACTTTATTCTTTTCAAATTTGTTTTAGATCTTCTAGTTCTAATATCTTTGTGTGTTTGTGTGTGCTCAGTTGCTTAGTCATGTCTGATTCTCTGCAGCCCCATGGACTGTAGCCTGCCAGGCCCCTCTGTCCATGGAATTTTTCAGACAGGAACACTGGAGTGGGTTGCCATTTCTTTCTCCAAGGGTCTTCCCAACCTAGGAATCGAGCCTGCATCTCTTGTGTCTCCTGCATTGGCAGGCGAGTTCCTTACCATTGAACCACCAGGGAAGCCCTTCTAATATCTTTGCCTTTCCACATATATTTTAGAATTATCCTACAAAAAAAAACTCACTAGGATTTTGATCCCAGGAATCATATTAAATCTGCACACCGATTTGGGAAGAATTGACACCTCTACTGAGTCTTCCAATACATGTACATGGTACGGTTCTCTGTTTATCTAGATCTTTGAATTTTTGCTTTTGTAGTTTTCAGTACATAAGTTCTGCACATGTTTTGTTAGATTCGCACCTAAATATGCCTTTTTAAAAAGAACTTGTAAATTGTATTTTTAATTTCAGTGTTCATGTGCTCATCGATAATATATAGAAATATAACTGATTTTTGAATATTCATTTTATATCCTGTGATCTCACTGATCTCACCTATTGGTTCATGAATTGTTTCTTAAATTCCTTGGGAAGTTTTGCATAGTCATCTGCAAAAAGGGACAATTTTCTTTCTTCTTTCCTGATCTACATCACTTTTCTTGCCTTCTTGAACTGTCTAGAACTTCTGGTGCTATGTTGAATAAGAGTAGTGAAAGTATACATCTTTGCTTTTTTCCTGGGTTCCTCATATGTTCTTCAAATGTGTCCTTAGTCACTCATTGAAACATTTTTATGATGGCTGCTTTAGAAAATTTGTCATATAATCCTAACACATCTGCCATTTTGGCATGGGTATTAGCCACATTGATATTTTCCTGATTCTTGGTGTGACAAGTGATTTCCAATTGAATCTTGAACATTTGGGGTATTATGCTGAAGAACTCTGGATCTTGTTTAAACCTATTTTAGGTGACATTTTCTGACCCTGCTCTGGCCAGGGAAATGGGTGTGGTACCACCTCATTACTGTCATATAGGGTAGTCTGGGTTCCCCACTTGGCCTCCCCTGACACTTGAGGGTAGAGGGGGCTCCTTCTTACTGCTGGGTGGAGTGGGAGTTCTGGCTCCACTAGGCCTCTGCTGATTTCACCCTGGCTGGGAGTGCCTTGTTCCTGCTCCCCGCCTGACCCCCTCGAACACCACAGGAGGTGCAGCCTCATTACCACCGGGTAGTAGTGAAAGTCCTGACTCTTCACCAGGCCTCTGCTGACAATCAACCCAAGGGAGAGGGGTGCCTCCTTACTGCCAGGTGGGGATGGAAGTCCAGGCACATGTGGACATCACAGCAGATGTGGGCACAGCAGATGTGGGCACCTTACCTGCTAGTGATGAAAGTCCAGGCTCCATCTTTGACCTTCTCTGACACCAACCTACCCAGGCATCTTGGGGGATGTTGGATGCCTTGTTCCAACCCAGTGGGAAGTCTAGATTCCCCATTCAGCCTTTGCTAGGTCACAGAGTTGGCCAGAGTACAGAAGTTATTGTCTTTCCTGGTTGGAGAGAGGGGCTTTTATTGGAGCTTTTTGTCTGTGTCCATTGGTGTTTCTGACTTGCCAGCTTCTTCCTCTCCATGTCTGGGACCTAAGAGGCAAAAAGATAACCCAGGGAATTTACCACATGCAATTCTTTGGATCCTGAGATCCTTAGCCAGTCGGTCTGCCTTCTTCTGTCCACCTTTCAGGGTCTTCTTATGTTTGTTTTATATCTCAAGTCCTGGGGTTGTAGTTTTCCTGGTAGGAGGAAGAGGGAAAAGTATATCCATTCCATCTTCTCAGATGAGTGACAGAAAGGGGGATTTACAAATACTTATCACTTAATATGCTTCCCAGGTGGCACAGTGGCAAAGAATCCACCTGCCAGTGCAAAAGACATAGGAGGCAGAGGTTCAATCCCTGCGTCGGGAGGATCCTTTGGAGAAGGAAATGGCAACCCACTCCAGTATTCTCGCTTGGAGAATTCCATGGACAGAGGAGCCTGGCAGGCTACAGTCTATGGGTCGAGAAGAGTTGGACATGACTGAGCGCCTGAGCACACACACAGCACACATCATTTAATAAAAGGATTAGCAGTGGCTTATGTGAAGTTACCAGACCGTAGAAAGCACTGAAGAAAATGAATGCTATTATTTTTCAATGATTCAAAGATTCTGTAATTCTCAATTTGATTTTTGTAAGTGTTTCATGCTATGATGCTAAATTCTGAAATTTGGTAATTCTGTTTTGGCATTTCCAGGTATGGAATGAACATTTCTTCCTTTTCTTTTTTTCCTATCCTTGGACCATCCTAGGGAAATAGTTGGTTCTGAGCAAATGTTCTGTTGCCTTTTCTTGTAGAGAGCAGAGAGCCTCAATCCGGTTCAAGACTACTCTTATGAATACTCTCATGGACGTCCTTCGCCACAGGCCGGGATGGGTGGAAGTAAAGGAGTAAGATCCCCCCTCCACCAGCCTCACCTCTCCTTCCCTTTGTCCCTCAGGTCTTTGTCTCCCTTTGTTTTTCTCCCTTCCCCTGGGTGGCCTCTGGGATTTGTTCCAATTTGGCTATGATGGGGCCAATATTTATTTAGCATCCACAATGTGTCAAGTGCATTACTGATGCTGTCTCTGTCTTATTTAAGCCTCATAACCATCCAGAAAGGTGTTATTATGTTCAGAGATATTAAGCCAATTGTTTAAGGTCACACAGAAAGTAAATGTCAGAGTGAGGTTCAAACTCAGTGCAATTTGACTATTTCACAGCCAGCGTCCTATTGATCTCTAGGCATCCATCACAGACCCATGGGATGAATTCTCCCATGATAGTAAGTACAGATATCTTACTAATTCTGTGACCCTGAACAAGTGTTTTGACCCCTAAACCTACATTTCCTCTTCTATACGGAGCCCTCTGGATACTGAGATGAACAAGCATACAACCCCTGGCACATAGTAGGTGCTAATGTTAGTGAGGGTTAAGATTTGGATGCATGTAACAGAGATATAATGTAAAAGAGGCTTTGACAAACTAGAATTTGTTTACCCCTCCCACTGAAGTCCAGATGTAGGAGGTTCAGAGATGGTGTGGAAATGTGGTTCCATCTTTCCACTCTGCCACTCCTGGAGCCTTTCTTGCTTTGCCACTTAATAGCTTAGTTCCTTAACCTCTCTGTGCCTCAGTTTCTTCATCTTTAAAATGGACATAATAATAGAACCTAATATGTATATATACATTTACTGTGTATATATGTGTGTATTCATACATGGCATGTGCCAAACAACGCCATGCCCCATGTATGAATACACACATATATCCATAGTAAAACTATAAAGACACTCATAGATATGATTCCAAGTTCAGGCTAATGGCTTCCTTTGAGACAAAAGAATAGGAGGTACAATCAGGCAGGGATATACATGGGGCTTTGGTTATATCTAATTTTTTACTAAAAAAGTTGAAAGTAATCATGGTGTTTTATTTATTGTCATTCATGCCCTTTTCAGGCATCTCCTCTGTGTACCCCGCTCTGCTTTGTGAATTTAGTAGCTACGTGTAGTTTCCTGTCCCCCTCTCTGGCATGGTGGTGAGGAATGGATCAGAATTTGGAGAAGGGCAGGCTTGGGTGTGAATCCTGAGGCTGCTGTGTCCTCAGTGAGCAAGGCCGTTCCCATCTTAGGGCTCCAGGCGTGATCCCAACCCTTTGGGGGCTGCTCTGAAGACTCAGTGAGAGGAAGACTTTTTGAACTGGGAAGGGCTTATAAATGTGACCTAATTCCACTGCTTGGTAATGTGGATTCAGAGGTGGCTATGTGGATGCTTCTAGGACCCCAGCAGTTCACACGAGCAGGTGAGGTTGGCAGGTTGCCGTGGACCATGTAGCATAGTGGGGACTGTGATCTGGAGAGGGTGTGCCCTGTCTGTGGTGATGAGCGCTGGGGGAGAGGGGCTTCTGGGCTCAGTATGGCCAGATCTGAGATCTGCTGATTGTTCAAAGGAAGCCGGCAGCCTGGACTTTTGTAGGAACGTTTCTGTAATCTTCACTCTCACAGGCCTGTAGTTTTCACAGGCCTCACCAAGTACATGGTGGGCAGCAGCAGCCCAAAACCACCTCCCTGAGACCCCCAAAGGGCACACAGCTGCTCACCCCTCAGCTGCCCCACCCCAGACCCCCTGCAGTGCTGAGGTCCTCAGTCCTGACTTCTGTCCTACCCTTGCCTCCAGCGAAGGGGAGTGGGATTTCTACTGGTGTGATGTCAGCTGGCTTCGGGAGAACTTTGACCACACCTACATGGGCGAGCACGTGCGGATCAGTCACTTCCGAAACCACTACGAGGTAAGCCGGGTGGGCTTGGGGACTGGGCATGGCAGTGAACAGCGGCTGGCTGGGGACACAGGGACGAGAATGGAGAAGTATAAGGGGATTTGGAGGTACATGCCTGGTGTGGGGTAGGTGCACTAGATCCATGATGAGCTAGTGTGAGGCAGCAGGGATCTCAGACCTGACGAACACACTGCCTTGGGGAGGGGCTTGAGGTCATGGGCTAGCTGGCCTCCGGTGCAGAGGAGGAGCAAGCAGGATGCTTGACAGATTGTGTGATTTCAGGATGAGGCAAGTTGAGCTGTTTGGAGTCTAGAGATAAGAAGGAAGAATGTGCTGCACTCAATATGCCAACAAATTTGGAAAACTCAGCAGTGACCAAGGACTGAAAAAGGTCCATTTTCATTCCAATCCCTAAGAAAGGCAATCCCAAAGAATGCTCCAACTACCACACAATTGCACTCATCTCACACGCTAGTAAAGTAATGCTCAAAATTCTCCAAGTCAGGCTGCAGCAATATGTGAACCGAGAACTTCCAGATGTTCAAGCTGGTTTTAGAAAAGGCAGAGGAACCAGAGATCAAATTGCCAATATCCGCTGGATCATAGAAAAAGCAAGAGAGTTCCAGAAAAACATCTATTTCTGCTTTATTGACTACGCTAAAGCCTTCGACTGTGTGGATTACAATAAACTGTGGAAAATTCTGAAGAAAATGGGAATACCAGACCACCTGACCTGCCTCTTGAGAAACCTGTATGCAGGTCAGGAAGCAACAGTTAGAACTGGACATGGAACAAGAGACTGGTTCCAAATAGGAAAAGGAGTACATCAAGGCTGTATATTGTCACCCTGCTTTTTTAACTTATATGCAGAGTACATCATGAGAAACGCTGGACTGGAAAAAGCACAAGCTGGAATGAAGATTGCCGGGAGAAATGTCAATAACCTCAGATATGCAGATGACACCACCCTTATGGCAGAAAGTGAAGAGGAACTAAAGAGCCTCTTGATGAAAGTGAAAGAGGAGAGTGAAAAAGTTGGCTTAAAGCTCAACATTCAGAAAACTAAGATCATAGCATCTGGTCCCATCACCTCATGGGAAATAAATGGAGAGAGAGTGGAAACAGTGTCAGACTTTATTTTTGGGGGGCTCCAAACTCACTGCAGATGGTGACTGCAGCCATGAAATTAAAAGACACTTACTCCTTGGAAGGAAAGTTATGACCAACCTAGATAGTATGTTAAAAAGCAGAGACATTATTTTGCCAACAAAGGTCCATCTGGTCAAGGCTATGATTTTTCCAGTGGTCATGTATGGATGTGAGAGTTGGATTGGGAAGAAAGCTGAGCGCTGAAAAATTGATGTTTTTGAACTGTGGTGTTGGAGAAGATTCTTGAGAGTCCCTTGGACTGCAAGGAGATCCAACCAGTCCATCCTGAAGGAGATAGGTCCTGAGTGCTCATTGGAAGGACTGATGCTGAAGCTGAAACTCCAATACTTTGGCCACCTCATGCGAAGAGTTGACTCATTGGTAAAGACCCTGATGTTTGGCGGGATTGAGGGCAGGAGGCAAAGGATGAGATGAGCAGAGGATGAGATGGCTGGATGGCATCACCGACTCGATGGGCATGAGTTTGAGTGAACTCTGGGAGTTAGGTGATGGACAGGGAGGCCTGGCGTGCTGCGATTTCATGGGGTCACAAAGAGTCGGACATGACTGAGTGACTGAATGGAACTGAGACCACAATGATGGGACAGGTGGGAGCGTGGGAACAAAGGTGGGAGATTTGAAAAGCTTAGTGCAGCTTAGCAGTTAGAACAAGAACTTTGGAGTCAGACAGGCCCAGCTCAAACCCTGCCTGTGCTGCCTGTTATCTGGATAACTCTGGGCAACTGACAACCTTTCTGAGCCTCAGTTTCCCTGACTGCCTAGTCGAGATCATTATAGACTGGCAGACTCTCAGTCAAAGTTGCTCTTATTCTTACTTTTACCTTGCAGAGAATGGGTCTGCTGAGGGCCGCGGTTGGTGGGATGTTGGGGTTGGCAGGTGGACAGGGCAATGAGCACGAGCACCAGTGACCTGCCTGCCCATGTTGCTGCCCAGCTCACCCGCAAGAACTACATGGTGAAGAACCTGAAGCGATTCCGGAAACAAATGGAGCGTGAGGCAGGAAAGCTGGAGGCAGCCAAGTGCGACTTCTTCCCCAAAACCTTTGAGATGCCCTGCGAGTACCACCTATTTGTGGAGGAGTTTCGTAAAAACCCGGGCATCACCTGGATCATGAAACCTGTGAGTGCCCAGAGCTGAGGCCTGGGGGTTGGGGCATCCTAGGCACTAGAGCAGGGCTCCTTCATTGGCACATGTCTGGACAGGACTTTGTCTGGGAATTCAGCCTTAGATGCACCATCTGATTTTCCCCCAAGGGCTGACTACATCTCCTCTCTGCAGTGTGTGGACTCGGCACCTGTGACTGCTGGTACACAGTATATGCTCTGTAAATGTATAGTAGATGCTCAACAAATGTTCACTAGATAAACAAATGAGCCTTAGGCCCCCAAGGCAGGGAACCCAGAGAAGTCGCTTTCTGATGTGAATGAAAACAATGGCCAGGTGGTAAGAAGGGCTTTGCTTGCATTGCCCACGTTCTCGTAATGGCCCTTGGGAGGAGGTGTTATCTGCCCTGTTTTAAAGGTGAGGAGCCTGAGACCTATTTATTCAGGCATCCCACACATGCTCTTTGAGCACCTGCCATGTGCCAGGCACAGAACTGGATGGTGGGGGATAGCTCTCAGGTAGAGGATACGTGTGTGGTCACAGCTGTGGCAAGTGTTGATCAGGAGAATGGTGCCAGCAGAGGAAACAGCAGGAGGACTTTCTCCGGTCCTTCAGCAGGCTTCTCTGAAGAAGTGAGAGATTGGGCTCTGAGGCCAAACCCTTTGGTTCAACTATTGGCTGTGCTGCCTGCTAGCTGTGTGACCTCAGGCAGATGACTTCTCTGTGTCCTGGTTTCCCCATCTGGAAAGTGAGGATCACTATAGCACCTATCGATTGCATAATGTTGTTGTGTGACTAAATGGGTTAACAAAAGTATAGCATATCTTAGGTCCTCACTGAATGATAGTTATTGTTGTTGTAAGAATTAGTATTCAAAAACAAAAGGAAACAAATTTAAAAGAAAAAGAATTGAGCTTTGATCTGAAGGATACAGAGGAGTCAGCCCAGAGAAGGGCAGAGGTAGGAGCAGTCCAGGAGAAGGGAACTGTAAGCATAAAGGTCTTGCACCTGGAGGGAGTCCTTGGGGGGATCGAGAAACTGAGAGGAGGGCAAGGATGCCAGAGCTCCTGTCAGCCCCTCAGCCCTTCCTCATGCCAGGGCTGGACTCTCAAAACAATGCCACCATAGCCTTGAATGGCATTATCAGAGCCCCCCAGTATTTTCTGGATTTGGGAACATGCTGAGCCCCAGGAAGGGAGCTGGGAGTAGGGTAGGGAGGGGGCAGTCCTTCTTGAGGCTGAGGACAGGCTAGTGTTGGCTAATACAGATTTAGCTAATATCACAGGTACACGGCACTAGTGGTAAAGAACCCGCCTGCCAGTGCAGGAGACACAGGTTCAATCCCTGGGTTGGGAAGATCCCCTGGAGGAGGGCATGGCAGCTCACTCCAGTACTCTTGCCTGGAGAATCCCATGGACAGAGGAGCCTGGAGGGCTACAGTCCACAGGGTCACAAAGAGCCGGACATGACTGAAGCGACTTAGCAAGCATGCACTCACAGGTACACACACGTGAATGGAGGGGGAAACTGACAAAAAACAATGGATGCTCCCAAAGGGGACGGGCCAGGATTTACTCAGGCCTCTGATATGTGGCTGGAAGGCTCATCCCCCTCCCTGGGAGAAGGGAAGGCCAGTGAGAAGGGCTTGGATGGGTGTTAAGCAGAGGAACATGCAACCCACTGGGGCGGATCCCAGTTCCCAGTGTTATCTTCTCAGACACATGGTAATTTGTGCTAATTGGGAACAAGCAACTGCACATTAAGCTGATTCCTTTCCCAGCCCCCGGCCTTTGTTAGCAGCAGACACAACGACAGCTGTAATTAAGAGGAGGAATCTTGGCTTCGCGTTTGTGTGTGCGTGCATGTCTTTGTGTGTGTGTGTGTCTTCTGTCTCCTGAATCGCTGAGGCTCCCTGTCTAGGGTGTGGGGCGTGGAGAGTTTGTGCTTCTAGTCAGAAGCCTAGGTTCTAATTCTGAGCCACCACTCACGAGCTGTGTGGCCCTGAGCAGGTTACTCAGCCCCTCTCAGTCCATTTCCTCGTCTGTAAAATGCCCTTAATGGACACACCTGCCTTACAGGGTTATGAGATAATTTATTGAAGTTACATGGGTTGTATACATGAATTGTATAAACTGTATAAAGTGCTTCGCACTTAGGTGCCTAATAATTGACCATTTTTATTGTTATTTCACAGAGTCCAGGCAACACCATTTCTTCCCCCTGCCCCTGGGGGAAGATGCTTCCCCCAGGGTCCATGCTTCCCAAATTTGGACGTGCTCACAAATCCTTGGGGATCTGGTTAAAGTGCAGAGCCCCTCTCAGCAGGTCTGGATGAGACTTCAGAATCTGCATTGTTAACCACTCATGGTGAGCCACTGGGGCTGGTTCACAGACAACACTTTGAGTAATGAGACTGTAGAGAAGTAATTCTCACACGCGAGGATCCTCTGGAGAGTTGATTGAAGCACCCCACTCTACTGGATTCAGTTAGGCCTGGTGTGATGCCTGAGGATCTGCATGCCTCACAAATTCCCAGTTAGGGAATTAGGGCAGTTAGGACTCTCCAGGGAAATAGAACCTTTAGGGGATGTGTGTGTGTGTGTGTGTGTGTGTGTAAGGAATTAGTTCGTGTGATATTGTGGGGGCTGGTAAGTCTATAAACTGTGGTGACAGAAAGCTCAGACAGGATTTCTCTGTTACTCTCTTGCAGCAAAATTGTTCTCTTTCCAGAACCCTTGGGTTTTGCTCTTAAGTTGTCATCTGAATGAGTGAAGCTCACCCACATCATCCAGAATGATATTCTTTACTTAAAGTCTATTTATTGTAGATATTAATCACATCTAAAAAATGTCTTCTTAGCAGCATCTAGACAAATGTTTGACGAAACAACTGGGCAGCATTGCCCAGCCAAGTTGACACATGAAATTAACCATCACACTGGTGTGGGTGCCACATTCTGAGAACCAGTGGGCCAGATCATTAGTTCTGGGATCCTGTTGTTTGGATCCCTTGGGTGTGGAGAAATGTTAAAAAATAGGACATTGCCTTAAATTTGGAAATTAGAGGGAGAAAGACTTTGAATCCCTCTATTTTCACAAGGCCTGCCTTTGTGACCCAGCCAGTTGTCATCCACTCATATACCAGATTTTTCACATCGTTGCTGTGGCCAGGCCAGTTGGGGCAGCGACCAGCCTGCCTTTCCCTCCAATGTCTCCTGTGCACAGTTCCCTGGGGCCTGTGAGCCTTCATCTTCCTCTTCAGTGGGGGCAGGGCAGTCTTGGAAGGAGAGGGTTGAGCTGAGTCAAAAGGGAGCAGACAGTGTCATCCCCTTCATGTCACCCTACTACATCCGCCTGCCAATGCAGGAGACACAAGAGATGTGGTTTCGATCCCTGGGTTGGGAAGATCCCTTGGAGAAGGGAATGGCAAACCACTGCAGTATTCTTACCTGGAGAATCCCATGGACAGAGGAGCCTGGCGGGCTACAGTCCATGGAGTCGCAAAGAATTGGACACGACTTAGTGCACACATACAGGGACCCATCTTCCCATCCCATCAGTCTAGTGTATAAATCACCTCAATCCAGACTTTTTTCCACCTAAGCGTTCTCTCTCTTACACTAGCCCAGGCCCTCTGGATTGACAAGGAAATGAACAGGACCCAGCTCATGGGGACCATGCTTGCTCCTCTAGCCTCCCTTGTGTGGCTGGGAGGGCAGGTGCTAGGCACTCAGGGCCCTGTCTGTCAGTCTCTCACTGTGCCCACAGAGCTGGTCTGACACTTCACTAAGGGCTGTGAGCATCTGGGGTGACCACTGGGCTGTGCTTGGCTTTGGGGGCCTCTGTCCAAACTACAGGATGGTAAAAATCGAGTTCTAACATTTTCTCATGTGGGTTTACCCCAACCAGTGCTTCTCACACTTTTTCACTGAACTCTCCCAAGAGTTGGGATGTTTGGGATGGCAGGTAACAGAAAATCCCAACTCATAGCATCTCAGACGAGAAGGCAAGTCTTCTGAACTATTCTCATGCCTTGTGCCTCTGGCATCTGGTGAAATGTGTGGACCCCATCACAGAACAGGGTTTTTAGAAGCCTAGCATAGAGTGTGTCTGACTGTAAAAGATAGCAACTATGTTGTAAAACAGTTACCAACTGTGTTAGTCCAGGTCCTCTGAGAAATAGACGCCAAGACAAGATTCAACAGGTCAGAGTGTGGCCTGTGGGACAAGGGGGAGGGAGCTGGGAGAGGCTAGGGGTGCTGATAACACCACCACATCTGACCCCAGTGAGGGAGAGAGTGAAGGAAGGGTGGCCTAAGGGGAGCTCAGCGAGGCCCAGTGAGGCCTCGAGCCCAATTTGTTGTCAGAAGTCCCCTGTGTCCCAGGAGTGGGCCAGCCTTCATGTCCCTGCGTCCTCATCTCTGGCCTGGCCAGCAGGGCAGGGCTTCACCGCAGCACTGCAGAGTCCTGTGGGCACTTCTCACCAGGCAGCCACAAACTATTAACACATTCCTTCTGCTGCAGGAGGATATGTGCTTTTCATCAACAATTAAAGAGAGTTTAGCAGCAGGCCCAATCGTTATCATAATTTCGAGGTTGTAACGAGTATAAACAGTATTTGGAGACAAATATATCAGCGACAGTTGTAATGCAATATGAAAATAACTGTGATTTCTTTTGAGAGCCAAGTCACAGGCCTGGCTAACACTGTTAGGATTTCATGCCTGCATTTATAACGAAAGGGAACATGAAAATCTGGTCATGGGTTAATGAAAATAAAGATGAAAAAATTTCCTCATTCAAATTTACAGACCCCAGGGAATTTCCTTTGATGGAAGGGCGTGCAAATCCAGGGGTGGTTCGTTAGGCAGTTCTACATTATCATCTACTCCCAGTTCAGTGGGCTGACTGCTCCTCTCAGTCACAACAAGGCTGCTGCAGCCCTAACTCATCCCCCTCACATCTCCACCTGCCACAGGAATAAGGGAATACCCTGGTTTTGTGGCCTTTAGAGGAAGACACAAATTCCCAGAAGTCACAATAGCAGACTTCCCCTGGCATCCTGCCAGCTCACACCTGAACCAATCATGTTGCAGGGGCGTGGAACCACTGTGAGAGCTCAGACCTCCCCAGAGGGCGGGGCCATGGGGAAGAGGAGACCCAAATGGGGTTCCTTTGGCAAGGAAAGAGAATGGTTGCTAGGGAGACCACCAACCACATCTGCAACACCCAGTGAATATGACCCGTGATGAATGGCCCCCAAGGGCATGGCAAGGGGAGGGAGGGGGTGAAGGGCTATGAGTGGCTGCAGGTGATGCAAAATCAAACTGGGTTCATTTTAATAATCCACTTGTATTGTTTTCCAATGAATAACATGAAAGTGAAAGTGAAAGTGAAAGTCATTCAGTCGTGTCCAACTCTTTGCGACCCCCATGGACTGTAGAGTTCATGGAATTCTCCAGGCCAGAATACTAGAGTGGGTAGCCTTTCTCTTCTCCAGGGGATCTTCCCAAACCAGAGATTGAACCCAGGTCTCCCGCATTGCAGGTGGATTTTTTACCAACTGAGCCACAAGGGAAGCCCAATCAATAACATATCTTTAAATAAAAATACTATAAAAATATTTTCCTCCCGATTTGTCAAGTAACACTGATGCTCCCAGAAGTGACACCATGTTTATCACCTAATTCTGCATGCTCCCTCACATTTTGCAGAAGCTGAGTGAGCCCTAGGCTTGTGAAACACAGATTTAACCAGCCTGGATTTGTCACCTACAAGCTAGGTAACTTTGAGCAGAGGGCTTGGTCTCTCTGTTCCTTGATTTCCTTGGCTGCAAAATGGGGATATTAATGCCTACATACAAGTTTTTTGAAATGCTTTAATGAGGTCATGAATGTGAAATCTGTGTGCCTGGTTCATCACTGAGAAATATTAGCTGTTAACATTATGATTGTTAGGAACTGTTCCCCTAAATTTCGGTTTCCGTTGCTTCATTGCAAAACTCAGAGGATTGAAACAACAGTCATCTCTGATGTAGCTCACGAGTCTCCAAGCTGGGCTTATGGCTGCTCTAGCATTTATCAAGGCAGCTTTACCGAGGGCTGGAGAATTCACTGCCAAGCTGGCTCACTAGCTCGGCTGGCAAGTTGGTACTGGCTGCTGGCCGGGAGCTCAGCCAGGGTTGAGGGCTGGAAGACTCAGTTGCCCTTCACATGGGCCTCTCCATGTGCCCTGAGCTTCCTTACAGCATGGTGGCTGTGTTCCCAGGGTGACCATCCTCCAAGAGAAGGTGTGTGGAAGCTATGCTGTGTTTTATGACCCAGTATTGGAACTCACACAGGATCACTTCTGCTGCACACAAAAATAGCTGAGACAGTCCTATAGGCTCACACAGATTCAAGGAGAAGGGACAGCTCTTTCTGCTCTTGACGGAAGGTGGAGGGTAATAAGGTTGTGGAAGACACATGGGACTGGGAATATCATGATTGCTTTTGGAAATGACAGTCCAGCAGGCTAGATATTAGATAATTTCCAGTCTCAACCACCCTGATAAATCACCATGCAGGAAGTTTATTCTCCACTCTTTAGGATTCTTCCCTTAGGAGGACATCTTCTGGAATAGGCATGTCAGTGACAGCTCTGTCCATCTCACATTGTATAAAGAGCTTTTAACCAGCTGGGCCATGCTCCAAGAAGATGAGAGCGAAATGAGAATTTGCACAGGCTGGGTGCATTTATGCTAGAGAAAAACGACTCTGGGTCACCTGCTCAATGGCTACAAATAATTAAAAAGAGCTCTTCTGGGGTCTAGGAGTCAGTTTTGTTCTAGGAGGCCCTCGAGGCCAGTACCAGGCAGACAGAATTTTAGCCCAACACAGACTAAGCTGTGAAAGTCCATGAGGTCTGGATTATTGCTAAAGCATAAAGCCAAGCACACCTAGTGTGTACCTTTTGGATGACTGCTTAATAGAGCTATCCTGTCATGGAATGGGCTCTCTAGGGGTGGGGGAGGGTAGTGAGCTCCCTGGCTTTGTGAATGTGCAAGGTCAGGCAGGTGACCTGTAGAGGGACATCACAGAGGGGGCAATGTCTTTGGTGCCTCCTGCTCTGCATGATGTTAAAGATGCTCCCCCACCCCCCCTCCCCGCCAAAAAAAAGATGCTCCCAACTCTGAGTTTCTGAAGCTTTGAATTATCCATTCTGGGATTCAGTAAAGGCAGACTGACTTCAGTATTAGCTGAAGCAAAATCTAATTAGGAAGGCAAATTGATTTCCAAAAAAAGAATTGGATGATATGTTCCCAGGACTGTTAGAAATGGCTTTTTAATTGTCTGCTCCTTTGTATTATTCATGCAATTGTGTGCCTTTGTGAACCAAGTCTCTCACTTTCCTCCCTACTTCCCTCCCTCCCTCCCGCCTGGCTTAACACCTTCTCTGTCCTAACCCCTTCAAGGCTGTGCTGGGCCAATTCTCAGGGACAGCTGGGAGGCCCACGAGGGAGTTGGAGACAGAGAAATGCTGGGGAAGGGCCCCAGGTCCAAGGGCCCACAGGGAACCACATGGAGCTAAGAGCCAATATTTCTATCCTCACCCCCACCTCAGGTAGCCCGGTCACAGGGGAAGGGCATCTTCCTCTTCCGGAGGCTGAAGGACATCATGGACTGGAAGAAGGTGAGCTTGCCTCTCCCCCTTCCTCCCCACACCCTCCTTTGCCCCCTTGCAGGGATCAGGGGCCCCTCCTCCTCACCCTCAATGCTCGGGAGGGCTGGCAAAGGAGCTCTGCCCACAGGCCTGCCCATTGGTGCAGGGTTTCTGGAGTCAAATTGCCCAGGTTCAAATCCTGACCTTACCACTTCCTAGCTGTGAGCTTGGGCAAGTTATTTCACTTTTTGATGCCCCCAATAAATCAGGATAGTAATAGTACCTGCTGAAGATGCGATGAGTTAGTGTGTCTAAGAGAACAGTACGCTCTTTTCCTGGGCCTCTGACTCATCTGGCTGGGGGAGTTTGGCTAATTCTTCCTCCGGCTCCTGGACTAAGCCTGAGGCAGCCCTCTCCCTGGCCCCCAGCCCAATCCTGTCTTGGTCCAGGAATCGGTGTAATAGAAATGCTGGTCCCAACCCTGTCCCCACTGTTCAGCAGCTCTGTGGTCTTGGGGAAAGTGCTGAACCCCTCTGAACCTGAGAGATGGTAATGGTGCAGGCTGGATGACGGGAGCAGGCTGTTACAACCCGCACCTACTGCGCCAGCAGGCTCGCGGCAGGGGAACAATAAATGAATTGCCCCTTCTCACTGTGTGTCCCTGTTCCTCCCATGAAACTGTCAGGGCACCGCTGGGAAGAAGCTCACCAGCCTGGAGGCCCAGCCGGCCCGAAACACTGTCAACCCCTCTGGCAGCCATGTGAGTATAAGTGGGGGTGGCCCAGGACCCCAGAAAGAGAACTGGCTGCTTTGATGGAGAAGCATGTCTTCAGGGAAGGGGTGATGGTAGCTGTAGACAATTCTGCCCTTGGGCCCAGATGACCTCACCAAGCATGTAACATTTGCCCCAGGGCCTCGGTTTTCTCACAGGGTTACCGTGAAGGGGACAATGGGTGGGAAAGGGCTTTGCAGATGGTGAGGTGAAAAGGCCGGAGTTGGGCTGGCTGCAAAGAATCAGCAGGAAGAGAAGGGAGAGGAATGTCCTTGGAGGCCTGCGTGGTGCCGCAGCAACACCACCAATGGGACTTTCTCCAGTCGGGGGAATGGTGCACGCGTGTGCCCTCTGACGTCCTGACCACTAGTGACATGTTAATATCCGGACACTGGAAATGAGGCTAGGGCAACTTGAAAGGCTGAACTTTTATTTCCTCTTTGACTATGGTAAAATATACATAAAAATTATCAGTCTAACCTTATTTAAGTGTGCAATTCAATGGCATTAAGTACATTCATAGTTTTGTGCAAACTGTTCCATTTCTAGAACTTTTTCATCTTCCCCAGCTGAAACTTGTACCCATTAAACACTAACTCTCTTCTGCCCTGCCGCCCCCAACCCCTGACAGCCCCCTTCCTACTTTCTATCTCTAAGAATTTCACTACTCTCACCTCGTTTAAGTGGAATCAGACAAGATTTGTCCTTTTAGGTCTGGCTTATTTCACTTAGCATGATGCCTGCAAGTTTCATCTGTACTGTCACATGTAATATCATTTCCTTTTAATCAATTTAAATATAAATGTACATAGCCACATGTGACTGGTAG
Source organism: Muntiacus reevesi (assembly GCF_963930625.1). Taxonomy (NCBI): domain Eukaryota; kingdom Metazoa; phylum Chordata; class Mammalia; order Artiodactyla; family Cervidae; genus Muntiacus; species Muntiacus reevesi. The sequence goes on from NC_089250.1 coordinate 59,766,950, forward strand.
CTGCCCTATTGGACAGCACAGATCTGGATGTTAAATGCCCAGGCTCTGGGTCCAGCCTGTGTGGGACCACTTCCCAGCTGTACCACCCATCAGTTGTGTGACCTTGAGCAAGTCACTCCCCCTGTCTGTGCTTCAGTTTCTCATCTGTAAAATGGTGATAATATTAGTACTTTCCTGACAGGGTTGATTTAAGGATCAGATCATATACCCAAAGTAGAGTGCCTAACACAAGTCCTCTTACACAGGAAATGCTCCCCCCGCAAAATGTTAATAACAGTTATTATTACAACTAGGACACAAGAAGTTCTGATGACCAGAAAGATGAAATTCCCGTGGAGAACTATGTAGCTCAGCGTTACATCGAAAATCCCTACTTGATAGGAGGTGAGATGGCCGTCTCTGCTCCCTGCTCTTCTACAGGATCGTCGGTGGGTTAGTCAGTCAACAAGCCTGGATTAGCAGCCAGTCATGGGCTCAGCCTGCCGCCAGGCATGACGAGATGCAAAGATGGAGCCCTGTCCTGTAGGGTCTTGACCGAGAGGGGCCAGTGCTCTGAAGGGGCCCCATGGAATAGCATTAATATCACTTGCCTCCTCTCACTTCCTCAGGCATTGTCCTTCCTCGGGGACGTTTGTGGGTCTCTCCTCCGCCCCTCCCTCTCCCAGTGACCCCCATCCTCTCTCATGACTTTAATCACCACCCAGATCCCGTGACCCCCAGATTTCTCTCTCCAGCTAAGACCTTGCCCCACACCCCAGACCCTGATGTCCCACAGTCTGTGACATCCCCTTGAGAGCATCTCTCAGCAGCTCGAACCCAACAAGACTAAAATCTAGCCTTGTCCTCCCCTTACCATCTGGCTCACCCCTCAGTCTCCCTACCTGGGGACAGAACTGTCTCCCCACAAACCAGAAGGTGGAGACCATTCTGGAAACATTTCTCTCTTCTCCTCCGACATCCAGTTCTTCATCAAGCCTCCACGCAGCTCTTGAATTTCCTAGCTGGCCACCTCCATACCCAGTTCTGGCCACTGCCCTCTCCCTCCTCACTGATGCCCACATCTCTGGTCCCCTTTGCTCCACTCCACACACAGTCCCCAGAGGGGTCAGACACCGCTCAGTGGCTTCCCATGGTGGCTGGAACAAGACCCCAAAATCGCACATGACCTGGCCCCTGCTGACCTCTGACCTCGTCTCCTTGCACTCTGCCCTTGGACAAGCCCCCTTTGTCCCCTCTGGGCCTCTGTTCAGGCAGCACCTCCCGCCCGAAGGCCCCGCCCACTCTGGGCTCAGCAGGCACCTGGCACCTCCTGTGGTTTTATTGGGATTCACATCGGCCTGTCCACTGCCATCTCTCCCAAACCTAGCTTGGTGCTGGACACACCATCGGTATTCGTTATGCCAATTCATTCTCCCCTTGCTTGACAGGCCGCAAGTTTGACCTGCGTGTCTACGTGCTGGTGATGTCGGTGAGTGACCAAGACAGGTGCTCTCCTCTGGGGCGGGGGAGGGGCAGCTGGCCCAGGGGACCGGGCAGAAGCCATTCTGGGGGCACCTGTGTGGGCTGTGTGGTTTTTCCTGCCTGGGAGAGCCCAGGGGGTGATCAATGGATCTAAGCTTCTCCATCTCAGAGGCCCCAGTATCTGGATCGTCTCTGCCTGCCTTCTCTGTTCGTTCAGTCATCCGTGGTAACCACAGCCAACATTTATTGAGCACCTACTAAGTACCAGGCCCAGTATTTAGCAGATTTTCTTTCTTTCAGTCCTTCTGATTAACCAGGGAGGTAGGTTCTTTTGTTTGCTTCATTTTACAGATAAGGAGATAGATCAGACAGGTTGAGCGACTTGCTCAAGGCCACACAGCTGTGAGTGGCAGAGCAGGGATTCGGATCCTGACAACCGACTCTCTTAACCAAAGGGATTCTATACTCCCTCCACCCATGCATTCAACAAACACGTAAACCTTCATGGCACAATATGCTGGGCATAGGATATCGGAGTGTCTAAGGTAGGCTCGGCCCCTGCCCTCCTGCAGCTCATCGTCTGGCGGGTGTCCCGTGTGATGGTGGAGCAGAGGAAAGGCCCATTAATTTTGTTCCCTTCTGCATCTCTCCATCCCCACTCCTACCCCCAGGAAGGAGGGGATCGAATCAGAGAAGGCTGATGTTTGAGCAGGTTCTTGCAAGATGATGTGGGAAAGAAGGCAGAGCATTTCAGGTGGAGGAAACAGCAGGTGCAAAAGCCAGGAGGTGTGAAAGTGCTGGAACTGATCCTCCTTCCCTTTTCTCTCTCTCCATTCCTACCTCCCCCATAGTACATCCCGCTGCGGGCCTGGCTGTACCGGGATGGCTTCGCCCGATTCTCCAACACCCGCTTCACACTGAACAGCATTGATGACCAGTGTATCCTAGGATTCCCCCACCTGCCCCCAGCATCCTCCAGGCACCCTGCCCTTCCCGAACTCTGGCTGGTCCTGAGATAACTCATTCATTCCACAGATGTCAAACTCCGATCAGGGCATAGGAGACACAGCAGTGAACAAAACAGCCCTGGTCCCTTCCCTCAGGGAACTTACAGTCTTGAGGGGATGGGGGATCCCCCAGTGACCTGAGGGAACCAGTCCTGCTATGCTCAGAGCAACTCACCCAAAGCTTCCCTGCTTGATCATCATTTCACATTGATTTGATCCATAGGATTGGACTTGTTGAGCCCCTTTGGAAAATGTTCACATCCCTTTATGTGCCTAGTCACTGACTCACTCATTCACTCGAATACAGTGCCTTTTTCACCAAATTGGCAGATATGAAAATTTTGATAACATGCTGTATTGGCAAGGCTAGGGGAGTATATACATTGCTGGTGAAGTGTCAACTGTACAACTGCTTAGGCGGCAATCTGGCAAATCTCTATCAAAAAACAAATGCACAGACCCAGCAATTCCCTTCTGGGAATTTATCCTACAGGTACACTCACAATATAGGATAGGAAAAGAGAGGTTTAAATGTTATCCACTGCATAACTTTGTTGTGAGAGCAAAAAATAATAATAGGAAATAACTGAATGAATGGCTCATTTATACAACAGAATACTATCCAGCTGGTAAAAAGGAACCAGGGGAGGTGCTTTAGGTACTGATGAAATAATCTCCAAGAGGTATTGTTAACTGGAAAAAAAACTAAGTGTAGAACTCTGTGGAAAGGACGCTCCCATTCATGTTAAAACGTATATCTCTGTATATATTTTTATCTGTGCATAAAATCTCTAGAAGGATAGACAAGAAACTAGAAACAGAATTTGACTTGGAGGAGAAATGAATGGGAGGGGACAGTGTTGGGGTTAGGGGGAGGAGATATTCCTTATATACATTTTTATACTTTTGACTTTTGAACTATGTGAGTGTATTATCTGGTCAAAATAAAAAGAGCTAACATTATTTTTAAGACTTTTAGACATGAGCATCAGAGGAAAAGGGGTAAATGATCTAGAAATAAATATTTAGGAGATAAACCAGCAGGACTAGATTACCTTCATATGGGAGAGGTGGAAGCAGCAAGTGATGCTGCCAAGCTTCTGGCTTGAGCAATCCAGCTAATGCTTTTAGCCATTTCACATGCTCTGCCTTAATCTCATCATTCAATTAAGTGTCTGTCCAAGGTAATATATTTGCATTCCCTGAATGTCAGAAGGGCTTAGGCCTTCCTGAGTATTTTCTACAATTTGTTTCTTTCTATTTAGCCAACTTCAGCATTTCCAGTATGTCTTATTTTGTGATGCTAACAAGAATTCGTCATATGGAACTCATCGAATTTATTTTAGGTTCATTTTTTGCCACCTCATTTCTTATTAAGGTCAGATGAGGGACTTCCTGGTAGTCCAGGGGTTAGGACTCCATGCTTCCACTGTGGAGGGCGCAGGTTCAATCCCAGGGAACTAAGATCGCACATGCCATGTGGCCAAGGGAAAAAAAAACCTAAAAATAAATAAAGTTAAATGATACATGTAAAGCATTTAGACAGTGCCTAACCCAGAGTGACTACTCAGTACACGTTATTGGTCCTCCTGCCCTCATTTTAAAATGTTTGTTTATCTCTAGGCACTATAGAGCCTTATTAAATTGAGGCCTTTCCCATGGCTAGTTTCTGTTTAACGAGGCTTTGCTATTTTCACAGTGAGTGAATACACATAATTTTCATCCCTTCGTTTAATTGTTTTTAATTTTTAAATATTGAAATATTGAAATTATATAGAAAACTTCCGGAAATGCTATAACAGAAATCTATGCATCTACCATCCAGATTTAGCAGTTATTAATATTTTGCCTTATTTGCTTCAGATATTACACACCAACTTTTAAAATAATAAAGCAACTTTGGATTGAAAATAATAATATTAATATAGAAAATTATTTAGCTGACTTTAAATAAATGTACATATTATATATATAACTTACACACAATTATTCAAATACATAAATCAGATACACATACTCATAATGAAAAAATATTCACCTCAACACTCTAATAGTGAACAAGCAGAAATAGCTTAATCCACCATAGAGGGATGGTAAAATGAATGATAAAGTATTTCCATGATCTTGTGTAGCTCTTGAATACAGTGAGGTGACTGAAATGTTATGGAAAGGTAACTACAGGAATTCCGTAGTGGTCCAGTGTTTAAGACTCAGTGCTTTCACTTCTGATGACCAGAGTTTGATCCCTGGTGAGGGAACTAATATCCCACAAGCATCCCACAAGCCATGCAGTGAGGCCAGGGGGGAAAAAGGTGTCTACGATAGAATGTGAGGTGGAAACAACATGTGTGTGTAGAACTGTGATGTGTTTACAATCCCATTTTTTGCTTTTACGTTTCTGTTTAGAAGAAAGTATGAAAGGAGGTTCACAAATCTAAACTTAAAAAATTTAGAGGATTAAAATCAGGTCAAGAAACATTTATTTTTAACTTTAACATTTCTCTATATTATGAACTATTCTTGCAACTGATATGCATTACTTTAATAATAAAGATAATAAAACATTTAGAAGATATAGCTTTCATAATAAAAGTATAGCTCTTTGAAGACAAATCGGAAAATCCAGGAGAAATGTACAAAAAGGAGGAGGGAGGAAGAGAAACCTTTTCTAGTCACACTAGAAATAACCTTTTTGATGTATTTCCTCTGAAATTTTTGTTGTTGCTTACCCTTTTATATATGAGTGATCCTGTTAGGGGAAGCACACTGACTGAAACCGCCCACCCTGGCTAGGCACCATAGTAACAATTTGCATTTTAGGACAGGAGGTAAGGAACACAGAACTTATAGTTCAGTTCAGTTCAGTTCAGTCGCTCAGTCGTGTCCGACTCTTTGCGACCCCATGAACTGCAGCACGCCCGGCCTCCCTGTCCATCACCAACTCCCGGAGTTTACTCAAACTCATGCCCATCGAGTCAGTGATGCCATCCAGCCGTCTCATCCTCTGTCGTCCCCTCCTCCTCCTGCCCCCAATCCCTCCCAGCATCAGGGTCCTTTCCAATGAATCAACTCTTCGCATGAAGTGGCCAAAGTACTGGAGTTTCAGCTTCAGCATCAGTCCTTCCAATGAACGCCCAGGACTGATCTCCTTTAGGATGGACTGGTTGGATCTCCTTGCAGTCCAAGGGACTCTCAAGAGTCCTCTCCAACACCATAGTTCAAAAGCCTCAATTTTTCGGCGCTCAGCTTTCTTCACAGTCCAACTCTCACATCCATACATGACCACTGGAAAAACCATAGCCTTTGTTGTAAGCCACCCCCAACCTGAAGAGTTCAGGAGAGGTCAAAAGGAGACACCACATGTCCAACCACCTCCCTGAATCCTCACTGGCATCCATCTTAGTTGAACAAGGCGTGCACCACCAGGAAGGACTCTGAGTCAGAATGACTGGCTAAAGACAACCCGGAAACTAATCCCATCACCATAAAACCCGAGACTGGGAGCCACAGAGCAGTTCTCCTGAGTTCCCTCACCCTCCTGCTCTGCACCTGGGTGTCCTTTCCCAATAAAATCTCTTGCCTTGTCAGCACATGTGTCTCCTCGAACAATTCATTTCCAAGTGCTAGACAAGAGCTCAGTTTCGGGCCCTGGAAGGGGTCCCCCTTCCTGCAACAATCCCACTAGATAAATATATCCTTTTTTTCACTGAACGTTATTTAAGTATTTTCCTTACAGACATTTGTTATTAGTTACAAAGTATTCCACTGAGTAGACTCGCTGGTTTACTAATCCTATTGTACTTGCTGCAGACATTTGGGAGGTAGTCAGTTTCTTCCTATTATGACAGACAATCCTGTAAAGAAACTTTTTTTTCCATAAATCTTTTACTATATTGAATTTTTTTCCTTTATATGGCCTCACAGAGGTGTGTAACTACTGGGTCAAACGAATCAGCCAGATTGTTTTCCAGATTTCCTCATATTTTTACCCTCCCATTGACAGGGTCCATTTAGCCCCAGCTCCCCAGCACTAGGGACAATTAAACAGATTACAAAACACATTTCCTAAACAGTTGTCACATCTAAGTGAAGCGTATATGGTCATTCATTATATCATTCTTGCGAGTATTCTGTGGGTTTTGAGCTTTTCCAAATAAAAAAGTTTTTAAAAAATGTAACTGATTTGCTGGGGAAGCAGATTTTTGCCTTAGAATTTGCATCTCTTCCAATTTGCATTTCCCCCCATTTACATTCCTTTAAAATTGTGTATTGTTTAGTACTAGAAACTTTGGGCACTTTCCCAGATGGCCTTTTACTAGTTTTGTTTTGTTTGGTTTGGTTTGGTTTTAATATCCTTTATCTGTTTATCTATGAGGGTCATAAAAGTTTATTGTTAACAATTTATGTGTGATTTTCACGCAACAGAACATTAGCTTGTCATCTTTGTCACAAATCTTTTCTCTAGTCGTATTTGCTTGTCATTTTTGTCTTTTCAGTTTGATTGATTTCCTTCTCACATAGTTGACTATATTCACTGATTTCCTCTGTGATTTCTATTGTTGTTTCTAAGCTAAGAAAAGATTTTCCCCTTGAAACATTTCACAGCTACTCACTTAGCTCTGCTTCTTTATGGATTGCTTCAGCTGTTTGCTTGCTCTTCACCATTTAGCTCGTTGATTCATTAGAACCTGGTTTCAGGTCCATTGTGGAGAAAGAAGGCTGGGAAGTCACCTGACCCACCCTCCTCTTGTAGCCTCTGCTCCGAGAAACTAGGAAAGTCCCTGATTTCTCCTTCCTGAGGGTAGGAACAGTGTGCCGAGAAATGTGAGCACTTCTTCCAACAAAAGGGAGCAATTTTCCCCCTCTTAAAACCAGTAACTCACTTTGCCTGAACATCCTCCTTTTCTGTTTTTTAAATAATAACTTTATTGCGGTATGTTCACATACCACACAGTCCACCCAGTTAAATCATACTACTCAGTACTTCTTACATCTTCACGCAAGCATCACCACCATCAACTTTAGAACAGTTTCACCATCCCCCAAATGAGCTTTTCTAGGGCTTCCCTGATAGCTCAGCTGATAAAGAATCTGCCTGCAATGAAGGAGACCCTGGTTTGATTCCTGGGTCGGGAAGATCCCCTAGAGAAGGGATAGGCTACCCACTCCAGTATTCTTGGGCTTCCCTTATGGTTCAGCTGGTAAAGAATCCGCCTGCAATGTAGGAGGCCTGGGTTTGATCCCTGGGTTGGGATAATCCCCTGGAGAAGGGAAAGGCTACCCACTCCATTATTCTGGCCTGGAGAATTCCATAGTCCATGGACTGCAAAGAGTCGGACACGACTGAGTGACTTTCACTCACTCCAAAAGAAACCCAGTACTCATTATCTGTCATTTCCCACTTCCCTACAACCTCCCTTCCCAGCCCTATGCAACCGCTTTCGTCTCTATGCATTTGTCTTTTCCAGACATTTCATGTAAACGGATTCATAAAATATGTAGCCTTTTGTATCTTACTTTTTTTTTTTTGGCTGTGTTGCATAACTTATGGGATCTTACTTCCCTGACTAGGGACTGAACTGAGTCCCAGGTAGTGGAAGCACGGAATCCTAACTGCTGGACTTCAACGGAAGTCCTCTTAACTTCTTGTATTAAGCCTAATGTTTTCAAGGTTCATCATGTTGTACCATGTATCAGTAGTTTTTTTTTTTTGTCTTTTTTGTCTCCACATTTTGGCTATTATTAATAATACTTCTGTGAACATTTCTGCACAAGTTTTTGTTTGGACATATGTTTTTATTTCTCTTGGGCATATACTAGGTGTTGAGTTGTTAGTCACATGGTAATTCTGTGTTTAACCTTTTGAACAACTATTAGACTATTTTCCAAAGCATTGCACAATTTTACATTCCCACCAGCATGGCAGGAGGCTTCCAATTGCTCCACATCCTCGCCAACACTTGTTATTATCTGTCCTTTTTAATTATAACCACCCTAGTGGATGTGAAGTGGCTTTGATGTGCATCTCTTTGATGACTAATAATGTTATTCGTTAGCTTCTGGGCCATTTGCAAATCTTTGCAAAAACTTCTACTCAGAGTCTTTGCATAGTTTCTCATTGGATTTTCTCTTATTTTTGAGCTGTAAGTTTCTAGATGTATTTTCAGTACTGCTCCCTTATCAGATACATGATTTACAAATATTTCCCCCCATTCTGTGGGTTGTCATCTTTCTTTTAAGGACTACTTTTTAGAGCAGTTTTAGGTTCACAGCAAAATTGAGAGGAAGGTAGAGATTCCCCATAGACCGCCTGCCCCAACATGTTCATAGCCTCCCCATCATCAATGCCACTCACCAGAGTGCTACATTTGCTAGAATTGATGACCCTGTGTTCATACATCACAATGACCCCATGTCCATAGTTTATATGAAGGTTGTACATTCTGTGGGTTTGGACAAATGTACAATGGCGTGTGTCCATCATTATTATATTATACAGAGTATTTTCACTGCCCTAAAAATCCTCTGTGCACTTCATTTTCTTTATAGTGTCCTTTGAAACATAAGATTTTCTAATTTTGATAAAGTCCAATTTATCTACTTTTTCTTTTGTCATCTGTGTTTTCTTGCTGTCCCATCTAAGAAGCTCTGCCTAACCCAAAGTCACAGTGATTTATTCTTTTTTTTTTAATTCTTAAATTTTATTCTAAGAGTTTTATAATTTTGGCTCTTATATTTAGGTGTGTGGTCTGTTTGGAGTTAATTTTTGCCTGTAGTATGGTAACTTCATTCTTTAACACACTGATATCCAGGCATCCTCACCCCATTTGTTGGAAAGATAATGCTTGAAGAGAAGTGAAGTGAAGTGAACGTTGCTCAGTCATGTCTGACTCTTTGCAACCCCATGGACTATACAGTCCATAGGATCTTCCAGGCCAGAATACTGAAGTGAGTAGCCTTTCCTTTCTCCAGGGGATCTTACCAACCCAGGAATCGAACTGGGGTCTCCTGCATTGCAGGTGGATTCTTTACCAACTGAGCTACTAGGGAAGCCCAAGATGATTCTTGCCCTCACTTTATTGCCTTAGTGCCCTTTTCGAAAATCAATTGACCAAAAATGTAAGGGTTCTCTTCTTATTTAGTGGTTTGTTATATGCTTATTCTTTTGAAACTAAGGCAGAAAAACTCTCAGACAAGTATGACCAAAAAGTCTTTGAAAAACTATAAAGAAGACATTCTAGGAAAATGGTGCTAGAGGGGATACCCACCTCCTCTGGAGAGGCTGCAGTCCTGCCAGATGTGCCACAAATGTGGAGAAACATATGTGTTAAGGGAGTCAGACTTGGATCAGTGACCTGGAGGCTCTACCTCCCCATCTGTGAACGGTCCAATGTTATTGACCAGGGTTCTCGGCCACCTCAATCAATAGAAATTGATCAGAGGCAAGAAATACAGGAAGGTTTTATTGGGGTCCCTGCTGCAGCAGAGGGGAACAAGAACAAATAACAGGCTCCCTTGCTGGCTGGGCTCACTGAGGTGTGAGGAATTGGTTATTTATATGGGGTGAGGGTAGGGGTGAGTCCAGAGGTCGAGCTGGAAGCTTGGCTTAGGTGGTTTGCCCACCCCTTTGGTGGTGCTGTGTGCAGTACTCTGCTTTTGCTCCTGACTTCCTGCTTTCCTGCTTTCGCTCCCCACCCTTCAGAAGTGGAAGTAGGGCTCTTTGGTCTCTTTGTATCTTGTTGTCCATAATTTTCCCCAGTTGCACATGCACGCAGTTCTTTTTAGTCCCTTATAGTTTCTTTGTATTTTTGCTTGAGGAGGAGATATTTGTCCAGGTGCACGCACTGCAGCAAAGGGTCCTGGTCCTAGGACTCCGCCTGTTTTACCAACAAGTCCAGGAGAAGGTTATGTCTTGCCCCTTCGTGAGGTTTTGGATTCCATCCTACTTAGCTATGTGGGGGAGGATGGGGTGTGCTGAGTGGCTGTCTCTCTAGCCTTTCTGTGAGATGGGAGTGATTTGGGGAAAAGAGATGATAGGTGTGAACATGCTCTATAAGCTTTGAAATGTTGCTGATGTTACCGGTGGTGACGATACTGGTGATGGTGACGATACCAAAAGGCAGACTCTCAGGTTTGGGACTTCAAAGGCGGCCATCTTGACCCCATCCCAATGTTGGGTCATTTCTCCAATATTCCTACAAAGCAGCCACCCAGCCTGAACCTCTCTAGTGAAGAGAGCTCAGAACATCCTGAGAAGGTTGTTCTGTATTTGGTGTCTCTACTCGTTAGAAAGGGTTCTCTCCTCTAGAGTGGGACAATCCTAATCTAATAATATCAGCCACGCCAGCACTGTAAGAGGTGCTTCTACACAGCATCTTATCTGATCTTTCAGATAACCCTGGGAGGTCAACATACTACTAGGCACTGGCATTTAATAAGGGGGAAACAGGCTCAGAGAGGGTAAGTGACTTGCTCAGGAGCCCACAGCCAGTAAAGACAGATGCAGGCGTGATTTGGACCTGAGTCCATCTGACTCCAAAACCCACACACCTGAGCTCTGGGCTGTTTGGTAGCCTTCCCTCAGAGATTCCCAAGCAAGGGTCTAGTTTGGTCCCTGGGGGCTACCCTTCTTATCCACACTGGCCCTTGACCACTAACCTCTGCCAGACGTTCACCTCACCAATGTCGCTGTGCAAAAGACATCTCCCGACTACCACCCGAAGAAGGTGAGAAAGCTGGGCTTCTGCCCTTGGATATGGCCTCTGGGACTGGGCTGGGGTGGTGAGGAGGGATAGCCCAGCAGAGTTCTCCAGAGAGGTCAGGTCACTGACTGTTTTCAGGGCCCAGGGTAAGCATATACATGGAGGCCCACAGATCACGTGTTTAAATGTTTAAGAGTTACAAATCAAACCAGTATGCCCTGTAACAATATGTGTTGTGTCATCCTACCTTGACAGATATATTATCTATCTATCTACTACCTACCTACCTAATAACCTGCCAGAAGACCAGGCTCATATTTAGCACACTCAGATGTCTCAGAGTCAAGAGCCAGAAGAGAAGCGCACAGGAAGAGCTGGTCCCCAGCTCTCCACCACCCTGTGGGGGCCTCCTGCAAACACACACACACCCAAAACAGCAAGCTGTGGGTGACCCCCTGGGTCTTGGGGTACGCACATGGTCAGTGCAATCTGTCCTCAAAGGGCAGGCCCAGGGAAGAGGCCAGTGCAGGGCGTTTGGGCAGAGACTTCTGGGGTAGCAGATAGCAGGCGGTGCTCTAGAAATAGAGGCCCAGGATCTAGGTGGGCGATTCCTCCTTGGGAGTGCAGAGTCTCCGCCCTGTAAGGGTTCTGCTCATCACAGGACTCAGGGCTGGGCTCCCCTTGTCCAAGACTAGGGTCTGTGCTTACGGCGAATGGCCGTCCTGGTTGGCCAGGTCTGGACTGATTGAAGTTTCCTCTCCCAACCTGGTGGTGGGCTCAGGGCTGCAAGTGGATGCTGCAGCGCTTCCGGCAGTACCTGGCGTCCAAGCACGGGCCCGAGGCAGTAGAGACGCTTTTCAGCGACATGGACAACATCTTCATCAGAAGCCTGCAGAGCGTGCAGAAGGTGATCATCAGCGACAAGCACTGCTTTGAGCTGTACGGCTATGACATCCTCATAGACCAGGACCTCAAGCCGTAAGTGGATGGGCTGGTGGCCTGGAGAGCGTGGGGGTTGCGGGGGAGAGGGGATGTGTTACACACTCTGCACCCAGGCTGCCTGGGTTTGAGCTCAGCTCTGCCACTTCCTAGCTGGGCATGCTTCCCTTCTCTGAGCCTTGGCTTGCCTGTCTGTAAAATGGTCACTGTGCATAGAGGAATGTTATGAGGAAGAAATGAGCCCCAGGCCCGACACTGTGGGCTTTCCCAAGCATCTGCTGAGTCAGCGATCCTCCCCTCCTATCAGGCAAGAAACTTCCTCTCTGTGCTTTGAAGATGCAAAGGGCCGGGCAAGGGCGTACTGTTACCATGTCAATTCCCAGAACTTTTTGCCTTCCTGCAGTGCTCACGAGGAGGTTGAACACCCGAACTGTCAGGGAACAGACTGATGGCCCTCGGGTGATACAGCAGGGCACAGAAGCCCAGTGGGGTTGTCCAGGCAGCTTGAGATCATGCAGTAAGTCCAGGGCTGAGCTTGGCCCAGAGTCCATGTTCCTGGGCTGAGCAGCTTCCACCAGCACTATGGCTCCTGGACCCAGCCCCCTCCCTAGGGTCACTGTATCGCTCTTGGGGGCCTTTCTGAGCCAGGAGTAGGAGCCCTAGAGCAAGACCTAAGTCAGCCCCAAGTTCAAGAGAAACCAGGGCCAGGCACCAGCAGGTCTCTCTCCTTTGCCCTCTGGGATGCAAGCTGTGCTACAGGCATTAATGTGGACACCGATGGGGGAAATGAGCTTGGGAGGAGGCAGAAGATAGGGAAAGGGGGTCCCAGTCTCTCACTGACCTGCTGGGCGAGCCTGCTCCCCTCTGTGCCCCAGATTCCTGTCTGTCAACTAACAGGGTTGCAGAAAACCAGAGGTCACAAGCTGGAAGCCCTTGGGCTGCTTTTGGCCTGCAGACACTTTGACCTTCAGAGAGTTTTTTTTCATTGGGTTGATTTTCATCGACCATCTCCCATAACTGGAAGATGTTTGCACAAACATCGGGATGTTTTGGAAGAGTCAGAGGGTCTTAGAATTCTGGGTTCACTAGCTCACAGTGCAACACTCTGCTTGAGCTGCCACAGCCACCCCTTCAGAGGTGGAGCGCTCTTCCCAGCCCACCACAGGCCTACCCTTCCCTGCCACTCCCCAGCCCCCTGACCTGGCAGGTTAGTTACCATGTTTTAAAAACCATCTTTTATTTAATACTTTTATTGACTTACTTGGCTGCATCTGCGCTTCATTGCAGCATACAGGCTAGTTGCCCCCATGCATGTGGGATCTTGCTTTTTTAATTGGCCAGTAATGTTTTAACATATTTTTCAACATCAAGTTTTTACAGATAATACACATTTTTAAACTTTTAGTACTAGACAAAAATACCTAGTTACAAACTTTGGAAATTCCAAATATCAGTGTTTGAAAAAAGGTATTAAGAATGCATGTGGGATCTTAATTCCCCCACTAGGGATTGAACCCATGTCCCCTGCATTAGAAGGTGGATTCTTAACCACTGGACCACGAGGGAAGACCCCTGGTTACCATTTATAGACAAATGTTCACTAGGAAAGTTTCTCTCATACTCCAGCTCTTCTGAAAGAAGCCAAAGGAGTAATAAGCATGAGATACAAAATTGTTCTTACCCCCACCAGCTTGCTTCATTTAAGTCACCACCTGGACCCTGTGGGGGTTTCAAGTATGTGACAGTTGTTTATTCAAAAGTTTTAGTCCCTGAAAACTTTCTTCAGATGGAAATGTAGAGACAGCTGCCCGGGTTGAATCGAGGGTGGGGCCCAGGCACCTCATCTAGTCTTGTGAAATTCCAGGGGCCAGGCAACCTTAAAATTTCCTATTCCCTTCCCTCTCCAGGTGGCTCCTGGAGGTCAATGCGTCCCCATCACTGACAGCCAGCAGCCAGGAGGACTATGAGCTCAAGACCTGCCTCCTGGAAGACACTCTGCACGTTGTGGACATGGAGGCCAGGTGAGGGACGGCAGCCTCGCTCACGCACCCCTGTACCTCACCATCAGGGCTCCCACCGAGGAGAGAGAACTTGGAACCCTGGAACTTGAGAGGACCTCAGAGATGTCTCGAGCCCCTCCACCCTCCCCCGCCCCACCATTCCACAGATGGGGAAACTGCGGTGTTCACACAGGGTCAGGTCCCGGCCCAAGGACTTGGCCCTGACCCAGCAGAGCAAGGTCAACTACAGCTTTCTGAGACTCAGACCCGCAGATTTCCTCAACCTTTCCTGACTGTGAGACCCTGGCCCAGTCACTTCTCCTCTCTGAACCTCAGTGTCCTCATCTGTAAAATGGGAGATTTCATATCTAACTCTCAGGGTTGTTAGATTAATTTACCAAGGTTATTTATTGTAACATGTCTAGCTCACAGTGAGTACTCAATAAGAGGCTATTTATTGATATAACGATGTATATATAACAGAAAAATCCAGGGTTTGACCTCAGGAATGGCTCAGACAGCGCTGGCTGGTTTGTCTGTTCTCTTTCCTCTCTCTCATCTCTTTCCTCTGTGTTAGTTTCTCCCCAGTTATTCCAGCAAAAGTTTGGGGGCTGAGTCACATGCCCATCCCTGAATCAATCACTGGGACTCTGACTGACCAAGCCTAGGGCTTGTGCCCACTCCCAGGGGTTGGGGTCAACCCCACTTGAACCATGAGAGTGACAGGGTGAGGCCTGGTTTTCAAAAAGGAAAACCCAGGTACCCAAAGGCTAAAAGAAGTGAAATGGATGCTGAGCAGGAAGAACCGCAGGTGTCCACTGCCCCTATCCATCATCACTTATTCTTTCAACAATCATTTGAGGCCCTCCTATGTGCCAGGCCTTGTGCTAAACACTGGGGACACAGTAAATAAAGGACATGACAGGCCTAGTCCCTGCCTGCATGGAGTCTGGTCTGGGAAGGACAGCAGACTTTAAACCGGAAAGCACGTTACTGGGGCGAACTGTGGAAACCTGGGGACAAATGGGGGATGACTCCCTGAGGTCATCCCTCACTTTGGATGGACAAAAGGTACTCTGCCAGGGTGGACATCAGTAGGGTGCCCGGAGGGCTCAGGGCCTGGCTGGAGTCTTAGGGTCCCACCAGGTGCACCTTCATTAACCCTTTGTATCTCTTGCTTGCCCAGGCTCACAGGAAGGGAGAAGCGAGTAGGAGGCTTTGACCTCATGTGGAACGATGGCCCTGTCAGCAGAGAAGAGGGGGGTCCTGACCCGTCGGGGATGGGGAACTTTGTAACCAACACACATCTCGGTATGTGGGGCCAGGTGGGGAGTGGGCACATGGGAGGTGGCAACTTGCCATGGTGGTTAGACTGTTTTAATTTGATCCAAAATTTACCAGCTGTGTGACCTTGGGCAAGGGACTTAACCTCTCTGTTCCTCATCTGTAAAACAGAGATTCAATAGTTTCTATCTCAACATATGCCTAGAATACTGCATGGCACGTGGTGAAAGATATTATTAATCTGTTATGAGGCAGATTTCAAAAAGCTTAGGTGACACATAAACAAAAAACATGATATGTTGCTAAGAGAAATTAAGGACTTCAGGGCTTGACCTTATACTTGGCTTTTAAAAAGTGAAAAATTTCCCTGACTATAAAAATTATTCACACTCATTGTAGAATATTTGAAAACTAAAGAAAGAAACGAAAAAAATCATCCAAACATAACCATCTTTAACAATCTGGTGTATTTCCTTCCAGTTTTACAAAAATGCATATATTCATTTTTTTTCTTACAAAATTGGCATTGGGCTGAAGCTTTGAGTCTAACTTTTCCACATAGCATTTTCCAGCTCATTCAAAAACATTAGTAAGAGCCTCTCTTTCGGGCTTCCCTGGTGGCTCAGCTGGTAAAGAATCCACCTGCAATGCAGGAGACCTGGGATCAATCCCTGGGTTGGGAAGATCTCCTGGAGAAGGGAAAGGCTATCCACTCCAGTATTCTGGCCTGAAGATTCCATGGACTAAAGTCAGACACGACTGAGCAACCTTCACTCACTCTCTTTTGGAAACACACTATGGCCAGGACCAGACTATTTTACATACATTATCTCATTTCACTTTTAGGCAGCCTTGATTATTTTACAGATGTGGAAAGGGTCTCCAGATGTCTCACTCGCCAACAGTCTTGGTCATAGTGGTGAGAGAGGCCTTGAACCCAATCTGTCCAACTTCAAAACCCGAAAGCTAGGCTGCTAGCACTTGTCCCTTGGCAAAATTAGAAACAAAATTACCACACAGCTGCAAAACATCCCCAAATTTATGAAACCAATTTCACATAATTGAGCATTTGGCATGACTCCAGTTTTTCACTTTTATAAATAATGCTGTGAGGACATCCTCTCAAATAAAGTTCAACCGAAACTGGCTATTTTTTTTAGGACAGATTCCTAGGAATAGAACTACTGGGTTAAAAATGGACTTATTACAGTCAAATTGCTTTCTTAGAAAGATTACACAAATTTGTGAGCTCTGAATTTAAAACAATAGCAGCAGCAACAAAAAAAAAAAAACCCTGCCAACTTCATAGGTAAAAATATTGACTTATTTTCTATGCATTCCATTGATTATGTCTGAGGCTCCAGATTTAAAATTTGCAGTTGTTCTTTTGTAAGCTGTTCATACTTATTTCCCCACCCCCCCCCCCATTGGGCTTCCATTTTTCTAAATTTGTAAAGGCCTTGAATATTAATATATTGAGGATATTTTCCCTCTGTCAAACTTACTGTAAATTATTTTCCTTTTGTTTGAATATTTCCATTCAAACAAAATGAGTGTCATTTTCCTTTCTGTTTGTGGCATTTTTCTTCTTTTTTTTTTCTTCCTTCTTTTTTGGTGAAAAGTTTTGAGTATCTTTTAGGGTTTGGTATGATTTAGTATTGGGTTTGGCTGCAAACAACTAACAAACAGTTATCCAGAGAGGAACTGACTTGTCTTGAGTCACCAGACGTCATGGGGCAGGCCATAAATGACAGTTGCACAGTCCACCAAGGACCCAGGTCTTTCCTCTTTCTTCTTTACCACACTCAGCCTGTTAGCCTTGATGCTCTTGCTTGTTGCCTCACGGCTGCTCCAACTCCAGACACTGTGTCCTTATCCCAGGCAGCCCCAAGGGCCAAAGCCTTTCCTTCAAGCTTTGACTATTCCAAAAGGAAAGCAGGTTAACTCTGCTGACATTTCACCAACTAGAGCTGGATCACATGGCACCTCAGCTGCAAGGAAGGCCGGGAAGTCAAGTACTAAGTAGTTTGCTTTGAGGAAGGCAAAGGAGAGGCGGTTTGTGAATGGTTGTCCCACGGCAGACCCCTAGTGCCTGCCGCATGGCGTTGTTGGATGACTATACAATGCTTTCAAGCTGTATAGACAATCACCTGGGAATCTTGTTAAAATGCTATTCTGATTCAGTAGGTCTGGAAGAAGAGGGCTAAGCGTCTGCACACCTAAAAGCCCCCTAATAGTTAACTATTGTTGTGTAACAAATTCTCTTGAAGCTTTGCAGCTTGAAATGACTATCTTATTTGCTTATGATTCTTTAGGTGTGGCTCAGGGTCTCTCACAGGGGTGCAGGCACCCAGCAGATTTGCTGACACATGGTGGCCTAGGATAGCTTCATTCACATGTGTGGTGGTTGAGACGGGCAGCCACTTGTTCACATGTAGTCTCAGGGTTCAAAGAGGAGAGAGAAAACAGTGAAGCCTCTTGAGGCCTAGGCTCAGAAATCCCATGTCTTCCACAGTCCGTTAGCCAGAGCCTGTCCAGCCCAGATTCAGGGGGCAAGGAAATAGACTCCCCCTCTTGATGGGAGGAGCAGCACAGTTACTTTGCAGAGAGGCCCATAGAGGACCAAGAGGACTGTCGCGGCCACCTTTGCTGACAATCCCCCTCAGGTGTCAATGCTGATGGTTCCCACACCATGTTTAAGCAGCAAAGACTCAGAACAGTGGTTCTCCAGTTGAGTATCTGGGTGGATGGTTTTGAATATAAGTGGAGCTGGCTCGGGGTGGGAAGAGTATTGATGAAATGAATTAGGGATGTGTTGGAGATCTGCTAAAAGATCAACAGATAACTCAGAGAAGAGCCTTGAACTCCAAGAGATTTGCACTGGACACGAAGGTTTGTGAATTATGAATGAATTATGAACCTTAGTTAAGGCTAAGGTTCCACAGAACTCACTTTGGAAAACCCCAGGGATTGGCATTTAGTGGACTTTCAGCTCAGAGAAGCCTTGATTGCTGGTGAGTGCCTAGGCGGCAGGGGTGGGGCCCTGGGGAGCTGAGAAACACGGCAGACACCTCCAGGTCAGTAGTTGTGCCCATGGGGATTCAGTCATTCGACCACCGTTCGTGAGGCGCCATCAGTGCACCCAGCACAGGATTAAATGACCATGGAGTTGCCTCAAGGATTAGCTCTGAGCACAAAAGGAAGGAAACACTGTGAATGCACCGAGAGAGAATGTGAAGTCAGCCTGAACTGCCTGGGACACCCTCCCATGAGAGTAGGAGCCACTTGTGGAGGAGATCCACCTCTTAGCTGAATGTGCCTGACACACGAGATTTAAGTACCAGGCACTGTGCCAGCTTTAAGTGAATTTTCACGGAGCAAAGCCAGAAGGCAGGGCAATATGGGCGAGTGGTTAAGAGCTTGGCTTCTGGAGCTAGGCAGCCTGGGTTCAAGCCTCAGTCCTGCTACTAATTGTGCGATATGGAGCAAACTACTTAACCTCTCCGAGCCTCCTCTTCCCTTGCACATATTATTCCTGTGAAGGCTCAAACCTACATCCTCACCTGAAGTAGTCCCTGATTTGGGGTAAGCCCCCAGTGAATATTACCTGATCCTTGCATTCACCCCATAAAGCAGGTATCCTGATGTACAGATGAGAAAACTGATGCTCAAAGAGGTAAGGGACCTAAGAGTCATGGCAGTTGGGAGGGGATGCATGCTAGGTCGCTTCAGTCGTGCCCAACTCTGCAACCCTTATGGACTATAACCAACCAGGCTCCTCTGTCCATGGGATTCTTCAGGCATGAATATTGGAGTGGGTTGCCTAGACCTCCTCCAAGGGATCTTCCTGACCCAGGGATCAAACCCATGTCTCTTACATCTCCTGCACTGGCAGGTGGGTTCTTTACCACTAGCGCCACTTGGGAAACTCACCAGATGCAAACCACAGGCCATCCGTGGTTGCATGGCTTCTGCTGGCCCCTCCTTCCGTAGGTAGTAGGAGCACTGGCCCCTTCTACTCCCCTAAGACCCCTCTACCAAGGACAGCCCATCCCAGTCAACACTCTACTTCCCTTCCAGGCTGTGTCAATGATCGGAAGAAACAGCTGAGGCAGCTGTTTCGCTCCCTTCAAGGCCAGAAGAAAACTCCCAACTAATCCCCAGCATGAAGAACCACTGGTACCACACTGGTCCTCTCTGCTCCCCGTTTCAGCACAGCAGCACTCACCCTCCCTCCCTCTTTCCGGCCTGGCAGCTGCTTTGCTGGCCCAGCACCCCACCGTACTTACCCTGGACATCTTTGCACCAGGAGAGAGCCAATCTCTGGGACTGGATGGATTTTAACCTCGATGGATTGGTTAGCCCGGTGAAGAGGACAAATGCAGCAAGTAATACCCGAGAGATATCATATCTAATAAAGGATTACAGTCCTTATTTGGAGAGTCTTTGGGCTCCAGGCTTCACTCAGGGAATGCTGTCGCCGCAACCACATCTTCCTGGTTTTGACCCTTTGATGTCTCTCAGAGGATGTGTTGTAGGCTCCTCCAAGAGCAAGGGTTCAGTTCTTAAGTTGTATTTGCAAAGCAAGCAGTTGTTAGACTGTGTGTTTACTGGGGGTCCGAGTAAGGGCTGAGCCTTAAATATATCTTGCCCTCCTTATGATACCCTGACTGCATGTCAGGGGACCCATGGAGCTCCCTGACCATATGAAAACCAGTGGGCCAGAGCATCCCTATTTCTCAAGTAGAGAAGGCAGAGCTGCTCAGTGAGGGTCTCCACGAAGGTGCAATTATTAAGTCAGCTAGGTGACCTAGGTGCCTCTCTGGGCCTTCCTATTTGAGGTTGGGAGCTGGGCTTTCTAGATTAGAAAGGCCTGGGCTGTCAGGCAGAGATGGCTTGAAGAGCTGGGCTCAAGTAAGAATGTCTGCATTTTCCACATTCCAACGCCTCTTGGTTGAAGAGGAGTTGAACTAAGAGTGGGCTGGTGGCTAACTACTTCAGGACAACCTTCCAAGGGACCCCAGGCAGCTCCTCGGATCACTCTGCCTGCTTCAGGAGTTTTTTCAAATGCAAACAGCAGAATCTGACTGTGGGGGGATGGGAAGGGCTTTTCAAAAAAAAATACTAGCAAATCTAAGTGAATCAGCCAGCCTTGGGAACACCAGAAGCCAGGCCATCCTGGGCCCCCTGCTCCAGAATGTGGGGGCTTCCCTCATCCCTGTGACTGGGTAAAGCCCAGACAACCCTAGGAATCGGCTCTAAAATCCATGTCTCTCTCTAGGAGAAAGAATCTGATTGGCTCTTCTTTGGCCTAGCATCCACCTGGCCAGACAGGCAGGGTCAACGTTCAGAGAGAACAACTTTGAGCCAAGCAGTCATCCAGACAGGATCTACCAGTGAATGCCACAACTCCCCATTTTCTTACATTTTTATTTTAAAATATACAACGGCAACATGTCCTTCCCTTGCACCCTCGCCATGTAGTTTCTATTCTGAGGGAACCACATACCTGTTTGCACACAAATTACGAGCCTGTCAGACACCTGTCTTTGCTTCTCACTTGAGAAGCAAGTATCTTGAAGCTTGTTCCAAATCAGTGTTCAGCTTCTTTATTCTTGATTACAACTGTATAATATTCCACTATTTGGAGTTATCAAATTCTTTCATCTACTCTGGACATTTAGTTTCCAATTCCACCTCCCTACTTCCTAGGGCCATCATGGAGAAACCCCAGCAATTTCTACTAAAGAAAAAAAAAATCAAAAGGATGCAAAACCAGAGGTTTGGGCCAAATGTGGCTTATATAAAGTGGTTTGTTTAGCCAACATTCAAGCTTTTTTTAATTTTCTGAATTAATCAGCAGTATTTAAAAAGCAGAGGATTCAACTTAAAAAATCTAAATTTTTAGGTTCTCGAAGAAAATACAAGATCTGGCCATGGCAGCCTGTGTCCCCATATTTAACTATCGCCCGGAACCAAATGGAGTGCCCTCTCCACCCTGCCCTGACGTCATTTCAAAGAGGAACCACTGCCCCTTCATAGATGGTACTCCAAAGGGAGTGGCATACCTTTCATTAAGAACCAAATGAGGTAAAGACTAGAAGCGCCTATTCATCCATTTAAGTAACATGTATTGAGCCCTTGAGGCACACAGAAGACATCCCACATGGCACATTCACATTAGGATCACAAACCCTGAAGGCAGACGGGAACTCTAAGCAGCGCTGCCCGGGTTCTGCTTTCAGAGCCCGTGGAGTCGCATCCTGCCTAAGCACAGCACAGGAGGACGCAGGCCCTCATCCATCGCTGGGGCAGGACTCTGCAAGGCCTTCCTGACTCCAGAGCAGCCGAGGCGGGATGATAAGCAGCGCCCACTCTGGACTCCATCCCGGGGGTGAGCAGGAAAACGGGCCCCGATGGCAGGGTGGGGGGACTATGTGTCTGCCTGTGCTGAACCACGAAGCACTAACATTCTGTCCTTCATCCAGCGCAGGAGCCTCCTGCTTTATTCCAATTCCGTTACACACACTGCTTGAAAATACGTCTCTCTCTTTCTGAGAGGAATGCTGGAATGAAGCTCCCACTCTTCTCCCTCTAGGCCCATTTCAACAGCAGGCCATTGTTGAGAAGTGCCTGTTGCAGTCCTTCTCACACCCCCACTGGCGCTGCCCCCACCCACCTCCTGGTGGCTGCCAGGGCCTGTCAATGGGCCTTGTGTACATCCAGCCCCAGTGGTCAGGCCGGCAGATACCGGTGTAGGCTGCGGGTTCCCTCTTGCTGTCAAAAAGCAGCCAAGTGCTACAGACAAAGAAGCTTCGTACATGGCTATGACTGCATTTCACACCTGTCCCCTTGCAGGGTAGATCCTGTCCTTGCAGGTTTCAAGGCTGGAGAGTTCTGGGTCCTCCATGACCCCAGGGGAGGATGCTGGTCTTAGGTTCCCCCATCTGGGTTCTTAAGTTTCATCCTTTCAAGATGACCTTGAGAGCTTTAAGCTCATCCTGGTTGAGGGGGGTCAGGTTAAAACCCTTCAGCTCCGGTTTGCCTAGGGGAAGAATTCATCAGTAAGTCAGGGCTCCTGTTGTCCAACCTACTGGCCCTGGCCTGGAGTCTAGCCTGGGAAAGGGGCTTACACTGCATTCATGCTGCCAAAAACTTGGCCTTGAGGTCTGACAGAGAAGGGCCGCAAATTCTGCAAAGCAGAACAAGGAACATCACACCTGCTCCTGAGTCACCAAGAACCTGCAGAGTCATGACTGCTGTGCAGAAGCCTCCTAATTTGTGCCAGACTGATCAATCTGGAGTGGTCAGGTTTACCTAGAAATTCAGCTCTAACCTGAACCACCTGACTGAGACCTTCTGACCCTCAGTCAGAGGTATCTTGGCCCCCAAAGTCATACCCTGGCATAAAATGTGAGACATTCCATGCCATTCCTGTGCCTGAAAAGAACTTGTAACAGGAATAAGGTCCCACAAACGTCCTGTCCATTCCATCTCTGGTTGACTCGAGACAACCCTACCCACTTCCCACAGCTTCAGTGCCACTCACCAGCTGCCCACCCCAGCCCGCAAAGTCTATGCTGATACTGTCTCCCCTTCTGGTTTCCAGCCCCACGCTTAGCCCCCAGGCCAATACCTTGGGCCTCAAAGAGGCGATTGACCTTCACTTTAAGTTGTTTCCGGAGTCGTTCTATTTCTTTATCCAGATGTTCCTGATCTGAAAAAGAGACAGGCAAACAAGATGAGGTTACACTACAGACGGACCCAAGGATACCAGCCTCTGCCCAGCCCCACTGAAGGCAGGGGTCTGAGCATGCAGGGATGAAAATGGGACTTGGGAGACCAGTTGAGGAAGAAACTAAAGGCTAAAGAAGGGACACGGCCTATCCCGATCACTGAGTGAGTCCAGAACAGGGTTGAGCACACTAGTTTCCCAACTCACAGTTTATCAACCTGTTTTCATTATGCGAAGTACCCTGGGTAGTGGATGGGGAAGGCAATACCAGGATTTTAGGTCACCCTCTCACAATGAAATTATGGAAAATTCAAATTTAAGAATGAAAGACCCAGCCTATCCTAAAATGGATGGAAAATAGGCAGTTGACGAAGTTTACAAACCCACATCCATCCAGGTGAGGAGTTTTCATAACAGCAGGATTGTGGTAACTGTGACCTGAACAGTCAACGTTCTGTCTCATGCTCACATGTAACCAAATTCATGGCAGGGAAGACAAGGCTGTCTTACAGAATGGACTGTGCCCAAAGGCAGATGCATCGTGAGAAGTGCACCCAACTGATGACACCCAACCAACTCCACCTGCTGTTTTCACCCACTCATGAGTGACATTTTTGTCTTTCCTACAGACCTTCATTCTTTCTGATGATGGTAAGCCCTGACCAGCTAAGCACTCTGGCCTGGGCAGTCGCTCTGGTTCTCACTGTAAACGAGTAACCACCATCTCGCATGACCTTGTTTAGCCTGTGTCCATCCCTGAGAACCAGAGATGCTGTCCTGGAACCCCTCTATGTCAGTGACAAGACCACACTCGTGGGCCAAGAGAGCCGGAGACCTGATCCTCAACCCAGGCAGGCGAGGCCCTCTGGAAGCTTACTCTGAGCAGCCTCCAGTCCCCCCACAAGTGCAATGACAATTCAATTTTATAACCATGATATTAGTGTTTTTCTTTCTTTTTTAAAAAAAAATGTCTATTTATTTAACTGCGTCGGGTCTTAGCTGCAATGCATAAGCTTAGTTGTCCTTTGGTAGGTGGGATCTTAGGTCCCCACCAGGGACCAAACCCGAGTCCCCTGCACTGGAATGTGGACTCTCAACCACTGGACCACCAAGGAAGTCTCTAGTGGATGTTTTTCAAGGGAAGTTTCTCCTCAAAGCTGACCTACTTTCCTTTGATAGAATTTCAGTTTCAACAGGGATAGAGTTACCCTGTTTTCAGAGACAGAGGCAACCGTGCTGCTGGTTCTCTTGGCCCACATGTTTTCAGGGGTGAGGAAGAGAAAACATGTGTAACCTGCCCTTATCCTAGCCAAGGAATCATCTGCATCCTGACTTTTTGCTTTCATGACATTTCTCCAAAAAGCCTCCAAGATCATGGCTGTGAGATCCGTTGTGTACCCGAGTATGGCAAACTCGAGGGCTTCACCCTCCTCAAACCTCCATCTTCAACCCTGATGCTACTACAGGGGGTGTGAAAACACGAGCACGTGCCTTAGATCTGACCAGTGAGGTATCACAGAAGTCCCTGGGGAGGACGGTCTTATTTCCAAAACAGACGGCAAGGCCATACATGGAGAAAGCCCTCCTGCCTTTCCTCTAGCCTGGCTCTCAGACAGGAGGCCTGCAATCATGACATAATCACCAAGAGAATACATTAAGTTGACTCTGTTGAGCAGCTGTGCCAATCCTAGACTGCCCATCTCTGGACAACTTCTTACATGAGATGAACAGAAATGTATTTCCTTAAGTCCTATTAACTGCTAGATTTCTGTTATTTGCAGTCCAACTCATTCCTCAATGGCAAACAAACACTATGCTAGGTACATATATTATTTTATCTCAACTTTACAACAACTGTGCTATGTAGATGTCTCCCCCTTTAGAGATGAAGCAACAACTCAGTGGCACAGCAAAGATTAAAATGCACACAGCCACCTCTCATCAAGCTGCCAGAAGCTGGAGCAGGGGTGGGGAGGGTGTGGCAAGGAGGGGGGCAGTGTGTTGCTCCTGACCCCTGCCCAGGAGGCTTACCTTTCTCAATCATTTCCTTCGTCTCAGGGTGAGGCATCCTGATAAACATGTTCCCAAAGCAAACCATCACGTCTTCTGAAACGGCAAACAGTCATTCCTTCAACAAATATCTTGATGCCAGGCATTGCTTTAGATGCTGAAAACACAGCAAAACAGGACGAAATTCCAGCCCTCCTAGCTTATGTTAGAGTGGAGAAGAGAGAATAAACAAAAAAGTCAAGATAATAAAGAAATGATTCGTCAGACCCTGAAAGGTATCTTAAGAGAAAACTAAAGTGGGGAAAGAGAGATGGGGAATGCCAAAGGGAGGAGCTTGTTATTTATACCAGGCAGTCTGGGAAGGTCTTGCAGATTACGTGCCATTTGGACAGAGACCTGAAGAAAGTGAGGAGTGTGTAAGCCCTGCAGACACACATCTAGGGAAAGACCAGGCCAGGCAGAGGAACCAGGAACAGCAAAGATCAGTAATGTGCCAGGGTGTTAGGAACAGCAAGGAGAGCAGTGAGGGTCCAGGTGATGAGTGAGCGCGAGAGCAGAGGAGACAAGGTGGGAGAGTCAAGGAAATCGGTTTACACGGGGTTCTGCAGGACTCTGGATTTTACTCTGATGAGACAAGAAACTGGAAGGTTTCAGGCTTTCCATGCACTTTAAGTGCTTGGTTCCTGAGGCCCTTCATCATGGCCTGCCCTCTGCCCATCTCTCCAGCATGATCACATGCCCCTCCCCTATTGCTTCCTCTATCACTACCACTTAGCCTCACCTAAAGAGCTGCCATCCCATTCTCCAAGACCAACCCTGTGTTCACTTCCTTCTTCAACTTTCTCACAATTTTCAATTCTGTATTTATGCTGCTGACTCACCTGTAGAGCACATGGGCAGGTTTTTATACCCCCACTGTTTTTATACCCCCAGCACTTTCTCAGTGTCATCACTGATAAGCTGGCAGCTAACAACCTGTCACCGAGGCGAGCAACTAAAACCCTGAGCCACAGTCTATGTCAGACCTGCAATCCTGTCTCTCCCATCTCCACGGGCTGTGCCACACACCTGTGGCCTCCTGCCTGGTCTCTAACAGGGATAAGTCAAAGACATGAGAAGGTAAACTGAACAGGCCTCCTGGGCTGCAGCAACGAAGCTAGGCTTACCAGTGAGGCTGAGATCCTTCTGCAGGGCTCTCAGGCCCTCCCGGTTCCGATTCCTTTTGGTATCCAGGTCCACAATCTGAAAAACACAGAGGCAGGAGGGAACTCAGTTACCTCCTACCCCGGTCTGTACTCCCAACAGACCAGGGCTGTTAAAACCTAACAAAGACAACAAGGCCTCATTCCTTGGTTAATTCCAATGTCCTGCCTAAAGTGGACAGATGTGTGAAGGTACTTCTTCCCCCACTCAGCTTCCAGTTCCTTAAAGACGATGCTTCACCCAAGATGTCTTCCCCCCCCCAGAGGAGGTGCTGGGGAAATGTCTAATGACTAAATGGGTAATTTTTAATTATCATCCATGGCAGCATTAGTTCTCAAGCTTCAAGGCATTTCAGAATCACCAGGGGAGTGGAAACCACTTCCTGAACAAGCTCCTCCAGCTGATTCTGACCGAGTATCCTGAGAAACCCAACAATATTATATCAGAAAGGCAGGGGTATTGGCCCTGAGACGGTGGTCACAGCACAGCAGCTACTAAGGAAGTGAGGCGGCCGTGCAGTATACTGCCTGGCGGTGGAGGCTCTGGAGCGAACACTCAGGTTTGAATCCTGCAGCTTGCTATGACCTGTGTGACTTCACCTCTCTGAAAAACAGGGACAGGAAGAGGATCCACCACCAAGGTTATTAACCTAGGAACTAAGTCAGCACAGTACCTGATACACAGTAAGTACTCAGTCAACTTTAACTGCTATTTGTCAGCCAGCACACTTTGATGCAGTGTTTACTAGGCTCTCCCTTAATACCCAACTGACCAAGCATCCAATCAGTCTAACTGGAGATGAGCAATCGAAATCATTCTTGATCCCTCCTACTCCCTCACCCCTATACTTCAGCATCATGGAGGCCATCTCCAAATGGAGATGACCCATTACCACCACCTAGGCCCAAACCCACCCCTTACCTGGCCCCTCGTTTACCCCTTGCCCCCTTATAGCCTTTGCTCTACAGAGCAGCCAGAGGGATCTTTCGAAGTCTCAATCCATTATATCATAACTCTCTTCCCACCACAAACTCCCTTAAACTCCCTGTGCAGGTCTCCACGGCCCTCCAGTGGCCTGGGCCCCACACTTCTTCCACATCCCGACTCCTGCGCGATTACTAGGCCACTCACACTTCTTTTCTGTTCCTCTTCTGGCCTGGACTGGAGCGGTGCAGCCCAGGTCGGTGTGGGGGCCCAGACACTGCATTTTGAAAAAGCGGTTCAGGTAAACCAAAGGCCCAAAGAGGTAATGGGTCGGGATCCGGAAAGCTGGGCAACGGGCAGAGGAAGGATGGCTAGAGAGGAAAGGCCTGGCACAGACGAGCTTAATATGTGCCAAATAGAGGAGTCAAGCGCGGCGCTGTGCCACGCATTCGACATTTGGCCAACATGATCTCACAACCGCCCGGTCTGTCGTCACAGCCCTTGGCCCACAAGACTAGGTCAATTCACAGCGAGCCGAAGCTGGAGCCAGATTCCGGAACCTGCGCGCTGCCCTAGGAGCTCGCAAGCGCAACCGCAAAACCCGGGCCCCTGCCCCGCGGACAGGCCTCCTACCTGCCGTTTGTCCGCCAGCACCTCCTCGGCGAGCTCCTCCACCTCCACCAGGTACTGCAGCACCCGCTCCGCCTCGGGCGACAGCATGATGCCTGCCACCCGCAACTCCGCCTCGACACGATCCTATCGAGTTCACCTCCGGCTCTGCGTCGCTGCAACTCCGTCCGCGCACGCGCCGCTCTCACAGAGCTTCCGGTACGCATGCGCAGTTGAAAGAGGAACGGAGGCGCGCAGGCCCCAAAGCTCGTGCGAAAGCGGACGCGAGAGGCGGGGCCTAACTTGGGGGCGGGGCTGGAGCGCCCCCTGCAGGTCCAAACCTCTTAACCTCGCCCTCCCTTCAGATTGTTCTTAGGCGCTGAGGATGCGGAAGTGAACAAAACGAAGTCCCTGCCCCTCGCGCTACTTCATCTAGTGGGTAACATAAACAATTGATGACAAAACAAATAATTATATACTATGGCAGGCAGTGATAGGGCTTTGGAGAAATCAAACCATTCTTCCTCTGCCTCAGGAGCACCAAGGAAGCAAGTGTAGCAGTTTCCGATTTATAAAATGAGAGTGAATAAAAATCCTTCTCATTGTGTTTCCGCAGGATTGGAAGGAGGCAGGAATCTTAAAATTCAGTTTGACCTCACCTTTCATTGAGCCCCTGTGTTGGACCCAAAGTCAGGAATAGCTGACCTAGACCCAAGGAAGGGCGGTGAGTGATGAAGTGCCAGCTCAGAAGAGAGTTGTATGAGTGCTGGAAAGTGAATCATTGCGGGCTGTAGGAGCTGGGAAGATCTCCAAGAAGAAGCAGGCAGGTGGAAAGTGGATGCCCTTCCGAAGCAGAAGATTCCCTAGAGATCTTCACACCCAAACTCCTCATTGTACAGCTGGAAAAGCCAAGGTTCAGAGGGTGGTGAGGGTTTTAAAAAGTCAACAGCAGACCCAGTACTAGAGCTCTGACCTCTTGTCTCCCTGAGTCCAGCTTGTATTTCTCTCCTTTTGGCCACTGTAACCAAGCCCTTTCACACCCCTTGCCTTCCTTGAATTTCACAGCCATCTTTGTATGGGTGGGTTATCACACATCTCGCAGCTGCACCCTGAGGCTTGCTCCTTGTCCCACCGCAAGCCAGGAGCAAACATGGCCCAGGATGCTCAAGCTTCCAGACCACAGCTGTTTCTGGATCCGGAAAAAAAAAGACCCCCCCCACCAAGTTGTGGCCCCAAAAGTCCTCGAAGCACCCTGTCTTTGCCTGGCCTTTGGTTTCTTTCAACTGATGAGGCAGTTAGTTTTCCCTGCAGCCACCTGGCATGGGGAAAGAAGGAGATTCATTAAGGATTCCTCATTAAGGGTGAATTTGTCGCCAAACCCAGGATGTTTTGTGTAAATACCTTCTGGTTCAGAAACGCAGACACAGGCCCTGTGAAGGAGGGGGGAACATTTGCCAAAGGAGAAACAGGGCTCACCAGGCATCCCTGAGGCCTGGACCCTCGGATTATCTCCCCTCCACCTTGGGGCTTAAAGGTGCCTGGGCCAGGCTGACCCCTGACCCCTGCCATATGGGCCTGGATGGGAAAAGGTTGAAGGAGGCCCCCAAATTGTCTGCTTCTTGGCTGTGACTGGCCCTCAGAGGGCACCCCTGGCCACTGGCAGTGTAGGGGAGGGACACAAGCCTTTGAGAGAGTCATACCTGGGAGGACTGCTATTTTAGAATCACTTATGTTTCAAAACCATCAATTTCACAAATATTTGTTGACTGCCTTGACCCTGTTATAAGAATTCCACCATGAGCAAAACCAGATTTGGTCCTTGCCCAAAGCTTTCAGTCTGATGGGAGAGACAGATAATAAATGCATGAACAATAAAATACATTTTATGTCAGGTGGCGGGTGGTAAGCCCTATGGAGAAAAGAACAGGGCAAGGTTGTTTTATAGTTGCTAAGTTGTGTCTAACTCTTTGCAACCCCGTGCCACGGGCAGTACAACAGACTGCCTGTCCTTCACTATCTCCTGGAGTTTGCTCATACTCATGTCCATTGTCAAGGTAGAGAGGGAACAATTGAGGGGCTATCTGAGATAAGGTGGCTGGGGGCAGGGGGTAGCTTTTCTGAGGAGGTGGTATTTATGCAGAGATGTGGAGGAGGTGAAAGGCTGAGCCATGTGGCTATCTAGGGGAGAAGCATTCTACCCAGGGGGAACAAAGGCCCAGAGATGAGCCTTCATTTTGGCAAGTTGCAAGGCCAGTGTAGATGGAACAGAATGAGCAAGGAGGGAAAAACAGGAAGTGAGGTTGATAAGGGGAAGGAAGTATTGAAACTGTGGAGCTATAGGAGGGGCTATAGGTGCCCTGCTCACACGGCAAGGCCTTCCCTTGAGGTAGCTGGCAGGTACTGCAGCAGGGGCCTGTGGCTACCAGCTTCTCTCTATTCATGGATACAGATTGAGCGTGGAATGTGGGTGAGTTAATGCACATAGGAGTGGCCCTCAGCCAAGAAGAGGAAAGAGCTAGTGGCTGCGTACCCCAGCTTCTTTGCCTTTCTGTAGGAGGCCCATAAAGAGGCCATTACAGTCATCCATGTAGGAAAGGATAGTTCCTAGACAGAGGGTGGCCACAGTGATAGCACTGGTGGGATCCTCAGGGCCTTTGCACACACCCTCCCCTCAACCTGGATTCATTTTCTCCCACGCCTCTAAACCTATAAGTACTACACAACCCCCACTTACCAGCTTGGCGACTCCTCCCAGAGATCAAGAGTCCTCCCTGAGCCCCCAGAGCTTCCTGGGGTACCCCTCTCTCTACTTACCACACTCTCTTTCTCTCTAATTATCTCCCTCTCCAGCTGAGAGCTCCTTGTGGCAGGGATCTTGTCTCTCTTGTTTACTGCTGGGTCCCAGAACCTAGGATATTTCCTGGCATACAGTAGGCAGTCTTAGGCTCAACTTGAGGCAGAACTTTCTAAAACCCAACCCAAAGTATCCAAAGGTGAACAGAACCAACCCAACTGTAACTAGCTTCCCATGCCAGAAGGCTGGGCTGCCATATAGGCAGGATATTACAGATCACGAATCCCTCTGCAATTCAGGTGGGGGTGATATCCCTAAGGCTTTCCTAACCAGAAAAGTCTACTTGGTCACACTGGAGTGTGCTTCATCTTTAGCAAGCCCTCCCTTCCAGGCCAAAAGGACTGAGACAACTGGGGCTTTGGTGTTTGGAGGCAATAATATGATGCTACACCCCTTCCCCTTGGAGACCCGTTACTGTTTCTGTGCGCCCTTCTTGGTTAAGAGTTCAGTGACCAGCACCCACTTCACTCCTAAGGGAGGACCACTCTCAGGCTGCTGGGGCCTCCAGGTGGGGTCTTACCTTCCCTTTAAGCTGTGGCTCATCATTTCAGGAATATGAAAACCCACCTTCCTTGCATGGAATGCTGACAGGAGTGGGTGTGGATAACTCTGAGGTATAGCTTAATGCTCCGGAGTTCTCCCTTAGGATCAGGCTGAAGCAGTCACCCACAGGACGTCCATAAGCCCTGCTAGGCTTCCTCCCCTTCTCTGTCCTGCCTTCCCTGCCCCCACTGCTTTATGGTCAGAACCCTTCAGCACTCCTGTCTCACCAGTAAAAGCTAAACTTCTCCCTGAGGCCCGCCAGACCCTCCCTGACCTGCCTTACCCCTCTGAGCATCTCCCATCTCTCTCCCCACCTCCTTGCTGCTCCTGAAACCAGCCAGGTGCAGTCCCACCTCAGGGCCTTTGGACTGGCTGCCCCCTTTGCCTGCACTTTTCCTCCGAGTCCTCTTGTCTCTTTCCCTCAGCTCCTATAAGTCTTTGCTTAAATTTCACCTTCTCAACAAGGCCTATCCTGAACATTCTATTTAAAAATGCCCCCTCCCCCAGTACTCTCGATCAACTTCCTCTGCTCTATTTTTTCCATGGCACTTGTCACTTTCCAGCATGCTATTGAATGTACTTATATTTATTGTTAATCTCTCTCTGTTAGAAAGGAAGTTCTGTGAGGGCAGGAATCTTTGTCTCATTTGCTACTGGTGGATCCCCAATAT
This sequence comes from Muntiacus reevesi, assembly GCF_963930625.1. Taxonomy (NCBI): domain Eukaryota; kingdom Metazoa; phylum Chordata; class Mammalia; order Artiodactyla; family Cervidae; genus Muntiacus; species Muntiacus reevesi. Next base: position 59,798,892 of record NC_089250.1, read on the forward strand.
CTAGAATATCACCTGGCCCACAGTAGGTGCTCAAAAAACATTTCTGAATGAATGAATGAAGAAAAGAGCCAGAATTCTAAGCAAGGCAGATTCTCACTGAGGCCAGGCTCTTAACCCCTATGCTGGAGGTGGTGGAATGGGAGAGGCAGGTCACGCCAGGCCTGTCACTAAGGCAAGGGGATTGGCTTTTGTTCTCAGATCAATATGAAACTACTGGAAGATTTTGACCAAGCATGGGACATGATTGGGTTTCCTTTGTGAAACCTCTCTGGCTGTAGTGATAGGATGGGATTAAAATGGTGAGTATGGTGCAGTCCTGTGTGTGTGTCTTGGGGATGGGAGGATAATGATGGGGCTTGGAGAGGTGACAGGGCTGTGACTGTACTAGTGTTAGGAGCAGCAGGAAGCTGGCTCAATATCCCAATTTTTCAGGCAGCCTGGGTGGCTGGCCCACAGGCTCTGGTCTGTGAGTTGTCCAGGCCCAGCCTCCCAGCTGCTGACAACGTACCCCTGTCCCACAGATGCGTTGTTTGCTCTTCGGGGTGGTCCCCAGCTCCTCCCTCCACTTCCTTTGTGCCTTATGGGCTTGGCAGGTGGAGGGGAGGCCCACTCCCTCTCCTCTGACCCAGAGAATAATCCCTTATATTCATGTGATTCTCCTCCTGCCCTCACTCCATCCTCCCATGTCCCCAGGGAATGAAGAAATCTGACTCCCATTGGGCAGTTGAGGACACTGAGGCCCAAAAAGGGCATGGGACCCTCCCAAGGTCATGCAGCCAGATGGGGACGCCAGGTGGGGACCTGTGTCCTAAATCCACACGCCCTGATTTCATCAGGCAACAGATGGTCCCAAGGCTTGACTTGAAAATTCTTAAATGACCTCAAAGAGAATACAAGCCCGGAACATTCCAGGCCTCCCTGAGCTGGTCTTTACTACTACCTTTAATACGAAATCCATTCATTTAAAATTCCATTAATAAAAAAAAAATAAAATAAAATTCCATGAATAGATTCTTTTTATTGAAAATGAAAACATGACAGAGAAGACTAAAGTTTAATTTTGACATCCCCCCCAGCCCCACCATCTCAGTTCCCTCTGGAGTCCCAGTTTGGGTGTGTGATGATGTTCATTTAAAGACATGGTTAGGAGAACATATGTAAGACTATCACATGCGTGGCAGGGTAGGAAGGTGGGAAGGAGGGCGTCGCACACAAATGATCACTCTGCAGCCCGTGTGCTCTTGGACATCTTTGATGGGTATATTTAGATCTCTCTCCTCTTCCCTGACAGCTGCAGACTATTCTACAGTGTATAAGCACCAGAGTTCATTTGTTTATCTGGTTGTCTAAATTACATTCTACATTTACTTTTCATGCACTAAAGCACAGATGGTTGACTTAATCTCACCACTCAGCTCTTAGCACACTGTCATGAGTTAGCCTTCAAAGACCCTCTCTTGTTTATATGATTTTCTCTTTTCCTCCCCGCCCCCACTCAATTCTGAGCCCACCCTCTCTACTGTGTTTGATATATGGCCTAAAATATTTGTGATTTCTTGAAAAATACGCAGTAGTTTTGTTAAATGTTTATGTGTTTTAAAAACTCTTATTAAGGTATAACACATACAAGAGCACACAAATCTTAAGTATTTTATAGTTTATGAATGTTCAAAAACTGAACACACCCTTGTACCCAGCATTCAGATCAAACCACAGAACATCAGCAGCCCCTTCCCAGGGAGATCCTCCAAACCCTCCCATCCACCACCAAAGGTAACCGCCACCTTGACTTTAACACTGGACATTGGTTTTGCTGGGTTGTGGACTTTATACAAATGGAATCACACTGGGTGTGCTCTTTTGTGTCTGACTTCTTTCACTCGACATTTTGTTCATGGATTTATCTCTGTCGCTGGGTGTAGTTGTGTATGGTGTACATGCAATTCTGTAGCATATTCCATCAGAGGACTACATAGCAATTAAACTATTCTGCTTTTGGACCTGCGGTGGTTTGCAGTGTGGGGCTGTTACAAAGAGTGCAGATATGAACAGTCGTGTGTGTGCCTTTGGGTACATACACATATGTATCATTCCTGTGGCATGAATACTGAGGATTGGGTTGCTAGGTATATTTAGTTTCAGTAGATAGTTGATACAGATAATTCACATGATATTATTGTGCTGTTGTGTTAATTTTCCACTTTTTTTTTCTCATCTCAATGTTCCTTCCATCTGTCCACCTCCTCTGTGTATCTCTTGTTCCTAAGAACACCAGACTTCTTCCATGACATTTCATATTCCTCTCCCTTGGCTGTGGGTGCTTGAGTTCCCTTTTTCTCTGCACCAGCCACACAGTGCCACAACAAACACCCTAGTGTGCTGTTGCCTTGACAGAGAGCGTGCACATACTTCTTTTTCCTAAACAATGCCACATTCTCTTCCAGAATGGCTGTGCCCATTTACACTCTTACCAGTGATGCACACCCTTCCCAACATTAGGGACTAAATAACTTCCCAAGGCTTGCTAGTGTGGCGGTTGTAGGTATCACGTTTACTGACCCTTTCCTTTCTGGATAAACACTTAGTTGTTTTCCATCTTTGGGTTTTAGAAGACGTGCTGCACTGTTGGTGGAAATGTAAATTGATGCAGCCACTGTGGAGAACAGTATGGAGACTCCTTAAAAAAAAAAAAACTAGGAATAAAACTACCACACGGCCCAGCAATCCTACTACTGGGCATATACCCTGAGGAAACCGTAACTGGCAAAGACACATGTAACTCACTATTCAGGTTTCCCTGGTGGCTCAGCAGTAAAGAATCTGCCTGCAATGCAGGAGACACAGGAGACACTGGTTCGATCCCTGGGTTGGGAAGATCCTCTGGAGGAGGGCATGGCAACCCACTCCAGTATTCTTGCCTGGAGAATCCCGTGGACAGAGGAATCTGGTGGGCTATAGTCCATGTCACAAAGAGTTGGACATGATTGAAGTGACTTAGCACATGCACGCACCCCCAATATTCACCGCAGCACTATTTTACAATAGCTAGGATATGGAACCATTCACCAACAAATGAATGGATAAAGAAATGTGGTACATATATACAGTAGAACATTAGCCATAAAAAGGAACACATTTGAGTCACTTCTAGTGGGGTGGATGAACCTAGAGCTTGTTATACAGAGTGAGAAAAACAAAACACCGTATATTAACACACATATGTGGAATCTAGAAAAATGGTACTGATGAATCTATTTGCAGGGCAGGAATAGAGACACAGACATAGAGAACAGACTTTGGACACAGTGGGTGAAGGAGAGGGTGGGCCAAACCGAGAGAGCAGCGTTGAAACATGTACATTACCATATGTAAAATGGGAAGTTGCTGTGTAACACAGGAAGCTGACCGTGGTACTCTCTGACAACCTAGAGGGGTGGGAGAGGGTTGGAGGTGGGAGGGAGGCTCAAGAGGCAGGGGACACATGTGTACTTAAGGCTGATTCATGTTGTATGGCAGGAGCCAACACAATACTGTAGAGCAATTAACCTTCAATTGAAAAAAAGAAACTAGAAAAAACCATAAAAACTAAAGACATTTTCAAATGAAAAAAAGGAAAAGTGCTGCAATGAGCCTTCGGAGACACATCTCCTGGTACTTGTCTGTGAGTTCAATTTCTGTCTCATCTTCCTGTACTCTCCTTGAACCCAAGTTCCCAAATACTCCCTGACTTGCCCACAGCCTTTGCTCAGGCTGTGCTTTCTGCCTGGAATATCCTTTGCTTTCCTTCTCCGCTTGTTGAGGCCCCTCTTTCTAGAAGACCCCATCCCATCCCTGACCTGATCCCTCAGGAGGGTGGCTCTCCCTCAGGTCTTCTAGAAGGACTCTGGTCCTCCTCTTCTCACTGAGGTTAGGGGTTCTGTGGGCTTTCCCTCCCCAGGATCCTCAGAGGATGCCTCAGGAGAGGTCTGCTGAATGTGTGAGACCATGATTTCATCATGCTTTGGGGTTAATTAAGGGTCTAGTTTTTCTCTTCTTTACCAACCAGAACCTTATGAAAGTTGCTCTTTTCACTGGAAAGAGAGTGGAACTTGGAATCCAGACTTCCCTCATCTTGCATGGGGATGCGTGGCTCAACCCCTCTGTAAAATGGGTGTTGGCACGCACTCTTTCCCTCAAGTCCCTGGTTTTTGAGTGCCTACACTGTGCAAGGCCATATGGACCCGACTCTTAAGAGGACCGGCCTAGTCCTGAGTCTCATGGACTTTCAGTCACAAGGATAAGATTGACATTCATGCAGGTACCATTCCTAATTGTGATGAGACTCAAATGAATAGCTCAGAGTCCAGTGAGATTGTATAGAGAGAGTCTCTCAACCTAAATCAGGGAATAGAGGTAGAGGAAGGTTTCTTAAGAAAGTGACCTTTGACCTGGGTCTAAGGATGAGTAGAAATAAACTAAGCAAATGGAGAGACTTGGGGGGGAGTTGATAAATTGAAGCAGGGGAAACAGCAAGTGCAAAGGCACTGTGGCAGGAGGGAACCTGGAGGAGGCAAGTGGATGGATCCCAAGGATAAGGGGAGAAAGGGATGGGGGATGAGTCTGAATAGATAGGCAGGAGCTAGGTCATAATACAGGGCCTAGTGGGCAAAGCAAAGTTGGAAATTGGACTTATTCACTTAATAATTATTTGGACAGCTTCCATTTTCCAGGGCTGTGCCATAACAGCAAACGAAACAGACAAGGCCCTTGTTCCCACAGAGCTCACAGACTAGGGGCAGGCAGCATCCAGCAGAGGAGGAATGCTAATCTTCAGAGAGGCCCTACTATGTGCCAAGAACTGTGCTAAGGACTTTCCCTGCCCTACCTCACTGATCTTCACCACCACATTTTATCGATGAGGAATCAGGCTTAGCAAGTCTGAACAATTTATCCATCTACAAGGAGTCTTGAGAACTTATTGAAGTCCATTTTAAAAGGCCTTTTATGAGCACTTTTACTCAATGCTGATGTGTGTGGGATATAAATTGGTATAGTCCCTACAGGGGGCATCTATCAAAACTACAAACACACCTACCACTCAGTCAGCAAGGCCATTTATTCTACAGATATCCAAAATGGTGTGTCCACAAAGTCATTCACTGACATATTGCTACAAGCTGGTGACAACCTGATTGCCCACCACGTAGGGGATTGGTGAAGTGGATTACGGTACATCAAAGCAATGGAACACTGGGATGCCACAAAAAAGAACAGGAGTGCTCTCTATGCAGTGAAATAGACCAGCCTCCCAAATTACTGTCATGTGGGAAAAAGGCACAATACAGAACTGTGTATAATTAAGCTATGATTTGCTTCAAAATGGTGAAGGACAATATAAAGATAAACAAAGTGGGAGGTGGGGGTGAAATAAGGAAGGAAGGAAGGAAGGGGAAACTTGTGTACATCCAAGAAGAACCTTGGAGCACAATATAGGAGAGAGACATGTGTTCTTTTGTACCTTTGGATGTTGAGTCATGTGAATGTATTAACTAGTTGATAAATAAATTTAAACAAATTACATTTGTTTAAAGGACTTCCAGATTCCTTTGGAGGAGAAAGTGATGTTGGGACAGATAGTTGAATTGATGGTGTCTTTTAGTGACTGAATGAGGAAACTGAGGCCCAGAGAAGCGCGGTGAGTTGCTTAAGGTCACGAAGCAGGTAATGGCAGAACCAGGATGGGCTATCACCTGAATTGTTAGACTGTGCCTTTTCATGTCACAGCTGGTTCAGGATCACAGAGCATCTATGTGCCATACTCTGCTAAGTGCTGAGGATATAGAGGTGAACAATATGGGTGTGACTGCTGCCTCCACAGGTCTTATACTCTAGACAAGAAACAAATAGTGTTGTGTAGTGATAAATGCTGTGAGTGAAAAATAAGGCAGGCGAGGGGACAGAGTGTTGGGGGAAATGATGAGGAAAACCCCTCTGAAGAGGCAGCATTTTAGAAAAGAGAGAGATAGAGACTTGTGAACACGTAGGGGAACAGCAGGAACAAAAGCTGGATGGGAACGAGAGGATGGATGTTAAAGGAATAGCAGAGTGTGGCTGGAATGGAATGTGAGAGGGAAACATGGAAAGAGGTAAGGTCGGGGAGGAAAGCCTGAGAAAGACTATAGGCAGGGCTGAGGACTGAGACTCAAAGTGAGATAGGAAGTAGTCAGAAAGTTCTAAGCAGAATGGGGTCTGGTGAAATTTCCTTTTTCTAAAGCCCCCTTCCCCCCCACCGGAGACTTTCCTGATGGTCAAGTGGTTAGGATTCCACCCTCTCAATGCAAGGGGCTAGAGTTTGATCCCTGGTCAGGGAACTAGATCCTACTTGCCACAACTAAGATCTGGCACAAATAAATAAATTAAATATATATATATATTATATGATATATAAAAATAATATATATATGTATGTATACATCTGTTAAAACAAAAAGGCCCCTCTGGCTAATGGTGAAAATTGATCAATAGGTGGAGGAAGAAGGGCTGTGGGGTACCCAGTGAAGGCTGGTGTGGTCCAGGTGTCCAGGAGAGAGGTGACAAGGCTATGGTCTGGGGTGGGGTGTTGGGGAGCAGTCTTTGCAGTCTTTGCAGCTGCACAAGCGGGGTTGGATGAGATGGTCCCCTTAGGGCCTTTCCAGCACTGACATTTTGTAATTTGGTCAAATTACCTCAGCACACACTGACTAGGTGCAGGAAAGCCCTTGTTTTTCTTTTCTTGCAATCTCTTGGATGCTGAGTCTAGACAGCCCGGTGATCTGAGGCTCAGAGCAGAGACTTCTGCCCGCCCCCATCACTGCCAGCCCCACTCCTGTCCCCACCTCCCAGGGACAGATGGGTGGGCAGCAGGAGGCAGCTGGGCCTCGATGCCTGCAGGGCCCCAGGGGAGGGATTTATCTGAGCGTTCATAACCCCTCTGTGCCTTCCAGATCTTGAGTTAAAAGCCCCAAATGTCACAGCCCCAAGGGACAAAGGTTGGAGGGTGCCAGAAAAGGGGAAGGACAAGACGCTTTTCTGTTTCGTCTGTAGTTACCCACGCGGGGGCAGGGACCTCGTGTGCTGAGAACTCCCAGCTCTGGGAGCTGGAAGCCATTAGAGCTGAGGCTGAAAACTGGTGGCTCTCAGGCCGTGTCTGACCCACTGACCTATTTATTTGGCCTGAAAAGTGTTTGAGAAAAAAATGGAGCCAAGGTTTAAAAATCAAGAGATTTCACAATAAAATCTGGATTTCTGACTTCTCTTGAATAATTGGAAAATGTGACCATACTGAGCACCTGTTCCCATATGACAGCACTCAGCAGTAGCTGATTAGCAGCTGTCCCCATTATTATTTCATTTTATTAATAGGTAAATACATTCACATGATTCAAGAAATTATAAATAGTTATATAATAAAGTCTCCCTCCCATCCTTGTTTCCCTTCTGCCCAACGCTCCCCAGTAATCTCATTTCCTTACCTAGACTTCCAAGGTTTCCTTATGCATATGCAAACAATTACAAATATAAATTATTAGTCCCACTTTTCACCTCTTCTGTCCATTGCTTTTCCTTATGAACACCTCTCTATATTAGGAGACAGAGTGCTTCAAAAGCCCCTTTACTGCCATATGCCATTCTGTTGTCAGGAAGTCCACGATTTATTTAGTCAGTCACCTACTAATGGGTAAGTGGGTCATTCCCAATTTTTCTTGTTATAAACAATGCTGTGTCAATTATCTCATGCATAATTTGCACAGGAACTAAGGAATGGTATTAGAAACTGGTCCAAGCAGAGGGTGTGGTTGGCACAAACTGAGCTCTTGGCTAATTGAGAAAATGTGATAAAAGCTGTTCCCAAGAGTGATTCCCAACAAAACCCAGAATCCATGTCCTTGGGCACAAAGGAAAAGTTCTCAAATTTGCTTCTGCCACTTGTTATATGTACTTTTGTCTGTGTTTACAGTGTCCCTGTAAAATGAAAGAACTTAGGGAACTGGACGCGATGTCAAAGGACCTACCCACTTCTGACCAGCTCTGGTCCACCTTCTGCCTCCACATCAGCCAGACCCAGCCTCACTGTAGCCCTTGAATGAGCCTGGCTCAGTCCCATTGCAGAGCCTTTGCCTAAGCTGTTCTGCCTCAGCCCCCAGTGGAACACCACCCCTGTACTTCCTTATTGGTCTCAGTCTGAATCCCTGATCTCTGACCTCAGGCCACTCAGAACACACCGGTCCAAACTCGTTCAGGGCCGAGTCCCCACTATAGTGCCACCGACAGGTGAGCCTCTCCCATCTGACCCACGCTCTAGGCACGCCACCTGCTCCTTCCCCTATGCCACCCGGTGCCTGAACTAGAGTTCGTGAATGCCAACTCTGCGACTTCCTAATTAATGGTCTTGGGTAAATGACAGGACCCCCCTGAGTCCCAGTTTCCTCACCCCCTCCAAAATGGATGGTCTGAAGATAACACGTGGTAATTTCGGTAGATTTCTTAACACAGCTTCTGACATACAGAAGGGTTTATAGTCACATAGGTCACTGCCCTTTCCTGAGTTACTTTGTTTATAAAATAGAATAGCAGAACCTATTTCATAGGGCTGATCATTCATTCTTTCATTCAATGATTTTTACAGAATATCTGTTGAATGCCAGGAACAGTGATTTGTTAGTGAAGAAAATAGATGAATTATTCCAACTCTGGTGGGACTCCCAGGCAATTCCAAACAGGCAGACATAAAAAGACAAATGTCTGTGTACTGATGTTAAGAAGGAAAAGACTAAAGTGTCATGGAAGCTCATAACAAGAGGGATCAGGGCTATTTCTGTGAGAGATAGGGACCAGGGCACAACTGGGTGGGAGATCCAGGAGGGCTTCCAGAGGGAGGCAACACCCCAGCTAATGATTAGCATTAATTATCTTCACCACAGCCCTAGGAGGAAGGCATTGGTTATCCCCATGCCTATCATGTTACTTTCTTTCCTGAAGCTAAGAGAAATTGAGTGACTTGCCCAAGGTCACAGAACCAGGAAGGAGTGAGAAGGTTTGGAACCAAGGTTTCCTGACTCTAGAGTCTCAGATGCAAAAGTGTGTCTTCTACTGCCTGTTTTAACAGGCTGATCCTGGGATGTGGAGAAGCATGGGAGGTAGAGGGGCTGTCTTCATTGGGTGGGGCCAAGAACCTGACTCTGTCAGGCCCTATCAGACACATGTAGAACTGGCCCAGGGCCACAGGTGGGTCTGGGGTCAGCTCTTCCCTCTGCTCTTGGTTCTGTGCACCCCATGAATCTCCCTACCTAGGGCTGTAGAGGAGAAAGGAAGGAACACTGCTCTTGTTTAATCACATTGGGATTCTGACTCCCCTCCAGCCCAACCCATCAAAACTCCCACCAGTCTACACAGGCCCATGGGGAGATTGTCAGCTTTCTATCCAGTTTGGAAAACTCCCTTAATCCCTAACTCTTCCTCCTCCACATTCAACCCTGGACAACAGCTGCCACTCCAACCTCCTGAACATCTCTGGGACCAAAACAGTTCCTGGACAAGAAAGGGATGCTGGGCTGAAGGGCTGCAGATGGCTGCTGCTTCCAGCCCAAGGCAGCTGTCTCCTTTCATCTTCCTTTTCTTGCCACTCTGAGGCAGGGCGATCCTCAAACCTCCTTTCCTCCCCTCCTCTCTCCTCCCCTTCTCACCTAATGCTTATCCTCCCCTTGGAAGGTAGAAAGGTTCTTATTCTGGAACTGGATGATGGCTTTGAATTTGACTTAGTGTTTACTAACTGTAAGCACTTTGTGTGGTTCCACACACACAAACAACCTTCTCTGTGAGTCAGTTTCTTCATCTGTAAAGTGGGAGGAAAACAAGCACTACCTCACAAATTGTAAGGTTAAAGAGTTAGTATATGTACAGTGTTTGGAATGGTCCTGAGCAAAGAGAAACTGCTACATGAGTCTTTGTATCATAGATACCCTGGTACATCCAATCTGAGCAAAGCAGGGTGAGATGGGGTGGTGAGCTTGGGATACCCAGGACATATGGAGGACCCTACTTCTCTCCTGGATTACTGTTACCTCTCTGATACCTCTCTCTCTCTCTCTGTCTCTGGTCGCTCCAACCCCAGGCTGCTTCCCTCTAAGCAGTTCTCTCCTCTGGCTGCAAAATGTTTTTTTCCAAATACTGATTTGATCATATTACTTCCCTGCTCAAATTCTGCAATGGTCGCCCATTGCTTCTGGCCTTTTAGGATTGCATCCCTTGGAGTTCTCGAGTCCCATCTTTCTTAGCTTTCCACCTCCTTGGATCTGTGATCCAGACTTCCTTGAAAACATGCCCTCCAGTCTCATGCCTCTAAGCCTTTGCATTTGCTCTTTTCTCCACCTGGCGTTTCCTCCCATCCCTTTCCCTCTGATTTTGCCCCCTTCCCAGCCTCTATTCAACTAGGGCTGTGGCCAGATGAAGGCAGTCCCTGAGGGAGGGACAGGGGAGAGTGGGAAGAGACAGCAACTCTCAGAGCTGCAGTTTACTCAGCTTCAAAGCAGTAAGAAAAAGACAATAAGAAAAGAGACGTCTCAAGATCAAAGAAAGGGATGGAACAATATGTGAACACTTTGGAAACTAGGAAGTGATGTGTGAGCACGGAGTGATTACTAATGGGTTATTAGGGTGCCCGCCTAAAAAGCCCCTTGTTTTCAAAGTCCCTGGTCCCCTACCCTCTTCAGACCCAGACCACCAAAGGTAAACAGAGGAGATGAAGAGGAAAGGATGGAGAAAGGACCGGTGAAGAAAAGAGGAAAGAAGGAAGTGGAGTGGGGAGGGGGGCGGAGAGGCAGAAAGCATGTGGCTGGAGCCCCACGCCTCTGAGGAAGGAAGGAGAGGGTGACCTGGGATGCTCTCCCCACCCCTCCCCCTCTTCATTCCCCGGAGGTCTGCCCCCATCCAGCCACAGCCCAGGCGGGGTGGGGGAAGGGCAGGGGCGGCGCCGAGGGGAATGAATAATTGAAGTATTAGGGAGGAGGAAGAAGAAGAGGAAGAAGAAGAGGAGGCGGGAGCCGCCTGCACAGGGTCCTCCCCACTCCGCACCCCACCCCCCTCCGCCGCCCGGAAGTCGCTCCCCGCCTCCTGCTCCGCCAACATGGCCGCGAAGTCGGATGGAGCGGTGGCCGCGGCCGGCCCGGGGCCGGAGGGGGCGGCCGGAGGACCCCGGGGCAGTGCAGGAGGGCGCGGGGAGGCGACAGAGTCAGCCGGGGGGCCCGGGGTGACGGGGGCGGGGGGCCCGGGGCCGCGCTATGAGCTGCGGGACTGCTGCTGGGTGCTGTGCGCGCTGCTCGTGTTCTTCTCCGACGGCGCCACGGACCTGTGGCTGGCGGCCTCCTATTACCTGGAGGGTCAGCACACCTACTTCGGCCTCACGTTGCTGTTTGTGCTCCTGCCCTCGCTTGTCGTGCAACTGCTCAGCTTCCGCTGGTTCGTCTACGACTATACGGAGCCCGCGGGGGCCCCGGGACCCGCCGTCAGCACCAAGGACAGCGGTGCCGGCGGGCCGGTCATCAGCACCAAGGACAGCGCCGTCGCCTTCCGGACCAAAGAAGGCAGTCCTGAGCTGGGCTCCCGACCCGCGCCCTCCTCGGCCAGCACCTACCGCCGCCGTTGCTGCCGCTTCTGCGTCTGGCTGCTGCAGACCCTCGTCCACCTCCTGCAGCTCGGCCAGGTCTGGAGGTAGGAGAAACTCAGGTGGAGAGAACCGAGTTGGAGGAGTGGGGGTGGTAAGGGGCTGCCCACCGCCCCAGTCCTTCTATGACCCTCCACGCCCCCTTGTGTCCTGACCTCCGCCCCGCCCCACCCTATTACAGTTCTGATTCCTTCTCTGCCGGCTCTTTACTGACCTCTGCCCTCTAACTCTGACCAGCTTCAGTTCCATTCTCTCTGATCTGGCTGCTGAAGATAGGGAATGGGGCAAGAAGAAAGAGAAAGAGAAAGAGATCATCAGGGGTGTGTGAATGAGGAGGGCCCAGGGCCAACGGAGATGAATATGAAGCTTGGAACAGGGCCCCAGGGCTCCATCCAGCCCTGTCCTACTCCACTTTGCCTGAGTGCTGAGTTTGAACATGGGCTTAGGAAAGATATCAGAAGTCCTTCCCTGCTCTCAAAGATTTTCAGTTTGGAATTGCAGTCCATTCCCAACCTCCCAGGAGAAACAGAATTTGAGGCAACTAAATGAATATCCTCCCCAAACTTTTTGGACTTTTGGGAAAGGGTGTACTGGACCCAGCTGAGAGGTGTCTAGCTCTTTCTGCTTCCTAAGATTTCTTCAGTGTCTCTACCCTTACCCTCAAAAGAAACAGGGCTATGGGGATATGGGATCTTGAATCTGAGGTTAGATAGCCACTAGCCGTTCTTTCATCTCAGGACAGTAAGACAAAACTGAGGCTTTGTACAGCAGCCTAATTCTAGGCTTTTTCCTCTGCCAGGACTGAGGGTGCATGCTGAGTGGAGCTGAATTAATTGGAGACAGGGGCAATTCTGAACCTAGGGTTTCCCTTGAGTCTGTATTTCTCTAGTAAGTTGGGCTCTACTGTGTACTGACAGAATGAACTTGCCTACTATTTGAACTTAGGCAAACCCCTCCTCCCTCCAAGCCTCAGTTTCCTTACCTGTGAAATGAGGGAGATTCCCTCTTTTTTTCATCTCATTGACTTACCACCACATTTTGTTACCTTTGTGGGTTGGTCAGGTGAAGGAAGGTCTTTGTAAAAGCCCTGCAGACTATAACATATTTTAGGAATACAATAGATTATCATGATTATCACAGATGTGGGGAAAATATGGAAAACGTCAATGTTACTGCAGAGTAAAGGGTGATTATTGCTGTTGTTAAGTTTATTCTGCTACTTGTTAACATGTTCTGCTTAACTCAGTAGATTCAGTTCTGGGCTGAGGGTTGGAAACAGGACTCCCAGGGTTTGTCCCAGCTGCTCACTTGCTGTGTCACCCTTGTTATGTTGCCAAATCTCTCTCTGCCTTGGTTTCCCCATCTATGCTTTGCCTAGATTAGATGTTCTGTGTATTCCATTTAGTTTGCCCTGGGGGACGAGGTGGGTGGAACTCTAGCCACAAAAGGTGGTGTTATTATTATTAGCTTGACACATAAAAATATTCATGTCTACATCCAGGAACTAATCTGCATTTATCATTCTGTGCCCGAGTGGACAGATGGTGAAAGATATTTTTAGATTCTGAAATGGTAACTTCCTATTCTTGGTAGCCAAAGCTTCATCCCCCTTTCCCTTCAGCCCAAAGTGGGCCAACTGCCCCTTGACTCACTGGCTACCTCAAAACCTCCTTCTCCCCATGCTCAGAATCTACTTACAAGGAATGAATACTTTTTTTCTTAAACATAAAACTGAATTTCCCTCAAACAGAGCAAAAAATGGCAACGGGGTGGGGGTGGGGTCTCAGGAGAGTGGCCGCAGATGGCTGAGAGTTCATTGAACTCCATGGTTTCTTAGATAAAAGGGCTAGCAATTTCTACTCAACCCTATTTGTAAAGTGAGGGGGTTGGGATGAGGTGATTTTGCAGAGATGACAAAGTAATAGCTCTTGGATTGAACGTGGCCTACAGTAGTGTTTTGTCTAGCTTGTATAATATTTCAAAAATTTAGAGTCCTCACTCTCCCTTGGAAAAAAAGGCATCTAGCAGTTCCAGGCCTGGAACAATTTAGACAGGATATTCGTGCTTCAGTTTGTCCAGTTGCATTCTCTTTGATCACATCTGGACATGAGACCCCTAATTTACAGTTCTGTAACAATTGTTTTATTAAGCACTCACTTTGCACCAGCCTATTGGTTGCCTTTTTACCTGCTTCATCTCCTGTATCCCTCCTAGGAATCCTGTAACATGGTTGTATTATCATTCCTACTTAACAGATGAGGGAATGGAGGCTCAGAAAGGGGACATCCTTGCCCAAGGTCACACGACTAGAGAGTAGAAGCGTTGGGACTCAAGACTCTTTGCCTTCAAAGCCCAAGTTCAATTTATTTACCCTGCAATTCTACCACTAAAGTGTCCCCCAAGCTCGAAGAATTATGAGTCTGAGATCCCAAGATTCCAGGATGATAGAAAGTCAGGGTTTCTGCTAGACTGAGATAAGAATGAGAAAGGAGGGGGAGGGAGTTGAACTATGTGGCTAAGGATGGGGAGACAGTGCATATTGTCAGAGAAGTGCTGGATTGGGGGTAGTGTGGGGATCAGGAGACTTTATGCAGGTTTGTAACTAGCTTGCTAGGTGACCTTGGGCAAGGGCTCTTCCCACCTCTGGGTCTCAGTTTCTCTGTTACATAAAATGAGAATAATAGATTTAATGACCTTAAGAGCCTTCCCTTTTCTGGAATTCTGACTCTGGGTCTAGTTATCAGGGCTGAAGCCTCTGGGCTCCTGTCCCCAAAGCTTTGGATTCTAAAATGACTGAGGATATGGCTAAATGAAGGCAAATTCAGACGAGAGGCCACCAGGGTTGGTATTCCTAGAAACTAGGCAATGTGGGCACGTGTTTGCTTACCATGTGAAAGGTTCCCACAAAGAACAGCTTCATTGTTCAGTGGGACTTGGTGCAGATGTTCTCATGGGTGGAACCTGGGGTAATGAGGAAGATGTGTGTGTGTGACCTGTAGAATCAAAGCTGGGGGATTGGCCAGTCATTTACTTCCTGAAATTTTGAATAAATTAATCCAAATAAATTAATTTGAAACCTAAAGACATTTTTCAACTCCTCATGCTTGTACTGATACAATGCTGAATCAAAATTTGAATACTTTAAGGAGCTAGATAACATAGACCTGCGTCAGTACATGGGTTTCAGTCAAGGGGACAGTATGAGGCAAGCCTAGAGAAGCTGAAGCTACTACCCAGCTCCAGCTGATGGTGCCATGTGAAATCATGGACCAGGTGTTGTCTTGATTTCTCTTGAGAAATCAGAAATTGGGATTTTTTTTTTGGGGGGGGGAGGTGGGGGTGAATTCTGCCAGTATTTAACTACTAATTAAGGTTTTAAAAATAATGTCAACTACATGAAATAAATGTGGGCCTTATCCCCCTTGTAACTTCTGGCCAGTTCCTCACAGTTGATTGAAGTCCTTTGTTTTTCTGTTCTCAAACAATGGGTATTATTATTTTAAATGCAAAATGGGGCTCTAAGGTGGGAGAGGAAGGTAAGGAATTCACAGACACTGTTTACCCTCCATGCCTCAGCAGGCCCCATGTGAGGTGCTCGAGGAATATGATCTTTTTTTTGCCCTGAAACTTTCCCTCTGGTGGCAGTTGATTTACCCATTTATAAGCCAAGAAAGTAAGACTTGGAGAAGTCAAGTAACTTGCCCAAGGTTACCCATCAAGGTAGTAGGGGAGAGGTGAGATGTCCACCTACTTTTGTCCAGTTCCCAAGCCCAAGCTCTATCCCTGGTACCATCATGCTGGCTACATTAGAAGATTCCAGAGCAATGGCCCAGCACAGAAACAGATTGATCCCCAAGAGAACACACAGATCCTCTGGTCAGACACGAAGCTGGCTGTGGGCTGGACACCAACCTGTGTATTCACCCCTTTCTGCCCAGCACTCCTCCCCGCCCCACACAACCCTCTGAGTTGTTAAGCCACTCAGCGCTGTTAAGCCAATTAAAGTCCTAACCCTGTCCCCTCTGACCCCATGGGCAGCAGAGCAGTAAGCCATGAATCCTTCTTTCCCTAATCTTAAACTCACTGGGCCTCAGCTTTGCCCAGATAAGCATGGTTTGTTAAGCCAATTAGTGGGAGACTATCTGGCATGGTATTCCTCCCAGGCCGTCGGGATCTGGGGACCCCAAACAGGAGGGAGAAGAAGGAAGGAGGCAAACTGGACATTGAAGGCCCTCCCTCTAACACCCCCTCTATGTTTAGGCCCCAGTATTGCTCCCTCTGCCTCCTCACAAGCTCTGCACGCAAGAAAAGTTTGGAAATGAATTAGTAACCTCCCTGGTGTAAAAACCAGGCTCTGGGTTTCCTCTCTGGGAAACTCTATTCTTCACTCAATGGCTAAGAGCATGAACTCTGGATTCAAATGTGCTCGATTCAAATCATGACTGTACCACATTATATATTTAATCCTGACAAGACACATAATCTCTCTGTGCCTGTTTCATCCTTTATAAGTGAGACCATAATGGTGTCACCTCTTAGGTTGTTTCAAGGTCTCACGAGATAATATACCAAGGGTTTAGCAAAGAACCAGCCCATCATTAAGTATTCAGAACCGCTGGCAGTGGTTCATACCATCAGCCTGAGCTTTATTCCCTGTGGAAAGAGGTTTGTTCACTGAATAAGTGGTCTGGGAGTGGGCAGGAAGGTAAGAGGGCCTAGAAGGCCCCTGAAGCCATAGGGACATGGCAGCTGAGCATTTAATCTGTAATCATTCATTCCACAAATACGTGGAGCACCAGCTGTCTTACCAGGCACTGCTCTGAGCGCTGGAAATAGAGTGGTGAACAAGACAAAGTCTTGGAGCTCAAAACTCCAGTGGGAGAAACCAATAAACAAACATAATAGAATATAAATTACCTAACATAAACATAATATTTAATAAAAAATATAACACAGAATATAAAATATAATGGGTCGAATATAAAATATAATGGGTCAAGAAAGTGGTAAGCCCTAGGGAAAAAGTAAAATGGGTTAGAGTGCAGTCCTTCAAGATAAGGTAGTCAGGGCAGCCTCTGTGAGGGGTGGGCACATGGGCAGAGGGCTGAACAGGGTGAGGGGGAGCTGTGTGGACATCTTGGGATGGGTGTTCCAGGCACAGGAAAGGAGCAGAGCAAGAAGAAGTCTCTGGGGCAGAGGAGAGAGCTGAGGGGAGAGTACAAGAAATGATTGTGGACAGGTTGGCTGGGGTTGGACAATGCAGGGCCCAGGGGAAGTTTGGGGTTTTCACTCTGCACAAAGTGGGGAGCCCAAGAGGATTTGAACAGAGGAGGAACAGGATCTGGACTTAGGTTTTACAACGATTACTCTGGTGGCTGGATGCAAAATGGACTGGAGGGAGGCCAGGGTAAGTCTGGAGACCCACAGAGAGGCTGCTTAATGATTCAGGTGAGAGAAGATGGGGGCTGGACCAGGGCAGTAGCAAAGCAGAGAGGGACCTGTTTCAAGCATGGCAGACAGGGCAGTTTTTCTTCTTTGGTCAGTTACCCCACTGAGGCCAGTTAACAGTTGAGAACTCATACTCTGGAATCAGCCTTATTACCTGCGTCGGTCGCTTTCTGTGATTTTGGGCAAATGGTATAACTTGTCTGTGCCTTAACTTCTTCATCTGCAAACTGGGCATTCTTCCTAACAATATGTCATGTGTGATCTGGAGGAGTAGTGAATTAAAGAATGTATAGGTATCACAGGACCTGGAACACAGGAAGTGCTCAATTCTCAGTAACCATTGCTATTTGTATTATTACTTATAAAACAGGTCAGGAGTTGGATTCCACAGTGGTTTTCAAACTGCGTTTCACCTCTTACCATCATTTCAGCCTGAGCATCTCAAGTTTCTCTTTTCTTGATATGATGACTGCATTTCTAAGATTTTGTTTTGACAGCCCTACAACTGAAACATGTTTTACAACCCCTTGAACTCCGTGACTATCCGCAAGGTCCCTCCCTGCTCTGACCTTGCAGGGTTGTTGCAGTCCAGCCTCACCACCCACCTCCTGGGAGACCCCTCTCCAGGATGCTCTCCACCCCACCGTCCTCCCCTCTCTGCCCAGCTGGCAGCAACAGGCCATTAGAGCAGCCCCTAACAGACAGCGGCGGCAGTTGGGCCCAGTGTCCCCTGTTTGATCCATAAAGACCACACAGGAGAAGCCCTGGGGGTGGAGGGAGGGCTGCCAGGAAATGGCTTTGAACCCCCGGCAGCTGGGGCGAAGGTCCCTAGGGAGAGGAAGGAAGATGGGCTGGGATTACTCTGGCCTCTCCATTCACCACTCAGCCTTTGTAAGGGCCTCGGAATTCTTCCCTTGGGAAATCCTATCAGCCTCCAGTCCCTCCCCTCCCCAACCTACCCCTCCCCATCCTGCCTCCACCTGCAGTTCTAAAGCTCAGAGCTGACCCTGCCATTCTGTAGCCAGAGGGCCAGCCCTGGCTCCCCTCTGTCCGTCGAGTGAGTCTTACAGCTGTAGCCTGGTGTCAAGCCCTTTACCTCCTGCCCTTTCTTCTCTTCACCACTCTGCCCACCCCCGACGCACCCCACCCTGCCCATAAGCCACACGCTCTTTTCCTTCATGCCTCTGAGCAGCTGCCTGCAGCCCTTCCTTCAGCAACACCTCCCTCGCCTGCATCTTCCACCCAGTGAAACTCTGCACTCCCTTCAAGGCCAAGCTCAAATGCTACCTCTGGGAATTCCCTGGCAGCCCAGTGGTTAGGGCCCTATACTTCTACTGCAGAGGGCAGAGTTTCCATCCCTATTTGGGGAACGAAGATTCTGCATTTGCCAAGGTGCAACCAAAAAAAAAAAAAGAGTCACCTCTTCAGAGTAACTTTCCCTGAACAAACCAACACGTGCCACCTTCTACCCCTCAGACCCCAACTCCCACCCCCTCAATCAGACAGACTGTTGTTTGTTCTTTCATCTAAAATGGAAATTACTTGCTTGTTTTGTTTGTTTAAAAAGGAACTGTATGCGCTCGTTGAAACCTCAGGCAGCACATGAGAGGTCCCAAGAAGACTGTCCTCGCTCATGATCTCTGGGGGCTGAGAGGTAGGGTTAGGAGAGACTTTTCCCTTATTAACTAGGTATTTCTTATATCACATGAAGATTTTACTCTGGTTTTTAATTAACCAAGAAATACATGTATACATTTTACCCATACACATTTTAAAAACATGTCTGTAAAAAAAAAAAACCTGTTTGTAAAAAATCAGATGTATTAAAAATTATAACTATAATTTTAGAGACTTAGATTGTTCCTCTTCAATCCTGTCAGGTTGGGAGTGTGATAATGTAGAATAAGGACTGTTGAGCCCAAACTCTGACTCTGCCACTTATGAGCTGTGTGACCTTGAGCAAGTCACTTAACCTCTCTGGGCCTGTTTCCTTATCTGTGAAATGGAATAATAACATGTCTATACAAATGGCCCTTGTGAGGGCTATTGAATTAATATATGGAATTCCCTTTGCACAGTACTCAAAACATCATACGTTCTTGATTAGTGTTAGCTAGAGTTATTGGCTTATTGTTACAGATGTGGAAACTGAGACACAGAGGTAACAGCCTCCCGATATATAAGTAGCAAAGCCCGTGCAAAGGAAGCCATGCAGTCGGGCTCCCAAGCCCACGTGTGTAACCACCAAGACATACTGCCTTCTACTAGCTAAGTGTATTCTTAGAAAACAAATAATCATGTGTTGATTTGGAAAGAATCAGAAAGGTATTTTTTTAAATTTTAGTATAAAATACCTACTGTTAACACATTCTGGGTTCTCCCTCTTAGACTTTCCCCCCAGGCACAATTATTCATTCCTCTTAGCCCCACTGTCCTGATCAGATTCTGTTGTGATCCTTGCCCACCTGGTTTTCTTACCAGATTACAAGCCCCTGGGGAGTTGAAGCCTCGTTCATTCTTCTCTCTATCCCCCATGGTGAATGACTCCAAGCAGACCCTCTGTTGCTCTTGCTGGCCTTTTACCCAGCCAGCTTTGATGAGGTCCATAGGAGATTCTTGGGGCTTCCCTGGTGGCTCAGTGGTACAGAATCCTCCTGCAATGCAGGAGAAGCGAGTTCAATCCCTGGGTCAGGAAGATCCCCTGGAAGAGGGCGTGGCATCCCACTCCAGTATTCTTACTGGGAAAATCCCGTGGAGAGAGGAGCCTGGCAGGCTATGGTCCATGGGGCCACAAAGAGTCGGACACGACTGAAACAACGGAGCCTGCATTGGAGATTCTCAGAACATGAACTCTGTTGAAGCAGGGTTTGCATCTGTGGCTGAAGTGGGGAGCGCTAAGGCAATGTGGAAGCACTTCACTGTGTAGACATGACACTGGGGTCTGCCTAGGCCTTCGTTTGCAGCTGCAGCCTTCCAAACTGTCAGTGAAGAAATGCAGGCTCAGGGCAATACATATGTATTAGTGCAAGATGTAGTAGGATGAGTAGGCTGAGTTCCCAGGAGGATGCACGAGGGGCTGACTTAGAAGACAGAGGAAGTAAAATTCCTTGTATGCAGTAAGCGCTCAATAAATTTTCACATGAACTGGATAGAATCTTTAAAATCAGAACTTTTCCCCCACTGTTAATATTCTGGGTTCTTCCTCTCTGACTAAAAGTTACTATTAGTAATGTGACTTTAAAAAAGATTTATTTTACATTGGAGTATAGCTGATTAACAATGTTGTGTTAGTTTCAGGAGTATAGCAAAGTGATTCAGTTATACATATATGTGTATCTATTCTTTTTCAAGTTCTTCTCCCATTTAGGGTATTACAGAATATTGAGGAGAGGTACCTGACTTATACAGTAGGTCCTTGTTGATGATCTAGTTTAAATATATCAGTGTGTACATGTTAATTTCACACTCCCAATCTATCCCTCCCCTCATCTTTACCCCCTGGTAACCAAAAGTTCACTCTCTAAGTCTGTGAGTCTGTTTCTAAAATCAGAATCTTGAGCAAGACATTTCACTGCCTGGGATTCAGCTACCCATCTGTAAAGTTCAGCTGGGGCCTTGGGAATTCTGGATGAGTTTTCCCAGGACTCAGACAAGAGAGCAAAGTAGCTGAGAGCTTGGAGCAGTGGTACAGCCCATGGCACCATGGCTTCCTCGCTAGGTAACCTTGGGCAAGTTGCCCCACCAGCTGGAGCTTTAGTTGCATTGTGAAATGGGGTGATAGAACCCACCCCTTAAGGTTCTCGTGAAGATGTTTTGAGGGACTTCCCTGGTGGTCCAGTGGTTAAAACTCCACGCTTCCAAAGCAGAAGACATAGGTTTGATGCCTGGTCAGGGAACTAAGATCTCACATGCTGTGCATCCAAATAAATAAATAATTTTTTTTTTTTTAAGGAACCATCGTTACCTTAAATGACCATATTCACTTATTTTTAAAAAAGATGTCTTGAAATAATATAAATGCATGGGCATTTATATATATAAATGGAATTTCAGTTTTTCTGAAATTGTGAACTATATATAGTTCACAAACTATATTCTCAGAAAATATTTACCACCAATTATTATTGGCCCAAGTAGCAGCCCATCCTACTTGTTTAGTAACAAGACAGGGGTTGGGAGAAGGGCATCAAGGGACTGATGCTCACAACCTCTCATCCCCGGACCCCCCTTTCAAGAAAGGAGGCTTATCTGTGACTCAGAGACAGTGTGAGGATAGGTGACAATAGGTTAAAGGGAGGCAGAAGCTGTTTGATAAGAAGGAAGATCACCTTGACAATCAAGCTGCCCCTAAGAAAGCGGGTTGCCCCAAGGGTTGAACTCCACGTCACCAGACATGGATGCAGACAAAAGCGGCTGCCTTTGGCAGGGGAGCTGAGCAAGGCCTCCTGCCTTCAGTTTGGAGGATAAACCAGTCATCTGTAAAGCCCCTCACAGTTCTGAGTCTGTGGATCTGACTTGAGGGCTTTGTGACACTTACCTGCCAGACCACAGGTTGCAAATCAGTGGCCCAACAGCAAGTCCAGCCTAAGAGTGTGTTCATTTGGCCCACATGGTATTTTTTCCCCTCCTGTTTAATGAAACTTCATTATGGAGATAATTTAAATATATAAAAGCAGAGGGAACAGGATAATGATTCCTCCATGTACCACCATCCTGTTCCAAGAATGATCAACTCCTGGCCAGCACCATCTGAAAGAACTTTCTGCAGTGATATAAATTTCATGTGTGTGTGTGTGTGTGTGTGTGTGTGTTATCATTGCATCCATAAATATTTCAGTACATCTAAAAAATAGACTTTTAAAAAATTTAACTAAAGTATGTAATACTGTCACCATACCTAAAAAAGAAATAATAATTTCTTTTAAATTCATATGGTAGTTTTAAAATTAGTTGCCAACATTTCCAAATTGAATTTTGTTTCATTTTTTGTTTTTTTGCATAAGTATCCTAATTTCCAGCTCTTCCTGAAAAACTGAAATTCCAGCCATACTGGGCTCACAATCTCCCTCCCATGGCAGCAACCAGTTAGAGCTGAGGGACAGCTGCCTTTTTAGACAGGACGTCGCTCTATCATTCCCCAGAGTCCCTAATAATATCAGCTAGGCCCCTCTACCATCTAGGATCCCTCAGACCAGAGACAAATGAAGTGGTCCTTTTTCCCCTGCCTTGATCTTCAAGCACCTTTAGATGTCACCAGGAGACCATGATCTAACTCCCTCTCCCTCACAGGCTCACATTATCCCAATGTCACACAAGAATTTCAGGAAAAGGGGAACAAAGAGCCTTGGGCTAGAATATGGAGTTCTGGGTTTTAGTCTCTGCTGTGCACCCATTTCACAGATGGGGAATGTGAGGCCCGAGAAGAAAGATCTGGCTGTGCTCAAACAGTGAAGGACATGAGGCAGGAACCTGGTCCCAAACACTTTGCTGGAGAAGAGCCACCTGCTTTTCTGCCAGGCAAAGAGAGGCACTGGTTAGGAGCTGACTGCAGTGGGTGGGTTAAGAGAGGGTCTCAGCTTTTCAGCCAGAGCCTAAAATTAGTGGCAGGGAGATGTTTGGCCTTAGCCCAGCAAAAAAAAGTGCTGTGTCTCTGTAGGGGGCTGCTAAGGAGGAAGAAGACAGCCTAGCTCCCAGCACCATACGAAACGGGAGCCAAACGTGTAAGATCGCATCCTTTACTGACATTTATGACTCATTTGGCTGCCAACTCCAGGAAGGTCCCATTTTGCATCCTTGCAGGAGCACACAGCATTGACGGGTGGACAGATGGGAGGGAGCCGCAAGGCCATTCCCCCAAGAGCATACTTGGCCACAGTGCAGGTGAGGTAGCTGTATAATTGGAGGCCCAGTGTTTCCCAGGGAACATACAGATCACATCTAGGTCCTCAGCTTGATCCGTGTCCTGCGGTGAAATGGGGAGTTATCCATCCCTAACCTGAGGTGCAGTTTGGATGCTTCTGGTTATTGACCTTGGGCAAATCACTTCTCCAAGTGCCTGCTAAACATCTCTGAGGTTCATCCCTTCTGTCTGGGCCATCCTCACCTCTCACCTGGTACCTGGTCTCCCACCTTCCACCCTTGCCTTCCTCCAATCTGTTCCCTACAGCCAAGGTACTCCCTCTAAAATGCAGAAGTCCTATCTCACATGTTCTTCATCCTCTTGTTTAAAACCTCTCTTTGACTTCAGATAAAGACTAAATGCTTCACCATGGACCCTTCATCCCTTGTTTCCTCGTCTCCTTTTCAGGAGCTATAGCCGTTCTGACTACTTACTTCTCCCTCCCAACTCAGGACCTCTGCCCATATTGTTCTTCTGCCAGAAACCCCCTTTCTTCCCTTTACCTGGTTAACTTCTGTGCCTGCTTCAGATCATGGCTCAGTAGCCACCTCCTTCAGAAAGCCTTCCCTGACTGCCACACTCTTCCCCAGCTGGGCCCTTCTCCAATAGCACTGCCTCCCTCTGCGCTGGAGCACAGAAGCTGGTTGGAGCATGTGCAGAAGCCACAGAATGTCTGTTGTTTCAGGTTTACATGACGATTTCATTAATGTCCAGGTCCCCCACTAGACAGCACCCAATGGATCAGGTCTGTCTTGCTCCTGAGAGTGCTTAGAACAGCTCCTGGCATACAGTAGGTACTCAAAAATGGTGGGTGAATAAATGCCAGTGAGCCTCCTCTTTTCTGAGACTCAGTTTCCTCAGCTGGAAAATGGGGATCATGCCCACAAAATGCCATAAGCTGCACTGAGAATGTTAGCAAAGTACCTACAGAAGGTCTTCAGAGAGTGGTTGTTATTTTCTGGAGGTGGGCAAACACCCCGAAGAATATCTTGTCCTGAAGAAAATTCCCTGGACCTCTGTCTTCTGAGGACAGATTCAGTCAGCACCCAGGAAAGTCAGCAAGGAATAGGTCTCAGCCCCACCAGAAACTTAAGACTTCCTCTTCTTGCTGGAGCCTCTGAGTCTGTCAGCTTCTTAAAACTTCTTATTGGTTGAGTGCTCCGTACTGGGCTGGGCATTTTATACAAATCACCACTTTCTTTCTTTTTTTTTTTAAATGTTTTTCATTTATGTTATTTTTGGTTGCCCTGAGTCTTCATTGCTATGTGCAGGCTTTCTCTAGTTGTGGCAAGCAGGGGCTACTCCTTCATTGTGATGTGCAGGCTTCTCATTGCGGTGGCTTCTCTTGTTGCAGAGCACAGGCTCTGGCCACACAGGCTTCAGTAGTTGTGGCACATGGGCTTAATTTCTCCAAGGCATATGGGGTCTTCCCGGACCAGGGACCGAACCCATGTCCCCTGCATTGGCAAGCAGACTCCTAGCCACTGTGCCACCAGGGAAGTCCCACCACTTTCTGATTTCATAGCTACCCAGAAAAGCTGAGCATTGAGCGGAGGGGTTCAGAGAGGGACACAACTTGCCGAAAACTACACAGACAATAAATGACGGCATCAGGATCTGAACCCAGGGCTCCCTGACTCTCAAGATTGACTCTTTCCCTCTGCACTTGACAGCCTTCAATTGGGGGCTTATAAAATATATTCATACTCCTTATTCACCCACTCCAGTACTCTTGCCTGGAAAATCCCATGGACGGAGGAGCCTGGTAGGCTACAGTCCATGGAGTCTCGAACAGTCCCACACGACTGAGCAACTTCACTTTCACTTTTCACTTTCATGCATTGGAGAAGGAAATGGCAACCCACTTCAGTGTTCTTGCCTGGAGAATCCCAGGGATGGAGGAGCCTGGTGGGCTGCCGTCTATTGGGTTGCACAGAGTTGGACACGACTGAAGCGACTTAGCAGCAGCAGCAGCAGCACTCCTTATTCACCTATTCAAGAATTCAACAAATATATACTGAACATTAACAATATGCCAGGCACTAGTGGCATAGCAGAGAAGAGGACAAGCATGGTCCCCACACTCATGGAGAGACAGACAAGAAATATGTAAGCAAGTAAATTAGATCATCTCTGGTTGTGATGTATATTATTAAGAAAATAGGGTAACTTGATAGAAAGTGGCTGGAGGGGCAGAAGTGCTTTGGAAGGCGGGGCAAGGGGGATCTGGGAAGGGCTCTCTGAGGAGGTGACACTGAGCTGAGATGGAAAGAATGAGAATTTGCCAGGTGTTGTTAAAGCCCTTTTGAGGTAGAGGCCCTGAGGCTGGAAAGAGCTTGGGGTGTTCAAGAAGAAGCGAGACCAGTGTAGCTGGCGATGGGGGAGATGGGGAGGGTGGAGGGAGATGAGGTCCTAGAGGTAGGCAGGGGCTGGATCACACTGGGCCCCAAAGGTTATGGTGAGGATTTTATTCTAAGGGGAATAGGGAGTGACATGACCTGATGGAGGATTTTACAGAACTCCTCAGGCTGCTGTGTGAAATATATGGTCTAAGAGGGGAAGGATGAAGGGAAGGAAATCAAGGTGGACACAGGCTGCTGCTGCTTGGGATTGGGTGGCTTGGACCAGAGAAATAACACAGAAATGGAGAGAAATGCTTGGGTTCAGGACACAGCAGTAGGGTTTTAAAGTTATCAGAACTAGATTGGTGGGGAGATGAACCTAATGAAAACTCCTTGGGGCAAGCAAGAATCAGGTTACCGGGACCTATTTTATAGGAAGACTATAAAGCCCACAGAAGGGCTGGACTTTCCCAGAAAGACTCAACCTTAAGCCTGGGTCTCCTGACTCTCCATCCAAAATTGTTTCTCCTCCCCACCCCACTGTCCCCAGGTTTCTCTAAACCCATGTAATTCCATACAAAGCTTTAAGGTCCAGCCCCATCCAACATGGGTCCTCATGGACAGCACTCTGCACGCCCTCTGGGCAACCGAAGCACCTTCCCTGGAGCAGGGGCCCATGGAGAGCCAAGTCTGAGTCCTAGGTCTGGCACGAACTTGCTGGGTGACTTTATACAAGTCGCCACCCCTTTCTGGGTCTCAGCTTCTTCATAAGGATAGTAATAGGGATACTATCAAATAAGGATAGTAATAGTGTCCACTCTAGAGATTTGCTGTAAGGAATGGACACTATGTATAAAAAGCACAGCCTGTCATACAGTTGGCGCTCAATAAGTGCGAGCAGTTATTGTTATTAGTGTCTGCACACTATCCCCATACAGACTGCCAGAGCGGCAGTGGGCTCACTTGGTCCCGTGTTCCTGTTCCTTCCCATCAGCCTTGCCTGGTCGCCCTCCAGAGCCTGCAAGCCGGGCCCACACTGGAGACCAGAGAGCTGGCTGTGGTGCAGGGCTGTTCCTGGATGGAGCAGGAGCGGGGGAGCCGCTGGAAGCTGCTGTGTTTTTTGGCCCAGAGCTGTGAGGGGGCGTGGAGAGGGACGAGAACACACACTCGGAAACGCGGAGATCGACAGATGGAGGCGCCGAGGATGTGAGAGACGCAGACAGACAGAGAGAGCCCTGGAGTCGGGAGAGGGGGAGCAGGCAAGGGAGGGCGGCCGGAAAACTGGCAGTCACGCGAGCCACGAGCTGAGCAGCAGATCAGCAGATGGACCAAGCCACGGAGAGACCGAAAGACAGACAGACCAACAGGCAGTATCCACAAGACAGACAGAAAGACAGACAGAAGAGCAGACCTGGTATCCAACGGGACAGACAGCCTATCCTGACATCCAAGGGACAGAGAGACAGATAGGTTGACTTGGGACCCCAGGGTCAAGCTGACTAATAGATGGACATAGTATCTGAAAGACTACATGACCTATAGTCCAAGGACAGACAACAGGACTGACCCAAGGTCCCAGGGTAACACTGACTGACAGACAAGTAGGTTGATTGACAGTAATGGAAGGACAGACACATAAATAGGTTGACCCTGCATTCACAGGACAGACACAACAACAGGCTGATCTGAGCCAAAGACGGAGATAATGACCCACAAAGAAGTGGGACTGAGGACCACAGAGAGACGGGTCCAGGCTGACCATCTGCACGGAGACTGAGGCCAAGGCCAGCAACCCTGACTAGTGCCAGAGACTCAGGGTAACCCAGGAGCGCAGGAGACAGACAGGGTGACCCTGACACTGGGCCCAGAAGCTTCCGGGCTTCTCAGGGATGTGGGATCCCTCATCTTTCTCCCTTCTGCCTCTTAGAGAGGAGCCCTCAGTGCTGGGGGATGCTGGGCCTGGGGAGAAGGGAACGAGCTCTGTCCATCTCCTGCCCAGCTGCCTGCTCATGGCGGGGGACGGTCTTGAGGAGACAGCCTTTTGGATCCTTGAGTGGGAGGATGTCACACCTCCATTCCTGGTTTCTCTTTTCTCCAGGCTTGCTTGTTTTGCTCCCAACTCCAGCCTTAACTATAAACACTTACTGTTCCAATTTCCTCCCAGACAGTCTTCTTCTCTGAGCCCAAGACTGGGAGTCAGCAAATTAGATCCAAAATAAGACTTCTGAGCACCTGTTTCCTCACCGGTAAAATGGGGGTGGTAGAAACTGTCTGTTAGGTTTGGCGCACACCAGCCTCAGGCGGTTTAAGGCTGCGGGGAAAGGGGGATGTCAGAGTTAGCGAGGAACATCAGGGAAGGCTTCCTGGAAGAGGAAGGACAGATATTCCAGCTCTATGCTGACTCAGACAAAGAAGCCCCAGGGTCACCAAGGTCAGGAATGAGACACTTACAAACACTCATGCACATGTATTCATTCAACAAATATTTATCGAGTGCCTACTACACTTACTGATGCTGAGGATACAGTGGGGACCAAGATGGATGAGGTCCCAACCCTCAGTGAACCACAGTAGTGTAAATTACTAAATAGGATTGCTTTATAAGGTATATTAAGAAGAAAATGACAGAGTGATATGAGAGACGAGAGGGTTCAGCAAAAGTGGAGGGGCTGACATGGGATGGGTGGTCTGAGGCGCCTCTCTGAGAAGGTGACCTGGGAGCTGAGGAAGAGACCCTGGAGTCACAGGAGGATCTGGGGAAAGGGGGCTCCAGGCAGAGGAGGCAGCAAGTGCAAAGGTCGGAAGTCAGGAACAAGTTAGGCTGGGTTCCAGGAACCTCTAGGGCACAAATGAAACAGTGGTTTGAGATGAGGTAAGAGAAACAGGCAGGACCAGATGGTTTAGGGCCTGCAAGCCAAGGGGAGATGCTTGGATTTTACTTCAAGTGGGAGGGAGGCCCTTGGAAGGGTTTGAGATGGGGAATAACATGATCTGACATGATTAGTTTTTAAAATATTCCATTGGTTGCCATGTGGATAATGGATTACAGCAATAGGGTTGGGGCAGGAGGTGGAGGTAGGGGGCAGGAGTGAATGTAGGTCTGAGAAAGCAGAGGATAATGATGGCCTGGATCAGTGTAGTGGCAGCGAATGGACAGACTGAGGATATGTTTTGCAGGAGAGCAGAGGCACTGCCCCCAAGGCTGGATTCCTTTCCCTGAGACAGGATGTCCTGTGTGGATGGCATCAGTCCCATTTGTGGTGAAAATCAATTTCTTCTACATAGAATGGAACTGGGTGGGCTACCTGGAGAAGGCGTTAAGGGAGGCTGCTAGTACATCAACCACATTTCAATGAAAAGAGAGACTGCTTGGTGATCAGGAGGAGCCAGAGGCCTCCACCTAGCATATGCTCCCCCTCTCTATGTGCACATCCCCCTACAGTTCACAAATGCTCACAACAAGGGGTGAAATGAGGCTTAGAGAGATAGAATATCCAAGGCCACACAGCACCCAGGGCAAGGGTAAACCCACAAACCCAGCATATCCACCTTGCCTCCTGATCCTCGCCCCAGTGGCTGTGATATAGACAGAAGGGCAAGTGCTGGCCCCTTTCTAGAGAAGGTAAAACTGAGGCCCAGGAAAATTAGGTTATGTGTCCTGGGCTGTTTTAAGACCTTTATGGGCCCTACATCTATCTATCAAGCATATTAAAATGCAGCCATATCAAACGTCGAGCGTAAATTATATATAATCAGATGAAAGCCAAATTGCAGTTGACTGGCGGATATGATGTTCTGTTTTGCAGACATTTAATTAAACATTTATTAATTTTGATTCTACAGTTTTTCCCTATGATTTAGAGCCAATTTTTCCCCATGTTTTAGAGCCAATTTTTCCCCCTGGCTTCAGATGTTTTCCCAGGCCCATGAAAACCTTGCAGGCCTTTGGCGATGAGTGTTTAGTGCAGACTGGAAGGGACAGCCACGATTTTTGGTCCTGTTGCCAAAAGGGGCAGAATGAGGCTAAACGGAGACCCTTTTATCCCCAGACTGTAGCATGATCTTTCCATGCTCCCCGCTGACCCAGCGTTCTTGAGTCTCAGAAGTCTTTCTCTTCCCCTCCCGCTTCCTTGCTCCAGCCCACAGCAGGCCTGGGCTGGGTGAGCCCTTTGTCTGCAGTTTGCTGGGGCATGGGTGTTGGGAGCTGGCACGGGAGGGGGCAGGAGTGGGCAGGGAATTGGGCAGGCAGCCTGTCAGCTGGTGATGGATGCTGGCCGGGCCGGGGCCTCCCTCATGCTGACCTAGGCCAGGAAACAGATGGTCTTCCAGCCTGAGGGAAACTTCCAGGGTGTTGCCCTCCCCCAACTCCCCAGGCCCCTTCACATTGGACCAGCTGGTATCTCCTTCCTGTCCAAAGCCAGAGCCACAGGACCGGGAGAGGGAATGGGGAGCAGGGAGACAGGCTGGGATGCCTGGTGTGCATTTGGGGCCCTCAGATGCTCTGGGGGTCATCTTGGTCTCTCTCTTAGTTGTCCCCACTTCTGGCATCTCCAGCTCTGTGCTCGGCCCCTTCCTCTGTGCCCTGCCTTAACTCAGCCCTGTCATCTCATGCCTGGACCAAACCCCAGCCTTCACCTGGCCTTCCTCCAAGCCAACCTTCCAGAGTGAGCTTTCTAAGCCACCGAGCTGATCATATCACCCCTGATTCTGGGACCGAATTCAGATTTAGAATGAAGTATGAACTCTTCATTCCAAAAATTCAATGCCCTTCACAATTCTAGTCTTCCAAAGGCCCAGGAAAACCCTCATTTCCAGGCCTGGCAAAACACTGGCCATTCCCCTAAAAAGCCATGTTCTCTTGTGCCTCTATACCTTCACTTCAGTTGGATCTTCCACATGGAATGCCCTTCTGTGCTTCCTGTATATGTTTCCATGCTTGCTTTAAAACAGATCAAATGTTTCTTCCTCCAGGACATCTTTCCTGATCCCCTTCCCCAGCTAAAGTTATCCATCTCCTCTCTGAGTTCCACAGCATCTTAGAGCATCTAGTTCAGCTCTTAGCTTATCTCTCTTTCCCATGTGACTATGAGATACTTGAGGGTACAGGGCCTAGCACATAGCAAGAGGTGAAGATACCCTCACTATGTAAGTGAATGTTCTAGTTGCAGAGATCTTTGTGGGGGACGGGTGATGGTAGGCAGGGGTCCAAAGAATAGTAGCCAGAGGGAGGCAAATTTCTGCTCAATCAGAAGAAACACAATTTGGCTCTTGAGCTGCTCAGAACTGAAGGCTCTGCCTCAGGAGGTAGAGTATCCCTGTTCTGAGAAGTGTGTGAGCAGAGGGGTAGATGCACAGGCCGGGAACTGCCAGAGGGACTCCAGCGCTGGATGGGAGAGTTAGACTGTGGGGCCTTTGCATGTCTTGAGTCAGCTTCTGAGGGATCAGTCCTCTTCCCTGTCCTCACCGCCATCCCATCGTGTGTCACACTGAGGGTGCATCTACCCCATCCACTGGTCCTGGGAAGACCCAGGGATGGGAAGGAGTGCCCTAAATGGGTGTTTCTGGCCATGTTTTGGGGGGACACTTTGGGTCCCAGAATATGAGTTCTGAAAGGATCTTCAGCGTCATCAACCCCATCCCTCTTGTCGGCACTTGGCAATGCTGAGGCCCAGAGAGGGCTACGCCATTGCTCAGACTGGGATACTTATCTGGGGAGACTCTGGGTTTTAGCTGAGCACAAATTCCAGGAAGCACTGTGCTTCCTCCCTTGGGCTGGTGAGACACAGTTGACTACAGAACATCCTGGAAATGCCAGCACTTCACATGTGGGAACAGACCCCAGATCCCTGGCTCCCTGATTCTAGATTCAGGTGATATAGCCATTGAATCTGGTGGGACTTTCTCCCCTGATCTGGAGAAATATGACTCCTAAGGGAGCCGTCTCTGGTTTCAGCAGAGGGCACACCTGTCCTGTGCTTCAGAATTTGGGAGTTGAGTTTGCCAGGAGTGAAGCTGCTGGGCAAGGAACCAGGGCCAGGATCTGTGTGGACAGGTCCTTTGTCACTCTAATGGGCATTGCACTTTATAGTTGCAAACTATCTCATCCATTTAATCCTAACAGCCACTTTAGATGGGATCAGCTAGGATTCAGAGAAGGTCTTCTTCAAAATCACACTGCAAATTAGAAACAAAGTTAGGAATTGAAGTCAAGTCTGCAGGCTCCCTTCCATACCTTCTACAGGGTCACCAGAGTTCCATTCAGTTAAACAAGTTTGCAGTCCTGCAGCCAACATGGATTGGCACCTACCATGTGCAAAGAATTGAGGATGTAGCAGTTAGCAAGCCAACCAGTCATCCTTATGGAGTTCAGTCTGGGGGAGATGGATGCTTAACCAGGCACTTACAACTCACTGTGACAAGTGCAATGTTGGAGGAATGCTAGAGAGAGCCCCTTACCTCAGATGGGGGTGGTCAGCAGAGGCTGCCTGCAAGAAGTCATGTCTAATAGCTTAGCCTTGGATGAAAAGCAAGACTTGTCCAGGTTTAGGGCTAGGATGGGGATTGAAGGGCAAGGCAAGGTGTTCCATGAAAATGAACGTGAGCATCGTGAACATCTGTGATGAGTGCAAAGCAGGTGGAGCTGTCAAGTTTGTTGTGAGCAGTTGGTACCAGAGGAAGCAGCCAAGTTTCAAATGCCAGGGGATCTCTGAGCAGCTTTCCTATGGGGAGAACTGGGCACTCAGAGGTGGGGTTGGGGAAAAGGCCAGGAAGCTGGCAACAGAACTGAAGGCTGGTACCTGAATGGTGCCTGAACCTGTATGTGGGCAACTCTTTATGGCTTACAGTGAGAGGCAGTGTTGTCTAATGGTTAGATTTGAATCCTGGTTCCACTACATCCTAGTTGTGTGACCTCGGACAAGGGACATAACTCTCTGGGTCTCAGTTTCCTCATCTATAAAATGGGGATAATAATAGGGCTAGTGTAAGCTCAGGGTAGCGTATCAGGAATCCTGCAAAGAAAGCAGGACCTAACTCGTCACAGCAATAATGTGATGTTGATAGTGCCGTATGAAAGGCTTGTTGTGTGCCATGCTTCAAGCTGGTGAACCCATTGGGAACAGCTCTGTGAGGTGATCCTTTTGCTATGTCCGTTTCACCGCCTAGGAAACAAGCGGAGAGCAGGAAGTGCCTTGCTCGGGGCTACACTACGCCCCGGCCCTTTGCACTTGCTGGCGGGGGCGAGAGGCTGGTTGGGAGAGGGCGGGGGGGGCCCAGCGCGCGCGACCCCGAGGCCCTGAGCACCGCGTCCTCCCGCAGGTACCTGCGCACCATGTACCTGGGGCTGCAGAGCCGCTGGCGCGGGGAGCGGCTGCGGCGCCACTTCTACTGGCGGATGCTGTTCGAGAGCGCCGACGTGAGCATGCTGCGCCTGCTGGAGACCTTCCTGCGCAGCGCGCCGCAGCTCGTGCTGCAGCTCAGCCTGGTGGTGCACGAAGGCGGCGCGCCCAAACTGCTGCCCGGTGAGCCCCGCCCCGCGCCTGCGCGCCCCCGAGCCCCGCCCCCGGGGCTCACCTGTCTCCAGGATTCAGAGGACAGCGCCACCGGTCTGCTGCCCAGGCTTAAGGCCCCTTGGGGAGGCCCCGTCCACTCCCGCATCCTTGGGCCACTCACTGTCCGGGTTTTAGAGGCCCCTCCCCTTCTCCTCTCCCCATCTTCCAGGCCTCTGGAGACCCCCCACGTCCCCGCCAATGGCTCACTTACTCTCAATGTTAGGCGACACCTACGCCCCTCCACCCCACCCCCTTGCCTCCTCTCAGGCCCTCTCCCACCCTCCCTTCCCCATTGCCAGGGCAGACGAGACCCCACTTCTCCCAAGTCCAGAGAGGCCCCTGACCCCATCACCACACTGCAGGCTCTCAGGGAAGTTCCCTGTCCGTTTCTTTCCCTAAACTGTCCCCATCCCAGCCTGCCTCTCCTGGGGACCGCTCTGCATCAGACCTTCTCAGTCACCACCCGTTTCCAGAGAGCCTTTCCATCCCGCCCCTGGCTGCTCTTCAGCCCCCTGGAGACTCCGCCCAGGGTTTGTCCTGGTCCCCATGCAGTCTCCCCACGCAGCCACCGTGCTGTGCTATGCTCAGTCATGTCCGACCCTTTGCAACTTCATGGACTGTAGCCCGTCAGGCTCCTCTGTCCATGGAATTTTCCAGGCGAGAATACTGGAGTGGGTTGCCATTTCCTTCGCCAGGGGATCTTCCCGACCCAGGGCTTGAACTGGTATCTCCCAAGTCTCCTGCATTAGCAGGCAGATTCTTTACCACCGCGTCACCTGTGTCAGAGGGAAAAAACCACATTCCCTATCTCCCTGGGGCTCCCACTCTCCTCCCACCCAGACTTTGCCTGACACACCCTCAGTGTTTCAAAAGACTCTGTCATCATCTCTCAGGTGCCCCGGACATCCCTTGCCCAGGGTCCCGGGCCCCTATCGAAACTTCCCACCCGGCATTTTCTTCCCATGCCCTCAGCTGTGCTCAGCTTGAATATTCCTTTCCATGCCCCAGCCTCATCTTGGTGGCCTATGACTTCTAACAGTCCCCTCTGGCTCTCCATTCCCTAATCATGACCCTACTTCTTCACCTCCTTTTCACTCCCAGAGTCCTGGACCCTATTTTCCCACCCCCCCGCCAAGACCCCTGAACCCTAACTAGAGCCCTGCACCTGACCCTTACAGAGATCAAAATCACCCTCCTCCCCTCTCCCTTGATGTCCCCACCCCTGTGGAAGCACCTAACCCTGCCACTCTCAGCCCTATATCTGTGTTCTGGAAGACCACCTACCCAGACCCTCCTCACCCCCCTATTGATTTAGAGACCCTGCCCCCCACACTCCTCAGAACCCTGCTCCTGACCCAGACCCCTCCCCCTTTCCCCAGACCCCGACCCAGACCCGTCCCTAACCCGGCCCCCCCCACCCCCACCCTGTCTCCACAGCCCTGTCCATCTCCGCCTCGCTCGTGTCCCTGGCCTGGACGCTGGCCTCCTACCAGAAGGTGCTGCGGGACTCTCGGGACGACAAGCGGCCGCTGTCCTACAAGGGCGCCGTGGCCCAGGTGCTGTGGCACCTGTTCGCCATCGCGGCCCGCAGTCTGGCCTTTGCGCTTTTCGCCAGTGTCTACAAGCTCTACTTTGGCATTTTCATCGTGGCCCACTGGTGCGTCATGACCTTCTGGGTCATCCAGGGGGAGACGGACTTCTGCATGTCCAAGTGGGAAGAGATCATCTACAACATGGTAGTGGGCATCATCTACATCTTCTGCTGGTTCAATGTCAAGGAGGGCCGCAGCCGCCGCCGCGTGACCCTCTACTACTGCATCGTTCTGCTGGAGAACGCCGCGCTCACCGGCTTCTGGTACTCCAGCCGCAACTTCTCCACCGACTTCCACTCACTCATTCTGGTCTGTGTAGTGGCCTCCAGCTTCGCGCTGGGCGTATTCTTCATGTGTGTCTACTATTGCCTCCTGCACCCCAACGGGCCCATGCTGAGTCCCCAGGCCCCCGGCTGCATCTTCCCTAAGGCCCCAGGGCCCTGTGGCCCACCAGCCGACGCTGTCACAAGTCCCCCAAGGTCCCTGCCCAGGACTACAGGCCCTGAGCGGGATGGGGCCTCCGTGGGAGGCGAGCGTGCGGGGACCCCCACGCCACCTGTCTTCCAGGTGCGGCCTGGCTTGCCTCCCACACCAGTGGCCCGCACCTTGCGGACAGAGGGGCCTGTCATTCGGATTGACCTGCCTCGGAAGAAGTACCCCGCCTGGGATGCTCATTTTATTGACCGCCGGCTCCGGAAGACCATCCTGGCGCTGGAGTACTCCTCACCCACAACACCCCGCCTGCAGTACCGGAGCATCGGGACCTCCCAGGAGCTGCTGGAGTACGAGACCACAGTGTAGGCCAGAGTTCCCCGCGAAAAGGGATGAACTTTGGCTGATCCCACATCGACCACAGTGTTGAGCCCAGAATTGCAGGGCCACCAGGCTGAGGGCGAGTGGATCTGTTGGTCCAAGGGTAGAGTGGCCCCCATCGTTGGGTTCTTTCTTGGGAGGGGACAGCCTTGTGGAGCCCCAGCCCTTGGCCCTGTTTTCAACCCTGCGGCCCATTTCCTAAACTCTTTGGAACCAGGGCCCAGGGCACCAACTGGTGCTACACTCCTCGTGAGCTGCCCCACGTTCATGGAGGCCTCTGTATCAAGGCTGGTGCCAGGGGCCCCACACCTCTCCCTGCCTGGAGTTGGCCACCTGGCAGCCCTGGCAGATCCGCCAGAGGAGGGAGTTCATGACCTAGACCCTGTGCTCCTCAGGGGGTGTGGGGGTGGGCTGCCTCTGAGAAGGATGGAAGAGGCCACTGAAGATGTGGGGTGAGGTGGGAGCGTCTGGTGAACAAGGTTGGTACAGCCCTTGGGGGTCGAAGCCTGGAGCCTGGGCAAGAGGGGAATTGAAGGAGGGAGTTGGGGTGGGCTGGGAAGTTGGGGTGGGCTGGGCTGACAGTGCTGGAGGTGGACAGGAGGAAGCACCCTAAGACATCCGAGGGGTCCAGACTGGCAGAAGCATGAAGGGGTGGCAGATTTGGGGGAGAGGAACTTGACCCGGAGAGTAGAGAATGTTCCTCAGGAGACCCCCTTTGTTGTGGGCGCTGTTATGGATGAGGTTCCAGACACCTCAGGTGAAATGTTTCAAGGAACCATTCTTTGTTCTAGGTGAGCCTCTGGAACATTTCGTCTAGATAAAGGTTTTGAACACAACAGATAAACTGCCTGGGAAGATACTCTGTCCAGGTTCGATTGTAGATGAGCTGCTGGCACATTCAGCAGAGGAACATCTAGAGAGACATTCTTTGTTCTAGACTAAGTTCTAGGACACGTAGCTGATATAATATCCTAGGGAGTCACTCTGACCTGTATTCTGTTATAAAGGGTGCAGACACTGGCACCCTTCCCCCGCGCTGTGGCAGGGACTCTAGGGGAGTGGGGGCTCCAGACCCCTGTGTGAGTGGAATATTCTAGGAATAGGTACCCCAGTTCTAGACTGCTAGGGTTTATATGAGTTCTATGCCCCTGTGAGCCTTGGTCCATAGCCATCTTCCCAAGAAGAAACTGTCCTCAGAACCTCTGAGACATTTCAATTTCCCAGCTGGTTTCCAGCTGGGAAAAATTAGCTATGAGGACATGACATGAATCTTGGCTTTTAGCCACCTTGCAGATGAGGCTCCCTGGAGCGGCAGCTGTAAAACTGACTTGTTTTGCCTCAGATCTGACGACCCTCCAGGACCCAGGGCCCAAACACCCCTGGGCATCCTTGTGACCACTCTCCACCTGGGACAGCCAGTCCTGGATAGTGTCGGGGGTACAGGAGCTGAGACAAAGGAGGTTTTGTGGGGTGAAGGGCCAGAGCCTCTAGGTGAAGCTTGGAACCCCTCCTCTCAAAACCTCCTCCCTCATGCCTACTAAGGCACGGTCACCGCAAGGGCTCAACAGGCAATATTAAGGACACATACAGACCTGGGCTGGGACGAGGTGGATTTAAGAATCCTAGACTATGCAAATTAGAGGGGCAAATTAGCCCTTCAGAGTTCAGCCTCCCTTGGGTTAAAGATGGGAAGTGAGGACCAGAGTGGCAGCTAGTCTCACAAGGTCCTAGACTCCTGGCTGTCCCATCAGATAGTGACGGGTGACAGTGAACTTGCTGAAGGTGCTGGAAGAGGGCCACACTCAGGGTGTGCAGGCTAACTCCAAAGGCCGAGAAGACAGGACTGCACGCACATACACACACACACACAGAAGCACATGGCACCCCCGTAACACATCACCTCAGCTTCCCCCCGTGGTCCCCCTCCAGCCCAGGATGGGGTATACCTCCTTCCCATCTACATACAGATTGTCCCTTCTCTCTTCCTTCTACTTCCTTGATCCCTAAGATGCCTCAGGAGCCAGGCCTCAAGGTGACGGGGGTTGGGGGAAGCCCAAGGTTGACCCAGACTCTTTCTGATGGATTCCGTCATCCTCCTTGTCCTCTGTCCATCTGTTTTCAGAGATCAAATTCCATGGCCCTTTGTGAGATGGGCACATTGAGGGTGTGGACCCAGATCTGATCTATTGCTTCTCTTGGGTTGTCTGCACCAGGAGTTTTCACCCTGGACTGTTTCACTTTGACTCCCCCCTGCTGGCAACATCCTGACAACAGAGGTGATGAATCTTACAGAGGAAGAAACATGTCCCCTCAGAGAGGTCCATCTGGCTACCCCATTACCCAGCATCCTAGAAAGAAAAGTTTAGACGACCCTCCCTGGGAGGTCACAGCTCCAGGGGCTGCCCAGAGAACCAGAGTAGAGACAAGCAGGCAGTGCCGACATGTGGCTGCGGGCTCTCATTTTTGGATCTTCCTCCACCCCTAGGCCCACATCATCTCAGTCCTACAAAACCTGCCCTTAAAGGCCTTTGCTTGCAAGGACGTCTGAGCATCAGAAGCCGTCTTGGTCAAAGGGCCCCAAGGAGGGGGTTGCAGGCACCTTTTGCTTCTCATCCTTGGAAAGGCCTCTTTTGGACTCCCCCCTCCCTCCATACCTAGGAGCTCAGCACTCCATCCCTCCCAGGCCTGGGGTCCCTCTCTACTGACCTGTTGTCTCCTTCATCTCATCCCTGCTGGTTTCATTGGGTTGGAGGAGTCGGTGCAGAAGGGTCACCATCTCATTCGAGCTATTTTATTTTCCTTTCTGTGACACAGTCTACCTCAGCCAGTCTTTCTTCCTTGCCAGAAGTGGACACCCTGGGTCCTTGCCTCCCGCTCCCCATTCCCTGTCCTCCACCCTAGCCTGATTCAATCCTTCCCAGAATCTCTAGAGGGTGCTTGCAGTGAGAACCACAGCCCAGAGGGGACTTCAGAGTCCCCTAAGCCACCTATCCTCCACATCTACTAGAAAGAAGAAACGGAAGCCCAGAGAGCACCAGGGACTTGCCCAAGACCACACAGGAAGTCCATGGTAGAGTTAGGTTTTTCCTGGGGATGAGAGGTAGTCATTTAGTCGCTACATCATGTCTGACTCCTTGTGACCCCGTGGACTGCAGCACCCTAGGCTTCCTTGTCCTTCACTGTCTCCCAGAGTTTGCTAAAATTCATGTCCATTGAGTCAGTGATGCTATCCAACTAAGTTGGGCCCATCTTAATTTTGTCAGGGATAGAAGAGAACAGGATGCTCTAGGTATCAAATATGCTGGGCCCTGCCTTGCCATCAGTATCTCAACCCCTAGGAGACCATGTCCCCAGGGCAGACTTCTGGCTCCCAGGTGTTTGGAATTGATGTCCCAGGCTGCTGACTGTGCTCCCCAAACCTCTCCAGGCAGCACACCCCCTCATCACACCCCCACGCACTGATGTACCACGTGCCTTGTGAATATCACCCTGGTTGGACAGCACAGAGACCTCCATCCCTCCCCTGCAGGGGGCTCCCCAACAAGGAAGTCTTCCTTGGTCCTCTCCTTTCATCTGTCTCATCCTCCTGTCTCTCCCAAATCTCCTTTACCCCCAGCTAGCTCCCTGCTACACCTGTGTCCTGCAGAGACATATCACCCTTGAGAGTTAAAGAAAGCAGAGGGCAGGGAGGGCAAGCCCTGGTCCAGGTCTCAGGCTCAGGGCCAGCAGGACTAGGAGTATCCAGGGAAGGTCTTGCCTGGCAGCCCCAGTGCCCTCCTAAGGGCTAAAGTTCCACAAGTCCCTTCCCTTGGAGATCATCTGGGCTGAGAATTCATAGGAACCTCGGGCAGTGGGGAGATTTCTGGGGCAGGAGTGCATGGGATGCAAATTCAAGTCCCTCCCATTAATGAAAAGAAGAGAACTAGAGATGCTGGACAGTAAAGCATGCCGAGGACTCTGGGAAACCAGAGTGCAGGCCCTGCCTATAGCAACTAAAATTCAGAATTTTGAAAAATCCAATCCTGGCCAAACTGAACACGTTTATTTGACCCATGGGCCAGCAGTTAGAAACCTGGTTCAAAATGTTGGTATGGTTCTGGGAAGCCCTGAAGAGTCTGGAAACTCCTTTGAGACTTTTCTAGTCCAACCCTAAACCCCCACAGCTTAGCCACGTGAGAGCAGGCCCCGTGCCCTCTCAGCTGAAAAGGCCAGGGAAGTCTGGGCATCTGTAAGGTCCCTGGTTTGGGAACTATCCACCAGTAAGGGCTACAGGACCCTCCAGAGCCTGAGAGGGGCAGTGTAAAACCCGGGGTCTTCTCCAGTTTGGGGCCCCCAGTTAGGAAGAAACTGTTTTGGGATGAGAGAGAGTTGGGGTATAGCCAGAGAGGACTGAAGGCCAGGAGCCAACTGCCCCCATCCTGGGCTGGGCCATGCCACTCTTCGGCAGGCACCCTCAGGATAGCCCCCTCCCAGGTAAGGCCTGCAGGTGGAGGAGCTATCAGTTTCTGTACTTCTGTGCTTTGTGATGTTTCAATGAAAGATTACAAGCGAGTGCCAAGCCACATGGGCAGCAGTGGAGATGGGGCTGGTGATACCACTTCCCAGACGGAGGGACTTCTGAGACCCTGGGGCGGGGCTAATGTGCCCTTCTGTTTGGGGAGGGGCTAGGACATTCCCAGTTCTTAGTTGCTACAGATTGAGGGGAGGGGAGGAAGACAGGAAGTTGTGGAAGTGGGAAAGGAAGTCCTAATCTAGGGATGGCCTAGTTCCTGGAAGTAGAAACCTCCTCCCACCCCCCCCCCACCCCCCCGCAGGGAGTGCAGAGGAGAGGGGCAGAGTCCCACTGTGCCCTGCCTCCTTTAGCCTTCCCCTCTCCCAGCAAGAAGGGGGCTGCCTTCTTCCCAGCAATCCTGGCCTTTATTCTATGCACATTGTAAGGGAACCCCGAGGCCAGGCTGAAGGGATGGGGGCCCTGGAGCACCTGCAATAATTCCAGAGTGGAGGGTAGCTTGAGACAAAGAGTGAGAATGGCAAAGGATGTTCTTCCATCTCCCTTTCCCCCCAATCCAAGAATCCAAAACAGGCCTGTCTCCACTGGGTTAAACAATCAAACTTGGAGGGAACCTATCTGAACAGCCCCCCAAATCCACTGGTTTTTTTAAAATCAGTCATAAACTAGCTGGAAGGGACTCGAATGATTCCCAGAGACCTCATTATTTTCACCCCTGAGGATCCCATAGTTTGGGAGATTCCCCTCCTCCCCAGTTGAGCCTCACTTCCTGAAGAATAATTTTCCCATGTTAAATGAACTCAAGCTGAGCTTCTGAATGCAGATAAATGCTTCCACAGCCTTGAGTTAGCTTTTAGGGTTTAAAGGTGGGAGGAATATCTGCCTTCTGTTGGCATGCTTAATACATAATTTTCAAGAGCACTTGTGGGCCCTCATTTCTGCCTCTGGGACCCCAAGTTAGGAACTAGTGGCTTGTTCATGCAGCATCTGTTTTACCAAAGGAGAAGGCCCGGAAGACACCGCCAGAGGAAAGGTCAGACAGTGAGTTTGTAGCAGGGTAGGACCAGAGCCCAGGTTCTTCGAGGTCCCATTCGAACACCCCAGCCCTGATGCCTCCCCTCCCATTTCTCCGCCAACTCCAGGAACCACTAGCCATGCCTGAGGGGCTGAGTTCCCTCCTTCAGCACAATTCCGGGTGATTCTCCCCTCCAAGTTCTCTCTGCCCCTCCTAATCGGCCCCCAAACCTTACCCATTGTGCTTCCCATTCCGGTCCCACCTCCTGGTATTTACTACATCTGTGCCATCCTCAGTCCTGGACCCCACTCACCCTCTGCCCTTCCCCCGGGAGGGGGAGGGGACCCCAAGCTGGGACTTCTGTACTGAGACTCTTTTGTACACCACAAACTTTTTGTATATTTTTAATTTTGCTGCGACATGAGATATTAAAAGTCATTTCAGTACGTGCTGTTTGTGTCCTATTGTTTTGGCTATTCTGGGCCAGAGAAAGGAGATGAGGAAGAAGGGTGCGGGGAGGAAAGGTACCCTCTGCCATATCCCCTGTGGCTCCGGTGCTCTGTTAAGAAACAGAGGCACTTGGTGGCAGTCCACAAAGTTCCCTGTTGATCGGACAAAGCCTCAATCACTCAACCAGAATGGCTCAGGTCAGTTTAGTTCAGTTGCTCAGTTTGACTCTTTGTGACCCCATGGACTGCAGGACACCAGGCGTCCCTGTCCATCGCCAACTCCCGGAGTTTATTCAAACTCATGTCCACTGAATCGGTGACACCACCCAACCATCTCATCCTCTGTCGTCCCTTCTCCTGCCTTCAATCTTTCCCAACATCAGGGTCTTTTCAAATGAGTCAGTTCTTCGCATCAGGTGGCCAAAGTACTGCAGTTTCAGCTTCAGCATCAGTCCCTCCAATGAATATTCAGGACTGGTTTCCTTTAAGATGGACTGGTTGGATCTCCTTGTAGTCCAAGGGACTCTCAAGAGTCTTCTCCAACACCACAGTTCAAAAGCATCAATTCTTTGGCACTCAGTTTTCTTTATAGTCCAACTCTCACATCCATACATCCAGAATGGTGGGTGGGACCAAAAATTTAGGGATTTTCTCCAAATTCCTCATTTTACAGATAAAGGGGAAAAGAGATTGGGGACAGACTTGCTAGAGGCAACAGGATGAGTCCATGGACAAAGTCAGGACCTAGACTGAAGTTCCTGATGCCACTAAAATAAATGTTTGTTGTGTACCTTCTATGTGCCAGACACTCTTCTGGACACAGTGAATAAGAAAAATATAAAACAGTCATGATCGCTCCCCTCAAGGAGCTTACATTCTAGAAGGTATTGCCCTTAAATGATCTGCTTACCTCCAGAGTTTCCACCCTCTAATCCAGTGGTTCTCAAACCTTAAAATGTTTGGGGTAGAGGGGGATTATTTAAAATGCAGATTTCCGGACTTCTCTGGTGCTCCAGGACACAGGTTTGATTCCTGGTCCAGAAAGATCCCACATGCTGCGGGGCAACTAATCCAGTACACCACAACTACTGAATCCAAGCTCTAGAGCCTGTGCTCCACAAGAGGAGAATCCACCTCAGTGAGAAGCCCACAAACCGCTTCCAGAGAAAGCCCAGGCAGAGCAATGATGACCCAGTGCAGCCAAAAATAAATAAATAAAAATGAACATGGGGGGAAGTTTGCAATTAAAATTATTATAAAAATAAATAAAATGCAGAGTTCCATCTCCATGATTGGAGGATGGATAGAGCATGCCTGGGAATATGAATTTTAAAGGCTCTCCAGCGGATCTGGTGCAAGGGGATCTGAGAACCTCTCTTTGAAGACACTGCTTTAATGCCTCCTCCCTCCAATCTGATCATGACATTTCCTGACTTTTGGATCTCCTGTGACTCCCCAGGGCCTTCAGGATAAAGATTGCCAA
Organism: Muntiacus reevesi; assembly: GCF_963930625.1. Taxonomy (NCBI): domain Eukaryota; kingdom Metazoa; phylum Chordata; class Mammalia; order Artiodactyla; family Cervidae; genus Muntiacus; species Muntiacus reevesi. The sequence goes on from NC_089250.1 coordinate 59,841,670, forward strand.
CTTTGAAAAAATGCACAAGGCAAAAGCTGTGAGTCAAGTTTATTCAGCATCTTTTTGAGGACTATAGCCCAGGAGACAGCCCCTTAGCTAGCTCTGAGAAACTGTTAGTATATATGTGATTTTGGCATAGGGAGGATACATGCAACCAAATACACAACTCCGTAGAATGTTGCTGCTAGACTTAAGGAACAGATATCTTAGTTAATGGTCTTAGTGGTTTCCTAAGTATGAGAAGATGCAAGAATCCAAGTTCATAAAAATTTCGCCTGAAAATATCTAACTATCTTAAAGTCTGTTTTGCCAGTTTTCCCAGAGTATAGAGTACCTCATTCCTAACCTCGTTTCAGGGTGTATTAAAGGTCAGTGACTGCAGTGGCTAATGACTCAATTCTTGTACCGCCAGATAGCTGGTGACTTTCTTTAGTAGACAAGATCAAACCCCTTGCCTGATGCTGACTTTTCATAACTAGACTCAAAATATCTCTTGATCTTCACCTCCAACATTATCGTACCTGGCCCTCATAGCTTCACAGTCTTAAAGCTTCTCCAAATATCCACCTTCCTGTTTCTATGAGGCCCTCTTGGGTGCCACCCGTTGGCTTTTCTCACCATTGTCTCAGGTACACCCCCATTTCCTAGGAGCCCCCAGTCCAAGTGCTCAGGGCGTAGAGCCTCTCCCTGGCCTCAGGAGGCAAGTCACAAGTGAATTGGCCTAAGACAGAAATCTCAAAGTGTGGTCCCCAGACCGGCATCATCAGGAAATTTGTTAGCAATGCTGATTCTCAGAGCCCACCCCAGACCTACGGAATCAGCCAGTGTGGGGATGAGGAGCAGCATTTTTTTATAAGCCTTCTGGGTGATTCTGATGCACACCCAAGTTTGAGAACCATTGGTCCAAGATAATTCCCCTGATTGAGGATTGGTGGGGCAGGGGCATGTGACCAATTCAGTGAGGCAGAGACTGCTGTATGTACCCAGCATCCATGCACCCCTTTTCTCTATAAAGGGCTTTTCAGCTGAGCACATGGCCACTGTGGAGTAGAGGATTGTATTTCCCAGACTCCTTTGCAATTAGTTGTTGCCATGGAAACAAGTTCCAGCCAGTGGGTTATGAGCAGTAGAACTTTGTGCTACTTCCAGGTCATCCCTCTAGAGGGAGGAGCTGTGCCTTCTAGCTCAGTTTACCCTTCCTACTGGCTGAACTGCAGCTGTGTGGAGAGCCAGCTTGAAGTTGACAGCAAAATCCTAGCATGGTGGAGCAGTGAGACAGGTAGCCCCTGGGTCCTAGACACATGGAGCTGCCATTCCTGACCTGGACTGCTTATGTGATGAAAGGGATCAACTTCTGTCGTGTTTAAGCCACTGTTTGGGGGTCTTCATGACTGCTGAAATATATCCTGGCTAATACATCTGACCCCTGGATTTCTAAGGAAAATCTTTTGAAGAATCTCTGGGAAATGTTTCCTTCTCAACAGAAAGACATACAAGAAAGGGAAACCCTTGGCCTCAATCGCTGATAGCATCAAAACCAGAATAATGATGAAGAGTATGATGTCTGTATGGCTACCCTCTCTCCATCTGTGCTAGTTTGCTAGGACTCCCATAACAAAACACGACATATTGGGCAATTTAACAGAAATTCATTTTTTCACAGTTCTGGAGTCTAGAACTCCAACATGAAGTTGTCAGCAGGATTGATTTCTTCTGAAGCTCTCTCCTTGGCTTGCAGATGGCAGCATTCTCACTGTGTCCTCACGTGGTCGTTCCTCTGTGTATATGCGCCACTGGTATCTGTGTCTTCAAATTTCCTCTTCTTATAAGGACACCAGTCAGATTAGATTAGAACCCACACTGTGGCCTCATTTCAACTTAATCACCTCTTTAAAAGCCTTATCTCCCCAAACAGCCACCCTTGGGGTACCGGGTGTTACGGCTTCAACATACAAATTTGGGAGGGATGGAATTCAGCCTGTAACACCAACAAAGCAGAAGATGTAAGAAACTTGATGCCATTCTTCTGTTTTTTTTTCCGCATGAGGGAATCTTTTAATTATATAAAGTAATCAAACACTAAACCAGAGAAGGGATTTAAAAAACCCATTTAGAAATAATGTGTGCCACCTTTTCAAAGTGAGCTCAGAGGCTGTGTATTTTCCTGGTAGAGTTTCTCTCTCAATGGTTTGGTGTTAATGGTATTTTACTTTTTCCTCTCTTAAGCCCGGTTTTCTTTTCTTTAAAAAAAAATTGTTTTTAAATTTTGTATTGGGGTATAGCTGACTAACAAGCAATGTTGTGATAGTTTCCGATGATCAGTGAAGGGACTCAGCCATACATATATGTATACCCATTCTCCCCTAAACTCCCCTCCCACTTGATATCATTCTTGAGCTGCTCAATTAACCAGCCCTGAAATCACTTATCATTGGGCTTTGTCTTGGGAGATGATAAATGTTCCTTATGTATAAGCCACCTTTGATCAGATAGTCTATTCTTAGCAGCTCAAAGCATCACATCTCAGGCACTGAGTGTTTGTTCACACCATTCCTTCTGCCTGGAGTGACCTTCCTGTACACACGCCCTTCAAATCTTGCTTCCCTTCAAACCCTGGTTCTTCTGCCACAGGCTTGGTGAATGGCTCCTGATTCTGCTTTCCCCAAACAAGTCGCTTGCCTCGGTGTCAGAGTTCTTTGCCTGTCTCTCTTTCTTTCTCACTAGATCAAGGGTCAGCATATGCCCTGGCCGCCACATCCTCCACCCACCCACTCACCATCCCTTGGCAATCTCCTTTCCACTGGGAGATTTGGTTTTTATAATACTCCAGGGCAGCCCCTGCCAATCAATTGGAGGTGCCTCAAAAGAGGTGAACTCTATTTGCCATGACTGTCAAGTCTTCAGGGCACAGATTTTGTTTTACTCACCTCTTCTTTGATTCATAAGCAGCTTTATTAATAAGTGTTACCATTGTATACTTCTGATCCCATTTAATCCCTGCAGCAGCCTCCTGAGGCAAGCACCATCATTATCCTGTTTTTGATGCATGAGATTCTGGACTCCAAGAGAGAAACTATCGGTTCAAGGTCATACACATTTGAACCTAGGTTCACCTGTCTCCTGGGCTTCCCTGGTGGCTCAGATGGTAAAGAATCTACCTGCCAATGTAGGAGACCACCTAGGAGATGGGGGTTCAATCCCTGGGTTGGGAAGATCCCCTGGAGAAGGGAATGGCTACCCACTCCAGTATTATTGCCTGGAGAATTCCATAGACAGAGGAGCCTGGTGGGCTACAGTCCATGGGGTCGCAAAGAGTTAGTTACAACTGAGTCACTAACACTTTCACTTTCCGCTGACTTGTACTAAGCACCTGATCTGTTCATGGTCCTGGGCTGGGACTGCAGAGAACACAGAGATGGTTTGCTATTTTGAGTGGCATTCAGAACACTGGTCATGTTTGAGCTCCACGGCAGTTCATGGATGTTTGGAGTTAATCCAGGAATAAGAGACGTCCCTCTTTTACACAGAGGGAAACTGAGGCTCAGAGAGAAGAAAAGGCTTGCAAAAGCCATTATGGAGGTGCCAGAGCAAGAGACCACATCTGATTCCCAGCTGCCATCTGAGGGTGGGAATTCGAGACCTGCTCAGGGGTTAACTGGGAGGGTGATGTCTAGGGCCATCAGGGATCGGCTAGTACATCCTGGCCTCTTCCTGTTAGCCCACAGGCAGAGGCTCCCACTTCCTGCTGTAGGGACATGACGGGCAGGATGTCAGGGAGCAGGGAGGGTGGCTGTGTGAGCTATCACTGAGCAGTCTGGGCCATTTCCCTACCTCCGAAAGAGGGAGGAAGGGACAGGAAGGCTGGGTCTGAGAGTCTCCTGCAGCTCTCACACCCAGAGGCAGTAGGGAGCTATGAGCTTGGCTCCCACGGCCACTGACCTGGTATACCCGCGTTAGAAAAATGTTAGAAAAAACTTTCCAAACAATCCTATGCAAGGGCCCCTGCACTTCACAGTTTCCAACTGCCTTCTCATCCACGGCCTGATTTCTCTCCTGTCATACCTCTGACTGCAGGACAGAGTTTGGGAGCTTATTGTTTCCAGTGGAAAGAGGAGGAAGCTGAGACCCAGAGAGGTGACAATAAGCAGCCTGCTTGCATCACATAGCAAATCAGTTCCAGGACTTAGGTCTCCAGAACTGAGTGGTTGGGGCAAGGTGAGGAGGGATCACTCAGAACCTTTCCCATTGCTCTGGGTGGGCCACGCAGAGGGCACAGGCCTCAGAGGTAAGTAACCAGGCTTCAGAACAGAGCAGGCAGAAATTCCAGGCCTTTGTCTCATTTACTGTGTGACCTCCTTGGGTTCACCTCTGCACTTGAGTCTGTTTTAAAAATCTGGATATCACATATAGGGCTTCCCTGGTGGCTCAGATGGTAAAGAATCCACCTGAAATGCTGGAGACCTGGGTTCGATCCCTGGGTTGAAAAGATCCCCTGGAGAAGGGAATGGTGACCCACTCCAGTATTCTTGCCTGGAAAGTTATATGGACAGAGAAACCTAGCGGGCTACAGTCTATGGGGTCACAAAGAGTTGGACACGACTGAGGGACTAATACACACACAAACACAACACATATAATAATGGTACACCGATATTGTGAAGAATAAGTGAGATGAAATACATAAAGGGCTCAGTCCAGAACCACAAAGTGAACCCTGCTTCCTTACTATTATTCTCTCAAGAGACAGTAAAACAGCCCAGAACACACAGACACACAGATAGGTGAAGAGTTAATGTTTATTGAGTACTTCACGTGTTCCAGGAGTTTTTCTAAATGAGTTTAATTCTTACAAGGTCACTCTGAGGGTCAGGCTGGCATTGTGCCCATTTTACAAATGGGGAAATGGAGGCACAAGAGGTTACAGACCCAAGGTCATAACCCTAGTAAGTGGCAAAACCAGGATTCAAACTCAAGTGGCCTATCTCTGAAGCCCTCTCTTAATATTGGTAATGGTTAATTCTTAAAATCATAACTTGCTTTCACACAATATTCCATAGTTTATGAAGCATTTGCCCACCCACTCTTTCATTTTTTTCTCACCTCAGCAGCCTACAGAGGAAGGCAATGTTTACCCCTAATTTATAAAAGGGAGGGGGAAACAGGCTGTGAAAAGGGGAACTCACCTGCCTTGCCAAGGTCACACAGCAAGATCAGTGGCAGAAGTGGGGGTGGGATCTGGGATTTTCTGCCTCTAAATTCAGAGGACTCTTCCCAGCCTTAGTCAGTTCCCAAGCCTCCTCCGTAGCAAGCCTGCGGGCTGGAGATCTTGGGGTTTTCTCCCTGGTCTGTTGCTCTGACTGGGCTTCCACTGTCCAGCTGGAGGGTCCCAAGGCTGCATCCTTCATCCACCCCTCACCCGGCCGCTCACTATCAGACGGGAGGGGCAGGAACTCTGGGGCTGGTGGAGTTTCCGACCAGGCAGGAAAAAGAACAAAGGAACTGCGTGGGGGGAGAAGGTGGAGGGGTGGCCAGGAGAGTGGCAGGAGCGGAGGGGACGCTTCACCATGGAATATGAAGTCAAGAAAGGGAAAAAGGTAGGTGGGGGTTTGGAAAGGGCTCGGGGTAGAGAAGTGTCCCCGGAGTTAGAGAAATGAGAAGCCTGGGGGTGGGGTGATGGGCAGTGAGTGGCGTCAGGAGCACCTTTCTTCTTATTTGGAAAGACCTTCCTCTCCACCCTTGGGCAGCCAGACATTTGGGCTCAAAGTCTCTAACCAGTCTCCCTGCTCTTAGTGGCCTCTGCCATCCCAGGAAAAAACAGACGGACAGATACCTTCTAGGAAAATCCAGCCAGCCAGATGAGTCTGGGAGATACTCCCAACTTGCTTCCCTGGTGTTCCTCAGGAAGTTTCTCAGACCGAAGGACAGACAGAAAAACGGACATCCAGCAAACCCATTCCCCTGCTCCTTGCCTCATCAGAGAGAAGGACCTCAGACAGGGCAAGTCTGTGCTATGAGGCGGCCTATCTGGGCTTGGGACACCTACCTTCTCCTCCTGCCAGGTTCTAGCTGAGCCTGCCCTCTCCCCATCTTTATACAGGGACCAGTTCTGCTCCAAAGGCCTCAGCCTGAGGGTCACACCCCAACGCCCCAGATCTTTACTTCTTCCTGACTCTCAGAAATTTTCTAATCTGGTTCTCTGGGCATCTCACCTGTTTGTCTTTGAGGTCCAGGAAGCCTCTGGGCTTCCAACTCCCACCCCCATCCCCACCGAGCCCTCCTCCCCCAGGAAACCAAGATCCAACTGTTTGAAAATGTGAATTATGAGAGCTCCGAAGGGAGCCAAGACATAGGTGCTTGTTGGTCTTGGTTCCTTCCTTCTACAGATATTTATTCAGTACATATTATGTGCCAGGCACCACGCCTGGTGCTGGTGATGATGCCCTGTGAGCAAAGTCAGACAAGGTCCCTGCTCCCTCCCTGGAGCTCACAGCCTAGTGGGGGAGACAGCTATTAATTTTTTTTAAAGCAATTAATGTAAAATTGCACAAAAGGCTCCATATGCAGTGCTGGGAGAATGTTAAACCTTAGACTGGTCAGCCTGAGCTGATAGGTGGAAGGAAAGGGGGTAGGAAAGAGTGTTTCAGGCAGGGAAACAGTGTGTGCAAAGCCCCTCCATGGGAGGAAGGAATATAGCACGTAGGAAGAACAGAAAGATGGCCCTAGAACCAGAGGACAGGAGTGAGGGGCAGTGAGATGAAGTTGGAGAAGTGGGCAAGGCTGGACCATTCAGGGCCACAGACAAAACAATTACTTGCCCGGTCCACTCAGGCATACACACATACTCCCATACACGGGGTAAAGTCCTGGCTCCACAGCCAACATTTAAGCCCTCTATGACTTGTTCATCTCATCCTTTGGCTACAGCGAAATGGCTATAATACATCTTCCCCAGGCTTGTGCTCATCCAGCCCTTGCAGCCCCCAGGGTTTTGCACATGCTGTGCCCTCTTCTTGGAATGCCTGTTCCCAGATTGCTTGATCTCATTCCTCAGAGCTTCCTTGTACTTAATCCAGGCTCCATGATAACTGATTGTAAAACTTGAATTGGGCATCAGAATCACCTGGGGTGCTTGTTAAAACACAGATTGTGGGGGTCTCATCCCAGTTTCTGATCCAATAGGTCTGGGATGGAGCACAAGAATGTACATTTCTCTTAAATTCCCAGGAGATGCTGCTACTGCTGGTGGTGGAGACCCAGGAACCACACACTGAGAACCACTGTTCTAAATCAGTGCTCACACTTTCCTGGGAATTTAAATTCTGTTGGGCTGGGTTGAGGCCCTAGAATTTGCTTCTTCAATCTAGATCCAGGCCATCTTTATGCAGGTGCCCACTGGATTATGCTACAGTATTATTAATTAGAAATCAAGCATTTCTAATATCGAGGAAAGCACAGAAAATAGCTTAATAAATACCTATGCACCTACCATTCAGCCAAACTGGATGTTAATATTTTTCTATACTTGACCCAGCCTGAGTAGGTTCCTACTGTCACCTGGGTGTTTATTTTTTTAAACTTTTAATTTTGTGTTGGGGTTAGCCAATTAACAATGTTGTGATAGTTTCAGGCAAACAGCGAAGGGACTCAGCCATACATAGACATGTATCCATTCTCCCCCAAACTCCCTCATCTGGATATTTAGAATGAAGGTTTGGAGCCAGACTGCCCAGGGTGAACTATTGGTTCTACAGCCACTAGCTGGTAACCTTACTAGCTCTCTCTGAGGCTCAGTTTCTCCATCTGTAAAATGGAAATTACAGAGGTAACCTGCCCCTCTCTGCAGTGTTTTTGTCAGAATTCAATTAGATCATATAAGTAAAAGGCTGCGTCTAAGTGCTGGTGCTGGAGAAGACCAAGTCAGTGGCTATTATTACTGCTTTTACCCCCATGCCCTTGCCTCCTCCAGGGCTTTGTGTCCCCCATCCGGAGGCTGGTGTTCCCTAAGGCTGCGCGCCGGGCAGCCTGTCGGAGCAGTGTGAGCCGCCGTCCCCTGCACTCGATGCCCCTCTATCCCCCCGACTACCTCATCGACCCTCAGATTCTGCTCTGTGACTATCTGGAGAAAGAGGTCAAGGTATGCGTGGGATGAGAGGGGAGGGGTGGGAAGGATATGGGGACAACAGATTAGGGGGAACGTTTCCCTCAACCCTCTTAGGGTCCCTGGCTGTACCTGAAATTTAAACTGAACAAAGATTAACTGGAGAAAAGCATGCACATTTTATTAAATTTTCACATGTACATGAGAACGTTCAGGGAGAGAATGGAAGACCCTGAGAAGTGACTAGAGCAGGAATCTTTTATACATTTTTGACAAAGAAACAATAAATCTGTGAAGAATTGACAAGGCAAAGGAGTTCGCAGTAGGGGTAGTATATGGTAAAGGAGGAACAAGGCTTGTTTATACAGACTTCTCGGCCCTAAGTTCCCTGTCTCTGGTGATAAGGAGGTCTCCCTTCCTGCTGGTACTCTGAAAAGAGGGTACCTTTCACCAGAGAGACTTATCTCCTGCTTTCAGGGAAGAAGGATGATGCAGGGGAATTCTGAATGACCTTCCTGTTTCTATCCTTTCCTCTGACTCCTTCAGCTTAAAATAGTCAATGTGCTGAGGTGCCATATTTTAGGGTGGCGTGTTCTGGATCCCATCAGGAAAGACTTTACCTCTCCTGCCCACCAGCCTATGACCAGCCTTGTTTACACAGGGGAGGCTTAGGGGAAGAGACCTGGAGTCAACCCAGGCTTGCACGTGCATTATGCTGGGAACCCTCAGCAAGTGACCTCCATCTGATCAGCCTCAATGTTCCCATCTCAACATGGGGCTCAAAGTCTACCCCAGGGGCAGAGCAGATGGGAAGGTGCCCTGTGCACTGAAAAGCCAGTCCATCTTGTGAGATTTTACTGCAGTGACATTACTGCTACTTGGATGGTGTCCAGATTAAAGGAAGCCAGTTCTGCAAGTCACAGGGACTTGGGCCAACTCAAGGGCTTTACTTCTATTTCATGCACACCATGAAGGAGCAGTGGAGAATCCTCATTACCCAATGAAGATCGATATGGGGGTAGGAGGGTCAGATTTAGCAAAAACAGGCACCCAGTTAAATTTAAATTTTGGTAGGGGGAGGGATAAATTAGGAATTTGAGATTAACACATACACACACTACTATATATAAAATAGATAAACAACTATATATAAAATAGATAAACAACAAAAATATTGTATAACACAGGGAAATATAGTTGATATTTTGAAATAACCTAAGATGGAAAAGAATATGAAAAAGAATATATATATTATATAGTATACAGCTGAATCACTTGACTGTATACCTGAAGCATTGTAAATCAATTATACTTCAATAAAGTTTTTATTAAAAATTTGAATTTCAGGTAGGCAATGAGTATTTTTTCATATTAATATATCCCCAATGTTACATGAGACTAAAATTATTTTAAAAACAAACTAAAAAATTAGTTGTTTACATGAAAACCAAATTTAATTGGCATCTTGTATTTTATCTGGCAACTCTATAAATGGAAAAGCTAACAATTCCACTTAAAAAACGGAGGACTGAAGCTTTATAGAGAATAAGAGAAATGGTATGATTGGTAGAATTCACCTGTAAGAATAAAACTAAAAATAATGAAAAAAGTTGATTCTTACACTTAATGACATTTAAGTGTGATAACATTAAGGTATAAGTAAGAATGAATGATTTATTTACTTATTTTTCTGTCAAAATTGTATCCTAATGATACAATATTCTTCCCTTCCCACTTAATTTCTGCAACAAGATCATAAAGAAGGCCAGTGACCTGTTGACACGGGTGCTTGGGGTGAACAGGAGCCACTCAGGCCAAGTGGGAAATTACAAGTGGCCTGTTCTTTCAAGCTATTACAGTGACCTTTGCTTCTGCCATAGTTAAATAACTGTATGCTCATTAAATAAGCTTATTTTAGCAAAAAATAAGCTAGCAGTGAGAGTGTGGGTTCTGGTGTGTGGAGTCCAGTTCCACCCTTTCTATTATAGATAATACTGGGCAGGTTATTTATTTTGACTATGCCTTAGTTTTCTCATCCTTAAAGTAAGGATGAATGAGTGCATAAAACTGGCAGAACTATGGCTCCTAGGATTGCTTTAATAACAGTTATTACCAAGCCATTATTGTTAATTCAGATATTTCTATCTCAGTCTACCCTCACGGTGTCAGTGAGGTCAGGGTCCTCCGCGGCTTCAAGGTGACCTCTCTCTGCCCTTCTCCCACCACCACCCCATGTCCCATTTCTATACAGTTCCTGGGCCACCTCACCTGGGTCACCTCCTCACTGAATCCTTCCAGCCGGGACGAGCTCCTGCAGCTGCTAGACACGGCCAGGGTGAGGCGCCAGGAGAGGGGAGGACAGGGTCTGGTCCCCTACGTTTCCCACCCGTGGCCACCGGGACTCAGGAGATCCGACCCACCCCGCAGCAGCTGAAGGAGCTGCCGCTGAAGACCACGGCGGAGCAGGACAGCATCCTGAGCCTGTCGGCCCGCTGCCTGCTGCTCACCTGGCGCGACAACGAGGAGCTTATCTTGCGTATCCCCACGCACGAGATTGCCGCCGCCTCCTACCTGCAGGACGACGCTCTGCACCTGCTGGTGCTGAAGACCGGTACGGTGGGCGGGGCCTGGCGGGGCAGGGCGGGGAGGGGAAGGGGTAGAGAACGGGCCCGACACCTAGGAATGGGCGTGGCCTGGGGCGGGGGCGGGGCCTGAGGTTGGGGAATGGGGTGATGGAAAGGCCTGACCAAACTACCCCGAGACTAGGCATAGGGCACGGCTGTTTGCAAGAAGAGGGAGCCCAGTGTTGAGGCTTGAAGGAGGGCGGCCTGACCCACCATCTCGGAAATGATAGAGAAGCCAGAATTCTGAGGCCTGAAGGCGTGATTAATGGGTACTAAAGCTCTGAGGCTAGGAGGGTACCTGGGGCAAGAGGCGGAGTCTCATTTAGGGGCGGAGCCCTACACTGGGGGGCGGAGCTCGCGACTGAGATACCAGGTGGGAGGTGTGAGACCCTGCCAAGCTAGGGGCGGGGCCTGAGGCGAGGGGCGGGGCTGAAGGGAAGCTCGGGCTCAAGGAGAGGTTCCCGAAACCAAGAACAGGGTCAGAGTTCACAGTAAAGAGGGAGGCGATAGCCTGACCACTACTCAGACCAGACGGCAGGGTCCGAGGCGAGGGGCGTCTGGATAGGGTGGGATGGGTGGGAACGGCCAGATCCAGGGGTGGAGCCTGAGGGTGGGGCGGGGTCCAAAGGCGGGGACCCGGAATGAGGCGGGGTCCGGCCTGCCGACTTCGAAGCCAGGGCTGCGGCCTGAGCACAGGGGCCGGGGGACTCACTCCCAAACCCCCATCCCGCAGCGGCGGGTCAGGACCCCCAACTGGCCTCGGGAGAGGGGGCGCTTAGCCTGGATCTCCTGCTCTGATGGCCACCCGACCTCTCCTAGGTCTGGGCGTGGACCCGGTGCCAGCCGGCGTAGACGCCAGCCCCGGCGGGGCGGGGCGCGACCCGGGCCCGCCGGGCGTGGCGCCCGAGAAGCGGCGGGTGGGCACCACCGAGCGGCGCCACACCATCTGCAGCCTGGACTGGCGGATGGCGTGGGGCGGGGGCGCAGGCGCCGAGGCCCGGGCCGGGGGCGGCGGCGGCGGCAGCCTGGAGCGCCAGCGCGCCGGGGCGCGGGCGTCGGGCAGCTGGGAGCGGCGGCAGACGTTCAGCGGCAGCTGGGAGCGGCGGCACGCAGGCGGCGGCGGCGGCGCGGGCAAGCCAGGCGGCAGCTGGGAGCGGAGGCAGGCGGGCGGCGGCGGTGGCAGCTGGGAGCGGCGCCACCCGGGCCCCAACCCGCTCGACCCGCAGGACCCCAGCCCCGATGCCTACTGCAACCTGGTCATTCTGGCTGTGGCCAACAGGGTGAGCCCGAGGGCACCCTGCGCCCCTGCACCCTGCCTCCAGGGCGCGTCTTCACCCCCGCCCCCACCTCCCCCAACCCTCCGGCCCCACTCCCCCAATACTCCGCCCCCACTCCCCCGTCCCCCCGCCCCTTTTACTCTCCCTCCTTTGGCCCTACTATCCAGGATTTCAGGTACTGTGTGCCCATAACGGCAAAAGACTTCTACCCTACAGTTCCCGGACACCTCAAGGACACCTCCCCCTTATTGTCCCGGAGGAATGAAAGCTCAAAATGGCCCAGACTTGATCTAATCTCTCCTCCAGCCCTCCTCTTTCCCCAAAGTCGTCAGTCTCCGCACTACCACAGTAACAATCATGAGGACAGTAATCACCAGCACGAATTGAGTGCCCGACCTGTGCCAGACAGGAAGCCAGCATTAATCATTTTGTTCTCACGTTAACCCCTAGAGGCAAATGTTACCATCATTCCTATTCTACAGAGAAGGAAACAGACACAGAGGCTAAGCAACTTGTGCAAGGTCACGCAGGAAGCAGGCGGTGATTTCAACACTGGGACCCAAAAGTTCAGAGCCTGTACTCTTGGTAACAATGGTCATCACCCAAAGCATAAGATTTCCCGCCATTCTTGCCCCACCTTTTATCCAGCACATTCACCCTTGCTTTTATTTATTTGACCATGTTCATTGAGTACCAGCTTCTGCTAGGCATTGATCTAGGTGCCATGGATACAGAAATGAATAAGACATAATTAGTGTCCTCCCTTAGGGAACTCAGTGTCTAGCGGACACCTTCAAACCCTGAGACTTGTAAGCTTTTTCTCTGACCCAGGGTTTTGAACTCCCCCTATATATAAATCCCATGTGGTGAACAAAATAGACATGGTGCCTCTTTAGAAAGAAAGGTGGATAGTAACCAGTAAACTCAGGCTATGGAGCTGACTTGAGACACTTTCTCATTTTTCCTTGGCACCCAGAAAAGTGCCTGGCATATGTGTGTGTTCATGCTAAGTCACTTCAGTCATGTCCGACTCTCTGCAACCCCATGGACTGTAGCCCACCAGGCTCCTCTGTCCATGGGAATCTCCAGGCAAGAATACTGGAGTGAGTTGCCATTTCCTAGCTGCTCAATAAATATATTGAGTAGGTGGATTAGTTCATAATATATCACAGTATGTTGTGATGGGGACCAAGAAAAAAACAGGCAACTTGTAATGATAAGGTGGAAGGAGATTAATTTTTCAGAGGGAAAGTGAGTTTGTACCTTTTACACTGAAATGTGGAAGAGAGAGAAGGAAGCAGCAGGGCAAAGAGCCAAGAAAGTCAATTCTAGGCATAGGTACCAGTGTGCCCTGTTTATTCCATTATGCTGTGAGGGCTTTAGGCTTTACCTAATTCACCTCTGAGACCCCAGAACCCATCCCGGTGCCTGCCACACAGTGGAAATAAGTAATAATTTGTAGAATGAGTAAATAAATAAGGCTTGTTTTCCGGGAGTATCTGAGCCTCTGGCCTCCAATCTGAGGCATCATGGTCCCAAGAAGGGTATAGGAGTTAAGAGTCAAAAAACCTGCGTGCCAATATTAACAAAAACCATGAGCCTGCTGTGTGAGCCTAGGTGAGTCACTTATCCATTCTCATAAAATAAGGATCCCCTCTTCTCTGTCCACTTTAGATAGGGTTATTATAAGGATCAATCCTGGTTTAATGACAGTTTCACTCCCTCATCCCCAAATGCCTGTCCTGAGGTTACATTTTAATTTACACCCTGGGCTGACATTTTTAGAAGCAAAAAATAAGAAATGACTTCATGAAGATGGACTCTTCATTAGTTGTCTCTCTGTATCTCTTACTTAAATAGGTAAATCAAAGAGGCAAATTCCTCTTCAAATTTGCCATCTCAAAAAAATCTTATCCAAGAACCTAAATGCCTTCCTTCTATCAGGGACTGAAGCTTATATATTCATCCTGCTTCCATTTTTGCCCTGGGTGCCAGGAAGCTCACATCTAACTATGGCACAGTAACTATGTTGAGCCTAACATTTTCATACCTTTAATTCTTCCTCCTCTTACCTAGGTATTAGGAGACCAGGGTTCTAGTCCTGGCTAATCACTTTATGTCTCTGGGCTTCAGCTTCCTATGTGTAAACTTAATTTAATTTAGCATAAGCTTCAGTGGCCCATAATTCTCCCATAAATTGGGGGTACATGTATGTACGTTTCAGAGCACAAGAGTTAGAGTTGTCATGGGATTCTATAAAGACCAGTAAGTGGCTATTTCTTTAAAAGCCACCCAGAGCATGGCTATATCATTTTGATGGGAAATGACCTCAGAGTGGATCTAAAGTTGCCCATAGTTGCGTGTGTGCCCCGTGTGCCCGCTCACACTGCGTTTTCAGGAAGCAGGGGCATCCTGATCACGGAAGAAGGACTGAGCTCTGTCCTTCTCTCTGGACAAGGATGCTGCCGAGGAGTCCTGCGCCCTCATCTGTCAAGTCTTCCAGATCATCTACGGAGACCAGAGCATTGAGTGCGTGGACCGGGCCGGCTACCACTACACATCCACTCCTGAACGGCCGTGGCTCTGTAGCCGCAGTGAGTATTCTGATTCTTGGCCAACCTTCCTGTGAATCATCCCGAAAGGCCAGAGGAGGTGGGGGTCAGGGGTGGGGTGGGGAGTGATATGTCCCAAGACTGGGGCCAACAAAAGCCTTTAGGGGTCCTGACTTCTACAGCAATTACAGTGTACCCCCAATATATAGCTAAAATAAAATGTCCAATTTCATAATGACCTCAAGCCTAGCTTTATAATAAACCCTTTAGAGGTGAACTGTCTCTCCTTTTGTATTTTGGTGTCCCAGAGGCATTGTCTGTTTACTGAGCTATCTAGCCCTACTAGGACTCTAGGTCAAAACCAAGATTTCAAGACTGGTCCTTGAATGCTGTCAAGGGCTGGAATGAAAATGAAACCAATAGAGATTTGTTGAGCACCAGCTATGTGCCAAGCACAGTGCCACACGTTTTGTAATCCTCTTAACAACCTCATCTGTCCTGTTTGCTACTGTGTCCCCTGTTCCTAATGGAGGACCAGGGGCAGACACTCAAGGCGCATTTTCTGAATGGATGAAAGAACTGTCTGAGGCTTATGAATCCAATTTTAACGGATGAGGCTATTAAGGCTCAGAGTGGTCAATAAATGTCTCAAGGTCACACAGCTGGCAAATGACAGAGTCAGAATTCAAACCCAAGTGCACCTGATTCTAAAGCTTCCATCTGCAGCAGCTTCACTCTCCACGCTGCCTTCAAGGCCCCAAAGTGAACTTCCTCAGCCACGGCCCCCTCAGGGTGCTCCCTGTTTGCATAGCTCCAGCAACAGGGAGTGGGCTCTTTCCTCCTGGAGGCACTCTCCTCTGTGGGAACTGTGGTTATTGAGACCCTGGGAAAGTTCATCGACTCTCCCAGGGATGATGGACAAATAAATAGCTCAACAAATATTTCTTGAACACCTGAGTGTCGGATCCTGCTAATCACCAGGATGCACTGGTGACTAAAATCAGACACGGTCCTTCCTTGGAGGCTTGCATTGCTGAAATCGGCTGACAGTAATTAAATAGTTACACAAGGACTTCCCTGGTGGTTCAATGGCTAGGGCTTTATGCTCCCGATCCAGGGGTTCCGGTTCAATCCCTGGCCAGAGAACTAGATTCCACATGTTGCAACCAAAATTTCACATGCTTTAACTAAAGATCCTGTGTGCCACAAGGAAGACCCGGTATACACAAATAAATAAATAAAAATAATTCTTTTGGCCACACTGGTCTTTACTGCTGCTTGTGGGCCTTCTCTAGTTGCAGCAAGCGGGGGCTACTCTCTAGCTGTGGTGCACACGCTTCTCATTGTGATGATGTCTCTTGTTGCAGAGCACAGGCTTCAAGGTGCATGGTCTTAGTGGCCCCCACAGAGCGTGGAATCTTGCCGGACCAGGGATCAAACCAATGTCCATTATATCAGCAGGTGGATTTCCAACCACTGGACTATCAGGGAAATCCTGTTTTGTTTTTTTAAGAAAAGAACTTACTTTAAAGGAAATAGTTACACAAATAAAATGCAACCACACACTCTAGTATGAACATGTATAATGAGAAACCAGCCTAACCTGGAAAGTCAGGGGAGTGTCCTGAGGAAGTGCCACTGAGTGAGTCAAGATGGGCAGGGGGAGGCCAGTACCTGGATTCACTGAGACGACAGGGTCAGGTACAGAGCAAGTTCTCTGTCCCTGGTGCTCTTATCTCCTCATGGTTTTGACCTCCTTCTCCTCAAAGGTCTTTTCTCTCTCTCTCTCTCAAACATATATGGCTTACAGCCCCTACTGCAACTGTTCCCTGGCTTGCTCTCCCCAAGGCCCCCATGAATGAGTAGGCAGGACAGTGGTGTTGTCCCAACCTTGGGGAAGGTGAGGGCCAGGAGGAAGAGGTGGGTTGGCCAAGGTTGTCTCTGGGTTGGTGGTGGGGGCAGGAATCCTGGTCAAAATCTTCCAGTGGCTGCCTATTTCACTCAGTGTAAGCTAACGCCTGTATGATTACTTACAAGGCCATCCTCGCTCCAGCTGCCGTCTTCACTCCAGGGTGGGGCTGAGCTTGGGGCCTCGGGGAGCCGGGGATATTGGTCCCTGCTTTGCCTCCTCTGACCACCCTCTGTCTGCTGCCCCCAGGTGAGAGCTGCCGCACTGACGGGACCTATGCCTACGACGCCGACTTCAGCTGCTGCAGCTCCTTGTGGGTACTGCCCTGGCCAGGGGCCCCACTCTGGTCCCTTCTGTCCCTGCATGAGCTGGGCTGCTCCTCTGGGCACTCTCGGGGCCCTGTGGGCAAGAGAGGCTGGGGGAGAGTGACTCCACTTTGGTTTGTGCTGAGACACTGGGCTCTGAGCCTGAGGCTCTGGTGAGCTGATAGAATCCGAACCCCTGAGAGACAGGGCAGCCAGAACCCAGAACTAGGTCCACAGGACCCTGCCACTCTTCCCCAGTCATCCAGACACTCACTGACCTGCAGAGGCCAAAATCACAACTAATGCCAAAAATCATTTTGGCTTCATGGAATAGAAAACTCTAAAAAAGAGCCGCTTAAACAAGAGTTTCCTCCCCCTCCCCATCTCTCTTACATAAAGTAGACCAGGAGTTCTCAGCCTTGTGGTCATCAAGAGCCCAGACGTATCTTTCCAGCCTCCCTAACACTTGCTTCCATCCCCCAAATCACCTCATGGGCCAAAATAATGGTTATAGCTCCAACCATCACAGCAGGTCTTTAATTCTTTGCTAAAATTTCCACCTGATGGCTTCTGCTTACATCTTGTCAGCCAGAACGTGGTCTCATGGGCACAACTAGCTGTAAGCAGGACTGGAAAATGTAGGGTTTTTTAAAAAGTCTCAGTGGGGAACATTGTCCAGGCTTCCATTTTGGGTGACCAACCACCCCAGTTTGCTCAGGATTTAGGGGTTCCCCAGTTCATGGAAGTTTCAGTACTAAAACTAGTAAAGTCCCAGGGAAAGTGAGACACATTGGTCACCATAATTCTGTTGCTAAAGCCTTTGGCTGGACAAGGGGAAGTCTCTGCCGGGATATATGCCTACTCCCCCCCCGCCCCCCTTTTAAGCAGCAACATATTTACCTAATACTGTGTACCCTTAAGCCAGTCCTTAAACAATCTGCTGTATGCTAGAGAGACAACAATCATGATAATGAGTAACTTTTGAACTTGCTATGTGCCAAGGACTATTTTATAATGCAATTCATTTTAAAAATCAACATAGCAACATTATAGTAACTACTGTTTATTTATTGCTTAGTCCATAACTCTAACACCTCTATTTCTCACAATGACACCAATTTTTACCATCCCATTTTATAACTAGAGAAATTGAAAAATAGAGAAGTTAAGTAAATTGACACAAGGTCAAGAAGCTAGTAAGTTGTTGGCCTGGGGTTTGAACCCAAGTAGGCTTAGAGTCCACACTAAGCTTACACTGCTTCTATGGAGCTAATCATTGATGATGGTTCTGGAACAATGTAGAGACCAGGAGGCAGAGCCCAAGGCTGACTTTTATTTAAACAATTTTTATTGAGTACCTACCCTGTACCTACCCATGACACAGAGGCTTTTCTGATGCCCCCACCAAATGTCCTCTCTAACCACTCTGTCCCTCACACCCTCTGTCGCAGCCACAGTGACCTCCTGGGTGCTCCTCAGACTCACCACGCGGATCCTGCCTCAGGATCCCTGTGTGCTGTGCTGTGTGCTAGGGATACAGAGGGAGCAAGGCAAGAGTGAGAACTGTGCTCGGCACATAATAGGTACTCAGCAAACAGAGAAAATCAAGGTCCCTGCTCCTGCATGCTTTGCAAGTGTGGCAAAGAGACAACGAAATCATTATTAGTAGCAATAAGCATCAACATTAAGAAACACTATCGAGAATCTCAGAGAGTGGCTACAAAAACCCTGCCTCACCTGGGGAGTCAGAAGGGCCTCTCCAAGGTGATGACACTTGAGCTGAGACCTGATGGATAAAAGGGGGAAGAGCACTCCAGGTAGAGGGAACAGCAGGTGCAAGGATGCTGAGGCAGGATCTGCTTGGCAAGGCTGAGGAGCAGCCAGGAGGCCACTGAGGCTGTGACAGATGATGTGAGGGACAGAGTGACTAAAAAGGACATTTGACAGGGGCATTGGAAAGGCCTCCGTGTTGTGGGTAGACTTACAGACTTTGTGATCATATTGGACAGAGGGTCTAACCCGGTCGGGAGGGATCAGGGAGAACTCTCCCAAGGAGGTGACTTTTAAAATCCAATGATGAAGAAGAGTTAGCTGAGCAAACAACAGGGAAAGAGAGGCATTCCAGGCCGAGGTAATAGCATGTGCAAAGGCCCAGAGGTGAGGAGGTACTTGGAGTATCAGAAAAGCAAGAAGACAAGGTGGCCTGAGCCTAAGCCGCAAGGGTGAGACAAGGCTTGAGAGGTGGTGCAGGGCCAGATCACAGGAGACCTCGAGGGCCAAAATGGGGTCCAGGAGGAGGGCTCAGTCCCAGGGCATGGGTGGCTGTCCCCTCCCACCTTCAGCCTACCGCATGGAGAGGAGCTGGAGAGGGGGAGTGAGGCCCCTTCCTTCTGTTCCTGCAGCAACAGCTCCCAGGACACATTTGAAGCGTGTTACAGCGGCACGTCCACACCTTCTTTCCATGGCTCCCACTGCAGCAGCAGCGACCACAGCGGCCTGGGCCTCGAGCAGTTACAGGATTACATGGTCACGGTGAGCTGGGGCAGGCAGGGTGGCCAGGTATTTCAGGAATCATGAACAATCCTGGGCATAACTGAAGTGTAAGACCTCAGAGGTCAAGGCAGGGTATGATGTTCAGAGAGTAAATGGAGTCAGCCATGAAAGACCTTAACGAATGTCAGCTAGCAATGAGTGCTGTCTATACTAGGCACTGTTCTGAGCACCTATAATGTATGATCTCCTTTCATCTTTCAACAACCCAAGAGGGAAGTGCTGTCATTATTCTCACTTTGCGGATGAGGAAAGCATGGGTTAAAGAGGTTATCATCTGCTCATGATCACAGAGCTAGTCAGTAAAGGGGCCAGAATTTGAAATTAGGCAGCTTGAGTCCACATCCCACTCTTAGATGCAGCCCAAGGGGTCTGGATGTCCCCCAGGAGGCCAGCTTTTCAGAGGAGGGCTGGGCCGGATACACCCAGCTCTGGGTCTTTTAGGCAGGGGAGTAATTTCAAATGGTGCACCCACAGTTGCGGACTAAGCTGGGGCCCCCAGAGATCCAGCAATTTGCGCTGCTGCTTCGGGAGTACCGGCTGGGGCTGCCCATCCAGGACTACTGCACAGGCCTGCTGAAGCTCTACGGAGACCGGCGCAAGTTCCTCCTGCTCGGTGAGCCCCCTGCCCAGGCTGGGAGTGTTCACTCTTTACCCTTCAGCCTCCCGTAAAGCCAGCATCACGAGATCCATGAGACAAACAAGGAAACCAAAGTGCAGAGAGAGAAAGGGACTTGTCTGCAGTCACAGAGCTGGGAAAGAGAGCACAGGTGTAACCATTTCACCTTCACAGCACAGCTGGGAGAGGGGATGATGCTTCCCATTTTACCCCATGAGGCATCTGAAGTTCAGAGAGGCTAAGGAACTCGTCCAGGGTCATGGAGCTAGTAAAGAGGGCTAATGATAACAGAAAGAGGAATGATAATCCTTTTTTTTTTAAGTTTTTATTCAGTTTGTTACAATATTGCTTCTCTTTTATGTTTTGCTTTTGTTGGCCCCGAGGCATGTGTGATATTAGCTTCCAGACCAGGAATTGAATTTGCACCCCTTGATTGGAAGACCAGGCCTTAACCGCTGGACCACCAGGGAAGTCCCAGGAATGATCATCTTAATAAGCTAGCATGTATTTGACAGTTAACCATGTGCCAAAGGATCATCTAGTTGAAGGCCCTCAGTTCTGAGAGTTGAACCTATGACTTGCCTGCATTTTGCAGATGAGAAAGCTGAGGCTTAGAAAAGCAAAGTACATAAGTCATAAAGCTAGTAAGGAGTGACAGAAGTAAAACTGAAGTCAAATGGGCTGCTCAGTGTGTGCTGAGAACCTTATTTAATCCTCACAGCCTGGGAGAACAGGGGCAATTACCTCCGTTTTACAGGTGAGGACAGTAAGGCTCAGAATACTTATTGAGGCTACTTATTGAGTCCATGGGGTCGCAAAGAGTGGGACACAACTGAGCGACTAAGCACAGCACATAACGAATAAATAGAAGTATAACCATCGAAATAATAATGATAAGAATAGCTAACATGCAGTGAGCATTTAAATGTGTGCGGGGCACTGTCTCCAGCTCAGAGAGTCAAGGAGTTGTGCAAAGCCACACAGCCAGCGAGTGGCAGGGCGGGCATCTGACCCTCCAGCGAAGGTGATCCCTCGGTGGGAGGGGAAGGGCCGACCCCGAGGAATCACCCTGGTCCTCTGACCCGCAGGGATGAGGCCCTTCATCCCGGACCAGGACGTCGGCTACTTCGAAGGCTTCCTGGAAGGCGTGGGCATCCGCGAGGGCGGCATCCTCACCGACAGCTTCGGCCGCATCAAGCGCAGCATGAGCTCCGCGTCGGCGTCTGCGGTGCGCAGCTACGACGGCGCCCAGCGGCCGGAGGCGCAGGCCTTCCACCGGCTGCTGACAGACATAACGCACGACATCGAGGCGCTGGCCCCCGACGATGACGAAAGCACGGACGAAGAGGCCCGGGACTCCCCGGGCGGGGGCGACGCGGCCGAGGACAACTACCTGTAGCCTCTGCCGCCCTCCATGCAGAGGGCGGGCAAGGGGTGGCCCCGCACCCCCGCCTCTGAGTCTCCCGCGCCCCTGTCTGTGCTACTCCATCCCCAGGATCCCCTCCCCAGAACCCAACCTGGGGCTCCGCGCTCCGGGGCGGGGGGCGGGAGAGCGGGGGTCTGTCCCTACCGGGCCCCCAGCTCTGGTCCCTGCAGTACCGAGAATGTCCTGCAGGGGACGGGACCCTAACCGGAGCTCAGCAGCTCCCTCTGCCGGCCGAGGTGGGCGGCGAACTTCTCTCGAGGGTTCGGCCTCTGGACACTCGAGACTCCGCAACTTTCTGGAGGCCAAGCGAGGGGTGGAGAGTGTGCTCCACCTGCTGGCCGGTTGAGAAAAGAATTCCCCGAGCCTAGAGACCTCTTTTCCTCTTTTACAGTTTGAGAAACTGAGGTTCGAGAGAAGAAACTGGAGGGAGTCTCCTGATTCCCCTTAGATAATACCTCACGCTGGCCATACTAAATCATGCAGAGGGTCTTTCTAAAGCTCTAAGAGGCAGGGTCTCCCCTTTGCAGATGGACTTAGATCTTTAGATCTAATAGAGGTTTCTTTCTACCAAGAGTCGACCCAGAGGTGCATGATCTGGGTCCCAGCCCCGACCCTAAGGCTCTGAACAAGTTACTTGTTCAGATCTTGCAATCGGAGCGGGACAGGCTAGGCTCCCTGTCTGATAGGTGTCCGAGCCTCTCGCCTCTCCCATTTTCTCAGTCTGCCCCACCCACCTCACAAGGGGGTCATAGGGATTACTGGTGGTCAAGACCTTAGTGGTAGGTCTAACACATGATATGTGTTCAATAAATGCTGTTCCCTTCCACATCGAACACTTTCTGACTCAGTTTACCTGTCTTTACCTGTGTGCAACGGGACATGAACTGAGGTGAGCGTGAGATGTAGGAAGACCCTCAGGGAACTCAGAGCTTGGGAGGAGAAAATAGGACTTGCCCCTCACAGCTCTATTACAGCATGACTCCATGCTCAAAGTTCAAATGAAAAGATTCTGCAGGCTAGCCATCGCATCTCAGATAGTCAAAGAAATCTGAAGATAGAATTGGAGGGGGAGAAAAGTCAGCATAAAGACAAGACTTGCACAGCCTCAGTAAAGGCTCAGAGGCTGAAAGAAGCCCTCAGAAGAGGCAAGAGAATTACCTGGAAGAGCTAAAATTTATCTGTAGAACCTTACATGGCCAGACACAAAGTACTTACCATGAGGTAGATACTATTATCGCCATTGTTAAAGTAATATCATTATTATTACTAGGGCTTGGATTCAGCAAGTTCCCTGCTTCATATTCAGTTCATGGCAAATGACTATCCCATCATAACTGATCCACAAAAGGCCCTTCTGATCACCGACTCAATGGACATGAGTTTGAGCAAGCTCTGGGATTTGGTGATAGACAGGGAAGCTTGGCGTGCTGCAGTCTATGGGATCGCAAAGAGTCAGACACGATTGACTAAACTGAACTGATGTCTTACTTTGTTTTATATTCCCCAAACTTCATCTACACATCTCCACAATCCTTCTCCCCACCATGGGTACCCATCTCTATGTGTTGATATATGTCCCTGGACATAAAATGTATAATGTCTTGTGTGTATGTTTACATTACATAAATGGTATTGTGTAAGAAACTCATTCTGTTGTTTCCTTCCTGCGTAAAAACCTAAGTTAGTACATCCAACCACTGCAAATATTCCAAGCTGAGCATCCACTGATGGACACTCAGGTTGCTTCCAATTTCCTCTTACCATAAACCACACTGTGATGAACATCTTTGTGCATGACCCTTGTGGGGCTGTGTGAAAATTTCTTTGGGCTCTATACCCAAGAGTAGATCATAGGGTATATATGTTTTCATTTTTGCTAAAAGTCACTAGAATAGCTGCACCAGTAGTGTGTGAAGGATACTGTCTCCCCACATTTTCAGCAACTTTTCCATCATCTGACTTTGTAACCTTTTGCCTATTTGGGTGTAAGGTGACATCATATTGCTTTAAATTGCATTTCTCTTTTAACCCTGAGATTCAGAACCTCCTCCTATACTTATTCGGCATTTAGGCTTCCCCTTCAGTATTGTCTGTTCATATCTTTTTCCCATTATCTTTTGGGTTTCCTGTCTTTTTCTTGTTGATTTGCAGGAGTAGCTAATACCTTTTAAATTTTAATCCCTTGTTGGATATTGTTGTTATAAACATCTTCTCCTAGTCCATTACCCATCTATTAAGTTTATTTATGGCAGTGGTTCCCAAACTTTAGCATGCATCAGAATCTCCTGGAAGGCTCATTAAAACACGTATTGCTGATCCCCACCCCAGAGTTTTGACTCAATAGAACAGAGATGGGGCCCAAGAACTTGTGTGTGTTTGTTTTTTTTTAGCATTACTTATTTAATGTTTTTTTTAAACTTTATTGAATTTTTTACAATATTGCTTTTGTTTTACGTTTTGGGATTTTAGGCCATGAGGCCTGTGGGATCTTAGCTCTTCAACCAGGGATTGAGCTCACACCCTGTGCGTTGGTTGGAAGGCAAAGTCTTAACCACTGGATCACCCAAGAACTTGGGTGAAGCCCCAAAAACTTGTGTTTTGTGTGTGTGTTTTTAAATTTATTTATTTATTTATTTTTGGCTGCACTGGGCCTTTGCTGGTGGGCGTGGGCTTACTCTAGTTGCAGCAAATGGGGGCTGCTCTTCGTTGCAATGTACAGACTTCTCATTGCAGTGCCTTCTCGTGTTGTGGAACACAAGCTCCAGGCCTCTCAAGCTTCAGTAGTTGCAGTCCACAGGCTCAGAGTTGTGGCTCATGGGCTCCAGAGCTTGGGCTCGGTAGTCAAGGTACAAGGGCTTAGTTGTTCTGCGGAATGTGGAATCTTCTCAGGCCAGGAGTCAAACCCATGTCTCCTGCGTTGGCAGGTGGATTCTTATCCGCTGTACCACCAGGGAAGTCCAAGAACTTATATTTTTAACAAGTACTCAGATGATACTAATGGTTCAGGGACCACACTGAGAACCACTGGTCTGTGGTGCCTTCCTCTGAACAAATTTCCCATTGAACAAATTTTTAATTTTTATGTTTTCAAATTTATTTGCCTTCATTTTATGGATGAGCTCAAAGCGGTGAAGTGAATGACCCCAAGATCCACAGCGAGCTGGGATTTGGACCCATATCTGGCTCACTCCAGAGCCCAGGCCCCTACTGGCTCTGCTATCCTGTCTACCTACTTTTGGGATACATTGATCAGAGGCTGAGGGATTTGGACCTGAGGCCATGGGGTGTCCTAATAAGCTCCTGAGTGAGGCAGCCATGAGGGAGAAGTCCACTGACAAGGGGCAGAGACCAAAGAGACAGGGGTCCCTCTTAAAGGCCGGAGGGCTTTGCAAGAGGATCAGGCTTGGAAATTGGCCACAGTCCTAGCCTGGCACAGAGTCAGGGCTGCTGAGAGGCACTGAGCCAGCTCTTACCCCACAGCTCTGAGATGGAGCAACTTCCCTCATACCCTGAGGAAGTCCCTAGCCACCCCGGAACTATCCTCTTACTAAAGCCATGTAACCCTTTGGTTTCTGAGGGCTGGGGTGACCCAGGCTCTGAGCATGGGGACTCTGGCCACACTTCCTCCTGTAGCCTTCAGAAACCCTGCCAGGGTCACTTCCCATCATGGTTCAGTTCCCGGCACTGCAAGACAGGAAACCCCCCTGGGTGGGGACAGCTGATTCCCAAAGACCTGTAGGGGTGGTGTAATGATGGAACTCCCCGGCCAGCTGGATCCCCTGAGGACACTGCTGCCCCACAGACAAGTGGTTGGCAGTGAAAATGCCTCCGACTGCCCCTGCCCCTGCAGTCCGTCCCGCGTGGGGGCCCTGGAGACGCCTAGCAATCCTTCGCAGCTGCATGTTGGGGAGGAGTTCCGCACCACCGCCGTTCAGGCGGTGTCATTTAGAGAGCACCCGCTCTGTGCCAGGCATTGTGCTAGACTCTAGAAGGACACACGGAATAATCTCTGCCTGCTGGGGGCTCCTAGCCTGTGGCACAAAACTCTCAACTGTAAAGTCAAAGAGTGAAAAACTGGCGCTTTCTGGGACGGCTGGAAAAAGCTTCTTGGAGGAGGTGACCTATGAGTGAGACCTTGAAGGACAAGCGGGGTTTTGGCAGGTTGACGAGAGCAGGGAGGGCCCTTCAGGCGGGCTCAGCATGAGTGCAGGCAGGGGAGCATGACGCCCTCCGAGACACCTAAACACTCTGGCTCCAGGATCAGACTTGTGGTTTTGAGTCCCAACTCTGTCAGCTGCAGTTGGGTGACCTTGGGGTAAGCCCCTAAAGGTCTTGTTTCCCTCATCTATAACGTGGGGCAGTAGTCGCATTGGCCTCATAGGTCTCATGGCTTGCTGTGAAGCATAAACAAGATAATCCATGTAAAAGTGTACCTGCTGCGGCTCAGTCACTCAGCCGTGTCTGACTCTGTGTGACCTCATGGACTGTAGCCCACCAGGCTCCCGTGTCCATGGAATCGTCTAGGCAATAATACTGGAGTGGTTTGCCTTACCCTCCTCCAGGGGATCTCTCTGACCCAGGGATCAAACCCAGGTCTCCCGCATTGCAGGCAGATTCTTGACCGTCTGAGCCACCAGGAAAGCTGAAGAATACTGGAGTGGGTAGCCCATGCCTTCTCCAGCCAATCTTCCCGACCCAGGAATCGAACTGGGGTCTCCTGCATTGCAGGCAGATTCTTTACCAGTTGAGTTACCAGTAAAACCCCAAAAGCATCCAGTAAGTGCTTAATCAATGTGACCATGATTTATTTGGGAGGTACTTGGGGGTATGTGCAGTGAGGGGCAGGGCTTGTAGGGGAGGAAATCAAAGAAGTAGACAGGCTGAGATGGCCCTAGAAGGGCAGGCTGGGAAGTATAGGCAGTGGGGAATGAGCTAATGGGCTTGCATTTCTTCAAAATGAATCTAGCTATTGGACAGGGGAAAAGTTTGGGCCCTGGGGCCCAAGGGAGAGGGCTGGGACAAGGACCGAAGGAAAGATGCTAAGAACTGGCTCAGATGCGGTAAGAGGAAGGAAGAAGGGAGGGCAGGTTCAAAGAAGGAGGGAGGGGAAGAGGGCTTCCTATCAGCTGAGAGACAGTAAAGCTATATCCTTTGATTAGAATCACCCATCCTTTCCTTCATTCATTCTTCACAATTGTTTCTTTGGCACTTGAACATTGGCCTCATGAACATTGGTCTCCTCACTCTAAGGAGTTTATATGGCTATTAAATAATGTTCCAGATGCAGTAACCAGCAAATGATCAGAAATTGACAGTCCCACTGCTGTGTCCTGGAGGAAGGCATGGCAACCCACGCCAGTATTCTTGCCTGGAGAATCCCATGGACAGAGGAGCCTGGCGGGCTACAGTCCATGGGGTGACAAAGAGTTGGGCATGACTGAAGTGACTTACCACATACACACTCACTGTTGTGTCCTCCCATTTCTGGCTTGTCTATTCGCAGACATTCCAGATGAAGGGCAAAATGTTTTAGAACTGAGCCAGCCTGTCTTGTCTACTTCTTGCATTGGGGAGCTTGCTGTCTTCTGAGACAGTTCTTTCCATCTAGGACAAGGGCTCACAACTGCCTCCTAGCCCACCCCTCTCCCTCCAAACCCACCACCAGGTCTTAGCATCACCTTCTAGAATGTTACATGGCATGGCTGCTCCCTTAACCCTTGGGTGGCCCTGCAGGGAGGCACAGAAAATGATGTGACCTGTAGAAAACTTCAGGCTTTCCTGGTGGCTCAGACAGTAAAGAATCTGCCTGCAATGCAGGAGACCCGGGTTTGATCCCTGGGTCAGGAAAATCTCCTGGAGAAGGAAACGGCAACCCATTCAGTATTCTTGCCTGGGAAATCCCATGGACAGAAGAACCTGGCAGCTCATGGGGTAGAAACTTCTCATTTCTGTCTTAAAACAGCTTGTTCCAAAACATTATTTCTGAAGCTTATCATGCAGACAGTGCCTTTGATGTATAAAGAGAACATTCAAATAAATAATAAGGACCCACAGACCAACAGAAAAATAGGCAAATTATTTTTTCAGTTCACAGAAAAGATAATTGGTTCTGAAACTTGTGACACAATGTTCAACCTCACTCTAATAAGAAAAATGCAAATTAAAACTGCATTGAGAAGTCATTTCTTTTTCAGTTACTAGATTGGCAAAGTTTGGAAAGTTTGACAACTTACAGTGTGGGTAGGTGTGAGGAAACAGACACTCACACGTTTTGGGTGGGAGGGCAAGTTGGATAAACCCTACTTAACAATATCTATCAATATTTTAAATGCACACACCCTTCAATGTTTCACCGCCAGGAATGTCTCCTGCATTCATACTCACAAAATGGAAATGATGAATATACAAGGAAAATCACTGCAGCTATGCTTCTAAGGACAAGAGATTAGAAATAAATCGAATGCTCAGTGATAGAGAACTGGTTAAATAAACTGGGACTCGTGCAGACAACAGAATACCATGCAGCCATAAATAAGAATGAAGTAGCTGTGTTGTTGTTGTTTGGTAGCTCAGTCATGTCTGACTCTTTGTGACCTCCTGGACTATAGCCTGCCAGGCTCCTCTGTCCATGGGATTTCCCAGGCAAGAATACTGGAGTGGGTTGCCATTTCCTCCCATTTCCTTCCCAGCCCAGGGATCAAACTTGCGTCTCCTGCATTGGCAGGCAGATTCTTTACCACTGAGCTACCAGGGAAGCCCAACTCTCTGTGTAATGATGTGGAATTGTTTCCAGGATAAAGTAAGTGGAAAAAGGAAAAGCAAGATGCAGAATAATGCACTTTGGATGGTGCTATCCTTTTCTTTAAAGAGGGCAGAGAATGTCTTTGTGTCTCCGCATGGAATACATAGATCTGGAAGGATATACAAAATAGGTAATAGTTGTTGTCTCTGAGCTGGAGGAATGTACAGTTGTAAAATATGGAGGAAAAGAAACTCTCTTTTCATGATGTATCTTAAATATTGTGCCATAAATATGAATTACAGAAGAACAATCAAAAACCTGTTATTGCAGTATTCATCATACTCTACAACCCCACGTGTTTCAATGTCTACCTGACCTGATCTCCATCTCCAACACACGCACACACACACACACAGATCCTGATCTTGTGAGGGGGATGGGAAGAACTGGTTGTGACTTATACTCCCTCCTGGAGCCCAACACAGCATCCAGCACAAAGCAAGTGCTCAGAGAATCTGAACCCATATTCATAATGACTTCCTTCTCCAAGAAGCCCCCAAGTAGTCTCACCTCCTGGCATTCCTGCTCTTGTGTGGGCCACTCCCACATGGAATGGAGATGACCTGTGTGACCAGTGTGATGCATCACCTCCTCTCTCCAATCACTCGCTCTAGGGGAAGCCAGCCATCATGTCATACGCACACTCAGGCAACCTTATGGCAGGGGGGTTCATGTAGTGAGGTTCTGGGCCTCCTGCCAACAGTTGTATGAGTGAATCATCCTGGAAATGGCTCTTCAGCCCCAGTCAATCCTTCATTTGACTGTAGACCAGGTTTACCTTGCCTGTTTCAGAGAGACCCCAAGCCAGAGCCACTAAGCTAAGCTGCTTCCAGATTCCTGACCACAGAAACTGTGTGAGATAACTGTTTATAATGTTTTAAACTGTTATATTTAGGGGCAATTTGTTACACACCATGTGTAAATAGTACAGTCAATAGTCTTTATTAAGCATCTAGTAAGTTAAGTAAGTATGTTAGTCATATCTGACTCTCTGTGACCCCTTGGACTGTAACCTGCCAGGCTCCTCTGTCCATGAAATTCTCCAGGCAAGAATACTGGAGTGGTAGCCATTCCCTTCTCCAGGGCATCTTCCCTACCAAGGATCTAATCCAGGCCTCCTGCATTGCAGGCAGATTCTTTATCATCTGAGCTATACTGTGTATCCATTCTGTGGGGAGTACAAGAAAAAAAGACATGATCCTGCCCTCAGGGGAGAAGGCCATGTGCACATTCATTCTTCAACCAACATTTATTGACCACTTAATATATACCTGGCCCTGTGTGACATGCTGACTCATAGAATGCAGGCAGTTAAAATAGGACAAAGGGGAACTTTCAGGATTGATGGCAATGTCTAGTTTAATGGGGTTGAATTTATATAAATGTACAATCCATTTGCAAAAATTCAGCAAATAAACACTTAATCTTATGCAGTTTGTTGTACATACATTTTACATCAAAAATTTGTAAGCAAACATTGAACTAATTCACTCTGAAATACTTTTTAAAGACGAACTGATGCACAGCTAGATGGACAGACATGTGATAAAGTAAGTAGAATATTCATGGTCGATGCAGGTGGTGAGTATAGGGGTTTGTTGTAAAAGTCTTTCAGTTTTGATGTATTTGGGGGAAGTTTCAGAATAAGAAACTTTAGCGAAAGGACCCTCCATAACCATACATACCAATCCTCTCATTTATTATTATTTTAATTACACAAATAAAAACAAATATAGCCTAGTTCTAAAAAAATAGAGGAAAGGTAACATCTTTCTCTCTGGTCCCATGTTACTTATTTAGTGACAATCTCTGTTCCTGTCGGCTGTGTATATAGGTAGATACAAAACAGTGTGTTTTCCGTTTGCTTTTTTTTTTTTTTTTAATGAATATGCTCTCTATACTATTCTGAAAGCATATATTGGGGCTCTCTCCATGATAATTCATACACAACGCCTCAGTTTTAAATTGCTGGGTAGGATGTGCCCTCTCATTCAAGATGTGAATCTCAGAAAGGAGGTCTTTCTTAGGAGCAGTGAGTTAGGACTGCCGGGAGGCGAACCTGCTCCCGGGGCTCCAGGCCTGGGCTCACCCAGCCGGAGCTCGGCCACCAAGTGAGGGGGCGGGGCTAGACCAGGCTGAGCGCGGGTTGGCTGGCAGGTCCTGCTCTGCCCCGCCCATCTCCCCGCCCATCCTTCCGCCCTCCCGAAGGACCCCTCCCGGCTCCCGCGCACCCGAACCCAGGAGGAAGTCCATGTAGCGCTTCCTCTTTTGTTGGCCTCCGGAGACACGGGGGGGAAGGGAGAAGGGTTGTGAAACCGAACTGTCCCCTACCCCTCCTCCCCGGGGGAGATCCATCAGCTGGAGGTGGCCACGCAGCTGGGGGCAGAAAAACAACTCCGTGGACACCCCCTCCACCCCTGTCCCCGTTCTGCTCCGCCACACCCCTGAGCAGGAGGTCGGCTGTCTCTAGGGTGGTACCTGGGGTAGGTGCGCTTCCA
The DNA here is from genome assembly GCF_963930625.1 of Muntiacus reevesi. Lineage (NCBI taxonomy): Eukaryota > Metazoa > Chordata > Mammalia > Artiodactyla > Cervidae > Muntiacus > Muntiacus reevesi. Next base: position 59,872,321 of record NC_089250.1, read on the forward strand.
AGACACCCATAGGGCCATCTCCCTGGTCACCCTCATAAGAAAGTCCCAGCTCCTTATCCGCTGCTGCTGCTGCCATCTCCAGCCTCCGGATGTGCCTTCTCTTGCCTAGGGCTTCAGACACCGACAAAAAGAAGGTTTGTGGTTGCTCAAACAGTCTAGTCTCCAGTCTTTGAAAGGCTGCAGTTTCTGTCTGGAGGACCCTTTGCCATGACCTTCCACTGTTATCCTTTGAACCTCAAAGGATCACCTTCTCCAAGAAGTTCTCCGTGATGCATCCCAGGCTGGGCCAGTGTCCCTCCTACTTGGTTCTACAATGTCATGTGCCTCTGTACCACAGAATTTTCCACTTCTGTGTCTAAGTTATTGGTCTAAGTTTCTCCCTCCCTAACTGAATTGCTTGAGGGCCAAGACTATCTTGTAAATTTTTGTCCTCCCAGCTCCTGGCTGCTTTCGGAGAGATTAAAGGACATGGGCCCCAGCCTTGCTCAGGTGAATTAACATAGAGAGAGCCCTAAAACAAGTTTGTAGAATAGTACAGAGAGTACATTCATTAAAAAAAAAATAACATGGTTAATTTTTTTACCTATGTGCGCGTGCGTGCATGCTCAGTCACTCAGTGGTGGCTGACTCTTTATGACCCTGTGGACTGTAGCCCGCCAGGCTCCTCTGTCCATGGAATTCTCCAGGCAAGAATACTGGAGTGCATTGCCTTTTCCTCCTCCAGGGAATATTTCCCACCCAGGGATTGAATCCACATCGCCTGCAGCTTTGGCATAGGCTGACGGATTCTTTACCACTGTGCCACCTACCTGTATTTGTATGTAAATATGTAAAGAAAAGCCTGGAAGCTACACATAGTAAGCCCTTAATAAATATTAATAGAATTAATCAATGATTGGGTTTGGATCCTAGGCACTGTCATTCATTTCATCATTCTGTTTGTTTCATTAATTCAGTTTCCTTCATTCATTCAGTTTCTCCATCTGTAAAACAGTGTGCATGAATAGTATCTGCATGGAACATGCCAAAAAAATGTAGAAGAGATAGACAACAAACAGGTTAACATAGATATGTATTAGAGTGCCTGGTGGTGACAAGTTCTCTGGAGAAAAATAAGCCAGGGCAGGGGCAGAGGTGGGCTTGGCGGAGGCAGCTAGAGATGATGGAGACTGGAGGAGTTTTTTAAGAAGAGAGGTCAAGGACCTGCTAGGAGCTATTGTGAGGTTCTTATGGGCTAACTTCTCAGATTTTCATTTGCCTCTCTTGGAAAATGAGGACAACAGTGACCTCCTGCCTGGGACAGTGTAGCTGTGAAATGAACACTAACTACTTGGCAACTAAAAGGGGAAATATCTGGGCTCTGAAATGACAATTGTGACTCTCTTCCCCATCTCCTATCCTGCTTTGAATGTGAAACAATCAGCAGTTCCCAAAGAACTTGAAATAAATAAAATGCAAATATTCCCGGAAATAGGAAAATATATTTTTGAAAGAGCAGACCTCTGACCCTCTGTAAAGTGAAGCCTGCATTGTTCTCTAAGACTGAGCCCTGTGTCAGATCCTGTCATCAGCATGTCGCTGTTTCTGCTCTTCAGTCTCCAGGGCACACTTGCTAAGTTTGTGTAGTTGTTACAAGCACAGCCTTTGGAGGCACACCGGAGGCTCAAAGACCTGGGTTCGAATTTGTTCTTGGCTGTGTGACCTTGGACAACTGTCTTTGCCTCTCTGAGCCATCCTCTTATAATCATCCCTGTTTCAAAGAGATTAAGTGAGATGATGTAAGTGAGGGCACAGTAATGAGCTTGACATGCAGTGATTCAGTGACCTGGTGAGGTAAGCACTCTTACCATTCCACTTCACAGATGAAGAAGTATGGACAGAGAGGAGTTGAGTAACTTGACCAAAGTCACAGCTAGAGAGAAGCGGTCAGTCCAGTCTCAGCGCCTTTGCTTCCATCATCCCTGCACTGCTGGTCCCAATGGCAAGTGCACAGACAGAACCTTTTGGAACTCTTCATCCCCTAAAAATCCTACCCAGCCTCAATTCTACCTTGTCCATGAAATCTCTGATATTTTAAATGACTTTATTTTTGAATAATTCATATTATTTTTTGAATAAATATATTTAGGTGGCTCAAAATTCGAGAGTACCAAGGGTATGCTAGGACCAAAAAGCCTCCCTCTCTCCTCTCTCATCCAGCTACACAGTTCCCTTCCCTGGAAGAAACCACAGGGGCTGTTTCTTCTGTGTGCCCTTCCTGACTCAGCCCAGGCATGTGCTGGTAAATTCCCATATCTTTGTTTTCTTGTTCTACACACATAGAAAAACATAATAGAAGCTGTTGTGCACCTTGCTCCCCTCCACTTACACACTTGTTCCCTATTAGTACATAGAACTTTTTTCATTTAAAAAAAGTATTGAATTGTAATCCCCATAGTCATCCATTTAAATGTACAATCCAGTGATATTTCATATGTTCTCAGAGTTGTGCAGCCATTACTGCGATCAATTTTAAGAATTTTCATTACCCACTCCCCCCCCCACAAAAAGCCCTGTACCCATTAGCAGTCAGTCCTTGTTTCTCTCCACCCCCCACCCTAGACAATCACTAGCCTACTTTGTTTCTGTAAATTTGCCTATTTTGGATATTTCATATAAATGGAATTATACAATGTGTGATATTTTGTGACCAACTTCTTTCATTTAACAAATATTCAAAGTTCATGTTGTAGAATGTATCAACACTTCATACCATTTTATTGTCAAATAATAGTCCATTGAATAGATAGAGCACATTTTATTTATCCACTGATGAACATCAGAGTTGTTTCCACTTTTGGAGCTATTATGAATAATGCTGCTATGAAAATTTCATTTACAAATTTTGGTGTAGACATACATTTCAATACTTTTGGGTAGACACCCTGGAAGTGGGATTTCTGGGTTACATGGTAACTCCATGTTAACTTTTTAAGAACATGCCACACCACTTTCCAAAGGGGCTGCACCGTTCTACATTTCCACCATGATACGGGAAGGTTCTAATTTCTTCATGGTCTCATCAACTGTTGCTATTGTGTGTTTATTCTTATTAGCCATTCTAATGGATGTGAAATGGCATCTCATTGTGGTTTAATTTGTAGTTCCCTAATGGCTAATGTTACTAAGTGTTTTTATGTGCTTACTAGGTACTTGTATAGCTTCTTGGGAGAAATACCTATTTAGATCTTTTGCCCACTTTTCAAGTATGTTGTCTTTTTTTTTTTTTTTTAGTATGTTGTCTTTTTATTATTGAATTATGTTGCTTAAATATTTAGGCTACCAGTACCTTATCAGATGTGTGACTTGCAAATACTTTCTCCCTTTCTGTGGATTGTCTGTCTTCTTGATTGTATCATTTGCAGTACAAGCTTTTCCTTTTGATGAAGTCCAGTTTATCTATTTTTTTCTTTTATCACTTATGCCACATCTAAGATTGCTTTGCCTAACCTAAGGTTGTAAAGATTTAATTCTAAGAGTTTTATAGGTTTGGCTCATAAATTTAGGTCTATGATCCATTTTGAACTAAATTTTGTGGGTGGTGTGAGATAGGGGTTCAACTTAATTATTTTGCATGAAGATATCCAATTGTTTCAAAACCATTTGTTGAAAGGACTATTCGTTCTTCCCATTGAATTGTCTCAGCACCCTTGTTGAAAATCAATTGGCAGTCAATGTAAGGATTTACTTTTGGACTCTTAATTCTGTTCCACTGATCTATATTTCTACCTTTATGCCAGTAACCACACTATCTTGATTACTGTAGTTAAGTTTTCAATTAAAAAGAGTGAGTCCTTCACTGTTTACTTTTGCAGGATTGTTTTGGCTGTTCTGAGTTCCTTGCATTTCTATACAAATTTTAGGATGAACTTGTCTATTTTTATTTCTTAAAAAAGATATCTGGGGTTTTGATAGGGATTTGGTTGACCATTTGGGGGAGTATCACCATCTTAATATTAAGTCTTCTAGTCCACAAAGGGATGTCTTTTCCATAAGACGTCTTTTCCATCCCATGAGATGTCTTTATTTAGGTCTTCTTAAGCTTCTTTCAAGACTGTTTCTTGGTTTTCCAAGTATCTTGCACTTCTTTTGTTAAATTGATTCCTAAGTATTTTATTCTTTTCATTAATATTGTAAGTGAAATTATTTTCTTAACTTTATTTTCAGTTTGTTCATTGCCAGTGTATGCAAAGACAAATAGTTTTTAAACATCATTATTCCTTTGACAACTGCTGGGCACTCCATTATTGTATTATCATTTTTTCCCCAGTTCTCAAATGACAGGCATTTAGCTTATTTCTAATTCATTTCTGGTAAAAAGTGGTGCTGCAATGACTTTTCTTGTGCATATCCATGAAGTTTAAGGCATCTGAAAATGATTGAGAAAAGATCTACAACTGTTGATTGCCACTACCCTGGCCCGTGTCACCATCATCTCGCCTTTGGAGCATAGCCTCAGCCTGCTCATTGGATTCCCTGCTTCCCCCTGGTCCCTCTAATTCATTCTCCTCCCAGAAGCCAGAGAGATCCCATTAAAATACAAGCCAGTTGTGGCTTACTCCTCTGCTCAGAACCATCCAATTGCTCCCATCTTGTGTCAATTAAAGTTTGCTCTCAGGATATTCATGGCCTTACAGTCTGACCTCACACCCTCTCCAACATCCTCTCCATCATTTTCTCCTGTGCCCATTCTGTTCCAACTACGATGACTTCCTCGTGTTCCTTAAATACATCAAGTGCAGTCGCCCCTCAGGACCTTAGCCATTACTATTCCTTCTGCCTGAAACACATTTCCTCAGACTATTCCATTACTCACTCCCCCAATTCAGCAGATATCTGCATACATGCTCCCTCTTCAGAGAAGGCTTCCCTGCCACTCCGTCTTGGGTCACACCATCACTCCTTCCCCACCCCTGCTCCCTTGCCGCTTGCTTTGCTTTATTTTTCTTATAATCCTTACCGTCCTCAGACATAAGATGTCAGTTGACTCTCACAATGATTCACTGATGTAAATACTATTACTATTCCCACTTGACAGATGAGGAGACAGGCTCCGAGAGGTGACTCAATATGTGCAAGATCACTGAGCTGATGGCAGTGTCCGGGTTTGAACTCTAGTCTGACTCCAAAGATGCAGCCTTTAGCACCATTTCTTGTGGTCAGCTATATTCCCCATGACAGTGAATGAATGAATGCCTGAGTAGACAAAATGTTTGCTATCCCAAATATTAGTAAGGCAGTGTTTTGGAGTAAAATTTATAATTGTATCAATGTTCTTTCATGCTAATATGAGTTAGAGGGGAAATATTTTTTTAATTACAAAGAACAACAATACAAAATTGACAAGGACATGATAAAACTGGAAACCATAGTGATTCCCATCACTGGTGGGAATGCAAGGTGGTATAATTACTTTGAAAACCACTTTAGTTTTGTATTATAAAGTTACCGACCCAGGGATCAAACCGGGATCTCCTGCATTGCAGGTGGACTCTTTACTGTCTGAGCCACCTAGTGGGAAGCTTAAACATGCACTTACTATATGATCCAGTAATTCCAGTCCAAACCATTTAACCAAGAGAAATGAAAATGTATCCATGCCAAGACTTGTACATGAATGTTCATAGCAGCTTTATTCATGTAACAGAAGCAACTCAAATATTCACCAGCAAGTAAATGAATGAACAAATAGTAATACATTTGTACTATGGAATACAACTCAGCACAGTAAAAGGAAAACATACTAGAATATGAAACAACTTAAACTCTTAAAAGCAATATGTGAGTAAAATGAAGGCCCATTTTATTCACAAAAAGAAACATATTGTATGATTGAATTTATGTGAAATTCTAGAAAAGACAAAGTTAATCTATAGTGACAACAAGCCAAACAATCGTTACCCTAGGAAATGAGTGGGGAAGTTGAATGTAGCAGGGTATAAAGGAACTTCTTGGAGTGACAAAAATGCTTTATATCTTGATTAGTGTGGTAATTACATGGATGTCTACAGTTGCCAAAACTCATCAAGCTGAGTATTTTAAATGGTGCATTTTATTTATAAAATTATGCTGCAGTAAAGTTGATAGGGTCTTTGGGAACACATACGCGATTTTCATTGCGGCATTACTTTAATAGCCAAAAAAAAAAAAAAAAGAAGAAGAAGAAATTGGAGAAATTGGCTATTAACAGGAGAATGTTTTCGCTATAAGTGGTCCTTTGCCATCAGAATGGCAAACTCAGAAGATGTGGCTGATGCTGGAAATGACACTCTAACATCCCCAGAACCTGCATCTGTCTTCTTAGAGGCTCTCTGTGGTGACTGGAGCATGCATGGGGCAGGCCAGAAATGTTAGAGGATTAATATCCAGCCCCACCAGGAGCAACCATGGGGTTGCAAAGAGTCAGACACTGTGGAGTGACTAAATAGCTGCAGGAGCAGCCCTCATCCAATGTCTCACAGGAGCTGGTGTATAAATGCCCAGACTACCTCATGTCTCAGGTGGGATGACTCTGTGTGGGTTCATTCCCCAGGCATGAATGAGCTCCAGGAGCCCCCAATTGGAGCTTGCTTGGTAATGCTTTCTTGAGTGGCTTTCTTCCCTTCTCATTCACCCACTCCTTTACCCGTGCTTTCTGCATCTTCTAAATAACCAACTTTCACTTTAATCTGTGTCTAGGGTCTACTTCTGGGGGACTCAAATTAAGACCAGCAGATGATACCTAAGGTACAGTCAAGATATGGGGAAATGGTGGAGAGGAATCCAAGCAGCAGCCATTTGATAAGTTTCTGTCATTCTTGGCAAAGCCAAGCCTTAATAAAATACTCACATAGGTTCATAAGGGAACTCATATCAGGATGTTTACAGTGGCACTGTTTATGGTGGGGTGAAGCTGTGTGCCATTTGGGTGTCTGTGACTAGCGGAATGGATAAATAGACTATGGGAGATATAGACAATGACCTTCAGCAACATGGCTAGATATATACTAGATAGATATATACTAGATACTAGATAGTATCTAGTGATGGAGTGAAAAAAAAAGTACAAAATTGAAGTACTATCCAAGAAAATTAAACACACAATTAAAACAATATCTGCTTTTTAAAAGGGCATACATGTATTTAAGCACATAAACCAAACGCATAAGAGCAGGGTCATTATCTTTCTTATTCATGGTTCTGTCCCCCTCCATCACCACCTGCCATTCCCCCTGCCACAGGGGACCTTTGGTCATGTCCAGAAACATTTTTGGCTATCACAACTGAGGAATGGAGCTGCTACTGGCATCGAGTGGATGACTTCTGGGAATTCTGTTCAACCCCCTGCTATGCACAGAACAGCTCCCCACAACAAAGAATTTCAGGACCTAGATGTCAATAGTGGGGCTGCCCAAGTGGCTCCGTGGTAAAAAAAATCCGTCTGCAGGTTCCACCCCCCGGGTGGGGAAGAACTCCTGGAGGAGGAAATGGCAAGCCACCCCAGTGTTCTTGCCTGGATAATCCCATGGACAGAGGAGTCTGGCAGACTGTAGACTGTTGGATCGCAAAGCGTCCAACAAGAATGAGCGACTGAGCAGGCACGCAAATGTCAATCAATAGTGCTGAGGCTGAGAAGTCCTATGTAGCTCAGCCCCAGCATAGTGAATGAAGGAGTGAAAGAGATGGTGGGGGCCTGAAAAGACTGGTAGCGGGTGGGACTCCAGAGACACCGTAGTGTTTCTGTACATTCTCGGAGGTGTGCTCAGCAGGATTTAGGGTGACAGTCCGTTTCCAGGAGGAGTGGGCTCTGCCCTTGTCTGGCCCTGGACACCTCTCATTCATCTGCAGCCTCAAACTGTACCCTCCAGCGCCGCTTACTGCCCCCTCAATTTTCGAGCTCCTCTGAGCTACCGGGAAACGGGCCAGGAGTGAGTCAGGCTGGTTCCTGCGGGCAAAAACTTTGCATAGAGTTTGAATAGCCAGGGCCTGAGGAGCAGAAACCGCAGACCACAGAAGGGCCGGGAAGGCTTGGGACACGGCGTTGGGGAGGGGACTGGGTTAGAAGGAGGCGATTGGAATGGTGGGGAAGTGAATCGGAATGCTTGGGGTGGGGGTGGGTAGAGTCCTGTGAGAATGAGGAAGGTAGGGTCAGGAGCCTCCCGAACCGGTTTAGAATCCTTTGATACGTGGGATCAGAAACCTGGAAAGCAGGGGTTGAACCTTTGAATGGGCCGGATTAGAATCCTTGGGGGGGGGGGGGCGGGGGGCGCGGCGCGGGGAGAGGCAGATTAAAATCCTGTGTGAATAGGCTGGGATCACCCAGGAGTGAGAGTAGAATAGTATCCCTAGGGTTAGGGTCACAAATCTTGAGGGCTGGGTTAGAATCTTCTTATGAAAGAGACTAGGATCCTCCACTTGCCGGATTAAAATCCTGGGGGCAGAATTAGAAACCTCTGATAGGCGAGGTTAAAATTCCTTCCTGGGTGAGATTCAAAATCCTTTGGGGCAGAATTAAGATCTCAGGAGCAGATGGGGTGCTGGGGTTCTCGGGAGGGTGGGGTTTAGAATCATTTGGTACAGGGTTAGGGCACTGGAAGGCGGGATTAGAATACATTGGAGGAGGTGTTAGTTTATTTGGAGATTAGGACCTTGGAAGGACCGGTTAAAATTCTTGGGGGCGGGGTTATTGCCCTTCGGGGATGAGGTAAAGATTCTTGGAGGCAGGGTTAGAAGCCTTGGATGGGCGGTGTTTAAAAAAATCCTTAGGCAGCGGGATTAGGATCTTGGGAGGTGGGGATAGAGATTGGAGTCCCTGGGGTGGGGTCAGAATCTCCGGGGCGGGCTTAGGACACTTGGGGGCGGGGTTAGCATCGCCCCGGGCGCCCAGATGGTCTGTGGGCGCCACCGAGTCCCTGGTTCCGGCCGGGACGCACCGCCGAGGCCTAGGGGCGAGTGGAAGGGGACGCGGACAGTCCAGCGCCAGAGAGCCCCCCCAAAGACGCACGGCACCGAAGCCCCTCGCAGCGCATCCCCAGCCTCTTCTTGAAAGTCAATCCATCTTCCCCTAGCTGTCGAGCGCCCCGGGACCCCGGGGACTGCCGAGCTGGGGGGGCGCTCGAGCTGCGAGGATCCGGGCTGCCCGCCGGAAGAGGAGCGGGCGCCCAGGTGAGTGCTTCGAACCCGGGGGTCGTGGGACACCGGCCCTCGCACTCGGCCTGACGGTCGGGTCTTCGGGCTGCTGAGGGCACCCAGGGTGGTGAGCCGCGTAGACTGGGGCTCAGCGGAAAAAGACCGTCTGGGGAGCGGCGGACAGGCGGTGGGATGCGGGGGCCGACTCTCGGGGGAGGATGTCCAGATGAACAGGCTAATGGCCCGGCTGCGAACCTGGGAACGCGGGAGGGTGACTTTCTGCCTAAGCCGCCACTTCCCTGGGCCGTCCAGGTTCCTCTTCTGCAAGAGACAAAAAAAAAAATGGCTTCAAGGAGCCCGAGAGGGGAAAAGCCCTTTGGGGCTGGGTGACAGTCACGGTCACGGCGGCTTGGCAGCCATGGTGGGGAAGGGGACAGCTGGCCGTGGGCGTGACAGCGCAAGCCACACCCAGGCGGGGCTGCAGCTGGGTCGGTTCGCTCGCTGGGCTCCCTCCTCCTCCCAGCTGCGCCCTGATTCCCAGGAGGTCTAGGTGGGACCCTGAAACCTCCTGGACAGACCACAGGAGGATGCCTGCCCCCTCACTTTCCTCCTGTGAGACCTTGGACAAGTCACTCACTCTCCGTCTATAAATTCCAATTTCCTCATCTGTCAAAGAGGGCTATTAGGTCTGTCTTCCAAGACTGCCATGAGATAGAGTATGTTAGAGGTCATGTTAAGTGAGTTTGGGCTTCCCAGGTGGCGCTAGTGGTAAAGAACTACCTGCCAGTGCAGGAGACATGAGGTGTAGGTTTGCTCCCTGGATCAGGAAGATCCCTGGGAGGGTGGAGGGCATGGCAACCCATTCCAGTATTCTTGCCTGGAGAATCACATGGACAGAGGAGCCTGGCAGGTTACAGTCCATTGGGTCGCACAGAGTCGGACACAACTGAAGTGGCTAAGTAAGGGGTTTGGGGTGGGCAACGTGCCTGTTGGATCTTGGGCAGAAGATGTGGCCATTCTGTGCCTCCGTTTCCATAACTGTAGAATGGGGATATTTGAAATAATGGCTACCTCAGAGGGTCTTTTTAAAAATGTATTTATTTATTTATTTGACCGTAATGGGTCTTAGTTGCAGCATGTGGGATCTAGTTCCCTGACCAAGGATCAAACTCATGCCACCTGCATTGGGAGCTCAGAGTCTTAGCCACCGGATCACCAGGGAAGTCCCCATAGGGTTGTTTTGAAGATTAGATTGAGTTACTGACAGGTCTGCTTATTGCCTAACAGGTCTAACTGTTTAATATCCATTAACAATGGTCATAGCTATTACAGTCTAGCCTAGTGGTTCTCAAACTTAAATGGTACATAAGAATCAACTGGAAAGCTTGTTAAGACACAGATTTTTGGGCCTTGACCCCAAAGTTTGTGATTCAATAGGTCTGGCACAGGATCCCAAGAATCTTTATTCCCAGGTGATGCTGTTGCTGCTGGTTCAAGGGCCACACTTTGAGAAGCACTTTGGCCAGCCGAGAGAAAGGCCTCAAAAGATATTGGTTCTCACCATTGCTTTCTCTGCACTATCATTTTTTTTTGGGGGGGGGGGCATTAAATACAGAGAAGCAAAGGCAGTAATATACTAAATATCCCAGGAACCCACCACCCAGAATTAACAAGTGCTCACATTTTGTCACGTGTGTTTCTGTTTTTTTGAAAAATAAAATTACTAAAAGTCACAGATAACATTGAAGCCTCCCCACCCTGTATCCATCTTAGTTCTGTTTCTCTCCCTCCCCAGAGACAATCTCTGTCATGAATTATAGCTCTTCCTGTCTGTGCCTTTAAAAATGTATTACATATATATGTGGGTGCATAAACAATACCCAAAATTGTCTGTCGTGTTTTAAAGATCTACATAAATGCTGTCTAACTGTGAGATTCGGCGGCAGTTTCATTTCCCCTGCCTTGTTATCATTAAGTTGTCAGAATCTAGCCAGAATCAGACACAGAGCTCTAGCTTATTCTTTCTAAGTGGAGGATTCCAGGAGGGGACCATCCTGCCCTACTTCTCATTCCCCCTGATGCTGAACACTCAGGCTGATCCAGGGCTTCATGACAACAAAGAACACCGCTGGGGCCAGCCTCATGTGTGGTCTTGGGCTCGTGTACAGGTGTTTCTAGGGGGAAACACCGAGAGGCTGAGTGGCTCTCCCAGGGGGCAGCTTTTGTGTATGAGTAGGACTGAGGCATGGAAATGTCACCCAGGCGGTCTGGGGCAGAGAAGAGAGAAGAATCGGCTCTGCTGACCTTCCAGCTCCCTCTAGATCCAGGGCCACTGTCACCTGTTCTCAGCTGCAGGAGGGCAAAGATTCTCCTCCGCCTTATTCACTACGCCTGACACTTAGTATATGCTCCAACAATAGGAGCATGCATCTTTTTGTTTTGTTTCGCTTTTCAGTTCTTTGGGGTTTTTTTGTTTTGTTTTCTTTTTGCTTCCCCTCACAGCTTGAGCAATCTTAGTCCCCCAACCAGGTATTGAACCTGGGCCCTCAGCAGTGAAAGCACGGAGTCCTAACCAACAGATAGCCGGGGAATTCTTAGAAGCATGAATCTTTTAAAAAAATGTTTGGGTAGCAAATGTTTTAGTTTGTTTTTATAGTCTACTTTTCTGTGCACGTTTTATTTAACATAATTAGTAAAATGCTGCATATACAATTTTTATCCCACTTATTTGCTTAGTATTACATTGCAAGCATTTTTCCATGTCATTAAAACATCCTCAAATTTTTAATTACTGAGTAATACTCCACTGTTTGGAGGCACTATAATTTGTTTTAACCATCCTAGCAAAGCACTTTTAGGTAGCTTGCAATTTTTTTAAAGTATTTTGATGTGGACCATTTTTAAAGTCTTTATTAAACTTGTTACAGTATTGCTCCTGTTTTGTATTTTGGTTTTTTGGCAGCGAGGCATGTGGATCTTAGCTTACCAAACCCACACCCCCTGCATTGGAAAGTGAAGTTTTAACCACTGGGCTGCCAAGGAAGTCCATAGTCTGAAATTTTTAAAACTTTTTTAGGTGAAATTCATATAACATTATAAAATGAATCATTTTTAAGTGAACAATGCAGTGGGGCATTCAGTATGTTCAGTGGGTTGTGTGATCAGCACCTCTGTATAGTTCTAAAACATTTTCATCATCCCAGAAGGAAACACCATAGTCAGTTATTCCCCTTCCTCCCTCCCCTCAGACCTTGGCAGCCACCAACCTGCATTTTGTATCAATGGATTAATTTATTCTGGATGTTTCAGATAAATGGAATTACATAATATGTGACCTTTTGTGACTGGCTTCTTTCAAGGTTCATCCACATTAAATACTGACACATTTAATTCATTTTATGGCTGAATAGTATTTCATTGTATGTATATTCTATGATTTGTTTATTCACTCATCTGTAGATGGAAATTCAGGTTGTTTCCACCTTTTGACTACTGTGAATGGTGATGCTGTGAGCATGCCTGTACATATATTTGAGCACCTGTTTTCAGTTCCCTTGGGTATATACTTAGGAGTAGAATTTCTGGGTCATATAGTAACTCCATGTTTAACTTTTGAAGAATCACCAAATTATATTCCACTACTTTACATTCCCACCAGCAATGTACAAGAGTTCCAGTTTCTCCACCCTGTGGTCAACACTTGCTATTTTCCTTTTCAAAAATTATTATTAAAACCATTATTCATTAAGCGTGAGTCTCAATCTCACCCCAACCAGGCTGCTGTCTGGGGGCCTCTTACCCCAGAGGGTGAGGAGAGAGTTGTCTGCATTCAGAGGACTGTTCAGGGCTTGGACTTTAAACTATTTTAGAAAGTTAAGTCCCATGAGGGCACAGACATATCTGTCTCCAAAACTACTGTATCTCTAACCCTGGCACCTGAGACATAGTAGGGCCTCAAAAATACAGAACTGAGGGGTGTTGAACACTCCCTCCCCTCCTTTGCCTGAGATATTTCATCAAAGATGTGTGTTTCAGTTGGCCTCACACAACGCTGCTGCTGCTGCTGCTTCTGCTAAGTCGCTTCAGTCGTGTCTGACTCTGTGCGTCCCCATAGATGACAGCCCACCAGGCTCCGCTGTCCCTGGGATTCTCCAGGCAAGAACACTGGAGTGGGCTGCCATTTCCTTCTCCAATGCATGAAAGTGAAACGTGAAAGTGAAGTCACTCAGTCATGTCCGACTCGTAGCGACCCCATGGACTGCAACCTACCAGGCTCCTCCATCCATGGGATTTTCCAGGCAAGAGTGCTGGAGTGGGGTGCCAGTGCCTTCCCCGGCCTCACACAATGATTCTTCTTAAATATGCACTAACATTTAAAGTCAAGAGAGCTCATAGAAATCTGAATTTCTGTCTTCTCTGGAACAACTAGAAGAGCTGGGACTAGAACCTTGATCTCCTGTGCTCTGCTGCTATCCACTCATTGTAGCGTGGGTGATGCTGAGTGGGGTTGCCCTGTAGACCGCCCCTGAACTGTCCAGTTTGCAGGACCCTTGCCTGGACTCCCTACCCCATGTGGGTAGCCCTGTGGGCCCCTATAGCTTCTATGAGTTCTCAAACCCAGTCCTAAAATCATGACAAGGCCTCCCTTTTATAGAAAAGAAATGTCAGGTCCAGAGAGGATAAGTAACTTTCCCAAAGTTACAGAGTAAGTTAATGGTACAATCTCTTAGCCTCTGTCTTTCTAAGCCACCTCCACCACAGCGCTTTGATACCCCAGGCCATTTTTCCAGTTTCCTCCATCCCAGGACTGGGAGATTTAGTGTGTAATTCCAGAGGCATGGGTAAGGACACAGAAGAAATCCTTGCTTGAATATAAAATGTGTCCTGTTCTTGGCCAGTGGCTGTGGCCACACAGGCTGCACCCTCTGGGTGGCCCTGCCCTGCACTGGGCCTTGTAACAGTCCTCATCCTGACCTACGACACCTACCTGAGGTCCCACCATCACCATGAAATCCTTTGGTCCAGGAGACTTAGGTGCAGCCAAGAGAATAGGAGAGCTTCCCTCAACTCTGCCAGAGAAATGAAGAATCATAGACAGAGCACTGGAAAAGGAAATGGCCACCACCCCAGTATTCTTGCCTGGAGAATCCCTTGGACAGAGGAGCCTGGCGGGCTACAGTCCATAGCGTTGCAAAGAGTCGGCCATGACTGAAGCTACTTAGCACACATGCATGCAGACAGAGCATGAGAGGCCTGAGTTTGAGTGCCAACATTGCCTCATACAAGTTGTGATGCATCAGACAAGTTCTTTCACTCCCTGAGTCTCAATTTCCTCATCTAACAAATGAAGATGAGATAATACCTCACGATTCATGCAAAATCGTGTTCCTTTTATGTTAACACACACACAAAAATGATACTTCATATTTTCCATGAGTGTATATGTGTCAGCCTGAGTTTCCCCAGAAGCAGTCCTTAGAAGAGATGTCAAGAGCATTCACTGTTTAGTTTATTTGGGATTTGATCCCAGAAAACCCTGTAGGAGAATGGGGAAGCAAGACAGAGAAGAGAAGTGAAAGTGAAAGTCACTCAGTCCTGTCCGACTCTTTGCAACTCCATGGACAGTTCATGGAAGTCTCCAGGCCAGAATACTGGAGTGGATAGCCTTTCCCTTCTCCAGGGGATCTTCCCAACCCAGGGATCGAACCCAGGTCAGCAGACAATAAAGATGTGATCAAGTCAGTCCCATTGTCGGCACCTGGAGCTCAGTTCTACTGGGAGTGCTGGGAGCTGCTTGAGCCAGCTCAAGAGGTAGAGGAACTGGGATGCTTATCTGCCTGATCCTGTCAGTCACAGCTGATGGGGATGAGGTTGGCTCCCACGGGCTGACAATCCTCTAGCACTTCCACTTGACAGGCTTATGGGCAGAGCAGGCACCAAGGACCACAGAGAAATCTGCTAGATGAAGAGGTACAGGTCCTGGCAGTTGGACATCCAGCGAGTGTTCAGAAGGGTGAACAGCTGAGCAAGGGGGCGGGGCACTGACATATCTGCTTTAATATAATATGCAAATGCATGAGAAGAGGCTACCTGGGCAGGGGTAGTGAATGGAGGGATGGCCATGGGGAGCCTGGAAAGGGTACCTTACAGGCCTTATTACAAAGGTGCCTTAGATTTAGCTTTATTGTTTTCATTTTTAACAAGGATGATGTAGTGTTTTAGTAGGTGATGAAAGGTAATTTTAAAAACAAAAATGCATACCATCCAAAACAGAAAAGAATAGGCTCTGTCAACAATAAAAAAGAAAGTGTAAAAGGGTCAGAGCACGCGATGGAAACTTTGAAGTTCCCATTTGAGGGGGTCAGATTTGGGGGCAGCTGACCTCGGAGCATGGTGGGAGGCTGAAATGAAAAATTGTCCCTTGGGCGAACTGGCCACCATGTCCTTTTGGAAGGGGGTCATCTTCACTTGGCTCCAATCAAGGAAAGACTTTGTTCCTCTCCAAGCAAAGATAAACAAACATGGACAGTCCTTCTCAGTTTAAACACACATTTGTGACTATTGTTTACAAGGAGAAATCTAGGGCACCCTGGCAGCTAAGGGCATTTGATTCAGTTAGTCAGGTCCTTGGAGAAGGTGACTCTCAGAAACTGATTAGAGGGAATGCCTGTAGAAGAAGCTAGGAGAGGCTAGGAAAGGCATCATATAAGATAGTAAGGCACTGTTCAGTCACTCAGTTGTGTCTGGCTCTGCCACCCCATGAACTGCAGCATGCCAGGTTTCCCTGTCCTGCACTATCTCCTGGAGTTTGCTCAAACTCATATCCGTTGTGCTGATGATGCCATTCAACCATCTCATCCTCTGCTGTGCTCTTCTCCTTTTGCTTTCAATCTGTCCCAGCATCAGGGTCTTTTCCAATGAGTCAGTTCTTCACATCAGGTGGCCAAAGTCTTGGAGCTTCAGCTTCAGCAGCAGTCCTTCCAATGACTATTCAGTGTTGATTTTCTTTAGGATTGACTGGTTTGATCTCCTTGCTGTCCAAGGGATTCTCAAGAATCTTCTCCAGCACCACAGTTCAAAAGCATCAATTCTTCAGGGCTCGCCTTCTTTATGGTCCAGCTCTCACATCCAGACATGAATACTAGCAAGGCATGTCTGACTCCAAATGAAAGAAGGAGAGAGGAAAGAAGGGAAGAAGCAAGGGAAGGAAGGTAGAGATGTCTTAGACTGCAGGGCAGTTCTAAGGAAGGTTGGCAAGGCTGTCAAGGAGGTTCCATCAGAGGTCCCCCTGGCACGGGCCTGCCTCAGTACCCCTGCCACACTCAGTCATTGGGTGGGAGCAGCCCAAGGCAACAGTGATAGTCTTCAAGCATGACAGCTGGGGCCACTGGTCAATTCTGCCCTCTGCATGTGGAGATCTGAGAGGCTCATTCTTGTGGTCACCACATTAGATGGTGGCTAAAGCCATGAAGAATATAGCTGGAAAGGGGCCAGAAAGTGATAGGAGTTGGGGACAGTGCTCCTGTCTTAGCCAGGGGAATAAGAGAAGACCCTGCTGAGAAACTAAGATCTGCAAGAAGACCTGGGTGAAGAGAAAGAGGCTTTCTGGGTAATGAATGTTCCAAAAAGCAGCCTGTGCAATGACCCTGAGGTAGAAACATGGTTGGTGAGTTGAGGAAGAGCAAGAGGCTAGTGTGGCTGAAATGAAAAAATCAAGGGAGGGCTGGAGGAGACAGGACTGTGAGGTTGAGGGGACCCCAGGTCATGGAGACTTGCCAGCCATAGAGGGGACTTGGACTCTTACTCCAAGTAAGATGGCAGCCTGGGGATATTTTGAGCAAAGGAGGGACGTGATCTGACTTATATTTTAAAAAGCTCATTTATCTGTAAGAGGCAGAAAGGGCATTCAAACCCATCTTTTTCTGGCTTCAAGTGTTAGTTGCTCAGTCATGTCCAACTCTTTGCGATCCCACGAACTGTAGCCCACCAGGCTCCTCTGTCCACGGAATTCTCCAGGCAAGAGTACTGGAGTGAGTTTCCATGCCCTTCTCCAGAGGATCCTCTGGACCCTATATTTTTCCAAACTTTCCTGCCCTCTGCCTACCTTAAAGATAAAAGTATTCTAAGGAGGCTTACAAGTGCCCTTGAGTTCTGGAGTTGATCAGGTGACTCAGAGGTAACATTGAACACGCTAAAAATTTACTACTTGTATGGAGCAAGTGGTTGGAACACATACATCTCAGAGTCAACCTTCTGACTGAGTCAGGCAAATGACCAAAGATCTGACTTCCTCTTTCCTATGTTGCTCGGTCACTTGCTGTTGTGTAAACCAGGGCATGACACCCGCCCTTTCTGGGTATTTGCAAAATCAAAGTTTTGAGTTCTTGATCAGAAAGAAACTGACAGTTGGAAAAGGGAAGAGATGGAGAGTCAGAGGTGACCCCTAAATGTCCATTATGGATAGCAGTCACTTGGAGGTTTGGCTGGTTCATTCAGAAGAATCAAGGAACCCGAGGAGAGGGAGCTATGTGCTCCTGAAAACTCTTTGGGGACTTGGTCCCCAACAGTGGAAGGTTTTTCCCTCTGCCCCCATGCCTGAGCTATTCTGAGAAGGGAAAGTTCCTCTAAATGGACAATCTTGAGCCCTGGGCCCCTGGCAGTCTGCCTTCCTAAACTTCCTGTTTGGGTTACTCATCCCCACCCCCTCCTGCTTTCCCTGATATAGCCTCTGAGGCTGACCCAGTGGAGAATGGGAGGCAGGAGAGCTGGGTTTTTGCTCTACCTGCCACTAACCACATAGGGATCTCTCTGCTGTGGGTCTCCATTTCCCCATCTGACAGATGGGTTCATATATATGGACAGCCTAATCCATGTCAGGCCCTTTCTAGGCATGGCTTCAGTGCCACCAACTTCATACTCTACCCACCCCCACCCGCTCTAATGGGTCTAGTACCCTCTTTACTTTCTTCTATCAAAACTTCCTATTAAGGCAGTCTTTGCCATTAAGTCATTTACACCTGAGTATGAATTGCAATCCTTTGTAAGAATTTCCTTTGCACTCAGCAGGACTCTTTGAGGTTCAAGGGCACATAAATCCAACTTAAACTGGCTCAAGCAGAAAAAAAAGGATATTGGAAAGCCCATGAGCATATCAGCTTCATAAAGGGTTGAAGAATTTGTATTTCCTCATTTCTAGGCTCTGCTTTGCAACAGCAAGCCTCTTTTCCAGCCAAATGGATGATTCTCATTGGCCACAACTGAGTCACATGCCCAACTCTGCTTCTATTACTGCAAGTCTGATTGGCCAGACTTCATAACAGACCCATTCCTACAGTCAGAGGTTGAAGTCAGCTCTGCTACAGTCCAGGAATTGAGAATGGGAGAAGGGTGGTTCCCAAAGAAAATTGAGGAGCTATTGTCAGAAGGAGGAGGAGCAGATGCTACCCAAGAAAGAACTATAGCTGTCCCCTTCGGAGAACGAATCACCCGACATCTCATCTCATATTTGGGGAAACTGAGGCCCAGAGAAAGGCTGGGACTTGCCTGAGGTACACAGTGAGTTTGCGGCAGAGGCGGGACTAAACTCCAGGGCTCCTCGCCCCCAGCCCTCAGAAGCCACTGCTTGAGCCTAAAAGCTCCTAGGAAACCACCTGCCACCCACTCCATAGGATGCTCAGGCAGGTTCTGAGAGTTCAGGAGGAGTCTCTGAGGTCTCTGTGGCCAGCACGGTGACCATGGGAAACAGTCAGCCCAAGCAAGCTGAACTTTCTTGTTTCCCTTCCACGCAGTGCCTGCAGAAGCCAAGGGGACGGGGAGCTGGTTTCAGGTCCCAGCGGTTCGGCAGTGAGCTGAGGAAGTATCTTTGCTGGGGGTTAGCTGTTCTAAGTTAATGTGGGGCCAGGCAAGCCACTGCTGCTCTCAGGGCCTGGTCTTGAGTCACATTAGACAAGAAACATGTGTTTTCTGAAATTTCAAAGAGCCTTTCAAATCCCTGTCCCATAGGACCTCAGGCCAAGCCTGAGAAGCAAGTGCCTCCTATTATAAAGGGGTGGGGGAGGGGAAATGGGGCTCAGAGAGGGCAAGAGCCTTACGCAAGGTCACGCAGCAATCAGTGGAAGAACTGGGATCCAAAGCCAAGTATTCAGACCCCAAGCTTGGTCTTCCTTCCACTACATTGGTGGGTATCAAATTTCAGTGTGATAAGACTCCTAAAGAATTGTTTGAAATGCAGATTCTATGCCTTCATCCCCAGAAACCCTAGTTCATTCAATTCAGAGTGTTGCCTGGAATAGTCAAGAGTCAGTGAGGACTGTTTGGGTACAAGTGGCAGAAATACAACTCAAACTGGCTTAGGCAAAATTGAGAATTTACTTGCTTGTGAATTAGAAAAATTCTGAGGTTGAAAAGTTTTGGGCATAGCCGGATCCAGGTGTTCAAACATGTCTTCAGGAATCACTTTGTCTCCATTGCTCAGCTCTGCTGTCCTCTGTGATGGCTTCCCTCTAAGGCAGTCCCTCCCTTCATGATGTCAGAATGGCTCCCAAGAGCTCCAGTTTCCTACATTCACACCTACATCTATACTCACTTCTATACCTACATCTACATCCATTTTCATATCCACAGCCACATACATCCACATCTATACCTACACCCATATCAACAGCTACGTCCACATTCACACCCACATCTACAACAATGCTTATAGAAATAGAATGCCTTTTCCCTAATTTTCCCAGCAAAACTCCAGGGCAGACTCTGCCTCAGATAGGATCACATACATACCTATAACTGAACCAACCACCGTTGGTTGTCAGGAGACTTGGGTTCGATCCCTGGGTTGGGAGGATCCTGTGAAGAAGGGAAAGGCTACCCACTCCAATATTCTGGCCTGGAGAGTTCCATGGACTATACAGTATCACAAAGAGTCGTCCATGACTGGACTTTTTTTTTTTTCATTTTGTCAACATATTGACAAAGTGAGCGACTTTCACTTGTCAGCATATTGCAGACTCAGCTGTCAAATCACTGTTCCCTGTGTTCTTTGGTGACCTTTATAAGAGGATCCACATAATAATTCTCTTTTGAATTTAGTGCTCAAAAATTTTGTTTCTGTCAGTAAATTGCCATGCTTCCTGGGTTTTATGTTAACAATGTACAATTTCCCGTTTTATCTTGGCTAGTAGGAAACTCAGAGGTAAATCTAGTACCCAATGGCAGAAACACTAGCACCCCAGGCTTCTGATTCAATCATCTTTCCTTTCAAATGGTGCAACAGAACCTTTTTTGAGTCTTGAAGTGCTCTGTACATGGTTTATTATCATAAGCTCCCTCAAATCCTCTTTGAAAGACAGTGCTTCTATGAAACATTCTTGGATTTCCCCAAATCTTTATTGAAATCCCTCCCTCTCTTCAAAATTCAACTCACTATCCTGCCGCTCAATTATTATACACAGGTTGTTTTTACTATGAACAAAGTAACATATATATGTTAGTGAAAGAACCTGGATATGTATTAGATTCACAAAATGGCTTGATATTATATATGTCTTGCAGGTTGTTTTTCTCACTCAGCAAGTATTTTAGAAGTCTTTGCATGGCTCTGACTGTCTCTGCCAATACCTCACAGCTCCTTGGGAACATAATTTTGAACGTAATTTTGTGTGTCTAGTCTTTACATCCCAGCTGGAGCAGGAGCCAGGAGCCAGGTCCAGATGCCTTTATCTTCAACTGACTACAGAAAGCATGGGCTCTGGGCACACATTTACTCACTGACCATGTGACATGTGACCATGTGACACTCCTACTGCGTGCCAGCAAGGTGCTGAGTTGAGCACCAAGGAACACAGACATGAGCAGGACCCGTCTCTGGGGTGCTGCTGTGATGGCAATGTTCTATATCTGTACAGCTGAGTAGATAGCTTCAGCCACAGATAGCTCTCTCTTTTTAATATTTATTTATTTCTTTGGTCGTGTCTTAGTTGCAGCATGCAGGATCTTAGTGGCAGCGTGCGGGGATCTTCAGCTGTGGCATGTGGGATCTAGTTCCCTGACCAGGATTCCAACCCAGGCCCCCGTGCATTGGGAGCACAGTGTCTTAGCCACTGGACTTGGACCACAAGGGAAGTCCTCCCAGACAGCTCTTGAGCACATGAAACCTGGCAAGTCCTAGCGGAGATGTGCTGTACATGTAAAACACACACTGAGATATGAAGACTCAACATTAAAAAAAAAAGAATATAAAGTATCTCATTGATCATTTTATGTTGATCACATTAATAATAATTTTGACATATTGGGAAAAGTAAATACATCTTAAAATTAATTCCCTTGTTTCTTTTTACCTTGAAAAAACACGGCTATGGAAAATTTTAAATTATATACATGGCTCACATTACATTGCTGTGTCTAGTGGTCATGAAAATGAGCATTTCAGAGGCCACTCCAAGCCAAGCAGTGGAGTGGTTTTCTTGGTTTAGGGGGAAATCACATCTTATGCAAATTTGACTCTTGCCCATATACCACTTAAAAAAAATACTTCATTGTGCAAAAATTGAACTAACAGGAATTCCCTATTTTAAGAAATTAACTTCTCAAGTATTATGTCTCTAAACTTGAGGGCCAAAGGACTTGCAAACAGTGTTCCCCCAGGGTAGGGCCACATCTGCCAGTAAATGGAAATGATATGATTAGCACTTCTGTAGAACTTACTGTGTGGCAGACGCCTTCAGACTTCCAACTCACTCTGTGCTCACCACCACCCTGGAACACGTGTTTATGTGTTAGGAGACCCTACTCCTCAAGACCCTGTGGCCACGTTGAATATGTAAGTTGTCGATGTAAGGAATACCAAATACATGCTCAGAGAGGTGGAGGGAGCTGCCCTACCTCCCACAGCCATCCTCTTCCCAGATCACACTTAACTTAATCAAAATATATGAAATGGAATATGATTTTCTGTCATACAAAACCTCACAATAAGCTGTTTTATTTCCTACAACTGTAATACATACTTATCACAAGCCAGAGAGGTGTTGGTTTTCATTTTCAGTTCATATGAGTACGTTATAAAACAGTGATTAATTGCAATAATTTTTCAAATTAATGATCCAGCGCTCCAGGAGTCTGGATCAGTTCCTTACTTTATTCGCAAAAGGAGAATGAAGCGGAAACTGCTTAAGCCTTAAGGTGGTAAACTGTTCCCAACTCCCACCAGGACAGACAAAAACATCCTTGTAAATGAAAAGAATCTTTAAAAAAAATAATAATTCCCATAAACCTAGGAATTTGGGTTTTTTCCTTAAGCCACAAACACATGTTCATTCTAACAAGATAAGTATAACTGCTTTAGAAGAAAATTGCAATTGTGCAGAGATGAGGAAAACAATTACTTCCTTATGTGACTTCTCAGCAAACACGGGCACATTTTGAGAAAAGAATAAAAGGTTTCTACCACTTTAACGATGAAGTTTTGACTCTGATCAGATCAATGTGTTTTCTTTAAGTGTCTTTAAATTTTATAAATCCATCAGCAAAGTCCGTCAGCTCTACCTCCAAAATATCTAAGTTGATGATCCAAGGGATACCAAAATATCTCCTGACCCTTTCTGTTCCTTACCCCCTCAGTAGCCAGCACCCCAGGCCAGGCCACCATCAAGCATCTCGAGCCTGGACTTCTGACCTATTCTCCAAAGGCTGTACTCCACCGATCAGCGGAAGAGCTGACAGGGTTATTTAAAGTGTAGATTGACTCCTGTCACCCTTCTACATGAAACTTTTCCTGGTTTCCCATCAGCCTTAGAATGCAATCCAAATTCCTCACCACTGTAAAGATGGGGCAACCTCGTGGTATACTCTCTGCTCCCTCCTGCCTGTGATCTCCAGCCACACTGGTCTCCTTTCAGTGCCTGACTCTCTTCAAGCACATTCCAGCCTCAGGGTCTTTGCACTCACTGTTTGCACTCACCTGCTGGGAACACTGTTCCTTCAGAGTGTTACATAACTGACTCCTTTGTGTCAGTTGGGCCCCAAGTCCAACATCACCTCCTGAGAGAGGCCTTCCCCAACCACCCTGTCTAAAGAGGCCCGGCATGGTTTTTCCCTATCAGCATCCTCTTTGAGCATCCTCACACGTTTCACTAACTAAATTTATCCTGTTAATTATTTGCTACCTGTTCTTTATCTGTGACTCCCATCCATCTCCAGGGTGAGCTCCAATAGGGGTGTGAACTTGCTTGTCTTAGTCATGATTTAGCAAAGTGCTCAGTAGGGAATTCCCTGGTGGTCCAGGGGTTTGATCCCACACCTCCACTGCCCTAACTGGGGAACTAAGATCCCATATGCCATGAGGTGCGGCCAAAACAAATACATAAATAAAAATGTAAAGAAAGAAAAGTACTCAGTAAATGTTTACCCAGTAAATGAATGAACGAATGAATGATCAAATAAATCCATGAGAGAAAGAAAGGAAGGAAGTAAAAGAGGGAGGGAGGGAGGAAGGAAGGAAGCTGTTACAAGGCAATTATAAAGTGATATGAGGGGATGGTGACTTGATTGTTTGAGCCACATTATGTGACCTGGTCTCTATCACTTAATATAAAATATTAACTTATTATATATGAGAGTATAGTCTTACTGTTGGCTCGGAGCCTGACTCTAGACTATTTCCCCACCCACGTACTTTCTCATCCTCCCAACACCCTGAGAGTAGGCTGCATTATTATCCCCATTTCGCTGATGAGGAACTGAGACTAGGGAGCAGGGGGAGTGATACGTGAGCAGTTGGTGTGGGGGCGGGGGGAGGGACCAAGCATCAGCTCAGGCTTTCTGCCCCCAAAGTGTGTTGAATTTCAATGATCATCACAATTTATTCTCTCAATAAGCTTCCTGTCGCCAGGGTCCTTGGTAGCATGACTTTGACAACTTGTCAGCTCTGTGTGGGTGTGTGGCAGACGTGGATATGGGGAAGTCCAGAGATGACAAGGGCAGAGTGAGCTCCATTAGGTGAGGGTGAGGTAGGGGTCTGACACGGGGAGGGGAGCCAGCCTGGCAACAGGGTGTCTCAAGCCCAGAATCAAAGAACTCCCCCTTGCGGGGATCCGAGCAAGCTGGGCTCATCTCCCTTCTCTCTACCGCAGGATGGGGTGCGTGAAGTCCAAGTTCCTCCGAAATGGAGGCAAGGTCTCAAAAACCGAGGCCAACACCAACCCACACAATCCCGTGTATGTGCCGGATCCCACGTCCTCGGGCAAGCGGGTGAGTAGGAGATGAAAGGGGACACCGGCGGCTATCCGGGGCTGCCCCATGCTGCCCCAAACTGCTCTCACAGTTCCCTGTTCTCCCAAGGGTGAGCAGGGTGAGTTTGGGGTGAAATGGAGCTGACCGGTCACCAGCAGCGCCGTGACTCCCCAGGATACGCCAGCACCGAGCACCTGGGGCAAGGGCATCACTGCTTCTTGTCCCGCTGCCCAGGCCTTGGGCCCTCAGCCTGGGTGACCACGTCCCAGGGGGTATGGCTGGCCTTCCCACCTGGGCAGTACCAGGAATCAGTGCTGAGGGTAATGAGCGAGCAGCTTAGTCACAACAGCAGTTGAAGAAATGACGGTAATGATGACAGCATCAGTATCATGGCGATAACTGTAATAACAATGGTAGTAATAATAGTAACAACAATACTAGTGGGAGTATAATAGCAATGGAGGCAGGAACTACAGCACAGAGTCGATGAGAGAAGTGATAATACTAGCAGAGGTATCTGCTCACTTCTGCTACACTTATATACAGAGCTTACGATGAACCAAGTACCATCCTAAGTGCAAGACGGTTATTAACACCTTTAATCCTCACGATAGTGTTCTTGTGGGCCACAAGTTGTTTCACACCCATTTTAGAGATGAGATGCAGACATTAAATGACATGCTGAAGGCTACATGGTTAGCAGGGATTCAAACTCAGCACATGTTCCGGTGTCCCAGAGGTAGGAACAAAGTAACAGGCAGAGCCAACTGCTAATGACAGGAGCAGTAGTCATGTGGCATTAGTGGGGGCCCGGGGGCGGTAGTTGCCACAGAAGTCACCCTACTAGTCATGGTAGTTGTGATGGTTCAAAGAGCAGTAACAATAGTAATAGTGGTGGTTACAGTAATAGTACTAGTAACGGGGCTGACAGTACTGCTGCTGCTATTAAGAGCAGCAGTAACAGTTGTAATGAGCATTATTGTTCTTTGAAAAATCTCCTATGGTCTGGGCACTGGAGTGAGCTGTTTCTATATCATTAATTCTCACCAAAAGCCGTGAGGCTGGAGTTAATACTTCTTATAGCCAGGGTGAGAGAGGCTCAAAGTTAAAAGGCTCCCTGGGCTCATGGTGCTGGGAGGCAGCAGAGTTGGGTTGTTCTAAACGCAACGCTGGGGTTCTCTCTCCTCTGGGGTCCTTCTGTCCATCCCCTTATCTGAAGCTTTCCCGGCAAGCTCAGCCTCCAGAGGCAGGGGTGCACTTCTTCCTGTGGCTCCTTAGAAAGTTCTCCCTTGTGTTGAAGGGAGGCCTGTTACCCCATAATCCTTACTCCTGGATCCTATACCGCCCCCCTCAGTCCCGCCCCAAACACATCCACTACCTCTGCTCCGTGAGAGCTTGTAGAGATGGAAGGCAAAGATCTTATCCCAACCCACCCTTTCCTTCCAAATCATCTTTCACACAACATGGGCTCCTGGTCTCTCTTCACCTGCTTGCCCTTCTCCAGGAGTGATGCCTAGAACAGGACTAATTTTGGAAACGGGAGAAGAGGGGAATGGTCACCTCCCATCTTCTGACACTTGACCTCCATTAATACAGCCTGAGTTTACAAGAACTTCCCACACTGGTGATGTCCTGGGGTGACATCCTAAACCCTAAGTCCCTCCCAGGTCAGCTTCTCTCCTAACTTGCGTGCCCCGGGGCCCTTTCTGTGGCCAGGGCTCCAGAGTCTCAGGTTCTCTGAGATCCCCTGACTTGTCCCCAAGGGGAAGTAGAGGTTTTCTTTCTCCCACCAGTTTTTGCCTGTTCTCTCTGAACATCAAGTTTAAGGGATATTATTATCAGCCATTCATTGCTCTGCTCATGCAGAACTTTGATTTAGCAGTAATGTAACAATTGAGAAAGGATTTCCAGGTCAAATCAGCTTGCAAAACACTGGGCCACACACTCTTTTCTGTAGGACTTCCTAGAGCCTTTATGTATCTTTGTGATGGGCTTTATACATCTCCCCAAAAAGGGTATACTTACTGCTTCCCAAACCTGTTTTTTTAAATTAGCATTTACTTACATGTGTGACACACAAATTCATTCTCTTTGAAAATAAAAATCACAAATTACAGTTAAAACTACAGTGTCTGCTGACCAATGCCCTCCTCCCTAGAAATACCACACCCCAGCCCAGAGGTAATAGCTGTTGTCAGTTTATCAGGGAACCTTGCAAACCTCTTTCCATGAATTTACTCACAGCTGTACCGTATGTGTCCACAGAAATTGTTTAGGCTGTGTGATTATATGTTTTATACCAGCGTATCATTTTTACCATTCTGAAGAACTAGCTTTGTTTACTCAACAATGTACCTTTGAGGTCTCGCTGCATCAGGAATGAAGTGGCCTCCCTCCTATAAGAGCTGCTTAGAGCAGCTCCCTTAATTTGGTGCCGATTCCCCTTTGGATGGACACTTAGGTTTTCTGTAGTGGAGCCTTTATTCATGGGCCTGCTGGTAGACCTCGGATTTCTTCAGACTTGGAAAACTCTGATCTGGGCCAACCCCCCTCACTGTATGTTGAGCGGAAGGGACAAGTCCGTGTCCCCCAGTAAGTCTAAGGCAGAGCCTACAAGCCTAGAGCTCTGCATCTTTGTCCTAGCTGTGCCCCTAATGTGCAGTGTTACCTGGGGCACTTTCCCAGCCCTCTCTGGGCCTCCCCCCATGACACATGGGGTTGGGATATCCTTTTTTGACACAAACCTTCAATGTCTCCACACACACTGTTGGATTCATTCTCTTCTCCCGTTTCTTCCCCACAGTGGCCTGATGGTAGCAATGGCAACCCGCCAGGGTCCACAGAGGGTAAGTAACTGGCAGGCACGTGCAGTGGAGTTGGTGATTGTAGAGGTTAGGTTAGGTGCTTGGCGAGAACCTAAGGCAAAAATCCAACACAGTCAAAACCGCCCTTGAAAATCCCCTAATTTGCCCCCTAAGTACTTAGTACAGGCCATTGCGTTTCTATAGCGCTATTTCACAGCATGACCATAACTTCATTAGCTTTGAACTCAAGAATGCACTATGGCAAGATGCTTACTTGTATCATGAAGAGACACATCAAGGGGTCCAGGGCTGGGTGCCAGGTGTTGGGGTGGGAAATACCCAGGGCTGTGGGTGTGCTCAGATCAAGCCTCACCATCCCATGTGTCTCCCTTCCCAACAGGTTCTGAGGATATCATTGTGGTTGCCCTGTATGATTATGATGCCATTCACCATGAAGACCTCAGTTTCCAAAAGGGGGATCAGATGGTGGTCCTGGAGGAGTGAGTCCCCATCCCACACCCCCTAAGACATAGCTATCTGCAACACTCAATTTTGCTCTCTTTTGTGTTTCAGTAGAGAACCTGATGGGCTATATTATACTAAAGTGTAAATGACTGATGAGAATGTGATCATAAAAAAGGAAGAAGGGTTTCCTTTAACCTGGGTTTTAGCCACAGTAAAGGAGCTTGTGTGCTTGCTAATGGTGCACCCAGGCAAGGATGGACAGCTGACAGTGCTTTCCTAGGGAAGCCTTCCTTGGACTCCTATGATTAAGTGGCAGGCTTACCTACAGAGCAGACCCTGTTGAGGTGACTTTGCATTCAGATCTGTGGATCTCTGAGTTTGCTACCTCCAATCTCCTATAATCCTCACCATCACTAGATGTAGTGTCTAATATGTGCTGGGACTGCTTATGCTTGGTCAGACTCCTGAGCCCAGTCCCTCTGGCCAGCAAGCCACTGTGAGTCTGCCACGGGCACAGTCTGCCTAATATATAGTTAGTAAGGTCAAGGCCACAAGTCCAGGAAATGAGAGTAAGGCCAAAGACCTAGGACTGTGAATGTAGGGACAGGGCTTGATTCCAGCCCCGGGGTTGTTGTAAAGATATTTGCCTTCATCATGGGGTGCAGGTTGGGGGCTGGGACGGTGGTGGCCCTGCCCTTCACCCTACCCGCCTCCTATTGTTGGGGGTATTCTAGGCCACGGCTGAGGGGTTGACCCCTTTGCTCCCTTCTGCCCCCCAGGTCTGGGGAGTGGTGGAGAGCGCGATCTCTGGCCACCCGGAAAGAGGGCTACATCCCAAGCAACTACGTCGCCCGTGTCAACTCTCTGGAGACAGAGGAGTGAGTATTCCATCTCCCTGCCCTGCAGAAGCAAGCATGAGCTGAGCCGGCCTCGCTTCTGCCTCAGGGCCTTTGCGATCACCATCTCCCCTGCCTGGCACACTCTTCCTGGAGCTCTTTGCCTGTCTGGCTCCTGCTCATCCTTTGGGTCTCAGAGAGGCCTTCGCTGGCCATTTAGTCTCAAGCAGGTCTCCGCTGTGACTCTGTGTGACTCCCTGCTTTACTTCTTCTGAACACTTCTCACTAGCAAAGACAATCTTGTTTCTTTGGTTGTCCCCAGTTCACTGTCTGCCTCCCCCCACTAGAAGGGGAGCACACAAGGGCAGGGACATGCATGGTCTGTCCTCTGCTGCATCCTGCGCCCTTCGCACAGGCTGGCATGCAGTTTGTGCTCAATGCATATGTGTTGGATGAAGTATAACAGCTGTGCCAAGGAGGGTCCTCTGAGAGGCGAGCCAGCCCACATCCGGCTGGTCATCCCTCACATGACTCGTTCAGCCCGCCTGTGCCTGCACCTCACTGAGCCCTGTGCCAATTGGGGGCCACAGAGCCAATGAGACATCCTCCACCCTCAAGGAGATCGCTGTAACCCCTCATTCTTTACTGCGGGCTGTTTATGTCTATGTTGGCTCAGAAAACAGACAGTTGTACTTCATCCTTCCATCCATCCATCCACCCAATCATCCCACAGACCCCTGAGCATCCACTGAACTCCCAGCTCTATTCCAGGAATGCTAGGTGACTCAGGCAGGCTTCCTCCCTGGAGATGTTCACAGTGTGAGGGGGGTGACCCTGACAAGTAAGAAGATGGCCACACTATCAGGCGGCAATAGATTCAATTCAGAATCAGCCAATCAAAAAGTCAAAACCTGATGGTCACCATGGCTTTATCTCCTTTGCCTCCTCCCTCTGGCTAGATGGTGTTGAGGGTTTGGGATGCTTACCTGTTAAAATGGGCTTTTCTTATTTTAAAGTCACCCCTTTCTTAGTGCACAGAAAACCTCTTCGCCCTGTGAAATCTCCCCTCTGTGGCCGTGAGGAAGCCCTCACTCCCAGCCCTGACCCTTCTGTCCTGGAATGCCCCCAGCACATGCCCTACATGCTGCGTGGGGTGGGGTGGCTGCTTCTCTGTCCTTCTAGGCTTTCTCCCAGGGCATCGGTGCTCTGCCCCCCTGCTCCAGGCTCTGAACACTTAGAGACTTCCTGCACCATTCCTCCCCTTGCAGCAGCCTTGAAGCAGGCATGGCCGGTATTACTCCTTAAAGCAATATAACTGCTGAGTGGAAAAGGCCAGGCGCAGAGGACAGACATAGTGGGTTATCATTTGGGTGATAACTTAATGGCTGGTTCTCAACCTTGAGTGCGTCAGCATCACCTAGAGGGTTAGTTAAAATGCTGGTTTCTGAGCCCCACTCCTCGACTGTCCAATTCATAACTGGCATTTCTAACAAGTTCTCAGGTGAGGTGGATGCTGCTAGTCCAGGGACCCACCTTGAGAACCACTGACCTGAACACCCATATGAGTCTTGAACTCCCGGGCTCTTGTGTCCCCATCAAGAGACTGCTCACAGAGGCTGCCTCTGAAGAGAGCAGCTGGGGCCTGGAAATCAGCGTGGGATGGAACCTTACTTCCTCATCTGCCTTGAAATAGGCAGTATTTTCAAATGTTTCAAAATGCAAATGGTACAGAAGGACAGACTAAAGAGTGAAAAGTCTTCCCCTCACCCCATCCCCAGCCAGCTACTTCCCTTCCAGAAGCAACCAGTTTCCTGTAAGTCCTCCCAAATGCTTTATACTTGATTAAGAAACTACATATATCTTCCTCCAATTTTTTAAAAAATCAGAGTATAGCTGATTTAGAATGTTGTATTAGTTTTAACTGTACAGGAAAGTGAATTCATTATACATATAGATAAATCCACTCTTTTTTAGACTCTTTTCCCATAGAGGTCATTATAAATATTAAATATAGTTCCCTGTGCTATAGGTCCTTATTGGTTATCTATTTCATAATTAGTAGTATGTATACGTCAATCTCAATCTCCCAATTTATCCCTTTTCTCTCCTTTCCCCCTGGTAACCATGTTTGTTTTCTACATCTGTGACACTATTTGTTTTGTAAGTTCACTTGCATCATTTTTTTAGATTCCACATGTAAGCGAATATCATTCGATGTTTGTCTTTCCCTTCCTGTCTTACTTCACTTAGTATAAGAATCTCTAGGTTTGTCCATGTTGCTGCAGATGGCATTGTTTTATTCTATCTTATGGCTAATGTTCCACTATCATGTCTGTGGTGACTCAGCGGTATAGAATCCACCTGTAATGCAGGAGACACAGGTTTGACCCCTGGGTTGGGAAAATCCCCTGGAGAAGGAAATAACTTCCCACTCCAGTACTCTTGCCTGAGAAATCCCATGGGCAGAGGAGCCTGGTGGGCTACAGTCTGTGGGGTCACAAAAGAGTCAGACACAACTTCATGAGTAACCAGTAACAACAATGTTTCATTGGATATAAGTGCCACAACTTCTTCATCCATTCATCTATTGATGGACATCGAGGCTGTTTCTGTGTCTTGGCTATTGTGAACAATGCTGCAAAGAATATTGTCTCTCTCTGTTTTACACAAGTGGCAGCCTCTGTGCTGTACTCGTCCACCCCTTCTGTTCAGATCTTCCAGGCAGCGCTGATATGCCCCCTTTCCACAGTTGCTGTGTCTCTCATGTAGATGCCCCAGCATCCCTCATCAGTGGTCACTTGAGCTGTTTCCAGCCTCACGCTGCCTTGAGTCTCGTTGTGTATGTGTCATTTCTTCCCGTGCAAAATCAGTGGGATAACTTCCTAGGGGTGGGATTGCCAGGGAGACAGCTCTTCCTGTGTACCCTTTAACATTGCTTGAACATTTTATCATGGCTTGAATCACTTTACCAAATGAAAGCAAGGAAGGCAGGGGTGTTGCATGGTGTTTAAGATCTTTGGCTCTGGAGTTAGACTGCCTGACTTTGAATCCTGCCTCCACCACTTACTAGCTGTGTGATGCCAGGCAAGTTACTTGCTCTTTCTGTTTCTCAGTTTCCTCATCTGTAAAATGGGGATAATAAAGGCAAAGATTCCATAGAGTTGGGTGGATAACAAGAGCTTGATAAATGGTAACTACCTGTTTCCCCAGTTGATAGCAGAGGAAACAGAAGTCCAGAGAAGAAAAGCAATGTGCTCCAAGTCACACATAGGCTTGTGGCAGGGTCAAGGTCAGCTGACCTCTGGTCTGGGGCTTTTTCCATCACAGAGCATGAACCACTCCTCAGGGAATAAATTTGGTTTCTGCTGCTTAAAGTTTTCCTTAAATTTTTTGGGGAATCTAAAGATCCCAAATAGTCAAGGAGGATGAAGAAAGGTCCAGGAATGTGGTCCCAAGTATAAAATTATTTGAAATCTCACATTTGAGCTTAGAAATTCATACTGATGTCATATTCAACTCTGTATCTACAGAGGAAGATGAACTGTGATGGTGACAATGCTCAACCCTCACTCACATGGGCCTCTAAGATCCTGGGAGGTTGCTCAAATGTTCTAGAGAAATCTGCAAAAGGAAGATTTTTGACCACAGTTGGTTAAGACTGCTGTATTTTTCCACCCAGTCTTTTTGCTCATCACCTTATGCCTTGCGTTGGGTGGCACTGGAATAACCAGCAACATTTTGTATTAATATTTATAATGCTGTATTATTTTTCTTAAAGAAAGCTCCCCCACCCCGCCAAAAATAAGCTCCCCAAATTGCATGCTTCAGCCTTAGCAAACTGGATTCACCTGTGGTAAAATGTCTGTTTTAATATCAAAAGAATGATTGCTTTCCCCCCAAAGAATCTTTGAGTAAAACTGACACCAGAGGAATGCAGGCCCTTGGAGTCCTGCTGCCAGGCGAGATTGCTGAGAGTCGGACAGGACTGCCCGCCGTGGGCTTACACACTGCCCCCTCCCTTCCCTCCAGGTGGTTCTTCAAGGGCATCAGCCGAAAAGATGCAGAGCGCCAGCTCCTGGCCCCTGGCAACGTGCTAGGCTCCTTCATGATCCGGGACAGCGAGACCACCAAAGGTGAGGCCGGTCCTCCTAGCCCTGTGTTTCCACCCCACCACACAGGGGAGCCCCAGATGTGACCCGACACCATCCTTCCCTTGGGGTATGCCATTGTCTGAACAACTCACCCAGCCCCCCTCCCCCGGCTTCCAGGCTTCCTTCTGCTCTTTGTTCAAACCTTCTCAGCCCCCAGACCTGCCAACTTAGGTCAGTGGAAGTAAGATGCAGTGGTTACTGCCCTGAAGAACAACCACTTGCTGAACTTGATCTTCATTAGCTTGGATTCTTTTAAATACCCATCAGAATGTATCTTGTCCACAAGCCTGACTCCTCTCTCCTTCTATAAGGAAATGAGATGGGCTCGGGCTGTAGAAAGAGCCCCCAAGCCAGCCTTGTCTGGGACCCTGTTTCAAATAACTCTTTTGAGGTATTTGGATGTTTTGATGTCGGTGACCTGCTTCCTGAAACTTCCATGCTGTGAGGGTGGCTTTGTGCCCAGTCATCACACAGGAGGCAAGAGCAATGCCCCAAAACAACAAATAACTCAAACTGGCATCAACTAAGGCCAGTTTTGCCAAAGGGATGATTGTAAGTAGGAGTTCTGTGATTTCAGGTTTCACACACAGTGTGTGCCTTTACTACTGTGTTTAGATTCAAAACTGCTTGGTTCAGAGAAACCAGTAAATTGTATAAAACATGACCTCACAGTACCCTGGACAATCAGTTCGGGGCCCTTCTACTTGCCCTCTGGTTTCTGAACTGGGGAAGCCTGGATGTGGCTAAAACAGCGCTCACAATCTGTGTTTCAGGTCAGGGAATGTTTGGGCTTTATTTCATAGGGATTTATTGTAATAGTTGAACTGGATTGGTTTGTTTGTTTAATCTTTTTGCTTGTTTGCTTCTAAACAGCCTTTTATTTTCAGAATTAATGTTTATTTGTATTTAAATAATCTATGGATATACCCATACTGCTTTCACTATAAAATCATCTATTTTTATTGTTTAAATTAACTAATTTATTTTGATTGGAGGATAAATACTTTACAATGCTGCTATGGTTTTTGCCATATATCAACATGAATCGGCCACAGGTATACATGTGTTCCCCACATCCTGAACCCCCCTCCCACCTCTCTCCCACCCTCTTCCTCTGGGTTGTCCCAGAGCACTGGCTTTGGGTGCCCTACTTCATGCATTGAACTTGCACTGGTCAACTGTTTTACATATGGTAATGTACATGCTTCCATGCTAATCTCTCAAATCATCTCACCCTCACCTTCTCCCACTGAGTTCTAAAGTCTGTTCTTTAAATCTGTGTCTCCTTTGCTGCCCTGCATTTAGGATCATCAGTGCCATTTTTCTAAATTCCATATATATGTGTTAATATATAGTATTTGTCTTTCTCTTTCTGACTTACTTCAGTCTGTATAATAGGCTCCCGATCCACCTCATTAGAACTGACTCAAATGCATTCCTTTTTATAGCTGAGTAATGGTCCACTGTGTGTATGTACCACAACTTCCTTATCCACTCATCTGCTGATGGACATCTAGGTTGCTGTTGTCCTAGCTGTTGTAAATAGTGCTAAATAGCCTCACTTTTTACCAAACTGGTGTGGTGTCTTGGTTTTTGTGAAAAATAGATAGATAATAGGAAGAAAAAGAATTAATAATGAACTCAATGACAGCCAACATTACTGAGCTTTTGCATCCTGAGTACAAGCATTCCTTCTTTTACCACCAGGCATGTGTTGAGGGGAGGAGATATGATGACCAATCCCATTCTACAGATAAGGAAACTGAGGCACAGAGAGGGGACTTGGTCACGTGTCCAAGGTCTCACAGCAGGACATGGAACAGCCTGACAAGCACCCAGCAGCCCGACTCCGCCGCCCACTCCTACCCTCTGCTCCGCTGCGCGGGTGTCAAGACGGTGCCCGCGGTGGCCTTACAGGCAGTCAGGGTGCTGACACCGGGTGGTTTCTCTCTGGCCCACGCAGGGAGCTACTCTTTGTCCGTGCGAGACTACGACCCACAGCACAGGGACACGGTGAAACATTACAAGATCCGCACGCTGGACAATGGGGGTTTCTACATCTCACCCCGGAGCACCTTCGGCAGCCTGCAGGAACTGGTGGCCCACTATAAGAGTGAGTCCTGCGGGGCTGCCTCCCTTCCAGGGGCCCAGCTGGGTGGGCCTCTCTCCTGGGAATGCTAGTCAAGGGGCATTGCTGCCTCTGAGGCTTGCTAAGGTTTTCCTCACCCTCCCCCAGACAAACAGTTGCTTTGGAGTCTCCTGAAGTCTTTGGTCTGTTGAGCAGGAGGGCAGAGATGCCATCTCACCATGCTCTGTTCCCCTGGGAATATCTTCGATGGAGCGGCCCTTTGGAACAGGGGCCAGATGCAGTGGACCAGGAGGGGAGGCCTGGAGGGGAAGCCTGAGGCTGGCTTGGGGCTGCCTGCCCTCGGCTGACCAGGGGGCTCTGTTCCAGAGGGGAGCGACGGACTCTGCCAGAAGCTAACAGTGCCCTGCATGTCCTCCAAGCCCCAGAAACCTTGGGAGAAAGACGCCTGGGAGATCCCCCGGGAGTCCCTCAAGATGGAGAAGAAACTTGGAGCTGGGCAGTTTGGGGAAGTCTGGATGGGTAAGGACCCAGGGCCAAACCCAGGAGGGGAGCTGGGGGAGAGGGAGGTCCTTGCTTCCAGGAACAGCCCGAGGCCAAGTGGGAATGCCACCCAGGGCAGAGGGGAGATTTGAATAATAACCGTAAAGGAGTGATTCCTCTGATAGCAAAGCAAATAGTCCTGCCATGCAAACACTGCCATGCAAATCTTTGAGGTCAGGCCTGTTGGGTCAAAAACTTTCTTCTAAGAAGTGGAAGTCCTAGATGAGGAATCTGCTTCCTCATATAGAGCTGGGACAGTCTGGGGTTGAGAGAACCAGAGCATCTCTTAGAATGATGACAATTAAGAATGGGAAAGTGTAGCTTGGAGATTTCCAGGTGAGTTCAATGTTGGCAGCTGATGAACACGCTGTTCTAAGACCCTGCCGTGTGCCCAGCATCATGCTAGGGCATTGTAGGGCTTAAAAAGACATATTCCACCCCTGCTGGGCTGCCTCTAATGATTTAAGAATAGCAAAGCCTGCTCTGCAAAACTGTGGGGGTAGACGTGATGCCTGGCCCAGTGCCTGGTGCCCCACACTGTGTTTATACTCCACCATGTTCCAAATGGGAGTGAAGACAGCTTACAGAGATGCAAACAATTCAGCCAGAAAAAAAGTTTAAAATCCACTCACTGCAACTATATATATTGAGAGCCTGCTATGTGTCAGGCACTGAAAAAGAAAAGGTGGCAGAGAAAGTATGGTGAGGAAGGTAAGACAGATCAGACTGATGGGGTTAGAAAACAAATACACACACACACACACATATATTATGTAAGGCCTTAGGCTCTTACTATACTGCTAGTGCTACTGCTAAGTCACTTCAGTCGTGTTCGACTCTGTGCGACCCCATCCCTGGGATTCTCCAGGCAGGAACACTGGAGTGGGTTGCCATTTCCTTCTCCAATGCATAAAAGTGAAAGTGAAGTCACTCAGTCATGTCTGACTCTTCCCAACCCCATGGACTGCAGCCTACCAGGCTCCTCCGTCCATGGGATTTTCCAGGCAAGAGTACCGGAGTGGGGTGCCATTGCCTTCTCCAGCTCTTACTATAGGAAAGACCTCAACTCTGCATTAGAGCTTCCTGGCAGCCAAGGCAAAAATGGAAACATGAGCAACACTGAGATTTACAAGAAGATGAAGATTACAAGATGAAGCAGGGAAGGGGTGGGGTGAAGTGAGGGAACAACATGAGGAAAGTCCCTGTGGTGGGAGGGGGAGATGGCTGCTCGAGGGACTGAATGATATGCAGGCGGGTTGGTGCACAAAAGGCAAGGGGTAGAGGTGTTGGTGGAAGACAAGGCTAAGTGAGCAAGGTCAGTTTATACAGGGCCTTGTGGACCATGATGAGACATGTTTATTTTGAGGACAGTGTTAGGATTAAATAAACATTTAAAGCAAAGATGGTGTGTATGTGAATGTGTGACAAAACAAAGGTAGGTGGTTGAATGAGTGACATAATCAGAGTGATGTTTTAATCCCTGAACCCCTGCATGAGCCTTTGCAGATGAGGAAACCATAGTTCAGAGAGGTTAAGTGACCTGCCCAAGAGCACACAGCTAGGAAGTGGTAGACCGGCCTTCGAACCCACATCTCTCTGAGGGAAAAGCACGTGTCTCCCCTTCCTTCTCTAAGGGCTGAGATGGGCAGGAAAGGCTCTCTGGAGGAGGCAGGTCTGCAGCCAGGTCTTTGGGGCCTGTGAGGAAAGAGCAGTGGGCCCTGACCGCCTTTTCTGCTTCCTGTTCCTACTGCAGCCACCTACAACAAGCACACCAAAGTGGCTGTGAAGACGATGAAGCCCGGGAGCATGTCCGTGGAGTCCTTCCTGGCAGAAGCCAACCTGATGAAGACTCTGCAGCATGACAAGCTGGTGAAGCTGCACGCTGTGGTCACAGAGGAGCCCATCTACATCATCACGGAGTTCATGGCCAAAGGTGCCGCGCGCTGGGAGCTGGGGGTACCAATTATGCCTCCTCTGGTCACCTGTAGAGTCAGAGGTGACTCTGACATGGTTCTTTGGCCTTCAAGATGCCCCCAGTCTGGCCAGGAACTCTTTTGACATAAACTCACTGAGCACCTTTGTATCTGACTGCCCCACTCTCCTGGTTAAGGGGAGTGAAGTCATGTTAGGGGGGATGCCAGGAGAAGGGGAGCACATGGACCTCTGGGAGAGGGGGTGGGGCCAGAACCCCTCTGGGTGATAGGAGAAGAGCCTTCTATGGGTTCACCATGAGCCCTTGAGGCTGGGGAGACTCCCTGGACCACCCCCGCCCCCCCGACCACCAGCCATCTTCCCTGGGTGGTTCAATGCTCCAGGAGACTCAGCAGAGCATTCCTTATGCACTGGCTAAGCATCCTTTCCAGGCTGCTCCTGCACACAGTGCAGGATGTCTCAGGGATATTTTTTTAGGCCATCATTTCTCAATAATGTTCAATTCCTGCCCATTTCTCAACATACAGAAACATCTCAGATGACATCCATTTAGAAGGATTTGACATCTCAAAGCTTTAATCATTTTCTAAACACAATTATGCCAGCCTTATAAAACCATGGCCCCAGTCCCCCAGGTTCAGAAAGCTGTCTCAATCAAACAACCAGTCTGGCAAGCACAAAGTCATTCTCAAAATGCTCAGATTCTATTTCTCATATGCTAGGAACAGTAAATAGATACTTTTATTTAAATCCATTACTATGAACCATGTTAACCACTTGTTAAAGTCATGAGAGTAGTAAATGTTGTTTCCCCTACCCCCACACAGGCAGCCTGCTGGACTTCCTGAAAAGTGAAGAAGGTAGCAGGCAGCCACTGCCCAAACTCATCGACTTCTCGGCCCAGGTGAGAGTCTAATGGGGAAGTCGGGGAAGGGGAAGTCAATTATTTATTCAACACATGTTTATTGATTACATGCTATCATAATAACAAAACTAATAGCTAGCACGTATTGAGTGCTCAGGATAAAAGTGTTCTTTTTAACTGTGCCTTCTATGACCTAACTCAGGACTTTCCTGGTAGCTCAGCTGGTAAAGAATCCACCTGCAATGCAGGAGACCCCAGTTTGATTCCTGGGTCAGGAAGATACCCTGGAGAAGGGATAGGCTACCCACTCCAGTATTCTTGGGTTTCTTTGGTGGCTCAGAAGGTAAAGAATCCGCCAGCAAAGAGGGTAGACCTGGGTTCGATCCCTGAGTTGGGAAGATCTGGAGGAGGGCATGGCAACCCACTCCAGTATTCTTGCCTGGAGAATCCCCATGGTTAGAAGAGCCTGGGGGGCTGCAGTCCCTGGGGCTGCAAGACACCACTGCGCGACTAAGCATGCACACAAGTCCTATCTCATATGGTCTTCACATCAGCCTTCTAGGGTGAGATTTTTGTTGTCTCTTCCTTTGTAACCAACTGCTCCAAAGTTTAGTAGCTTGAAACAACAATGTATCATTTCCCATGATTCTGTGGGGTTGACTGGGATTGGTTGGGTGATTTTTCTGCTCCACGCTGTGAAACCCAGCCCCCTCTCGAGGCTGCATTCTGCTGAGAGCTTCCCTGGGGCTAGAATATCTGGGATAGTGGCTTATCCTCTAGGTCTGTCTCCAGTGACTCCACATCACTCATTCAATAGCCTAACCTGAACTCCTTTACATCATGGCAGAAAGGTTCCAAGAGGGAGTCTTCCAAGGGACTAAGCCATCATGAGCGAGCTCCTATTCACATTGTGCAGGCTAATGTCCTGTTGGTCAAAGCAAGTCACATAACCTAGCCCAGAGTCAGTGTAGGAGGGACTGCAAAAAAGCGTGAGTCCCAGGAGGCGTGGTTCACAGGGAACCACTGATGTGACAGTCTGGCCACAGGCAGGTAATTGTCACCCTGTTTTACAGAACAAGAAGTTAAGGCTTAGAGAGGAAGTGAAGAGATGAGGCAACTGAGGCCCAGGGAGGTGAAGTAGCTTGCCTACGTGACTGTGTTACTTTGGGGGGATACGGCAGTGAACAAAATGGAAAGTACTGCTATCCCCCTAGGGTTTACACTTATTAAACAACTGAATCTCTTAGAGAGCCACAACCCAAGTAGTCCTGGCTCAGTGTCAAAAGAATGCAGTATCCACCAAAATTATTAATGTCCAGAAATCACAGAAATACTTCTTAAAACTCCATTTTCTTTCTCATCTTCCCTTCACTTTATGGAGCTCTTCTCACCCCCAGCCTGAGTGCTTTTCACTTCCGTCCTCTGTTAACCATTCTCTCCTGTCTGTGGGAAAACAGGGGAGGAAATGCGTACCAGTGGGAACCCATGGCTGGAGCACTTCTCCCAGTCCAGGAGCAATCAGAGAAGGCTTCCTAGAGGAAGCAGTCACTAGGCTGAGGCCTGAATAGAAGTTGGGCAGGTGAAGAGGAGAGGTAAGGGTATTCTAGGCAGAAGAAGCAGTCTGTGCCAAAGTCCAAAGGGCAAAACCAGAGCTCAACCTGGTCTGTTGGCACCTGAGCCTGGCAAAAATGAAGGGGGCGTGGCTTGCAGCCTGGAAGGTATTAAGGGAGGGGGCACCTGGGCCCAGGGCGGGGCCTTCAGGAGACCCTAAGGCAGAGCTCATTTGACCATGCAAATCCTGGGAAGGGCATGATAAAAGGCTTTGCCTGTCAGAGTCTTCCATTACCAGAGGCATATGGAAATCCAGAATAGGCATTTTCTCTTCAATAAGCCCTACCTCCTGGGGAAGCAAGAGTCTGGCCTGTTGCTAAACTGTAGCTGTCACACTGGCAGAAACCTTGCTGGGAGGAGGGTCATGGACCAGGGAAGGAACAATTCTCCCTATGGTACAAACGGGGAAGACCAAAACCACAGGAGGGAAAGAGGTGCCAGGCCCTTGTGCATCCAGGAGCAGAGGTGGACTCAGAGCCCAGGGACAGAAAGGAGCCAGCCTGGGGCCTGGTCTTCACCTCCCGTCCTAGAGAGGTGGGTGGGCCCAGCAGAGACTGCCCCGTCACCACCTGGCTGTGTAACCTCAGACCCACTCTGGGTCTCTTGGTCCCTCCATTTGTCAAATGAAGGAACTGGACCATCTTTGTGCTTTTCAAGTTTGAAAGCCCCCCCTTTTTTTTTTAAGCTATAACTGTGTTGGTCAAATGAATCTTATGGAGCAGCTGATCACTTTAAAATAGATTAAAACAGAGCTGCTGTGATTGAAGGGGTGACCTTTCTTTTGTCCCTCAGTTAGATTCAGTGTGAAGAGCCCTGAGCTGGAATATCCCTACAGGCCCTTCCAGCTGATTCTGTGATTCCCTGGAACTCTCTCAGAAGCAAACCCATGTGCCAATGACTGACATCACGGCAGACCATCTGGTGGTCATGAAATCTCACCACCTCATCAACTCCCAATTTATAGACCAACCCTGAACCCAGCCAACCTATCCACTATTCGTTCAGTTGACAAGCCCTTGAGAAGCAACACTGTATACACACGGACTTAGGAATCATATAGAGTTTTACTATTGAACCCAGGGCTGCCTGTGTAGTTTTGAGCAAATAGCTTAACCTTTCTGAGGGCTGATTTCCTCAACAGGGACTGTTGAATACTAATATGCAAGACCCTGTTCTAAACACTTGATGTAGATTTAGAGTATGAATCCTCACACGAACCCTCAGAAGAAGATTCTATTGTCTCATTCTACAGAGAAGAAAAATGAGGCACAGAGGGGTAAAGTAGTTTGCTTGGAGATCACAGAGATGTGGGGCTCAAGTTGAGCTGGCCCAACCCGGGAGTCACCTAGGCATTCTCATCTGCTGTCTTCTAAGTGGGGTTAGTCTCACTTGCCCCCTTGAGCTCATGTACTCCTGTGCAAATCCATAACATGATATCTGCCCCTGAGTACTGAAAAAATGCTAGCTACCAGCGTTAGTGACTGCTCTGTGCCAAAAATTCAGGTAGGGTAATGGACACAGGCCCTAAGCAGGGCTGTCAGATTTCCAGTCCCAGTCTCCACTTGGACCAAGTAGTTACTTCTCTGGGATTCAGTTTTCTTACCTGTGAAATAATAGTGCTGAAGGCAATAGTCCCTACCCCAAAGCAGAGAGCAAATGCTATTTAAGTATTAAATATCATATTATGATTAATGAATAAGCTACAATGTCCACAGTTAATGTTATGGCTGTTGTTAACTGTTCATCTGAACTCCTTATAAATTTTCCACACCCTTGAGGCCAAGACTGCCTCACCCACTCCTGGCGGGTGATGACAAGCAAAATCAGAAAGTCTCCTGGTTTCGTTAGAAAAGGCTGGAGACTCAGACTCAGACCTCGGTTCCAATGGCCATGGGTGCCCCCTGCTGGCCACTTTCCACAAGCATACCAGCCACTTGTCTCAGACCTTGAACAGACCTTGGTTTAGTCTGGCCAGACACCCTACCTTCCCAAATAATCTCACCAGATTGCAGCCAGCTGCAGTCCTCCAAACTGTTGGAGTTCTGGGTGATTAAAGGCAGCATGGAGGCCCTGGGGGTGGAAATTCAAATTTTGGGGGTGTGATCTGACAAAGGTGTCCCTCCTCTGTACACCAGAGACGGTGGTAACACCTGGCTCAAGGACGTCAAAGACCAGTTTATGAACTATAAATGCTATTTTCTGAGTTTCTGAGGGTTAATCATAAACCTCTTTATGAGGGGTAATGCACAAACTCTTGTAAGAGGAAAACGTCTTTACAGAAAAATCCCACATCTTTCCATCGGGCTTCCCAGGTCCCATTGTGAGTAAAAACCCTCCATGCAGTCCATTATGCACTCAGAAGCCCTGGTGACATTAAAATATACATCAAACCATGTCACCGTCCTGCTCCAAGACTTCTCACTTCCCTTCATGCTCAGAATACAACCCAACCACCTCTCCTAAGCTACAAGTTTCTTCCCCATCAGCAGCCTCCCCCACAACCTCCGCTCTCCTCCCCACTTTCCCCTGGGCAACTTCTGCTCAACCACCTGTTCCATGAATACCTAAGCTCCTTCCTACCTCCGGGCCTTTGCACATGATGTTTTCTGCCAAGAATGCTCTTATTTGACGGAGCATTTGCTGGTTTCACCTCCTGACTATCCAATCCAAAACAGCCCTCTACACTTCATGTCCTAATGCCTGCTTTCCCCCTTCTTTATGGCGCTTATCACCACATGTGGGGGCTTTGCCTGGCTCCCCACCTGTCCAAGTAACATGTCTGGTGCCCACAAGACACTCAGTAGATGTTTGTTGAATGAATAAAGGAATTTTCCGTACCCAGGCTTGGGAGTGAAGCAGGCATAAGAGATACAACAAAATGTGACATGAGCCTAGGTTGTTCCCAGCAAGGGGCTTGGGGATGAAAGCCCTTCAAAGTATCCTGGTGTGTGTGTGTGTGTGTGTGTGTGTGTGTGTGTGTAGGTCCTGGGAGAAATAATGCTTTTTCCTTAAAGTGTTTTCTGGAAGTCTTGGAACCCTAGGGAAGCTCCAGACTGGCTCAGGCTATGAGGATACCCCCAACCTGATTAGGTAGAGAAATGCCAATCTGAGACCAGGCCCTCCCAAAAAACAAGAGGGGGAGGCCAGCGCATGTGTTTTCCAGTTTTCTCCACTTGGACAGCCCTCTTCTGCTTTTGGGTGAGACCCACTTTGGGCTGGGCCAAATCTGAGGGTCAGGGTGTCTCTGTTTTGGGTGGAGATCGCAGAAGGCATGGCCTTCATCGAGCGGAGGAACTACATTCACCGAGACCTTCGAGCCGCCAACATCTTGGTGTCTGCGTCCCTGGTGTGCAAGATCGCTGACTTCGGCTTGGCGCGGGTCATCGAGGACAACGAGTACACAGCGCGGGAAGGTAGGGGACGGTGTCGAGGGCGCCATGGGGCCCGCTGGGGTGGGTCGTGTGTACTGAGTGTTAGGACCTGAGAAAGTGGTATTAATAAAAATGCAAAGGTCTGTCCCAGAATCAGCTGTGTGGTATTAAAGCTGGAGGGGCTCCATCTTGAGTTTTGGCCTCCAGTCTCCCCCAGTAAGTGGGGTCAATTGTAGATTGGGTCAGTCAAGTCATGTTAAAATTAAGGGTAAGGGCAAGAGCATCTTTAGGTGTGATAGACAAAAGCAGAGAAGAATCTAAATGTCCATAAAGAGTAGAATGATATTTAAAGTGTGGTTTATTCACAGAATGTTATTATGTAGTGATGAGAAGTTATAAACCAATGACACATGCAAATGTAAAAGAAAATGGATAACTCTCAGAGGCATAACATCAAAATAAGGGAACTCAGACCAGAAAAGTAGATGCTGGATGGTTCCACTTATATAAAATTCAGAAACAGGCAAACATGTATGTGAAGACTGGCAGCAGCATTATTCTTAACAGCCAAAAAGTGGAAGTAATCCAAAAGCCTATCAACTGATAAACAAATACACAAAATGAGATCTAGACATGTGGTGGAATATTATTTGACCATAAAAAGGAATGAAGTACTAATATACCCTAAACATGGACAAACTTTGCAAACATCATGTTCAGTGAAAGAAACCAGACACAAAGACCATGTATTATATGATTCCATTTATATAAAATTCCCAGAACAAGCAAATCTATAAAGACAGAAAGTAGATTAACTCTAGCCGAGGTTGGAATAGGGAGCTAGAAAGAAATGAGTAGTGACTGTTATGGTCTGGGGAAGGGTAGGGTGAAAATATTTTAAAATTCACAACTTTGTGACTATATTAAGAAAACCATTGAACTGAATACTTTAAGTGGCTGAATTATATGGTCTGTGCATGCATCTCAATAAAACTTTTTAAAAAAAACAGGCAAAACTCATTTATTGTGCTAAAGGTCAGAATAATACTTAACCTGAATTGCAGGGGTGTTGACTGAGATGAGGCAGAAGGGAGCCTTCTGAGCT
Organism: Muntiacus reevesi; assembly: GCF_963930625.1. Taxonomy (NCBI): domain Eukaryota; kingdom Metazoa; phylum Chordata; class Mammalia; order Artiodactyla; family Cervidae; genus Muntiacus; species Muntiacus reevesi. The sequence goes on from NC_089250.1 coordinate 59,916,471, forward strand.
GCTGAGATTTTCTATATCTTAATCCAAATGGTGATTACAAGGGGGGATGCATATATAAAAGGCATCTAGTTGTATAGGAAAGATTTGTATATTTTATTTCATGTTTGTATGACACAGTAAAAGTGCAACCACTAAAAGAATGAGAATAGAATGTAATTTCTAAACTAGGAGAGGATAAGCAGGAATAAAGAAAACTCTCTCAGTCCCAAGGGAGGAAGGAAACACAGAGAATTTTCAAAACTTGACTATGTACTAGATGATAAAGCAGGTCTCAACAAATTCCAAAGAACATGTATCCTTTATACTGCATTCCCAACTACAGTGGAATTACAATAGAAATTACTCACTAAAGGTTAACTAAACCTATCCCAGACTAGATAGAAGGAGAGGAGGACTAGAGGGAGAGATACCCAGTGACTGGGGGAAACCAAAATCTTCCCTTCCCCCACAGAGGTTAGGGGGTCGAGGTAGCAGGTATGACCTGAACTCAAAGTCCCTTGAAGTTCTGCCATCCCCAAAGATTCTGTCACCTCTAGGACTCCACTCTTCAGGAGTTGTAGTTCACCAGTACATCAGCTGAATCAATGAGGTGGCCCCAAGAGGGCGAGTCCCCTGCCACACCCCAGGTACCTTGGCCCATTCCTCCCTACTTTAGCCACTGGTTCTCAGAATGGATGCTCCTTGCCTCCACGGGGGCCAGATTGAGGAAAGTCATAGTCCTGCAGGGGACAGATGTTGACAGCTGTACTGATGTCCCGTTCCCTCCCCCTAGCTGAGACCCAGCTCTGACTGCTCCCCAGACTCTCCTTGACTTTGCTCTGTTCAAACCACAGGGGCCAAGTTCCCCATCAAGTGGACAGCTCCTGAAGCCATCAACTTTGGCTCCTTCACCATCAAGTCAGACGTCTGGTCCTTCGGTGTCCTACTGATGGAGATCGTCACCTATGGCCGGATCCCTTACCCAGGTAAGAGAGAGGGCATCACCTTGGGGCTGCTTCCAGGGCAGCCTGGCTCCCTTCTCTTGTTACTGTGTCTGTTCAGACTAAGTTTTTGTTTGTTTGTTAGCAAAGTGATTCAATTATACACATATTAATATAAATTCTTTTCCATTATAGTTTATCATAGGATATTGAAGATAGTTCTCTGTACTATAAAGTATGACCTTATTGTTTATCCATTCTCTACATAAAAGTTTATGTCTGCTCCACCCCATCCTTCCCCCAACTCTCTTCCCCTTGGCAACCACCAGCCTGAGTTGGTTGACCCTCACTGAGTTCTTGACCCTCACCCTCAGCTTCTCAGTTAATAACACCATTGTCTATCCAATTTCTTAAGCCTGGAATCTGGAAGCCTGCTTGGCCCTTCCTCTTCTCTCATCCCTTTCCATGTTCAAAGAGTCACAGGGTTCTAGCCATTGGACTCCAAAGCATCCCAAGTCTGTCCACTTCTAACTCCAGAGCCTCCACCCACACCAGACCAACGTCCTCCATCATCTCACTGGTACAGTGGCCTCCTAAGCAGTCTGCCCTCTCTCCTACAGGCCATTCTCTCCCTGAGGCCAGAGGAATTTTTCTTAAATTGTGGATCAGAACTTTTCCTTTCTCCACCTCTAACTTTTTAAAGGTCTCCCAGTATAACTGGGACAAAAATCCCAAACTCCTAACTGTGGCCTGTAGGTCCGGCATGATCCAGCCCCTGCCTACTTCTTCCCTCTCCCTTCATGTCATGCTATACCTCACCACCCAGTCATCTAAAGTACTATACACTTCCCTGTGCTTCTTGTTTGCAATACCCTATGCTGTTTAATTCACAGCATTCATCACTGTTGATAACTATATTTGTTTGATATTTTCTCCATCAAACTCTGGGCTCTGTGAGGCCAGAAATCATGTCCTTACTGGTACATCTGGACTGCCTAGCTTTGTGCTTGGCATGTAGTGGGTGCCTAGTAACTATTTGTCAAATGGATGAATTTATCCCCATGCCTGTGGGCAGTACTTCACAGTGAGTAGACCATGGGGTATACAAAGATACATCTGACATGTGGAGTGCCTGGGACTCAGTTTTTCTCTGTTCCTTTTCAGTTGGGATGTTTCCTAAGGTATCTGTAGTCAGAACTCTGGGGCAGGAGGCAAGGTGGATATAAAGAGAATTCTGACTTTATAAGTAAGTAGTCCTGAACTTTAATCCTGTTCCCATCAACACTTGGAGAAATTCACTTGACTTCTACCCCAGTTCTTCATCTGTAAAAAATATGAAATCTTGCAGAAGTGGTTCTGAAAATTAGAAATAAAAGGTGCAGACATTTGGTTCACTCATCAGTATGTATCAAATTCCTACTGTGTGCTCGGCATGGAGTGTACGGTAGGAGACAAAGCCCTTGCTTGGCAGAAGCTCACATTATAGCCTGAAGGCACACACACTAAATAGATGCACTTCTCAGTGGAGATCACTTGGAACAGAAAATGAAGCAGGGCCATAGGAGACAGAGTGACCTAGGGCTCCTGTGACACGGAGCACTGTCAGAGCAGGTCATATCTGAGCTGAAAGTTAGCAGAGTGAAGATTGCGGAAAGGATTCCAGATAGAAGGCACTGCCAGCTCTTAGGGCCTGAGTTGTATCTGAAGAATATCAAACAAGCAAGGTAGATGGAGACAAGAAATGAGAGCAGATGGTATGTGAAGCAGGGGTTGGCAGGGGCCCAGTCAGGCAGGATCCATGGTCATGGTGAAGACTGTGGGTGTTAGTCTACGTGTAAGGAAGCTCCTGGAGCATTATAGGCAGGGAAGTGGCATCGTTTGATTTCCACGTGCAAGTGATGCTTTGGTTTAGTGTGGAGAGTGGATCAGGGCTGGGGAGATGGTGGGCGCTGCAGCTGTGGCACAGACAGTGGTGATGGTGGTAACTGATAAGTTGGTGAGCTGGCGCTGTGTTTTAAAAGAAGAAAGGCTGTGACTTGCTGATGTGGAAGGTGGGGGAGAGAGAAGAATGAAGGATAAGTCTCTTGGTTTTGATTCAGCAACTGGATGCCTGATGGTCTAGGAATAAAAATTCAAGAGTTCTGTTTTAGCCCTGTTAAATTTGAGGTGGCTTATCCAAGATGTTCAAGGAAGCACTTGAATATATGAATACGTTTGGAGTTCAAGACTGGTAATATAGGACTTCGCTGGTGGTCCGGTGATTAAGAGTACCACTTCCAATACAGGGGACAAGGATTCAATCCCTGGCCAGAGAACCAAGGTCCCACATGCCATACAGCATGGCCAAGTAATTTTTTTAAGAAAGACTTGTAATATAAAATTGGGGATCATAGATGTTTAAATGGTTGTTCTTGAGGATAACTAACATAAACTTTAATTGAGCAAAGAAATGTTCCCACTCATAGGGTGATACTGAGTCAGCTACCTGACTTGTTTTATCTTGAGGCTTCACCAATAAAAACCCGGCCGGGGTGGGGGGGGGGGTGTTGGAACCCTGTAGGCGGCAAATAACAAATTAACAGACTGAGTGGTGGAAACAAAAGGTTAATTGTTACAACCCAGACTAAGGAGTCTGGCACTGGAGACAGGTCAGTTCAGGTCTCTGGGTTGGTTCCTCGGTAGTTCAGGTCTCTGGGTTGGTTCCTCGGTGATTGTCTTCCCCATGTGGTCAGATGGCTGATGCAGCTCCACAGACCACGCTGTGTCACAGTGTCCAAAGGAAGGAGGAAGGGTGTGGCCAAAACTGGGCACCCGGCCCCTGCCCTCACTGCAGGGGAAGTGGAGGAAGGGATGCCTGGCTTGCATCGTGGGAGGAGCTCAGCTCCCATGAGGAGGTGGGGAGGCATGGTTGTTGGGGAGGCAATGATTATCTGCCAGGCCGACCCCAATCCCTCCCCTTTTAATTCCGTGGCTCCTTCTTAGGGATGTCAAACCCCGAGGTGATCCGTGCACTGGAGCGTGGGTACCGGATGCCTCGACCAGACAACTGCCCGGAAGAGCTCTACAACATCATGACTCGCTGCTGGAAGAACCGACCCGAGGAACGGCCCACCTTTGAATACATCCAGAGTGTGCTGGATGACTTCTACACGGCCACCGAGAGCCAGTACCAACAGCAGCCGTGATGGGGGCGGCCAGGCGGGGCCAGGCGGTGAGGCCATGCCTGCGTGGTGGCTCCCGATGCCCGCTCACCCTTCCTATTCTCAGACACCCACCCTCCCTCCAGCCATAATTCCCCATCTGCCAAGTGGGTGGGTCGGACTGGACACTCTCTTTTTGACTCTGGCGATCCACAATCTGCGATTCTCAGGACACCTCCAGTTGACATTTCTATTGCCTGGGACAGCTGGATTCTAGTTACTGCTGTGGTTTGGGTAGAAAACTTTTAAAATGATTAAATAAATATTTAAATAAGAAATCTGACTGCTAAAGGTTTTACTAATAGGTTAGCTTTTCTTGTCTTGCCAGTTTTGGAACATTTGCCTTTTGGTGGATGACAAGTCAAAGGGGGAAGGAAGGACTGGCAAAGAGAAGTGGGGTTCAATGTTCCCAGTTTTCTAACTGCCCCTGAATACTTGCTGGCTGTGTTACTTGCCTATGGCTTCTGTAACGAATTAGCACAAACTTGGTGGCTTGAAACAAAACAAACGTATTATCTTACAGTTCCGGAGGTCAGAGTCTGAGATGGGTTGGCAGGGCTGCGTGCTTTCTGGAGGCTCCAGGGGAGAATCATTCCCTTGCCTTTTCCAGCTTCTAGAAGTTGCCCACATTCCTGGTTCCCTTCTGCTCATCACTCCAAATTCTGTTTCCAGCATCACATCTCCTTCTCTGACTCTGACTCTGAGGCCTCCCCGTGTTACTTGTCAGAACCCCTGTAGTTACACTAGACTCACCTGGATAAGCTTTCCTGATAGCTCAGCTGGTAAAAAATCCGCCTGCAATGAAGGAGACCCTGGCTCAATCCCTGGGTTGGGAAGATCTGCTGGAGAAGGGATAGGCTAACCACATCAGTATTCTTGGGCTTCCCTTGTGGTTCAGCTGGTAAAGAATCCGCCTGCAATTTGGGTAGACCTGGGTTCGATCCCTGGAGAAGGGAATGGCTACCCACTCTAGTTTTCTGGCATGGAGAATTCCATGGACTATACAGTCCATGGGGTCACAAAGAGTCAGACACAACTGAGCGACTTTCACTTTCACCTGGATAATGCAGGCTAATTTTCCCATCTTCAGTTCCTTAATCACATTTGTAAAGTCCCATTTGCCACACCAGATAACATCTTCGCAAGTTCCAGGAATTAGGAGGTGGACATCTCTTTTTTTTTTTTGGAGGGGGACTATTATTCACCTGTCACACTGGATGGGTTTTTGTCTCCAAAGAGCTGCATGTGCCAGGATGACAGGAATGACTTTACATGACCTGGGACAATGACTCTCTGACCAAGCCATGTTTTTATGCAAGTTGGTTGGTCTGGATCTCCCCCAGGGCTGGGGGCTGCCAATAGCCCCTGTATTTCCCATGGTCCAGCAAGCCATCACGGTTGTGATGAAATCCTACAGTCCTACAGTGGAAACGTGGCTCCTGAGAAGTATCTGCTATGCTGAGTGGGAAGCTCTCAGAGGAGGGGAGGGGTGGGGGGAGAGGTAAGAAGGGGGCAGAGAAGACAAGGAGGCAGCGGGCCTTCCTGTCTGTTGTCTTAGTTGAAAGTCCCCAGTGGTTGCCTTGCTGTAGAGGGAGTGATAGGAAGAGTTGGGCCATGGGATGGGGAGCAAGTGACACCCTTCTGTATTCTTGTATCTGCTGAAGGATCTATATCCTTTTGTGATGCACCCACTAGAGTCCCATGGAACCCTATACCAACTTGATTCTGTACCCCTGAGTAGCACCGAGTCTAACCTCAGGCACTCTGTGTAAGACCAGTGGAAAATAAAGTGTTTTAACTTGCGTAGTTTATACCTGAATTTCTCTCTTGCTTCCTGATTTGGAAACGTGTCCTTGGGTCTCTGAAAGCAGAGCCCAGGGTCCTGGGATAGGAACTTGCAAACATGATTGGTGGCATATTAGATTGCTATTTGATACTCCATAAGAGGAGTTTATGTCCCTCCCTGCCCCATTGATGTTGAGTTTGGCCATGGACTTGTTTTAGCTAATGGGATGTTAGCAGATATGATTAAGCAAAGGCTAGAAATGTGCTTGTGTGGTGAGGGTTGCCCTCCAGCCTTTTGATCTGAAACGAACAAAGTCCAATGAAGATGAGTGACATGTGGAAAAGATCTGGACCCAACCTGCAGCTTGGATTTAAACCCAGCTGAGCACAGCCTTGACCAACTGAAACCCAGCTGTCCTGTGGACATGTGAGAGAGAAAGAAACGCTTATTATTATAAGCCTTTGAGTTCTGGGGGTGTTTTGTTATGTGGCCTTATTATAGAAATATATGACTGAGACATGATCTCAAAAGGCAAAATCTAAATGGACAAGATTAAGGGATCAACTCCTGCCCACCTGCTCTTTCCATTTACACTGCCCTCTGAACCCCAGTAGCCTACACTCTGATTTTATCCCTTTGGTCACAGCAAAGACTGATTAAAACATAGGGCCAGGCACAGCACCAAAAGTAATCTCCATGAAAGAAAAAAACTGATAAATTAGAATTTATTAAAATTAAAACTCTGCTCTAAAACATTTAAAGAAAATAAAAAGCTCCAGTCTGGGAGAAAATATTTGCAAAACATGTATCTGATAAAGGACTGATAGCCAAAATATAAAAAGAATTCTTTAAAAATTCAACAATAAGGAAACAAACAACCCAATTTAAAAAGTGGGCAAAAGACCTAAACAGGCACCTCAAGAAGAAGATAAGCAGATGGAAAATAAGCATATGAAAGATGCTCAACATCATAAGTCATTAGAGAAATGCAAATGAAAATAACTGAATGCAATACCACTACACTCCTATCAGAATGGTTAAAATCCAGAATACTGACACCACCAAACACTGGCAAGGCCGTGGAGCACGGGAATTCTGACTCATTGCTGGTGGGAATGCAAAATAGTACAGCCACTTTAGATGACATTTGTCTGTTTCTTACAAAACAAGTATAGTCTTACCATACAATCCAGCAACTGCACTCCTTGGTACTTACCCAAATGAGCTGCAAAATTATGTCCAAACAAAAATCTGCAGAGGTCTGTAGCAGCTTTATTTATAATTGCCAAAACTTGGCAGCCACCAAAATATCCTTTAATAGGTTCCATTCTTCCATCCATATAATGGACTATTGCTCAGTGATAAAAAGAAATGAGCTATCAAGACATGGTAGAAACTTAAATGCATACTGATAAATGAAAAAAGTTGGTCTAAAATGACTACATACTGTATTCCAACAATGTGACATTGTAGAAATGGTAAAACTATAGAGACAGTAAAGAGGTCAGGGGTTTGGTGGGGAACAAGGGAGGGATGAGGAGGTGGAACATAGTGGATTTTAGGGCAGTGAAAGAAACTATTCTGCATGATACTCTTAATGGTGAATACATATCACTGTAAACTCTTGATGAAAGCGAAAGAGGAGAGTGAAAACTTTGGCTTAAAGCTCAACATTCAGAAAACTAAGATCATGGCATTCAATCCCATCACTTCATGGCAATTAGATGGGGAAACAGTGGAAACAGTGGTTGACTTTATTTTGGGGGCTCCAAAATCACTGCAGATGGTGATTGCAGCCATGATATTAAAGACGCTTACTCCTTGGAAGGAAAGTTACGACCAACCTAGAGAGCATATTAAAAAGCAGAGACATTACTTTGTCAACAAAGGTCTATCTAGTCAAGGCTATGGTTTTTCCAGTGGTCATGTATGGATGTGAGAGTTAGACTATAAAGAAAGCTGAGCACTGAAGAATTGATGCTTTTTAACTGTGGTGTTGGAGAAGACTCTTGAGAGTCCCTTGGACTGCAAGGAGATCCAACCAGTCCATCCTAAAGGAGATCAGTCCTGGGTGTTCATTGGAAGGACTGATGTTGAAGCTGAAATTCCAATACTTTGGCCACCTGATGCGAAGGACTGACTCATTTCAAAAGACTCTGACGTTGGGAAAGATTGAGGGCAGGAGGAGAAGGGGATGACAGAGGATGAGATGGTTGGATGGCATCACCGACTCAATGGACATGAGTTTGGGTAAACTCCGGGAGTTGGTGATGGACATGGAGGCCTGGCATGCTGCGGTTCATGGGGTCACAGGGAGTCGGACATGACTGAGTGACTGAACTGAACTGAACAGATAAACACTTCAAAACTCATAGAAAGTACAGGCACAAAGAGTGAAACCTTATGTAAACTATTGACTTTGGTTAATAATAACGTATCACTATTGGGTCTTCAAAGGTAACATATGTACCCCACTGAGGCAACATGTTAATAACAGGGGATATGGGGAGGGAGGGCTGGATGAGGGAGTATACCTGAACTCTATACTCAGTTTTCTGTAAACATAAAACTTCTCTAAAATGAAATTCTAATAATTAAATAAATATGAGGATAGATTCTGGGACACCAATTTTATAGGAAAACTGCATGTAATCCTCCCTGGAAGATGTCAAAGAAGGCATAGGTAAGATGCCCTTTCTAAGACTTATTAACTTGCTTATATTTTCTCTAGTTGTAGCTTTGAGTTTAAATATAGAAAAAGCACTTGTTTCCCCTTGTGATTTGTAAAACTGCCTCTCCTTTCCCCTACCTGGGCCCTCAATTTTGTCATGGATCTGTCCTCATCACAATAGGTTCTACTATAAGGCTCGTTTTCATTCTATTTGCATGTTTTCCCTTTCTGAGGTTGGCAATGACTGTTGGTTGTCCCCATATCTTATCCATGTTCCCCTTACTGCTAGAGAAATAGAATTTTCTCAGGGACACAATTCCCTAGAATGAAGATTACATTTCCTACTCTTGCAGCAAAGTATGGTAGTGTGATTAAGTTATGATCAATGGGTTGTAAGTGGAAGCGCGGTGTAGCATCTTCCAAAATCCTTTCTTAAAAGACAACTAACGTGGGCTCTTCACCTCTTATTTTTATTATATCTCTTCCTCTTTCTGCCTAGAATGTACATGTGAAGGCTGGAGCTCTAGCTGCCACCATGGACTCTGATGAAAATGAATTAATTCGAGTGATGGCAAAGCTGGGTGAAGCCTGAATCCCTGAGGATATTTTAGACACAGCCACCATATTAGCTAAGACAGTCTTCCCTAGACTTTTCACCTTGGAGGGTGTGACATGCACTGTTGGTATCCTTACAGTGGACTGAACTTCTAGCTGTTGTTATCTGCATCACTGTGCCTGAGAATTCTTTTTCTAAAACTGCAAAAAGCCTCAGCTTCCAGTGTTCCCAGAAGGCCAAAAGTACCAAGGAATTAACACCCTGTGGGATCAGTAATGACCTGTTCCCTCACCCTCTGGGTAGGGTAACTCTGAGGTGTGTGTTTTGCATTGTTTCCCAGAGTTTCCCCACAAGATTAAGCTTGTTAGTCGCAATGGTAACTTGCTTGACAACATATGCTCTTTAAGTATAGTTCCAAGTATTCATTCCAATGAAAGTGGGCTGACAATGTCATGTATATTCATGAGTCAGATGAACATGAAATACTGAAGGCATTCATATGTCAGAACTTCACTTGCTAGTCAATGATACGAGCAACTTCTTTTTCTTTTAGGTTGGAGTACAGTTGCTTTACAATGTTGTGTTATTTTTTTTACTGTATAGCAAACTGAATCAGTCATGCATACATATGTATTCCCTCTTTTTTTGGATTTTCTATCCATTGAGGTCACCAGAGAGGATCGGCTAGTTAGAAAACTGTTATTCTAGGATACATGTACCCCAATCTTCAGAGCAGCACTATTTACAATAGACAGGACATGGAAGCAATGTAAATGTCCATCAGCAGAGGCATGGATAAAGATGTGGCACATATATACAATGGAATATTGCTCAGCCATAAAAAGCAATGAAATGTGCTGTTTGCAGAGACATGGATGAGCAACTTCTTTGCTGAATAAAATGTGTCACATTTTTTGTGCTGACCACAACGTTTAACAGCTACAAACACATAGCTATTAAAGTTTAATCTGCATTATTGACACTTAAGTCTAAGCTTGGGTTTGGCAAACTAGATTTTATTGGAACACAGCTCATTATTTATTATCTGTAGTAGTTTTTATGCTACAAGGCCTAGTTGAATAGTTGTAACACAGTCACAGGGTCTGTAAAGGCTTAAATATTTATCATCTAGCCCTTTACAGGAAACGTTTGCTAACAAAGCAAAAATTCAAGCCCTGATTTGTAGCATTTGCTCATTTCTGTGGTGTAAATATCCCCACCATGGCCAATTTCAGGCTACCATCCAGAACTCCACTGTCACTTTCATGGGCTTTAGGCGATCTTGTCTTTGTAGGACTCTTCCTCCATAAAACATATATTTTATAAATATCGATATAAATACTTTCATTTGTAAATACAAATTGCAGTCAACAGCTGCACTGATATAAAAATGAATATACTCGGAATTTCCTGGTGTGGTTAGAACTCAGTGCTCTCCCTGCTGGGGCCAAGCTGTGCAGCGTGCCAATAAAAAATAAATAAGCTCTGGTTTTAAAAAACGGAGTGCTAATATTATATATGAAAACTTTCACTTCAACCCCAATGTTTATTTTTACCTTCGATTTTAGAAGAAATTATTTCTTTTAAACATTTTCATGGCCCCTAAAAGTATGGTGGGCCTTGGGCACTGTACCTACTGTGTTAATGCATAAACTGGCTCTGCTACAATCCAAAGTCACTGAACACAGGGTTGGGAAGAGATATGGAGTAGGACATGAATTAGAAGTATTCTGTTGTAAACATAAAATAGATGTAAATAAAATCAGCTCAGGGAATAGTGAAGTTATTAGAAATGATGAGTTTTGAATGTTTCATGTGTGTGTGGGGGGGGGGTTGTGTGCTCAGTCACTCAGTTGTACCTGACTATTAGTGACTCCATGGACTGTAGTGTGCCAGGCTCCTCTGTCCATTGGATTCTCCAGGCAAGACTACTGGAATGGATTGACATTTCCTACTCCAGAGGATCTGCCCGACCCAGAGATCAAACTTTTATCTCTCGTGTCTCCTGCATTGGCAGGAGGATTCTTTACCACTGAGCCACCTGGGAAGCCCTTTGAATGATTCATACTTTTGTTTTTAATACCATTTATTTAATTTTAAATTAATTTAATTTTCAATAATGCCCAAGTTCAACAACTGGCTCACAAAATTCCTGAGAATTTAACAATCAGCTCTTGCAAATAGGAGCTGACTCCTCCACATGACTGCGCTCTGGTATCCCTTTCCCTCCTTTTAATTATTTTAAATTACTCCCTTTAAACTACTCTTGCTTAAACTCCTGCATCTCAATTCCAGAAAAATAAACGACTCAATCAAAAAATAGGCCAAAGAACTAAGCAGACATTTCTCCAAAGAAGACATACAGATGGCTAACAAACACATGAAGAGATGCTCAACATCACTCATTATCAGAGAAATGCAAATCAAAACCACAATGAGGTACCATCTCATGCCGGTCAGAATGGCTGCTATCCAAAAGTCTACAAACAATAAATGCTAGAGAGGGTGTGGAGAAAAGGGAACCCTCTTACACTGTTTGTGGGAATGCAAACTAGTACAGCCACTATGGAGAACAGTGTGGAAATTCCTTAAAAAATTGAAAATAGAACTGCCATATGACCCAGCAATCCCACTGCTGGGCATACACACTGAGGAAACCAGAATTGAAAGAGACACGTGCACCCCAATGTTCATCGCAGCACTGTTTATAATAGCCAGGACATGGAAGCAACCTAGACGTCCATTGGCAGATGAATGGATAAGAAAGCTGTGGTACATATACACAATGGAATGTTACTTGGCCGTTAAAAATAATACATTTGAATCAGTTCTAATGAGGTAGATGAAACTGGAGCCTATTATACAGAGTGAAGTAAGTCAGAAAGAAAAACACCAATACAATATACTAATGCATATATATGGAATTTAGAAAGATGGTAACGATAACCCTATATGCGAGACAGCAAAAGAGACACAGATGTATAGAACAGCCTTTTGGACTCTGTGGGAGAAGTTGAGGGAGGGATGATTTGAGAGAATAGCATCGAAACATGTCTATTATCATATATGAAACAGATCGCCAGTCCAGGTTCGATGCATGAGACAGGGTGCTCAGGGCTGGTGCACTGGGATGACCCAGAGGGATGGGACGGGGAGGGAGGTGGGAGGGGGGTTCAGGATGGGGAACACATGTACACCCATGGCTGATTCACATCAATGTATGGCAAAACCACTACAATATTGTAAAGTAATTAGCCTCCAATTAAAATAAATAAATTTAAAAAAAATAAACTACTCTTGTTTAGACAGCAAAAGAGACACAGATATAAAGAACAGACTTTTGGACTCTGTGGGAGAAGGTGAGGATGGGATGATTTGAGAGAATAGCATTGAAACATGTATATTACCATATGTGAAACAGATGACCAGTCCAAGTTCTCTGCATAAAACAGGGCACTCAAAGCTGGTGCACTGGGACAACCAAGACAGATAGGATGGGGAGGGAGGAGGGAGGGGGGTTTGGGATAGGGAAACACATGTACACCCGTGGCTGACTCATGTCAATGTATGGCAAAAACCACCACAACATTGTAAAGTCATTAGCCTCCAATTAAAATAAATAAATTTTTTAAAGTTACTCTTGCTTGAATCCTTGTGTCAGAGTCAGCTTCTGGCAGAAACCAAACTAAGGCAGAAAAGTAGTATCTATTTTGTTAAGCTGCTGTTGTTTTGGGGGGTCTTCCTTACAGCCACAGCTATTCCCAACTGATATAGCGAGGCCTGCGATGAAATCATAATGCAAGCATTCAACCAGTATGTTTTTGAGCACATACTTAATACAGACACAGTTGGGTACACCACAGACCCAGTGTAGGCTTTCTTACTGGAAGAAAGACAAAAAGAAATAACCAAAGTATCTCTCCCCACTGCCAACCCAACCCTCTGTATATGTGTGTGTGTGTGTGTGTGTGTGTGTGTGTGTGTGGCAGGTAACAACTCTCTGTGGTGACAGTTGAGCTGAGACCTAATCATGAGAAGCAGCTAATCACACAAAATGTGAAGAGTATTCCAGAGAGAAAGGCCTGCAAGTACAAAGGCCCTGAGGTAGACATGAGCTTGGCAAGTTTCCTGGGAGGTCTGTGTGGCTGGAGACTTCTGAATGAAGGGGACAGTGTGGGAGTCAAGGCCTGATTTTGCAGGCCATTGCAGGTCATGGTCAGGGCTTGAGATGTTAACTGGGTAAAGTTTTAAACAGGGGAGAAACATAGTTGATTCTTTCTTTTTAAAACATGACTTTGATGGTTAAATGGAGATGACAAGAAAGGCTGTAGGAAAACCAGGTAGGAAGCCATTCCAGGTGCCCATGTGAGAGAGGGGAAGGTGGCCTCAGCAACGATGGCGTCACAGATTGTGACAAAAAGACCGCCAATGAATCATGCCTCCTTGAATTCTTGCCTTCGTGTGGTTCTCTCCCATTTTGACTCTGGATTGATCTTGTAACTCATTTTACCAATAGATTGACTGGTTTGATTTCCTCGCTGTCCGAGGGTCTCTCACAAGTCTTCTCTAGCACTACAATTTGAAAGCATCAGTTTTTTGGTGCTCAGCCTTCTTTATGGTCCAACTCACACATTCATATGTGACTACTGGAGAAACCAAAGCTTTGACTATATGGACTTTTGTTGGCAAAGTGATGTCTCTGCTTTTTAATATGCTGTCTAGGTTTGTCACAGCTTTTCTTCCAAGGAGCAAGCATCTTTTAATTTCATGGCTACAGTCACTGTCTGCAGTGATTCTGGAGCCCAAGAAAATAAAATCTGTCAGTTTCCACTTTTTCCACATCTATATGCCATGAAGTGATGAGACCGGATGCCATGATCTTAGTTTTCTAAATGCTGAGATTTAAGCTAGCTTTTTCACTCTCCTCTTTCACCCTAATCAAGAGGTTCTTTAGTTCCTCTTCACTTTCTGCCATTAGAGTCATATCTGCATATCTGAGGTTGTTGATATTTCTTCCTGCAATCTTGACTCCAGCCTGTGACTCATCCAGTGGGCATTTTGCATGGTGTCCTCTGCACATAAGTTGAATAAGCAAGGTAAGAATATACAGCCTTACCACACTCCTTTCCCAATTTTGAACCAGTCCATTTTTCCATGTCTGGTTCTAACTGTCGCTTCTTGTCCTACATAACAGGTTTCTCAGGAGACAGGTAAGATGGTCTGGTATTTCCATCTCTTTAAGAAATTTCCACAGTTTGTTGTGATCCTCACAGTCAAAGGCTTTCATGTAATCAATGAAGCAGAAGTAGATGGTTTTTTTTTTATTTTTTGGAATTCCTTTGTTTTTTCTGTGATCCAACTAATATTGGCAGTTTGATTTCCGGTTTCTCTGCCTTTTCTAAATCGAGCTTGTACATCTGTAAGTTCTTCATTCACATATTGTTAAAGCCTGGCTTGAAGGATTCTGAGCACTACTTTGCTAGTGTGTGAAATGAGTGCAATTGTGTGGTAGTTTGAACATTCTTTGGCATTGCCTTTCTTTGGGATTGGAATGAAAACTGACCTTTTCCAGTCCTGAGGCCACTGCTGAGTTTTCCAAATTTGCTGGCATATTGAGTGCAGCACTTTCACAGCATCATCTTTTAGGATTTGAAATAGCTCAGCAGGAATCCCATCACCTCCACTAACATTGTTTGTACTAATGCTTCCTAGCATTAATTTTTTGAAAGTTTCGCATCATGTGAAATGCCGGGCTGGATGAAGCACAAGCTGGAATCAAGATTGCAGGGAGAAATATCAATAAGCTCAGATACACAGATGACACTGTCCTTATGGCAGGAGGCGAAGAAGAGCTAAAGAGCCTCCTGATGAAACTGACAGAGGAGAGTGAAAAAACTGGCTTAAAGCTCAACATTCAGAAAACTAAGATCATGGCATCTGGTCCCATCACTTCATGGCAAATACATGGGGAAACAATGGAAACAGTGAGAGACTTTATTTTGGGGGCTCCAAAATCACTGCAGATGGTAACTTCAGCCATGAAATTAAAAGACACTTGCTCGGAAGAAAAGCTATGACCAACCTAGACAGCGTATTAAAAAGTAGAGACATTACTTTGTCAACAAAGGTCAAAGCAATGGTTTTTCCAGTAGTCATGTACAGATGTGAGAGTTGGACTATAAAGAAAGCTGAGCACTGAAGAATTGATGCTTTTGAACTGTGGTGTTGGAGAAGACGCTTGAGAGTCCCTTGGACTGCAAAATCAAACCAGTCAATCCTAAAGGAAATCAGTCCTGAATAGTCATTGGAAAGACTGATGCTGAAGCTGAAACTTCAAAACTTTGGCCACCTGATGTGAAGAACTGACTCACTGGAAAAGACCCTGATGCTGGGAAAGATTGAAGGCAGGAGGAGAAGGGGACGACAGAGGATGAGATGGCTAGATGGCATCACCGACTCCATGGACATGAGTTTGAGCAAGCTCCAGGAGTTGGTGATGGACAGGGAAGCCTGGCATGCTGCAGTCCATGGGGTTGCAAAGAGTTGGACATAACTGAGCAACTGAACTGAACTGACCCACTTCGGTATTCTGGCCTGGAGAATTCCATGGACTGTATAGTCAATGGGGTCACCAAGAGTCAGACAGGACTGAGTGACTTTCACTTTGCAACTGGCTATATCTTTGTCTGGGCTACCCTGGTACCTCAGCTGGTAAAGAATCCACCTGTAATGCAGGAGACCCTGGTTTGACTCCTTGGTCAGGAAGATCCGTTAGAGAAGGGACAGGCTACCAGAACCAGTATTCTTGGGCTTCCCTGGTGGCTCAGCTGGTAAAGAATCCACCTGCAATGTAGGAGACCCCAGTCAGATCCCTGGGTTGGGAAGATCCCCTAGAGAAGGGAACAGTTACCCACACGAGTATTCTGGCCTGGAGAATTCCATGGACTGTATAGTCCATGGGGTCGCAGAGTTGGACACAACTGAGTGACATTCACTTTAATGGGCACAGAGTTCAGTCTAGGGTAATAAAAAGTTTCCAGAGGTGGTGGTGACTGCACAGACGGTGAATGCATTTGACAAGAATGAATTGCACTTACAGGTGGTTAAAATGGTAAATTTTATGTGATATATATTTTGTTGCTGTTGTTTAGTTGCTAAGCCACGTCTTTCCAACCCCATAGACTGTAACCCGCCAGGCTCCTCTGTCTATGGGATTTCCCGGGCAAGAAAACTGGAGTGGGTGGCCATTTCCTTCTCCAGGGGATCTTCCTGACCCAGGGATAGAACCCATATCTCCTACACTGGTAGGCAGATTGTTTACCACCAAGATACCAGGGAAGCAATGTGTATTTTACCACAATTTTTAAAAAAATGTTAAGGGAAAAAAGAAATTTGCCCCTACCATGGAGCCAGTGGGTGATGGAAATGGAATCTAAACCCAAGCAGTCTTGCCCCAAGATTCTGATGGATGTATGTTTCTAAAGAAGACTGGGTCATGAAAGCCTTTTGGGAAAAACAGAGGATATGAAGGGGAAAATGGAAATAATCAAGGAATAATATACCATTCATGGAGCTTTGTTCCTTATCATTCAACCCTCTTTTGGCTCCGGAAATGATAGGAAATACCCAGGATTCAAGTTCCAGAACTGGTTGCAAGTTTAGAACCTGTGGCTTACTAGCTATGAAACTCCAGGTAAATGCTCCTCCTGTTGGCAATCTTCTTTGCCTGGCAATCAACCATAGCCCTGGGGTGGGGATCAGAGTTCAACCACCCCCTGCCAAGAGGTAAGACTAGACAATAGAGCCTTATGAGTAGTTTTAGCATGATGCTAAATGCTGCAGCACACAAATGTTCAATACGTGATATTAACCATTATTAATCTTTCACAACTTTCCCTAACAGTTTCAGATAGCACTGGTACTGTACCCACTTTACAGTGATACATGGACCAACTGAACTTTCAGATCTCTCCCAATTTTAACACCACAACTTCTTGAGTCCCCTTTTCTAGCTACTGGAAACTGAGGCTTAGGAAGGTGGAGTGACTTGCCTCGAGTCACACTCTTAGGTAACTAGCACAAGGTGAAGTCCACATTCAAAGCTGTCTCCTCCCCCAACTAAAGACGCTGCGTTTTCTTCCTCTATTTAGTAAGTAGTGTATTGGGCACCTATCATACGACTGAAGGAGTAGACATAAGAGTATAATGACATTTATTTAATAATATTATGTAACATTAGTTAATTGGATTCTCATCATAAACCTATAAAGAAGGTGTCAAAATAGTCTCCTCCCCATTTCACAGATAAGAATGAGGCAAAGCAAAGTTAAAAAAAAAAAAAAAGGATTGTACCCACATAGGGATTAGTCTATTGGAGAGAATACTGGATAACCAAGCAAATAATTAATTACAAATCATTCTGCTAATGGAGGAGCCCTGGTACGGATCCCACTCAACCAAATCAAGGGGCTCAGGTAACCCTGGCAACGGATCTCCCTGCCAATAGTAAAGATGGAGCCCACAGAACAAGCACCTTTACGCACACCGCTATTACCCACAATGCAGTGTCAGCCAGGGAAGGAGTGGGCTCTGCCAGGAGTTAACATGGCTTCCGTAGTTACACCACCCTGTCTTTTCACCTAATCACGACCTAACTGCCCAGACCAGGCTACCGATGAGGAGCTAAGTCTTCTTTGCGCCTCCACTCACCGCGACCACAAGAGCGACTGAAACAGGGTAGCACCTCGCGGAGGTAAACTCCGTAACCAAGGAAACACTACTTCCGCTGACGTCATTACGGCGACACGTGGATCCAAGATGGCGGCGGCGATGGTGAGTGAAGGAGACTCCGGGAGCCAGAGATGGAGCGGGCCGCTCTGGGGCACCCCAGGACTTTCTGGCATCCCATGCCTGGCTCAATTCACTTCAGGGACCCCTAGCTCAGGCCCGAGGGACATCCCTGATTGGGCTTGTCTCCCCCCGTCCCCGGCCTTTGCCCCGCACTCAGGCTTGTCAAGGCCCGAAGTTTTGGGGGAGGCTCTGGGTCGGAGGAAATGTCTCAGCTACCACCCTAGCCGGTTCCTATTCCAGTCTTGGTCTTTGCCTCCTGTGACCCCCATTTCCCAATTTTCACTTTGCAGTCCTCACCCCTTCAAAGAGCCCCCGTTACTCCCAGTTTTGCTCCTCCCTCTCACGTCTGTACCCTGCTTTCTCCGCCTCCCCGCCTCCCCACTGTCTTGACCAGTCCCCGGATACGTCCTCACCTCTCCCAGCCCGAACCCTGTGTCATATCCTTTCTAGAACCCTGTCCTCACCTCTACCCTCAGTTGTCCCCACTGCGAACCTGTCGACTGCCAATACCCGGAAGCATGCCTTTACCCCCCTCCCCTCCCAGCCCCCGTCGTCAATCCCCCGATCCTTCTCTAATCGTATCTCGTCTTCTCTCAATTCCAATTCCCTGCCTCTCTTCTAGGGATCTTTTATCCCACTGGTTGTCAAACTTTCCTGTGCATAAGACTTGGGGGGTGTGTGGGGAAGCTTGTTAAAAATGCAGTTTCCAAAGATTCTAATTCTGTTGGCCTAGGAGATGCCTAGGACTTTTATATGCACTCTAGTGATTATGATGGAGGTGGTCTGTTGTGAAAAGCACTATACCAGTTCCGCCTGGCCCCCTCCCCTTCACTTGCCCCTACAGGGCCACACAGCTCTTTAGGATGAAGCGTTTGTGTGGATAAGGGTATGTGGATAAGCTGTACCCAGAAAGTGGGTCAGAACTTGCTGGCTTCTGGTATAGAATGCTGGAAGTAGATCTGTGAAAAACTGGCCCTTTCTTCTTCTAGAAGGTCGACTCACATTCTGCTTGTCAAGAGACCAGAACCAAAATTGAAGTCACTTAGGCCAGAGTGATTTTGTACTGTTCCTATATGTTGCTTCCTCAGCAGATAATTTCATCCTGGGAGTGCACACAAAAGACATTTGATTTCAGTAAAGGAAGATTCTTGTTTAAATTCTTTGGTATTGATTTTTTCCAAGCAAGGATAGGTTACTGGCTGATAACAAATTCCCCTTCTCCTATTAAGCAACTGATAAATTATCCTTTTTGTTTAGTAAGGGATTCCTCATTTAGAACCTCAGAGGTCACGTAAAAGACTTCACAGCCTTGCCTGGTATCTGTGGTGTCAGACCACAGAAAAAAATCCCACAAGTGGTATGTTGAAACCAACTTTTTTTTTCTGGACCACTTTCAGAACAAGAATGGCATAAGAACTTAACATCAACAGGAAAAGTCACACCCTCTTTTGCCATAGAGAAGGAGTTCAGTAAAGTGGCATTTATAGCATTGCACTGGGAAATTCTTGCTCTCTTCTGAGATTTTAAGAGGTAATAAGTTAACATATTTCTGGTACACATTTATTTAATCAACAAATATTTGACTGCCTGCTGTGTGCCAACATCTAGGAATGTACTGGTGAGTTAGAAGGTCAAGGTCCCTATGCTTGTGGAGTTTTTCTAGCCTGAGGAGACAGTCAGTAGATAAAATACATGAACAAGGTAATGTCAGATAGTGGTAAGTGTGAAGAGGGCAAGATGATGTGGTAGTAATTGGGGGGTGACAGGGTGGTGCAACTGCTTTGGATTACATGGTCAGAGAAGTCTTAGAGAAAGTGACATGAGTTGAGACCTGATTGACAAGAAGGAACCAGCAATGTGGCGAATGTTCCAGGCAAAGGAGATGGCAAGTATAAAGGACCAAGATGGGAAGAGTATGTTTGAGGAACACAGAAGGCTGGAGGGGCTGAAACATGGTGAGGAGCTGGGGACAGGGGGGCAAAGAATAATACAAGATGGAATTAGAGAGAGGCAGGAAGAGCTGTGTTTCTAGAAGCATGCCTGTAATTGTGGGTTGTAGTCTACAGTTTGTAATCTGTGGATTGCATTTTGAAAGATTGTTCTGTTACAGTGCTTGCCCTTCCTACACTTTTCAGAATGCTACATTAAGGGAGCCGGTTTGTTCTCAGCCTGCAGAGAAACCATGGAAAGGCGTTTGGATTTTATTCTAAGCACAGTGGAGAGCAAAGTGATTTTGTGTTTGTTGTGTCACCTGGGAGTATCATCCTCTGCTTTCATGATGAATACTATAAACTGATTGAGGGTGTAATGTATACAGGGACCCACAAAGGCCACTTTAAAGAGGGCACATGAGCAGCTTCGTGTTTGATGCAATAGTGAAAAGTCAAGGAAGCACATTTATTACCAGGGGATACTACGTGTGATGGGCTGGGTGGGCAGATAAACTTGAGCTTGGTCTGTGTGAAGCCCTTTATTATACGGAAGTTAGAACAGTCCCCGCACCCTCGTACAATAGGTTGTTTCATAACTGCTGGGGATGGAAGTGTGTGGGTCTGCTTTGGGGTGTCTGGGTTTCTGAGGCAAGGCATACAACCAAAGAGGAATCTAGCTAATAGATTCAGTGACCGTGGGAACATGCTGGCTTTTGGTTTATTCTTTTATTTTGAAAGTTAGGGTTGTGGGTGCAAGTTTCAAGTGATATTTATGGGTTTTTACCTCCCTCCCTTTCCTTAGTGATTGGTTCTTCTTCAGGAGTCGGCTGCCACCTCCCAGATTTGTGTTAGCACAGTGGGTGTTTCCTGAACTTCCCCAGCATAGGAATAGATGGCTGATGTAAACTGAAGTTCTCTGTAGTTTTCCTGTGTTCCTTCTACTCTGGATTTAGATGACCATAAAGTTACACGATGCCAAGTTTTTCTAGCTCGGTCTGAGGTGAGGAGCAGGCCCATATCTCATCCTTTATAGAACTGTTGAGCATATGGAATATGCTTTCAGGAATATTGTTTTGGTGGAACTTGGGAAGTGTCCATTGAGGACATTTGTAGACATCTCAGGAGTCTAGAAGAAGGCAATGGCACTCCACTCCAGTACTCTTGCCTGGAAAATCCCATGGATGGAGGAGCCTGGTAGGCTGCAGTCCATGGGGTCTCTAAGAGTCAGACATGACTGAGCGACTTCACTTTCACTTTTCACTTTCATGCATTAGAGAAGGAAATGGCAACCCACTCCAGTGTTCTTGCCTGGAGAATCCCAGGGACAGCGGAGCCTGGTGGGCTGCCGTCTATGGGGTCGCCCAAAGTTGGATACGACTGAAGCGACTTAGCAGCAGCAGGAGTCTAGAAACCTCTGTTTGGAAAATAAAACTCTGTGTATTTCTCTAACACATTGTTCATGCTGTTTGGGGTTTTATGTTTTTTCCTTTTTATTGGATTATAATTCATATAACATAAAATTCACCCTTTTAAAGTTTGCAGTTCAGTGATTTTTAGTATTTCACAGAGTTGTGCAACCTTCACCACTGTCCATCTCCAGCATATTTTCATCACCCCATTAAAAAAATCCATTAGCAGCCACTTCCCACTCCCCCTTCCCTCCAGTCCCTGGCAACTACTAATATACTTTCTGTCTGTATAGATTTTTCTGTTCTGGACATTTCATATAAATGGGATCAAACAACATGTGGTGTTTTGTTATCTGACCTTTTTTATTTGAACAAGGCATAATGTTTTCAGAGTTCATCCATGTCATAGCATGTGTCAATATTTCATTCTTTTCTATGGTCAAATAATATTCCATTGTGTGGATAGACCTCATTTGGTTTACCTTTTCATCTATTCATGGATTTGGGGATTGTTTCTACTTTCAGGCTATTATGAATAATGTTGCTGTGAACATTTTGTGTGCAAGTTCTTGGGTAAACCGGTTCTCAGTTTTCTTGGGTGTATACCTAGGAGTAGAATTGCTGGGTCAGTTCTCACTGTTCTGAGGTTGAGTTTGATCCAGTCCAGAGGCAGGGGAATGATCTGAATGACCTCTAGGTTCCTTTGGTCAAATGAAAGCCGTGCTAGCCAGTTCCTTCCTCCCACTGTCCCCCTCGCCCCCTGCCCCCCTGCCCCCGGGCCAGTCAGAAGCATAGGAATTGTGTTTTGTGATGGAGTCTGGATGATAGAGGCCTGGGACAGAAGGCAGGAGGCCTGGACTCTGCTAGCAGGCCTGAGCGTGGCAAGTTGCTGTCTCCCCGGGGCCTCACCTGTGGATGACCAGCGGCTCATTGAGGAAGAAGCAGCTGGGGCTTAGTCCCAGCACTGCCACTGATCTATCAAGTGGCCTGGAGCAAGTTACTTTGGTGTTACTCGTCTGTTTCAGCACAGGTGAAATGAAGATTTAGACTTCAGAATTTCTAAATTCTTCAATGAAGTTTGTAAAATCCTCAATGAAATTGAAGATTCCAACTTGAGGTTGAAAATTTTGTGGCTTAGAATACTTGGATTCAGGGTGATTTTTGCTAATATGCCTATAAAATCAGATTGATTTTTTTTTTTCCTTTCCTCCCTGATCTTAGTCCCTGTGGTCTTTCCAGGCTGCTGTCTGTTGGTTGTGTTGTCGATTCTCTCCACTTGCTCCACCTGGCACATGTGTTCTGCAGGAGCCACTGTGTCCTTAGAAGCCGAGGCGCCAACACCAGTCCTTGGTACAGATGTATATCTCTGAGAAATCCCTTTAAAGGAGTGCCCTTAATCCCCCCAGGAAGTTCAAGGAAGGCAGAGGCGGCATTAAGTTGCCTCTTGGTTTCTCTTTTACAACTTGGACAAAAGTTTCCCTTTGATCTCAGTGAAAAAGAAGCAGGTCACAGAATGTTGGAGAAGGTTGAGTTTTGATCTCTGGGCACTGGCAGGAAGGTGGGAAGGACCCAGGATGAACAGGGCCATCTGGCCATAGGCGAATGGTAGGAGCCACCTGCCGCCCCAGACCTGCTTTGATCCTTGAACCATTTGCTGGCACTGATAGTTCCCAAGTGGGACATGGTTTCGGACACTGGGACTTCTCGGTTCTGTCCCATTCCTCTTCATTGCTTCCTTCTCTGCTCTGTACCATGACTTCTCACCTATCCCCAAGCATTAAAACTGACAGACCTCCCAGGGTTTGAAATCGGAAGGTTTTGTGTTCAGAGGGTATACTAAATGCTACTGGCAGTTCTTAAAAAGCAAAATCAAATCACAAATTGGATCTGAATTTGTAAGCCAGTTTAGAAGGGAGTCTGGGTGCCCTGGCCAGTCACATAGTATCTTTGGGCCTCGGTTTCTAATGAAGCAGATCTCATGCTATGAAGTGACAGTTTATGGGGCACATCTTCACATGGCTTTGATTGGGGTTGGGGGGCAAGGAAGAGAGGTTGGCAGGCACAGGACTTCACATTTTTTCCAGTTGCCAATATTTAATAATTGGGAGATATTTCAGGATTTTCATTTTTTTCTTGAAAATTTGGGCCCAAATTTCCCATAAAGAACATTCCCTGTGCAGGACCCAGTCTTCCATACCTTTTGGCTTATTCCTTTTGTCACCCAGTAGGTAATTTGCATGGCCCTTCTAGGGGGCTGAATTTGTTGCCCCTGAATGAGGTGATCTCTCTATAAAAATCTTCCTATTTTGATATGGATTCAAAAGCAATATTTAAGTTTTGTGGTAATCCCCTAGGTTACCTAACTTTGAGGGGGAAATTTCTGTTCACAAGATACATGTCAGCTGATAAACCATATGTCCATCCATTATTCCATCTAATCTTTACAAAAGCCCACTTTACAAATGAAGAAACTAAGACTTGGTCTAAGGACATGGCTAGAATCTGACACTGATTGGTTTTATGACTTCGGGCCAACTGTTTGCTTCTTTCTTTCTTTCTTTATTTTTTTCTGTTTGCTTCTTTAAACCTGTTACTTAAATTTATTTTTTTATTGTGGTAAAATAGACATAAAATGTATCATTTTAACTATTTTATGTGTACACTGGCATTGCATGTACAGTGGCGTTAAATACATTCACATTATTGTGCAACCATCAGCACCATGCATCCTCAGAATTTTTTTGTCTGGATCAGTTTTCTTATTTTTAAAATGAAGATGAGACTCTCAAAGAATTGTGATGATTAAATGAAACGTGAGATGAACACTCTGTAACTTTCCTACTCCAGGGTTTGAAGTCTTTAGGAGATGAACTATCTAAGCCTATTGCTTGGGCTAACAGAGTATTTAACAAATACCCAAGGTGGGAGGGAAGTTCTGTGCATTTGTAATGTTTTATTTCTGCACTTTCTGGCCTCAAGGTCTGGGTCTGGATGTCTTCTGCTTGGTGAGGGTAGTTATTCATTTTGTCTGGACTTTCACACAGTTGGTTGTTCTCTACCCCCAAAGAACACTTTTGAGTCTTTTTTGCATGTCTCTGCCCAAGTTACTCAGTTTCTACGGGCTCTGAAATAAAGGCTACGTTTTCAGTCTCCTGTGGCTAATTTTGGTTCTGGGTTAGTTTGTTTTTCTTCCTGAGGTCTTTAGCTCCATGGAGGCTGCTTGGTAAGTGGTTTTGACTGTCATTAGCTTTCATTGAAGTATGGTTGAATTCTTAGGGAGCTTTAACTGATTAGGTAATTGATTTCAGTTAACTGTTGGCAAACTGTGCTCCAAAGTCTTTTTCTTTCTTCTTCCCCACCCCCACAAATCTGGGGAGCAGTTACTGAATGATCTTAAAATGATGATTATATCTTTGAAAAGGAAAAAAGAATCTAGCTTACTCTTAAGGGAAGGTGCCGCTTTTGCAGCAGGAAAGGCATGGAATAGGAACCTGGAAGGCTGTTCAGATTGGCCACACTCTATACTCAGATGCTGTTTATGGGGAAGAAGACAACAACGCAGAGGGCTCCAGAAAACAAAAGGTTAACTTCTGGCCACAGAGAATATGAGTGAATGAAAAATTTTCAGTTCTCAGGGGAAACTTCCTATTTTCTTTGGAAGAAGTTAATTGTTCATACCTTTCAAACTGGGTGGTGCAGAGTTGGGTGGGGGGGTGAAGGGTACTTTTGGGTCTTAATAGTTCTTCATTTGGCTATTGTTTGGGAGAAGTTTTTCTATGTGCCCAACCCCCAAGAATAAAATAGATAGGGAGGGCAAGACCTTGATTCTTAGGTCTCTTGAGCTTTATAACTTTCCTAGTCACCCGTATCTTTGCCAGAGATGGAGTGTTAGATTACAACACAAGGGTTTCTAGATTACCATCACCTTGTTCCTTGACATCCTACCTCTGCAGTGTTGTGACTTGGAAACCAAGTAAAGCGAATAACATTGAATGGACTGGTTCACCTCTTCTAGGACTCCCACTCTGTGCATGGGTCTGAACATGCAATAGATGTTTGCTAAATACTTAACTGACTTTTCAGACAGTCTCACGTGAGAGTTTCTGGTGATCAATTAAAAATTAAAGGAAGATATAAAGGGATTTCACAAGAAGCAGGTACTTTGCTTCTTCCTGATTTCCTTACAGAAATGAAATACGCATCAGGCATCCTCTATCAGCCTGTCAAGGGCTACAGAGGTAATTAAGTCAAATAATCACAAAAAGTTGAAATGGGATCCAGTCCGGAGTTCTTTAATCAAGGGCCTGTGAACTTCTAGGTCTTTGATCTCCTTGGATCATATTCTGCATTTTGGAGTGTTTTTCCTGGGAGCAGCTTCTGTAACTTTTTAGGATTCTCAGAGGGATTTGCAACACTTTCCCAAGATTAAGAATGACTGATCTAGTCTGGTTCAGATCACACACCTGGCTCCAGAATCTCTGCGTTATCATTCTTACCTTATAGCTCCCATTTTCTGCCCGTCTTCAGGGGAACTTGCCCAAATGCTTTCAGAGGAAACCTTCCCCTTCCTAAAATGTCAGTGTATTTATTTTGAATATAGGTTATCCATATACATGGGTAAAAGCATAAACGTTACAAATGAAAAGAAAGTCACTCAGCTATCCCCTATCCATTCATCAGGTGTACTCTGATTTTTTTTTTAATATTTCTCCAGAACATTTTTATGTACATAAAACATCTACTTTAAAAAAAAAAAAACTACTTAAAATAATATGGTTTTAAAAAAATAGATGTTTTATGTACATAAAAATGTTTTTTTGCTAGCTTTTCTGTCTAGGTCTATGATCCATTTTATTAATTTTTGTACATGATGTCAGGTTCCTTTTGGACATGGCTCCCAAATTGTGCACGCACCATTTGTTGAAAAGACTGCCCTTTCCCTATTAAATTGCCTTGGCAACTTTGTTAAAAGTCAGTTTACTGTAAATGCAAAGATTTATCTCCAGACTTTTAATTTGGTCCATTGGCCTCTTATGCTTATCCTTATCACACTGTCTTAATTATTGTAGCTTTATAATTGCTTAGAAATTGGTAGTATAAATCTTTAGTTTTGTTCTTTTTTAAAGTTATTTTGGATATTTTGGGTCCTTTGTGTTTCCAGGTAAATTTAAGGATCAGCTTGTCAGTTTCAATAAAAAAGCCTGCTGGAATTTTGATAGGGATTGCACTGAATCTGTAGGTTAGTTTGGGGAGAATTACCATCCTAATGGCAATTAAGATGTACTGAGTCTTCCATTTCAGTATGGAATGTCTCTCCAATTATTTAGATATTTTTCATTTTTCTTAGCAATGTTTTATAATTGTCAGGATACAAGTCCGTTTTAAAAGCTTATTCCTAAATACTTTGTTCATTTTGAAGCTACTGTAGATGAAACTGTTTTCTTTCTTTCTTTTTTTTTTTTTTTTTTGAAACTGTTTTCTTAATTTTATTTCTGGGTTGTTTGTTTGTTACTAGTATGTAAAAATACAAGTAATTTTTATATATTGATATTGTAGTCTGTGACCTCATCCAACCTTTTTATTAGTTGTAGTAGTTTTGTGGATTCTTTAGGATTTTCTTGATACAGGATATGTGATCTACAAATAAAAGGACTTTTTTCTTTTTAATCTGAATGACTTTATTTTTAGCTTAGAGGGTATTATTTGCATTTATAGAGCAATGCTGACTAGAAATGACAAAAGTGGACATCCTTGCCTTGTTCCTCATCTTAGGAGGAAGCATTCAGTCTTTCATCATCAAGTATGATATTGGCTGTGGGTTTTTCAAAGCTACCATTTATCTGATTGAGGAAGTTCTTTTTTATTCCTAGTTTGTTTAGAGTTTTTATCATGAATATGTGTTGGACTTCATCAAGTGCATTTTCTGCATTAATTGTGATGATTGTATAGTTTTTGTTTTTTATTTATATGATGTATTACATTATTTGATTTTCAGATATGAAGCCAACATTGCATTCCTGGGCTAGAACCCGCTTGGCCATGGTGTGTAAACCTTTTTCTGTATTGCTTGATTCAGTTTCCTAATGTTTTGTTAAGGAATTTTCCATTTGTGTTCCTGAGGAATATCTGTCTGTAGTTTCCTTTTCTTGTGATATCTTCCGCTTTGGTACATTCTTTTTAAAAATTTATTTAGACAAATGAGGTTATAGTATACATTGATGTGCATCTTTATTTTCTACTTAATAATTTATGTTGGCAGTCTTTCAGTAATAATCCTACCTCCCACTTAAGTGTATATTGTGCCAAATGTATCTATATCCAGTGTATTCAGATTTTTTTAAACTTTTTGACCCTGATAGGTAAAAAAGATGTCATTATTTTCATTCGCAGTGTTTAGATTCTGAATGATGCTGAGCATCTTCTTGTGTCTGACCGTTTGGACCTTTTTCTCTTTAACTGCCCATTCCTATTCTTTTGGGCTATGTGTCCTTTATTGGTTTGTAAGAGTTCTTGGTGTTTTGAAGAAATTAGTCCTTTGTCAGGGATGTGCGAAATATTTTTATTCAAATGGTCCTTTCTTTTTTTACAATGATTTTTTTTTTCATTTTCTTCCTTTCTGTGTATTCTCTTTCTCAGTAGCTTCTAGA
The DNA here is from genome assembly GCF_963930625.1 of Muntiacus reevesi. Lineage (NCBI taxonomy): Eukaryota > Metazoa > Chordata > Mammalia > Artiodactyla > Cervidae > Muntiacus > Muntiacus reevesi. Next base: position 59,944,441 of record NC_089250.1, read on the forward strand.
TTTTGTTTTCTTCTTAGAAAACTTTTCACATCAAGATTGTGTTAAAGTGTTAAAGAAAATATCCATATTTTCCTCTAATATTTCTCCTGTTTCAACTTGTACATTTCTTTCCTGCCTTCTTCAATGCCAAACAGGTTGGATAGCTCTGTATTAAAAATTTAGTAAAATTAGTCTGCCTTCATTATTTTTCTTTTCAAAATAATCCTGAAGTAACAGATAAGTGTGAAAGTGACTACAGTGATTTGGTTATTAGTAGAAAAGCATTGAATTGGGGGAGGGACAAGGAAGGCATAGTAGTGGAGAAGAAAAGAAATTAGAGGAGGGCAAAAGGGAGACAAAAAGCAATTAATCCGTGGCATCAAGTTCTTCTTTGGACACCTCTAATCATGACCTAAAATTATCTCTGAGCATGGCTCCCACAGTGGGGACAAACTTCTGATCACCCAGCTCTGCCAGGTTTGGTAGAGCTGGACCTTCTTTACCCTTCAGATAACTTGCTGTGTGACCACATCACTTCTCCTCTCTGGCCTCCTGGATTGTGTGACCCCCTAGGTTCTTCCCCTGGGGCTCAGATGGTAAAGAGTCTGCCCACAATGCGGGAGACCCAGGTTTGATCCCTGGGTTGGGAAGATCCCTTGGAGAAGGAAATGACAACCCACTCCAGTATTCTTGCATAGAGTATTCCATGGACAGAGGAGCCTGGCGGGCTATAGTTCATAGAGTCACAAACAGTTGGACACAACTACACTTTCAGGTTCTTCAAAAGATGTCTTTAAGGAATCCAACCCGGGGTGGAACTTTGCCTTGTTTTGTTCTGCCTTTAGGCTGCTTGGGTTGATGGAACGTCCCAGAGTTTCAAAGGAATCATGAATTTCTTAAGTTTCCTGGGAGGTCACAAGACTTCTGATTCAGTTTCCTCACTAGGGTAGGGATATCACCTTCCTCCTCCTTCCTTGTCACCTGCTTCTCTCTGTTTAGCTCTGGTTATGGCCTTTTCCTTAGCTAGGTAACTCTCATGTTGGAAGTTTCCTTAGAATGAGCATACGTCTTCCTCCTTGCAGTGTGCTCATTGGTCCTGCCTTCCAGTGTAACCCAGCGCAAAGCCTCTCCCTTATCCAGCACACTTAATGTGTACTGTACTTGGTCCTTACTACCATCATCACTGTAGCACCCTGCCATGAGCTTAGTATTAGTTTCCTAGTTTCTTATTACAAATCAGAAACCTGAGACTCAGAGTTTAAAAAACTTGCCCAAAGTCATACAGCTAGGGCGTGATGGGTCAGGACTTGAATTCACATCTGTATGACCCCCAGAGCCTGTGCTTTTTCCACTACACCCATGGTTCTCAATGTGTGATCCCAAGACAAGACCAGCAGTTGCAGCATCTCCTGGGAACTTATTAGAAGAGCAGATTCTCAGGCCCTGCTCCAGAACTACCAAAGAAGACATTCTGGGAGGTTAGACCCAGGAATCAGCTTTAATAATCCCTCCTGGTGATTTCCTTGCCTGCTCAAGTTTCAGAACCACTGCCTACCGTTTCTGCTCCCCCACCTGGCTGCTGCTTACTGTTCACATCTGACCAAGAATTTATAGGTGACTTCACTTATCCTTGTTAGTTGTCAAATCTAGGGCTGGACATTACAGTGTCTCTGGAGCAGAAATGTGCTGCACACACATACACCCTCCTGCCAAACACATTCACGTACTCGGTTACCAGAGTAATCTTTACAACTGCAGATATTCCTTTTCTCCTTAAAGTTCTTCAGAGTCTCCCCAGTGCACGAAGGACAAAGCCCAAACATCTCAGTGTGGCTTTTGTGTGATGTATCCCTTACGTACCTTCCAGCCTCCTGTCTGCACAGACCTATTCATGCTTGCTACTCACAGGATGATCCGTGAACTAGAAGTGTTGTCATCACCTGTGAGCTTATAAGAAGTACAGAATCTCCAGTCCTATCTTTAGGCCTGCTGAATCAGACTTTGCAGTTTAACAAGCCGTCTAGGTGATCTATATGCACGTTAAAGTTCCAGTAGCACCAACCTACACCTCACCTGCCAAAAACTCCTTATGGTTGCCCCCAGGCCTTTGTGTCTGTGTTTCACTCTTTATGGAGCACTTCCCCCTTCCTTCTCCTTGCCCTTGGAGTAGACTTCTTAGATTGACACCCCACCCCTCCAAGACTGGGCGGGCTTGTAGCTGCTCTTGTGTACTCCTTAGCCTCTTAGCTGCTAGGATAAGAGACTAGACCCTCCATAGCAACTGGGACCTAGCATTGCAATTAGCTGATGACTTATCTGTCCCCCAGCTGGCTCGTGGGGGTGCGTTCTGTGAGGCTGGCACAGTGCCTGACATATAGTAGGTGCTCAGTGTAGTAAACTGATTTCTGTTCTGGTTAGAGCATGGACCTTGGAGAGAGACTGCTTTCATCTCTGACATGAGAACAATAAGAGTCTCTGCCTCATACGGTTGTTGTGAAGATTAATTGCATTGTTGCATGAAAAGAACCTAAAACTGTGCCTGGCACATGGTCAGTGTCCAGCAAATATTAGCTGACATTGTTATCACTATCATCATTACATGTTCATCATCTTATAATGCAGCTCACCTTCCTGAAAAGAGAGTACTGTTTCTCTACATTCTGATCTTGAGCAAGTTATGTAATCTCTGGGTCTCAGGTTAACCCGCAGTCATCTGGGAAATGGTGATAGAAATCCCCAGGTAGTTGTAGTTGTGAGAATGGTGTGAATCAGTGCTTGTAAACTGCTTAGCACAAAGCGGGGATTTGGCACCTGGAAGAGGCTGTACCACAGTGCCTTGTACTTACTTTTAGGCGCTCAGTGACTCTGTGACTTCTTGTTACTTTTAATGTTGTTTTCCGCCAAGGTGAGTATTTTCCATCTTTTTGTTTGTTTGGTTTTTTTGTGTGTGCTTGCTCCATTGGTTTGAGTTTTTGGAATAAAAGTATATTGAAGTCTTTTAGGATTTGCTTTTCATTCTTCTGCAACCTGAGGTCTCATGGAGCCCTTCACTTCCCATGGGCAGTGACTCTCTGCTAAGATGAGAGGACTGTTACAGAAGAACTGGAGTAACTTCTTAGATTTAATTGGCTTGATAGCCATAAGAGATTGTAATCATCTGCCCTGGCCTCAATTGACAGTTATCAGATAAGGCAAGTCTAGTGTTGTGCTTCCTAGGAAGGGAAATTTAGAACATACACACACATATATATATATTTCTTTGAATTTTATTGAAATATAGCTGATTTACAGTGTTGTATTAATTTCTGCTATACAGCAAGGTAATTCAGTTATACATATATATTCTTTTTCATTATAGTTTATCACAGATTATTGAATATAGTTTCCTGTGTGGTACAGTGGGAAACTCCCAACCCTTTCTTCCCTCTTCCTCATTGGCAACTACAAGTCTGTTCTTTGTATCTGCGAGTCTGTTTCTGTTTTGTAGATACGTTCACTTGTGTCATATTTTAGATTCCACTTGTAAGCGATATCATATTTGTCTTTCTCTTTCTGACTTACTTCGCTTAGTGTGATAAACTCTAGGCCCATCCATGTTGCTGCAAATGGCATTATTTCATTCTTTTTATGGCTGAGTAATATTCCATTGTGTGTGTGTGTGTGTGTGTGTGTATACATGTGTACATGTTCCACATCTTCTTTATCCATTCATCTGTCAGTAGACACTTAAGTTGTTTCCATGTCTTGACCATTGTAAATGGTGCTGCTATCAATATAGGGGTGAATGGATCTTTTTGAATTATAGTTTTTTTCTGGATATATATCTAGGAGTGAGATTGCTGGATCATAAGGAAACTATTTTTAGTTTTTTGAGGAATCTTCATACTGTTTCCCATAGTGAGTGCACCAGTTTTCATTCCCACCACCACCAGCACTGTAGGAGGTAGAACACATATATTTTGCAAGAGATAATGATGTTAACTGTGGGCTTTTCATATGTGGCTTTTATTGTATTGAGGGAAATTCCTTTTATGGGCTTCCTTGGTTCAGACAGTAAAGAATCCACTTGGAATGTGGGAGACCTGGGTTTGATCCCTGGGTTGGGAAGAGCCCCTGGAGGAGGGCATGGCAACCCACTCCAGTATTCTTGCCTGGAGAATTCCATGGATAGAGGAGCCTGGTGGGCTATGGTCCATGTGGTTGCAAAGAGTCGGTTATACCTTTTTTTTTTTTCACTTTGAGAATTTAAATCATGAATGGATGTTGAAATTTGTTAAATGCTTTTTCTGAGTCTGTTGAAAAGTTTGTGTTTTTTTCCTCTTGTTTTGTTAATGTAGTTTATCACATTGATTGACTTACATTTGTTGAACCATCCTTATACAATGGGAGTAAATCCCACTTGATCTTGGTGTACGCTACTTTTGGTGAGGTGTTAGATCCAATTTGCCCTACGTGGTTGAGGATTTTTACATCTGTATTCATCCAGTATACTAACCTATAGCCTATAGTTAGTTTTCTTGTGGTGTCTTTGTCTGCTTTTGGTATGAGGGTGCTTCTCACCTTATGAATTTGGAAGTGTTCCCTCTTGTATTTCTGAAAGAGTTTAAGGATTGGTATTAACTCTTCTTTCAATGGTTGTTAGAATTTACCTTTAAAGCCATCTAGTCCTGTACTTTTCTTTGCTGGGAGATTTTTGATTACTGATTCGGTCTCCATTTTATTCAATTTGTTGACCTATAAACGTTCACCATAGAACTTTATCCTTGTTATTTCTTAAGCTTCTGTTGTAATGTCTCCTCTTCCATTTCTGATTTTGCGGTTTTTTTCTCCTTAGTGTTGCTAAGGGTTTGTCAATATTATCTTTTCAAAAAACCAACACACACACACACACAAAAAAAAACACAGTTATGTTATTTTTTTCCTATTTTTAAAAATTCTCTTTTTAATTTATTTCTACTCTAATCCTACTCCCTTACTTCTTCTAACTTGGGCTTAGTTTGTTCTTTTCCTGGCTCCTTGAGGTGTAAAGCTGGTTTGTTTTTTAATCCATTCAGCCACTCTGTGCCTTTTGATTCAGAATTTAATCCATTTACTCTTCAGATTAGTCTAATGTGCATCATGATTGAGAACCACTGTCTTAGATGTACAGATAGGGTATAGACATAATAGATGTCTTGGAGAGTCTCAAAGTAGGTCCTTGGATGGGTGGGAGGTACCACAACTCCTTAAATTTGAGGATTTGAAAAAAAATCAGTTATCAAGGGGATATAGCTAAGATTAAGAACCATAGTATTCAACCTCTATGTGAATGAGTGATTTTATGTTTTTATAGATCCAGAGGTTGCTTGATGCTTATTATTAGCTCGTTTGATAAGGGTTTATTGAGTATTCACATCAAAGAAAGCCAGACAAGTGATTCATGTAGGTGGAGAGATAGCAGATACTTAAACCATAGTGTAGCATGAAAAGTGCTAATAGTAGTGTGTTAAACAAGTACAGATTTAAATATTTGTCAAGTAACTTAAGTAGCCATCTTTGAACATATATAGATGTGAAAGTTGTATTGGGTGGTTTCCAATTTCTTGCCTTTAGTGTTGTCATAGAGATATTCACAAAGAGCCTTAAAAACTAAGGAAAGAGGAGAATAATTCCTCCTGTGGAAATCTGGGTAGTTCTTGAAGGAAGAAACATGACCTACACAGGACCTCTGAGTGTAGGTAGGACTTGAACACAGTGAGAGCAAGTGTCAGAAACAACCTGAGCAAAGCCCTTGAAGGCAGCCTCGCTGGGCAAGCCTGCTCACCAGAGACAGCGGCGACCACAGGGTCTTCCTGAAGGCTTAGAGAGAAAAAGTGGGAGTTGCTGATGGAAAAACTTCTTGGAGCCAGCAGGTGGAGTTCCTCCCATACCAAGCTAGAATTGGCTCTAACCTAGGTGTTCAGAACAATGATGTTTTCTTTTGCCTAATTTATTTCATTATTTTTCTTAATTGGTATAAATTTGTATAATGCCCTAAGAAAAACCAGAAAATACAGATATGTTGTGCTTAGTCACTCAGTTATGTCCAACTCTTTGCTACCCCGTGGACTGTAGCCCTCCAGGTTCCTCTGTCCATGGGGATTCTCCTGTCAGGAATACTGGAATGGGTTGCCATGCCCTCCTCCAGGGCATCTTCCCAACCCAGGGATCAAACCTAGGTCTTCTGCTTTGCAGGCGGACTCTTTACCATATGAGCCATCAGGGAAGCCCGATTACAGATATACAAAAAAGGAAAACATTGCCTCATTTTCTCAAACATAACTTTAAAAAGAGGAGCAGAGCTTGCTGAGCAGGGTTCTCTTCCCTAATTTTTATACTTAAATCTAAAGCTCAAATATTCCTACTGAAAAAATACATCATCCTATTTAATGACTACATAAAAGGATAGGTGGAGACCCCATAATTTGACCCATTCCACTAATATTGGATATTTTACTGTTGTAAGTTATGAACTACTTCACTGTTTTCAATAATCCTGTGGTGAACATTCTTTTATGTACATTTTGGCATTTTGTCGTATTTTTCTGAACATGTCTAGAAGTATTGGGCGGTCCAAGAAGTTTGTTTGAGTTTCCTGTAGGAGCAGGGTCAAAGAATGTGCAATTCTGGGGGGCTTTTGTTACAGAGTATCAGATTGCCCCCCCAAAAGTGTTTCAGTTTATAACCCCTCCAGCCATATGAGAATATCAAAGCAGTGGCATTTTAATAGCTAAAATTAATAATATCATCTTGGTATGGTCATTAATTCTAAACCAAATTTCTGAATTGCTCTTGGTTGCAAAAATATTAAGAATCTGGCATATTATGGAAATCATCCTTTGCCATGTTTCATCTGTTCAATTTATCTTCTTCTAAGATAAATTGTTTTGTGGTTTGTTGGTGGTATCTGGATTACCTGTTTTCTGCATCATTTAAAAAAATTTAGAGTTAGCTTATTATTCTTAAGTGACTTTTGGATGACAGTTTATATGCCACTAATAGTACAGGATTTGTCTTTCTTGCATTTTATTAACTGGAATTCGGGTTCAGAGAGGAATTAGAGGAAAAGAAAGGACAGAATTTATTTCTCTCACACAAAAGCACGAACAATCTAAGGACTGCCCTGTGAGGCCTAGCAAAGAGAGAGAGCCAGAATACCCTGATGACTGTTGAAGCGGAGGAAGTCCTCCACTTGAGGGAAAGGAGGTTAGATGCTGGTGAGTAGCCCATAGTCAGTAGGCTTTCTGTCACAGAAAGAAAGAATAAAAGTCTGTTGCTGTTGTGTCAAGGCAGGCCCATACTTCTGAATGCTTCCCTTTGTACGTGCATAGGATGTCTCCAGAGGAATATTCAAGGAACTGGTGCTGGTCGTTGTCTATGGGGAGCTGAAGAAGGAGGAAGATTTGTTTTTCATGGTTGTACCCATTTTTACTGTTTGAATTATTTACTCTGTATGTTTTACTTTTTCAAAATGTTTTAAAATCTAGTTATTTTTTAAAAAAACTCTCTACCCATGGTTATGCAATATGTTAACGGTAGAGGAGACTGGGTGAGGAGGCCATTTAGACAGCTAGTCAGTGGGGGCTTCTCTGAGGATTTGAGAGAGGCCGGAATGAAGTAAGGGATCGGACATGAGCCAGGCAGGCATCTGTGGGAAGGACGTTCTGGAGGAGGGAACAGTGAAGGTGATGGCCTGGAGGGTGCAGAAGGGCTCGCTGTCAGGAAACAGTAAGAAGGCCAATGTAGCTGGAGTTGAGGTGGAATATGGGAGGTGGTGGGGTCAGGACAATTTTGGAGATGGCTTGTAGAAAAGTACATTGGTAAATACGAGCTTCCTGACAACGGGAGCCCATTGGTGTGTAGAGAAGCAGAATTAACAGGACGTTGTGAGCTTTGTTTCCCACCAGCCTGTGGGACAGTGATACACGTGAAACAGTAAAAGGAACATTGCTACAGAAGTGGGGAGCCCTGGCTCCTGTATTAGTTTGCCCTGATGTTAATTACTGGGCTCAGTTTGTGGCTCATTTCTGGAAATGCAGAATCAGTGCCTTGTATCACTTTGGGGGGCATTTGGATGGCAGCTCTTGGGGGAGGTGCTCAGGCTTCTCAGAGTGGAGGTAAGATGGGTCACTTATAGCAGACATGATGGTGCTGCAAAGGGTTGTTCACTTCTTTCCCCTGGTCTGACTGCTGCCTCTCTTCTTCCAAGCAGGATTGGTTGCCGTGGTCCCTACTGCTTCTCTCGCTCACGTGTGACACAGGGGCCTTCTATGTTCCTGGGGTCGCACCAATCAACTTCCACCAGAACGACCCCGTTGAGATCAAGGTAAGTGCATTCCGGGTCTGTAGGAGCCTCTGTGCTGGGCCAGAGGACCTGGCTTCAGGAGCACAGTGAGCGGTCCTGTTCCTCCTGTGGTTGCAGAGATCACAGACCAGTCAGCCTGAGAGCAAGAGGGTTCCCGGCTCGGAGCTGGAAGTAGTCTAGTCCGCCCCCACCCGCACCCCCCAGGGCCCCGAGGTTCCAGGATCTCCTGCTCTCCATCTCCCTCTGGGTCTCTCTGCATGTCTGCCTGTATGAGTGCGTTCTCTGTCTGTGTTCCTCTTTTTCTTTCTCTTTGTTTCTGACTCTGGCTCTATTTCTGGTTCTTTCTGTATCTTTGTTTCTCTATTTTCACTTTCACAGGTGTCTCCATGTCTTTCTCCTACACTCACTGCTGGGTCTGTCTCTATCTCTTTCTGTGTCTCTGTCTCTTTACCTGCCTCCTCCTTGGTGATGTTTCTGCCTCCCTTTTTGGGCTGTTCCATCCTCCTCTTGGTGGTACAGTGGTAAAGAATCTGCCTGCCAAGCAGGAGACCCGAGTTCGATCCTTGGGTCAGGAAGATCCCCTGGAGAAGGAAATGGCAACCCACTCCAGCATTCTTGCCTGGAAAATCCCACGGACAGAGGAGCCTGGCGGGCTACAGTCCATGCGGTCGCAAGGAGTTGGACATGACTGAGCACACATGCACGCACATCCTCCTCCCTGTCACCAGCTTTCTCTGCGTAATTGATATCATCTGTGTGTACGCAGCCTATTATGGATTCTGTTTTTTCAGTTTTAGCTTCTGCCAAGATTGTGTGGTTTAGTATTTCTTAACTATGCACTACACATCTGAGTGGTGGTATATGAGATGATTTTAAGTTGCTCACAAATATATTTTAACAACTGTTTTCTTTTAATTATACTAGAAAATATAGCCATTACTTCAGCTCATGATTTCATGACTATCATTGTTGGTTTTCCATTTTTAATAGGGATAAAATGTTTGTTTCTTAAATGAGTGTATTTATCTAAAAATGAATCATACCCAAGCAAATAGTAGAATAAATGTTAGGCAGATAGGGCAAGTCAGTACATGAAAGCATTGTCCTAAACCAGAGTCCAGGCCACCTCCCTTCTTCAGCCTAGGTGCCCACTTCTGTGTTAGTCACTTATGACAGGGATTATGGGAGAGTCATTTTAAAATATGGTTGATCAGGGGCAGTGGACAGGCTGACACCTTGGTTAATGTCTCTTATAACGTCAGACTCAGAGTGGCATTCTCAAAGCCCCAGATAGGGCAGGGGGTTGATGGTGGACCTTTTTGTATTTAGTTTTCCCCAGAATCAAACTCTAAGGTGGAGATTTGCTACATGAGATTTATTGACTAGACACTCAAGGTCGTCACTAGGGAGGGAATGAGGGAAGCAGGACTGAGCAGAGGGAGACCTTGAAGTGTGGTACAGCAGAGTCCCTTGGAAAACTGGCACTGCAGTGGCTGGCCCTGCAAAGGTGTCTCACATTGAGGCGAGAAGACCACCAGGGGAGGGCCGCGACCTTGTACCAGAGCTCCCGGCTAAAGGGGCTCCCCTCTGCTGCTGCTGCTGCTGCGAAATCGCTTCAGTCATGTCCGACTCTGTGTGACCCCATAGATGGAAGACCACCAGGCTCCCCCGTCCCTGGGATTCTCTAGGCAAGAACACTGGAGTGAGTTGCCATTTCCTTCTCCAATGCATGAAAGTGAAAAGTGAAAGTGAAGTCGCTCAGTCATATCCGACTCTTCGCTCCCCTCTGCCATCACCCAAATACAACTGCTCCTAATGCTTCAGGATATTTTTCTTAGTCTTTTTCTCTGTGCAATGTTTACTGTATAGTGTATTTGGCATTCTCACACTTCCATAAACCCCCAGTTTCTTGACTATATCGGTCCCCCATAGGCAAAATAATTGAAATTTTTAGTAGTCCCTCAAATCCTTAGCCATTCTGTAAAAAGGGCTAGCAAAACTTACAAAGTTATGAAAATAAATTCTGCTCCTAAAATGTACGTTTCTTACTTCATTATTGTGTTCTTGGGAAACCACATCTCTACTGATATGTGCAAAAGCAAAGCAGTGAGATTGTATGAAAATACAGTTTTTATCCTGTCTAAGCATCACGGTATTCAAAATGGGGAGCAGAAGACCAGAGGATCCTGAAGGGCTGTGACGTGCTGTCATGTACTACATATGCCTTTGTTTGCCACCACATTTTGGGTATTTGCAAAATTATAAATTGCTACATGTCATGCTTGCTTGGGGCATTAGATTCAAGCAACTTTGCATTATCTAGGGGGAGTTAACTGGTTTAGAGGTTAAAAATAGGATACGTTTGTGGAAAATCAAAAACTACCATGAATCAAGTTCTAGAAGGGCTGGAATTTTATCTTTTTTGGTTGCTGCTGTGTCACCAGCTCCTAGGGTGGATAAATACATATAATGAATTACTGTTAGAAAGTGCATTTAGAACTATGTAGTGTAACAAGCAAAGGCACCGTCCCATGTGTTGCATTGCTGTGAGCATCCCTCTTCCTTGGAAGTCAGTTTGTAATTTTGGGGCGCAATAATCAAAGCAATACTTACTGAGGATTATTTACATGCTAGGCATTATGCATGGCTTAGCCTAAGATGCCCCCGTCAAGAGCCCTCTGAGGCAGATACTGTATATTTTAGAGATTTACTGAACATTTTACAGTTATGAAAACTGAGGCCCAAGGAAGTGAACCATCTTGCCCAAGGACACATTGTGAGAGACATAGGGTTAGTTTCAAAGTCCAGCTCTTCACCACTGCAGGACCCTTCCTCCCAGTGCCTCAGCCAGAAGCCCCTTCCAGAGCAAAGCTTGTGGTGTGGGAAAGGCTGGGTGGTTCTGACTTCAGTCCTGCCAAGCTGGGTATGTGAGAACATACATGTTGGGTGGGAAGAGAGAGGGCAGGAGGGGACATAAAGGTGAGACTCAGTCTCTTTGTAATGTGGATTCTTTTTTGATTGTCCAGGAGGAGAGAATATTACGAGACACAAAATAATAGGCAGTTATAACAGATAATAACTTTTTGATTATTTTGCCTCAAGCAGTTTATGAAATGCTTCATAGAGGCCCCCAATTCTCAATCCAACATCTAAAAAAGCTCTGAAACCAGGGTTTTTCTAAATTCATTGTAGGCAAGACCTGACCTGAATTTTTTTATTGACTTTATTTGTCCCACTTAGTATGATTATTTTTACATTTCTTTGTACAAACAGTCATTGAATGTGGGGTACTACTCCAGACCCAACTGGGAGGTGTTATAAAACCATGGTATATTATATACCACATTGCTCTCTTAAAATTAGAAAAATTCCTAATTCCAGAACAAGAGTTTTTAAAAAGTAAGGATTGGACCTGGATTTTAAAAATTATTTGTACTTTCAGATGGTGTATGAGGAATAATCAACAGAGTCTAAACAGCAAAGATAATATTAGTTGCATTTAAAATTTATTTTTTGCAACATTTTGATTGGTTCTATTTTATCCATGATTGGGGAGTAGTCTGTGGCTGTCACTGTTTCCAGAGCTACATTCTTGCATCACTTCCTAATTGTTCTCCTTCATGGTCTTCTTAAACTTCATCTTTAATGGTTGCATAATGTTTAATTGAATGACTAGTTTATGATTTATTGATCAATTTCCCATTGTGGAGCTTTTAGCTGTTTTTCCCCTTTTTTTTCTCTTTTTCCATTGTGCAAACATTTGGTGAGCACCTACTATGTGCCTAGATCTGTAGGCACAGTGGTTACATAGGTGAGCAAGATACATATGGTCCTTGCCCTCATGAACCTTAAATTTTAAATTCCAGTAGGGGAGGCTGATTTCTTTGGGGAAAAAAAATCAAACAATTATATTTTATCAGACATGCTACAATGATAACTAGGAGTGTTGAACTAGAGGAAATGGGGGAATTCCTTTGGTAAGATGATTAGGAAAGGACTCAAAGGCGAAGAATTTCAGCTGAAACCCCAGTGACTCAGCAGTAAAGAATCTGCCTGCAATGCAGGAGGAGACAGGGGTTCGATCCCTGGGTCAGGAAAATCCCCTGGAGAAGGGAATGGCAACCCACTCCAATATTCTTGTCTGCAGAATTCCATGGACAGAGGAGCCTGGCGGGCTACAGTCCATAGGGTCGCAAAGAGTCGAACATGACTGAAGAGACTGAGCATGCAAATGTGAGAAGGAGTCAGAGAATCAAGCAGAGAGGAGCAGGGTTCCAAGCTGGAGGCAAGAGAGGACTGGTCAGGCTCAAGGCTATAGAGGCAGAAGACCGCTGTGGTTAGGAATGAGGAGTGAGCTCTTCGTTCCTAAATAGCAACACGTTAAGGACTCTGAGTATATATTGGATTTGGTTGTGACTTTAAACAAAATCTTTAATGCAGTCTGAAAGTAGTGAGCTGTGAAATAATTCAGAATTGTAGAGTGTATTTATAGTGTACCAAAGTTGTGTCTGCTGCAGTTAGTTTGCTTTTTAGATAATAATACTGAGTATACTAAAGATGAGTGGGTACCAAGGAGGATTACTGAAAGTCCCCTTGATTTCTGGGTTGAGGAATAATGGCCTCTCTTCTCCCACCAGGCTGTGAAGCTCACCAGCTCTCGCACCCAGCTACCTTACGAATACTACTCGCTGCCCTTCTGCCAGCCCAACAAAATAACCTACAAGGCAGAGAATCTGGGTAAGTTCTTCTCTGGCACTGCTGTTATCTTGTCCCAAAGAGGAACTCAAATCTTTTCATAGTGATAATAACAGTTAACCCTTAGATAGCACATACGTGTGCTGGACGCCATTCTACATAGTTTATATATTGGCTCATTTAATCCTCATAACATCCCAAAGGAGGTAATTGTATTTATTCCCATTTTTACAGTTAAAGAACTTGTCATTGGTTATACTGTAAATTAATAGCTAAGTTGGACCTGGAATCTGTGTAGTCAGTCTTCAGAGTTGGAGCCCTTGGCTACTGTTCAACCTGGTTCTTCTTGATTTCCAGATATCCCCTTCTGTCTCTCATGGCTTCTGTAACCTGCTCTCCTTTTAATTAAGAGTGAGTGATTATCTTTGGCCCTGATAGAAGCAGACATCACTATAGTTCTTGCTAAGCTGTTCAGGCCTCGCCTCAAATAATGTGTGAAGCAGCCAGCACAGTGCCTGGCATATGTGTTCATAAATAGCAGCCATTTTACTTTAATTCAAGTAATTCTTCATTTGGTAGAATTTCAGGCTTAAAAGAAAAGATGTTTGGAGGACTCTGTTGAGGACATGATTATTAGTACTTACTTTCTGCCCATCTCACTTTAAGTCGTGGAGCTAAAAAATTGGAAGGATGTCCCTCCACCCCCTGACTTTGAGGAAATGAAGAGACTTTGCTCTTCTCTTACAGCTTAGGGAGGGAGAAGGAGAGAACTGCTTATTTAGCAAGCCCCTAAAAGGGCCGCTTTCTCCGTCAGGGCTGCACATGGTTCTGATGTTTCCAGAACCTCTAGCCAGCAACTGTACCTTCTGTTGGGTATTGGGCATCCCAGGCCAGCTGGGGCAGACCTTGACCTAAAGCAGGCAACACCGCCAGTCCCCAAGTCTCCCCTGAAAATGATTTTATTGTTATTACTTTTGGCTGCGCTGGGTCTATGTTGCTGTATGCGGGCTTTCTCTAGTTGCAGCAAGTGGAGACTTCTCTCTAGATGCAGCGCTCGGACTTCAGCAGCTGCGGCACATGGGCTCAGTAGTTGATGCGGCTAATGGACGCTACAGTGTGGGCTCAGTAGTTGTGCATGGGCTTAGTTGCACTGCAGCACATGGAATCTTCCCAGACCAGAGGTCAAACCCACATTCCCTGCGTTGGCAGGTGGATTCTTCACCACTGGCCCACTAGGGAAGTCCTGCTTACCTTTTTTCTCTCCACCCCACGCCATGTTCCCAGCACCTTGCTGCTACCAGGAGTCCTGACCTGCTTTGTCCTCCAGACCCCTCACAGCAGCCCCTCCCTTCCTGTGAGCTGGTGTGGATTTGTCAACAGCCCGTAACTCAACAGTTGGGCACACCTCAGCGTGATACTAGGTGACCTTAACCTCTGTGAAGCTAGGAAATGTTCCTGCCTCACAGAAATGGAAATTACAGTGTACAGAAGTTATCCTGCCACACTGTATCTCAGTCCATCTTTGTGTGGAATGAGATCCATCTCCCTCTGTGGCCTAGGGGCTCTTTGAGCAATGGGATTGTGTCCTACATTTCTCTGTCTCTCTGCCACTTCTGACCCAGCCTCTTACACATCGTCATCATTCAGTTAAAGTTAAATTCCCTCCCTGAGTGAAACAGAAACAGCCTTGATCGAATGCCTGTTGGGTTGCAAGCCTTGTTCTCTTCCTCATCATTATCATCACCGTTAATCCTTACCTGACTCTCACAGTGAGACAGGCATTGTTCTGAGCCCGTCTGTGCTTTAACTTAGTTAATTTTCACAACAACCCTCTGTGGTAGCTACACTTAAAATCTGCTTGTCGTGGACAAGGGAAGTGAGCCACAGGAGGTGAAGTCACTTGCCTCAGGTTACTCCCGAGTTGGTGGCAGAGCCCAGGAGCCGTGGCTGCAGGGTCCAAAGCCTCGAGCAGCACGGTCTGTGCGCCGTCTCAGTTGGTTCCCACTGTGACTGCACAGCCAGGTACGCTGGCCTCCATGCCAGAGTAGAGGGCACAGCAGCTTCAGAGGTTTGAAAAAGTTGCTCATGGTCAGCGGGTGGAGATTTTAACCCAGGTTTGTTTTGTTTCTTTTTTTAATATTTATTTTTCCTTACTTATTTGACTGCGTCAGGTCTTACTTGCAGCGTGCAGGATCTTGAATTGCAGCATCTGGGATCTAGTTCCCTGAGCAGGGATAGAACCCGGGCCCTCTGCCTGGGGAGCACAGAGTCTTAGCCACTGGACCACCAGGAAGGTCCCTTAACCCGAGTTTTTTAACTCTGAAGCAGTTCTTTCTGTTGGCGGCTCACCTGGTAAAGAATCTGCCTGCAATGCAGGAAACCTGGGTTCTATCCCTGGGTTGGGAAGATCCCCTGGAGGAGGGCATGGCAACCCACTCCAGTATTCTTGCTTGGAGAATTCCATGGACAGGGGAGCCTAGTGGGCTACAGTCCAGGGGATCACAAAGAGTCGGACAAGACAGAGCAAGTAACACTTTGACTTTGACTTTTCTGTTGTCCAGACTGCCTTTTCCAAAAGGTTCGTTTGGGCTGTCTGAGGGCTGTGTTTCTGATTCTTAGATTGGTGCACTGATGAAGATTCATATGGTGGGGGTTGGGGGGGGTTGTGAGGGGACATCTGCAGTGGATGTACTAGAGGACAGTGTCATTCTTTCTTTGAGTGTCCACTTAGCCTGCTGTTCGTTTAATGTGGCTTGCTGGCTGCTCCCAGCTTTAAAAGTTAAAAGGAATACTTCTCTATTAGAAATGAGCTGTTCTAGACCACCTCCTTCTTGGTTTAAATCTAATTTCTAAATATCAAGAAGTGAAACCCGTCTTACTTGATCTGCAGCCCTGTTCCTCTCTCTGTATGTTCTTCCTTTCCTCAAGTGAGTCCCTTATTGACCTCACTGAAGACAAGTGGGCGGTAGGGCATGTAGTAGAGGAAGGAGCCCGGGGGCTTGAACTGGAACTTGGTTGTAGAAACCTCAGAGTCTTTCTGATGTACACCCGTCCTCACTCATCCTTTGTATTAATCAGCACCAAGCCACCTAGATTTCACCTCCTGGGTAGCTTCTGAATCTGTGTACTTGTTTCTACCCCACCACACCCTGGAATGCAGCCACCATCACTGCTCGCTTGCATGGTGCTTGCCATCACCCCAGACAGTTCCTTGCATCTCTGATGTTTTCTTAACAAAATACCCAGACTGATCTGTTACCAGAATTGGATAATGTCTTCTGCTGCCCCATTAGAAACCCTTTATTGATTTTTGTTTCTCTCTGGATGAAGATCAAACTTCCTGTGTGGCCCACAGGCCCCCTAAGGTCCAGCTCTGGCCTGTCTCTCTGACGCACCTCAGGTCACCCTTGCTGTCTGTACTGTAACCACACAGGCCTCTCAAGTTTACACTGTCATCTCCTCTTCCCCCAACTCTTCCCCCCAGACAGGAGCCTTTGCACATACTGTTCCTTCTGTCTAGAAGTCTTTCTCTATCTTTTTGTCTCTTTAATCCTCTCTTCCTTTAGAGCTCACTTCAAGCGTTATTGTTTCCAAGAAACTGTCCTAGACCTGCTTCCCACATCTAGAGCAAGTTCCTCTTATACTATATCTTCTCATTGTCCTGATTATTTAATCAGTGTGTTCCCACTAGACCATAAGCTCCATGAGTATGTCTGTACACTATTGTGTCTTCAGAGCCCAGCATATAACCAATACCCAGTTTAGGAAGGAACAAATGAGCAAAGGAACAAATGACTAGGCCAGGAGTCCCGCATCAGGCAGGTTCACTCTGACAGGCAGCCGCTAGGCCAGGTGTGGGTTCAAGCATTCGTACTGCCTGTGGGCTCTGGTTGGTCTCCTTCAGCTCGCCCCAGTTCCTCCTTGTCCCAGTAGAATGGTCAGAATGGCTTCACATGTAAGCGCTGTCGGGTTTAGTCCCTGACTGCTTGGTGCCTGCTCATGGGACACCTGGCAGCAGATTTTTCTGAGATCATAGGCGTGCAAGGGTGTGCCAGTTGCTCATGTAAGAAGATGTTTTGGCTAAAAATCTCCAGTGCTGGTTTTTATGTTACCTCCCTCTCTGCCTAAACCAGGATCTGAAGATGCAGAAATAAATTATCTGCCTTTAAAGAGCTCATAATCACATAGCAGGGCAGAAACTTTAACCATCGGTACGTTGTGCAAAATCACATCACTGACATATGAAAAGGTGCAGGGGTGATGCTGGTGATAAAAATAGTATTTGTTGCCTTCCTACTCTGTGCCTGGTACTTTATTTCTCACTGTAACCCTGTGAGATGGGTACTCTTATCCCCATTTTGCAGATGAGGAAATTGAGCCTCATCAAGGTTAAATTACTTTCCAGGACTGCTGAGCTAGTAAGCTGAGCCACGGTTCAGTAATCCTCGCTTCACCATCATACGATGCTCCCTCTGTGCTGAGGGCAATCCAAGGAGAGAGACGAGCTCAGCCTCAAGGAGGTCAGGAAGGGCTTCCAGAGAATGGAATAAAAGCTGAGCCTGCAGGTTGAGAAAGTTTCCCAGGAATGTGGGGCAGGGATTGGCAAAGGAAATGATAATGCTGCCCAGAGCCATGGAATGACGGGGCATATGTGATGTGCCCTGAAGAGTCTGGGAGTACTAGAGCACAAAAGGGAGGAGGGGGCAACAGGTGGGGTCAGGTGGGCAGGCTTGGCCTGAACAGGCAGGGTAGCACATTGAGTGTGCCAGGCTACAGGACTGCTGGAAGCCTTCCAGGTGGGCCCTGTGTGTCTCCGTGGGTCTGCTGACCTCAGCAACCTCGGGGCTGAAGCTCTGAGCTCCATCTGTCTCTCTTATGGCAGGAGAGGTGCTGAGAGGGGACCGGATTGTCAACACCCCTTTCCAGGTTCTCATGAACAGTGAGAAGAAGTGTGAGGTTCTATGCGGCCAGTCCAACAAGCCAGTGACCCTGACCGTGGAGCAGAGCCGGCTCGTGGCCGAGCGGATCTCAGAGGACTACTACGTCCACCTGTGAGTTGGCCTCTGCTCTCCCAGCCTCGGGTTCCCATGGGGAGGGCCCTGAGGGAGCGGCGGTCCCAGGGACTGAGCGGGGCCTTGGGTTCCAGCATCGCGGACAACCTGCCCGTGGCCACCCGGCTAGAGCTGTACTCCAACCGCGACGGCGACGACAAGAAGAAGGAGAAGGATGTGCAGTTTGAGCACGGCTACCGGCTGGGCTTCACAGACGTCAACAAGGTACTGGAATGCCCTCGTGTGCGCAGAGGGCCGGGGAGCCCCACCTCAAAGGCATGAGCACTCGGGGCCACGGAGGAGGGGGAGACATGCAGCTCTAGGTTTACAGCAGGAAATACAGGGATGGCCATGGCAGGTTCCTCCTGGTGCCCGCAGGTGTGGTCTGCCGGAAGTTTGGGTGCTGCTGGGCACGGCGCTGGCAGATGCTACAGAGGAAGTGGAAAGCGCAGTGCCTAAAACCTCAGATTCTGTATAGCTGTATGATCATATGGATCATAAGAGTAATTCTGCCCACCCCACCCCCACCTCCAGAAAAAATCTGGAATTTCGTCAGTGTGTTAGAGAGAGAGCTAAGTGGTGGCCAAGAGCATACAGGTTCTCTGGGTTTTGAATCCTGC
Source organism: Muntiacus reevesi (assembly GCF_963930625.1). NCBI lineage: Eukaryota > Metazoa > Chordata > Mammalia > Artiodactyla > Cervidae > Muntiacus > Muntiacus reevesi. Next base: position 59,963,109 of record NC_089250.1, read on the forward strand.
CTTACTCGTTGATGAGTGACCCTAATCCTGCTTCCTCCACCTCTCTAAGCTTTGTGTTCCTTTTCTATAAAATGTGTGTGATAGCCATACCTGCCCTTTGGGGGGTCACGCAGCCTCAGTCAGATAATCTGTGTGAGCGCTCTGCAGCACAGCCACTGAGAAATACGCTAGTGGTGCCGATTGTAACGGGGCTTCTCTTATATTTGTCGTTTTCTAGACTGAACACATAGACTTAGGGAATAAAGAACAAGCACATTTCTTTCGAGGCACGGTCACTGTCCTCCAAGGGCTTCTGTCATAACTGGGGCGAGAACTGACAGTGTGAGACCTTGGATCTTAAGTCCCAATCCCAATCCCATGGGCAGTGCCAGAGGAGTTTAGAGGAAGCATACGTGCATTCAGGTTGTCACAGAGGAGGTGGGCCTTGGAAGCTAGATAGGCTTGAGCTGCGTGAAGTCGGGACGGCATTCTGGTTGAAGTGAATGCTATGAACAGAGTTCAGGGTGGGGACCCTTCATGAGGCAGGGAGAGATCCAGGGGAGCAGGTGAACTAACCTGCCTGAGAAGGTGACGACAGCCCAGCATGTCAGGGTTACAGGACAGAGGGCCTTGAATACCAGCCTGTGGTGTCTGGACTTTAATAAGCCCCACTGAGCCCTGGAGGGTTAGCGAGTAACAGACTGCAATGAGAGCAGTGTATTTGGAAGGTTGGTACGGCTGGGTCTGTTAAATGAGGGAAGGGACCGAATACCTGGCCTGTCTTTCTGTGTGGGTTTGCTGGTGGTTCCCTGGCTCCTAGCTCCTTTGTTCCCCCTGTTGCTCTGCTCAGATCTACCTGCACAATCACCTCTCGTTCATCCTCTACTACCACCGGGAAGACCTGGAAGAGGACCGGGAGCACACGTACCGCGTCGTCCGCTTCGAGGTGATTCCCCAGAGCATCAGGCTGGAGGGTGAGTGGGTAGGTGTGGCTAGAGGGCAGGGCTGGATGGGCCTGGGCTTTCCCTACCCCGGGTCTCTGTGCCCTTGACTCCTGACATGGCTGATAGGGGCCATGTGTGGCACAGGGGCCCAGCCAAGCTAGGGTCACTGCATTCCCGTTAGAGAAAGCAGGGATAAGGGGAGAGCTGACAGGCTGAGTCCTGGCCTGGCACCTACCGGTTTACCCCCTCCCGGCCACCAGGGAGGTGTGTGCTGATTGCGATGGGAACCAGAGGCTCAGAGAGGTCGGTGACTTGGCCATGAGCAAACAGCAATCGGGCTTGGCTGGGCCCGTCATAAGAGCCAGCCAACTCAAGAACGGGGGGCAGAGGCAGAGACAGAGCTGTTGGGCAGCCAGTTTCAGTGTCTGTGCTCCTGCGGGAGAGTGACTGGCGTAGACTGAAGTTGGCCCAGGGTCGGCCGTCCTGTGGGAATTTGAGAGCCCTGGCCCAGCCCTCTGGGCCTGACTGAACCCCGTCCAGCTTCCCCTCGCCTGGCAGCCCTTGCTCACCACAGAGCACGCTTCCACTTAGTAGGCCTGGTCTTCTGTCCACCGTGGTGGTTTCAGGATTTTTTTTTAAGGTGTGGAACCTGGTATTCAAACAAACAAAATCATACTCAGAAGTCTCTTGTAAAACATAGACCCGGGGCTTTCGGGGCGCCAGACTGCCTCTCCTCCCACCAGTGTCGTGGGCACAGCCTGACGTTTACTGTGTGAGTGTTTAACAGTAGCTGCTGCCCCCGTGGTTCTTCAAGGTTAGAGACCCTATCTTCTTTTCTCACTGTTTTTAGCCCAGGACCAGGCAGGTAGTCGGCACCTGCTTATTGTATGTTTGTTACTGAATGGACAATAGCAGGATGAATGGATGAGTAAATGAAGGGAGATGGTGACTGAGGACTGATTGCTCGAGCGCCGGGACTCTGGGGACTGAGGGAGCGAGGAAACGTGTGAGACAGTGGGCTGGTGGTGTTTGCATGTTGAATGGGACTGACTGAACGAGCAGGTGAATAGTTGCTTTGAGGGAAGGAAGAATTTGTTTGACTAAACAGGGACTCAGACCCACTCCCTGCACACACCCCTCTGTAGGCCCTGAGGCTCTTTGAAAAGTCAGGGCTCCAGGGAGCACAGTTTTAAAGCTGTTGTTGCCAGCTCTTCTCCCAGCCTCTTCTCAGCAGCACGCCACCCTCGTGTACACCCCCAGAACAGTCCCTGGGTAGTGGCACCCGCCCTCCCAGGAACAGACTGAGTCTCTGTCTCTTGCAGACCTCAAAGCGGATGAGAAGAGCTCATGCACCCTGCCTGAGGGTACCAACTCCTCGCCCCAAGAAATTGACCCCACCAAGGAGAATCAGCTGTACTTCACGTACTCTGTGCACTGGGAGGTGAGCAGGGGCTGCAGCCCAGAGCTGTAGGGGAGGAGGGCTCGTCTGGGCGGGAGTGGTCAAGCAGGCGGCTTGACTCTCAAGCACTTCCTCCCCACCACCAGGAAAGTGACATCAAGTGGGCCTCTCGCTGGGACACTTACCTCACCATGAGTGATGTGCAGATCCACTGGTTTTCTATCATTAACTCTGTTGTGGTGGTCTTCTTCCTGTCAGGTGAGAGCTGTGGGCTGGAGGGTGGAGAGAACAGGGGCTGAGGTGTCACATTGCTCACGGGGAGCTTCTAGGGTGTTCTTGGAGCCAAGGGTGGGTCAGAAATGGACAGCAGGGCTCTGTGGGGGCATCAGGCACGCAGAGGTGAACAAGACTCAGCCTCTACTCTGGAGGGCTCCCCAGGGAAGACCATGCCTCTCTTCACATACACTTTCACTGCTTCATTCAACAAGGGTTCATCATTGCTCACTGTTTTTGGGCCCCAGCCACGTGCTGGATATGGTGTTGAGCAAACCTAACCCAGACTCTGCCCTCACAGTCTATACTCGGGTGGCAGGAGAGAGACAGAAAAGCCCGGGGTGATGGAGTTCCAGATAGTACTAAGTTAGGAGGGGTGAAGGCTGCCTTAAAGAAGACCTCTCTGAACAAGGAGCTGCATTCAGAAACCCAGGGAAGGACTCTTCTAGCCAGGGTCACACGGCTCTGCTGTGGGACAAACTTGGTGAGAAGCCAGATGATAGGAGGGCGGGAGGGCAGTGGACATAACTGATCTTTTCAGTATCAGAGAGGAAGTAAAGATAATGCTGTCTTCATTAAACATTTACCCTGGGACCAGCTGTGGTGCTAATAAATACTTCACAAGCCTCCCCTCCTTCCAGCCAAGCCTAAAAGCATTAAGTTAACTCAGGTTTCAGTAATCCGTTGTCTTAGCCGCTATACCGCTGCCTAGAGAGAAACAGCCCATGCCAGTGCTGATGGGGGCCTCTGAACTGTTTGGGGTGTGTCAAGAGATGTCTTGAAGTGTGAGTAGGAGTTAAGGCAAAAGGAGTAGCCTGGGTTGTAGGCACACAGGTGAGAGGGAGGTGGGCCATGACCTGATAACCAAAAGCAATAAATAATCAGAGAGGTGAGCCTGGGAAGTTAGAAGGACCAATTACTGGAGGAACAGGGATGCTGTTCTCCCTAGAGTGGAAGCAGTGTCCTGTGACAGCCCCCACCAATCCCAGCAGCTCATTCCCCCCCCCCCCCACTTGAGGGGTGGCCCTCTGTTTGCTCTTCCCCTGGTCACTGAGCTGGAGCCCTGCCCAGGACAGGACCTGAGGCCACTGCATAGCCAGTTCCCACTCGAGAAAGCCACACGTGCCGGGGGGACCAGCAGCACAGAAGACTCAGCTGACAGTGCTGACGGCTTCTCTTCCTCCCCCGCCCCACCACCCCATTTGTTTCAGGCATCCTGAGCATGATTATCATTCGGACCTTGAGGAAGGACATCGCCAACTATAATAAGGAGGATGACATTGTACGAGGTCTTGGCTGGGGAGGGATGGACTTGCAGAGGGAGGGCAATCTAGCAGCAGAGCTCCAGGCCTCCCAGACCAGGACTGGGGGTGGGGGTGGAGGGTTGTATGATCATTCATAGCATAAACCTTGAAAGTATTGAAAAGGAAAACATAACGTTTAATGACTCAAAGTGATTGGGATAGATTTTCTCATTTTATTTTCCTTTTTTATTTTATTTTATGTATTTATTTTTGTTTGTGCTGGCTCTTCATTGCTCCACACAGACTTTCTCTAGTTATGGGGATCAAGGGCCACTCTCCATTGCAGTGGGAGGCCTTATTGTGGTGGCTTCTCTTTTTGCCGAGCACAGACTCTAGGGCGCACAGACTTAGTTGCCCTGCAGCATGTGGCATCTGCCCAGGCCAGGGATTGAACCTTTGTTTCCTGCATTGGCAGGCAAATTCTTAACCACTGGACCACCAGGGAAGTCCAGCTTTCTAATGTCCAAGCTTACATAATGGAAGAAAACTGGATTGATTTGATGACATACACATATTGTATGATATTTGATTGATATTGATTTGACATACATAATCCTGTATGTCAAAATAAACAAGACAGAAAGGTGAAATGGCAAACAATTATGCAACAAATTTTTTAGAAGATGATAGTTACACAATATTGTAAAGTAATTATCCTCCAATTAAAAATAAATGTTTTTAGAAAGGAAGATGATAGTTAAAAGAACTGGTATAAAATCTCTTAAAATAAAAGAACACTAAAATTCTCTAATGTGCTGATGAACAAAAAATACAGACAAGAATACATGGCTAATAAACATGTGAAAAAGTGTTTTTACCTTAGGCATAAGTCCCCAACATGGGCTTCCCTGGTGGCTCAGTGGTTAAGAATCCACCTCCCAATGCAGGAGATGCAGGATCAATCCCTGGGTTGGGAAGAGCCCCTGTGGAAGGAAATGGCAATGCGTTCCAGTATTCTTGCCTGGGAAATCCCATGGGTAAGGGAACCTGGCAGGCTGCAGTCCATGGGGTTTCAAAAGAGTTGGACACAACTTGGCAACTAAACCACAACATCAGGCCCCCCACATGCAGTTTCAATCATGAGAAGACAGTTCTGGACCTTCAAATTAGCCCAGCTCTGTATATATAGTGTTAATTGTTGGCAAGGTTAATGTGAAATAAGCACCTTTCATGCCACCTGTGTAAGTGTAAGCTGGTAGTTTCCTGAAAAGTAGTTAATTGACAGTTTCATAAACTGTCGAAAAGTTAACTTTTTTTTTTTTTTTAATTTTTGGCCCCACCATGTGGCATGTGGGATCTTAGTTCCCTGAGCATCAAAACCATAAAAATTTGATATAGAAATATTTATAGCAGACTTCTTCATAATTTAAATAAGCTGAATATAGCCTGATATCTCATAATAATAACTTGGTTATAGTATAATATAGCTGTACAATTTAATGAAAAATTGTACAGCTATTAGATAGTCATTGTAGAGAGTGTTTACTGGCATGAGGTAATGCTCATGACCATCCCTCAGCTGAAAATCATCAATAAATACAGTATGATCCCAGTTTTACTGTTAAAAGCTATATACACATACTCACATGTCCCTATCTAAAGGGCTAAGAAAATAGATCAAAACACCGGTATTATTAAGAATATAAATCATTTTCTGTATTTTTCTGGTTTATTTTTTAATCCTTAAATGTTTACGGATTATATATTTTTTGTTCAATCTTTCTGGATTATTAAAAAATTGTGATACACATTTACTACTTTTTGTTCATTTGAGTATCATACCAAAGAATTTTTTTTTTACTTTATTACACATGTAAGAGCACGTACAGACATACCCCAGAGATATTGTGGACTCATTCCTAGGCCATCACAATAAAGTGATTATTACAATAAAGCAAGTGAGACAAATTTTTGGTTTCCCAGTGCATATGAAAGTTATGTTTATACTATACTGTGGTCTATTAAGTGTGCAGTAGCAGTATGTCTGAAGAAGTACCTTAATTTAAAAATACTTTAGGGCTAAAAAATGCTAACCAACATCTGAGCTTTTACCTAGTCATTATCTTTATCTGGCCTCAATGTTAATGGCTGCTGACTGATCAGGGTGGTGGCTGCTGAAGCTTGGGGTGGGTGTGGCAATTTCTTAAAATAAGACAGCAGTGAAATTTGCTAAATTTTCACAGCATCCTCACCAGGAGTAGATTCCATCTCAAAAAATCATTTTCTTTGCTCATCCATAAGAAATAGCCCCTTACCTATTAAAATTTCATTGTGAGATGGCAGCAATTCAGTCCAGTCCTTAAGCTCCACTTCTAATTCTAGTTCTCTTGCTGCTTCCACTGGATCTGCAATTACTTCTGAAATCTTGAACCCCACAATTTCATCCATGAAGCTTGGAATCAACTTTGTCAAAACTTTTATTAATGTTCATATTTTGACCTCTTCCTATGAATCAGTAATGTTCTTAATGGCATCTAGAGTGGTGAATCCTGGAACTTCCCTGGTGGTCCAGTGGTTTAGACTCTGTGCTTCCAAGGCAGGTTGTGCAGGTTCAATGTCTTGTTGGGGAACTAAGAGTCCATACAGTGCACAGCTCAGCAAAAAAAAAAAAAAAAAAAAAAAGCCAATAGCATTGGAATGGTGAATCCTTTCCAGAAGGTTTTCAATTTACTTTGCCTAGATCCATCAGAGGAATCACACTGTCTTATGGCAGCTATAACCTTATGAAGTACGCTTCTTAAATAAGACTGCAAAGTCAAAATAATGCCTTGACCCATGGGCTGCAGGATGGATGTTAGCGGGCATGAAGATAACATTAATCTCATTGTACATCTCCAGCAGAACTCCTGGGTGATCAGGTACTTTGTCAACGAGCAGTAATATTTTGAAAGAATTCTTTTTTTTCTGAGCAGTAGGTCTCAACAGTGGACTTAAAGTATTCAGTAAATCACATTGTAAACAGATGTGTTGTCATCCAGGCAGAGTAGACTTAAAGTAATTCTTCAGGGCCCCAGGATTTTGGGGATGGTAAATGAGCACTGGCTTCAACTTAAAGTCACCAGCTACATGAGCCTCTAACAGAGTCAGGCTGTCCTTTGAAGCCAGGCATTAACTTCTCCTCTATAGCTATGAAAGCATAGATGGCATCTTCTTCCAATCGAAGGTTGTTTTTTCTGTATTGAAAATCTGTTTAGTGTAGCTAGATCTTCTGGGTAACTCACTGCAGCTTCTCCATCATCACTTGCTTCACTTTATACTTTTTTGTTATAGAAATGGGCTTTTCTCCTTAAGCCTCATGAACCAACCTCTGCTAACTTCAGACTTTTCTTCTGTAGCTTCCTCACCTCTCTCAGCCTTCACACAATTAAAGAGGGTTGGGCCTTGCTCTGGATGAGGCTTTGGTTTAACGGGATCTTATGGCTGGTTTGATCTCTCCAGACCACTCAGACTTTCTCCATAACAACTAAATAGCTGCTTTGCTTTCTTATCATTCCTATATTCACCAGAGTTTCACTTTTAATTTCCTTGAAGAACTTTTCTTTTGCGTTCACAACTTGGCTGATTATTTGGTGCAAGAGGTCTAGTTTTCGGCCTGTCTGAGCTTTTGACAGGCTTTCCTCTCTAGCTTAATCATTTCTAGCTTTTGATTTAAAGTGAGAGGCATGTAACTCTTCCTTTCACTTATACATTTAGAGGCCATTGTAGGGTTAGTAATTGGCCTAATGTCAATATTGTTATGTCTTGGGGAGTAGTGAGGCTGGAGAAGAGGGAGAGATGGAGCCGTTGGTTGGTGGAGCAGTCAGACCGCACGTTTATCGATTGTTTGCCATCTTTATGTTTTTGGCAGCCCCAAACCGCTGCAGTAGTAATGTCAAAGATCACTGATCCTTGGGGGTCCAGTGTCTAGGACTCTGTACTCCCAATGCAGCGGGCCCAGGTTCCATCCCTGGTCAGGGAACTAGAGCCCACATGCCACAACTAAAGATCCTGCATGCCGCAACCTGTGTGCCACAGCTAAGACCCGGTGCTGCCAAAAAAGTAAATAATTTAAAAAAAAAAAAAAAGAGAGATCACTGAGAATAGATCACTGTAGCAAATATAATAATAATGAAAAGTTTTGAAATAGTGCGAAAATCACTGAAGTGTGATACAAAGACACGAAGTGAGGAAATGCTTTTGGAAAAACGGTGCCAGTAGACTTGCTTGCTGCAGGTTGCTACAGACCTTCACTTCATAAAAATTACAGTACCTGTGAAGTGCTGTAAAATGAAGCACAGTAAAATAAAGGTGTGCTTTTATCACTTTTTTTTTCATTTATTTTTATTAGTTGGAGGCTTATTACTTTATAATATTGTAGTGGTTTTTGCCATACATTGACATGAATCAGCCATGGATTTACATGTGTTCCCCATCCCGATCCCCCCTCCCGCCTCCCTCCCCATCCCATCCCTCTGGGTCTTCCCAGTGCACCAGCCCTGAGCACTTGTCTCATGCATCCAACCTGGGCTGGTGATCTGTTTCACCCTTGATAGTATACTTGTTTCAGTACTATTCTCTCAGAACATTATATCACTTTTATAATCAGTAAAAAAAAAAAAAAACTTGCTTCTAAATATACCACTCAAAAACTGTCACAGCATTTTAGTGTGTTGGTTTACATTATTTTTCTGTTCAGTAGGTTTTTGGCATATGGGGAGGAAATTTTCCTTTCATATGGCTGTCTGCTCATGTTAGTGGCGTCCTTTCCCCATGTGACAGTTCTCTGGGAAGTACTGTCTCACTCACACTCCTGTGTAAGAGTGGAGCTGGTCGACACGTCTAAGGGACCCTCAGCCCCTATCAGAGGGTGGGGGTCCTAGGGTGGTCCCTGCAGGAGCTGCCTCCTCCGGAGCCCAGGAAGAGCCTCACTCTCTGGCCCTTTGCTGCAGGAAGACACCATGGAAGAGTCTGGCTGGAAGCTGGTGCATGGAGACGTCTTCAGGCCCCCCCAGTACCCCATGATCCTCAGCTCCCTGCTGGGCTCAGGCATTCAGCTCTTCTGTATGATCCTCATCGTCATCTGTGAGTGGACTGCGGGGCTGGGGTGGGGGGTGGGGAAGCACCACAGGCCTGAGTCTGAGGAGTGGGCTTCCCTTCCTGGGGCAGAGGGATTTGTCAGCATCTCTGGGCCAGACAGAAGCATCTGTCCCAGCAGAAGGGCTGGTCCTCTCAGCCACAGGCCCCAGTGCTTTGCTCCTCAGATCTTTCCAGCACCATCCATAGCCCCCCCACAGCCACACTTCCAGTGAAGCCACGGATCAGCACGGGGAGGTTGGCCTCCATTTGCAGCCAGGCATTATATGACCTACCCCTTTCCACGCCAGGATTAGACTGGAATCAGGTCTCTTTTCTCAGAAAACACCCCCCAAATGATTATATAGTGGTTATAGGCAGTACTGAAGTCAGTCTGCCTACTTTTCTTTTTTTGCTGAGGTATAATAACTGCTGCACCCCTCTGAACCCCAGCTAAGACCCAGTCTTCTCTTGTAGAGAGGAGGGCCAAGGGAGCCTCATCTAGCTTCACCTGTGCCAGGGCCCTGTCAGCCGGCCCGGATGGGGCCCTGGGGCCTAGAGACCCTGACTTTCCCTCTCTCCCCACTCCCTCCTCAGTTGTGGCCATGCTCGGGATGCTATCACCCTCCAGCCGGGGAGCGCTCATGACCACGGCCTGCTTCCTCTTCATGTTCATGGGGTAGGTGTGTCTGAGGGACTCGGGGCTGACTCAGGCAGTCTCCGCTTCAGCTAACAGGTCTCCTTGGTGTGGACCCCCGCCATTTCCCCACAGGGTGTTTGGTGGATTCTCAGCCGGCCGCCTGTACCGCACTCTGAAGGGCCATCGGTGGAAGAAAGGGGCCTTCTGTGTAAGTGTCCCACATCTCCTCCCTGTGCTGGTGGGGAGCCGAGGCGCTTCCTCCTGGGCTCCTCAGGAGCAGCAGAGGCACGTCCTGGGGGGTGTTCAAGGCCAGAGGCTGGACAGCAGCACGAGGGGTGGGAGGGGTGCACCCAAGGAGGAGCCCTGGGCTCTCACCTCACCCATGGGTGCTTACCTCTGAAGGCCTTAGTTGCCACATTGATGAAAAGAGGGAATTGAAATAAGGTGATCTTTAGCCTGTGTTGTCCCATGGCTCAAGAACAAATAGAAATAGGGAATTCAGAATAATAGGAGTTAGGCACCAAGCCCAGCTGTCAAAAGTTTAAGGTCAAAACCTGATCAGCAGGGCTGCTGGGAGAACACCCTGCCCAGCAGAGTAAAGAGAGAATTATCTGCCACAGGTGGGAGAGGCCGGGCCCCACGTCCCTGTTGGCCTGCTTGCCAGAATTGGTGCCGCCGTTCCTCTTGAGTAGGGTCAGCTCCTGACAATCGCTGTCCTGGTGGTGAGGAGAGTTCTTGGCAGCAGAAGAGAGAGCACCTGGGAAACAAGAGGACACCTAGGAGTCCTGAGCCCCTTCTAGAGCAAGAGAGCCCTTAGAGGACCAGGGAAACCCCTTTTGCCAAACTGGGAAAAGCCTCTAGACCCAGCCTTCTGAAACCATTCTCATAGTTTTCGAAAACTCAGGGGAACTCAGGCTAGCCCAAATCTAGCTAACACTCCTGGCACTTAGTAAGCCCTCAGTATGGAAGAGCTTCAATTGTTCTGGAAAGATCAAAAAAGTTTCCTGAATTCATCATGCGTCAGGTGTTTTTCTCAGGCTGCTATGAATGCTTGATGCATCAGATGTTTTCCTTGGGCTGCTGTGTACTGAGAACCAGGGATGTTCAGAACTGTAAAACCCAGCCCTCTTCTCCCCTGGTGAGACTTCACTGATGAAGTCTCCCACCAGATACCCTCCAAGTCTCCCTGGGTGGGTCCCAGCACAAACCCTGTCTGCCAGCATTCACCCAGGCCCCAAGGCAGACACCTGGGTGGCTGCCTGCCCTCATCTATCAAGTGTGGATGGATCACCTGCCAACTAGCGCATGAGTTCCTTCCCATCTCCATCCCTAAGACTCTTGGCCACATTCAGGCTTCTTTGCCTTTCTCATGGACCCTTGGCTCCGCTAGACCTCCCTAGTTTCCCTGCAAGATTGTGACCCATCCCTGGTATGGAGCTCTGCCCCCCTTCCCAGGCGGGCCTCTGCTCCAGTCATGCAGGTGTACAACCACGCCTCTCCTCTGGCACCTGTGTGGGTGGCTAAGTCTTAGCTCCCTTCTCCTTCCCTGATTCTGACTTCAGTGTCTTCCTTGGCACCCCAAAAGGGCCAGGGCAAAGCCTTGTGCCTACGAGTGCCACATGTGTTGTTCTCCATTTGTGGATCTGAACTTTTTCCCTGTTCTTCCTCGTATCTAGCACAGTGGCCAGTCCATAAATTTCAGCCAGGAGGACAGACAAGAAATTCCCTGCTACACAGCAGAATAAACCAGGACAGACAGGAAGGAGGAAGTGACATTTGAGCTGGGCCTTGGAGAGGAGAGTTTCCATTGGATGGAAGCAGCCAGCAGGGCAGCCTCAGGTTCTGGAATCTCCTGGATCCCAGTCCTGGCCCAGTTCTCTCCTTGGTTGGTAACCTTGACCAGCTCTCTGAGCCTTGGTTTCCTCATCTATCCACAGGGCACTGGTGTCTCCAGGTTGTTGTGTGGATGCAAGAAACTGTACATGGCAGGTCACCAGTTCAGCATTGACACTCAGGAAGCGGATACCTGAAATGCTATTAACTGTACCTTTGATAAAGGGCCAGAGTCAGAGACGTGGAGGGGCAGTGGCCAGTTAGTGAGTGTGGGAGGCTATGGGCCAAAGATAAATAAAACTGGCCATGAGGCTGAGCGCCAGATTGCAGGGCGCTTCCGACATTGTGACGGGCAGCTCTCTTGGGTGCTCAGCCAGCCACAGTAGTGAAGAAGGCTCAACTGTGAGTCTAAAGCTTTGGTTCACTGTGCCTGAGCCCATCCTGACTGGATAGAATACCCCACAGGGTGTCAGAGGCGGGGCCTCTGCAGTCAGACAGCCGGGGTCTGAACCTCTGCTACACCCTTAGCTGGCTGTGTGAAGTTAGCATGGGGGTATTTTACATGTAAAATGGCTGAGCCTCACTGTCCTCTTCTTAAAAAGAGCTAGTGGTGGTCCTTCCCATCTAGGCCTGTAGTGAGGGTTAGGTGAGATCATGCACTTGGAGGCCAGCACCTGCCGCCCTTAAGACTCAGTTAAAGCTTCCCCACCACTCCAGACGGTTTGGGTTGAGGTGCAGACCAATATGTTTACTAGTTTTATCTGGTCATTCCTATTCAACAAATGCTTACTGAGCACACTGTGCTCTGAGTGCTGGGAGCACATCGTGAGCAGGACACGGTCCTCCCAAGACCTCACATCTGTGGGGTCACAACAGCATGAGATCACGAACTTGAGTGAGGGCAAGGGAGGAGCGGTCCAGGGATCTAGAAGGACAGAACAGGAGGCCCGCGTAGTCTCGAGGTCAGGGAGTGCTTTCTGGAAGGGATTATCTTGACGCTGAGTCCTCCAGGACAGGAGGGCTTGGGAACCTCTAGTCTGGGTGCCCCGACTAGGGGGCAGGTGAGCCCCCGAGACACAGCTCCCCAGCCTGGTGTCTCTCGCTTCCAGACGGCGACACTGTATCCTGGCGTGGTTTTTGGCATCTGCTTCGTGTTGAATTGCTTCATCTGGGGCAAGCACTCCTCAGGAGCGGTAAGTGCCCTCCCCAGCCAGGGAGGGCCAGCTGTGCTGGACCCATCCCCTCAGGTGACTTCCTGCTGTTTCCTTCCCTTTTCTGAGTCCCCAGAGGTCTGTTCCCAGCCCTGGGGGCTGAGGGCTGGCCAGGGTTTCCCCAGCCCTGTGCATCCATCTGCCGTGACCCTCCCATGGACTCTTTTCAGACAGCTGCCTAAAGCTCACTTCTCTAAAAGGAGGTTTCCACAGTCCAGGGGCCAACTGGGGAATTTCCCTTGTCTCAACCAAGGGAAAGCTGCCTGGTGTGACTTGATGAGGCCAGGATCCCAAAACGAGGCTCTCCTCGTCATGTCCCTGCCAGCCCCCGTTCGAGGATTGTGGACTCAGTTGGAGATGGGAAGATGGTCTTGATTGATGAGCTGTGAGAGAGGTGGGATCGGCATTTGCCATCCCAGCCTCAGTGGAGGGAACTGCCTCCCTCTCACTGAGGTACCCATTGAAGGGCCTTGGGTGGGGCCCACAGTCCAGGCTGTGGAGTATTGGGTTCTTCCCAGCAGTCCAGGGAGCTGCCCTCAGGAAAGACCGGGTCCTGTTCTTCCCCTCACTTCCTCTTTTTTAATACCTGTCTCCCTTCTCTCTCTCAACATTTTCCTCCCAATTTCCAGCTGCTCACCGTAAACACTCATTGTAGAAATTTTGGAAAGTACAGAAAAGTTAATGTAGATCTTTAATATGTTTTTACAGTCTTTTTTTTTTTCTTTGATTGCACTGTGTGACTTGCAGGATCTTAGTTCTCTAACCAGGGATCAAACCTGCAGTGGAAGCAGAGAGTCCTAGCTAGGGAATTTCCTATCTTTGCAGTCTTCTAACTTATTTTTGTTGTTGTTCAGTCGCTAAGTCATGTCCAACTCTTTGCGACACCATGGACTACAGCATGCCAGGCTTCCCTGTCTTCCATGACCTCCCAGAGTTTGCTCAAACTCATGTCCATTGAATCAGTGATGCCATCCAACCATCTCATCCTGTCTCATCTCAACCTCTTTTTAGATGTATTTAAAATAGAATAATGTAATTGTAAAATTATAAAATAATAGCAAACATATAGTGCTTACTTTGGAATAAATTTTGTTCTAAATACTTTACAAATATTAATTTATTTCTTTCATTTTGCATGAAAAATGTAAGACTGCAAATGGGGATTAAAGAAGAAAATGAAAAATCAATTGCAATCCCCTGTACCCCATCTGAGGAAGGACTGTTAACTTTTTGTCATAGGCCTCTCTAGGCGTGTATGCATGTTTAAGTATTGGGGTATTTTAATTAAAATGGACTCCTGTACATACAGCTTGATATCCTGCTTTTCACTTAGTGGTATAGTGTGGTGTTTTCATTGAACAAAATTGGAAACACACTATCTGTGTACTTCTGTTTTTTTTTTCCACTTAACATAGCACATGTAATTTCCCTTTATTCTGGCCCTTCATCTCCCCTTCCGGTTCTCAGGCCCTCCCTTGTTCTTTCCCCACATCCTCCCTGGTGACAAGCTCCTGTGGGATGCCGTGGTTCCTTCTTCACTTCATGGCTCAGCTGGTCCTCCATCTGTCCTCCACTTTTGCCAGGGCTGGGGTCCACCCCAGGATGGTCTGGCCAGGAGCCCTGTGTGGGGTGTGTCTGTAGAAGCTTCCCCACCGTGGTGTCCTGCTGAGCCCTTCCTGCCCTGGGGCCCAGAAGGCCCCTGCCCCACTGCATGGCCCCTGGCCTGGGCTTCAGGGCTCGTGGAGCCTCACAGTGCTCTGCCCACAGGTGCCCTTTCCCACTATGGTGGCCCTGCTCTGCATGTGGTTCGGGATCTCCCTGCCCCTCGTCTACCTGGGTTACTACTTTGGCTTCCGTAAGCAGCCATATGACAACCCTGTGCGCACCAACCAGATTCCCCGGCAGATTCCTGAGCAGCGGTGGTACATGAACCGATTCGTGGGGTGAGTCTTTAGCAGGGGCCAGGCGGGGGCTTCTGGGGTCCACAAAGCTGACACTTCGCTGAGCCGTCTCCTTGGGAAGACTTGGGCGAGGGTACCCTCCCAGGCAGGGGCTGCACCATGGCTGACTCTGGTAGACTTCATAAGAGCTCAGCTTCACTCCAAGATAGGACCCAGTTGTAGCCAGACTAGGTGTTGGCCAGGCAGGGGTGGGGTGGAAAGGTGCAGGGTGACAGGTTACAACTACCTATAGGACCTTGGACTAGACACTCCCCTTCTCTGTACTTCAGTTTTCCCATCTATAAATGGGGAGAGTGGTGCATACTTCTTGAATGTCTGTAGTGGTACAAAAGCATGCCAGAAGCACTAGACCTACCCCACTGTGTTAGTGGGCTCATTCTCACTGGCTCAGGAGGGAGCCCGAAGCTTCCAGTGGCCCAGGTCTTCCAGCAGTGTTAACCCTCCCGTTCTCTGCAGTATTCTAATGGCTGGGATCCTGCCCTTTGGTGCCATGTTCATCGAGCTTTTCTTCATTTTCAGTGTGAGTACTGCTACCTGCTCCCACCCCTCACCTTCACCCGCACCAGCCTTGTCCC
Source organism: Muntiacus reevesi (assembly GCF_963930625.1). Taxonomy (NCBI): domain Eukaryota; kingdom Metazoa; phylum Chordata; class Mammalia; order Artiodactyla; family Cervidae; genus Muntiacus; species Muntiacus reevesi. Next base: position 59,978,280 of record NC_089250.1, read on the forward strand.
CACCCCCCTGCTCAGGTGCTCTGCCACTTACTGTCTATGAAATTTCAGACAGAAATTTTAACCTCTCTTAGCCCCCACTCTTCATCCTAAAATATAGTAACAGTCCTGCCTCTCACAACAGCTGGGAAGGTGAAGTGAGATGTGCCATGTGGACAGGGTCTGGTGTGGGAGGGGCTCAGTGAATTTCTAGAAGCTGCTTTGGCTGTGTTAGCAATATTGCCATTAGTCACCACCTTTATTAATAGCATTGTTGCATCTGCTTTGATTTCTGGGTCTGCACGTGTCTTTACCTATCTCAGTTACTCAGAACTGCTAGGAAAATGTGGGAAATGGTGCTTAATTCTCAGGATCTTCATGAGGCTTGAACATGATAATGTCTGTAAAAGGCACAGTGCTTGACATTCAGGAATTGCTTCGTAACTCATAGCTGCTATTTTAATGATGACTGCTCCTCTCTCAGGCCTGCCCAGATGAAAGCTGGCAGAAGGGTTCTTCAGAGCCATCTAAGGCCAGCTGACCCAGCTCGGTGTCCAGCACAGAGAGAGGGCTTTGCCCTAAATCGGTGCTGGACAAGCAACCGCACCTTTGGAGTGGCCCAGCTCGCCCAGCTGATACCCCCTCGCCCACCCAGCCCTGCCTGGGACAGGTTGGCTGCCTGCCCAGGGGGCCTCCTCTGTTCTGTTCGTGTGACCCCAGGCCAGTCACTGACCTCTCTGAACCTTGCCTCCTTCACTGTAAAAGGCCACCCTTTCACAGGCTGACATGTGGAGTTGTGTGCGTAAAGCACGTAGCACTGTGCCTGGCGCATGGCGAGCCATCCCAGGTAGTGGTGGCTGCTGTGTAATTTTGATTGGGGTGGGATTTGTTATTTTCCACAAGCTGCTGAGTTCAGGCCAGGGCCTACCCATGGTAGGATCAGCCATGCCCCAGCCCCTCCCTAGGGACAGCCTGGCTCACCCTCTGCTCCAGAGAGGAGAGACCAGGCCAGGCACAAGCCAGGACCACAGGCCTCAGTGGTCGTGATGGGTCTCCATTCCTGCCAGTCCCGACTGAAGGATGGAGTTCCTGAGCACAGGCAGGGACTGCAGGGGCAGAGGGCGGGCTCACTGAAGGCCGGCTCTGATGTATCTGCAGGCAATCTGGGAGAATCAGTTCTATTACCTTTTCGGCTTCCTGTTCCTCGTCTTTATCATCCTGGTGGTGTCCTGTTCACAGATCAGCATCGTCATGGTGTACTTCCAGCTGTGTGCAGAGGTGAGGGGAATGTGGCCAGCACTTGGGGGTAGGGGGAGCTGGGGCCAGCATCGAATGGGTCAGGGAAACTGGGTTTCCCATGTGGTCCCACGTCTTCTGAGGCCTTGGACAAGTGCGTCACTTCCCCTTGCCGAGCTTCCATTTGTTCAGCTGTAGACTCGTGGGTGGAGGTCACCTCGACCTCATGACAGTACTTGTGAGTACCGAGTCCACTCCAGTAGGGATTTCTTCAACAGCTGGCGCCATTTGGGTAACCAGCCCTCCATCTGGGGACTATCTCTTGGCAGAGCGAGCAAAGCCAGGGCTCTGGGACAGACAGCCTGAGCTGAAACCCTGGCTCCTCCAGTAGTTCTTGGGCAGTCATTTAACCTCTGCGTGCCTTCCAGACCTAACGCAGAGGGCTGCTGCATGAACTCTGAGCTGATTCACAATAAGCACCTAGAACAGGACGTGGCCTTTGGTGAACGTTTGCTCCGAAATGCTAATGTTAATACTGTTCTTTTCTTGTTGATTTTTTAAATTGAGATGTAACTTATTAACAGTAATGTTCACCCTGTTTAGTCTATAGTTGTGTAAGTTTTGAAATGCATGCAGTCGTGTAACCACCATTACAGTCAAGGCATAAAACCTTCACATGACCCCAAATATTACCATCCTTATACAGGGTCTTTAAGCTCCTCAGGCAGCTGTGAAACGGGGAAGAGATTCTGCCTGGAGACAGCAGTGACCCTCCTCTGTTTCCTCCTCAGGATTACCGCTGGTGGTGGAGGAATTTCCTAGTCTCCGGGGGATCTGCATTCTACGTCCTGGTCTATGCCATCTTTTATTTTGTTAACAAGGTACCACCCTGCATGAGGGAGACACTTTGCCCTTTTAGGGCAGGACTGTAGGGAGGGGTTGCTGGGGAAAAGCCTCTAGTGTCCAAATCTTACTTTTCTACCAAGAATGGGGAGGCCCAGGGTCATTCTAGAACTGTTCCTCTCTTAGAACAGAATCTCTTTGGAAAGAGAATATGTTTGGGTGACAAAAGCCTTCAGGATAAACGACAGTGAGAATGTTGTACGAAGAACCTGTGAGATGACAACCAAAGCAGAGCTAAAAGGAAGTGTATCACCTTACAGTGCTTTTAAGAGGAAGTAAGGTAATACAGTGTTCACTTCAAGAGGACAGGGAGGAAAAAAAAAAAAAGGGAGAAAAAAGAAAAGAAGACGCGTAAAATGAACAATAACATGAAAGAATAAATGTAAATGAGAAGAGTTAAAGAGATAAGAACAGAAACTGCTGAAGTAGCCTTTAGCACTCAGATTGAGGAGCTCAGCTGTACTCACAGAGCTCATGGCCCCCAAAAGGTAGCTTAAGAGTCCAAACAGATCCCCACGCCAGGTTTGGTAGGTGTACACATAACAGTAATCAGATGGGCCACTGAGGGGAGTCTGAGAGTCGTTTTGGTGGACCCTGTGTCACCTCCGAGATTTACACTGAAGACGATCTTACCCACTGTATTTTGGGTTTCCAAAGCAAGAAGCCCTCTGCTTATAACCAAGCTATATTTTGAAACTAAACTAGAGCCATAGGCTAACCAAGTGAAGGTTAGAATTCCCTTTCCCAAAACATCAGGTTGGAAAGGACTATCCAGATATTTGAGGAAAGTTCCCACCCCTGCCTCCAGTTCCCTGACTGGGCCCTTCCTCAAATCCCAACAAAGGACCACCTTGCTAAGGAGTCAGTCAGCGGTGGCCTGTGGGCCCGCAGGCCTGCTGCTGTAAACAGTTTTATTGGTGGTCATTCATTTACATGTTGTCCAGGCTGTTTTTACACTACAGTGGCAGAGTACTGTAGTTTTGACAGAGACCACATGGCCTCAGCTGTTGGCTTGGCCACAAGTTTGATCGGGTTTGTCCATACTATCTTCAGAAAAATCTGAATGAACTTTTTGGCCAACCCAATATAATCTGTCCCTTTAAGAAGAAGCTTGCTGACCCCTGTTCTAGCACATCAGTGACTGAGGGCATTCCCTCCTGATGCTCCCATTCTCTTTAGATAGCTCTTGTCATTATTAAGGTCTTCCTTGATTCACACTGAAATCTGCCTCGCTGTAAACTCCATCTTCAGACCAATCTTATTCCTGGAATCCTGCAAAACAAATCTAATTTCCCTTCCCTACTTATCAGAAACTCTTCTGAATGGAAGGTGACCAAAACCCAGTTCCAGCTGGCTTAAGCAAAAAAGGAAAATGTTTTGGCTTATGTAAGTTTAATAAGAAGTTGAAGTGCAGCTTCAGGCTTGGTTAGATCCAGCAGCTTAAATGATGTCAGGGCTCTGTGTTTATACCTCAGCTCTGTGTGTGTTTTCTTGGCTTCAGTCTGCAGGTAGTATCTTTTCACAAAGTAGAAGGATGGCCAGTAGCAGCCGTAGAGTCTCTTCTCAGCTTTGCAGCCCTAGAGATAAAAGAAAGTGTTTCCTCTGTCCTCATGTTACCAGTCCCAGGGAAGGTGCTCACTGGCCCAGGTCATATGACACCCTCACTATTCCTCATGTCCAGTAGGCCGGTGTGCTCAGATTGACTAGCTTAGGCTTGTACTGGACTGACCGCTCCAACAGGACCACGGAGTGGGGAGTGGGTACCCAAGACCCCAGGAAAGAGGAAGACAAGAGCCAGTGCTGGGCAAGCGAAGCCTGCTTCCATAGCTCCCCACACAATGGTCACAGCTCAGCCTCCTGCCCTTCCTGCTTCTGCCCGAGGCTTTCTCCTCTGCCCTAAAGCCAGCCTGAGAGCCTTGTCTGAACCATGATGGCCTTGGCCTGTCTGAACTCTAAGGAGCTTTCCAGCACCGCCATTTTGCCCCATTCCTTTTCTGGTTTTCCCACTGGATTTACCACTACTCCGTTCCCCCTATCACCTTCACCCCACCATCAGCCACAAGAAAGCTCATAAAAAAGAGATGTGGTTGAGCTGGAAAACATGGCCTTCATCCCCCAGTTTGTGGCTATTTGACTTCAGGGAGATGGTCTCAAACAGAGACCCTTACTGTTTTCTTGTGGACTCCTGGCATTTTGTGACCATGTGTCTGCCCACTCAGGCCCTGGTGGGCAGGCAGGTCTTGATACCAAGGTCCCAGATTAGCTCCACTTGGCGCAGCAAAGCCCACCACACGACAGATTACCTGGCATCCCTGCCCAGGTCTGAGAACTCTGCTAAGGAGTTCAGATGCTCCACGATCAACTCTCCATGACTCCCCGGGAGATGGTAACAAAAGTGACAGAGCACGTTCAGGTGGAGAGCGCCATGGGCTGAGACAGGCTCAAGGTGACTCTCTGGTCCTAAAGTCAGGAGCTGTGAACACCTCTCTCCTCCCCCGACTTCTGTGTTCCAGCCATCCACTAGTCTCACTGCACTGTTCTGGGGACTGGAGGGTGGGGCAGTGACAGCTGTGGCCTTTCCTGCCTTCGTCATTCTGGCAGTGGGGCCTGAGGTCAGCCCCATCTCCCAGTGAGCTCCCAGGCCCTTCCCGAGGAAGACTCCTACCCAGACAAGGAATGGCCTGGTCAGTGGATTTGGGCCTTGGGCTCCTAGCCCTCTGACTCCAGGTTCAAATCCCAGCTCCTCTGTAAAATGGGTTAATAACCCACCATTTGGATAGTGTGAGGATCCAAGGCAGAGCACAGGCCCTGGCGCTGATGAAGGTTCACCCTGGCTGTGCGCCCCACCTGCCCCTCACTACCTGCCCACGAGGTCTGGGCGAAAGTCAGGGGACACCTGGTTGGCCACAGCAGGCTGGCACTGAGAGTGTCCTCCTTCTCTCCCCGTCTGTGCCCCAGCTGGACATCGTCGAATTCATTCCCTCTCTCCTCTACTTTGGCTACACGGCCCTCATGGTCCTGTCCTTCTGGCTCCTCACGGGCACCATCGGCTTCTATGCAGCCTACATGTTTGTCCGCAAGATCTACGCTGCTGTGAAGATAGACTGATGGGGGTGGACCACGGTCTGGCCCACTCCATCCACGGACAGGAAGCCGCCCCGCACAGGGAACTGCAGGCACGTAAAATAAAACAACTCCTGCTCGTTTGGAATGTAACTCCTGGCACAGTGTTCCTGGATCCCGGGGCTGCGTGGGGGGCGGGAAGGCCTGTAGATAAATCTTGCATTTTTCTTCATCATCTTATTGCAGTTCTATGGGGATGAGTTTTTTGTGGGTTGTTTTTCTTCAGTGCTAAGGAAGTTCCCTCCAGCAGGAACTCTCGGACCTGTTTATTCAGGTGTATTTTTGGTTTGGGGTTTTTTTCCCTTAGTTTTTTTTTAACAAATGGATCCAGGATGGATAAATCCACCAAGACACTGGGTTCTGGTCACTGTCTCCACCTCAGTTCCTCAGGGCTGTTGGCTACCCCACGACTAACTGGAAGAGGAAACGCCAGGGCTGCAGGGAGGCTTTTGAGCCTCTCGCTGCCCGTCCTCGCCATTGATGCCGCGACAAAGCACAGCTCAGCCCGGACTCGCATCCTCAGTGCCAACTAGCCTCTTCCAGCCCCTTCCCCTCCCTATTCCTTCCTCCCTAGCCTCCTCCCAGGGCTGCTCAAAGCGGGGCTCCCCACCAGGCCTCTGGTCATCTTGTCACTGGGAGCAAGCCCAGATCTTGGTTGAGCCAAGGAAATCCCCCAGAAGTACTGAGCGCCAAGTGCCCCAGGACAGCAGGAATCGCCCCTGTTCAGAGCAGCGGGAGTTTGCTGGACCAGAGGAGAGACTTGCAATGGACTGTCTTTCGTGCCAAGAAACCCTGGATCTGGCGCCAAGTATTTCCAGAGCCAAACCAAGCATTCATGTGTCTGTCTGGATGAGGGTCCTCACCCCTCAGATTGCTCCTCAGCCCCTTCCTGGGTTGGGGGGGGGGGGGGGGCGGTGTGCTGCTCTTGGCAGTGTGTGCTGGTGGGAGGCCCTCTCCTTGCCCGCTTCCAGGGCAGGACAAGGCCTGGAGACCTCAGATGTCTTCTTCAGATGACTGGGAAGAGGCATTCTCTTCCTGACATCCCCCAGCCTCCGTGCCCACACACAGCTCTTTTAGCCAGACCCCGCCTCTCCACTTCCTGTCTGAACTCTTGCCTCCTTTGGGGAACACCCCGAACACTACTTGCAGGAAGGAAGGTGAAAAATAAGTTGTGTCATTCCTTCCCCGAGTCCCAGGAAGAAGCAAGGAGCCTAAGTTAGAAAGAGGAGCTGACACGGATGCCTGGCTTCTTCATCGGCACCCCCTCTTCCTAACCCCTGCCCTTCCCCATGCCTGTCACAGACCTTTGCTCTCAAGTTGCAAGAGACCAAACACACCCTGGGGCTAGGGTTTAAGTAACAGCCGCTCACCCTTGCTCCAGCCCCATTAGGACCCCCACCACAAGACAAAGCTCAGGATGCTGGCTAAGCTAGGAACATACTCCCCTCGCCCTCACCCCCAGATTCTCCCAGCAGCCCTCACCAGCTCCACCAGTCAAACCAGTGATCTTCTCAACCTTGCCTCAGTGACTCTGCAGTACCAAGCGGCGTCCACCAAGAATCAGGTTGGAGGAAAGGGAACCCAAGCAGTGGAGTATGAAAACGGAGTCTTGTTCATTCACATCTTGAATTTTTTTCCCTAAGAGATTCTCTTTTCAGGGGGAGTGGGTAAACAGACTCCTCATAAACAGTTCAGACATCAATTTTTCTGACTTTTTTAATCATCATCATTTTTTTTAATTAAAAGATGCCTGTATGCCTTTTTTTGGTCCAGTTGTAAATAAATATGTCATTGTCCTGTTGTCATGTCTCTTGACTCTCTCGCAAGGGTTACAAGTCTGAGGTGACACAGATTTCCCCCAGTGGGTAGAGCTGAATGGTTTCCCTTAAAGCTCAGTCTCCCATCAGGCTTTCTGCTGCCCTGCCTGGTGCATGTTCAAAGCCTCTCCCACCTGTCTAGCCCCTCCATACTGAATCCCTCAGCACACCCCTCTGGTCCCTCAGGTAGGAAATGGCAAATACATGTGAGCTTTGGTAGCAGTGAGACCTGGTTTTTAAAGGATTCCCAGCTCTAATAGTTTGCTGCTCACTCACTTCACCTGTCATGTAAAACTCCTTCAGTGTCAGACAGTAGAAACAGGTCACACTGCCCAAAGCCCCAAGGATTGATTAGCTCGTAAGTCATCAACGAAAAGAGTGGTTTGGCTTCAGGTCTGGATAGATCCAGGGGAAAGGATAGTCTTAAGATTCTCCCTGTCGCCACTCTGCTTTTCTCTGTACCATTTTATCCCACTGTCAACAGTCTTCCTTCCTCTGTGGAAGGCCAGGAGAGCATGGCATAGATCAGTCTAGGCCTACATTGTGCTGTGCTTAGTCACTCAGTCGTGTCCGACTCTTTGTGACCCCATGGATCGTAGCCCACCAGGCTCCTCTGTCCATGGGGATTCTCCAGGCAGGAATACTGGAGTGGCTTGCCGTGCACTCCTCCAGGGGATCCTCCCAACCCAGGAATCAAACCCAGGTCTCCTGCACTGCAGGCAGATTCTTTACCAGCTGAGCCACCAGGGAAGCCCACGGCCTACATTAGCCAGTGAAGAAAGCCCAGAAGAAAAAGACTTCCCACTATGTCAGTATATTCAACATAGATAAATCCCAGGAAAGGTCTCTGAGGGGCCCAGCTGGGATTACTGTTTGTACATCTTGGACCAATCACTACATCTAGGGGGACTGAGTACTATTAACAGGCTGCATACTCCAAGGATATTGGATACTGTGAATTTCTGCTCACCAAAGTCACGTGGAATGGGTGATAAGGAAATGATTCACCACAGTAAGGGATGCACAGTAAACAAAAACAAGAGTTGCCTGCTAGGTCCACCCAATCTTAATGCCAAACCAGTGAAAAAGATGCTGGTTGCCATTCATGGGATACTTCCTGTGTTCCAGACACTTCGGACACTTTCCATGTGTTAGCTCATTTAATCTTGAATATGATCTTCTGAGACATGTTCTGTTATTAGTCTCCTTTTACAGAAGAGGTTGCAAGCCCCAGTAGTTCAGGTAGACTGCTGAGCCATCCCATGGCAGGTGAGAGCTGTAGTAGTACTCAATTGAAGCCAGCTTCCAAAACCCGTTCCAACCACTACTATAGCTGCCTTTTTAAAAGACTGTTTATGTTTATATTTTTAGTTATAATTGACAAACTACACAACTTGATAGGTTGTTGATACATATATATTTGGTCATGCTGTGTGGCATGTGGGATCCTAGTTCCCCAACTAGGGATCAAACTTGCAACCCCTTGCAGTGGAAGCACAGAGTCTTAACCACTTGATCACCAGGGAAGTCCCATGTTTTGACATATATACACACACCATGAAACCATTACTACAATCAAGACAGTGAACATATTTACCAACCCAGTTTCCTTATGTCCTTTGTAGTCGTGGCCTCTAGCCTCTCAGGAAGGCAGTGACCCAGAAGCCAGAAATACTCTGGATGATGTAGCTCCTTGGGACCAGGTGCAGCTGCCCTCCAGCCATAGGTAGGCCCTGTCCGCCTGGGCACTCACCGCCTCCTGCTCCCCACTTGACGGCTTCCAGAGGGTCCACACCTGGGCCACCAAGTTCAGCGGCCCCAGGCCTTCCGGCGCCTCCGCTCCCACCTCTAGCTTCTCCTCCCCCACCAGCTTCTCCGCCACCTTCACCCACTCTCCCACCGCTGCTTCCCCACGCCCCCCACCCTCCGCCTCCTCCATGAAGATGGCGCCCTTCTCAGTCGTCACTTCCTCGGCCTTCCCGCCGGCCCCAGCACGAGCCCCCCACCCTTCTGTGCGACAGGTTGCTGGGGCGCCGTCCCGACAAGGCCGGTTTTCCGGGCTCAGGTCAGTGGCCGCGAAGGCCTCCTCCTGGCGCTCCCGCACAGGCGGGGCGGCCACAGGGCGGGCTGTGGGGTCTTGGGGACCCGCGTCCCCCAGCCTCTCGGGCCCCAGACGCGGGGACCCAGCGCGCGGCGGTTTCCAGGCCCCCCCGAAACCTCGTCCGCCAAAACCTGCGGGAGCCTCGAGCCTGGAGGGGCGCAGGGGCGACGCTGCGGATTCCGCGAGACAGACGGCTGGGCGGCTGGCGGCGACCCCAGCAGACCTCTTGCAGGAGGAAGAGACGCGCTGTCTTCTACGGGGCTCCCCCCGCCCCCCTTGGGCCCCCACCCCTTTTCGGATGTGATTCACAAAGGTTCCCTAGCTAATAAGGGGCGAGGGACCCGGTGGAAGGGCAGAGGGCTGCAACTGCAGGCACCCAGACAGAGCTAGGAGTTGGGGGTGGAAAGGGGGTGATGTGGAGGGGTGTAGCAAGCAAAGAATAGCTCTGAACAGGGACCCAGATCATAGACAGATAGAACCTTCCATCAGAGCCACCATGCCAAGCAGTAATTTCCCACCTGCGGTGAACAGGTGGGACTTGCTCGGTGCCCACACTCTACTGTGCCCTCCGGGGAGCTTTGCAGAGGATAAATTACTCAGGCAAGTGCAAAGGACTCAAGAGGTATCCTTCGGTCTCTGACCTGACTGAAACTTGTAATTGTCGGGCACACGGAGGTGCTCAAAATATTTGTGGAAAAAGAAAGAAATGAGGTTGAAGTGGAAGAATCAGGGACAAGAGAAGCTCTCAGATGCAGCCAACCAGGGAGCAAGTGGGTCTCTGCCTGGTTTCCCATGGGCTGGTGGGATGAACATTGCTTTACCTCCTCCTGGACCTGGGGGCTACCCCTTATTCTGTTCCATTTTACAAATGTGAACTGTAGTCTGATGTGCAGGGCCTGTGCCTGGATAGTAAGAGCCTGGGTGGACCACCTTCTGCAACCCTAATCCTGCACATGCCTGCCGTCCTGTTATCTCAGTTCCCCAACTTGTGGCCCATGGTGGTCAGTACACCTAATACTCCACCCCCTCACCTGGAAGTCCTTGCCACCTCCTCCAGAAAGCCTTCAGCTTCTTCCTATCCAATGGAAAAGACAGCTTTGAGCTGCCAGACCCGCTCCCAGGAATGCAGCTCCTGGAGGGCAAAGTGGATGTCTTTGGGGCCCTAGCAAAGGACTGACCCATTGGGGTGGAGTTACTCAAGTCAACAGGCTGAAGAGAAGGGCCAGCCCACTGCCTTTGAACATAAAACACCTGTTAACACACAGTCACATGGAATGTCCCATAAAGCCTTGGGCTGGACTCTGGAGTGATTTGCACTGCTTCGCTCTGGACACTGGCTCCAGACCACAGAAAAGCAAGCTCAGTCTGAGCCCGGGATGGGAGGATCTCACTCAGTACAAGGGATGGGGCTCAGAAGAGTGATGACTGCCGTCACTGGACTAGCCAAGCAACATCAGGTGAAGCCATGCCTCCTTTCAAGAATCTCTCTCAACCAAATGGGTAGGCACAAGTGTGGCCAAGGTCAGGTCCTAGCTGTCACTGACCAGCTGTGCACCTTGAGCCATGGATGACATTTTTTTCTTGGACAACCAGCATCCATTCCTCATTCTAACAGTATGCCAAAGTTCCTTTGAGAAAACACTCCTCCCCTTGGCTCAGTCTTGTCACCACTGGTCTACAGTGACTGGCTTGGGGATGGCACAGAACACCAAGGCCAATGAGACAGAAGATGCTTACAGGGCTTCTGTGAATAAAAAAACTCCTCTCTCCTTAGAGAAGAGGGTCCCTTTCCATTCCTGGTCAGCACTGTGTGAGAATGACTGCAATCATGGCAGCATGCTTTGATAAAGGGACAAGCCACATGGAAGGGCCTGAGGATGGTCACAACTGCACAAGATAAGGCAGAAACAGGACTGCTAAGGCCTACCATGTCTGAGTTGCTGAACCAATACTAACCTCAAGACTGCATTCCATCTGGCATTTGCAGTGATATGAAATTTCATTGAGTTCATTTGATTCTTGCATCCAAGCTTATTAAGTGATGGCACGATGCCACTTACCTCAAAGATCTTTCATTTCAAAGTACAGCATTTGTAGGTGCTAATACTAAGGGTTCTTACTGTCTGCTCTATTATACCCACCATCCCCTTGGATGCTAACAATGTCTAGGCTCCAGTTCTTTCTCAGGTTCTCTCCAACCCCTTCCCAATGAGACAGGTTCACAACTTCCAAACACATCATTCAGAAGTTTTTAATAAACAACTTCATTATAAAAACTTTTTTTGAAAATGTAATTCTGTAAAACATTGAAAAATCTACTTTAACAAAGATAGGCCTTGTGCATTTTCTAATGGCACTTATATTTTACAATTAAAAACCTTGTTTTATATAAAGCCAAAAATACTCCGAGGTTATTCACTGTGTTTACAAAGTGCTAGGTTTTGTCTTGTATTTTTCTCTTTAAATAATCTGGTATTACGAAAGAGTGGCTCCAAAGCCTTGACCACTGGGAGAGAGGGAGGGGGGTGTATGAGAAGTGGTGTTTCAGGAGTTCCAGTGCCAAATGGTGAGAGCTGGAGAGGTGCATTATGGGGAGAATCCGCTAAGGAAGTAGGCGAACATCTGAAGAAATTGAACTAGAACATTTCTTTTCAAACCCCTCCACACAGGCACTTGATTACCATGGTGGATCCTCCTCCTGTCAGAAGCAGTACACCCCTTTCCCTCGCCACAGACCCTACTTTCCAGTGGTGAGGTCACAGCCAGTTCCTTCCACAGCAGGTTCAGAGCTCCAGGAGAGGCCAGGGTGGGATCCCAGAGGAATCTGGACTTTTCTGGCCAACACCCGCCTAAGGCAAAGTTTCTTATTACATAAATATCCTTGTTAAAAAGCAAAATATTGATCCTGTACAATATAAACTGTTAAAAAAAGTCATGCTTAAAAATAGCTCCTAGATAAGAGGGGAGGTGGAGGGGGTCTGGAGAAAACAGCTACCAAAAAGAAGGAGGCGTAGGGACTTAAAGGGCTACTAGGGTAAAGTTTAGGGCAGTAGAAGTTCAACTTAAGACAATATCTACGAGCAAAAAAGGAATCACACCTGCTTCCCGGGTTTCCATGAACAAAATGCCATTTATAAAAGGTTATGGGGAAAAAACTCATTGTTCCTCTCCCCTCTCCCAAGATGTGCAGATTCTCTGAGTTGACCCAGCTGGCATGCTACCCCCTGGCCCCCCAGGACTGCACTCAACCCTGACTAGCTTCTGTGCAGAGGGGGAGGTGCCTGCCACTATTGAGGGCAGCTCATCTCTGACAGAGGTTGGAAGCGGTGGGGAAGGGGACATCACCCCTTTTCCTGGTCCCTGTTTGGTCTCTGCCAACATGCCATGGCTCCTGTCCTGGGCAGAAACCCCTAGGCTCTCATGGCCTCAGTAAGGGTACTGAAGTGGGTTTGGTACTGAGTAGGTACTGTTCTTATCCTTTGAACAACAGGTCAATAAGGACTTTTTTTTTTCTTTTTCTTTTTTGGAAAGGGAGGTTTAAGAAATTGCTGGGTATCTACAGTCCAAAAAAAAAAAAAAAAAGGTGAAGGCAGATGTTCCTCTGCACCAGCAAAGTTCACAGTGATAGGAAAATTCTTTGTGGGTGGGAAGGGCATTGAAGGAAGAACAGGAGGAACAGGCCTGAAAGGAAGAAGACGGGAGAAGGGGCAAGGCCCCAAGTTACAAGGTTTAAAAATTGCTTTGCCTGTCCTATGAGTTTCCCAGCATCACTAATGGGGGAGAGAATTCAAGGAAGGGACAGGAAAGAGCAGGCAAAGAGAAGAGACTCCTCTAACAGTCCAAGACTTTATATTCCATAGCCAGAGGCCCCTTTACCTCTGTAAACAAAAGGTGCAGAAAAGGTGGCAAGGAGGGGTGCGGGTTGCTGGGTCTAGTGATGAAGGTCAGAGACGACAAGGACAATGGCGGCACTGAGTCCCAAGTGGGTCCTCACTTACCATTTCCTATACACGAGTCCCAATAACATGCATAGCATGCAGAAGGTGGCTGCGTACCAAGGTGGACGCTTTTAAAAGTAAACCTTAATTAGTCCCTGGGACTCACTGAAGCTAATTTTTAGAAGCAAATCACCTAGTCTGATTCTAATCTTGCCAGACATCTTTATATCTGGTTTTCTCTTTTTTTTAAAAAAAAAGGTATCCCAAGCTAGCCTGCCTAAATGAAAACATGTTTATTCATTTCCACATTGCTTCCAATCAAGGGCCAGGAAGCTACATTTTAAGGCTTTCACCTCAAAGAAAGAGTACTGGCCTGCGCTGAAGCAGAAGCGTGGGTCTTGGACCTGCTCGGTTCCTGATGATAAACCAAAGTGATTTCCAGACAGGAGGGGGATGGGGAGAACTGGGAAGAGGCTGAGGCAGTTCCTTGGGAGTCTGTCCTGAAACCCTAGTGAAGAAGCCAGAAGCCAGTATGAGGCACCTGCTGAGAGAAGTGCCCAGAAACTGCTGGCTGCCATCTGTAGGAGTTAACAGTAAAGAGGTAGAAGTGTGTTTCTGAATCAGAGTGGAAGTGTCTCAAGAGGGCCCCATACTGGTGGTCCCTGAGTGGCCTCCCTTCCACATGTGGGAAGAACGAAGCCCATGCAGAACTGAGATGAAGCAGGGGTGAGGTTCAGTTGGGCAAAAGCTGTGCTGTCTGCAGCAAGGGAGCCCCACAAGTCAAAAGAATTAATCGTTTATTTCAAGAAAACTTGCTGAGTACTGAGGGCAAAAGTGAGAGGGGCCACAAGAGAAGGTGGAAATTCTTTGATGGAGAGCACAGAAGCCTATGCACAGTGGCCTTGAGTCCAGAGGGACTGCAAAGTGGAAGAGAGAGGAGGAACACTGTGGAGAAGAAAAAAGTTTGTTATGGGAGGCAATGATGTTTACCTCCCATGATACATCCCATACATGATGTATACCCCCCATACATGATACGATGATGATTAGGACTTAATTATCTGCCCAGTCCTAACTTTCTGAAAACTCTTCTTCCAATAATTCCACAACTTCCTGAAAATGGGACAGGCAGGAGAGACATATGAGAGGTTCACACCCTCTCCTTTGCTATCCACACCAGCCTAGAACCCGAATCCCTCCTTCCAAGACCAATAACAACTCATGATATTCAGGGTAGGGATTAAGGAATGGGAGGTGGGTAGGGGGAGTGGAAGTGGGCATGCCTTTCATTTCTTCCCCTCCCTCCAGTTCAAAAGGAGGATGAGGGGGTCATGATGTACTTGAAGAAAAACAGAATTGCAGACCTGTGAGAAAACTGCTCCAATCTTCTTGCCTGTCTCCTGTGGACTCTGCCAAGGAAGGCAAGAACAGACACAGTCATGGAAGATGGCAGAGACTGAAGCAGTCCAAAGTCAGTTTATTTCCCCACAGGGGAAAAATGTGACCTCAAATGAAGAGAAGTCGGGACCCGACTCCGCCTTGTAAACAGGGCTCCAGTTAACACCAGGTACCAAGTGGTTCTGGCTGGTGCCAACTGGAATGGACTGGTGGGAATGGATTCACGGTGTGTAAACAATGTTCACTGCAATCATTCTAAGGCTAACAGCTCAGCAAGGGAGGTGAAATGGTGTGTCTGAAGCGACTGTGTAAACGGTACCGTTGCTGGAAAACACTGACTGAAAATGGAGACGTTGGGACAGGAGGGATGGAGGTAACGGGGAGCAGGCAGAGGCCTCCCCCCTGCCTGATGACTGGAAGCAGGCGATGGACCCTCTGTAGGAGGGCCTGACCAACTGCTGTGGGGTCTGCAGGCTGGGACCAGAAGACGGGCTTCTTGGGCTACTTCTCTCGAGGTCATCTGAAGTAAAACCCTCTGTGTCTTCAAGAGACCTCTCCCTTCTTCAAAGAGGAGGTTCCGATGCTTTGGAGAGGGAGAAGGCTAGGTGTGGCTCCCGATTCAGATTTAAAAAAAAAAAAGTAAAAATACCTGAAGTCCTATTGTATGACATCTTTTCATGGGGTTAGGGCTCAAGATTCCTCCCGGAACTAATCCTGGAGCTTAAGCCCCCAGACCAAGTGCTGCATACAGATGCTGGAATCGTTTCTTTCTGAACCCAGCTCTGAAAGCTCAGCTGCCTTCACGGGGGATGCAGATGGGACAGGTTCTGAGGCTCCCTGACAGAGCCGGGACTGAGCTGAGGGCCTCCTTGCGGCTACTGGAATGCCTGGTGGAAACGAGGCAGGGTCGTGGTGCTCAGGCCAGAGGTAAAGACAGGTGGCAAGGAGTGCAGTGGCCCAAAGTTCAGCGGTCCCCCAGCTCCTGGGGAATCTTGAGGCTGAGCTTGCAAAGTGGTGAGCAGGGGCTGAGCCTCAGCCTGGGAGTAGCCCATGACCAGGCCTCCTGTGGCCCCAGGTGGGTTACATGGGGGCAGGTTGAGAGGAAGAAAGCCCAGTAAGTGGGAGAAGTCCACATTAGCAGCGCAGAGAGCCTCAGAGAGGTTGGCGGGGCTCTTGGTGAGCAGTGCTTCATCTAGGAGGGCCGCAGCTGCCGCCGGCTGAGGTGAGGTGGGCTGGGGTTCAGCGGATGAGAGAGACAGGCTTCCAGGAAGCTCCGCCAGAAAACTATCCACCTCCACTTTGGGCAATTTGTCGGGCAAGTATGAGGTAGATCCAAGCTGGTATTTTGGAGGAAGCTGAGCTGGAGAAGAGATAGGTGAGGATTCCAGAGGGTAGCTCATGCCCATGGGCAGCGTGTTGTGCACCAGGGAGTGTGGCACGCCCGCACTGGGCATGGCAGGGATGTGGGCACCGTACATGCCCATGGGCAACATGCCAGGGAAGGCCTTGGCCCCCACCACGTCCCGGGAGGCCACACACAGCACGGGGCTCAGCTCCTCCTTCACGCTGACTGCGGAGCTGCAGCTGAGCAGGCCGAGCATGTCCACCGGCTCCGTCTTGATCTTGAGCAGCTCTTGTGAGTGGCTCTTCTTGACATGACGTGTCAGGTGGTCTTTGCGGCCGAATCGCTGGGCACAGTACTGGCACAGGAAGTCCTTCCGGCCTGTGTGGACCACCAGGTGCCGCCGCACGTCCTTACGAGTATAGAACCGCCGGTCACAGTGGTCACAGGGGTGCTTCTTCTCCTTGGCACCACCTGCTACCCGGCGTGAGTGGGCCTTCAGGTGCTCCAGCAGGGCCTGGGTACTCTCGAAGGTCTGCAGGCACACCTTGCAGCTGAGGTCGCCACTGCTGGCGGCATGCATGGCCAGATGGCGCCGGTAGCCCAGCTTCGTATTGTAATTCTTACCGCACTCAGAACAGTGGAGGGCCTCCTTGTTGGGGTCATGGGTCTGCAGGTGGTTCCGCAAATGATCCTTGCGGTGAAACATCTTATCGCAGTACATGCACTGGTGGGGTTTCTGGGCTGAGTGGGTGGCCATGTGCCTGCAGGCAGGGATGGAGGACAGAGAAGAAAGAAAGGAGATCATAAGGGCTGGCTAGACAACGGAGTTGTGCACTAACAGGCAACTAGACACAAAAGCTGTGGCAGAGGCATGCGATGGAACGGAGCGCCATGCCAACTACATTCCATCCTCTACCATCTGCAAAACCACATGTGCTGCTCTTCTCTGCAGCACTGAACTCAGCAGCAAAAATACCAGGAACAATCTACATGTCCATCAGTAGGGAACTGGCTAAATAGTAATTCTAAGTCCATAAAAATGACTCAACATTTTTTTTGGCTGTGCAGCATTGTGGGATCTTAGTTCTCTGACCAGGGATGGAACCCAGCCCCACAGCAGTGAAAGCGTGAAGTCCTAACCACTGGACCGACAGGGAATTCCCTCCTTAACTTTTAAAAACAATGACAGTGTTATATATACAACAAGTAACAAGCTCCTAGATAAAGTGAGAAAAAGCTATGAGACAGAATAGTGCCTATGGAATGGTACCATGCATTGGAAAAGACAGAAAATTTATGCATGTTTGCTCATATGAGCTTAAAATATTTCTGAAAGGATACACAAGAAACTAACATTGGCTACCCACAGGGAGAAGAAAGGGCAGCTTTTCTGGGTGTGATGAAGAATTTTCATTGTATACCTTCTGAATTTTGAATTACGTGAATGTATTTCCTTTGCAACAAAAAGTGTATTTATAAAAATTTAAATGACACAATAAAGGGAAAATGAAATATATCTAAACTTCCTGATCTGGAACAATCTCCCAAGAAACAGTGAGCCAAGTCAAAAAAGGAAGTTCAGTATGGTGTATGTAACACAATCCCCTGTGAAAATAAAAAAGGAAGGGAATACATGTTTGAATGTCTCAAGAGGGATACACAAAGAACTGACCCAATGGTTGCCTTTGAGGAGAACAGCGGCTTCCAGTGTGACAATTTATTTTCACTGCATGTCCATTTGTATCATTTAACTGTTTGCCACGTAAAGCATTTAAACGTTTCAAAAGATGTGTTTGTGATATGGGACCTCAGTGCCTCTTGGTTTACCTGCTTCTGCTCCTATCTGGCTTGAAACCAGCTCTGAATCCAGAAACTACAATCCAAAGCTCCATGGTATTCAAGAATCAACTCAGCAAGACTTTGAGGTCCCATCGTTTACAAGCTGTGTGTGAGCTGTGTCATTAACCCTGTGATCTACATAAGAAGCTAATGCACAGGACAGCCCCACCCACCAGTCAGTAAGTGGCAGACAATGCATTTAAACCCAGACCTTCTCGAGACCTGGATTCACTTAGATATGCCACTGCTGTCTGTAGCACAGCACCCAGTGACTCTTTCTACCTAGAAGGTATCAATCATACCCATTACCCTCATGTTCTTGTGAGTGCTCACACCTATAAAGGTTACTATTAATCTCCTGTGACGTAAGTGGCATGGTAACATGTGAAAGGAAGATGCTGAGTGATCCACAGTCTATTTCCCTCATTTTGAAGGCGAGAAAACTAAGGCCCAGAGAGGTTTAGTAATTTGCCTAAAATTCTACAGTGACTTTGGGCGGAGTCAAGGTTCCTGTCTCCTGGCCCAGGACCTTTCCTGGAGCCTCCCACTGATACTCAGACTGCCACTAGAAAAGTCTACGAGGACACCCCCAACTGATATCCACATAAGACACAGGAGCACACAGAACCGAGGCATTCCTGAGGACCACAGAACTGTCACGAGGGCAATCCTAGTCACATACAACCCTGTTACCTATTTTAGTTCCTTCCTATCAACTGTTTTCCAGACAAGGAACTAGAGACTTTCTGTGGTCATCTTGTTCACGAATTTACTCGTGCGCTGTCTGTCCCCGCTATTGAGACAGTAAACTCAAGGAGGGTCAGCAACAACCCCCTCACCCCACCCCTGCGTCTGGCTCACTGATAGGAACTGCCTGTTCCTATCAGTGAACACTGCCTGGCATGTGACAGGAGCTCAATAAATGACAGTCAAGGGATGAATGACTGTGCATCAGGCAGTCTGCATCACTGGTAAGGGGCACGCTCATGGTCCTCTGATGGAAAGGCGAGGATAAAATCAAAATTACTTCTGAGTAGGCCCTGCTCCCTTCAAAGCTGCTCTGTCATATCTGCTGTACACCAGGGCTTTCACATTCCATTTCACTTTAGATAGGGGTTCTTGAGCTTACAAGTTTCAGGAAATCTTCTAACCCAGAAGACACCAGGGACTCTACAGAGACATAAGTAATCATGTGAGCAATATGATCTTGGGTAAGTTAACTTCTCCACTCTGAGCCTGCACTTTACAATTTACAGATTGGACCAGAGGGTCTCCTTTTCTTTTTAAACTTCTAAGGCTGATGCCTAATTTGGGGCTAATGCTCTCACCATTACCTGACACAGGTACGAAAGTAGCACAGGCATACCTTGGAGATACTGCAGGTTTGGTGCCAGCCCATTGCAACAAAGCGAACGTCACAGTAATAGGAGTCACATGAATCGTTTGGTTTCCTAGTGCATATAAAAGTTATGTTTATACTATACTGTGGCCTATTAAGTGTGCAATAGCATTATGTCTAAAAAAACAACGTATATATTTAATTAAAAATACTTTACTGGGGACTTCCCTCGTGGTCCAGTGGTTAGGGCTTCACCTTCCAATGCAGGGGGTGCAAGGTTTGATTGGGAGCTAGGAATCCATGAGCCTCTTGGTCAAAAAACCAAACCATAAAAGAGCAGAGGCAAGGTTGTAACAAATTCAATAAAGACTTTAAAAGAACAGTCCATATCACCTTTTAAAAAATTTATTTAGAAAAAAAGAAAAAAAATACCTTATTGCTAAAATGTGCTAGTCATCATCTGAGCCTTCAGCAAGCTGTAAACTTTTTGATGGTGGAGGGTTTGAAATATTGTGAGAACTACCAAAATGCTTCACAGAGACATGAAGTGAGCAAATGCTATTGCAAAGTTGGAAAACTGGGCCAACTTTCTTGATTGAAAGTTGCCACAAAACTTTGTTTGTGGAAAAAAAAATGCAGTATCTGTGAAGTGCAATAAAGTGAAGTGCAATAAAATGAGGTAAGCCTGTATTGGAAAAAAAAAAACAAAAAACCTCAATCTAGTCTGTTCATGGCTATCGGATATTGTACCCGTCCAAGTCTAGTGTTTGAATAAAAAATACCACCATTATTTTTCAGTGAGTGACCTCAAATGGTTGACATTTAGGATACACTTATGGGACAAATTAACCTCTACTCTTCTGCCACAGATAAAGCCCCACACTCAGTGGAGTCGCTCTGGCTTTATCCCTGGGAATCTCAGGCCAGGAAGAGGTATGGGAGTGTCACCTACCTATACAGCTTGTACTTGGAGGCAAAAGCCTTGCCACAGTGCAGCTGAGGGCAGCTATACGGTCTCTGTTCTGGATGGGGGAGGCTGTGAGGCCTCAGCTTCTCCCCATTTGAGAAGGGTGTCCCCGAGATTTCACATTGGCACTTCACTTGACTCTCCGCCTCCCGGCCCCGAGGCCGGGGCACTAGTTTCCAGCCCACTTCCTCCTCCTGCTTTGCATCTTGAATCCAGGGGGGGACGCTGGTGAAAAATGTGGTCATGGCAAGGCTAATGGCGAAGGGCCATGTTATTGAGAAAGCCTCCCCATCAGCTCCACAGGGCTCTGTGCTCTGTCACAGCCTCCAACGCAGCCTTCAGAAAACAATCTCTTCACCTGAAACATCAGAACACCTGGTGTTAGGGAGCCCAATACCATGAAAACATGGGCTCTGGAGGCAGGCAGAGCCCCAGTTTCATCCCAGCCCTTCCACTTTGAAGCCATGCGACTTTCAGCCAATTACTTACTTCCCTGAGCTGTTTCCTCGTTTACAACATATGGGCGTAATAATCTCCCACATCATAAGAACCTTTTGAGGGTTAAATGAGATAATAAATATAAAGCATTCAGCAGAAGGCTGGGCACCTAGTAAGTGCTACATGGTAACTATTATTACTAGTACCAACTAGGCTAATAGGAAACAGAATAATCAGAGGAAGTAAAAGCCCTAAACTCCCTTTTCCTTCCAACTTCACTTTTACATCCTTTCCACTAAATTTAGACAGCAGCACCTCCTCCTCCTCTTCACCCTACCTCCTCCTCACTTTCTACAATTCTCCTCCTCATGGAGGTGCTAAGGAGCAATAAAATGCCCAAAAGGCATCAGAAGAGAAAGAAGCCTTTACTTAGGAAATTTACACCCTGGAGAGTCAGCCTCTGTGCCAGATGTGTTTCTCAACAGTGCATCAACATCAAGAGGTTCATTTGAAGAGGCAACAGCAGACTCAGTATTTCCACTAAACCAGTACTGGTCTCATCCTGCCCTCCACCACTACTCTGGGTCTCTTGGTCTCAGGGCCCAAACCACACTTCTTTAGCAAAGCCCGTCCAATAACTAAGGTGTTGAGCAGCCCCTCCTACAGACCCTCATAGAACACATGCACGTCTCCATTGTGAACAGGTAACATACTTGCATTAGAACTCAGATTCCACCACCAAACTCAGATACTTTAAGCGCTCAGATCATGTCTCTTTTATCGCCATACACCTAGCATCTAGAAAAGGACTTTCAGCTTTCTTTTAGATGAGGACATAAGTCACTGAATGCAGTGGATTCCTACAGGCTAACACGCTCAGGAAGTTCTGCTTTAAACTGAGTTCCAAAGGGGGAGACCATATCTTGAAGTCTTTCTACTGGGTTGTGGGGGAGCACGTAAGCATAGGTGACACAACTTCTTTACTGACATCAACTCAGAGGAAGAGAGAAAGGGCATTAATTCTCAAAAGGGGCACAGCAGACCCACATTCACACTCACAAGCTCACCACACAAACAGGTTACCAACCTCAATGTAACTTGCTACAACAGGGGAATTTCCTTTGAAGAGCTCATGCCAAAATTTGGTCATGAGGCTTTTCCATGTGAAGGGAGCAAAGCGGGTATGTGGGGATTGTCCACGAGAATCTGGGGAGGGCTCCAACTGCACAAACTAGCTGTGGGCCAAAGAATGCTTGCTCAGCTCATTAGCACCTGCTGCTTACAGTGACCATTCAACCAACAGGCTGGCCATGAACGAGATGATGGGATCAGCGGGTTCATGCCCGAGAGAGCTTTGCTCATCATTAACATGAGCTACGTCCTGTTCAGGAACTATTCCTCTTGTTGAAGAAACACTGCAATGTAATATGATAAACAATTTCCCCATCACGAGTGGAGATGTGCCTAGAAAGATCTGCACAAAGGTGGCTGCATTTTGCATGACTCACGTGCTAACACTAAAAACTAGTCCCACTTGAGCCTTCGAATCATGGCATATTTGTCTACTTCACGATAAACCTCAAAGGCCTCTGACGTCCGGCTTTTATTGTTTAAGTCCCCCCTTCTTCCAAAGGGTGGAATTATCTGTTTATAATAGCAGTGATTACTAGGCAGCTTGGAATTGGGTAGAGAGCGAGCACGAATTTGAAAATCTAGTTTGGAGGGAATTTCCCCCACCTTTAAAGTCAAATTTTGCCCCCCACCCCACACGTGAAATCACGCACCTCTGCCTCTGGAAAGCCGGGAATGGCAGCCAGAGGGAAGGAAGCAAGTCGCATCACTCGGCTGACGTGAGAGGGAAGCCTAGCCCTGGAAATTCCGCACAAACTCAGAAAGAGAACAGTACGTCCCCCACCTCCCACACATCCACCTCATCTGTTCTCCTGAACAAGCACAAACAAGACACAGCAGTTTAGTATGCTGCTACTGAAAGAGTGAGTAATGGGCTTCTAGGAAAGAGGCTGGTGGTGGCTAAGAAGAGCTCACGAGGTTGCACTGATAGAAGCAAAGAAGGAAGGCAGCAGCCATGTGCTTGCCCTGATCTGCACGTATGGAGGCTTTGGCTTTAGTGTTACCTTAGGAATCCTTTAGGAAATCTAGTTTTTCTCCCTCTGTCCTTTGTCTGCAAACTCCTCTCATCCAGGAAGATTCCTGGGCCTCTCCCACATTATCCGAAGGCCTATTTCTTCGGATTTCTTCTCCACAAAACTGAGAAAAAAAAATCCTGCTTCTCTTTCAAAGCTGTTCTTCTGGTCTCACACTCTAACGTTAACAACTGTAGAAGCTGACAGAACCTGTTCCCATAAAACAAACACAATCAATCCCTCCCAGTTACTGCTATAACTCGGTATATTTTCATCCTAAGATTCCTTCTGGCGCCTGATCTCAAGAGGGAGGTATTGTGGAAAGAACCTTGGACTTGCTATCAGAAGAGCTGCCACTTACTGACTGTGAAACCACGGGTAGGTCTGTTTCTCTGAACCTCAGTTTCCTCAATTTCTAAAAGAGAGATTAGTTCTTACCTACCAATATTTTCATGGAAGATTCAGTGAAACAACACTCTTAAAACATCTGACATAATATGTGTGAATACAAACAATGCAGTCTCTGAGGTCTAAATTGTGTCTCCTTTTCGGCACAGGGCCTGAGTAGTACGTTTTTTTCCTTCCTTAATGTGACTTCTCAAGCCTCAGTGAGTTTCCTTCCCTTCCCAACACCTCCCCAGAATGCAGCCTTCCTCTTTTCCCCCACAATTAACCCTCAGCACATCCACCGGAGCCAGTCCCCCTTTACTTTATCTTTCTCCAGCACCATATCCTGGGCCTGAGTTCCTTCAGTTTAGGAATCTCTTCTATTATTAAGGCTCCCTAGTTAAAAATTCTCTACAGCCCTCTTGGAAGCCTTTAAAAGAGGCAGATTAGTCCCTCATCTATCTGTCCTCTGCTGTGTGCCATGATGTCTGCTGCCCTCTGATGAAACTATAGTTTTTATGGTGTTACATCATCTCTATAGAAACTGCGTTCTTTCTCCATTATTAGCCTGTTTCCTCATCTGTAAAACTAAAAATACTTACCTCACAGGCTTGTTTTAAGGATTATTTTAGTCAGGTATGCAAAGGGCTCAGCATTCGGCTTGGCTTGCACTAAGTACCCAACAAAAGGCAGCGATTATCTTTGCTTTTGTATTGAGTTGCATGTTCCCACCTTCACCAGAGTTGAATTCTCCCAAATCTCCCCCCAAACTGTTAAGAAATAGCCCCCCTGCAGCAAGGAAAGGGTTAATCTCTAAGTGTTCTTAACTAGAGACCCACAGAGGATTAACAGCTCCACTTCAGTGACTACCCTAAAATAGCTTTTATCCCTCCTGCCCAAGAGCTACTTGGGGATCTGAAGAACTCAATTCAACACCTGCCGAGGAGGAAACACACCCAGGAACTTTCCTTGGGGTGGACAGAACCTTCCCCTAAGCAGAACCCAAAATAGCAACTGGGAAATTATAAATAGAGATTAAAAAGAAAAAAAAGTCCTGACCTGGGCAAGGAAAGATACACTGACTGGCTGGAGAAGGGCGAGAAGGAAAGGGGGGAATGGGTATAGCTGCCTCGCAACCCACCCCCCCTCCCCACCACACACACACACACACACACTCCCCAGTGGTGAGAGAATTAAATTACAGGGAGGCTGGAGAGTCTCAATGGCTTGCATCATTCCAAGAGACATCAAACAGGATTAACAGGGGTTGGATTTACTCCCGGGCTGCTAGTTCTAGTGTAGATGGACCCTCTTTGGAGTCCTTTTGATTCCCGATTTCATCTGATTCCCCATGACTCCGACTCCCAAGGGGGTCTTGAGCAAATGGCTGCAACTCACAACAGCCCCACATTTTCACCAAGAGGAAACCTGATTAGACCCCCACCCCAATCCGGTGGCCTCACCTTGGGAGGTTGGCTTAGAAACCCCAGGCTAGGCTCTTTCCGAGTCCCAGGCAGACAGGTGGGGAAACACATAAGCCAGGAGATAGGAACACTTATAGGTTAAAGTACCAACTCCCCACACCCAATATCCCCTTATCTTGCACCTTGCAGGTCCATTTTCCCCACCAAGACGGGGCCATAGCCTGGGACAGGACTTGCAGGGGACAGCTTGGCTCCTGAGCAGTTTCTAGACCACCATACTGCGTGGCGGGGAGGAGGGGGTGTGAAACGCCCCGGGACTGCGAGGGCTGCGGGTGGACGGCTGCCAGACAAGGGACAGAAATTCGGGGAGAAGACTGGAGGAGGTCTCAGGAATGAGAGGGAGGGAGGGGCGAGTTATCTGAATCCCAAAGAGACCCCCCACCACCACACCCACCGCAAAGAAAGAGAGACGGGCTGGGAATGGTGTACACCGGCTGGAGGGTTAAAGAGGCTAAGATAAAAGGCGAATTCCCTGAATTTCAAGAGTCTCAAATAGTACTGGGTGGAAGCTGTCTGGAGGTTGGGAGTAGGATCGCCGAGGAGGAAACTATGGGAGAGCTCATCTGGGTTCCCCAGAACCAAATATTTGAGGGAAGCCTCAAAAGGAGTTATGTGGTTCTGGGAAATGAAACAGAGGGGAAAGAGCGGACTATATGGAGCAGTAAAGGGGGTTATGTGGGTCCGGGTAGGCGTGTCTGAGGGGAGGGAGCAGGTGCAGCTTATCTGCGTCCCCCAGCCCCGGGTCCTTGGTAAGGTCAGCTGCGCGTTATCTGGGTCTCCAGGGAGCCTGGGGGGGCGGGGGGGTGGTCGGGAGTAGGGGACCTCCAGGGCTGAGTCTCCCGGTTTCGGGTCTCAGTAGAGAGTGGGCCAGAGGGTTTCTTCGAGTCCCCAAGACCCAGGTAACGGGTCCGAGGAGAGTTCTGGTCACCCCGGGGCCTATCTGGGCTGGGCTGGCATAGAGGGGGCCTCGGGTTGGGGGTGTGGGCGACCGCGCTGACGGGCCCACGATAAGGGGCGCTGCCGCTCCGGGTGCCCGGCGCGCGGGCGCAGCGAGACGGCCTCCCGCCCCGCTCCCCGCCGTCCCCCGGGGTCACCGCCGGCACTCACCGCGCTCCGAGCCCCGCGCTGCGGGCCGGGCCGCGCTCCGGCTCCGCCAGGCCCGCTCAGGCCCCGGTAGTGGCGGCGGTCGGGCCATTGTGCGGTGCATTGTGGGAACCTCGCGAGCGGGCGCTCGGGCCGTGGAGGGGGCGGTGCCGCGGGATCTCTATGGTCCCGCCCGCCCGCCGGCTAGAGCGGCCGGGGCGGCGCGCGGGCGGCACGCGGGGGTCGCCGGGAGCGGGGCGGACGTTCGCGCTTTTCCTTCCCTCCCAGCCTCCGCGCCGCGGCGCCCTCTGGCTCTGGAGCCGCTATGGGCGTCGCCGCGTGGGCACCGTCGCTCTTGCCGCCGCGTGTGTCTCTCCTGCTGCTGCTTCTGCCGCTCCCGGGGCTGTCCGTGGGCTCCTGGGATCCGGCCGGTTACCTGCTCTACTGCCCATGCATGGGTAAGGCCTCCCGAGCCTTCTGTCCAAGTGGGGAAACTGAGGCCAGGAAAGAAGAAGCCACTCCTCTGAGGCGCCCAGAGACGCCTTGACAGGTCGGAGAACGGACTCCAGCGCTGGACAGGGCCTGCTCCTCGACTTTCTGCCCTTGTGGCAAGGACACGGAGGGGCTTCTCTGTCCAGCAGATGAGGAAACCGAGACCAGGAGAGGTTACGATGTGTCTTGCGCAAAACCTGAGCCAACCCCGAGTCCAGTAAATGGAGTTAGTGGGGTAGAACTTGATGTCACTGACCCAGTGCTGGCTCTGGGCGATTCATTCAACACATGTTTATAAGGCACCTACTGGGTGCCCAGCCCTGTTCTCTGCTCTAGGGATACGGTGGTGATAAGACAGAAAGCTCTATGCCCTTGTAGAGCCTTCATTTTACTTGAGAAAAACACCATAAAAGATAGGCATAAAGAGTAAGTAATTGCATAATATCTTAGAGGAGAGTAAGTGCTATGGGAAAATTAAAATAGAGCAGGGTAAGGGAGAATCTAAAAGCTGGCAGTGGGGTGCAGTTTAAATGGGGTGGTGGAGTGTCATTTTAAAGTCACTCATACCTAAAGCCCTCCAGTCTCCTGACCATGATGGTATGTCCCTCTGCGCATCATCTCCACCACACCCTTCTCCCCAGATGTTCCAGTTACAGGCACAGTTATCCCTTTCTGTTCCTTACACAGGCTCGGTCCTGCAGCCTGCGCTATTCCCTCAGCTGGGAACACCCTCCTCTTGCCTCTGTGCCAGACCAACATCTTCCCATCCTCATGCACAGCTTATAAGTGTCGCCAGAAAGGACTTCAGTGACCTCAACCCAAATAATCTCATCATTTTTCTCCATCACCAAACATGTTTGCTTATCTTTACTGTTATCCTACCTGGACTGTGAATGCCTTGAAGGCAGAGACCTTGACTTTCTTGCTCACTCCTGTGTCCCAGGACCTAGCAGAGATACTGACACATTGTAGCCTCTCTACAGTCTTTGTGGAATGAATGAATGGATGCCTGCTGGGGAAGACAGAAACAATCAGATAGGGCCCTTGCCCCTGAGGCACTTACAGGCTGAGGAAAGGGCCAAAGGCCAGGAAATGGGAAAGGACATTCTAAGAAGAGTGGAAGAACCACTCAAGTAGCTCATCCAAAGTGGGAGATGGAGGATGGGTACTGAATATGGCAGAAGGGTCATGAAAGGATCCCAATGAGTGAGGCATTGGAGTTACCCCTTCATGTACAGAGGGGAGGAAATAGAAGGGCACCCCTGGCAGATGTGATAGCAAGAGCGGAGACATGGGGGTGGGAATGGGAAGTACAGAGCATGTTTGGGAAACAGCAAGAACCTGGAATGACTGAGGCAGAAGAGGCAGGGCCTGAAGGGCCTTGACCATCAGACCCAAGAGTCCAGACTCGGTCCCATGCTGCCAGCTCCCCTGGCTATCCTTGGTATCCTGGTCCTCCCCATCCCTGGCTCCACATCCTTTCTGAATCTTCATACCCCAAGCCCTCAACGCCCCAGTCCTCACTTCACCTGCAATATACCATCCAGGGCGCTTTGGGAACCAGGCTGATCATTTCTTGGGCTCCCTGGCATTTGCAAAGCTGTTGAACCGCACCCTGGCTGTACCTCCTTGGATTGAGTACCAGCATCACAAGCCTCCTTTCACCAATGTGAGTACTTCCTGCCTGCTGTTTGCCCTTGTCTACCTTTCCCTAGTCAATGCTCACCTCTGCTTGACCCCAAGTCCTTTTATAGGCTTTATCTCCCATCACCCTGAGTTTGCCCTATCCACCACCCAGAACTGTCCTCCCTGGCTAACTCACTAACATTTATTCAGCACCTGCTTTCTGAGCACTGCATGAGGATTAATTCTTTTTCTCCCATCACATTTCTATTAAGAAACAGGTTTAGAGAGGCTTCCCTGTTATGGGCTTCCCTGGTGGCTCAGAGGATAAAGCATTTGCCTGCAATGCGGGAGACCCAGGTTCGATCCCTGGGTTGGGAAGATCCCCTGAAGAAGGAAATGGCAACCCACTCCAGTATTCTTGCCTGGAGAATCCCATGGATAGAGGAGCCTGGTGGGCTACAGTCCACGGGGTTGCAAAGAGTCGGACACGACTGAGTGACTTCACTCACTTTCCTTCACTTAGAGAGGCTAGGTATCTTACCACATTCACACAAGCAGAACTGGAATTCAAGCTCATGTCTGTGTGACTCCAGAGCCTGTGACTGGAAGCTCTAGACTCCATTTCCAGCCTAGTCTGGTCCCACCCATTGGTCACAGGTGATGGGTGCTATTATCAGTTATGAGGGAGAAACTGAGGCACAGGTTAGTTAATAACTTGTCCAAGGTCACAAACTAGAGGAGTCTGGCTCCAGCACCACCTCCCAGCTCAGTAACGGGTCCCTTAGAATGAGAAGTCCAGCATCGTCTTAATTTCTTGCATGTTCTTGATGACTTCCATTGGCCTGTCTGTTTTAGTTCACATTTTAACTCCAGGGGTCTGGTAGTGGGAACTGAGTTAATATTTAGTGAATTGACTTTGAAAGTTCTTAATAAACTTCGAAAGGTTATATGCAAAACACCCATATTTCTTTCTTACAACCTTTTCTCTGCATAGTTTTTATTTTTTCTTGTGCATGCCATTTTTAGAGACATTTTTAACAGAGGATAAAAGCCAGTTTTCCTGGTGGCTCAGACGGTAACGCGTCTGCCTACGATGCCAGAGACCCAGGTTCGATCCCTGGGTCGGGAAGATCCTCTGGAGAAGGAAATGGCAACCCAGTCCAGTACTCTTGCCTGGAAAATCCCATGGATGGAGGAGCGTGGTAGGCCCATGGGGTTGCAAAGAGTCGGACACGACTGAGCAACTTCACTTCAATGAGGTCATAGCCTGAGTTGGCCACTGACTAGCTGTGTAGCCTGGTCAAGGTACTTGACTTCCTTGTGCCTCAGTTGTCTCATCTTTAAAATAGGCTGGAAATAATTATTGCTCCTTCCCTCAGTGAGTTAGCGATGGTGGTATCCCTCCCTCTTAGAATCAGCTGAGCCGTTCAGTGTAAAGTGCTTATGACACAGAGAGTCCTCAGTAACTGGGCACAGCTGATGCTCGGTCTTTTTGCGCTTACTGTTACAGTTCAGACATGGCCCATTCATCTCCTTCTGGTTCACTTGCCTTCTCTTCTCAGCTAGGAGTCTTTCAGAGTCTCTTCTTGCTTGCTACAGGTTACTCAACCTACTCCAGTTAGACTTTCCTTCCCCAATGGGACTGTTCTCACAGAAGGTCACTAGAGACCTCAGAATTGCCAAATCCAGGGGTCATTTCTCGGTTTCTATCTCATCTGACCTCCCGGTGGCACCTGACCCCATGAGCCTGTCTCCTTGAACTTCCTTACTCCCCTGGTTTCCAAGACACAGCCTGTTCCTGCTTTAGCCCGACCTGCCTGCATTTTCCTCTTTGTGCTGCAGCAAGGGCTCCTTTCTCCCCACCCACTGTTTAAATGTTGGTGTGTCTCCTGTTTCTGTTTGCTTGTTAGCTGTGTGACCTCAGATGAGTTATCTAGATGCTGTCCGCCCAGGTTTCTTCATAAGTAAACTAGGGATGGCTGTATTCTTACCTTTCACAATTAGATGGTCAAGTCCATGAAACATGACGAGTATAGCACCTGGTGCTAATCCAGCACTCAATAAATATTAGTTGCTTTTATTACCATTATTTGCTTTGCTCTAAGTTTCTGTTGACTCTTGCAGCTTTCATTATTCTCCATGTACCTTCCAAATTTATCTGTGGCCCTGACTCTCTGACCACAGGCCCAGTATTTCAAACTCCTCAGCCCTTGAGTCTGCTTGGATGACCCACAGAGTCAGCACCTTCCCCTCAAACCTGTGTTCCCGCCTGTATTTCCAGCCTTAGTTTATGTCACCTCCATTCACCTGGATACCAAGCCAGGAACCTAGACGTCATCCTAAATGCTTCCCTTTACTCTGTACTTCACCTTTCTTTACATTTTCTAACCTGTCCGTGCTTCCCCATCTGTCAGAGTTAGGAGAGATGCTCAGACATACATGTTGAAACAAAACAACAAAAATACATGTTGAATGAATTGTTATTGTTTTGTTGCTAAGTTGTGAATGACTCTTTGTGACCCCATGGACTGCAGCACACCGAGCTTCCCTGTCCTTCACTATCTCCCAGAGTTTGCTCAAACTCATGTCCATTGAGTCAGTGATGCTATCTGACCATCTCATCCTCTGTTGCCCGCTTCTCCTCCAACTCATGTTGAATAAATACTTGAACAAATAAAAGGACCATTGCAGTAGCCTCCTAATCTTTTTCTCCCTTGTCTAATCTCACCATCAGGACATTCTCTCTTCTGTCACCAGAGAGATCTTTCAGGAGAGCAGATCTCATAATATTTCTGCTTAAAATCCTTTGCGTGACCTCATTGCTAATAAGTAAGGTTCTCAAAGCCTGCTCATTGGAACACCAATGGCTTAAGTAGAACCGGTGCAGTGGTTAAGTCAGTTTGGGAAATTATGTTCTCAGTTCTTCATTCCCCCCAAATTTGGAGATTCAAAGTGCATGTTAGCGTTATTAAAGGCCCTGAGAAGTCCTGTCATAAAGAAACCTGCTTAGCATTGCATTTCTCAGGCCTGTTTATTTCTGGAGCCTTTTTATTGCAGAACCCTTTACCCACCTGAACTAGTAGAACATGCTTGGAAACTCTGACCTATAGGATAAAGTCTAAATTGTATTTCATAGTGTTCCAAGAAATTTTCTTAAGTCTCGAAAAATGCAGAGATTAATATAATCACCATCCATGTACTCACCATTAGCAATGATAATCATTAACATTTTCTTGTCTTTGCTTCATCTCTTTTGTTGTTAAGAAAAGAAACAAGGTTACAGATAAAGTTGTTAAAAGATAAAGTCTATCTTGGTTCAAGGCTGCTCCTAGTCCCTCCCCCATGCTCAGAGGCAACCACTATCATGGACTTAAGTATCTTTTTTTTTCTTTTTCTTTTTTTTTTCTTAGTATCTTTTGGTGGAACTCCTTCCAAGTTCTTTCCAGTACTGCTTCCATTATGGCACTGAGCATCCTTTATCCCTCTCCTGGTACAAAGGGCAAGAACTTGTCTAGGGCAAATACCTAGAGGTAGAGGGTGCATTTAAAATTCTATTTTTAATAGATGCTCTAAGTGGTTATACTCCAAAGTAGTGGCTCTAAAATGTATGCCTCTACTATCAGCTATATCTTTTCCAATAATTAGAAGTAAGCTTTTTAAAAATATTTATTTTATGTATTTTTGGCTGCTCTATGTCTTCATTGCTGCGTGCAGCAAGTAGGGGCTACTCTTGGATGTGGTGCGCGGCCATCTCATTGCAGTGGCTTCTCTTGTTGCAGAGCATGGCTCTAGGGTGTGAGAGCTTCAGTATTTGTGACACGTGGGCTCAGTAGTCGCAGCTCTCAGGTTCTAGAGCACCGGCTCAGTAGCTGTGGCACATAGGCTTAGTTGGTTCACAGCATGTCGGATCTTCCTGGACCAGGGATCAAACCCATGTCGCTTGCATTGACAGGTGGACTCTTAACCGCTGGACCACCAGAGAAGCCCAGAGTTAAGCTTTTACACTTTTGTTGGTCTCTTGGGTAAGAAGTGGTGTCCTGTTGTATTGTCATTTTCTTTTTCCCAGTTCTAGTGAGCCTGCACATCTTTTGAGTGTATTGGTTGTTTGGGTTCTCTCTGCTGTGAGCTGCTCACTCCTATCCTTTCCTGCCCATGTTTTCTTTTGTGTCATTTGTCTTCTTTCTTACAAATCAGCAGGCATTTTTGAACATGAGGTACATTACTATTTGTCCATTAGTTTACAGATGTTTTCTCCCAGCCTCTGTTCTAAGCTTGGTGTCCTTGTCAGAAGTTTGTCACTGACATGAAGTCTAAGCTCTCTGGGTCATAGAGTGTATGGGTTTGTTTGTTTGTTCGTTTTTAATTAAAAAATATTTTGTTTATTTTTGGTTGCACTGGGTCTTCGTTGCTGTGCGTGGGCTTTCTCTAGTTGTGGTGAGCATGGGCTACTCTTAGCTGCGGCGCACAGGGCTTCTCATTGTGGTGGCTTCTCTTGTTGCGGAGCATGGGCTCTAGGTGCCCAGGCTTCAGGAGTTGCAGTACACAGGCTCAGGAGCTGTGACGTGCAGCTCTAGGGAATGAGGGCTTCGTTAGTTGCGGCACACAGGCTCAGTAGTTGGGGTTCTTGGGCCCTGGAGTGCACAGGCTCAGTCGTCGAGGCTCACGGGCTCTAGAGTGTGGGCTCAGTAGTGGTGCTCCGTGGCATGTGGAATCTTCCTGGACCAGGGATTGAACCCGTATCCCCTGCCCCCCATTGGCAGGCAGGTTCTTATCCACTGCACCACCAGGGAAGTCCTAGAGTATGTGGTTTCAATGGATGTCTTTGAAGCAGCCACTAGGGTACTGAGGGAGGCCCTTCCACCTCCTCCTTTTCCCCACTTTTCCTGTAGGTCCATGTGTCCTACCAGAAGTACTTCAAGCTGGAGCCCCTCCAGGCCTACCATCGAGTCATCAGCCTGGAGGACTTCATGGAGAAGCTGGCACCCACCCACTGGCCCCCTGAGAAGCGGGTGGCATACTGCTTTGAGGTCGCAGCCCAGCGAAGTCCTGATAAGAAAACATGCCCCATGAAGGTGAGTCCTGTGGGTCAGGGGACCCTTTCTGCCTGTTCTGGTTCCTCAAGGCCCGGAGACACTGCAAGATAGCAATAGAAAAAGCCTGGAATAGAAAAATGGAGATTTAAGTCCCATTTCTGGCATTTGTCAGCAGTGTCACTTTGGGCAGAGGACTTTGCTTCCTCTGAGCCTTTATTTCTACCTATAAAAACGCCAGTCCCTGCTGTGTCTTGCTCACAAAGTATCATGAGGGCCAGGAGTAAGAATGCTTGTAAACTGAAAAGTACCACATCAGTAATGATAACTGGTACTCACATAGCACTTATAACATGCTAGGTACCATGTTAAGAGCTTTTCACAAATTATCCCACTTAGTCCTTCAACTGTTTCATGAGGAAAGTGCTATTAATATTCTCATTTTATAGAGAGGACACCGAGTGCAACAAAGAGAGGTTCAATATTTTGCCCAAAATCATATAGCAAATAAATTGTGGTAATATGGCTGCATTTTCCACCCTCCTAACTTGTATACTTTCTTGCCTCTCAGCAGGTAAATGCGAGGCTGTCATATTTATCAGAAGTTTGTAAATTTCTGGCACTTTTGGAGTAAGACAATCCCCAATATGTCTTTCAGTGTTTATGCTAAAGTCTGGGGAGGGTAGGTGAAGACGCCATGAAATTTGAGAAGGGAAACCTTGCTTTCAGCCCCAGTATTGCCCTCACTTGCTCTGTGAGCTTGAGCCAATGTCTTACCTTTTCTGGGCCCTGGTTTCCATCTTGAAAATAAGAGCATAGATCTTAGCTGATTAGCTGATCTTGAAACTCTCTTGGAGCTCTTAGTCTGTGGTCCCAAATCGAAGGTCAGCTGCCTCCCCAGACCCCCACCAATGCTGCAGGATTGGCAGGATATGGCATGTGAGCAGGAAAGACTCCTTCAGTTATTGTGGTGAACATTTCCTGCTGAAAAGCAGCCTGGAGGCCAAACCACCCTCCTCAGCCCCCAGCCCAGGAATTACGAAGTTACATTCCTACTCGCCCATCCTATGAGAGTATTTCAGACCGAGTCAGATAGTACAGGGTTTCCCCATCCACAGTTCCTTGGCCCCAATCCCACCTGGCTCTCTTTCCTTCCCAGTAAGCTTTGGCCACTCTCTTTCTCCAGGAAGGAAACCCCTTTGGCCCATTTTGGGATCAGTTTCATGTGAGTTTCAACAAGTCGGAGCTTTTTGCAGGCATTTCCTTCAGCGCCTCCTACAAAGACCAGTGGATCCAGAGGTACATGGAGGGGGCATTGTTGCTGGGATTAGGGGGAGGAGTGGGGGGCCCACGGGCATTCAGCACTTTCCTGGTTGCTCTTCCCTCTACCACACCCTGCACCCTGATGTATGAGACCAAAGGTGCGGCTGTTCTGTCTGTTGAACTTGGGATCCTATGTGATCTGTTCCCATCTCAACGCCTGACACGGTGGGACGTTGACCTGCCACGAGGTTGAGCAAGAGTTTATCAGCCGATAAAGGATGTCATAAAAAGAATATTGTGCAGTCACATGCATCTCAATTTCCTCCTTGAGGCGTGAGAATCACTCCCCTGTTACCTTCCTCTTCACAAGGTGAAAATTGGAAGCCTCTTCTGGAGAAGAACAGCTTCAGGTACAGAATGAGAAATGATGTCATCCTGATAATAATTGGATGTGCTTTATTAGTTGCATTCCACTAAACTCTATTTAAAAAAAAAATAGGTTAGCAGGGCATAGGCACAAGCTGTGAAATATTTATAGAGCGTCTGTCACGTATGAGACATAGTGCTCAAAGGCCAGAGGTGATACATAAAAATGAGGAAGACCCAGTCTTAGCCTTCAGCTGGCTGCAGTCTAGATAAAATGATGACACTAACATAGTACACTTGCCATTGATGCTATAGCATGGCCAGAAAGAGCAGGGGCTTAGACATCAGACCTGGGTTAGGAGCCGTGAGGGGCTTA
This sequence comes from Muntiacus reevesi, assembly GCF_963930625.1. Classification (NCBI taxonomy): domain Eukaryota; kingdom Metazoa; phylum Chordata; class Mammalia; order Artiodactyla; family Cervidae; genus Muntiacus; species Muntiacus reevesi. Next base: position 60,012,951 of record NC_089250.1, read on the forward strand.
TGAATTCTTGCGTGGTCCCAGCAAGGCAAAGGAAGACTGATTTACCATTAGACAGCCCTGAGCTCTCATGCAGCCCTTTCTTTCTCAGATAACCCTGAGTGAGCCAGTCAACCTGTCTGACCTGAGCTTCCTCCTTGGTTTAATGGACAGAGCACTATGGTATGTGCCTCCTAATGTATAAATCACATGACAAATAGTAGAGGGCCGGTCCGTGTTACCTGTTACTGTTATTCACATGCTTTCTTTTATTTAAGCCTTTGAGAAATTTCACAAAGTGGGTATTATGATCAATTTCCATTTGACTGGTGAGGAAACTGAGATCAGTGAGGTTATTTAAATAACTTGCCCAAAGTAATGCAGCTGTTGAGTGGGCAGCTGGGGTCTGTGTGTAAGGCTTTTATAGTTAATAAAAACTAATATTTATTTAATGCCTACTGTGTGCCAATTGCTGTACTAAGTCTTCTCTACCTGAGTCTTCCAAGATAATAGCTCATTTAATAAATTCACAAGTCTGTGACATAAGTGTTACTGTCATCTCTGCTGCACAGGTAAGGAAATTGAGGCAGAGAGAAGTGAAATCACTTGCCTGAGCTTGATGTGGCAGAGCTGTGATTTGAACCCAGGTCACCTGACTCCAGAGCACCCATTCTTCATCACTGTGGAGAAAAGAGCTGTGCCTTAAACAGCTCCCAGCTCCTATTTGGGACTTGCGTTCAGAGCTAGTTCATGAGCTACTAAGGAGACTCAATCCTGGCAGAGTCTTACCCCCCTCATAGTTGATCCTGCATAGGAAATTGTTGATTTCCATTTAATTATCTGCTTGGTCCTCCCCATTCTGCTCTGAATGAACCTAGAGCTATTGCCAGAAGGTAGACTGTCCTCAGAGGATGGAGATTTGCTTCTAAAATGCTCGGGGAGAAAAATGACACCAGTTCTAAAAGCTCATTCCAAAAAGCCAAAAAAAAGCACACAATCCTGGTTGGAGAAGGGACAGTGCTACATGGATGCATCAGTTGGACAATGTTGCTGAAACACTTGTTCATGGCCACCCCATGGTCTTGTTTGAGTTCGTTGAGTTGTAGGAATTATGTGAGGGCTTGGGGAAGCTTTTGCCTTTGAGCCAACTTTTTCGGCTTACTTTCTTGCTGTTGGAAGTTGTCCTTCCATTGCAGGAGTGTGGGTGTCAGGGGAACAGTATTGGCAAGAGTCAGATGCTTCCCTGCTCACTGGGTAACTGCAGGTTGCTTCCCTTCTCAGGCCACAGTGCTCAATCTATAAAATGAAGGAATTGAGCAAGATTGATCATTTTTTTTCCTTTTTAAACAATTAATAAGATGACATTTGTTTTTTTGTTTGTTTTTAGTTTTTAAAATAAATTCATTTATTTGGCTGCCCTGGGTTTTAGTTGCAGCATGCAGGATCTTTATGGGCTTCCCTGGAGGCTCAGTGGTAAAGAATCCACGTGTACTACAGGAGACTCGGGTTCGATCCCTGGGTTGGGAAGATCCCCTGGAGAAAGAAGTGGCAACCCACTCCAGTATTCTTGCCTGGAGACTCCCCATGGATAGAGGAATCTGGTGGACTACAGTCAGTGGGGTCACACAGAGTCAGACATGACTGAGCATGTGTGCATGCATATGTGGGATCTTTAGTTGCAGCATGAGGGATCTAGTTCCCTGACCAGGGATTGAACCTGGGCCCCTTGCATTGGAAACAAAGAGTCCTAGCCACTCCACCACCAGAAAAGTTCTAAGATCAGTCGTTTTCAAACTGTTCTTTGAATTTTAGAGTTGTGGAGAAGCGCTTATAGTGCCATGGGGGGGCCAAGTTAGAGCTGTTCAGTTCCCCTCTCCCACTACCAATCAGTAACCCTCTTGTATATCAGCTGAAAGTTTCGGTGGTCACGGGTCTGGGTGTACCAGGTTTAAATTAGGTACCTGTAAGAGAAAACCCCCAAATAACAGCAGACTAGCAAGACAAAAGTTTTATGGTTTTCTTATGTAAAAAAGGACTGCAACCCAGGGCTGCATGGTGGCTCCCTTGTGTCTGGGAATTAGGCTCCCATCTGTGCTTAGCTGTCCCATTACCGGCTTTTATCCTTAGTGTCACCTCATGGGTCAAGATAACCAATGAAACCCCAGGCAGCTGGAGGGACAAAAGGGGCAGAAGGGCCCCTCCTCACTTTTCTAAGGAGCCTTCCTTACAGCTTGCTTACACCAGCTCATTGGCTAAGTACTTAGATGTGCAGCTGTACCTAGCCCCAAGAAGTACTGAGAAATGTATTTTGGGCTTCTGTGTGTCCAGCTTGAAATTTGGATTCTAGAAGAAGAGAATAAGGGTTATTTCTTCCCCACTGAGGATCTTTCCATCTCTGCTGGTTCTGAATCTATCAATACCCTGGTGGAGGTTTAATTCAATAGAAATTTATTTATTGCACTTTCACTGTTGGAAGGCTGTGAATCATTAGGCTGAACCATTCTCTTGGCATGAAGGCAACAGGTATTTGAGCATGTGGCTTATTGTTCTCCCTGGCTGCAGCCTTCCTGAGTGGATATAAACAGGTGACAGGCAGTTGGCAGGGCTGAAACCTGAAGGATGAGAAGGAGCCAGGCATGAAGAGCTGCAGAGAAAGGCAGTTTTTCATGCCACAACCGAGAGCTAGACTCTGCCTTGTTCATATGCCTGCATCCTCTGTACCCTGCATAATGTCCATTCACTGGTGTCTCTTGGGCACACACATGGGTGCTGTGCATGGAGAAACTCCAGCTTGGGAGGGGGATCTCAGTAGAGTCAGTGTAATGGTAAAACACCCCAGAGGCTCACTGCTCCCCACAGTAGGAGAGTGTGCCTTATTCAGCTGGATAGCTACCAGGCTCAGGGCCTGACTTAGGGTCACCAGCCAGGGATGTGAACAGATGGAGCTAGTTAAGCTTTCTTTCCAAACAAGACCCTCATTCCCCACTTTCACTCCAAACACTAGTCTCCTCATTGGGAGCAAAGGAGCGCATCAGTTTGGCTTCTCACTGCTGGTCATGTCAGTAAGGATGTTGCATCCAGATCCAACCAAGATGGCTGTGTGAGCTGATCCAGATCCAGGTAAAGGAGTCATATTCCAGACTTGCAATTCACCAAGGGTCAGCAGCAGATTCTTTCCAGGAGGTCAAGGAGGGCAGAGGTCCTGGTTTTATCCTAACGTTCCAGCCCCCTAGGAAGTCACAACTTTGTTTTTCATTTGAAGTCCTTTAAGGTGGCCTCTGAAAGTCACTTAAGGGCCTGGCCCATAGTAGGTACTCAGTTATGGTTCTCTTCTTCCTTTAACCCCTGACTACCTGATCTGGTCTTTCTGGTGAGATCTCTGGCTCATTCATTCATTCCAAGTATATTCATTGTACCTACTATGTGTTGAGGCCTGCACTGAGACTGGGAATCAGAAGAATAAGCCACATATTCACCTTTTGAGGAACTTATTGACTGGGTGGGGGAGCTGGGAGTGAGGTACAGTAGTTAAAAACAAAGGTTCTGGAGGAGACTGCCTGGATTCAAATCCCTTCTCTGCCATTTCCTAGCTGTGGACCACGGGCATGCTACTTAACCATTCTGTGTCTCAGTTTCCTTATCTGTGAAGTGAGAATAACGGCAGTACTTGCCTCATGGGGCTCTTAAGAGACTCAAATGAGTTACTGTACACAAACTAACTGGAACACTGCCTGTCCCATGTATGTACATATAAAATTAAACCCTGACAGGACAAGTGGTAGATAGAGCTAGGCTGTTGATGAACACTTGCTCATTGCTTCCTTGGCACAGGGCTTACACCCGTGTGTGTGGCCTTCACCGTGAACAAAAGCACTCGGGTCTAGCCTCATGTCAGTGGACAGGGATTGTGGTTACTGAGCACATCATTGTGCAGGAAGCAGCAAAGAAGTGGGATGGAGCCCACTCCTAGGAGCTGAGGCTTGGGTGTGGCAACTGGTCTCGGAAGTTTGGAGGTGTTTGTGGTGTTTGGTCAGGTGTGAATAAAGAGTGGCCCGTTCACTGCAGCTCTTTCGCATGGGGGAAAGATTGGAACAGCCTCATTGACCAGCAGGAGGGGACTAGATAGATAAACTGATTTCCTCATGCAGGTGGGAAACTTAGGGAGATGTTAATGTGGTCACATGATCCATACCATCAACATGGCCAAATGTCTAAAACAGAGAGTTAAATTTTTTTAAAGTTGTAATAGATTACATGCAGAATGATGACAATGATGGATATGGTGAGAATCAAAATTTTGTGAGAGCTTTCTACATGCCAAGCACTGTTCTAAGTGCTTTGCTTGTATTAATCTGTTTGATCTTCTCAACAGCCCTCTGAAGTGGGAACTGTTATCAGTTCTATTACACAGATAAGAAAACTGAGGCACAGAATGGTTTTAGTCACCTGCCGAAGTTAGTGACATAGCCAACATTAGAACAAGGTCGTCTGGCTCTATAGTGCACACTTTCACCATTGCACCGTATAAAGAGCACACAGGACAATACTTTTTTATACAAATAGTGAAAGTGCAACCATTCATAAAACCACAGTATCTCCTGGAAAGAGGAGGAAGAGGGGAAAAGACCATAGGATAGAGCTTTTATTTAGGTGTGTATTTTTAAAAATCTGAACGTAAAGTATTAGTATTTGCTAATTTGGGTCACAGGTATGTGGACTGTTAAATTATTTTCTCTTTTCCTGCATGCTCTGAAATATTCAGTAATTTTTTCACTAAAACTTTTATTGAGGTAATTGTAGGTTCATGTGCACTTGTAAGAAATATTAATAATACAGAGAAATCCCAAGTGCCCTTTACCCAGTTCTCCCCAGTGGTAACATTTTGCAAAACTATAGCACAGTATCACAATCAGGATGTTGACATTGGTACAATCCATCCATCTTATTCAGATTTCCCCAGTTTTACTTGAACTCACTTCTCTGTGTGTGTATATTTAGTTTTATTCAATTTTACCATGTGTGTATGTTCGTATATCCATTACCACAGTCAAGATACTGAACAGTTCTAACATCACAGAGGTCCTTATGTGGCCAGTTTATAACCACACACACCTACACACACACACACACACACACAGCCTAGTCCCTGGTGACCACTAATCCCATCTCCATTTCTTTTTTCTCTACTTTGTCATTTCACAAATGTTATATAATAGAATCATTCAGTGTGTGACCTTTTAAGATTGACTTTTTTCCACTCAGGATTCCCTTGAGATCCATCCAAGTTGTTCCCTCTATCAATAGCTGGTTCCTTCTTATTGCAGTAGTGTTCTATGGTGTGGGTTTGTTCTGCAGTTTGTTCAACAAGTCACTTGTTGAGACATCTGAGTTGTTTCCAGTTTTTGACTATTATGAATAAAGCTGCTGTGAACATTCACATACTAGTTCATGTGTCATAGAGGTTTCCATTTCTCTGGGATAAATGCCCAAGCATACAGTTGCTGGGTCATATGGTAATTGCTTGTCTAGTTTTATAAAAAAAAAAACTGCCAGACTGTTTTCCAGAGTGACGTACCTATTTCATAATTTTAGGGAAAGGATTTTGACTGGCAGAGGGAAGGCATACAAGGTGGAAGGGAGAAGTCTGCAGAGATCTGGAGTTGGAAAGTACTTTGCAAGTTTATGGAACAGTGGGGCATCTTGTGTTGCTGGAATATAGCCTGGCCTTAGCTAATGAGAGAACACAGGTTTGCTCTTCACTCAGTCAATCAACAAGTCTTTACTGCGCTCTTATGTGTATCTAGACACTGTTCTAGGCACACAGAGATACTGCCCTCAGAAGCCTGAGTCCAGCAGAAAAGACGGGTGAAATAATTACAAGGTGCACTGTGAACAAGGGGGAGGGAGAGCCTTCGGCAGGGAATGACAGGGATATCTTCAGACCTCTGGTGCTTTCATGAAAGCAGGGATCATGCCTGTCTTACTCTCCTCTGGGCCTCAGCACGTAGTAGGCAATCAGTAGATATGTGTTAAGTGTTGAGTAAATGATCTCATCCACCGTACACGCTCCCTGTGAGTGTGACCTGTTAGCAGCTGCACTTCCTAATCCCACCGTGTGGGTAAAAGGGCAGAGATTCAGTCTAGACACCCCACCCTGGAGTGAATTACCGCACCACAGATTGGAAGCCAGCATGACATACAAAGGGCTGGAATGCTCTACTGTAAATTTTTAATTGTTGAACAAGCAAAGAAGGTTGTAAATTCCTCGTGGCGGGACAGTATTGCATATTGTGGCTGTTGCCGCTGCCAAGGTCTCTTATCAGCCCGTTGGTGTTTCACAACCTCTCGTGCTTCTTGCATGTTACGGGGCCCCTCCGCAGGGTCTCTGGGACGTGGTGCAACGCCACCCTTTTTCCCGTGGGGGTGGCAGCCAGACTCTCTGTGCGTCGTCTGTCTGACTTCTTCTCATTTTGTCTCCTGCCTAGATTTTCTCCAGAGGAACATCCAGTGCTTGCCTTGCCTGGTGCCCCTGCTCAGTTCCCTGTCCTGGAGGAGCACAGGCCGCTCCAGAAGTACGTGGTGTGGTCAGACGAGATGGTGAGGACAGGGGAGGCCCAGATCCGCGCCCACCTCATCCGGCCCTACGTGGGCATTCACCTGCGCATTGGCTCCGACTGGGTAACTTCCCCCTTCCTCTCGTGGCTGGGTTGGACGTAGCCATGAGCAGGGCCCATGTCTGTGTGACACTGAACGCTGAATCCATTGCACCAAGTCCTAGCCAGGGCAAAGAGACCTCACTCGGCCAAGCTGATGGGGTTATGCCCCACAGTCCCACCATGGACACATCTGAAATGTGTCTTCAGAGTGCTTGCTTGGTAGTTCTCGTTTTTAACAGTTGCCCTTTTTTCCTCATTTCACAGATGGATAAACTGAGGTATCTAGCTAGGCCCTGAGTCAGGCAGCAAGCCAGAGAGCGCCCACAGTCTTCCGCCCCAGCTCAGTGTTTAGCCAGTCAACTCCTTGTTGAAAAACAAGCTCTGGAGGTTGGGTGGGGCTCCCAAGAAAAGAAGATACCATTCTCCAAATTCGGCAGCTGCTTAAATGTGCAAAAACCTCATCAGATTATCCTCCCTGTGAAAATAACCGGAGCAGTTCAGACGATCTCCTTAGTTTACATAAGAAGATATGTATATATCTGTATGTGAGAAATACTCATTAACGGAAACTTGAAAAATACTCAGAAGTATGGAAATTAGATCAAAGTGTCATTTGAGGAAGCAGTCACATCCATATGACCCCCTTCCTGCCCCTCCACGAAATAAAGGAGCCAGGACCTGTACTCTCCCAGGACATAAGAAAATAATAAGCTGCTTTTTTTTCTTTAATCTAGCATAATGCTGATACCAAACATTAAAACGTAAACTCAGGAAAATAGAGTCCATTCTCACTAGTGAACATAGATGCCCAGATCCTAAGTAAAATATTACCAAGTAAAATCCAGTAGCATATTAAAGAACATGCAACACAAACAAGTAAAATTTATCCCAGTGATGCAGTGAAATTTATTATATTAATGCCCAAAGAAAAAAAATCATATAGTCATCTCAGTGGCAGCCAAGAAAGCGCTTGATAAAAAGTCAACATTCATTTATGATTTAAAAAAAGAAGAAAAACAACTCTTAACCAACCGGGAATACAAGGGCCCCACCTTAGCTTGATAAAAGGCTATCACCAAAACCCACAGCAAACATACACTTCTTGGGGCTATCAGAAGTGTTCCCACTGAAGTCAGAAATCAGATGAGGCTGCCCATTATCACCAGCGCAGTTCAAAATTCTGCTGGAAGTCCTAGATAATACAATAAGACCAAGAAAAAAAAACTGTGAAAAGCCAATATCCCCTTAGCACTGTTAACTGTTGATGCATTTCCCTTTTCCTCAGTGGTTTTAAAAAAAAAAAAAGAGTTGCACTCTTGTATTGCCTGCCTTTTTCCCTTTCCTGGGCTCTTACTTCTGGGGTTGTGGGCAGTGGCTGTCTATAGCTCTGTCCCCACCTGCCCCACAGAAAAACGCGTGTGCCATGCTGAAAGATGGAACCGCTGGCGCCCACTTCATGGCCTCCCCACAATGCGTGGGCTACAGCCGCCACACCGCCGCCCCACTCACCATGACCATGTGCCTCCCTGACCTGAAGGAAATCAGGCGCGCCCTGAAGCTCTGGGTGACAGCGCTGAATGCCCAATCCGTCTACATCGCCACCGACTCTGAGAGTTACCTGCCTGAGATCCAGCAGCTCTTCAAAGGGAAGGTACCCGTGGGGTGTGGGCCTGGAGGGAGAGCAGCTGGAAGGGAATCAAAGGAAGCGCCAAGGTGCTCCCTCCGCTCCCACCTCATGCTTCATGTTCTCCCGCCACCAGGCTTTTGCTTGAACATCCTGTTCTCTAGTTCCTGCCCTTCTTAAAACCCCAGCTCAGACACCTCTGCTGGGGCTCTGCAGGCTTCCCTCCACTCCTGTTGCTGCTGGATCCCGACTGGGAGCTGACACAGCACTTGATCACATCTCCTCCTGAGACACCAAGACTGTGAGACTCATGTAGAAACATGTCTTATTTCTTCCCAGGAGCTGTGGCTCCTTGAAGGCAGGATCCAGGGTAGACTCATTGTTCTGTTCTTCGGGGTCTAGCCTGATACTTTGACCTCCTCCAGGGCTGAGACCCCGCCTTGCTCTCACCGGCTAGGACAGTGCCTGACACATGGTAGGCTCTTGGTGAATGTTTGGTGGTTAAGGATGTTGAGTGGGCTCTGGGGGACGGAGGGGAGGGGGCTGTCTAGTGCCGCAGAGGGATTAAGAGCAGGAACTGTGGAGCGTGGGGCCTTGGGCCCTCCTCCCTTTGCAGCCTTGCACCAGTTACTTGATCCCTCTGTGCTTCTGTTTCCTCATCAGTAAAATGGGACTGAGAGTAGTGCTATCCTGGGGGGTAATTTTGAAGATCAAGTAAGAAGAAGCTAAACTGGTCCGGTACAAAATAAGTTCTCGATAAAGTTAGCTGTCATCCATCGTAGACGTAGGTGGTTGATGAATACAGGAAAGGTTCTATTGTGCTTCATAAATGCTTAAGGAAGGGGTGAATAGTAGGGGTTTGACATAGGAGTAAATAGTAGAACGCGCTTGGTACTGTGTAAGTGAAGAATAGGTAATAAGTAATTATGTATTGGTAAAACGGTGGAGTTAATAGTGAACATTCAGTAAGACTTTGGAGTGCATAAAGCCCCTAGATGCTCGTGCAGACCTTAAAAGACAAACATCCGCTTTCTAACAGTGGGTGCCCTTGGCTTTATGTCGAGGGGCTCCCTTTCCCTCTTTTACGGGCTTGTTGAGGAAGTGCCTTGTAGAGGAAGTGCCAAGTCACAGCATTCTGGTCCCCACCCACCCACTTTATAGAAGAATATCAGAGCCGGAGACCTTGAAGCACCTCCGACCCAACCTCTGCATTTTAAAACTGAGGAAACCAAAGTCCCAAGAAAGGATAGAATTTACCCGGGAGGTCTCAGGGCTAATTTTAGTGGGCATGACACAGAGGGGTAAGTTTCAGGGCGTGGGCGGAATTGTTCTGGGGATTTTGGCCATGATTAAGCTGGTATTATTTTTCTGCTACCATCTGAATAGCAAGATGATGATTTTTGTTACATCAGAAATCTCTGTGTGACAGCAAAGCACTTTCAGCCCCAGCTCTGCCCACACCCCCTACCTCCGTACTAAATGGAAGGATGCGGAGAGTCCCAGGGAGTTTTTTGTGAGTTTTTAGAGTTGGTATACTTGTTACACCTTGTGCCTCTTGCCATTTCTATTTCCTGTTCCTGTGCCACTGTTCTTGCCCTTCTCCACTCCTCACCTCCTTTCGTGGGCTCAGCCTACCCTCTCTCCTGAACTAAGCCTTGCTCATCCATTAAGCTGGGGCAGTGCTGAGCCGGGGATGCTGATAAATAAGATGTAGTGCTGCCCTCCAGGGCTCACAGTCTAAACTCAGGAAAAGAGATGTGCAGAGAATTATAAGGTATGCCACAGGAGAGGGCCAGGCTTGGGTATGAGGGCTCATTCACTCACTTGTCCAGTCCCCAGATGCATATTGAGACAGACCACCGTCAGAAGTGACCAGCAAACCAACACAGCCCCAGCCAGGTACAGGAAATGGGCGTTAACCAGCGAATCACGGAGTGAAAGCTACACACGAAGATGTGTGCTACAACGTAAAGGAACGTGGTTCTGTGCAAGTGCAAAGCAGGGGAACCTGAACTAGACTGAGGGGCCCAAGGAGATGAGACTTGAGCTGCAGAGTGAGAGTTAAGTAGGAGTTAACCGGGCAAAGAGACAAGCACTCCCAACAGAGAGAGGAGCATGTGTAAAGGTCCTGAGACAGAAGGGAGCCTGGTGTGAAGTGGCTGCAGCTCAAGGTGGAGAGGCAGCTGAACAGGCCTTTGACCACATTCAAGATTTGTAGTCTTTATCTGCAGGGCAGTAGGGCACCAGTTAAGGGTGCTCAGCTTGGGATAGAGGGAGGGAGGAATAAGGGAGTAGGGAAATCTGTGAAAGTTTTTTTGGCTGCTTTCCTATGGTATCTGGGCTTCCCTGATAGCTCAGTTGGTAAATAATCTGCCTGCAATGCATGAGACCCTGGTTCGATTCCTGTGTCAGGAAGATTCACTGGGGAAGGGATAGGCTACCTACTTCAGTTTTCTTGGGCTTCCCTTATGGCTCAGCTGGTAAAGAATCCACCTGCAATGCGGAAGACCTGGGTTTGATCCCCGGGTTGAGAAGATGCCCAGGAGAAGGGAAAGGCCAGTATTCTGGCCTGGAGAATTCCATGGACTGTATAGTTCATGGGGTCGCAAAGAGTTGGACATGACAGCTTTCACTTTCACTTTTCCTTTGGTAAGCAGACCAGTAGAAGAAAAGATATGGTGACCAACCAGGGAGTGGTAGTCCATCAAGAGAAAGGTTCACCGTTGAGGAATATCTCAGGGATAGATTGGACAGGACTTAGTCTCAGAGGCATCCAGGCAGCAGAACCAGGTGGGTGGGGTACTCTTTGGTCAGATTGTGGTTTGGTTGGAGAAGCCAAGCCCCTGAGGCGAGGGCTTTATGAAAAAGTCAAACCTTGAACTGAGCCTTGAGAGTATGGTCAGGACTGCGATGGATGGGAAAAGGCATTCCTGGCGGAAGACACCAATGAGCAAAGGCAGAGTGTGAACGAGTGGTGTGTGTGTGGAGCTGAGGGTTAGGGTCACCATCTGCTAGGCAGCGCTTCTCTCAGGCACCCCAACCCTACCTGTTAACGCTTTGTACACCTCCTCCTCTGTCTGTGACTTCAGCACAGAGAAAGAAGGTGAGGGGTGGCTGCAGGCCTAGTCGGATCTGGCCACTTTGTCCTGAACCCTGGCTAAAACGCCCTGCCTTTCCTCCTGCAGGTGAAGGTGGTGAGTCTGAAGCCTGAGGTGGCCCAGATCGACCTGTACATCCTCGGCCAAGCTGACCACTTTATTGGCAACTGTGTCTCCTCCTTCACTGCCTTCGTGAAGCGGGAACGGGACCTCCATGGGAGACCATCCTCTTTCTTCGGCATGGACAGGCCCCCTCAGCTGCGGGACGAGTTCTGATCCTACCTGGAGCACACCACCAGTCTGAGCTATTCCCTCCAGCCAGGCCTGGCAGCCAGAGATGCTCCCAGGGTTGATCTCCCAAGGATCAGAGAACAGAGAAAAGTACCAGGGACTTCCTGGAGGAGGAAGACAGTCCATCTCCCAGGACACAGGACTTCCAAGCTCCTAGTGGCCAGACATCCCCCTTTCTCATGTGCTCCCTACAGCTTCTCCTGGGAATTTCTCACACCAGCAAAGTAGTCCAAGCTCTGTCTTTTGGTCTGCCCTGCTCTGAGGAGGCTGAGATGCTCAATTCTCTTCAGAGAAATTTTATATATAGAAAAAGATTTTTATAGTTTTGATACAAGATCATGACTCCCCTGGAACTCTCTCTTATCTTAAAAAAAATAAGTGAAGTTCATTAACATAGGTACCTAAAGTGACCTTAACAGAATGTGGATAAGGCTAGGGCTGAGTGGGTGTAATGACCGCTTTACCACATGACCCCCCAAAGTGGCCCTCAGGCTCATCCCCACTGCCTGGCCTGAGCCACTGTCAACCGCCACTTCCTAGGCCATTTCCAGGGTTTGGGGCACAGTCTTCTCCGTCGTAAACACTATGTACAAGGAAGTTGTCGACCACTATGCTGTCAGTACGCCACAGACGGCTAAGTGCTGCTCACACAGCTCGTTCCCAGCAGGGAGCACCCGCATCAAGCCAGGCTGTCATGGTATTGCTCTCAGAGTCTCTTGGTAGTTGGTGGCTTGCCCCAAACATGGCACCATCAGGGTCTCAAAACACGTCACCAGGGTCAGGGCTTGCTGGCCTGGTGGGATCCTTTTGAGGTCTCTGTTATCTCCTGTCCCAAAGGGCCTGGTTGTAGAACTTTGTCATTAAATTGGTCTCCAGGGCCTGTCCTCCCAGCCTTCCTCCTGCAGCGGGAGCCTTCTGACTGTATCCTCACAGGGGCGTGGTCACTAAGCCCCAGACCAGATGGAAGATTCTCAGTACCCAGGAGCCATCACATTGCATTCCTGGGATTGTCTGCTCCATCCCATCCAGTGTAGTCTCAGCCAAGCCCATGAGGCCTAAAGTGTTAGGGTTGTGAGTTTCTTTGTCTCTCAGATGCTATAGTGGTAAAAATACATGACCTCCAAGACCCTGTGATTTTTCAGTCTTGAGGAAATTCTCAGTTTCCTCAGGGTCACACAGCCAGCAGTGGTCAATCCAGATTTGACCTCCAAAGGGCCAGTGCTGTTGGCCAGCCTGCTCTGCTCCTCCAGTTCACAAGACCAAGTTTACTCTGTGTGTGCGCCATGGAGGCCTCACATGGAGAAACAGCCACCTTTTGTCTCCATTGGGCTCTATCCATGGGTTTGCCACTGCCAGGAGCCTTCAGGGAGGGATAATCCCGCAAGAAACAGAGAGCCCACCTGAAGCTTACAGTTCTCTTGGGTGGTTCTAACATTCATGTCTGTTACCTGCTGATTACTTGCCCACCATGTGGCCTGCTTTGGCCTTCAACCCTGGGAAAGTGGGGGAGACTCTGATGAGAGCCAGTCCCAGAGCTCCACACAGCTATGTCCGGTGGGTAGCTTTTGGGAAGAGATGCCTTTTTTTCAGGGCATTCTGGATCAGAGGCTGCAGGGCAACAAGGATCTCAAACAGTGAAGATGGCATTTGCTGCTTAGAGCTGCCATCAAACTCTTAACACAGAAAGGGCATTTGTATTTCCCCTCTGGGGAAAATATTTTAAATCCTGGGTGGACTCAGAGATCTAGTTTATCTGCTCAGACTTGTTCACGAGCCTCACTGAGGGACATGGGAGTGAGCCCCTGACTCCATTGGGTGGTTGGGAAGGTGTGGCTCTCTGACTGATGTCATTTTTTGCACACACTGGAGAGTCTGGGGCTGAAATAGGCCCCCCAAATCCTCTTGATGAGCGTCAGCAGTCATAATAGCTTGTGTTTCTGGAGGTGAGGGCGCTAGAGCTATAGTCTGATTCTGTGTGTTTTGTAGGCGAGCACTTTATTCCTTTGACCCAGTTTCCCCACCTATAAAATGGTGATAAAACCGACGACAACGACGGGGTTGTTGAATGGCCCCAGTCAGATAAAGGGAGTATAAGGGCCCATTGTAAACTTGAAGGAGACAAAGGCCCATACGTGGCTGTTGGTTAGTGTGACTGCCTCTGGTCACACGCCTCCTCTCTGCCGGCCACTGTGCTTGCTAAGTGTTTTATGGGTGTTCCCTGGTTTAACCCCCACCTTAGCCCTGGGAAGTAGAAACTTACTCTTTCTGCACAAGGCAGGATTAACACTCAGAAAATTCTCAGTTTCCTCAGGGCCACACAACCGATAGTGGTCAGCCCCAATTTGACCTCCAAAGGTCAGTGCTGTTAGCTAGCCTGCTCTGCTCCTCCAGTTCACAAGACCCAGTTTATTCTGTGTGTGTGCCATGGAGACCTTGAATAGAGAAATGGTCAGCAACCTTTTGTCCCCAGTGGGCGCCAGCCATGGGTCTGCCACTGCCAGGAGCTTTCAGAGAGGGAGGATCCCCCAGGAAAGAGAAAGCCCACCTGAAACAGAGTTTTCTTGGGTGGTTACTTGACTCAACATGCTTTCATTCAACAGGTGTTTATTGACCAGGTGCCAGGCTCTGTGCTGGGTACTAGGGATTTAGCAGAGGATCAGACATAAATTCTTTGTTCTCAAGGAGTTTGCATTCTAATAAATAGAAGGCATAATAAGCAGATATATCGTAGGAGGTGTTAAGGGCTATAAGAAAACTAAAAAGTGCAGATTTTAGTGCAGAGGGGGAGCAGTGCTGGTTTAGATGAGCTCAGGGAAGGCCTCTCTAAAGAGCTGGAGGGGGTCACGCTCATTCAGAGTTTTGGAGGCAGTGCAACAGCAAGTGCAAAGGTCCTGAAGCTGGAATGAAAACTAGTAAGGAGGTCGGTGTGACTGGAGTGGCAGAAGTGAGGCAGGGAACAGAGTAGATGAGAGCAGGTGACATGACCCATCCTACAGCCTAGTTAAGATCAAGCCCTGGCTTTTATTTGGAGAAATGTGGGAAGCCTTGTGGGGTCTGAACTAAGGAGAGTCATGGTCTGATTTACCTTTTTGTAGGCTTCCATGTGGAGAGGAGCTGGGAGGGAGGAAGAGTAGAAGCAGGAAGACCAAGATAGAGGCATCACAGGGATGCCCGCAAGAGAAACGACTGAGCTCAGGCAGCGGTCATGGCACTGATTGTGGTGGAAGCTGGTCAGACTCTGGATGTATAAAATCACTTTAAAGTTTCAATCTTTTTTAAAAAATGTAAGGTCTTTACATAGTTTCAATCATGCAGTATATACAATCTAATGTCCTGTTTTTTTTACTTAATAGTGTATCATGTTTTCCATGTTGGTACATGGTCTGAATAAATGTTTTTAACGATATAAAATTCCACTGAGGGGTGTCCCATAGTTTATTATGTCCCATAGTTTATTGTTGTTTTACTATGAGAACTTAGTATTTTCCCAGTTTTTCACTATTACTATTTGGAAAATATTTTCATTTGTAAGTTTTTTTTCTGTTATCTAACATTTTTATGAAGATAAATTCTAGGAAGTGGATTTGTTAGATCAAGACTTAAAAATAAAAGTTACTTTTTGGGAATTCCCTGGCAATCCAGTAATTAGGACTTTAGTGTCTCACTGCTGAGGACCTGAGTTCAGTCCCTGTTTGGGGAACTAAAATCCTGCAAGCTACCTGATGTGGCCAAAAAATAAAAAAGCTGCCTTTTGAAAAAAATTCAAATATCCATAAAAATTGTAATAAATGAACTCTCAGTTTCAACAGTCCTCAGTATTTCATCAGTCTTGTTTCATTTACTGTCTCATTCCCAAGTATACATACTGGAGACTTTTGAAGACAGTCTGAATATGTTTTGAAGGAAGAGCCAGCAGGGTTTGCTGACACACTGCAGTGGATTAGGAGGGAAGAGGAAATCCAGAATGCACTGAGGTCTAGGGCCCAAGCAACGAGGAGAAGTTGTCCCTGACTTGCAGAGTGACCTTGACGTGGGTCACTCACCTCCGAGTTCCACATGCTAATGGTGGTCTCCGGAGGATCCTTGGAGAGCCCTTAATATGGCAGATTCCAGGGGCCCACCTCAGCCTGAGGAATCAGAATGTCTGGTGTGTAGTGCCCAGGAATCTGCAACTTAAGATGCACCTTCAAGTGATTTTGATGCCCAGTAGCCCAAGACCTACTTAAGTTGTAGTCCTTGGACCTGCAGTGTTGACATCCCCTGGGGCAACTTGTTTGAACTACAGACTTCTAGGCCCCACTCTGGACCTGCTGAATCAGAATCTCTGCAGATGCAGCTCAGCAATCTTTTAACAAGCTCTCCAGGAGCTAAAACTTGAATACCACTGGTCAGAAGGCCGTGGGGTGATGCACAGTGGTCAGCCAGCCAGCAAGCACTTACGGAAGGCCTTCCCTGAGGCCTGGCACGCCTTGAAAATTCCACCAAGCATAGTCAGTGGTGTGGCTCTGTGAGGTCCCTCGTCGTGCTCAATTTGTGTTGTAACATTGACTTTTTTCTCTTTATTTTGCACTGGGGGAAATGTTATATACAGCCCTTGATTTAATGGAGTTCATTGTTTTAGGATGGAGCCAAACTTACATAAGCAAAACAATGAGAGTTACACTTTTTGAAAATTAACTACCAGTAGAGAGGGGTGTGGATTAGGCGGAAATGGAGAAACTTGTGTTCAAAGGAACCAAAGTTGGGAAATGCTGTCCTGATACATCACAGACCCTCCAAAAGCATGGAGGAGAATGGACAGGAAGGAGAAATGGGGTAGAGGGTAAAAGAAAGCATTTCCATGTTCTGTTCACTTCAAAGAAGCTTAATGATAATAATAACAATAATAATAATCCTTCCCTGGCTCGGAAGTAAGGATTCTTTTCCTCAGTTTTCTCTTTGTCTTTAGTGGGGTTAATAGAAGAAAACCTGAAGGCAAATCTTGCCCTCTGGATTATGTTGTCAGAATTAATTCAGATTCTCACTTGAAACCCTATTTATTTCAAGGTTGGGACCTTTGCCTTGAAATAACATTATTTAAGGACAAGCAGGTTTGTTTTGTTTTTACAGCTAACCCTTTATGGATCATCAGCCCAGGACGCCAAGCCCAACCAGGTAAAGAGCAGGAAGGGAAGGAACAGAAGGCATTTCCTATAAACTCCCTCCTTCCCCGCACGCGATGACTCAGCCCACCCCAGTGGGAAGAGGGAAGCCTAGGAGGACACCCCATCCCTCTTTGAAGATCCACCTCTGAAAAAACTAGTGACACATTAATTCTCTGCAGAGTGGGGCTATTTCCCTTCTGTTAACAGAATATAAGATCGTTTAGGAGGTCCAGGGCACTAGCAGAAGGAGAGGATTCTTTTCAGCAATTCCTCAGTCCTGTTAACAATGTCAAAGAGAAAGTCTCAGTTTAGTGCCGGTCTTTAACTACTCTACCACCTGCTAATCCATCCTGCTAACAGGGAAGAATAGGAGACAGACATTAGCTAGCCAGAATTTAGTAACCCTGTTTTGCTTTCAGTATATTTATTTTGGGGATACTTTGCATTTGTATGTTTTCAATTACAGATGTTATTTAATGTTTCCTTTTAAGTAAGTTACTTAGATTACATATTAAGTTTATTACATATTATTATTACATATTATATATTTTTACATATTTACATATTACATTATTACATATTATTATTACATATTAAGATTACATATTACATATTTAGATTACTTATATTAAGTAAATGATGTGTTGTGAATTATGAAGATCAAGGTTAGGAAACCCTCACTCAGCTTTACCTTTAAAAAAAAATCTAATAGCACCATTGTAGCAAATGGTACATGAACAGCCAGTTTTACTATTTTTTTTAAAGTTCTTTCTTTCTTTACTTATTTGGCTGTATTGGGTCTTAGCTGAGGCATTCAGGATCTTTAGCTGTGACATGTGGACTCTTAGCTGCGGCATGTGGAATCTAGCTGCCTGACCTGGGATTGAACCCAGGCCCCCTGCGCTGGGAGCAAGCAGTCTTAGCCACTGGACCACCTGGGAAGTCCCTCAGCCTTATCTTTATACGAAGCCCTGAAGACCCTCAGAATAGGACCAATGGGGCTCTCAGGGTAAGAGGCATTTAATCTTTTTGAGGCATCACAAATGAGGTCGCAATGAAAAACATGAAACAGATGCCATTTCCCACATGTGCAAATGCATCAGGAGCATAGGTTTCTAGCAGTGGCATTGGTGGGTCAGAAGAGAGTGCACATTTGTCATTTTGATTGGCATGACCACATTGCCCTCCAAAGAGCTTGTGCCAATTCATCCTCCCTGGCATGGTGCCTATTCCCTACATTGTCTGGCTTCATTGGTTTTTAATGTGGCTTAGGGAGAAGCCACTTATCTTGGGTCCAGACACTTTGATTTCTGTTCTGGTGGTATATTATGATGGCTGTACACAATTCAGGAGATTTGGGGTTGAACCCCAACTCAGCCACTAACTGCTATGTGACTCAAGTTATTAGCCTGAGACTCAGTGTTTGCATCTGTCAAATGGAAATAATGTCTTCAGTTGAGTCTCAGCTTCCTTTAGAGTCAAGTCCCAAAGTATAAAGGCAAAATTTATTCTTTCTGTCCTAATTTGTTGAACCCATATATGATATAACTTCATCCTACTTTATAGGGTCATTGTGAGAATTTAAAGAACTGCTATTACCAGAGTACCTGGCACATCACTGATGCTTGATGATAATAGTGTTATTTCACAAAATTACAAAATCATCTTTCTAAGGCTTCCAGCAGCTGACATGGGGCTGCCAGAGAGATGCTAAAGGACACAAAAATATTTTGGAACTATTACAAGGGCTTCAGATATGGGGGTTAAACTTTACTGGGGCTCCAGAAGCCTCACCAGGCACCACCTGCTGGAAGCTTTCTTGACTTCTGTCCTTTGTGTTTCAGTGCTGTGTTAGCTCACTGGGAGATCATCTTCTCCCAGCTATTGCTGATGAGCAAACAGGAGCTGAGCTCTCAGCCAACTGGGGAGATGGGCCAATGGGAGAGACCCCACTCCTGCCCGTATTAGGCCAGTGGTAAACAAGGGGAGAGTACAGTGTATTGTCTCTTTGCGGCAGGAAAATCCCCAGCCCTCTCTCTTTAAAAAAAAAAAATTATTTATTTGGCCATGCCGGATCTTAGTTGAGGCACATGAAATCTTGAGATTCAGCATGTAAACTCATAGTTGCAGCAGTGGGATCTAGTTCTGCATTAGGAACTCAGGCCGCCTGCATTGGAAACATGAAATCTTAGCCACTAGAATACCAGGGAAGTCCTCCCAGCTCTCTCTGAACTCTGCTCTTGAACTAGAAAATGAGGACTTTGGATTGGTTGATTTTTTTTTTTCATTTATTTTTATTAGTTGGAGGCTAATTACTTTACAATATTGTAGTGGTTTTTGCCATACATTGACATAAATCAGCCATGGATTTACATGTGTTCCCCATCCCGATCCCCCCTCCCGCCTCCCTCCCCATCCCATCCCTCTGGGTCTTCCCAGTGCTGGTTGATTCTTTAGAAAAGGCACTGTGTTTGGTGTCCCAAGGCTTGGGTACACAGACTATCTTTAATATTAATCTAGTGTGTAATCACTGGGACTCAGTGTTCTCATCTGTAAAATGGGGATACAAATTAAACCACTGAACCATTATAAATTGAGTCCTTCCTCTCATGGAGCTTGCTTTGTAATGGGAGGGAAACAGATGAGAAAAAAATATGTGTATATAAAATATGAGGAGGTCATGAAAACCATGAAGGAGAATGAACTAGGGTAGAGGGAAGGAGAGTGGCTGGGGTGGTCAGAGAAGACCTTTGTGTCCAGGTGGCGTTTGAGTGAGACCTGCAGGGGGTGAGACCTGCAGGGGGTGAGTGAGTGTATGCACACTTGGGAAGAGCATTCTGGGTAGAAAGAATAGCAAGTACAGAAGTCCTGGAGTGGAATCTAGCCCGGCATGTTTGAGGGACAGGAAGGAGGAGAAGTGGGTGAGGTATGAGCGGGGCACGGACCTGATCTGAGTGGGCCTCATCTCTGGCTTTTACATCAGTGATGTGAGAAGCCACTGGGAGGTCTTGAGCAGGAGAGATACATGATCTGACCTATATCTCAGGACTGTCATTACCTATTATGGATGGTGACTGCAGCCATGAAATTAAAAGATGCGTGCTCCTTGGAAGAAAAACTATGACAAACCTAGACAGCATATTAAAAAGCAGAGACATCACTTTGCCAGCAAAAGTCCATCTCATCAAAGCTGTGGTTTTTCTAGGAGTCATGTACTAATGTTAGAATTGGACCATAAAGAAGGCTGAGCATCGAAGAATTGCTGATTTCGAACTGTGGTGTTGGAGAAGATTCTTGAGAGTCCCTTGGAAAGCAAGGAGATCAAACCAGTCAATCCTACAAAATCAATCCTGAATATTCACTGGAAGGACTGATGCTGAAGCTAAAGCTCTAATACTTTGGCCACCTGATGTGAAGAGCTGACTCATTGGAAAAGACCCTGATGCTAGGAGAGATTGAGGGCAGAAGGAGAAGGGGATGACAGAGGATGAGATGGTTGGATGGCATCACCAATTCAATGGTCATGAGTTTAAGCAAGCTCCAGGAGATGGTGAAGGACAGGGAAGCCTGGTGTGCTGCAGTCCATGGGGTTGCAAAGAGTCAGACACAACTGAGCCACTGAACAACAACATAATAAGTAACCCAAAATATAGTCTTTTGAAGCATCAATAATCATATATTCTCTCTCACAGTTTCCTTCTGGGTCAACAATTTGGGAGCAACTTGGCTGAGCAGTTCAGTTCTGATCTCTTGTAAGGTTGCAAGGAGATATTGGTCAGGGCTGCATTCACCTGAAGGCTTGACTGTGGCTGGAGGGTCCATCTCCCATATGACCCACTCCCATGACTGGCAAGTAGGGGTTGGCTGTTGGTGTCTCTGCTCCTCTCCACAGGATTGCTTGGCTGTTCTCAGAGTGTTGTGACTTGCTTTCCTCAGAGAGAATGATTCAAGAGACCTAGACAGAAGCTGCAGTGTCTTTTATGACTTAGCTTCAGAAGTCACTCACTGTCGCCTCTACCATTTTTATTGGTCCCACGGGCCAACCCTATTCCATGGGACTGCACAGGCCGTAAATACAAGGAGGTGAGGATCTCCGTACGCCACCTTGAGACTGACTACCACAAGGTTTTTGTTTTGTTTTAATTAACATGTGGTAAAAATTTTTTTTTGATGTATAGTTCTATGAATTTTAACACGTGCACATTTGCGTAACCACCACCACAAACAGGATGCAGAACAGTTCCATCATCTTTCAAAAAGCCCTGCAGTTTCCCTTTGTAGTGACACACTCTCCCCACTCTTAACCTGCGGTAACCACTGATCTATCACCAATGTTTGGTCTTTGAGAATGTCATAAATGGCATCATGCAGTAGTACATCAACCTCTGAAACTGGCTTCTTTCACCCACAATAATGTCCCTGAGAGTCATCTAGGATTACAGGTTGTTGTTTATTCGATAACTCATGTCCAACTCTCTTGCAACCCTGTAGACCATAGTCAACTAGGCTCCTCTGTCCGTGGAATTTCCCAGGCAAGAATATTGGAATGGGAATGTATTGGAATACAGTTTAGGGCATCAGGTATACTCACATTGTTTTATAATTGTCACCACTCACCCATCACCAGAACTTTTTCTTCTCTCCGAATTAAAACTCCATACCCATTAAACATTAGCTCCACATTTTCTCCTTGGGGTATTTTTGTAACAGCTGCTTAAAGGTCTTTAGATTATTCTAGCGCCTTACTGTTGGCATCTTTTCATCAACTTTTCCGTGCTAGTAGAAATTTTCTACTTCTTTGTATTGCAGGTAGTTTGTCCTGGGTGTTTTGATTACTGTGTTAATAGCCTTTAATCTCACTTAAATCGCACACAGAATATCGATCATTATGTCTTAGCAGGCAACTGGCAAAGTGGGTTCAACTCCTGCCTTGTGTGGGTTTTGGTTCCAATGTCAGTCCTGTTTTCAAACTCTCTCTGGTGCCACGTGCATCTGCTCTATGTGTGGGTCACTTATGGGCTTTTGGAACTTGGGCAGTGGCCTTGCTCATGATTCAGTTCTCAAAGTCTGTGCAAAGCTGTTTAAGTGAGATCCGCTCATGTGCAGCTAGTGGATGAGACCAGAAGTTCACAGATAACTTTATGGGATCCCTATCCCAAACTCCTGCCTCCCTGCTCTCCCCCTGGGACTTTCTGGCTCCCTGGGGCTTTATTTACCTGACTCTGACGCGCATTTCCCATGACTGTGCTCAAGTAGGGGACAAATCAGTAGTGGTTCACCCCACTCAGGACCACAGCTCCTCCAGTTAGAGAGGAAGGTTTTCCTTCCTCATTGTTTGAGGCTCCCGGAGGCACCTGCCACCACCTGTGCCACCGCGGATGGCCTGGGAACGAGGACACGTGAGAACAGAGGAAAGGACGGAAATAAGGATCTCCCTGCGCCCCCATCCTGGTCTTTCTGAATGCATTGAGACAGCCCAAGGAATACCAGAGGGAAAAAACAAAACGTGTGGGGACTTCCCTGGTGGTCCAGTTGCTGACACTTGGAGCTCCCAGTGCAGGGGATGCGGGTTCGAACCCTGGTCAGGGAGCTAGATCCTACATGCCATAACTAAGACCTGGCACAGCCAAATAAATACAAATAAAATAAATAAATTACATATACTTCAGTTGAAAAAAATCACATAAACCCACTGCCAGATTGGTGATCCTTGAATTGCTCTCTTCCCCCATCTGCCTTCTGCTGCTGACTTCTCTGAACTCTCAAGAGCTGCTTGTCGCCGCTGTCCAGCGTGTGGAGCTGCGTTCAGCAGCAGAGGCAGGGTGGAGACTGTTTCTCCATCTTGCCAGAAGTGGAAGAACCACCTGAGGTCTTGCATCAGTCTCCTGGCTGTCAAGTGGACAACGGACGGATGGGGGCCAGATTGGAAGCAAGGAGGCATGTGAGGATATCTGGGGAAGCTTCACAGAGAGAGAGAGGTGGCTGTTTTCAAAAGGGTAGGTTGGGGGCAGAGCATTCGGGGAAGAAGGATTGGCATGAGCAATGTCTTGGGAGGTCAGAAGAGCAGACTGGGAAGTCTGGGGTGAGGATATAAGGTTGGGGCATGATAAAAAGTGGACACCTTGGAGAGAAGGCTGGGGACCAGGCTGGGACTGTGTGTTGGGAGGTGTGTGGTTTGATTTCTGATTTCTGTGGGTCAAAGAAAAAGACGTATGTCTTTCACATCAATGTTTTCCACTGGTATGCAAGGAGGGGAATCCCCCACCCTCACACTTGAGACAGGATGTGGGGATGCTCATGGGAGATCGAGGCCGTGACTGGGAAAGGTGGCATCAGGGCTGAAAAGGCCCAGTTCCTGTGCAGAAAGAAGGGTGTGACTTTATAGCTTGGAAAGGGAATGCCATATTGCTACAGCCTATCTTCAGTCAGATAATCTATAAGAGGAGCCAAGGGTATCCGCTTCTGTATCCCAGATAATAAACCTAACATTTCCCAAGGACTTTCTGTAAGTTAGCTGGGGGAGGTGGGAGAGGATGGGGGACCAGGTGTTTAGAGATAGGAGTGACAGAGAGCTTTTGCTACATCCTCTTTTGTATGTTTAAAAATTTTGAACCTTGTGTACTAGTTATCTGTTGGTGTGAATGAATGAACCCTGAAACTCAGCAGGTGAAAACAATAAACATTTATCACCTCACCCAATTTCTTTGAGACAGGAATCTGACATCAGCTTAGTTGAGTGGTTCTGGCTCATGAAGTTATAGTCAAGAAGTCATCCTTGGCAGTAGTTGTCTGAAGGCCTGACAAAGGCTGGAGGGTCTCCTTCCAAGATGAGGGATTCACATGATTGCAAGCAGGAGGCCTCACTTCCTCACTGACTGTTGGCAGGAGGCTTCAGTTATTCCCCATATAGGTATTTCCATAAGGCTACTTTTTTTAAAAACTAATTTTTATTGGAGCATAGTTGCTTCACAATGTTCTGTTAGTTTCCGCTGTACAGCAAAGTGAATCAGCCATACGTATACATTTATCCCCTCTTTTTCAGATTCCCTTCTCATATAGGTCACTACAGAGTGCTGAGTAGAGTTCCCTGAGCTATACAATAGTTTCTCACTGGTTACCACTTTATACATAGCAGTGAACATGTGTCAGTCCCGATTTCCCAATCCGTCCCTCTTCCCTTCCCTCTCTTGGCGTCCATACCATTCTCTGTGTCTGTGTCTCTATTTCTGCTTTGCAAATAAGATCATCTGTACCATCTTCCTTCTTTGATAGCTCAGATGGTAAAAAATCCACCTGCCATGTGGGAGACCAGGGTTCGATCCCTGGGTTGGGAAGATCCCTTGGAGAAGGGAATGGCAACCCACTCCAGTATTCTTGCCTGGATAATCCCAGGGACAGAGCGGCCTGGTGGGCTACAGTCCATGGGATTGCAAAGAGTTGGACACGACTGAGCGAGTAAGCATAGCACATTGGTTAAATCAGCCACACGCCCACTCAGATTCAAGGAAAGAACACATAGATTCTCCCTCTCCATGGGAGAAATGTTAAGGAATCTGAAGCAATTTTTTTTTCACTGCCATAATTAGTTTTATAATTTTAAAATCTATTTTAAATAAAGAATGGGTGATCAAGCATTGAGGCTTCATTTCCTGAGACAATTGATTGAGACCACCTAACCTCATGCGCATTCAGCTGCTACAATCCAGACTCTTAGGTCCTTTATCTTTTTGAGCCTAAGCATCTCAGGGAAACTAAGATACCTTGGCTGTTAAAACTTATAGTTCTTTTTTTTTTCTTTTTTCTTTTCAGTATCTGGAACCAAGCCCTTTATATAAATATTTATGTCTGGATTTATTTGTTCCCCATGCCTTGTTCCAAAAAGGATTTGAGGAAGCTTACCGGAATTCATACAGCATAATCATATGATTAAAATATATAAATAGATCAAGAAACCAAGGTAAAGAGAAGGAAAGGTTGAAACAGTAAGTTGAGATCAGAGGGGAGGTTAGTTCTTGACAATACATGCTGTAGCCTTAAGTAAATATTTGGTATTACAGGGCTGGAAAGGATTATATGTGCTATCTGATCCCAGTTAGCTCTTGCAATTTCTTTCCAGCACCTGTAATAAATGTCAGTATGCACATCTCCAGTGATGGGGAACTCATTACATTGCAAGGAAACTACAACTATCAGAAACTGTGGACCCAGGAGTCACAAACTCACATGCTTCCGAAGGCCAGGAAGTCAAAGAAAATAAATGGGATTTCCCTGGCAGTACAGTGGTTAAGACTCTGTGCTTCCAGTGCAGAGGGTTCAGGTTCGATCCCTGGTCAGGGAACCAAGATCCCACCTGCCATGCGGCACAGCCAAAGAAATTTAAAAAAAAATTAAGTAGGTCTGCAAGGGACCGGGGAGCCAATGGCAAAGTGGAATGCACACATTCTGTTTAAGAGGGGCTGTTGCTACTGCCGCCAGCCAGTTATTGCCATGTGGGAACCCAGACAGTGTGGCCAAGTCTTAGGATTTTTTTTTTTTTTTTGCCACACACCTCATGACTTGTGGGATTTTAGTTCCCTGACCAGGGATGGAACCCAGGGCTTTGGCAGTGAGACCACCAGGGAATCCCTTGGTTATTTCAAGAGAAGCTGAAAATTCCAATTGATAGGAGAAATCTGCTAGTTTTTAAATGTTGGCAATTGATTCTCTAGTTTTTAAATTTTTTATTTGTATTTATTTATTTATTTTTGGTTGTGCTGAGTCTTCACTGCTGTGAAGACTTTGTAGTTGCGGAAAGCAGGGCCACTCCGTAGATGTGGTGTGCGGGTTTCTCATTGCGGTGGCCTCCCTTGTTGCAGAGCATGGACTCTACGGTGCGTGGGCTTCACAAGTTGCAGCACATGGGCTCAGTAGCTGTGGCTTCATGGCTCTAGAGTACAGGTTCAGTAACTGAGGCGCATGACCTTAGTTACTCCACAGCATGTGGGATCTTCCCAGACCAAGGATCCAATCCATGTCTCCTGCATTGGCAGATGGATTCTTTACCACTGAGCCACCAGGGAAGCCCTCTCTGTTTTTAAAATATGTAGCAGACCAGATAAAACACAACTGTAGTCAGATGCTCCCACAGTCCACCAGTTTGTGGGCCCAGAGACACCGAAGTCATGGGCTTTGAAACCAGATTAGAACAGACTGACTCTGGCTCTGCCTCTTACTGGGTAATGATTTGAAATCTCAGTTCTCATCTGTAAAATGGAGATCATAATAGTTTCCACCTCTTAAAGATGTAGATATGGGAAAAGAGAGGCTGTAAAGTATTTACACCAGTGCTTGGCATAAGGAAACACCAAATAAATAAATAATTTATAGTAAGTAACTGAAAGTCACTCAATGATGTCTGACTCTTTGCAACCCCATGGACTATACAGTTCATGGAATTCTCCAGGCCAGAACACTGGAGTGGGTAGCCTTTCCCTTTTCCAGGGGATCTTCCCAACCTAGGGATAAACAACAAATAAAAACAAATATTTAAAAATGAATATGCAGTGCTAAATAAATGCAATAAATAAATAAATTGTTATGAAGGCCTCTCTTGGGCTTCCATAAACTGTTCTGAGCTCTGCCTGTGAAGGTAATTTTTGATAAGGATGTTTAAGGTAAGTTCCAAGGTTTTAAAGGAGGTGTGCGTGCATGCTAAGTCGCTTCAGTTGTGTCTGACTCTTTGCGACACTATGGACTGTAGCCCACCAGTTTCCTCTTTCCATGGGATCCTCCAGGCAGGAATATTGGAGTCGGCTGCCATTTCCTCCTCCAGAGGATCTTCCTGACCCAGGAATCAAACCTGCTATCTCTTATGCCTCCTGCATTGGTAGGCGGGTTCTTTACCACTAGCGCCACCTAGGAGGCCCTTTAAAGGGGGACTTTGGTTTTAATTGTTAGAAGTGCAGTTCACACTTTCCTCTTAGGTGTCAGCACATATTGTAAAGAACCTGCCTGCAATACAGGAGACCCAGGTTCAATTCCTGGGTTGAGAAGATCCCCTGCAGAAGACAGTGGCCACCCACTCCAGTATTCTTGCCTGAAGAAGTCAATGGACAGAGGGGCCTGGTGGGCTACAGTCCATGGGTCTCAAAGAGTTGGACTGACTGACTAGCACTTACTTACTTACTTGGTTTTAATTGTTAGAAGGACAGTGCACATTCTCCTCTTAGGTGCCATCACATATAACATTTCCCTTTGTGCAAGACTGAGACAAAACTGAGCTGAAAGAGGAAGCTTGCAGGATCCTTTTTTGGAGTGGAATGGGGGTGGGTGAGGGGTGATGAACAGAGATCTGTCAGGTATGAGAAGAAAGAGGGGTCCAGGGGAGAGGGAATTCTGGGGGGAAGGACCTCTGGAAAAAAGGCACAAAGAGGCCTGTGGGCTCATGGGGACAGGCCAGAGAAATGTGGGAAATATGGCCAACAGTGACATTGTTGGAGCCCCCAAGCTCTGTGCCTGAGAGAAGGGGAGCCTCTGGAGAGTCAGAGACAGGCCAGGCAGATCTGCAGGTGTAGAAGCTGAGTAACCAAGACTCATCACTTTGCAGGCAGTAATGGGCTGAATGGGCCTGCCCAGGCTTCATCTCAAATCACTATGAGTTTGTGTCTGCTCTCCACAAGTCTGGAAGCCTCAGGGGATGAGGAAAATAGGCTATTTTTTAGTTTGGATTCACATCCAGTATTTGCAGAAAACTTGAGAGAAGTACAGGGATGATGAGCTGGGGCCACCTGACTGTAGGCAGAGTAAAGAGTGTGGGCTCTGGGTTCATGGACAAAAATGTAACCTTGGCCAGTTTTCCCACCTATAAGGTGAGGATGATAAAAGTACCTTCAGAATAGGTGATTGTAAGGACTGACATACTTGACTTACTGTAAATGCTCCATAAATGTCCTTTCAGCTCTCCCATGGGCTTCCTCTTGGTCTTCTTACCCTCAGCCACCACCTTGTACTTGTGGATTATCTGTCTCCATTCTTAACCCAAGTACTCCCTTTCTTTTCACCCCCTCATCCCACTTTCCTACTGGTCAGTAATGTGCCTTTGAATTTCTTTACTTCTGATTCTCCTTGGAAATAGCCAGAAGATCACATGTAGCTGATAAATGGCAGAATTTGGTCTTGCATTCAAGTCTGACTGATTCTCAGTTCATGGACTTTAATATTACACCATGGTCCTTGGGCCTGTGCTCCTCACTCAGTGGCTGTGAGCAATCAAGTGTCTTATCCAAGGCCTCACAGCCGTCAGTGGCAGGGCTGAGATCCAAACCCAGATCTGCCTGGCTCCAAACCTGGGGATTCCCCCTTACCTGCATCTCCCATAGGCCATTAAGTAATGGAGCATCTCCCTTCAGTGTTTCTGTTTTAAAATAAAAATAGTTAATTTATTTGGCTGCACCAGGTCTTAGCTGCAGCATGCGGGATTTTCAATCTTTGTTGTGGCATGAAGGATCTTTAGCTGCGGCATGCAGGATCTACTTTCCTGATCAGGGATCGAACCCAGGCCCGTGCATTGGGAGTCAGAGTCTTAGCCACTGGACCACAAGGAAAGTCCCATACTATAGCATTTCATTAGCAACTCTCCCACAGGAATTCTGCGAGGTCATCTAGCAGGAGTCACACCCAGGTTGTAGGTGAAGAAACTGAAGCTCAGAGAAGGAAAGCAACTTATTCAAGTTCACACAGAATTGGTAGAGCCAAGATTCCCCAGGCTTCTGGAGTCCCAGCTTAGTGCAGACACTATGTCTTAGTCATCCTTAGGTGTTCTATTGTTCCTAAAGTGATGCCCTGCCCACAGTCGCTTCAGTAAATGTTTTCTGATGGGTTGGCCATTGCTATGTTGGATGCTATCTTTGTGCAGAGCCTGAGTCTTGCTGTTCCCAAGGCATCAAAGATGTCCATGCTGCTCAGGGACAGGAAAGGGAAGCGATGGCCCTTCATCACCCTACAGGTAGTGGTCACCCCAGGAATTATAATCACTAGGATCAGAATGGTGGTTTGCCAATGATATCCTTCATCAAAACTGCAACCGCTACTTAGTTCATTTATTTTTTAAGAATACTAACACATATATACGGAATTTAGATAGATGGTGGCGATAACCCTATATGCAAAACAGAAAAAGAGACACAGAAGTACAGAACAGACTTTTGAACTCTGGGGGAGAATGTGAGGGTGGGATGTTTTGAAAGAACAGCATGTATATTATCTATGGTGAAACGGACCACCAGCCCAGGTGGGATACATGAGTCAGGTGCTCGGGCCTGGTGCACTGGGAGGACCCTGAGGAGTCGGGTGGGGAGGGAGGTGGGAGGGGGGATCGGGATGGGGAATACGTGTAACTATATGGCTGATTCATGTCAATGTATGACAAAACCCACTGAAATGTTGTAAAGTGATTGGCCTCCAACTAATAAAATAATATTTAAAAAAAAAAAAAAAAGAGTGTTTTTTTAGAGCCGGATTCTAGGTTCACAGCAAAGTTGTCTCCTGTCCCACACATGCATAACTGCCCCCATTATCAGCATCCTTCACCAGAGTGGTACATTTGTTACAACTGATGAACCTACTTTAACCCATCATTATCACTGAAAGTCCATAGTTTATGGTAGTATTCGCTTTTGTACATTCTAAGATTTTGAACAATCTATAATGACATACGTGTGCTTGAATGCTAAGTCACTTCAGTTATGTCTGACTCTTTGCGATCCTATGGATGGTAGCCAGTCAGGCTCCTCTATCCTTGGGATTTCCCTCCTCCAGAGGATCCTCCTGACCCAGGGATCGAACCCAAGTCTCTTAAGTCTCCTGCATTGGCAAGTGGGTTCTTTACCACTAGTGCCACCTGGAAAGTCCATAATGACATATATCCAGCTATTATAGTATGTAGAGTTATTTTCACGGCTTTAAAAATACTCCGTACACTACATTTTCATCTCTTGCCACTAACCCCTGGCGGCCATTGATTTTTTAACTGTCTCCACACTTTTGCCTTTTTCCAGAATGTCACATAGTTGCAGTCATACATTGTGTAGCCTTTTCAGATTGAATTCTTTCCCCTAGTAGTACACATTTAAGTTTCCTTGTGGCTTTTCATGGCTTGGTAGCTCATTTCGTTTTAGCGATGAATAATAATATTCCGTTATCTGGATATTCCAGTTTATTTATCCATTCATCTACTGAATGACACCTTCAGTGTGGCTTCCAAGTTAATTATTAATAAAGCTTCTATAAATATTTGTATGCAGGTTTTTGTGTGGACACAGTTTTTTTGCCTCCTTTGGATAAATGCCAAGGAGCATACTTGCTGGGTTGTATGTTAGAAGTATGTTTAGTTTTGTAAAAAAAACAAACCAAAACTGCCAAACTCTCTTCCAAAGTGGCTGTACCATTCATTTTGCATTCCTGTAAACGTAAGCATGCATGCTCAGTTGTGTCAGACTCTTTGCAACCCTTATGGACTGTTGCCCACCAGGCTCCTTTGTCCATGGGATTTTCCAGGCAAGAATACTGGAGGGAGTTGCCACTTCCTCCTCCAAGTGACCTTCCTGACCTGGGGATTGAACCTGCATCTCCTGCATTGGCAGGTGGATTGTTTAACATTGGCCACCTAGGAAGCCCCATTCTGCATTCCCACCAGCAGTGAATGAGAGCTCCCACTGCTTCACGTTTTCACTGGCATTTGGTGGTGTCACTCTTCTGGATGTTGGCCATTCTAATAAGTGTGTAATAGTAGCTACTTGTTATTAGCAATAAATATAGTTCTGCTTACTATATAAAATTTAGGAAATACAAAAAGTGTTAAGAAGAAAATAAGAATAAACTATAATGCCAATACCAGAAGGTAATGACCATGGTAAGTGTTTGATGAATATACCTCCAGCTTTTTCTGCACACGTGCACACACACATACACACGCACACACACACACACACACATACACAGACACATGCACACCTTTCTTTTTAAACCATAAGTGTGATCAGACACAGTAGCTTACCTGTAGCAGATACTGTTGGTTGTCTACTCAACACACACACCCTTCTTCCTTGTTCAAAGAACTTCAAAAAATTTAATATTTATTTGTCTGTTTAGTTTTATTTTGGCTGCACCAGATCTTAGTTGCAGCATGAGGGATCTAGTTCCCTGACCAGGGATCAAACCTGGGCACCATGCATTGCAAGCGCAGAGTCTAAGCCACTGGGCCACCAGGGAAGTCGCTCAGTTTTGTTTTTAGGTAGTAATAGGGTTGCCTTAATTTTAGAGAAGGTTCAGCCTGTCCAGGGAAAGGAATCATGACTGATCTGGGCCACTTGTGTTCATCTTATCCCCTTTCTATTAATAGATTGTATAGGTGCACTGTCCAGTTTGGTTACCATTGCCCACATGTGGCTTTTAAAATTTAACTAATTAAAATGAAATAATATTTAATAGTGGAAAATTCTGAAAGAAATGGGAATACCAGACCACCTGACCTGCCTCTTGAGAAACCTGTATGCAGGTCAGGAAGCAACAGTTAGAACTGGACATGGAACAGACTGGTTCCAAATAGGAAAAGAAGTACGTAAAGACTGTATATTGTCACCCTGCTTATTTAACTTATATGCAGAGTACATCATGAGAAACACTGGGCTGGATGAAGCACAAGCTGGAATCAAGATTGCCGGGAGAAATATCAATAAACTCAGATATGCAGGTGACACCACCCTTATGGCAGAAAGTTAAGAACTAAAGAGCCCCTTGATGAAAGTGAAAGAGGAGAGTGGAAAAGTTGGCTTAAACCTTAACATTCATAAAACTAAGATCGTGGCATCTGGTCCCATCACTTCATGGCAGGTGGATGGGGAAACAGTGGAAACAGTAGCTGACTTTATTTTTCTGGGCTCCAAAATCAATGCAGATGGTGATTGCAGCCATGAAATTAAAAGATGCTTACTCCTTGGAAGGAAAGTTATGACCAACCTAGATAGCATATTGAAAAGCAGAGACATTACTTTGTCCACAAAGGTCCATCTAGTCAAGGCTATGGTTTTTCCAGTGGTCATGTATGGTTGTGAGAGTTGGACTATAACGAAAGCTGAGAGCCGAAGAATTGATGCTTTTGAACTGTGGTGTTGGAGAAGACTCTTGAGAATCCCTTGGACTGCAAGGAGATCCAATCAGTCCACCCTAAAGGAGATCAGTCCTGGGTGTTCATTGGCAGGACTGATATTGAAGCTGATATTCCAATACTTTGGCCACCTGATGCGAAGAACTGACTCATTTGAAAAGACCCTGATGCTGGGAAAGATTGAGGGCAGGAGGAGAAGGGGATGACAGAGGATGAGATGGTTGGATGGCATCATCGACTCAATGGACATGGTTTTGGGTGGACTCCAGGAGTTGGTGATGGACAGGGAGGCCTGGTGTGCTGCGGTTCATGGGGTCTCAGAGAGTTGGATACGACTGAGCAACTGAACTGAACTGAACTGAGTATTTAACATATATGATTGTGGCTATAGTATTGGACAGCACAGACGCCGAACGTCGCTGGAGGTGTGCATGTGGCCCACTTCTGGCCAGGAAACATGAGTGGTGAGTTTGCTGCCTCACCTTGCCTGGATGGAAAGACAGCATCACTGGGATGAAGCCTCCATCTCTGCTTCTTCCCACCTAAGATGCTTCTGTGAGCATCTAATGCCTGGAGCTGCCACCTTGCAAAAAAGTGACAAGTTCAAGGACAAGAAAACAACTTGTGTGGTGTGGAGGTAGAATAGGATGAAAAGAGCTAAAAGCTATTTTTCTTTTTTAAAAAACTTGTGGTTTAAATATACATAATATTTACCCTCTTATTATTATTCCCTGCTAGCTTACACAGTAAAGAATCTGCCTGCAGCGCGGAAGACCTGGGTTCGATCCCTGGCTTGGGAAGGTCCCCTGGAGAAGGAAATGGCAATCCACTCCAGTACTCTTGCCTGGAAAATTCTATGGACGGAGGAGCCTGGCAAGCTACAGTCCATCAGGTTGCAGAATCCGACACGATTGATCGACTAACACACACATGTACCCTCTTAACCGTTTTAAGTATCCAGTTCAGTAGTGATAAGTACATTCTGGTCATTGTGCAGCCAGTCTCTGGAATGCTTCATCTTTGGAAAATGAAGCTCTGTGCCCATTAAACAACAACTCCCCATCCCCCCACCAGCTCCTGACGGCCACCATTCTATGATTTTAGACTACCTTTTTTTTTTTTTCTTTTGGTTTTAGACTACTTTATGTACCTCATGTGGGGGAAGGAAATGGCCACCCACTCCAGTGTTCTTGCCTGGAGAATTCCATGGACAGAGGAGCCTGGTGGGCTTCCGTCTATGGGGTTGCACAGAGTTGGACCTGACTGATGTGACTTAGCATGCATGCATGCATTGGAGAAGGAAATGGCAACCCCCTCCAGTATTCTTGCCTGGAGAATCCCAAGGACAGAGGAGCCGAGTGGGCTGCCATCTATGGGGTCACACAGAGTCGGACACGACTGAAGTGACTTAGCAGCAGCATATACCTCATGTAAGTGAAATGATATAGTACTTTATCTTTTTGTGACTGACTGACTTCACTTAGCATAATGTCCTCAAGGTTCATCCATGTTATAGCTCGTATCAGAATTTCCTTCCATGTAATTTTATACTATATTTTATTTATCTATTCATCCATCCATGGACACCTGGGTTGCTTCTACCTTTTGACTATCATGAACAATGCTGCCAAGAACATGGAGTGTGCAAATACTTCTTTGGGACCCTGCTTTTAGTTCTTTTGGGGAATATCTAGAAGTGAAATTGCTGGATTAATTGAATGTTAATTCTATTTTTAATTTTTTGAGGAACTCAATGCTGAGTTCCACAGCAAGTGCACCATTTTACATTTCCACCAACACAGCACAAGGATCCAATTTCTCTACATCTTTGCCAACACTTGTTATAGCCCTTAATTTATGGTTTGATTTGTATTTTGCTAATGATTGATTTTGAGCATCTTTTGAGCATCTTTTCACATGTCTGTTGGTCATTTATATACCTTTTTTAAGGAAATGTCAAGCCTTTGCCTAGTTTTTAATTGAGTTATTTGTTTTTTATTGTTGAGTTGTAGGAATTCTTTACATGTTCTAAACATTAACCCCTTATCAGATATATGATTTGCAAATATTTTCTGTAGGTTTTCTTTTTCATTCTGTTGATTGCCTAAGAGACTATTTCTTGATGACCACCAAGGGACATTAAAAGTTTTCCTGATGGATATACATATCCTACTCTCCCCCTCATTATATTTTCTGGAGCGTTCCTGCCTATCATTTGATGCTCTTCAAAAAGTATTTTCAATGGCAACTTTACATTCCCTGTTACTGACATATCAATAACTTGGTTTATCTATCCATTCCCCTAATGTTGGACATAATAAGTGAGTGAAGTGGAGTGAACATTGGACATAATAAGTGTAAACGAAGCTGGGATTAACATGCTTATATCTAAATCTTTAGGAGCATCTTTTCAATATTTTCTTGGAATTGATTCCTAGAAGTGGTATGGGCTGACTCAAATGATTCTTAGTCATCTTGTTAATTTACCTTACAATTTGTGCCAATTTCATCCCATCTGCAGTGGGGTGAAAGTTCTCTTCTCTCCTTTCTTGCCAACACCGAGTATTATGCTTTAAAATCTGCAAATTTAAAGGTGAATGGTGATAATGTTTGCTATTAAATACCTGTGTTGTGCCAGAGGATGAGAAACAAGACAAAACCCTGTCCTGGGACATCGATTCTAGTTCTGGTTCTGTCATCAGGCTTCCACAACGTCCTTCTGGCTCTGAAATTTTAAACTTCATCAGGTTTTTTTTTTTTTAACTTCTACTGCTTATGGTGACTGACAGTTGGAAAAGCAGTTTCCCTCCCATTCTCTGGGTGAATTCTCACAGCAACCTTGCAGGAGGCGTGTAGAGAAACAAGGTCCAGAAGGTGAAAAAACTTGCCCAAGGTCGTATAGCCAGTTAAGTGCCTGAGGAGGAAGCATTACTGGCCAACTTCTGTCTGGCTTTCTTAAGAATACATCAAGATGTGAATTTAGAAAACATTAGCTTGATTCCCAGCCCTCAGAGCCTCTTTCAGATCCCAGCGTCTCAGCCATACTGAAGCTGGGCGCTTAGCCAAGCGAGGACCATCAAGTATATCTCAGGTGCTTGGCCTCTGTCCAAACCCAGCATCTTGTTTCTTCCTGAAAGGGGCGCTGGGATGCCAATTCTTCTCATTCTCATAGATCATTCCCTTTGCACTCTTTTTTTCCCCATTGACATAACATTGTGTTAATTTCAGGTGTGCAATGTGACGATTCCATATTTATATATATGTGTTGCAAAATGATCACCACAGTAAGCCCAGTTAACATCTGTCACCACACACAGTCAGAACAATTTTTTTCTTGTGATGAGAACTTTCCAGACCCAGTTTCCTAGCTTCTTTCAAATGTGCCATACAGAATTACTAACTCTAATCACCGTGCTATACATTACATCACCATTGCATTCATTTTATAATTGGAAATTTGTACCTTTTAACCCCCTTCACCTACCTCACCAACCCTCACCCCCTGCCTCAGGCAACCACCAATCTGTTCTCTATATCCATGAGCTTGGTTTTTGTTTTGTTGCTTATTTGTTTTAGAATCCACACAGAAGTAAGGTTATATGGTATTTATCTTTTTCTGCTTGACTTATTTCACTTGCCTTCTCCGTCTTTTTACACCATCCCTTTCCAACCCTCTTCCCTAACTGGTATGAAATTTCCAAGAGGACGAAACACTGTAACTGGCAGGACTTCTTACACTGCAACTATTGTTTGCCTGGAGGAAGCCATGACCCGCACTCAATAAAAGAGGGAAAGAGAGTCATCATTTTTGGGAGCACCTACTAAGTGTCAAGCACTGTTCCGTTCTGTATGTCCATTATCCTCACAACAAGCCTGAGCAGTGGCATTAATAGCCCCATTTTTCAGATGAGCAAACAGTGCCAGAGAGATAATGTGACTTGTACTGGGACACTCAGCTAGCTGGTGGAGGTGGAACTGGGGTTCAAACCCAAGGCCATTTGGACCACACAGTCATGCTTGTCATTTTTCATATCTCAGAGTTGTGCTAGCCAATACAGTAGCTGCTACCCACTCCTGGCCATATAAACTTAAATTAATTCAAGTTGAATAAATAAAATTCAATTCCTCAGTAGTACCGGGCACATCTCACTCAATAGCCATACATGGCTGGTGGTTGTATCGGACACCATCAAATATAGAATTTTTCCACCACTGTGGAAAGATCTGTTGGATAGCACTGCTCTAGAATGTCAAGAAAAGAAAGGAAATTTGGTGATTTTTACTCTTGCAATCCGGAGCCAGCCATCTGCCATTTGTCAACCCTGTATGGAGTCTATCAGAAGTTATCTTCCCTGGGTGAGATCAAAATAAAATTATCCATGGGTTTCTGGGCTGTGTTTTGTCTTTCTCCTGGTTTGGGAGGAGACTGCAAGCTGGCTACACTCATTTCCACCTGGGACAGGTGCCCACAGATCTGTGTCCTCATACCCCTTCTGCCCCCGACCCCTAGGTACCCAGTGTCCTCCTCTGTCACAGGGGATTCATGATGCTCCTGGTCATTAAAATGAGATGTCTTCACAGGACAAGTCAGATGGGGACTGAGCAAAGTTTCACGACACACTGGGCTTCGTTCCAGCTCG
This sequence comes from Muntiacus reevesi, assembly GCF_963930625.1. Taxonomy (NCBI): domain Eukaryota; kingdom Metazoa; phylum Chordata; class Mammalia; order Artiodactyla; family Cervidae; genus Muntiacus; species Muntiacus reevesi. The sequence continues at coordinate 60,049,522 of NC_089250.1, forward strand.
GTGGCCACTGGGTGCATGGAGGCTGCTGGGGAGAGTGACGGTGTCCCTGAGTGACAGTGAGGAGGAGGACTGATGGAGATCTTTGGTAGAGAGATATATGGTTAAAATTGGATTTTTTCTTGCCTAAGAATGGAAGGAGAAGGGGGTAACAGAGGATGAGATGGCTGGATGGCATCACTGACTCAATGGACATGAGTTTGAGCAAACTCTGGGAGATGGTGAAGGACAGGGAAGCCTGGCGTGCTGCAGTCCATGGGGTTGCAAAGAGTCAGACACAACTGAGAAACTGAACAACAACAGAATCCCTTTCTTATATTCAAGGAATTCTCATTTTGTAAATGAAGGCAGTCTTCTCCCACCATAGAAGCCAAAAGCCAGATATTTGCCTTTATAGTTTCCACTGCAGGTATGAGATAGGCGTGTGAGTCAGACTCAACCAATCAGAGCTTGGGTTACAAAGATGCTGAGACTGCCAGCAAACCTCATGTGGAGGGTAGGTGAGAATGGTGTTGAGATAGTGCCCATGGCCAGATATCTGTGGTGAAAGTTGGGTACCTAATGTCCTCACCAGACTGACTCCATAGTATATGGTGTCACATGGCCTGGTCTTGTCATTCCTGCCCACTTCTAGAAGTTTCCTGATGAGTTTTGAACTTCTCTTGTTTTTTTCTTTTTTATTATTATTTTTTTTTGTTTGTTTGTTCTGGGTTTTAGTCATGACATGTGAACTCATAGCTGTGGCATGTGGGATCTAGTTCCCTGACCAGGGATTGAACCTGTGCCTCCTGCTTGGGGAGTGCGAGGTATTGGCTACTGGACTATGAGGGAAGTCCTTGAACTTCTTATTTAATGAATTGTGTTTCTGCTTATCATCAGCCAGAGTTGGTTACTATTGCTTAAAATGAACTGACACAATGGCATTCCCTGGAATTAGACCAGATCATTTCTAGGCTGGAGTTTGCTCTGGGGGGGAGCTGGAGCGGAGGGGTCTCTGCTTTGGTCCACATGATATCTCCACCTCAGGACCCACTCGTCCCGGCCCCACTGGCCTCTTGCCCTGCTGTTGCATTCTCATCCTCTCTCTTCTCCCTCAAACGTACCAAGTCTCCAGAACTGGGAGCTTGGGAGCCCTGCTCTGACTTGTAATTACTTCTTCCATGCCGTGAGTCCTCTCTCCAGGACTTTAGAATTCAGAACATCCTTTCCCTATTTTTCTGCTGAAGCAACTCTTTCTTGAGCAATAATTGTCTCCAAGTCTAAGTTGGGTGGAAAAGGGGTCACAGTGTGAAGGCAAATGGAAACATACTAAGTAATATATCAAACTAGTATCCCACCACACCAGGGTGAATAACCACCCTGGTTTGCCCAGCTGAGAGTTTTCTTGGGAGATGGGACGTTTTTTCCCCCATGCTGTGTGGTTTATGGGATCTTAGTTCACTGACCAGGGATTGAACCCACGTCCTTGGCAGTGAAAGCTCAGAATCCTAACCACTGGACTGCCAGGGAATTCCCCTGGAGATGGGACTTTTGACTGATAGCAAACAGGAAAAGTTCTGTGCAAACAAGGATGATGTGATCACCCTACGCTTAGTACTATTATTACTAATCCTGTTTTTCTACACAGTTTTAAAAAGCTTGCTAAGGACAGAAGCAAGACAATGCTCTCATCAATAGGGTCTTATCAAAGTTTTTTTCTTTCTGATAAGTGAAAAAAAACTCAATGTTATTTCAATTTTCATTTCCTTTAATATGAGTGAGTGGAGCATCTTTTTATATTTGAAAGCCATGTTTTCTATACCCTTTCTCTGAACTAGCTATTTATACTCCTTATGTACCTGTTTTTTTTAATTATAAATATAAACATGTAGTATTGATTGATTTTCTTTTCTCCTTGACTCCTGCTTATATGACAGTAAGAAATAAAAAATGTATCAGCCCATAATGTGAATAGAAGAGGAGGCAGACATTAGTGGTCCAGAAATTTTGGCAGACCTTCGGCAGACAGAGACAGAGGGGAAGTATTGACTTTAACAGGAGGAGGAAGTTATGATCTAACGTCTGCAGAGAAGAATATTGATAACTGAAAGGTGAGCCCAGAATCCTTTCTTAGAAGAAACGGATGCTAAAGTTGAGGAAATCTCCCAGAGAGTAGAACAAAAAAAGCCAAAAAGAGGGATGAAAAAGAAAAACAATGAGAAAATTAGCTCAGTCCATTAAACACAATTTCTAACAGAAGTTCAAGACACAATTTCTAAAGAAGTTTAAGACATATAGAAAAAAATAGCAGTAGCCACAAAGAAAACAAATGAAAAAGTGTGGAAGAAATAAAACATAAACCCACTTTAATGGGTTCATCAGAAACAGTGTTTGTAGTTATTATAACGTAAACATGATTCATTGACTTAACTATATTGAATAATGCTGGGTAGGCACATAGAGTGGGTAACATGTGAAGGGAAGTAAGTAAGGACCCAAAGGATGATTCAGAGTCAGGTATCTTAGTTGGGGCCAGCTAACTGTTGTAACAAAAATTCTCCTTGTCTCAGTAGCAGAATCCAGTAAAAGTTTATTTTCTTGTCTAGTGTGGGCAGCTGTCTACTAAGAGATGTCTCATTGATCCAGATTCCTCCTATTCTGCAACTCAGCCATCTCCTAGAACCTTGGAGTCCTTCACTTTCAAGTCCTTTAAAGTCCTTCACCTTAAAGCTGAGGAAGTATGAACAATTACACGAGAGGTTTTTATGGGTTAGGCCTGAGAATGGCGCACATCATATTCATTTGACCAGAACTTGGTCTGAGAAACAGGCAAGGTTGGGAAATGTTGTCTAATTGTGTGTTTAGGAGCCAGAAAATAATGTGAGGGGAGCAAGTAGCAATATTTGCCACACTAGACAAAGGTAGGGTGTAGGGTGGGGAAGAACATCCCAGGTCCTCAGAGCTTCCCAGGTGGCACAAGTGGTAAAGAATCCGTTTGCCAATGCAGGAGACATCTGAGACAAGAGTTTGATCCCTGGGTCAGGAAAGATACCCTAGAGTAGGAAATGGCAACCTTCTCCAGTGTTCTTGTTTGGAAAGTTCCATGAGCAGAGGAGCCTGGAAGACCACAGTCCATGGGGTGACAAAGAGTTGGACACAACTGAGCATGTATGGACCCCACATATTTACGGAGTACCTACTATGGACCAAGCATGGTCGATACAACAGCATGTGGCAGTGGGTAACAGCAGGTTGAGTTCCTGGGGGAGGGGGTATGGAACCTGGCCTTAGAGGCAAATGTGGCTAGAAGGGAGTTTTACTGATTCTGTAGAAAGTAGTAAGGGCTTTGGATTTGATTTTGAAAGAAGTGGAAGTCCATTAAATGGTATTGAGCATAATGTGCCCCAATCTGCTTTATGTTTTAAAATGACCACTTTGGCCACCTTGTGGAAAATAGATTGGGAGGTCAGGGCTGGACACAGGAGTAGAAGTAGAGCTTAACTATGCCAGGCAGGCTGGAGATGAGGGCAACGCCTGGCCTGATGTGATGGCACTGGGGATCTAGAAAGGTGAAAAGGAGAAATATATGAGAGGCACTGGTTCAGACGATAAAGAATCTGCATGCAATTCAGGAGACCCAGGTTTGATCCCTGGGGCAGGAAGATCCCCTGGAGAAAGGAATGGCAACCCACTCCAGAGTTTGCCTGGAGAACTGCCTGGAGAATTCCACGGACAGAGGAGCCTGGCTGGCTACAGTCCACGGGGTCGCCGAGTTGGACACGACTGAGCGACTAACACATGCACATACACACTCTAAATAATTAGAGACATGGTGACTGACTTAATGGGGTGGGAGGGGCATGTGAAGGAGAAAGAAGGGACAGGAATGATTGCTAAATTTTTGGTTGAGAGGTCTGTTGGACTCTAAATGGGAGTTTGAGACACGAAAGCACTTTAGAAAAGGCCAAAGGGCGCAACAAAGCCAGTGCGTTACATTTTACAGATGGAGAAACTGAGGCACGAGATACTAGCAGGCGGAGTCAGACCGTGTGTCGCTCGTCTCACACCCCCTTAGATGGGTGAAAGGACCGAAGGGTCTTGGGTACCTATTAAGCACCGGTATCTGGCCGGGTCCGGCCCCTCCCTGCCCTGCCTGACAGACTGTCAATGACCGTCATTCGTGTCTCAATAAAGTTATTGAAATTGACATTGGTTGCTAAGGAAGTAGGTCGCCGAGCCGGTTGCTAAGGAAGTGAGCGGCCTCGTTCTCTCCCCATCCGGGGCAGCGGGGAACGGCTAAGCCAACGGCTGAGCCCACGGCTCGCCGCCGCCCCCGCCGCCGCCCGCTTTCAGCTCGGGCTGCAGGTGAGTCGGGGTGGAGCCGCAGGGCCGCTGGGCAGGGCCGATCTTCCCGCCGCATGGGATCTTCCCCTGAAGGCCCGCGGCGGCACCACCGACAGGCTTTGCTGCTCCGGCAGCTGGAGCATCTTCTGCTCTGCCTCCTGGGCATCTTCAGGCAGTCCGGACGGCCTCGTCCCCTTCTCCGCCAAGCGGGAGTGCGGCCCGACCCCAGACCCGGCCGCGAGGGGTGGAAGTCAGAGGCCGAGCTCTGGGGACAAGCGGGAGGGAGAGGGGAAGCGGTAAGGGAGGTGGGGAAGCGAAAGCTTGGGGTCCGAATCTTGGCGCTGCCCCTGGCTCACGGTGTGACCTTGGGCAAGTCCCTTTCCCTCTTGGCCTCAGTTGACCTGTTTGCCCAGTGGGGTCCGAACACTTGCTGCTCGGAGTGTTTAAGATACTGAGCCGTGTATGCTGGAAGTTCCCTCAGTGGGGAGGAGAAGGGCCAAGAGCCCAACTTGAAGTCCGAGTGTCTGGATTTGAGACTGCATCTCCACTTAGTAATGGTGTGGCCTTGGGCAGGTTAATCTCAGCCTTCTTTTCTTATCTGTAAAATGCGTTAATGAACTGCAGCGGGAATCCAGTAAGACGGGTATGTCAAGTAGCTTGGCACATAGTAAGTGCTCAACAAGCTGTGAGGAGGCATGTGGGGTGGTTTTGGTAAGGCTTCCTGGAGGGGCTGACTTTGAGACAGATAGAGTTTAGGTGTGTAGTGCACCAGCTCATATGGATGTTCCTCCCTTGTTGATATCCCCCCTCAGTTTTACTTCTTCATTCTGCTAAGAGCAAGGGAGGTGGTGTGGATTTCTGCAAAATAGTCCTGGTGGGGGAAGCCCTGGGGTCAAGTCCTTGTTGATAGTTGAGGTTATGGTTTTATTTTTTTACTTAGGTCTTGTTGACTCTTCCAGAAGACAAAGAGTTATGTTTCTGTCTTTTGAGAAGTGCTTGAAACAGTAATATCTATTTCCAATTGTGATTGACCTTTAAACAACACGGGTTTGAACTGTGTGGATGCATTTTTTTTAAACGAAGTTATGTACTTCACCTTTATGTATAAAGAACTTGAGCATCCATGAATTTTGGTATCCACCGGGGCTCCTGCAACCAATTTCCCGCAAATATTGAGGGTCAGCTGTATATGATTAAGAAGCACTTTTCAGGTATATTATCTTATTTAATCTTCACATAGACTTTGCCAGGTAGGTGGTGATGTCATCTCCATTTCGAAGATGAGGAAACTGAGGCTAAGAAAAGTGAATGACTTGCCTAAGAATTTTATACCTATTAAGTGATGGAGCTGGACACATTTCCAGGTAAATCCTGTATTTTCTTCTCCGTACCCTGATATCTTTGATTTCTCAGTGGTAGCCGTTACAAAGCCATAGGGTATTCTTTCGTTCCTTCTGACTGCTGTGGCTAGAGGCTTTTCTTCCACTGACAAGGAAACAAGATCTTACATAAAGCTTCAGTTAAATAGATACCATCCGAAGTGTGAATTTCAGAACAGAGTTGGAATGTTTAAGGGGGTTTCTCTGTCCTCCTGACCCCTCCTCTTTAAAATGAGAGGAGTAAGCTACTGGGTCCTTTTAGAGCTATTGTGCAATTCTGATTGCATGCTAGTGGTTTAAAGGCATGGAATGAGGCTGCCTGGGTTCAAATCTTGGCTCTGCTACTTCTAAGTTGTGTGCCACTGAGTGATCTACTTTACCTCTTTACCAGTTTCAGCATCTAGAAAAGTAGGGTAATAATAGTATCCACCATCCATGGCTGTTGTGTGGACTTATGTATGCCTAATACATGTGAAGTGCCTGGCAGTTTTGGTAAACATTAGCTATTGTTATTTAAGCTTAACATAGCCTAAATAACCTGAATTATGCTTTATATTTTAATGATGGTTAGTGAATGAGTAAATTAAAGCATGTGCTGATGATACTAGGTCTTGTCAGCTTCACAGGGTCATTGAATTCATGAAATAGTACCTATCACTGCTGCTGCTACTGCTAAGTCACTTCAGTCGTGTCCGACTCTGTGCAACCCCATAGACGGCAGCCCACCAGGCTCCCCCGTCCCTGGGATTCTCCAGGCAAGAATACTGGAGGGGGTTGCCATTGCCTTCTCCGGTACCTATCACAGTATGGTATAAATGTCACTGTTACAGGGTTGCCCCAGGAACCTGTAATCCCATGTCAGAATGGGTTGCAAATAAAAACGAAAGCTGATGGTTGGATGCCAGGTCTGGTTGTCCGACTCCCAGTTCAGTAAATGTTTACCAAATCCCTATTTGCCAAGCACGTGGAGCATGTGGAGATCGGCCCCAACTCCACATTTCTTCAAGGACCTCGGAGCTTAATTTGCATATCGCGAGCTTTTGAATTGAATTTGATGTCTTTAAGTGAGTTCATGTCTTGTGTTTTCCCCTCCTTGGTGTAAAGGTGTGGATTCACATCTCTTGTGTCCTTAGATTTCTGTTGGGTGCCTGGGCTAGAAGTCTTGGCTTGCTCTCTAAGCCCTTTATCCACTGATTTATGGCTCCCTGAGAAAGAACCTTCTGTTGTGCTGGTTAATAATACAGTGCCCTCTTTATGGTGCCTAATGGTTTACAAGAATGCTTAAACGTGTCTTCACTCATTTGGTCTATCAGTAACCCTGTTAGGACAGGAAGGTGCAGATTGAGATTCCCATTTTACAGTCGAGGGACCTGAGGTAAGAGAAGCCAGGCTGCTAGTAGTGGCCCATTTCACACTGACCTCCAGGCCTTCTGACTCCAAGTTCAGTACTCTTGCCCCTACTGGCTCAGTTTCATTCTCTTGCTGATCACTTGGTGTGTGTCAGGTGCAGTTCTAGCCTGGAGCTCTGAAGGTGGAGAGGTAGGTGAGGTCCTTGCTCTCATGCAGCTTGCATTCTAATGGCAGCAGCAGAAAAAGAAACCAGTAAATGGACAAGGTCGTTTGGATGGAAATAAGTACTCTGAAAACAGTAAAACAGTGTGTCGTGGAGAGTAACTTCTCCATGGGGGTGCTGCGACTTAAACTGGGTGGTCCAAGAAGGTTACTCTAATATGATGACATTTTTGCTGAGATATGTGGCCAGAAAGGGGCCAGCCATTTGAAAATGTGGCAGAAGAGCAGGGATAAAGTCTCTGAGGTGGGAATAAGCTTGGTAAATTCTGGGAACCAAAAGAAGACTCAGAGTGACTGGAGCAAGTGGGTGTGTGGGGGATGGGTGGGGATGAGGCTTCAGATCATGCAGGGCCTGTAGCCCAGAGCATGGAGGTGGGTTTTTATTCCAGAAACAATGGGAAAGCATTGAAAACTTTAAGAAGGAAGTGACATGATCTGTTTTGTCTTTTCTAAAAATCACTTTGGCCTCTGTGACCAGTGAATTTTAAGAGGTATAAGAACGGCAGCCTGGACAGTCATTCGGAGGCCAAGTGAGAGGTGGTGCTGGCTTTCTAGGGTGTTGGCAGTAGAGATGGTATAAGAAGATGGACTGGGGATGTGTCATGGAGGTGAAACCAGCGGGATGGTGGTTGAGGGCAAGGAATCATAGATGATTCCTGGGTTTTGGGCCTGAGCAATTTGGTAGATGTTGGTGGTGCCATCTGCCTTGAAAATGATAAGACAGCTTTTTTTGTAAGGTGCCCTGTGTGGAAGAATTAGCTCTGGTTCCCTGTGAGCCCTTGGAGGAGAGGCGCAAGGTATAAACATCACACTTCGAGCCTCTGGGGAGGAGGTCCTACAGGATAGACACCCAGGTGCGTCTGTTTGAAGCCTCCCCCAGGACATCAGAAGCCCTACTTTTCTTGAAGCCTGGCTCTTGACCAGCTTGTGGAGTGGCAGGTGCAGGCTGTGCCAGAGCAGTGCCCATCTGTTTCATTGCTGTTGGCATTGCTGTCCTAACTCAAGATCTTCGCTGATGAAGGTTCCTGGGAGAAGGCTGGCCAACTCTGGGAGACAGAATGGAATCACTTGTGAAGTTCAGTGCCTCAAATGACCACAGTCTTCCTGCCAAAGTGGTTCTTTCTTGGCCATCGAATGACATTTCTAAAGTTTCAGAGCTTTTGATTTGGGAATCCCTGGAGAAGCTGTTGTGTTCTGCTGGAATTCCTAGAGGATCCTTGAATGGAGTATCTCTTCTGAGCAAGGGAATTTGAGCCTTCTTTTCATTTATGCTAATAACTGCCTCTGTAAATTTAGACTTCACAATGTTGAAGATTCAGCACTGTGAATAGTAAGACTAATAATTCTACCACCTCCGCTTGTCTAGCTTTGTTTTCAGTTTCAAATGCTCTTTCCTGCACATTCTTGCGTACTAATGTTTAGTTAGTTGAGACTATGTGGCATATGTATTTTACTTAGTTTACAGATGAAGTGTTGAGAGGGCATTCATTTTGGTCAATAATACTAGATACTTGGTAGGTACAGGGCTAGGTCCTTGTTGGTCCAAGGCTATTCTGTATGATCAAGGCACCCATGTGCCCTGAGAGCTTATTAGAAATGTAGAATTTATGTCTAGATATAGTAAACCAGTCTGCATTTTACCAAGACCCCCCCGCCTCCCAGGGTGTTTCCTGGGTACATTAAAGCTGGTGATGCCCTCTTTGGTTATAAGTCGCAAAACTAGGATTTAACCAAACATAATGGTAATAAAAGCACAGGCTTTCCTCGTTTTATTGTGCTTCATGGATATTGCATTTTTTACAATTTGAAGGTTTGTGGCAACCCTGCGTTGTCAGGTGATGGTTAACATTTTTTTTGGCAATAAAGTATTTTTAAATTAACAGTTACATTTTAATTAAACAATTGCATTGTTTCTTTAGACATAATACCCTTGCACACTTAATAGACAGTATAGTATAAGCATAACTTTTATGTAGTCTGGGATACCATAAAATTTGTGTGACCTGCTTTATTGCAAGATTTGCTTTATTATAGTTGAACAGAGCCAACTGCAGTATCCGCAAGGTATGCCTGTAACTGCAGAGCCAAATCTGCAGTATCTCCAAGGTATGCCTGTAACAGGAATAGCTCACATTTATTGATCCAAATGCTGTTCTTAACTTTACACGCATTGTCTCATTTAGTCCTCACAGCAGCCTGGTAACTGAGTACTGTTATGAATCCCATTTTCCAGAAGAGGAAAGTAGAGGCACAGAGAAGTCAAATAACTTACCCAGGCCTGCTGACTCCAGGTCCACTGCTCCTCCAGCCTCTCACTTGTTCATCTGTTTTTCAGGTGGGCAGCACCTCCCTGATGTCTTGTCAAAGGCCTTTCTTTGCCTTTTGTACCCGGGTGACTAACTTCAAATGCTGATGAAGGAAAAGTGACTTCATAGAATGACTGAAGAAATCAGGGGAAAAACCCTTGGTATTTGAATATAATTCTGGATGTCAATTACTTGACTGACAGGCAACAGACAGATAATCTGATTTGTGAGATAGGCTACCTCTCCCTCTTCTTAGCTCTAACTCAGGCCTGAAACGTGAAGCAGGTAGGCACTGTGAGCTTGTATTCTGAGTCATTCGGTCCTGAACTGCTTCCTGATTCTGCTGATAACATCTGTACCAGTGAGGAGAAGCTGGCTAAAGTCCTATGCCACCAGCTGACAAATTGCAAAAGATTCCCTTTGTTGAGCCTCAGCTCTCCCTGTCTGCTGGGTGGGCTCATGATTTTCCTTTCAGTATCCCCTTATCTCCGTAATCTTAGAGTTCTTGATCAAAGCCTGTGCCATCACAGGAAATTCTGGTGTGAAAAGGCCGTGGGATCTGGGTGGAGACATGAATTATAAGCACAGTTCTGCCATTTGCTGTGTTACCCAAGGCAAGTAACTCAGTGTCCCTGGCCCTCACTATCTGTGTAGGCAAAATGGACATGGGGTCGTCCTCCAAGGCTCTTCTAGCGCTGCCTGCAAGACAGCTTTGAGTTGGCTAATCTTTTACTTTTCCTTGGTGACTTGATGCAGTGCTTTCTCCCAGGCCTTCCAGGGTGAGGCTTTGAGAGCTCTGTCTTGGCAGTCAGAGATCCTTACCGTCAGCTCGTCTTATCAGCACAGACATCTGCATTGCTGTTTGGGATGTTCTTGTTTAGGGCTCAGTTAATCTTGGTGACGCACTGTGTCTCCTCACTTTGTCACACTGATCGCAGATGGAGAGCTCTTCACACACAGGCACATCTATCTTTAGCATGCTGGTTCATTTAAATCATAGTTTGCCTTAGAGAGCATCAGTGATAATTGTAGTGGGTGTGGTTTTATTTTTATAATTTTTGGCAAGATATTTGCAGCAGTTGCATTTTGTCATATTTGAACATAGTGTATAAATGGAAGTGCGTCCGAGTGAAATAGAAATTGTGATAGATTCTTGGGAGCTGAGACTGGATATGCTGTTACCCTCCTGGGGTCCTTAACATCCCCTTCAGCAGTGGTTTCTGGAAGGACTTGCTTTGAGGCTTTCATGTGTGATGTAAATTAAACAGAGGCTAAAGCTCATACTACTGTCTCCAGCAGCATAGGGGACTGCAGTAATCATTACTTTATAACACATTTCAATAACCTAAGCAAAAAAGTCTAGCTAGTAAATCATAAAAGATTCCATCCAGGTAAGATAAAACGTCAGCTTGAGTTACTTAAGATAACCGCAAGATGATAGTTCTTGGTGGAAATAGTTACTGGTTTTGCAAGGTCTGCAATAGCAGGTCAGATTCTAGCCCAAGAAATACATGGTGTTTTTCCCTGCTTATTTCTTCATTGTCAGCATTTTTTAAATAGAACTTTTTTCCCCTGACTATAAAAGTAATGAATTTCCACTGAGGAAAAATGAGGAAAATCCTAAAAGGATTAATTTAAGATTCACCCAGAAATAACTCCTGTTAAATCATCTTACTGTCCAAAGGAAAATGCACTCCTAAATGTGTTTTGTCTCATGGATATGCGGTTCTTACCTGTTTCCCTAATCATTGTCGTTTAGGCTGATTTCAATACTTAATGCTACGAGTAATGCTACAGTGAACATCTTAAAGATTATCTTTGCATATACTTGTATTTACGTTTCTGATGATGTTTTTAAAATTAAAACAATTTTTTGGTCGTGCTGGGTTTTCTTTGCTGCTCACAAGCTTTCTCTAGCTGCCGACAGTGGAGGCTCCTCTCTAGCTGCGGTGCTTGGGCTTCTCATGGTGGTGGCATCTCTTGTTGCAGAGCACAGGCTCTAGGCAACGGGCTTCCATACTTGCTCCATGACACACGGAATCTTCCCGGACCAGGGATCGAACCCACGTCCTCTGCATTGGCAGGCAGATTCTCAGCCACTGTACCACCAGGGAAGTCCAAGTTTGTTTGTTTGTTTTTTTTAACGAGGATCATTTTTAAAGTTTTTATTGAACTTGTTACAGTATTGTTTCTGAGTTTTATGTTTTGGTTGTTTGACCTTGAGGCATGTGGGAACTTCGTTTCCCCACCAGGGATTGAACCTGTACCCCTTGCAGTGGAAGGCTAAGTCTTAACCACTGGACCACCAGGAAAGTCCCCTCGTGATTTCTTTAAACTGGATCCTTTCCTTGTTAAAAAAAAAATGTAGTTATAAAGGCAGCCTCCTAAATAATGTTTTTAACGGGATGGTGTCTAAACAAAGTTGAAAAGGCAGACACTAATAGTTTAGTGGGGAGGAATTACCTTTGAAAAGGGTATTCTGATTCAGTTTCAGCTTACTGGTCCACTTGCAGATGTCTTTTCAGATAGTTGCTCTCAAAATGTATTTCCAGTTTTGCATTTGGAGATGTTAATTTAACGTTTCATAACCATTTTTTCGTGTTTTCGTGTTTAGTAAATATGAACTAAAACATTCCCTAGTGATGGGCACTGGTGTTGTTTCTGGCTTTTAATAATCACATACAGTGCTGTGGTGAGCATCTTTGCTTCTCTGTCAGCCTCATAAGAGAACAATTCTAAATAAATTAGTTTAGGGAAAGTTAGAACTTTATAAAGTTCAAAAGGAAAACTGTACCTTTTCCTTCTTAAAATTTGATTAGGACCCTCTAAAAATATCTTAAAAAAAAAAAGCTTCATGAGATATAATTCACATACCATAAGGTATCTTTTAATAATTTTTGTGAGCCTTCTTTGCTGTCTCCTTAATCTGTTTTTCTTTCTTCTTTTATTTAATTATTTGCCTGCACCAGGTCTTACTTGCAGTACACAGGATCTTTGAACTTCATTGTAGCATGCAGAATTTTCAGTTGTGGCATATGAGATCTAGTTTCCTGACCAGAGATTGATCCTGGGCCCCCTGCATTGAGAGCATGGAGTCTTAGCCACTGGACTACAGTGAAGTCCCTGTTTTTCTTTTTGATACAGAACTCCTTGTGAGTAGGACTCAGAACATGAGCCTTTAACATTTAAACCCTTCATTCTCTGAACAGACTATTGGCTGGTGACATTAACCAGAAATACTGTGTGTACGTTATCAGTTTTGTGCAGTGGATGAGCAGTGAGAGCAAACATGTCTTTATGGAATCAGGCAGTGAACCGTGATATTTTTGATTGACTTTTGGAGAGGAATTTTTAAAATGTAGCCAATTCATTATATTACTGAAACATCCTGTGATTTATGGAATATTGTTTGATCAGCTTTGGAAACTGTATACTATAAAGGTAGCGTATGTAGGCAGCTTCTCTAACATTAATGTACACACCAGAATCACCAGAGATGTTGATAATGGGACTCTGATTTTGAAGATTTAGATGGGATTAGATTCTAGGGGTTAAACCAGGTGGGACGGGGGAAGATTTTAGGTGACACTCCGGTACAACATCCTAAATTCTGTTGAGTGACACTGTGAGAGTTATTCCTTCTGAAACACTTTTGGCTCTTCTGACTATGTCAAGAAGAGTATTTGGTTCCAGTCTTTCTTAACATGTGCTAAGTTCCCTTTCTAACCAAGGGAGATCAGTTCTGGGGCCTTAGGTAAGCTACAGTTATTTAGTTTGAATTTAGTAACACTGTTGTGTGTCCTTATATTTATTTTCAGTTACCTTCCATTTACAACAAGTGATACTGGTTTTCCATTTATAGTAGTGATAGAAAGTTTCTTTTAAAAAGAAACATGTGTTAAAAGTAGGTTTAATGCAAAACCTTAACTCAATAATAGTACAGGTAGTGTATGGATATGGCAAAAACTGTGAAGTCAGGTGACTGATATTTAGGACATGCTGGTGTGGAAAAAAGGCCATGAACTTTGGAGCCAGGTCACCCTGGTTTCTGCTTACTTTGCTGCTGATTTTCTCAGTCTGCCATGTTGCTTCTCTCTCCGATCTCCAGAGTTTTTTACTCCCGTAAATTGGGTCAGGGCAAAGGTACCTCCTGTGGACCAGGCATTGTCATGCTTGTCCTGTGATCCTCCCGCAACCCCAAGGAGCCGGGCATTCCTGATAGTCCCATTTTGCAGAGGAGGAAATAGGCTCAGAGGGGTGAGGGAACTTGCATGGAGTCCCAGAGCTGGGAATGGTTGGACTGGGTTTCAATCCCTGGTGTGTCTGAACCTCTTTTTTGTTATTCCAGGCCACCTCCCTCGTTCAAATACAGCATTTGTTGTGGCTGTCTGCCCGGCTGCCTGGCAGTCTGATTAAAAGGACAAGTCATTGTGTACACTCATCATCACTACAACATTATTGACAATAGCCAAGAGGTGCAAGTCGCCCGCATGTTCATGGCCATATCAATGGATAAAGAAAATATGGTATATACTACAATGGGATGTTATTTAGCCTTATAAAAGACAGAGATGTGTCACATGCTATAATACGGATGAACCATGAGGTTGAATGGTGGTTTCCAGGGGCTGGGGAGACAGGGAGGTGGGGAGTTGCTGTTTGATAGGTGTAGAGTTTCAGTTTGGCAAGATGAAAAAGTTCTAGAGATCTGTTGCACAACACTGTGAATATCATTACTCAACTGTACACTTAAAACTGGTTACAAGGGTACATTTTATAATATGTGGGGTTTTTTTGTTTTGTTTTGTTTTTTAACCACAGTTAAAATTTTCTTAAAAGTTAAAAAAAAAGCGCCATTGGTCAGAAGGCAATCTGTTTTTTTTTCCATTTTGGAAACTCTCAAGCATACATAAAAATAGAATAGTATAATGAACCATGAACCCATTACCCAGCTCCAGCAGTTATCAGCACATGGCAGTTCTGATTCACATGTGACCTTTTTTCCACCCCACTGACCTCACCCCTGATTATTTTGGTTCCAGACAGCATGTTACTTTTATCTGAAAATGCTTTTGTGTGTATCTCTTAAGGGTAAGAACCTTCTTTAAAAAATACTATTTTTACACCTAAAAAGTAACAGTAGTCCTTAACATCATCTGATGTTCAGGGTTTGAAGTTTCTTGATGGTCTTATATATTTTTAATAATCAGCTTGTTCAAATCAAGATCCAGAAAAGGGTCCTACTCAAGGACCAAATGTTGTATTTGGTTGATTAAGTTTCTGACATCACAGTATAAATTTTAAGCAGAGAGACTATCTCTTTGCTGGATCAGTACATGGAACAAGAAGTTCCTGGCAGGCAGGCTCTTCCAGCTTCATAGCTTAGTGGTAGTTCAGAGCATTAGCCCTGAATGTCGGAGTCATGTGGACAGTGGGTGCCCTGTGGGTGGGAGGATAAATGGTATAGCCAGGGGAGTGGGTAAGACCGTGCCCTCTGTCAAAAGGACATGCATAGCCTTTAAACCGCTAGCAGTAGCTTCTACTAAGAACCCCCACATATAGTTAAAGGTATATTCATTCATGGTCTGTGCTCAGTCATGTCTGACTCTTTGTGACGCTATGGACTATAGCCCACCAGTCCATGTAGTCCACCTCTGTCCGTGGAATTTTCCAGTCAGGAATACTGGAGTATTCTTCTCCTCCTTCAGAGGATGTTCTAGACCCAGGGATCAAACCCTCATCTCTCGCATCTCCTTCATTGGCAGGCAGATTCTTTACCACTGAGCCACCTGGGAAGCCCAGTGTTCAGGACATTCACTGCAGCATTGTTTGCACTGACCAAGAACTTTTGCAAAGACCAAAACTGTTGGAGTTTCCCTCAGTGGGGCACTAATCAAATACGTTATCAGGCAACTGTACTGTGGTATCTAAGCAGCTACTTAAAAAGTGGGGACACGGGTGAGGGTTGGAGGAATGGGAGGTTTCTCCAAGATCTGTAAAATAAGGTAGAGAATGATGATATATACTTACTTACACCTCAATTTTAAAAGTAGGGAAGCAATTTTATATTAGTTAAGATATATTAAGCATGAATATATCATATATTAATGTTTGTATATGCTTCAAGTATCTCCCCAGGGGTAGGAGGAAGATTTATTTGTTCACTGTATATACAACTTGAATCATTTTAATCTCTGCATATATTGATACACATGTATATGCATGTGTATATGTGTAGTAAGTTTAGAGTTTTTCAATAAGACAAACCTGGTTTTGAATCCTGACTGTACCGTTTAACTGCTATGACCCTGAGCCAATAAATTTCTCTAAGCCTCCCATCCTTGTTTTTAAAATGAGGTTAATACCTATTCCTCAAAAGGTGATTTTGAGGATTAGAAGAGGTATATACATTAAGCACTTAATGTACTATGAGTCATGCCTATTGAACACAAGGTAGCCCCAGACCCACATTGATTCTGAATTAGTGTCCCCTAGACTTGAATATATTTTTTATGAATGTACTTTATGAATACTTCGGTTTCTTTGCCTCTTTTCCCCGCTGCTGCTGCTGCTGCTGCTAAGTCACTTCAGTCGTATCCAACTCTGTGTGATCCCATAGACGGCAGCCCACCAGACTCCCCCATCCCTGGGATTCTCCAGGCAAGAACACTGGAGTGGGTTGCCATTTCCTTCTCCAATGTGTGAAAGTGAAAACTGAAAGTGAAGTCACTCAGTCATGTCCGATTCTTAGCGACCCCATGGACTGCAGCCTACCAGGCTTCTCCGTCCATGGGATTTTCCAGGCAAGAGTACTGGAGTGGGGTGCCATTGCCTTCTCCGCTTTTCCCCGCTAGATAAGTGCTTTCTTTGTCTGCCTGTTGGGGTCATCAAATGACGGAGCTCATGGCGGCAATTTGAATTCAGGGCAGGCATTTATGTGTTCATGTTTCTTGTCTGTGACCTTTCTAGGTTTCTTTCCAGATAAGTAGTCTGTCATCTTAAGACACGTAAGCTGAAACCAAGGTGCTAGACCTTTTTCCCCCAAAGAAAAAATATTTTTATTGCCATCTCCCTGCTTGATTGTAAGAAACAAAATACACATACTTATCACAAAGGCCAAAGAAAGCACAAGCAGTAATTTGCAGGCTCACCCCCGGAGATCAATATTACTTGCCTTTCTTGAGGGTTTATTATGCATCTTGGACTAGACTGAGCATTTAACATTTATTAGCTTACTTAATCCTTATAACAGTTCTTTATGGTAGGTGTTGTTATTAATCCCATTTTATAGAAGAAACTATGACAATGTAACTTTCTCAATATTTTATAGCTAAGTGGCAGAGCAGAATTTCAAACCCTGACCTGCTGAATATTCAAGTTCACGCTTGAATAGTGTGTCTTGTCTTTGCAGTTTCCTTCACATCTGTCTCTGCACTTGTGCATATACACATGTAGACATAAATTGCGTCATAGTAACTGTCCTGTTTGGTAGCCTGCTTTTTTTCTCTCATCACGATGTCATGAACATCTTTCCTTGTGTAAATACCTAGAGGTTTATTACCATTCTTAATGATTGCATAATTTCCCATTGTAGAGATATGTCATAATCTAACCAGTTCCTTATCTATGACTGTTTAAGTGGTCAGAGATGCGACTGAGATAAACATAAAGGTGTATGTACATCTTGCATATGTATTCAGTTATTCGCTGATGGCCTTAAAATTGTAGCAAGAAATGGAGTTGCTGTTTCAAGGGAGTATTACGTTTCAAGTATTGCATTTCAATGTTTATATATATATATATATTTTTTTTTTTTTTTTGGCTGTACTGTGCGACATGCGGGATCTTAGTTCCCCAACCAGGGTTTGAATCCATGCCCCCTGCAGTGGATGTGTGAGATCTTAACCATTGGACTGTCATGAAAATCCCTTCAGTTTTTTTATATTGATTGCTCAAATGCCCTTAAATAATTTGTGCCGGTTTGAAATGCTGTGGCTCTTATATGTACTGTAAGAGATAGTTTGAAAGTGTTTAGACAGAGCTCTCAACTGTTTGGTTTACAGAAAAAAGATTCCCTTATGTTTATAAACTGTGCCCGTAATAACAGAATATATGTTATTAGTCTGTTATTTTGACATCTTTGTTCTGAATGCCTTTTATGGCTGAGGCTACACGACATGTAACATTGACATTAGAACATTAAAAACTCCATGGCTGTAGACCTCATAGAAGCGCTTTTATGATGCTTCCCCATGAAGTGAGAACAAGTAGCTTTACTCCTAGGGCCCTTGTTCATCAGTTAAAACATTCTATTATGTTATATTTGTGGTGGTCAGTGAAAGTGGATAGATAAAAGGGGGAAAATGAGTTATAACATCTGGATATAGTTTAGTTAATTTCACAAAAATTTTCCATCTTTTTTCCTCCCCTAATTTGATTTTAAGACTGGGTAATATATTTACATGATTCAAGAGGTATAAAAGGATATACACTGTAAAGGCTCCCTTTGGCTCTTGGCCTTCAGCTACCCAGCTCTTTTCCCTACAGGCAACCGGTGTTGTTATCTGGCTCTTGCATATTCCTCCAGATATACTTTACGTACATAGAGGCAGATAAAGAACTATTCTCCCAACACAGATTCCATGTCCTTTTAAAAGTTCTCCAGAGAGGGATATTATTTTTTAAATTGGAGATGAATAATCTTGTTTTGAAAATTGTGTAATTCCCATTTTGATAACTGGCCATCATGGGAACCAGAGACTCAGAGTTGAGCTTGCTCTCTTGATGTTGGTTCAGGGATTGGCAAACAAGGATTCCTGATCCTTCAGAACAATTAGTAGCAGTTGTGAAAGAGAGTCATGTTGATGGTGATGAGGTGGATACAGAGTAGAAACAGCTGCTTCCCCTGAGAGAAAGCTGCACAGGGACTTGGTTTGGGCTGGTTAATAGGGAGTCACTTTTATCTTCTTGTCTGAGTGTTGCGGTGCTTTTCTGCTGGCCTCTGTGATCTATGGCTTGGGCTGCCTTTACACTCTGAGTCCTTGAACTCCAGGCCAGGCAGTTGGCAGGTGTTTACCTGATCTGATCTTAGAGAACACTGCATCGGAACGCATTCATTAAAGGTATTAGTATGCGCTGTGTACCCACAGAGTACCCTCCTTGCATTGCTGTTCCTAGTGAATTGCCAGACCTTTTTTTTTTTTCCCATTTAAAGATATCACATGCTTGTTAGAGAAAATTTGGAAAATATAGAAAGCTTGAGGGAGTAGGGAAAATCTCCTATATGCAGTCCCATCTCACAGAGTTGACCACTACTGCTGTTTTGATGTGTCTTATTTTTATGCAATTGTGATTGCTTGTATTTAATTTTGTAAACTGCTTTTTCATTTATGCTAAGCAGATTCCATGTCATTACAGAGCCTTGATAAGTGTCATTTAAAAAGATGGACTAGCATGACAAGGGCTTCCCAGGTGTCGCAGTGGTAAAGAATCCACCTACCATTGCAGGAGACACAGGAAATACAAAAGACACGGGTTTGATTCTTGGGTCAGGAAATCACGCTGAAGTAGGAAATTGCAACCTGCTCCAGTATTCTTGCCTGGAAAACTCCATGGACAGAGGAGCCTGGCGGGCTACAGTCCAGTGGGTCGCAAAGAGTTGGACACAACTGAGCGTGCATACATAAATTTGGTCATAGACAGAGATGCCTACAAGAGCCAGGCAGGAAGTGTAAATGAGCAAAGCATGCTAGGTGTGAGACAGTAGGAAGTGTGGGTTGGGGAGGATTGGGTGGCTGGGCCCATCATCGGGTGGCTGAGCCGTCATTCAGTTCCCATTGCCCTTCAGTTCCCTTGGGGCCTGGGCCAGGGGCTGTCAGGATATTCCCATTCTTCCAGAGAAGCAGAAAACCTGTCTGTTTTAATGTGAAATTGCTCTTGGTTTTTTGTTTGTTTTAGTTTTATTTTGTTTTTTTTTTTTACAGAAATCTTAAACATTCAGAGAATAATATAGGAAGCAGAATTGACAGTTGTTAATGTTTTCTCTTATTTGCTTCAAACCTCATAACCTGTTTCTATTTGTTTTTAAGAGAAATGATAAAGTATTACAGATAGAGTTGAAAAATTCTTCACATTTCTTGTTCCATTCTCTACATTTCACTCTGTCCAGTTTTAGCAGGCATTATCAGAAATTACTGTATATCCTTCTATTCCATTTTTGGGAGTATTTACATATACATAAATGCAAATCCATGAACACCATATTGTTTTCTAATTTTTCAGTCATAATCATTCTCAGCTTGCTTTTTCACTCAACCTGTTTGTTTTCTTTCTTTCTTTTTTATTTATTTATTTTTCTTTCTTTTTAAAAAAATATATTTATTTATTTGGCTGCGCCAGGTCTTAGTTGGCATGTGAGATCTTTATAGTTACAACATGTGGGATTTAGTTTACTGACTACAGGTCAAACCTGGGCCCCCAGTGTTGTGAGCACTGAGTTTTAGTTACTGGACCACGAGGAAAGTCTCAACCTGTTTATTTATTAATGTAAATATATGTAACTAGTTCAGGGTTGACAGACTTTTTCTATGAAAGATCAGGATTTTAGGTTTTGTGGGCCACACTCTCTCTGCTACAGCTACTCAGCTCTGCTATTTTATAGCTAATGCAGCCATAGATAATATGTAAGAAAAGGGATATGGCTGTATTCCAATAAAACTTTATTTACAAAAACTGGCTGTGGGCTGGATTTGGCCTGTGAACTGTCATTTGCTGACTGCTGCTCCAATTTATTTCTTTTAAATACTGAATAGTATACTATCTGTAGCATGAATGTACCATCTTTTATTTTTCAGTTCCTCTATAAATGGATGATTAGGTTGTTTCCAGTTTTCTACTATTTTAGCAGTGCTGCAGGAAGCATCTTTTTCCGTGTTTCCTTGTACGTATCTGCAAAGGTTTTTCACCAGGGCATATAAAGATATAGAGGTAGAATTGTTGGGGGGGTTGTTTTGTTTTGTTTTTTTAAACAACGGTTGGGCCAAATAAAAATGGCTTCAGGTAGAATGTGACCAGTTCGTGACCTCTGTTCTAGAATCTCTATAGGAAGCCACTGGTTACTGATAATCCAAATCCACACCTAGTTCTAGAATTTGTTGTGGACTCCTTGACAGCACAGGTGAGAATGGGTGAATCCAAACAAGAAAGATTCTGGAAGAGAGTGGTTGCCCTGAGAAATGTGCAACTGATTTCCTCAGCAGACAAAAGAGATGAAGTTGGACAAAGACGCAATCTTTCACGTGTAGTAGCCATTCTAATGGTGGTTGTTAACAATGGGATGACAAGTTCAAGTAGAAGAGGTGTTCGGGATAAAGATGCTGAGCTGCTGACCTGTGGTTTCTCCTTTCCTGGCAATGCTGTGAGTTCCTTTAAAGATTTATCACTGTAATTAGACAGACCAGAAGAAGGAGGAGGAAGGTAATAAAGACTATCAGGGCATCCTTCCAAGAAAACCCTCTCCTTTGAGGAGGACCTACAGCAAGATTTTAAGCTCTGGTGGCAGGAAATTAAATTAGTCCATCTTCCTGAAGTAATATGTCAGTAATACATGACTAGTTCAGCCAAGCTCAGTGAGTTCAGAAAAGAAATGATGTTCTGTGTTCCAAGTCAAGGAGATTTAATTAAGTGGACTCAGACTTTGGGAATTCCTTCTTTTAAAAAGCTTTTCAAGGTTACTCTGGGTCATTATTATTCCTTTGTTTTTATTGTTTTGGAGAACTCAAAAATATACAGGGCTGTAACAGAAGCAGCTGAACATCAAGATCTGTATGAAAGCCTGCCGCAGGCTTTTTAGTTTTATTAGAGAGGCTTGGGGTCACATTGCTTTCATAGGTGAAACCTCTCCCCGGGTATGAAATGCAGAAGAATCGATCCTCTCCGGTGACCTGTTCCCCATCCACCTCTTCTGTTTCTTATTCCTTGGAGTCTCAGGTCTTGTCTAACCATCCCATGTACTACAGCAGAGGCCTCCCCAAAGGAAGCTCTGGGGCCTGGGCTTCGGGCTTGGCACCCAGAGAGCTTTTGGCAGGCCTCTGTTGAAGTGGAGGCAGAGTCAGGCAAGGGATCAGCCATAGCTGTAGCTTGGGGGCCATTCCCCTAGACAAGAAAAGGAGACGCAGTAACCTGGCCATTCTGATATCTGATTCTAAGTATCCGGCAAAATTCTAGTAGCTTCTAGAAGCTAATGAATGAAGGGCTGCCTTTTACATAGTTTTTTTTTTTTTTTTTTTTACATAGTTTTTTTAAATGACTTGATATTTACTTTTAATTGAACATTCCCTGGAGAAGGAAATTGCAACCCACTGCAGTATTCTTGCCTGGAGAATCCCATGGACAGAGGAACGTGGCAGGCTACTGTCCATGGGGTCGTAAGAGTTGGACTCAACTTAGCAACTAAACCACAAACCACCACAGTTGAACACTGATTAGGTATTTGGATCTCAATTTGAACTGATTTTTTTTTTTTTTAAGGATGATGACTACAAATTGAACAAGAGAAACTATTAGTCTAGTGATATTTAATGCATAAAATTAGGCTTCCCTGGTGGCTCAGCAATAAGGGATCCACCTGCAGTGTTGGAGACTGCCTGCAATGCTCTAGACACGCGTTCAGTCCCTGGGTCGGGAGGATCCCTGGAAGAAGGAAATGGCAACCCACTCCAGTTTTCTTGCCTGGAAAATCTCACGGATAGAAGAGCCTGGTGGGCTATAGTCCATGGGGTCACCAGAGTCGGACACAACTTAATGACTAAACCACCACCATCACCCCCAGTAATCTTCAGAATGACCCTTTGACAAAGGTTTTGGATGCAGTTGTTTTAACTTTTTTTTCTTTTTTGGCCATGCTGTCGCATGTGAGCAAAAGTTCCCCCACCAAGGATTGAACCTGTACTCTCTGCAGTGGAAGTGCTGAGTCTTAACCTCTGGACTGCCAGGGAAGTCCCTATATTAGTTAATTTTAATCTGACTTTATTTTAGTTCCCAAACTATTTCCACGTTTATAAGTAACTGTTAGTCTGACAATCATCCAAAATGAAGGAGAATTATCCCTGTTTTACAGATCTTACAAAAACGCTGATGCAGGGAGGCTAAGAGGTCTTGTGGTTATACATTCTTAGAGAACATTATTTTATTACATATAACAATTAGAAGAATTATGAAAAATAGCTTCTCATGTTTCCATGTGCTTACTTACCGACAGAACAATTTTTTGTGAAAGATCAATGAAGGAACATAACTCTGTGTTTATTAATTGGCAGCATATATGCCTAGAATGACTCATCACGGCTATACATTTTTCCGCCTTTTGTTGGCAAGGTATAGGTTAGTCTCACAACTCAATGAATACTGTAATTCATGTTCTAAGTATCTATCAAAATTACAAATGCATATATCCTGTGATCCAGATAGATTTTTTTCCCATACATGAAAGGATGTGGTCCTGGGTTTTTCATAGTAAAATATCAGAAACAGCTTAAGTGCTAGGGTAGTGGTTAAATAAATTACAATGCCTCCAAACAGAGGGATGTTTTACTGCTGTCATAAAGAATAGGGCAGCTCTGCATTTACTGAGGGGAACAAACTCCAAGATAGGTTGTTAAGTAAAAGCAAGCTGCAGGACACTGCGTATTGTGTGTTACATACTATACTTGTGTAAAAAAAGAGAGGATAAGTGTGCATTAATACATATGAGCTTGCTCTGCATAAACTTATTCAGGAAGATTAAAAATCTAATAATACTTGCCTTGTAAGCAGGGAAGTGGTTGGCTGGAGAACAGATAAGGGAGAGGGACCTGTCAGCAAAGGACCTTTTGAATCAAGAATCATGTGAATTACCTGTTTATTTTTAATTTTAAAAATGTATATATTTTAAAATAATTTTTATTTTAAAGATAATTTTGTCTGTTTACTTATTTGTGGCTGTGCTGGGTCTTTGTTGCCGAGAGCACAGGCTTTAGGCTCATGGGCTTCGGTAGTTGCAGCTCATAGGGCTCAGCAGCTGCCGCTTGCAGGCCCTAGAGCGTGGGCTCAGTAGTTGTGGCATATGGGCTTCGTTGCTCTGTGGCCTGTGGAATCTTCCCAGACCAGAGGTCAAATCCGTGTCCCCTGCATTGGCAGGCAGATTCTTATCCATTGCGCCACCAGGGAAGTCAGAATGATCTGTTTTTTTAAAAACCCTTGGTTTGAGGTTTTGGGGAGTTTAACGTCATCATATGTATCTCTTTGCTCTAATTTGCTTGCTCTCTACCCCTTCCCAAAGAACCCATTTAAACATCCTTTCTTCTGCTCCGTGAGTTTTTAGCACCAAATGAAGTTCTTTTTTGTTTTTACTTAAAAATTTCTTAACATCTATTTTCTTATTTGCACTCAAATTTTTAAAAATTTATTGACTGAATAAGTGCTTTCTTTGTAATGCATTACCCCACATCCTTGTTTATTTGAACACATTTTGCACAAGCCATAGTTGATTTTAGAATGGAAAAGTATTATCAGTACAAGATAGGAAATTCTAACAGTACTAATGAGTGTATAGGGAAGAGTTTTTTTTTTCTTTCTCTAGATCTCTGAGTGTCCTCTGGGCTCCTAGTTCCCCTCCCGAGGTTGCCACTGTTACCACTTTTACATGTATGCTTCTAATACTGTAGTATGCATATGTAAACTGTGCTATAGATACTGTTCCTTGTCCAGGTTTTTTCACTTAACAGCATATCTTGGTTTAGGATTATGTTTAGATTAGCACATTTTTTTTTAGCAACTGCACAGGATTCCACTGTATATATTAAATTTATTTCATCAGCCCCCTCTTGATGGGAATTGGGGTTGTCCACAATCTATTGCTACCACAGATGATGCTACAACAGATATCCTTCTATGTGAAGGATAAATTCTTAGAAATACAACTGCTAGATCAAAGGGGCTTTGCATTTTAAATTTAGAAAAATAGCTCCAAATGGCTCTATGCAGAGGTTATGGTAGTTCCACAGCATATAAGGTTACTTGGGCTTTTATAAAGCTTCCAGCCACCTCAACTTGTAGTATAGGATATAATATACATTGAAGAGTAGACAGGGTAGTTAACACTGTTGGTGGGGTAGTGTTTTTATTTTTCCCTCTGCAACTGGTTAAGATCCCATGAGGAAATAGCCATTTGTAGTAGTTATTAAGTATAGCTGTCAGATGGTTGGCTAGATGGAGGTGACCTGGGTGTATAATCAGTCCCCAGTGACAACTGTACTGTCTGCTTACTTTTTTTTTTCCCCTCCCCCTAGGACCCTAGCATCCTGAGATATTTTTGGATTCATAGCCCTTAAGAGTGACCTGGTCAGAGGTCATCATGTCAAAGCTGAAAAGCTCAGAATCGGTCCGAGTGGTGGTTCGCTGTCGGCCCATGAATGGCAAGGAAAAGGCTGCTTCATACGACAAGGTGGTGGATGTGGATGTGAAGCTAGGGCAGGTGTCTGTCAAGAACCCCAAGGGAGTGGCCCATGAAATGCCCAAGACCTTCACTTTTGATGCTGTCTACGACTGGAACGCCAAACAGTTTGAACTCTATGATGAGACCTTCCGACCGCTGGTGGACTCTGTCCTTCAGGGTTTCAATGGGACAATTTTTGCCTATGGACAGACAGGGACTGGGAAAACCTACACGATGGAAGGAGTCCGGGGTGACCCTGAAAAAAGAGGGGTCATCCCTAACTCGTTTGATCACATCTTTACCCATATCTCTCGATCCCAGAATCAACAGTACTTGGTCAGGGCTTCTTACTTGGAGATCTACCAGGAGGAGATCCGAGACCTGCTCTCCAAGGATCAGACCAAAAGGCTTGAGCTCAAGGAGAGGCCTGACACCGGAGTGTACGTGAAAGACCTGTCTTCCTTCGTTACCAAGAGCGTGAAGGAAATAGAGCATGTGATGAACGTGGGGAATCAGAACCGTTCTGTTGGGGCCACCAACATGAATGAGCACAGTTCCCGTTCACATGCAATTTTTGTCATCACCATCGAATGCAGTGAGGTGGGCCTCGACGGTGAAAACCACATTCGGGTAGGGAAATTGAACCTTGTAGATCTTGCTGGCAGTGAACGGCAGGCCAAGACCGGTGCGCAAGGGGAAAGACTGAAGGAAGCAACCAAGATCAACCTGTCCCTTTCAGCCTTGGGTAATGTCATTTCTGCCCTGGTGGATGGAAAAAGCACTCATATTCCATATCGGGACTCCAAGCTTACCAGGCTCCTCCAGGATTCTCTTGGTGGTAATGCTAAAACTGTGATGGTGGCCAACGTGGGGCCTGCCTCTTACAATGTAGAAGAGACCCTAACCACTCTAAGATATGCCAACCGTGCCAAAAACATTAAGAACAAGCCAAGGGTCAACGAGGACCCTAAGGACGCCCTTCTTCGAGAATTCCAGGAAGAGATTGCTCGGCTCAAGGCCCAGTTAGAGAAACGGTCCATTGGCAGAAGGAAGAGGCGAGAGAAGCGGAGGGGGGTTGGGGGTGGGGAAGAGGAGGAGGAGGAGGGAGAAGAGGGGGAGGAGGAAGGGGATGACAAGGATGATTATTGGCGGGAACAGCAAGAGAAACTGGAGATCGAGAAGCGGGCCATTGTTGAGGACCACAGCTTGGTTGCAGAGGAAAAGAAGAGGCTGCTGAAGGAGAAGGAGAAAAAGATGGAGGATCTGCGGCGGGAGAAGGACGCTGCTGAGGTGCTCGGGGCCAAAATCAAGGTACTGTACCCTGCCTTAGGCCCCTTCTTTTTTCTTTCTAATTTTTTTGTTTTATAAAAAAAAAATGATATGAGGAATGATGTTGATATTCAGTGCCCAGGGGCTTCCCTAGTTAGTAGCTCAGCTGGTAAAGAATCTTGCCTGCAATATTGGAGATCCCGGTTTGATTCCTGGGTCAAGAAGATCCCCTGGAGAAGGGATAGGCTACCCACTCCAGTATTCATGGGTTTACCTGGTGGCTCAGACGGTAAAGAATCCACCTGCAATGCAGGAGACCTGGGTTCAATCCTTGGGTTGGGAAGATCCCCTGGAGGAGGGCATGGCAACCCATTCCAGTATTCTTGCCTGGAGAATCTTTGACAATAATATCCATGTACCCCCCTCCCTCCCCCAGTATAAGAAACAGAATAGCATCTGTATCTTGACAAGCTCTTTGTGCCCCTACCTCCCCAGAGGTAACCGTTACCTTGAATTTGGTGTTTATTCTTTCTTTGCTTTTCTTTATAGTATACCCAAATGTGTATATATGTGTATATATATCTCTACATGAGAGATCATTTTGTGCATGCTCAGTCGCTTCAGTCATGTCTGACTCTGTGTGACCCTATGGACTGTAGCCCACCTGGCTCCTCTGTCCATGGGATTCTCCAGGCAGGAATACTGGAGTGGGTTGCTGCGCCTTCCTCCAGGGGATCTTCCTGGCCCAGGGATTAAACCCAGATCTCCTGCATCTCCTGAATTGCAGGCAGATTCTTTACTCACTAAGCCACCTGGGAATCCCCCAGAGATCTTTTTACGAGACCAGTGCTCTAACCCCTGAGCTATGGAGCCCCTCAAAGATCTTTTTAGTTTCACATAATTTTTAACTTTCGTATCAATTGAGTCCCACTGCTGTGATCTACTTTTGTTTGCTAAATGTTATGTTAATGAAATTTATCCATTTTGATGCCTAGAACTGTGATTTATTCTTACTGCCCTAAGATTTCCATGGCATGCCATTCTCTTGATAGTGTGGGTTGTTTTAGTTTTCTTGCCCTGATTTCCTTGTCCTTGACTCGAGGAGAACTTGTGTGAGTGAAAGTTTCCTGCTTGACATCATCAGGTCTTAGGGTGTGTATAGCTTCAACTTCACCAGACAGCAACACGTGTGTGGATGCTTCTACCAGGGGGGTATGAGTCCTGGTTGTTCCCCATCCTTACCAACACTTGTGATTAGCAGACTTGAATTTTTGTCTGTCTGGTAGGTAAACAGTGGTGTCTGCTTGTGGTTTTCATATGCAGGGTGCCTGATTAAGCAAAATCACCCCGGGTGCTCCCTTGCAGTCGGGCCCTGTGTGCCAGTGGCTGAGTAAAATTCTAGAGTGTGGAGGTGCCAGTGTGTTGCCTGTTCTTTCTGGCACCAATTCCCTCGGGTGCCTGGACTCTGGGCCACCAAAGGACTTTCCTGGCAGAGGAGAGCTCAGCGCTGGCTGTGGAAAACCGAGGATGACCACTGCTTGACAACATGCCAGAATTTCTTTGAATTGTTGGGTTCTGTCTTGTTGTGTTTATGCAAACTTTGATTTCTACTGTAAAACGTGTCTGTGTTTATTAATTTTAAAAAAAATGACAAAATGATCTCTTTCCTGCCTTCCCTTCCCCCACCGTGTGAAGCTGTACTTTATCTGTGGCATCGTAGTAGCCCTTTCAGAGAGCTGGGTCCTGTTTGATTTCAGAGGTAGGGATCCTTTGTAGGACTCTCAAGACCTGGTGTGAAAATGGAGTCACATACAACACAATTAGGAAGTAACTGTTCTGGGGAGGGGCTTACTATGGGGTTCTGTTATGTCACTTGACCCTTCCTGACTCCTGCACTGTGTAACTGGGTATGCTTGTGTTTAATCTGCATGTGGTATTTTTAAAGATCACAGCTTTTATTGAAGCCCAGGAGCACCTAGACTCTAAATAACCTGGGGTAGTTGGGCAACTCTCAGAAGCTGAGTATGGCCAGACTCAGCATCACCTCAAGCTTACTGGACCTCTTACATGTTTTATTTATGGGAGAATGACATGACATCTGTCTTTCTCAGTCCCTGAATGATATACAGTCCTAGGACAAAAGAATTTTAGAACTGGAAGGGAGTGTGTTGGGGATGGTGATTAGTAATCAGTCCAGTCTTTCCGTTTTGAAAGAAGAGGAACGTCTCAGGGGTTGAAACATGACAGCTGGGGTAGAAGTTTCTTTAAAGCAAGGTTGCGGAGTTTTCGGAGTCCATGCTTCTCAGGTGCAAATCATTCCCCTGGCTTCAGCCCTCATCTAAATGCTGAAGGTTTTCAGTCTGTATGGTTAGCCCAGAACTGTCTCCTAACATCCCAGCTAATAGCCTCTACCTGCTGGATATTTCCACGGAGCTGCCCAGGGCCATGCAGAACCTGCTTCAGCCTGCCTTTCCTCAGTCTAGCCAGATTCCTAGGAGTTGTCATTGCCAGCTCCCACTCGCTCTCCCTCAGTCTCTGAATCCTGCCTCCCTTGGACCCATCCACTTTGCTCTCCCAACCTCTCCTGCCCCAGCTCAGGCTGGAACCTTTAAACAGCCTCCTGTCTGCTCTCACTCCACCCAGCCTGCCCTTTTCCAGTTATTCTTCCTGTTGCAGGGGAGTTTGTTTCTAAAACACAGATCTGGTCATGTATCCTAATGCTCAAAGGACGCGTCAGTGGTTCCTGCAGTTCTCAGGGTCAAGCTTAGTCTCCCTTAACAAGGCTTGGAGGTTTTTAACTACCCCCTGATCGCTTTGCCAGCTTCATTTATCACCACTCTACCCTACCCTCTGAAAACAACTTTTTTTCCTTAGCTGTTTCCTATTTTTACTTTAGCACTCTTGTAACTGTCCCTTGAGACAGGAAGCTTTTCCCTGACTGCCTTTGGGAAAGCCTGAATTCCCCCCTTTCCCTGTGCCTCTGCCTGTATTATTCTGTCTTTTCCTCATGCTAAGATCTGACTCCATCTGATGAGAACTTGCTTACTTGTGGCCCTCCATGGACTCTCAGCTTTTGACTCATATTCATAGTGGCACCCCCAGTTCCTAGCATGTAGGAGGTGCTTAATAGGTTCTAACTGGGGTCATTACTTCATACAAACAAACCAAAAATTTTCTTTAAAAAATAAAGCTGAAATTCACGTATGTCTAGGGAAGCTGTGTCTTCAGTATTTCCATTATAAAGCCCTAGTGAAGCCGCCAAAGCTCCACCCCAGGGATGGGAAAGGCCCAGCTGAGCACAGTATACTTACTCCAAGAATTTACCTGCTTTGGCTCGGTCCGGAGCTCTTTGTCTTTCATAGGCTTCCCTGTGAGGAGCTATGTTCTGAGCGAGACCACTCACGACATGGATTCTGCTCTTTTCTCATAAAGGCCATGGAGAGTAAGCTGCTCGTTGGAGGAAAAAATATAGTAGATCATACAAATGAACAGCAGAAAATCCTGGAGCAGAAACGGCAAGAAATTGCAGAACAGGTAACTTGTCATTCCTTTTTGGAGAGAATGGAGTGGGGTGGGGTGTGTTAATGCTACAGAGCAAATATCTTTTCTATTAGACTCTTCAAAGGTGATGGAAAGGACATGTGTCAGCCCCTTCTTGGTGGGAGACTGATCTAGCACACCCAGCCCCATATTCTTGAATAGACATTGTCTGTAGGCATACTGATCAATTTTGTGACATTGCTCAGAAACGTCGAGAAAGAGAAATCCAGCAACAGATGGAAAGCCGAGACGAGGAGACCTTGGAACTGAAGGAGACGTACAGCTCACTGCAGCAAGAGGTGGACATCAAGACCAAGAAACTCAAAAAGGTAGAAAAGGAGTGAGGCAGGCAGAGGCTCCATGAGGCGCGGGACAGAGGGTGAACTCTGTTGTCTAGAGGGCCGCCCGCTCAGCCGCCTCTCCTGTTGTTTCCAGCTCTTCTCTAAGCTTCAGGCAGTCAAGGCAGAGATCCATGACCTCCAAGAAGAGCACATCAAGGAGCGACAGGAGCTGGAGCAGACCCAGAATGAGCTTACCAGGGAGCTGAAACTCAAGTAAGTCCTGGACCTTCCGGGGCGCCCCAGCCACTTGCTGCGTTGTTGTTTGTTAAACCCGTCAGAAGACAGGGCCCCTGCCTACTTCTCTCCAACTCTCACCACCTTGTCTGTCTTCTGTTTATTCCTAAGAAAGTTATTTTCTGTCTCTGCATCCTGTCTGTTAACTGCATATCTTCACCAGATGATCTCCAAGTTCCTCCCACTCTGCCTTCCTGAAGCCATTATCTATTGATGAAAGGGAATCTTTTATTAATTAGAATTTTCTGAATGGTATAAGGAACACCCAGATATCCATTGCCCAGCGGTGGTGGTGGTTTAATCACTAAGTCATGTCTGACTCTTGTGATCCCATGAACTGTAGCCTGCCAGGCTCCTCTGTCCATGGGATTTCCCAGGCAGGAAGGCAGGAATACTGGAGTGGGTTGCCATTTCTTTCTCCAGGGGATCTTCCTGACCCAGGGATCGAACCCAAGTTTCCTGCATTGCAGGCGAATTCTTTACTGCTGAGCTACCAGGAAAGCCCGAGATGCTGTGATAAATAGTCTTTTGTCCTCTGTCTTTCATAGTTTGCTTGCTTTTGGCTTTTTTGTTTGTGTTTTTTTAGGGGGGTGAGCTGCACCATGTAGCATGCAGAATCTTATTTCCCCCACCAGGGATTTGAACCCATGCCCCCTTCAGTGAAAGCACAGAACTTAACCCTCATAAAAATATTTTAAAGCAAAACTTACATCATGTTACCTCATTCCTACATACTTACATATGTACCACAGTGTTGTTTTTGTTTTTTTTTAAAGAAAATCTTTATTGAGATATAATTCACATACCATACAATTCACCTATTTAAAGTATACAAGATACAAGTCAATTTTTTTTTTTGGCTGCACAGCTTGGGGAATCTGTTCCCTCACTGAGGATTGAACCTGGGCCACAGCAGTGAAAGCCCGGAAGCCTAACCATTAGGTGACCAGGGAACTCCCCTACAAGTCATGTAAATATGTATATATATAAGTCTAATTTTAGAACATTTGTGTGTGCCTTCACCCAAAGAAAATGTGTACCAATTGTCAGTCGCTCCTTATTTTCTCCTCCCCCAGCCTTATAAGTAACTGATCTACTTTCTGACTCTGTAAATTAACCTATTCTGGACCTTTCATATACATGGAATTATATAGTATGTGGTCTTTTGTGACTGGTTTCTTTCAATTAACATGTTTTCAGGAGTTATCCGTGTTGTAGCATGTTAGCACTTCGTTTTTTAGAGCTGAACCATATTATATGAATATTCCACATTTTATTTATCCATTAATCAGTTGATGGACATTTGGGTTGTTTCTACTTTTCAGCTATAGTTAACAATGCTGCTGTGAACATTTGTATCCAAGTTTAATTGTGGACTTAACATTTTTAGTTCTCTTAGGTTATCCAAGAGTCTTACGGATTGAGGTCTTACATTTAGTCTATGATCCATTTTGAGTTAATTTCTTATATGGTCTGAAGTATGATTCCAAATACATTCTTTTGCTTGTGGATGTTCAGTTGTCCCAGCACCTTTTGTTGAAAAGTGTCTTCTCTCTTTGTCTTTGCATCCTTGTTGAAAATCAGTTGACCATAACTGTAAAGGTTTATTTCTGTACCCTCAGTACTATTCTGTTGAACTATATGTCTATCATTATGCCAGTATGACGCTGTCTTATTTACTGTAGTTTTGTAGTAAGTTTTGAAATGAGAAAATATGAATGCTCCAATATTTTGTTCTTTTTCAAGATTCTTTTGGCTATTCAGGGTCTTGTGCATTTCCATATAAATTTTAAGATCAACTTCTCAATTTCTGCAAAAATTAAAAAAGCAGTTGAGATTTTGATTGGAATTGTGTTGACTCTATAGATCAATTTGGAGAGTATTGTTATCTTAACAGTATTAAGTATGCTGACCCATGAACATGGGATGTCTTTCCATTTATTTAAATCTTCTTTAATTTCTGTCATAAATGTTTGTATTTTTCATTGCATAGTCTTTGCACTTCTTTTGTTAAATTTATACCTAAGTATTTTATTTTTTTTATGTTATCATATAAGGAATTGTTTTCGTAATTTTATTTTCAGAATGTTTATTCTGAAGCTACTGTGTCAAAATTAAAATTGATTTTTGTGGATGTAATGATATATTTTCACCTAACAAAATTAACATTGTTTCTTAGTATTCTCTCATACCCTACCCATATTTGGATTTTCTTGGTTTATTTATATTAAGATCTACATAAGGACTATATATTGCATTTAGTTATTATGTTTGTTAAGCTTATTTTAATCTGGAGCAACCCCTTTACTTTTTAGAAATTTGTTTTCATAGTTGTCTTGTTGAAAAGGCTGGGGCAGTTAGCCTAGAGAAATATACCACGTTCTTGATTTGTCAGTCTGCTGCTTCTTCATGGTATCATTTAGCTTGCGTCTCTATCTTCCTTATTTTCCTGTAACTGAAGGTGAACCCTGAAGGACTGGTTCTTAACCTTGATTACACACATAAATCAATGGGGGAGTTTTTAAAAATAGTGACACTTGGGTCCTACCCAAGAGATTCTGATTTCACTCGTCTAGGTAGTGGTCCTTAAATTTTCAGCAGGTACCAGTTCATCTGAAGGGCTTGTTAAACGTGGATCACTGGGCCCCACATCCAGAGAATCTGATTCAGCACATCTGGGGTGGGGCCTGAGCATTTGCATTCACAAGTACCAGCTGTTGTTTCTGCTGGTTTATGAGCACACTTTGAGAATCACTGATCACGAGGGCTGACTAAGATACTGTAAGTGATACTGATATGCAGCCTGGCTTGAGAACCACTGAGCTAATGGTTTCAGCCACCAGTGTGGTCTTTGTGTAACTCCATTATTTCATTAGGGGTTTTGCAAATTAAAAAAAATTTTTTAAAATATCAATTCTTTCACTTCATTTGCTCTAAGTTTTCTTTAAAGAGGAACTTTTCATTGAGAAAGAAATGGCAGTCCACTCCAGTATTCTTGCCTGGGAAATCCCGTGAACAGAGGAGCCTGGTGGGCTACAGTCCATGGGGTCGCAAAGAGTCAGACACAACTTAGCTACTAAACCCACTGCAGCAACAAAGACCCAGTGCAGCCAAAAGTAAATAAATAGAATAATAAAAAAAGAACTTTTCAAAGAGATTCTTTTAATGATTAAGTTGTAAATTTGGAAAGGAGCCCTTAAAATTAAAAAATGTGTTAGTTCTCTTGCTAGGCATGTACACCTAGAAAAGGTCAGAACAAAATATGTCAAAATGTCTATCTCTGAGTACTGAAATTGTGTGTAATTGTATTTCTCACGTTTTCTTTTCTTTAAAAAAAATTTTGTTTTGGCCCTGCATAGAATGTAGGTTCTTAGTTCTTAGTTCCCTGACCAGTGATCGAACCTGCACCCCCTGCATTGGGAGTTCAGAGTGTTAACCACTTCACCAACAGGGAAGTCTCACATTTTCTAATGTATAAATAAGATCTTTAAAATCAGAAGGAAAAAACCCCGAAATATTTGAAAAATCATTTCTTAAATAGTCAAAGAGAAAATGTCATCTCTTCAAATTATTTTTTTTAAGGAAGTCATTTTCATTGTTCTGTCTCTTATTCATATCTACTGAATAAACAGCAAGCCAGCCTGTTTCTCATAGTCCCCTCGACCTCTGTGGAATTTGTTCTGTGTGTCTGCCACATTCACCCCCTGTTGGCATTCTTCTGTCCTGAGGTCTGGAAGGAGTGTGCTCAGAGAGGGGCAGGAAATTGTCATCACCATGGAGAGACACAGCTCAGCGGGTTCCAGTTTCATTGTCTGCCGTGTTCCCTGGGTGCATCTCAGGCAGAGACTCTTCTCAGGAATGGTCTTCATTCGCAGGGGTCTAAGGGGCTGAAATTCATCTTGTTCTCCTCTTTGTTCTGGTGATTAGAATGTGAAGTTTTCCGCCTTGGGCAACAGTCCGTAGGACTAGAGGAAGGCATTTGAAATTGTAATCTGTTTTCAGCATTTTGGAAATTAAGGAGCAGGTTTAGCAGTTCCAGTGGCCCTCCCCCAAGTACTTAGCACAAGTTCACTGCAGCATAGCCCAGGCATTGCCTTCCTTTTTATTTTTAAAAATTATTTATTTATTTACTTCAAAAACTGTGGGATCTTAGTTCCCCGACTTCAAATCCAGGCACCTTGCATTGGAAATGTGGTCTTAGCCACTGGACCACCAGGGAAGTCCCTCCCTTCCTCTTTAGTCCTTCCACCTCCTCAAACTGCTACTCCTTGGGGATAAGTGACCTTTCCATATGCCTACGATAGCTGCTACTAAGTTGCTCTAGTTGTGTCCGACTCTGTGCGACCCCATAAGATGGCAGCCCACCAGGCTTCCCCGTCCCTGGAGTTCTCAGGCAAGAACACTGGAGTGGGTTGCCGTTTGCTTCTCCAGTGCATGAAAGTGAAAAGTGAAAGTGAAGCCACTCAGTCATGTTCGACTCTTAGTGACCCCATAGACTGCAGCCTACCAGGCTCCTCTGTCCATGGGATTTTCCAGGCAAGAGTACTGGAGTGGGGTGCCATTGCCTTCTCCATTCCTATGATAGACCTGTCAGCATACCTGAGTGTTTCTCTGTCTCAGTCAGGGGCCAGTGTCCTTCATGTCTGTACCCCAGCTCCTGGTATGATGGTAGTCCGTTGTGTTGCTCAGTAGATACTGGTTGAGTGACTTGGCCCTTAGCTATCACTTGCTTCATGTGGGACCAGATAGCCAGCACCCCATTCTTCTTCTTTGTCCATCTATTCACCTGTGTATATGTGCTCTTACAGGCATCTTATTATAGAAAACTTCATTCCTCTGGAAGAAAAAAGTAAAATTATGAATAGATCCTTCTTCGATGAAGAGGAAGATCATTGGAAATTACATCCTATAACCAGACTGGAGTAAGTCACTACTGACTTGTAATGTGGGAATGGGGTGGGGTGGAATGTTGATAAGCCGGACTTGGCCAGAGGAGAATGGTAAAATGCAGTCTGATTCCTTTAAACTTGGAACCAATTGCAGCTGTGACTTTGTGGCTGCTGTAAGTTCATGAGGGAAACGTTTGGTGACGAGTGTGGTATTAGGAATCGGGAAACATTATCATAGTGAACTAATGGCCTTTCCCAAGTTCCTGCTCTTCAGCTTCCCCAGATGTCCAATAAAGTGTGCCAGGCCAAGGGAGGGGCAGTACATAGATGTTATCTTATCTGTCAGTCTGACTGTGGAGGATTCTCAGTCTCTGTCTGGGTCCTGCTGGAAAGATGAGAGAAGTCTGCCAAGGATGTGGGAGTGGGGAGTGTGGACAGCTCAGCTTCATGCCTGCTATCTAAGAACTGGGTGATGACTCAGAGCCCCTCCAGCTTGAAAGATGCGTGATGCTCACACATGAATCAGAAAGCAATTCAAGCAGAAAATATAAGCAGCTCCCGCCCCATTTACATGTCAGCCCTCAGTCCAGGGAGTTTCCCATTTCAGGCTCTAACTAAAGGAGGCTCAGAATTTTCTGAGTGCTGGTTCCACAGTCCCAGTCTTGGGACTGTGGGACACACTCTGGCCTGGGTCTTGAGCACACAGTCCATTTCCAGGAACCAGCAGATGATGAAACGGCCAGTCTCAGCTGTGGGATACAGGAGACCGTTGAGCCAGCACGCAAGAATGTCCATGATGGTTCGTCCAGACGTTCGATACAGGGTGAGAAGATTGTACTCATGTTTCTCTCCTCTCTGTCCTGGAGGAGTTTTAATTTATGTAAACCCTTTGACCCATCTGAAAAGTCACAATTTGTATCCTGATACTTTTAAGAGGGACCTAAGGACAGCTAAATTAATAATAACAATTATAACAAATAATACATATGATTAATGAATCATAAATAACAAGGTAAAAGAGAATGAGATTTAGAAAATTAGGACTAGGGAAGGAGAGAGTACAAACATACTGTAGTCTCTGTGGCCAATACACATTAATAGTGAGTTTCAGAATGGCCTTGTGGGGAGACGGGAAAGAAGGATGTCTAATAACAGGAGATGGAGGTTTGTGAAAGAACTTGCGGTCCTTCCATTTAACAGAATATGTGTGAGTCATGTAGTTATTTGAAGTGACATAATTGATAACTAGTTAATGACCCAAACATATTTTACAGTAAAAATACCATACAGGCTTCTATTTATAATCACTGACCATGCCCCAGGCACTGTACTCAGCGCTTTGCTCTCATTGAGCCCTCTCACCCACTCTGTGTGGTCAGTCCTGTGGCTTAAAAGTTCAGGTAGCTGGTAAGTGGATGAGCCAGGAGATGCAGGTATTACTCAGCTATAGAACAGTTGGTCCTGAAAGCGTATATATGAATTTAAAAAATCGGGTGCAAAGTAGATCAAAATGTGAACTGGTAATTGATGGTTAATGGAAGCACATTCATTTAAAATTTTCTTCTTTTTGCTTATCTGTATTTTTTTATAACTATCCATGGGGAACCTCTGTTATGTTTATTTATTTAGGCTGCACTGCATGGCTTATGGGATCTTAGTTTCCCTGACCAGGATTCATACCTGGACCACAGCAGTGAAAGCACCAAGTCCTAACCACTGAATCGCCAGGGAATTCTCTGAATTACTTTTATGATGAAAGATTGTCACTTAAAAAATTTAAGATTGGCACTTAAAAAAATTGTTTTTGAGTCTCCCTGGGCAGCCAGAGCAAGGCAGATTAGGACTAGTTAACTCTTCAAGCACCGTTCTTCCTGGCACTGAGTTATTCTGAATAAGGAAAACAAAAGCAAAAAAGAGGTTATCACATGTGGCTTTATGTCGTGGAAGATGAGGGATGTGTCAGAGTCCTCAGAAGTATTTTTCTAGCAGTTTCGGAGGGTGCATATCTTGCCAGTTTATTTCATGTCTTCAGCCTAAAAACATGATTTTAAAGCCAACAATCAGATATGTGGGTTTCCAGGGAGCTTACCTTGATCCAGAGATAGAATTTCAAGCAGTGGCTCTCAGATGATTTTTAGCAACGGACCTGCTCCATTGAGAGACATGTTGTGCAGTAGCCACTCCATTTTCTCCCCTAACCTTCTTCCAGCTGGTTTCCCTGTGCCCCCGCCGGGGCCTTGGGGCTTGAACTCCACTAGTGGGAGGAGCTAGAGGGGAAGATGTGGAGCCATGGGTGTTCTTCTCTCGTCACCCTCGGCTTGGTGTTTAGGGGCTAAGAAAAGGCCCACCACAGAATATCAAGTGAGGGAATCTATCTACAAGGCCAGTTATGAGGCAGGGCCTGGTCTGATTTTCAAAATCTGATAATAAGCACATATACTGTCCCCTGTACACACTCCACATATATGCACCATACCTGCCTCCTTTCCTCTACAGCCAGAAAATTCATCAGAGCTGCTGTAGGTGTGGAGATTATTGGTGACTATGATTTTCTTGTGCATATCTTTTTGTATTTTTATACTGTCTACAATAAATGGGTTGTACTTAATTTGTTATTTTCTCTTGATTATTCCCCTTAGGATGCAATACACATTCTTTTTTTTTTTAAAGGAAAATAGAGAAAAGCATAGAAAGTAAAATAAAAGTCATCTGAAATGGCACCAGGAAAAAAGTTATAAAATGATATCACTTTTTCTAGACAGAGCCTTGGTAGGCTTTGAGTAGCAAGCAATCTGAGGTTCTGTTCTTGGGTTTAGATTGTTTGAACTGCGTTTGTCTGATTGGATGCCATCCTAGCTGTCTTGGCTCTGCTTCTGCAGGCAGAAAACATCATGCTGCTGGAGCTGGACATGCCCAGTCGGACCACCAGAGACTACGAGGGCCCTGCCATTGCCCCCAAGGTCCAGGCCGCATTGGATGCAGCTCTGCAGGACGAAGATGAGATACAGGTGGATGCATCATCCTTTGAAAGCACTGCACATAAGAAAACCAAGGCCAGGTGAGTGGCTTTGGGGACCTGTGTTTGAACAGAACATGCTTGAACAAGGACAGATGAGGGGAGAGGGTAGCAAAAGTGCTTGTTTATTATGGAACTATAAGTGGCAAAGCCCGAGTTAACCTTGGTCTGTCTGCATCCACAGCCCAGGCTCTGAGCCTCAGTTTAAATAACCAACCACTTAATTTGGTGCTCAATTAGAAATCCTGTCTTATTAAATTCGGGATTAGAAGTTTAAGGAAAATAACTGAGCACAAAACCAAAAATGGAAGGCATTTTACCTGCATACTTAGTTTTTTGGGTTTTTTTTTCCTTCTTACCAATTTAGAGAAGACAGTCAAGATGTTATTTTAATGGAAGAACAATTGCTGAGAATCAGAGTCCCCCCCTGAGGTGTCATCCGTCCATTGGTGGGTCATGTTGGCTATCCCAGAGGGTCAGGCTGTGCCAGTCTGTGGTGGTTTTACATTGAAAGTCCATGAGGCAAGGCCACTCTGAGACATAGTGGCCACTGATGGGAAGGGAGGCTTACCTGCATCAGAGACTGTGATGGGATGTGTAATGGACATCTGTGCTTGATTCTTGCAGGCCTAAAAGTGGAAGGAAGTCGGGCTCCTCCTCCTCTTCCTCAGGAACGCCTGCATCTCAGCTTTATCCACAGCCTCGGGGGCTAGTTCCAAAGTAAAGCCACTTCCCCCTCTCCCAGGTTACAAACAGCCTTGCCTTCTGGGAGAAGAGACAAGCAAAAACCTACAGAGAGGACTTGACCCCAAACTCAGAACCATTCCCCTGGGGAGAAGCAATGGCCTCTTTGCCGATGAACCAACTTAATCTGGTTGAACATGCTGGTCGCAAGATGGCAGTCAGCTCCTCTGGGACCTGTCCTTTAATTAGCATCTCAGAACTGCCTGGATAAGGTAAAGTGTGATAGCCAGAGTGGAAAGCAAGAGAGTGACCGGTGACCTTGCTTCCCTTCTCCCTTGCCACTTCCTCTCCTTTTCCTTGCCGTCCCATCCTCTCCCCTCTACTTTTCTAGTCTGTTCTTTATACTGGGCTCCCTTCTTGTTGAACAACAATAGGGCAAAATCAGGAGTCACCTTAGCAGATCAAGTCTTTGGAGCCTCAGGATAAAGTGGCAGTGAGTCTGAAAAGCGAAAGTCCTAGAACTTGAGCAGGTGCTCGTTCTTGTAGGTAGAAAATGAGAAATCTCATTTGGAGCCAAGCCTCTGAGGGGTACGGTCCATGCACCTCAGTCAGAAGTGGATCTGCCTTTGGGGTCTGCTGAAGGAGCAGATATTTTCCAAGGAAGCTGCCAACTTCTGCTCCAGAAGGATTCCATGTCAGAAGTAATAGAAGTAACACTTCCTCTGCCTCCTTGGAGAGTTTAGGGAAACAGCTTCTTTAAAACCTCAAAACCATGACCATCTTATCCAAGACGTGAATCTGTAAGCTGATGCCATGTCCATACGCCGTGTCACTTTGCTGTTTATTGGTCACCATCTATTTCCATGCACAATCTCTGAGTGAACCTGCCTGGGCCCATCCTCTGCCTCTAGAGCATGCTCTGCAGTGGGCCTGTATTTTGGGTAAAGGGATGCTGTCTCTGCCTTCTCTGATGGGACCAGAGCTGGGGGGACGAGACACAGAGTGGCACTTCTGCATCCCCCGATTTGCTCCATCCTTGCATAGAGAGCATTGGGATGACGAGGTAGGTGCCAAGATGGAGTCATGAGGCTCTGTGCAGTGGCGAAGGAAGATAGGACAGCTGGAGGCAGAGGAATCCTGCCTGCCTCCAGCAGGAAACTCAACTAATCCTAGGACTGGGGCTCCCCCGAGGCAGAGCCCGGGGTGGTAGCGTGGCATGGCTGTGTGATCGAATAGTTCAGAGGAGTTAGGAGTTCCTGTTTACATATACTGGTTTGGTTTGTAAGTTTTAGTTCTCTGTATTATTGAAATTCAAAATTTGGCTTTATGTTGGTCATTAGGTGGATGTTATTCATTTCCCCCCATGAGAAGCTCATAAGTGTGTGTGGGTGTGCAAGCACAGTGGTGCCTATGTTCTTTGAATGTTGTCGTGTGTGTCTGTAAGAGAGAGAGAGACCAAGAACTTGCCCGACTTTAGAAATACATTAACGTGCAGTTGTTGCCTTTGTCTGTATTAAAGGCCCGCTGAATGACTAATCCAGGCTGGAAGCTCCCACGTGGGTGTCTGAGTCCATGAGCCAAGCCTGAGGGGACAATATGTGTCCCTAGTCGGCCACACCGGCGCACCTTGCTGGCACCGTGCCTCGGGAAGGTGGCGACTCAGTGGGCCTTGAGTTATATTTTAACTCAGCTGCTCAGTTCCCAGGGCACCTTTCTGGATCAGAACCCGTGGGAAAGAGGAGGTACCGAGTGCAATGTCTTAGCGTCCTGCAAATGGAGATCTGTCGTCTATCAGCTTATCTCCTGTTTAGTAACCATTCTTTCTGAACCCAGGGCCCTTTTCAGCAATTCCCGGAGCATAATGGAGGCATCCCTCATCTTTCTCGGGATCAAACTCTGTTCTTTATTATTTACTAAGAGTGTCCCTGTTTGAACCAGAACCAAATGATGGGGTGGGTAGCCTAAGATGGTGATCTGCTGGTTACACCTGTCTCTTGCACTACGTTTCCTTGAAGCTGATCTGAATTCTGTAGGCTGAACATTTCCATCTAGGAAATCTGAGAATTAAAAATTGCAGATAACCCTGTAGCTGGATACTGATGTCTCAAGGTGACTCTTCTGACCATGGTTGGTTGAATGACCATGGAACTTTTCTAAGAAGGCAAAAGAAGTAAGCAGAGTTGACAGGCGGGGTCATGAAAACAGGCCTGCCTTGTACTCAGCTGTGTTCATCTGGTGGTCTTTGAAATGAAGTAGAAGAACACCTGGCTGGAGGTTGAGTCTCCGGCGCTTTTCTTCTCTCAAAATGGATCCGATAAATATTCAAATAGAGTAGAGCGTCCTGCTCCCTGCCACCAGGAAGCTGCTGCTTTGGGCTCTGAATTGAGCCAAAGGTGTAGATGTACCAAGATGACTGAGGGACCAGGTTTTTATTGTCTGTAGTCATGCTAGAATGTTTCAAGCCCTCTGAGGGCCTTCACGTCAGCAGCAACTAATGAAATCTGGCAGCAAGGCCCCAGGATCTAATAAACTCATCCGAGAGAAGGAGTTTGAGACAAACGTGCAACCGCCCACAGGAATGTATCTGGTTTCAGATTTCAAATCCCATGTCTCCCAGGCCCCTGGATTCAGAACTCAAGGCCACAAATCATAGGCATGAAGCACTTTCTTAAGACTCCACCCTAACGTTGGATGGCTCCCCGTCGAATGCCTGCATGCTGCTTGAAAGGCACCACCCGCATCTCCACGACCACGGGCGTCAAGAGAGTTGCTCAGCTCCGGCACGGGCCACGCTCTACTTCTCCTGTGTGACTTTTATAAGTGCCCCTTCACTGAATGTAGAATCATTGCCAAGTTTGTGAGAAGTGTCCATTCCCTGTCAACGTGGGATATCAGTCCAGCCTCACATTTCCCACTGGAGGCCAAGGCTCAGCACGAACACCACCTTGGGCCATCTCAGCACCATCAGTGGACGAAAATGGGGCTGTTAATACACTCTAAAAGCCATAATCAGAATGCTCAGAAGGACCTGGATAAGAACAGCAGGCCTGGCTATTGTCGTTGTGCAAGGTTGCGTCTTGTACTGTTTGGAAATCTGCCCCGCCTCCTCCCTGCCCTCGCTTCTTGAATGAAATGCTTCTGAGGTTATTTATGAAAGGAGTGATCCTGGGACAGGCAGGAGGCAGTGGGCTTTATGGCTCCTTGGAGTTACTATTGATCTTGACCTTCTCTTTGGCTACCTTTAGACAAAGAATATGCCAATACTTGGGGCTCTGAGTTTTATAGTCAATATTTATTTGTATCATCTCTTTGTCTAGGAATGTAAAAGTGACTCTAAACTAAGATGTGTAATAAAAATCAGATTTATTGTACCTCCAAAAAGGTGTCCTCATAAATGACTGATGGCTTCTGAGAATGACATGCCGGTGGCCGACACACTGCCAATTTCTTTTAAACATTTGAATTTTTCTAGTGGAAGGAGGGTGGGAGTGGAACATGAAGACTGAATTGGAATGTTGGTGTTTTAAAAATATAGCAGCAAAAACTATATATATATATAGCAGCAAGGTAAAGGGACATGAAATGAAAGAGTGACAAAAGAATGCTTTTTGTGGTTTTCCATGGAAGTTCCTGAGACAGGCATGAAATTACTTTTAATTTCTGTGTTTTGTTTTTTAATGTTTCTTTACATTTATTATATACTTCAGAATATACATTTTTTAACACAAAAATATTTCATGTTATTTACTATCAAGAAAGAAATTACCAGAAATGAGCGACTCATTGGTCTTATGGTTTCTTATGTGCTCAGGCCTGCTGGAGTGTCCCCCTCCAGGATGGAGCGGGGGGTTATGTACCCTGTGTGAGGAGTGGAGACTCAATAGAAGGAGTTCAGACCCTGGACTCTGAGCTTAGCTTGACTCCTGCTTGAGCCTATGCTTACTAGCTTAGCTGTGCAACTATGAGGATTTTAGTTTTTCTCTCTAAACCTTGTCTGTAAAACAGGGTCATAATCACACCTGGAAGGGCCACTGTAAGGATTAGTATTGCATTTAAAGCCACAAGTACACAAGTATGTGGATGAAAGCAGACATTTTCAAATGTGGTTACTGGGAGTTCCCTGGTGGTCCAGTGGTTAGGACTCTGCACTTTCACTCCTGAGGGCCTGAGTTCGATCCCTACTTGGGGAACTAAGATCATACAAACTGTGTGGTGCGATTCCCTCGTACCCCCAAAGCCCCCACCCCACCCCCGCCACCGCCAAATAATAAAATTATTTGGTTATTGCTATGACAGGGCCCTGGGTTCAGAAGACACCATGAGCAATTTGTATCCTAAGAAACTAGAAGCTAGTACTGGGTATATTATGTTCAGAAAACCCTAGGCCTCTATAGAAAAGCAGCTAATCACTTAACAAATACATGTTGAATATCTCCTCTGTGCCATGCTGTTCCAGGAGCTGGATATAGAGATGTAAGCAACACAGTCCCTGCCCACACACAGCTTGTGCATGGGAGAGGGAGGTGGGGTAAATGCTAACCAGACGCACCTGAATGTATAATAACCAGTCATGACAAGTGTCGTGACGTGATACTACGGGAGAGTAATAGGAGCCTGATTTGGATTGGGTGAGTAAAGAAGGGAAGGGCTTTCTGAAGAAATGGCATAAAGTGAGATCCAGAGGACAAAGAGTTATCGGGACAGGAATAAAGAAAGAAAGTTGTTCAAAGAGGGCACAGCACCTGTGAAAGCCTCATGTATCAGACAACTAGGATTTCACGGGAAGGTATCTGCAGTCCTTTTCTACCCTCACTAGGGGGAAGCATGCAGAGCTACCGTAAAAAAGATTATAGTATAGGACTTTAAGAATAGGTACACCAAGAAATGGAAAGAGCAAAGAGGACAGTGGTTTATGTGATTAGGCAAATGATCCTTAACTCTTCAGAAGATGCCCTCAAACTACATGTAACATCCCTATAGTCCCCTTTCTTTCCCAAAAGAGTTAAAAATCATAGGTTAGCCTAGCCCACATAGTTAACTATTTTAGAATAAAATCAAAACTCATTAGGCAGAAAGCAAGGGTTCAAAGTGTGATTTGAAGAATTATGAGTGTGTCCTTGAAAGTGATAGAGCTCTGGGTGGGTCAGGGGCTAACCTATCGGGAGGTACAGGGCAGGGTTGTTGGGCAACTTGGAAATTCCTGTTGACTCACCAGGTTGTCTTCTCATCTTCTGGATTGTTTTAAGGAAAAAAAAATCAAGAAACTACTTAAACCTTGTGTGACAGAGTAAGAAGTATGTAGTTGGTCTTCATCCCCCCCCAAAACTTCTACCAACCCTTGAAATTTCTTTAACGGTCAGAGTAACTTCTGGTGTTTCTAACAAGCCCCTTTCAGCCACATCAGAGCTTAGGCTAACAAAGTGACCTATGGATAGCTTCGGGGTGGAGGTTGGTTGCCAGAGGAACCGATCATGTGATTAGTGTTGGAACTTTCAGCACCCCTCCTGACCTCCGGGGAGGGGAGAGGAACTGGAGATTGAGTTAATCACCAATAGTCAATGATTCAGTCATTCCGGCCTGCCTAATGGAACCCATCCATAAAAGCACCTGAACGATGGGGGTTTGGAGCGCTTCCAGGCTGGTGAACTCACGAAGGTGCTGGAAGGACAATGTGCCCGAAGAGGGCCAGGAGGCTCCATGGCCCTCCCCTGACCTTGCACTGGGCAATTCTTCCATTTGGATGTTCCTGAGTTGCATCA
Source organism: Muntiacus reevesi (assembly GCF_963930625.1). NCBI lineage: Eukaryota > Metazoa > Chordata > Mammalia > Artiodactyla > Cervidae > Muntiacus > Muntiacus reevesi. Next base: position 60,094,303 of record NC_089250.1, read on the forward strand.
GTAAAACAGTAATACTAGCTAAAGTGCGTTCCTGAGTTTCTGTGAGCCATTCATTCTAGTAATTATTTAACCTGAGGAAAGGATTGTGGAAGTTATAGCTGGTTGGTCAGAGGTCCAAGTGGCAACCTGGAACATTGAACTAGCCTCTGAAGCAGGGGAGAAGTCTTGTGGGACCAAGTCCTTAAATACGGGGAGTTAGTGTCAGTATTGAAAACATTTGTAGGACACCCATTTTGTGTCTGGACAATCAGAGACTTATTGGGTGGGGGGGGTGGGGGGAACCCATGCATTTCATTGTCAGAAGTACTATGACTAAAAACAGTAGACCTTGGAAACTGTTTTGAACTTCATGCTGACAGTCTGTCTCAGGGCGTGTGATTTTGGCAGGCCCTCTTGTACTAGAGTTGCCATCTGATTGAAGTTTACCCTGAGAATCTGGTCTCCGAGGACCATGCGGTGGTCACATCTGCCAACGGGGTTGTCAGTGGCGTTTATCAAGGACGTAACCGTAGCTCTCGCAGCTGCTCCTGTTTCATCCTCTGTTTCTATCGGCAGTCTGTGGTTAACCATCCCCGGGTGCTTCAGTTAGGCGAGCTGACTGGGGATGGCTTTGGGGGTGGGGAGCGGGCAGAAAGAGGTGGCTCACCCGCATGGCTAGGGACCGTACCGCCCACAGGAACTTGCTGAATGCTCGCGAGTGCCAGGTGTCTCGCTCTGCCCTGGAGACAGAGAGGAGTCACATGTACTCCAGCCCTTCTGAGGCGGGGAGAGAGAAACAGGATGAGAGAAGCAAGTCTCAGAATGGTGATTCAGGGTGGTTAGGACCTTCTAGAAGGCCGGTCTCCTCCCCTCGTGCCGCTCTCCCAGCCCTCCTTTTGGTGCTCGGTAATGCCAGGCGCTTACAGGCCATGACATCTTCACATGTGCTGTGCCCTGTTTCTGGTAATTTCTCCCCACTTCTGCTTGGTTCACTCATACTCATCTTTCAGGTACTCATTTAATGCCATCTCTTCTAAGAAGCCTTCCCCAACCACCCGTTCTGGCTTCCCCCGTCTCCACCTGGCTGTGCAGTGCCTCTCACTGAACCGTGTTTCCTTCTAAGCCCTTTTCTTGCCTTGGTCTCCCCATCTAGACCCCACGTTCCCTGAGGACATGTCGTGTTATCTCCTCCAGCTTGACACTTTGATGGGTCAATTGGTAGGGTCAGTGCTGACACCCGCAGCTCAGAACAGAGTGAGAAGGGGCTCAACTCCACGGCACAGCCTGTAGATAGAGGGGCGGCCTGTGGAGGCTTTTTTGGGGGATGTTGTGTGTGTGTGAGGGAGTGATGTCAGGTCCTCCTTACACTCTAGGCGTTTTCTCCTTAAGCCAGCCTCTCATGCTCCTGTCTCCCTGAGATAACAGGAAGCAGTTTCACTAAGTGCTGCTTTAAGTGTGCTTGCTGTTCACACAGGTTTTCTGGGCTCAGTTGGCAAACTCCATTCTGCAAGGAGCTTCCCCTGGCACAGCTCAGAGCCCAAGGAATTCCAAGGGTTGACTGTGACTCGGTTCCGTTGGAAATGGGGCTGAGGCATTTTTCAAAGCAGTAGAATGGAAGGTGGTGCCTTTGCTACATTTAGGAACAGAGAAATTAAACTTCTGCCATTGGTTTTGAAATTTATCTTCTTTGGCCAGTGACCAAAAGATTTACCAAATGCTGTTCAACACTCTATGCCAGATTTCAAGGGCTACATACGACTCAGGGCCCTGACCTTCTGGAGCTCCCAGTCTGGTAGGGAATTATCATCCCGCACAAATGCATACATTTCAAAGTGATCAGTGGCTCAGATAAGGCACTCACAGGGTTTAGTGAGGGGGTTGTAGACGTTTCAGTGTGCGGTGTGTTAAACGTGGTGATGAGTCTTCTTTGCTTGATCTGGGGCAGTGAGAAGAGCCAGCACTTTGGTGTCAGATCCTTTCTCATTTTTTGAGTGTCTACTATGTGGGGGCATTGTTCTAGTCGCAGGGATCCAGGATGAAGCTCCTGCTCCCAGGGATGGCACGTTCTAGCTGGGGAGACAGGTGGTTCACCAAAAGTGTGGACTTTTGGTTAACCAGAGGTGCCCTGAAGGATAAGGCAGGGCACGGGTGAGAGAGAGACCAGCAGGGGTTGGTGGCTGGCTCAGGTTGGGAGGTCAGCCAGGGCTTCTCTGCAAAATGTTTTCCATTTGAACAGAGCCCCGAGTGAAACTGGGGAGCAAGCAGGGGTTTCTGGTACCACGACCAAGAGTATTCCAGGGAAGAGGATCCAAGGTACCGAGGCCTGGAGGCTGGGGTGTGTTTGAGGACAAGTGTGGTCGGCAGGCAGAGACAGGTGGCGGGGGGCCAATGCTGAATTGTAAATGAATTTTATTTTTAGACCACTGGAAGCTTTTAAGCAAAAGAGGGAAATCTGACAGGAATGCTTTAATAGGATCCCTCTGGCTGCTCTGTGGAGAACAGGGGAGAGAGAGCAAGGGAGAGGAAGGAGACTGCTTAGAAGGGGTGTGGTGGTTTGGAGACGAGGTGGTGGCTTGGACCAGGCAGTGGGAGCCAGTGGGGAGAAGTGGGAACATGTCTTAGCAAATACGCTGATTGCTGATAATTGTGAGAAGTGAGAGACAAAGAAGAGGCAACAGCGGTTCCAAAGTGTCGAAAGTTTTTGATCTGAAACTGGTGGAAATTCCACCCCTGCCCCTTCCTTCCATGCCCCCCGCCACCTTTAAGATAAAAGGCGTTATTAAGATATAATCCCCCTACTGTGCATTTTACCCATTAAAGTGTATATAATTCATTGGTTTTTAGTATATTCACAGTTGTGTAATCATCAACCCCTATCAATTTT